>NC_083229.1:93857680-95255805 GCF_032191835.1 Heteronotia binoei
TGCAACCATATTCAAATCTCCCCCATGTGGTGGTTGTGCTTGGGCCAAGGGAGCCATTCTTTGGCCTTGTAAATGACATTATTGAGAGGCCTAGTCCACCAAGCATCGCCTCCCTCCCCCTTGGACACCTGGCAGCCTTCAGCCATAGGCAGCTGCCACCTCATGAGGGAAGCAGAGCCAGCGATCTCCAGTTATACTGGTCATTAGAGGGCCTGGAGCCTCCGCCAGACATGCCCTTTTGAATGTGGTGGCTGCCCCCTAGAAGATCTGGCAGGGTTTTAAAAATCCTTTCATTTATTGGTTATTTTCATTTCCATTGCTTTCAATAATAAACACATTTCTGCTTGCAATTTATTAAATAATTCTCATATTTTTCATTTTTTAGATGAGGCATATAGTAAATTTAATGCCTTACAAAATTAATCACAGTATAACCTGATAGTTCCTGTGTATGTGTATATGTGTGTGCATGTGAAAAAGTGAGTTTCCCTTGTGATATTTCCTCTCAAGCAGCAGTTTCCATCTTTATTTATTTGGGTCTCACAAACCTGAATGACCATCTCTCCTGTGTGAACCAACACAGAACTTCTCATCACCTCAGCAGTTTCTTCACTCTGTTCTGTCCTGAGAAAGATAGGGTGGTGGAGTTTTTCTGTGCACCTTTCCCTTTCAGTTTGCCTAAGGGGAAGGGGATTTTGTTCAAGGCCTAAGAATTTTGTTTTCTGGGCTGCTTCAGGCAGGGTCGACCATATTTGCTAATTCTACATAATGACAGCGACCATTTTGAAGGCAGTAGAGCGGAGGCCATTTTGGGGGTCTGTTTCAGTATAAGGCAGCTTCATATGGGCATTCAGTATCAGCTTCCGGGGGCTGTTCTTTCTGAAGGTGTAGGCAGCCATTTTAAGTGGTGCCTGGCAGCAGCCATTTTAGGGTGGCAGCCATTTTAGGTCAATTTCAGTGATTTTAAGGGCAACCAATTTTTAGGGGCATTTTGTTCATTTTTATTCTTAAATCGGTTTGCAAAATGCCTGGGAAGAAAGGGTCTGGGAAGCCTAAAGGCAAGCAGGCAGCACTCAAGGCCCCTAAGGCCCCAACAAAAAGGTCAGCCCCCCTTTCATCTTCTTCCAATGAGGAGGTTAATACAGCTATTCTGCAAAGGCTTTCAGCATTGGAAAAGGTGGCGGGCCTTCCTTCCTCGCAGAGGTCAGGCTTGGGCTTTGGGAAAAACCTCTAAGGTTGCATTGCAGGCTGATATATTAACTAGGTTGTCCATACTTGAGGGCAGGTCTGCAGGACTCAGCGCTGGAGGAGTTGAGGGCACCGGCGGTGCAGAGGGAGGTGCAGCTTTGTTTCTGGAGGATGCTGGAGCAGGGTCAGCACTGGTGCCGACTGGATCTGGGGGTAAGGCTGGGGGCACTACACAGTCATACACGGGCATAGCTTGGCCATGGGGTCCTCGGGCCCCCGCTTCTCAGGTGGTACCAGGTGCTGCTGCTGGGGCTTCAGGTACCTCTCCCTCCATGGGCATGGGTCCACAGCAAGCTTGGTCATGGCCAATGGGCCAGTTTGGCCCCTATGGACCCTGGCCTACGGCCGGTCAGCAAGGGATGCCATGCCCCTTTCCAGGGGGGTGGGGCTGTTCCCCTCAGTTTGGTGCTGCATATGGGTCGGTCCCATTTACTGCCATGACTTTCAAGGACGTAGCGTTACCTTTAGGTGATCATTTGTTGCCTGCAACAAAGCATAAGATCCTAAAGGGTGAGTATGTTGACATTTTCTGTTTCCTCTTCCGTGAGTTGAAGAAAGATAAAGAGGAGTTGGATGACAAAGAAAAAGAAAAATTGAAGTGCAAGGTGGACCAGACTTGGGCCAATTGACTGCCTGGGTTTTTTATATATGCTGGCGTGGTTGCATGCGCACAGCCTTGGTGGGTGGCTGCGCTTATCCAGTATATGGATATCATTTATAAGAGGTACACGATGTTTAGTGGGCCCACCTGGATTCAATATGATGAAAAATTCAGGATGAGGACCACTTTGTACCCTTCCTTTCTGTGAGATCGCATCCACCAGCACTTGTGGCTTCAGGTCATGTTCCCGGTGTGACCAAATTTGGGTGAGTTTGGAGCAGGAAAGCTTGTCAGTTCAAGCATGAATGCCCCATGTGTGGTGGCCCGCACTCCTTTAGTAACTGCCCCAGAGCCCGGCCACGTAAGGGCCAAAAGAGACAAGGTGGGAGGGAAGTACTTACCAAGCTGGAAAAGGGGCCCAGTCTGATAAAGGTGGGACCTCTTGAGCAGTGGCTATATAGGTACCTGTGAAGGGCTGATAGGGTTTACTTGTTAAATGGTTTCACGTTTGGTTTTAGAATTCCTTTTCAGGGTTCCCGGGTTGCATTTTGGTCTGGGAACCTTAGTTCTGTTAAAGGTTTAGAGTATGCAGTTGAGGATAAGATTGCCAAGGAGTTAGCAAAGGGCAGGATTTTGAGCCCATTTCCTAATCCTCCAGTGTCTAACCTTAGGGTTTCCCTCTTGGGAGTGGTGCCAAAGAAGGCACCTGATGAATTTTGTTTGATTCACCACCTTTCCTACCCCAAGGGTGCGTCAGTTAATGATGGGATTCCTGAGCATTTATGCTCAGTTAGGTATACCAACTTTGATCAGGCCATGGGCATTGTACGGTGCTGTGGAAAGTGGGCAGAGATAGCTAAATGCGATATTATGTCTGCATTTTGCCTTCTACCTGTTCATCCGGCTGATTTTGAGCTTTTAGGATTTTACTTTGAGGGGCAATTTTACATGGACAGAGCTTTGCAAATGGACTGTTCTGTCTCATGTGCGGCTTTTGAGTGTTTCAGCACGTTCTTAGAATGGGCTGTTCATGAAAAAGTTGGTCTGCAGGATGTTGTTCATTATTTGGATGACTATCTCTTTGTGGGTCCTGTGGGGACTGGGCATTGTGCACAATTGTTGTCTGGCTTCATCGAGCTGGTTGCTGAACTGGGGATTCCGTTGGCTCAGGAAAAGATGAAAGGTCTGGCCCAAAAACTTATCTTTTGGGGGATTGAGCTGGATACCCTGATGCAGTTGTCCAGAATTCCTATTCAAAAAGTGGAAGATTTGAGGAGTAGGATTAATTCCTTCCTTCTTAAGAAAAAGGTCACATTGCTTGAGCTCCAGCAGCTGGTTGGGCATCTTAACTCTGCTTGCAAAGTGGTTGCTCCTGGACGAGCTTTTCTTCATAGGCTATGTGATGCTATGGCAGGCCTCCACCTGCCCCAACATAGAACACGGGTTACCAGCAGCATGAGGGAGGATTTAAAGGTATGGCAAGAATTTGTGGAGTCCTTTAATTGGATTTCTTTTTGGAGAGACGACATGAGGCTTGAGGCGGAGCTTCAGGTCATGTCTGATGCTTCTGGGTCTTTAGGTTTTGGGGTTTATTTCCATGAACATTGGTGCATGGACACATTGCTAGAGTCATAGGCTCAGGCAGGTTTGAACCGAGATCTAACGTTTCTCGAGTTTTTTCCCATTCTTGTTGCGGTTTGGCTGTGGGGGAAATATATGGCCAGTCGTACAATTCATTTTTGGTGCAATAACATGGCAGTGGTTCATGTCATTAATTCCCTTTCATCCAAATCTCAAAAGGTTATGAAATTGGTGAGGGCCTTCACTCTGCACTGTATGCGGCTTAACATACTGTTTTTACAATCCATGAGAGTCTCAGCTAGCTATTCAAGCCTCTGGAGCCATATTGCTGTTACACTTTTTGCCCCTCAAGTCAAGTGATGATGACATCCAGTCCTAACATGTCTTCAGGAGAAATCTTTAGAAGATTCCATCACATCTCCTAGTCTTCCCCCTCCCGTCACTGAGGACACATTCTCATAGAGCTTATTGCTCTGCTTCCACCCTGGCCTGGAAGATGATAAGGTGTCAGGTAAGCTGAAAAACTAATTAGCAACTCCTACAAAGGAATACAAGTCCCATTACGATACGCATTAACCTTTGAGGGGAGGTCAGGCAAGAATTATGCTTTGCTTTACCGGGGGGGGGGGGGGTAAAGAAAAATAGATCTCCCTCTTTTGATCCCTCCCAGTTTAATTGGCAGAGCAACTTGGAATGGGTGGGAGAGAAATCCATGGGAGGGACCGCAATATCTTGTTGAGAAGGAGGGAGAGGTTCATATTCCAGACGAAGGAGAATTTCACACTGCAAATCTCATATCACTATCTATAAGAAATGGGATCCCTTTTCTAACCCCCAGTGCCAAAAATATATATATATATATTTCTCCTATGACCATTTCCAAGTGCCAGTAACAAAGCCTGTATTTGTGGTTATTCTATTTTCTGTTTTTAAATCTAACAAAACTGTTCACCAAAATTTGCACACAAATACATGAGACACTGCTAAAGGCGTTTAACAATAAGATTATAAATTTGCAACAAGTTAATTTTAGCCAACTGTCACATGAAAATAATTTGTATGATTAGTAACGTGGAAGCAGGAAAAAAATAGCAGAGCCTGCTTAGTGTTTGAGCACATTATCATGGGGTTTGTTGGTAATTACATTCTGTACTGAAGCTGTTTCTCTAACACCACAGAATATAGAAGTACTAAAAGATGTCTTAGAGGCAGCCTTGATGTTGATAGCTGATTTATACAGTGAAAGGCACCCCCTTCACCTTTTGCGAGCTTTGTGTGATTTATGCACAAGGATTCTGCAGGAACATGATCATTAAATGCTAGTACAGTTATCAAGAGAAATCTCTCATCATAACATGGTGCAAAATAAGCTCTAATTATCTGAAAGGGTACATTCACAAAGGTATAATGATAGCTAGCATCCTGAAGTCTAAGGGCAAGCTTATGCAGATGGTGTTTACGGGAACAAATAATAGTCCAAGGGTAAACTAAAGATACAAAGGCAAATACTTTGAAAACAGGCAAGTTACATCAATGTCAGGGAAAAGAGGGGGGGAGGGGAAAATTAAGACTACAACAAGGAAGAAACAAGCTGAAATCTGCTTTATGCAAACTCACATAAGAACTCACCTTTCACAAAATAATCCTATGACTGAAATCAAAGTCTATGGACTGGAGAGAGCCCAGATAGAATTGCACTGTTAGTATTCCAGAACTACACTGAGTGCCTGTGGACAGGATCACATGACGTAATGACATTGTAAAATGCTAGGGCTCCCAGCCTCCCAACAGGGGTGGGGTTCCCCTGATTTTGAGGCCTCCAACCTACTGCCACAGAACTGGCTGGCTGGGAAGCCCCACCCCCAAAGAGCATTGGCATGACATGACATGCCCAGTGTGATGACATCATCTAGAAATGATGTTATCATGCCAGGCATGTTGCAGGGGGATGCTCTAACATTTGGGGGGGAAACTCTATAATAATCATAGGAAGATCCCCTGCTGGCTGCCTGGTCAAACCTGGCAACCCTACGAAAAGCCCTGTGCTCAAAAGCCCTGTGCTCTTCTCTCATCTGACTATCACCAAAGAAAAGGTTTTTAAAAATGTAAAAAGGAGGATTGTCCCATGATTGTATTTGCATTCTGACTACACCCTGTCTCCAGACCTAGGAACTTCTTCTTTTTTTTTAAAGGCATTTGGGACTGCTTAATCTTTTAGTCATCAGTGAGGGCCTGGGCTCAGGTACCCAGCATTCATGTGACCTGTCATGAGATGATTACTGTCTTGAAGGAACCCCACAGTAGCCTTAATTAAAACAACTAAGACACAGGTTTATTTCAGTGGTATGTGGGCTTTCTGGTTTCTTTGTTTTCATTTTCTTCAGCCTTCTCACTATTACAAAGTAACAGGAGATCTGGGGCCTGTGAAATTCAAACAGTTACAAAGCAGGTCTTTGGCAGGAACGGCACCCAAATCCTATCTATCTTCAAAATACCTAAAGTCCCTAATGGTCTCCCTGCCTAACTGGCAGACCTTCTCCCACAAAATCGAATAACAACAACAAACTCCATTCAGCTGGCCACCAGTTAAATTGTCCAACTCCTCCTTTTTAAAATATTCAAATCCACCATTTGAAAGTGAAGGGCTGAGGCTCCTGGTTGGCAGAACTTGAAACAGTTCATCACAGCATTCCATTGAAAATAATTTAGAATGTCAACATCTGCATCTAGACGTTTCTAAATGTATATAAACAAAGACAGATGTCAGTTCCTTGCATTGATTTTCATGGACATTCTGCCACAACTTGATATGGTAATTATGTCCAAATAAAGTTAGACTAGTGTGAATGTCTTTCTGCACAGAGCTGGTAGAAAGTGATACAAGTAATTCCATGAAATTATACGGGGAGCGTGGACTCAGTAGCCTCAACCGTAGTGATGTATTTCCTCACAATCAGCATCATTCAGGATAATAGGAACGCAAGCACAACTAGTTTTAAAACCATGATATTAAAGAATTCTACTCAAGCTTTTAAAATAACTTAAAAACAAAACTCAGCTCAGACATTTGTTTTTTGCAGCATCCTAAATGTGATCCCTGATTGACTAAATCACTTTCCTTCAAGAACATGTTCTGTTTTCAGAGGGAAAAGATAGTGTTGAAAGAGCTGTAAAGAGCCCACAAAAATGTTAGCATTTACAGTTAGGGTTAAGTTTGTCCTTCCCAAAGCACTACTTCTGGGCTGAAAATGATCATCTGTAAATAGTCACGGGCAGCCCAATTCAGACATACGTGGTGGCTGGCCACTCGGGCATGGGTGGATCTATGGCACAGTTCATTGGCTTACAAAGGGGAGACGTTACGCCATGCTTGGAGGGGGAAGAGCGGCCTGACGAGCGAGAGAGAACCCATCACCATGGTGATTCCGCCCAAGCGCACACCATTGGCCCACTGCCGAGGCGGGGGTGGGGAGGCGCAGGCTCACATGGGACTATGGGATTGGCCAGCTCATTGCACGTGACTGGGCGAGGGGGTAGAAAGCCTGCAGCTGAGAGGCCATCAATCCCCCCATTCCTTCCCACTGTCAGAGACTCTGCCAATGGCAGGCTGGCGAGCAGAGGCATGCATGGACAAGCAGGCAGTGCCAAGTGCAAGAGTTCCCTGTCCTAGACAGCGGCTGGAATGTGTGTCTGGAAGTGCCCCCCCGTGTTGCCCTGCTGCCAACCCTGCTATGTGCAAGGAACACCTCCCCTGGGGGCCTCAGAACTCAGAGTGTGAGCCGCTGGGCATGCATCCACTTCAGCGCCCCCCCCCAAGTGCCCAGTGCACAACAGCCCTATGCGGTCAGGTAGGCCATCAGCCCAGGCAGGCTGAGGGGCAGCATCCCCCTCCCCTGTACAGCCATGCAGGGGGCAGCATGGTGGCTCATAGCCCATCCACCCCCCAAGAACCACGCCTGCCTACCCTCCCAGGCATTCCTTCGGAGAGGCTACTGATGGGAAGGGGGGTTGGCCTGGGAACATGCGGCAGATGCCAATCCGGAGAGACAACAGTGGGCACAGCTCAAACTTTATTTTTCCGGAACAGAGTGCAACTGTCTCCCTGGAGCACACTGGGCAGTCTCACCATGGGCAGGGCTCCATTTCAAGTGGGAGGCAGAAGCAGCTGAGGAAGTGGGAGGGGGGGTGGAGCATTATACGCAGAAGCCTCTGTGTTGGAGTCCCACCTGCAAAATGGAGACAGAGATCAAGAGCACCTGCAGGGGCGGCAGCTGAAAGAGCAGGCTGCATTTCAGCCAGGCACTCTCTTAAAGGGATAGTCTCCAACCCACCTCCCCTCATTGGGGCAGCTGCCACACACACACCCTGCCCTTCCAGGGGTTGGGAATGTGGCAGAGGGCAGACCAAGGGAAGAGAGCAGGCAGCAGCACAGGGGAGTGGGCTCAGCATATGCCCACTGCTGAAGCCCACTGTTGGGTTCAAGTGCCAAAGATGCTCGCACACCGAGCGGTCGAGAGCAAGGGGAGGGGGAGGATGGGGGGGACAGTGGAACTTACCCAGCCATGGGTGACAGTCCTCTCATGCAGAGCCTCCGAGAGCCTGGAACCTGTGGAGACCTGGAAACAAGAGCAATTAGCCCCAGATACTGTCAAAGCCACTACGCAGTGCAAAACCCATCACCAATGTGCCTGCCTGTCCCTCACTCTAAGTCTGTATTGCTGGGAGCTCGCCGGCAGAGCTTCCCACCACGCGAACCTGTTCCTAACAACTGAGTTGTGCGAGGCAGAATGAAAGTGTGAGGCAGAAGTATTTCTAGGAGGGAGAGCCGTGATTGGGCGCCGGAGAGGGGGCTTGCCAGGCCAAGGCAGAAGGGGATTGGTGAGGCAATCATACCGCTCCCTAAGGGTTTGCAAGCTTCCGCAGCAGTGGAGGCAACCTTTGTTTTTGGTTTCAACGAGTGCCTATGGGACACACTGTTATTTTTGCAGGCGTGACATTGCGCCTCTAGGGCGGGGGGCGTGTCATGGGCCAAACTGCTCAGGAAGCTGCCTAAGCCTGGCCACGCCCTCAACTCCACCCCCTCCTCCATCTGAATGCTCGGGTGCAGCCCTCAGGCCCTGCTGCCCTCAGGCGGAGCGGTGCTTGGGTGGCCCCCCACCCACGTAACTCCCCTCCACTGTGGCAGCGCCAATCGTATATCAGCACACACCCTTTGTGTGCCCATGTAGCAGCTCAGCTGCTACCAAAAGACATTCTGCCTCCCCCCCTCTAGATTGTGCTGTGAAGGCATTAAAGTAATTTATTTCAGGAAGCATGAACAAAGACTGAAATGATGGAATTTAAAAAAATTCTTGCTGTAAAAAAGTTTTTTTTAAAAAAAAAAATTAGAAACAGAAATTGCTCGTGCTAGGTGCTTAAATTGTGATTTGTTATTTATTGATGGTTTCTTTCTGTAAATGGAGGTGAGAACAGAGTTTGCTGAGAAAGACTTATAATAAAACGTTTCATTAGAGACTTTTAAAAGAAGAAATCTTGTGTTCCTGATATAAAACAGGCCATTAATTTCAGCCTTGAAAAAAGGGGGAGAACAGGTGCCATTAATATTCTTCACCAAGAATAAAACATTATGGAACTTGACATATATCCTCAGAGCACCCTAGGTGTTTAATGAGAATATCCACCACATGCCAGGGTATTCTGACATCTCTTTACCAACGAAGGATGTACATTTAATAATTGAACATCCATAGACTTTTCACATGGTAACAAGCACCTTGTCCTTCCATGGTTTAAAGCTGTCTTTGTGCATCTCCATCAAAGGTATTTTGCAGGCTTATCAGAAATAGACGCAGAGCACCCATGTATACGGGGCATACCCAGTCACTGGGAGGGAAAACCTTCTAAGTGCATGTAAAGTGATGTATACATGCACAACCCTACTACCTTCATTTAAGTAAGCAGGGATGCTTCAGTATATAGGTTGTCCATATCTATATTACTCTGAGATGACTACACATATAATTCTGTTCATATCATGATTGTTTCTTATATTCAGTTGAAAATGGGCACTGAATTATTTCTTCTGTTTCTAAATTATTTTCTTCTCCTGCTTTCCATTCTACCACTTTAAACATATGCATACCCAAGGAAAATACATGTAGCGGCATGGTTTTGAAGATTGCACAACTGCAGAATTTACTTTAGTTGTCATCCAGCTTTCCCCATTAATTGAATATTGTAAACGAAAAAAACAAAACAAAACAAACAAGCTGGTGACTTCTATTTGCATGCAAAATTCAAAATTAATGTGCTATACACATAGTTTTCTGTATGGTATTGGAATCTGAGTTTGCAATGTAATATAAGAAGAAGTCTTTGAAATTTCACATTTTGTCCTTAACAATGCCATCCTAATGACACTTTCCTGGGAGTATGCCCTATTGAAGCCTGTAAAGGACAGGTCTGCCTCGCCCTATGAGCAACCAATGAGAACTGACAGAACATTAGTGGGAGGTAGTTGAAAAACAGCAGTTGGTGGTTAGGGAGTTAGATACAGAGCATATGTCTGACTGAGGGAATGGAGCTGAGGGAAAGAGCGGCTTAAAGTTAAATGGAAAGAAAAGTCAATTCGTAACAAAAAGGATGCCAAGTGCTGGAATAGGGAAAGTTTGAACGTTCAAAGGAAATGAAACATTGTAGCCTCTTATTTTCTTCAGTGTTATGTTCAAAACATACATAAAAGTTAATTCATTGTTTGTTAAACGCTCTGGGCTGTGAGTCTCCAGAAAGAAACATGCACACACTGCACACACCACCAGTGACAATCTCAGTCTGTATGTGTTTTAAGGTATGAATAAATGGTGGTAGTGTATGAATGGAACAATGTCCGAGCCCCAACCCCAATAACACAATGAAGTGGTTGAGTGAGGTCCTGTTATTAGAGGAGGCTGACCTACCCTAATGTCTCTGTGAGTGTGAGAGAGAAGATGTGAAAAGTGAAATGGTCATGGCTTCTAGAGATTTTTAAAAGAGATGAGAAGGGTAGTGAAGTGTGATGGCCTGACATACTTGTAACCCTGAACCTGAAAGACAGAGGTTTGCAAATGGCAGTAGGCACTTGGTGTGAGTGTAGAAGGGACTTCATAATACCCTATCCTTTGTTAGAAGACTTGCTTAGGACTATAAGGAGGCAGACAAAATGTAGCACTAATAATGTGCCATCTCCAGTGCACATTATTAGTGTGACCTGGAAGTGATGCCCTCATGTCAGGTGACACTCTACAATTCCCCTGTTTAAATCAGTTTGGGGCAAATGCTAGAGTATCACCACCCCAGTCCAATGACATCAAATTCACCCCCAAAACTGTAAGTCCCTGTCTCACCCATCTCATGTCAGTTGGATATCCAAATGAGAATACAAACATGTGATCCAACCACATATGCAACATAGCACTCTGGCAGGGAAGAAAATGGAGAAGGATGGAATATTAGAAAAGAAGTTATGCAGCTTCCCTACTGCACATCCCAACAAGATTAAAAAGAGGGTTACCAGCCCCACAGTTTCAGCTTCCTGTCAATATTTGGAGCAACAGCAGGTGATTTTTCTTTAATGGGTGTTGAGCTGACAGTGTGATGTCACTTCTGGGGAAAACTTGGAACTGACAAGTTGACAACAGTCTTCCTAGGAACTGCCATGATTTTACTACTGAGTTTCCAGTGACTGATAGAGAGATGTTATGTCACTTCCAAGTTTTTCTCAGAAGTAGAATCATGCCTTGCTCACTGCTACCCACCCATGTCTCTGCCCCCTGTCTCCTACTCTTTTAAATGTATTTTTATACCAACAAAAATATAACAAACATGTGGAAAGCACTGCGCAATATAATTGTGCATAGCACTCGTGCGCCAGTTTTGAATACCAAAATCCAGACCTTATATTCTTTGGGGCTGCTGCTCAAATTGTGAACAAAATGAAGTCTGAACAGGTTATTGAGACACTTGCTCCTGCAGACTTCTCCCAAATTCTGACAGTCATAAAGAAATCCATCACTAATTTAAAAAAAAAAAAACACTATTCATCCTAGGCAAGAAGTAGAACTATTATAAGAACAGTAGAACTGTTATAAGAACTATGACTTGGATCCTGCAGAACATTTCCCTGTTAGAAGAGATCTGCTCACCCATAAACCAAAATGCTCCCCTGATGCTACTGCTGAGGGACAGGGAACTAGCAAAAATGGTATGAAAGGGAGTTGAAGCTATGTGTCAGGACAGGAGAATTAGTGAAAATTCAATTAAAATCTGTATTGAATCCAACCCCATATCTCATAATAGGTATGATCCAAGAGCAGAATATGCAGCTGCAACAACATTGGAGCATAGGGTTGCCAAGTTCAATTCAAGAAATATCTGGGGACTTTGGGGGTGGAGCCAGGAGACATAGGGGCGGAGCCAGGAACAAGGGTGTGACAAGCATAATTGAACTCCAAGGGAGTTCTGGCCATCACATTTAAAGGAACTGCACACCTTTTAAAATGTCTTCCTTCCATAGGAAATAATGGATAGGGGCACCTTCTTTTAGGGCTCATAGAATGGGACCCCCTGGTCCAATCGTTTTGAAACTTGGAAGATACTTTGGGGAGAGTCATTAGACACTATACTGAAAATTTGGTGCCTCTACCTCAAAAAACAGCTCCCCCAGAGCCCCCAAAACCTCCAGGTCAATTCCCCATTATACCCTATGAGAATCAATCTCCACATAGAGAATAATGCTCAGCAGACGTGTCCCCCCCCCATTTCTGGCGATTCTGAAGGGGATGGGCCTTTCTACTCATGAGTTGCTGCCAACTTCTTCAAAGTAACACAGACACACCATCCCAAGAGGAAGCCTTTCAATCAGCGACTGAAGCCTCCGGAGGTAGAAATGCACATGGTCCAGACTCCCCGAGGAGACGCCACCCGGCAGCCAGAGAGGATGCAAGGACTACAAGTCCCAGCATGCACCTCGTGAAGGGAGGCCGGACTGGAGCGAATAGCAGGCCGGCAGTGGGCAGGTCTTTGTGACTCGGAGGAAGGGAGAAGCCTTAAGCCAGGCAGGGAAAGAGGCACTGCGCCGTTCCACCCCCCACCCCCGCTATCAGATTTTTAGAGAGCAGGGGATTAGGCTGCTAATCCAGGGGTCCCCTGGCAGGGCGGGGGGGGGGGGGTTGGAAAGCCTATTGGAGCGTTTATATCACTTCAGAATTACAACTGCCACCATGAGGTGCCATATAAGAGTAAACATGCAGGTATAGAAATTTACAGGGTCTTATGCTGATGTAAGCAGCTCTTAAAAGAATCACAGCTCTTAAAAGCTGAAATTCAAAGAGGTAGAGAGATTCCTTTTTCACCTGGAAATTGCTATTTCAAGTTCGGAGACCAGGGATTGGGCATGAACCACAAAAATGTGGTTTAGTTTGTGGTTCATGGGTGAATCACAAACCCAATTGGCTCACATATTAACCAAACCCAGTTTATAAAGTTCATGCCCAAAACAGCTGAGCCATGGGTACACCCTGTTTCCATGGCTCTGTTGTTTCAGACTCTAAACAGCTGAGCTGTAGGAGCAGGCTGTCCCTGCAACTGAGCTGTTTCTGACTGAAACTGTTTAGATTAGAAACAGCTGAGCCACAGCAGCATCCTGTTCCCACAGCTCAATCGTTTAAAGGGGCTTTCTTGAGCAGCCAACCCCTATGGCAGGCTGCCCAAGAAAGCCCCTTTAAACAGCTGAGCTTTGGGAAGCAAACTGTGCTGTCTGCCCAAACACCTGAGCTGTGAACCCAAAACACCTGAGCTGTGGGAGCAGGCTACCCTTGTGCTTCAGCTGTTTTTGATCTTGTGGCAGCTTTTGTGGGGAAGAGGAAGCAGGGGTGTAATGCTCACCACAAAGGCATGAACTGCCTTAAAAGTTGGTGGTTTGTGGCTGGGCTGTAGTTTGTGAACTTCAGTTTGCAAACCATGGACCACCCAAAATCCATGAGCTGGTTCTTGCCCACCAGAGACTTAAACATGGCTATCAGAGACTTAAACATGGAATCCATCATTTACTGCTGCTTTGTATATCAACAGAAACACTTTCTTCTTGAATACTATTACAAACCCCCCACAAACAAAACAAAAGTTGTGGTGAAAAAACTATTAGAACTAAATGTTCTACTAAAATGAGAGTTCATCATTTGAATTCTCTGTAATAACTGTATGTAACTAAGATTGTGAATAATCTAAATTTGAATGTGTTAATTTTAGCAGTCCTTGACTGCTTTTAAGTTGCTGTAATTGTGATGGCCAATCGCTTTACACTATAAATTTTACTGAACTGAACTGTAATAACTGCATGAGCAAATGCCTGTTCAGGATTAGAACAAAATCAAATATCATATTTTTCAGCCTATTCTTCAAAGCAGTGGCTAATTGAAGATGTTTTTTTTAAAAAAATAAATATATTTCTATGTTACTTCAGCACAAGACTAGTAAATTAATGCTGCTGTTAATACACATTTTAATTCATACATGTGGCATTAGGTTGTTACACAGCTTTGGTTTTCTCCTGTTATCTGCATTGCAGAACTAGTCGCTTAGCATTATGATATCTGTCAGATATTAAACTCAAACTTCCCATTAGGCTCTAGAAATAACAGTTTTTATTTAATCATCATCAACTTGCTCATGTTTCAGCATGGAAATATATTACATTATTGCTCAAGCCATGAAAAATACATTAAGGCAAATAATATTAGGTTGGGAAAGTAATGAAGAAAAACACAACACAATGAATTTGCTTGCTCTGAAAAGAAAGCTTTATGCCAGATTTATTGCAAACTTACAGCAATGTATAATCACCTGTCATTTTAATACTAAGACGAATCATCATATGGTGACATATCCTCGTTTGATTTGAAGCTTATTTTAGTCACTATCATCTTCCCACTTGACTGAAGCGAAAATGCTCAGGAATATAAACCCATTATTAGAAACTAGGTAATAAACAGGAAGTGAAAAGAACTATGATCAGGGAGTTTATATGCTGCTTTTGTAGAATTTTCCCCATACCATTTGACATATAATTCAGGGAAGTAAGCAAGGGCCACAGTGGGAATTTTGCTTGCCACACAGAGGGAGAACACTACCTGCTTCTTTCTGGGCTAGGGTGTGCTCATTATTTTATTATTATTTATTATTACTTTGCATTTGTGTGTGTATAAATGTTACTATCAGGTGTCATAATGTGTGTATAAAAGTTACTATCAGGTTCTTTGTCATGTCTTTTCCTCTGTTTCTTCTAATTTCTCTGACTTCCCTCTAACATCTATTTACCTATTCGTTTGGAAAGAAGAGTCACCAGTTTCAATGAAAATTGTTTTGAAGCATGGCTACTTAGCATTAGAGATGCCATGAACTTTACAAATAACATGGTGGAAAATGGAACTGTCCCTGTCTGAAATGCTTGCCTATTTACTGCTATACTTTAATCCCCCTTTCCTCCAAGGAACTCAGTGGGATATGTATAGTTTTTTCCTCTTTCATTTCTTCATAACTACCCTGTGAGGAAGGTTAGACTGGAAGAAATTGACTGACTCAGTTTCATCCACAGAGCTTTGTGGCCTAGTGGAGACTTCAGTCTGTTATCTACTCTGGTTCAGTTCAGCCACCCAATCACTATACTGGTTCTTTTCCCCTAATACTTCTAAGTTAATTGTATACATTAAAGTAAGATTTGAGTTTTTGTGATGCTTTTGAATTTGTATATTTGTCAATGTTCATGATAGCAGTGGCTGTTTTGGGGGACTCTACATACAGAGGCAGCAGTCCTCTGAATACCAGTGCTGGAAGTAGGGTTGCTGACTCCAGGTTGAGGAATTCCTGGAGATTGGGGGACAGAGTGTAGAGAGGGCAGAGAGGAGAAAGTTCAGCTGGGATACAGTGTTATAGAGTTCTCTCTACTACGTTGCCAGTCTCCAAGAGAACTGACCCCTGTAGTCTGGAGTTGGACATCAACTGAAATTCTGGGAGACAGGTAGGTTCCACCTGAAGGGTGGCAACTTTAGCCAGGAAGCAGCACCAGGGGAAGCCCTTGGTTTCTAGGCTGTATTTGTCATCTTCCAGTTGAATGCTATCTAAAATGGGTTGTTAGACTAGATGGACAGCTGATCTGATCCATCAAAGCTCTTCTAATGTTCTCAGAACAAACTGAATTTCATATTGGCATTGGGCACAAATGGTTTAAACTTTTGAGCTTACAGACTGCTTTTGTATCCTTAATGCTGGCAAATAGCAGCATCCATGAACAGTCAGTCATGGCAAAAGACATTGTGATGCAAGACATATATAGTGTGTGGCATAGTTGTCTAGGCAACTAACAAGCCAATCCTGAAAACAGTTATACCATTCTAAGGGAAGACATTTAATTAATTTGGGAGTTTTTTTCTATTTATTTGCTGTCTTGAATTGTAATTTTAATTTGTTGCTTCTTATTAATTGTTATGGTTATTGTTTTGTTTTTTCTAAGCTGCCTTGATTTCTGTAAGGCTAATGTTTTAAATAAATAAAAATAAACCAATTGAAGTCAACAAGCTTAGAACAGTGTTGTTCCCCTGATGCACACATCTGTGCACACACTCATACACACATACAAAGAACAGTTGCCAAATGGAAGTCCAAACAGGCACAGGGACAAAACATTTAAGATATAAGAAGTAACAAGTGGACTACATCCCATCAGCTTTTCTGCTGGTGCAAGAAGGAGGAGGGGATTCTAGAAATGTCAGGAACAAAAACATTTGGGATGGCGCTGTACTAAGGAGGGGAATTAGGTAAAATTACACCATCATGAGAAGCAAAACCAGCAGTATCCAGTCCAACATTAAAAAAAAAAAAAGCTTTTGGATATGCTATAATCAAATCAAACATGATTCGTGCAGTGTATAATTAGACTGTTGGCTAGAATAGTAATGGTATTTCAGACCAGATCTACATATGTAGACATATCTACATATGCAGGCTGGATTCACATATGGAGTAGGAATAAGATGTTAGAATATTGGTATAGTATCATTGCTAATAGAAGGTATGAACTTAAATTTTTTGGAAGCCCTTCATGTGTGAAGCACCCTGAAAAAAGAAATGTAGAACGGATGGGAGGAAAGGTTAGAGAGTACAGTTTTCCTGCTATGCTGATCTTCTACTTACAGAGATTTTAGCATTGGTAAAAGGTAAATGTAAAGGTAGTCCCCTGTGCAAGCACCAGTCATTTTCGACTCTGGGGTGACGTTGCTTTCACCATGTTTTCATGGCAGACTTTTTACAGGGTGGTTCCATTGCCTTCCCCAGTCATCTACACTTTCCCTCCAGCAAGCTGGGTACTCATTTTACCAACCTTGGAAGGATGGAAGGCTGAGTCAACCTGGAGCCAGCTACCTGAACCAGCTTCCACTGGGATCGAACTCAGGTCGTGAGCAGAAAGCTCCGGCTGCAGTACTGCAGCTTTACCACTCTGTGCCACAGGGCTCTTTTTTAGCATTGAAGAACATTACAAATCTATGGTCTCCCATCTGCAATCTGAAGTGGTGTACCCATTCTATCACTTCAGTGCTTTTCAAATTTGTTCTGCTGCATATGTAGAAGATCACGCTCATCCAAATTGCTTGCACTTTATAGTTTGTAATTCATCACAACCCACTGATTTCTGGAACCATATAGGGATTAGAGTTTTTAACATTTTTCCCCCTTTGTGAGGGGACTCACAATTGGAGTGCAGTGAATGTGTGCCATAACAGACATGTCATCTTCTCACTGAGATAAAGTGGACAACACTTTACTCCATAGTTTTACTTCATAATAAATAATCTGTGTGGTTTGTTGAAGGTCCCGACAGAACTGTCCCTTGGACTAGCTCCCCCTCCCCCTTTCAATTGCAACCAGTAATTTGCATTGTTGGCTGAACCCATCTGTCATTCAGATCAGGGAGTGCCTCTTTGACCTGTTACATATTTTTATGCTATAATAATAGCACAATCAGCTAATGGAAAGGAAGAATGTTGAACTATTTTATTGAAATTACCCAATATCTGGAGGAGCCTTTGCTTTAGGGCAGGTTGCTCTTTCCAGCCTTATAAATATTTCAAACTATCCTTCCTCCAAATTGTTAATATAGTTCTGGCTACAGTCCATTTCTAGAAGCCATAGAAACACAAGAGCTTTTCCTTCACTGAAAGTGGTCCTTCAAAATAGGCTTCTATTGGGATGCAAATAGAAAGTGTAAAGATGGAAAAGAGTGTTGACACCACTACTTCAAACTAATCCATAGGTTCAGATGAGCTGGGTTCTGATAAATGCACACAGTGTTTATTGCAATTTATCCCACTCATCCCAACTCTTTGGCAGAACTTTATTTCTTACATTCAAGAGAAAAGGTCATTGGTAAACAAAACCCAGCTTTGGGAGTGATGGAAAATCATTATTATCTGATAGACATTATATGGCTCATGTGAAATGAGCTTGTCCCAGATGGGGATCAGTGATCTGAATCAGAAAAAGTCCTGAGTCTTAACCCTTTCTCTATATTATAGCTTGAAAAATGTCTCAATCAGTTTTAATGCAGTTATTTTCTCTTCCAAATAAGTCTCAGAACCTAAGCTAGTGTCATAGGTAATCCACTTCATACCAACCAGCAATGAACTGTCTGGATCTATTATTCCTCTCTGTAATGCATGCCCAGATTTAGCTCATCATCTATGAAAGGATGTATAGAAAAATCATTAGTAGGGTGCTTGTTCATTCAGAATTTTTATTGTTGCTTCATTTTTTCATTATGAAAATGATATATGCAAAAGATGAGGAGGACTTCTATAAATAAAAAAGACAATGTCACAAACAATACAAACCAATCAAATATATGCAGAATTTTATTCTTTCACGCAATCTGAACTCTGAACTCAGTGTATGAGTTTTCATACATTGTCCACAGGCTTTGTATGTACTTTTTTTATTTTAAGGTCCAATAATTTTGAGAAGCTGAACCTATCAATCAGCTTTGAACCCACCCATCTTTTGATGAGCTTGGGCAGCATGCATGCTTCTGTTCTCCTGTATTTTGTCCTCATAAGAATCTGCTGTAGCAGGTCTAGGGCACCCATATTTCTGGGCATTATGGGGTATAAACTTTAAAAAAACTGATTACTTTTGTTTACTCTGACCTACCTCCAAAGAGCTCAAACTGGAACACACAGTTATTCCCTGACTATTTTATCTTCACTATAACTCACACATACACAGATTGAGAGAGAGAGAGAGATTAGTTAGAGGTCACATGGTGAACGTCAAAGCATAGTGGAAATTTGAATACTGATTTCCCAAGTACAGTCTGGCAGGGAGGGGCACAAACAGGTTCATGAACCAAAATACTGCACAAACTTGGCCTAGTTCAGAGCTCCCAAACATTTAGTGGACTTTTGTCTGGGCCATTTAAACTTAACAGCTCAGCCAACCTGTTAGGTTTAAATGATAGCGAACCATTTCATGAGTTGGTTTCACTGTCCCCCACTTTGAAGCATGGGGAAGCAAAATGGACCAATGAAATGGCTGCCAGCCATTTCAGCTGTGAGCCATCTAAACCTAACAGTGATGGGTGCACCTGCTCAGGCTGAAATGACTGCAAGCCATTTCTCTGATTGGTTTGGCTTCCTTCCACTTCCAAGAATGGGGAAGAAAAATGGACCAGTGAAATGACTTGCAGCCATTTCATCCTAACAACTGATGGGCATATTCACCCCACTATTAGGCTGAATTGGCTGCAAGTTAAATGACTTCCTATGATGGACACAACTGCTTCTGAAGGGACACTTCCTGAAGATTCAGGTGATGCTTTCTGGGCTCTTCTGAAAGACCTCCTGCATCAAGGAGATGAAGAAGAGCACTGTAGGAAAAATACACCTTTTAGTTTAAGTTTCCCTGCAATGGGGAGGGAACAAATTAAAAGTATAATATAGTCTGTGGTTTGGATCTAAGAAGAGCTGGCAGACTCTGTTTCAGATTTTGTTAGAGGCTGAAAAATAAGGCAACCATTACTGAAGAGTGGGCAGAAGGTGAAATAGCTCTGTTTGGAGTTCTGACATGGTGTAACGTATATAGATCTGCAGGAGTGCCTCTGTGTCTCCATTGGTGTTGCACCTGCATATTTGTAAATAAAGCAAATAGTACAAATATACAAGACTCCAGTTCTCAACCTCTAAGGGAGCTAATCCAGGCCACGGCTAGCTCCTGAAACTTCATACTTCTCAAAGAAGTAGTGTGTATATGTATGTAATAATTCCAACAAATGAAAGTAAAAAAGAGAGAAAGAAAAGACAGTCAACAACAATAATGATGTTTACTTAATTTTAGCAAGCAGAAACAAGTTACTCAATAAAAAAATGCTGAACCATAGAAACATAAAATTATATGTTTTGCCCAACTAACCAGAATTTGCTCTCTCTCACACTCTTAAAAAAAGAAGAGAAAATAAGTGCCTGGGTTGCACAGAATGAATTTAGTTTTACTTATTCCCACCCCATCCCTAAAAATATAATCTATATAAATAATTCTTTATAAATGGAAATGTCAATACATGAACTTTTAAAAAACAAATGGTTTGCCACAGGTTATCAAACGTATGCCTTGCAACAAAGCAGTTATAATAAATTATGCTGACAACTTTCTAAAATAGCATTGATCTTCAATACTAAGTAGACATGTCATTGGCTCAAGGCCCAAAACTGTCATTAACCTGCCTTTGTAATGTACTATATAACTTAGCTATAAATGTAAGGTACAAAGTAGTATGTAGAAATGAAAGTGAACCAAATAACTTGGAAATAATAAACTATCTTTGTGATACCTTAGCAAATTCATTGTGGCGTAAGCTTACATGAGCCTTAGTCCACTTTGTCAGATATATGCATCTTTAGAAATCAAATAAACCTGTAATAGTAATAAGGGAAACTGTCATGTTTTATGTGTAGTGGGGAGAGGCCAGAATTAAGTTTTGGCTCTAGCTTGGAATTTGGGTCCATGCAATTGCTGTGACAAGATGCCTTTCTTCCTTTCAGAGCAACCTGATCTTAAAACTCACCTTTACATGTCCAAATTTTAAAAACACACAATGACCTCTGTTTAAGTGCCCTTTCAAAAACACCTAGACCCATAGACTGCACAGTGTTATTGACAGGACCATGATGATATATTGGGGCACTCATTCCAAGTGTCATGACCACTGTGAGGTACAGTAGAATCAGGCAAGGTGCCATCTAGGGGCTAACAGTACCACATTTGTTTGAATCAAGCATTTTGTGTGTTTCTGAATATGAGGAATCAGAGGTGATAACTTTCAGTGGGACCTTTCGTGGCTCTCAGTAGCTCTTGTTATAATTATAGAATTTTCTACAATGTAGTAGCATGTGCTGTATGGCATACATTTAATGGCAGTATTATGGGGGCATGGCAGCTAGTAGAAGTCAATGGACTTAGAAAAGCATAATTCTGCTTACTGTTAAAATTGTTCAAAAATAAAGAAAATAATGGGGGAGCCACTTCAAGTCCACTGAAGTACCAAGGTATTTTCCAACTAAAGTGAAATTGAAACAAAATGGATACTTTTAGTTTGGTGCTAATCCAGACTCAGATCTGATCAAAGTTGTTGACTCAGAGGTCAAATTGGAGTGCAATTTAGGAATGAGAATTTTTTGACATTTTCCTACAGCTTTTCCTTTCCACAATATTTTCTCTCACACAAAACCACACACAGTCAAAATCTCTGATTAAACACAAGAGGTGACAAAGCATTTTTGACCCAATTTCATGCTCATTATAAAGTGCTAGGAATGATTATCACAATTTGAGTGCAAGCATTAAGAAAACAAACAGCTGTTTATAGGCAACTTTTCAGCAAATGAGGTGTTTTCTAAACAAAAAGGTAATTAGTTTATTTTAAAGACTTGTACTTGCATAATGATGCAGGCACTGGTGTTTGCCAGCTCTCACCTCCTTGGAATGAATGTGTGGGGGGGGGGGAATAGAGGCTCGGTGCTGGCCAATAGGAGGGTGGCTTGCCAGCCAAGTAGGCCAGCAGCAGCCTCCTCTCCCCCCCCCACACCAATCCAGCCTGGCATGCATGAAGGAGCCTCACTCTTCAGGAGTGGTAGATCCTGCTTGGGCACCTGAACTTTATGTGCAGAGTAGTCATACCAGATAGGGCCTTCATAAGCAGGATTTGTGACTGCCTAGAGATGGTGCATGTTTCTGGGAGTAGCAAGGCTAATCTGTACATGTGGCTAGATTTCATGAAGGAATATAGTGATGTATCCTTTTGGCACTGAACCACACTGTTGGAGGCCTCCCTGTAGATTTCTTTGGATACCTCCAGCAGCATGGGGTTTGGAGTCTTTTGGGGAGGGCAGCTGGTGTGCACAGCTCTGGCCACTGGAGTGGACAGAGTCTGACCTTACCAGGGACCTGACCTTTCTGGAATTCTTCCTGATGATTATGGCAATTCACCAACAGCTAAAGGATAAGATGGTTAAATTGGGTGGAACAATCAGGTCATGGTGCAGGTGGTCAACAAGTTGACATCATGGTCTCCAATGGTCATGCAGCTGGTTAGTGTGTACAGCCTTAGATATCTGAGATACAACATACTATTTGTCACAGAGCATATGCCAGGTGTTCACAACACCATCACTGACATTTTGTCTTTCATTTCAGGGAGTTAGCTCGGAGGGGGGGGGGGCAAATCAAGATCTGGTCCCAAAGCCAGAAGCATTGTAGAGTCTTGGCAGAGTGAAGTCAAGCATATAGTCAAGGTATTATTAAAAGGATGTCTTACAGGTGGCACTTAGAGGCTTTCCACAGGTTCTAGCAGGACCAGGGGCTTGACCAGCAGTGTTCAGTACCAACTGACCACCTGCTTCAGTTTGCAACCATTCTGAGGAGAAGAAGCCTGGCTGTCAGAACCATCAAGGGATACCTGGTGAAGATTGCTTTTCAGTTGAAAGCCCAGGAATTGGATGAGCACACAGGAGATTTCAGGTTATGGTGCATGTTGGAGGGCTGGGTCCATTTAGCACTGCCAGCACCTGACACCAGGTGGTCCTTTACCCTGGAGATCATCTAAACCTTAATTGCACTGCTCAGGGACATCTGCTTGTCACACTGGAAGCTAATTTGTTCAGGGCCAGCCACGTTGGTAGCCTTCTTTTGGGCTTTTAAGATAAATGAATTGCTGATTAGGGGCATGGAGGAGGGCTTATGCCCTGTGTGGGAGCTTGAGCGCCGGCTCCAGGCAATGAGCCAGAGGTTGGACCTGCTGTTTCCACATGAGATCAGCTTGCCTCAGATGGAATACCAGTTTTTGTCAGTGCTCTGCTGGGCCTTGAGCATAGCCAGCCTGGCAGGGGGTAGCCTCAGCACCCACTCTTTTTGAATTGAAGTGGCTTCCACAGCTGCTGGGATGGGGTTCAGTCCCATCAAGCTTCAGCATTTGGGCTGGTGGAAGTTCCAAGTGTATCAAAACTATGTGCATAAGCAATGATGTCTGAGAGTTCGTTTCTTTGCAGGGTGTGGCTCAAGAACTGAGGTCACCAGTGTGCTGATTTGCAGGGATTTGATTGCATACTTGTCAAGCAGGAGGGCCAGCTGCTCCAGCATTGGTACCCAGCTAGACATTGGAGTCTACATCTCTGTTGAGTGGCTGGGGGAAGAGAGGAACACATTGAAGCCTGCTGTTACCCCTCCTCCATGAGCAAAAGCACCTCCCTAGGTTGTCGTTATACATTTGGGTGAGAAAGATCTGGCAATAAGTTGGCTGGATGTCTCAGTTGGGGACCTCTTAGGGGTTGGGGGACATACAACAAGCCCTAAAGCTTAGCAGTCATGGGCTGGACTGTGCTCCTCCATCTCCTCTATGTATGGTAGTTTTGGTAAGCACCCTGGGATATCCTTGATGGAGGGTCCCCAAACTGGGTGCCTATCAGCTGGAAAGTCTGGGTGGCGCAGTTCGGGGGAACATTTGATAAGCCCCAAGGCTTAGCAGTTGTGAGCTGGACTGTACTCCTCCATCCTCTCTATGCACTAGTGTATGTCCCATGAGGAGAAAAGTTCAGAAGGATCCCAGACCTGGCTCTGAGCTGGGGTGGTTTTGTCCTGTTGGGAAACTTGCTTTGCAAGTACAATACAACCTGTGTAGTAACATGTTAACTGATTGGTGCAGATCAACCTATATGTAAATAAAGTCCCAGTTTAGCCTATAATCAGGGCTGGCCCTGCCAGTAGGCAAACTAGGCAATTGCCTATGGCGCTGGCCTTCTGGGGGCATTGAATTGTGTGTTCCCCATGTGACTCAGTGATGTTATCAGTGCAGGGGGACACCAGAAGTTAGCCTTGCCTAGGGTGCCAGACAGTCTATGGCCAGCCTGTTGATGTGCCTGTGTTTAGCTAGGGTGGTCTTAGGTGACGCAAAGAATGAAGGCTTGCACACAGCAGTGGTAAAACTACTATATACAATTTATTTACACCTCCACTCTCCAAACTGACAGAATGCTCCACTGCAACTCCACCATACATAACCCACACACAGTAAAGTGTCTCTGTACATTTATACAATCCATCCACCCAGGTGACCAATCAGCTTGCTGCTGAGTCATGCTGACATTGTCCAGGCTGATGCAATCTGGCAACCAGCCACCTTCTGTCACTTAGATGATCTACCTGGCAGATCAGTTACTTTCACTTTCCCAGCATGTGCTTAGAAACTGCTTGGCTTCCATAATATTGACACAGCCCTGCTCATAACCTGTGTCATGTTTCATTCAGGGGATGGAGTGGGCAAAATACAACTGTGTGAGAATGTTTGTTCCTCATATGTAGCAGTTTCTATGGCTTGAGTATTCTATTATCTATTTTTAATCAATTTAGTGTTGTTTGGATTTTTTTTAAAAAAAATTCATTGTATTGATAAATGATTCACTACCTACTACACCAAAAGCTTCTCACTACCCATAGAGCTGTGCTGGGATATGGCATTAAAATTCTGAAAGGCACAAGAAGTCATTATATCTCAGTTACTACATTGTTAAAATGTCAAATGCCATGTTTCACATAAAGTGTCACAAAGTGTAAAAAATGGCAGTGCCTAGTACCAGTGTTTATGTACAGGAAAAAAACAATAGCAATCTAATGAAATATGAAAAGCTGAGATAATGTGCAAAATGAAGCCATAGAATGATAGCTGATCTGAAATGTAAGTGCTAATTATACCATACAATAACAAAACAGAGATCACAGTGTATTAAGACGTATAAATAGAAAAAAAAACCATGACTGATGGCTGTTGTTGATAAAGTATATCTGTACCATGTGTCTCCTGACACTCTTATTTCATTTTTCACTCAATTTTTATACAAAACATTTATATATCAATGGAATAGCAACTTATACTCAAATTACATACGGCTATAATTCGCAAGAAAACAACTTTTTCACAGTTTGTACCATAATGTGGATTGGGTATAAATTTACATCACAATGTGGACAAGGTCATGCATAAAGAGTTCCAAATAAATTGTATGGGGAAGTCATAAACAACCATTAGAATCTCTGACTGATGAGTACCCAGGTTTCAGCTCATTTCATTACTCATCTTCCTCAAAGTTGGATAAACTTCAAAGATGTTATATTATTCTTAGCCTGGAATTAATATATAATTTAGATTTGTCCCTAAGACAAGAAACATC
Organism: Heteronotia binoei; assembly: GCF_032191835.1. Taxonomy (NCBI): domain Eukaryota; kingdom Metazoa; phylum Chordata; class Lepidosauria; order Squamata; family Gekkonidae; genus Heteronotia; species Heteronotia binoei. Next base: position 93,882,908 of record NC_083229.1, read on the forward strand.
CAAACACTGAACTGGATTAAAAAAACAAACGTGCAAGAAAGCCCACAGAATGGAACTATTGCTATTGCTAACAGTGTGCTATTGTGTTTGATAAACTGGTTTGATCCATGGATATATCCATGAACATATATCCATGTATATATCCAAAAAATACTGCAAGTAAAGCTCACATAACAGAACTTTGCAACTTCTGCCCTTTTTCTTCTCTGGTAGCACAATTGGTAACCCAATTTGCTGTCAGAAAATGGCTTTGGATTCAACCCATAAAATATAATAGCATTTGAAATATTTCATACAGTTTTGAACTGTAGCCTCAGTTCAGTAATGCACAGTTCTAAATTATTAGTTCAGTTTCATCTCTTTTAATAACTCAGGCACAGAGCTTCCATTTGCATGTTCATAAAGTATAGTTGTTAAGCAAACGAAAGGCAGCAAGCAAAGTTATAGCTAGCAGGATCCCAGAAAGCTTTCCAATAATGGTTCCTTGGTTTCCAACAAGCACTTCACAAACTGCTGCTGGATGTATGTGTCCTGTCTAAAACTCATTAAATGGGGATGCAGACAATCATAATCACAGTTTAAGTTCACAAATACTGTGGCAGCTGTCTACATGGAAAGCAAAATTAGGATTATAAAATCCTAAAGGTATACGTGCCCTTTAGACAAGATTCTCTCATGATATTTAAACTCCCACAACATGGTTAGGGTCAGTTGGGTGCCCTTTTCCCATGAAATCAGCAGCTTATCTGCTGGAGTGGTTCCAATTCTCCAAAAAATGTTGTTCATCTTTAAATGTGCGATGGCTGCCAGGAAAAAAATAGAGTTCACAAAGCTTGTTGAGTGTGCTGGCACTGATGGAAAAAGTATGAAATAATCTGCATATAAGCTAATTTTATGTTGTCTATCTCCAGTTTTTACACCATGTATACTAGAGTTTGATCAGATGACCTCTACTAATGATTCAGTTGCCAAAATGAAAAGTAAAGGTGCAAGTGGGCATCCCTGCCTTGTTCCTTTCTGCAAATTATTTTTTTTTTGTGATGAAAAATTGCTCAACTTCATTTTTGCTGTAGGGTTCTTATATATTGCACTGGTAACTCTTTGAAAATTATCACCAAAACCCATTATATTTGAAATCATTAGGTGGCTTCCAGGTTATCAATGAAACTGCCTCTAAAGTAAAGGGGTTCTGCTTGACTGCTGCAGATGAGATTGTTTTGCTATGCTGAAGCCACAATTGGAGTGGTTCCTCCTACTGTCTCCCCCCCCTCCCACACACCAGCCTCCTGTTCTCTCCATTACACCAAATGCTCGCAGGCCAGATAAGAGCCCTGGGTGGGCCAGTTCCAGCTCCTGGGTCTTACATCTGACACCCTTGATCTAAGGTCTTTCTGCTATCTGATACTAACTGCAAAGGTGATGATCTACAATTGAACTACAGCCCCTTGCCAACAACGTGGAAAAATGTATGAATTCAGAACATGCTAATATAAAATAGGAATGCAATTTGATTTGTAGACACAGAAGCATGGCCTAGGTTAGAACTGCTATTGGGGGACATTCAGAAATTTTTCCATATGTAAAAATAAAATAAATTAGTCTGAATGCTTTCAGATAAACAATACACAAAATGCCACATTTATGGTATCCTGCAGAAAAAAGTTCTTGTTTTTTTTTTCTGAGGCATTTAGAGTAAGTTTAACAAATGCAATTAGATAAAACACAAACTGCCATCTGTTTATCACGCAGCAGCAAATGGATCAATGGATCCCTTGGATGTTTGGTGTACACACTTTGAAAGATATTAGAGCAATGAGGAACAGCACACAGAGCACTGCATGGCAATTTTGTTTTAAGTACATAAGAGGGCTGCCCAGAATACCACCTTCACTTATTTCATAAACACTACTTGCATGTTGTATTGGATTAGATGAGATTTAATGGAAGTCTGTTTGATAAAAAGCACAGAGGAAGAAACTTTTCCCTATCATTTATGCCTCTATCAGAGAGTATTGATTTAAAATTACAGAGATGATGGAAACAAATCAATAGTGCTGTAAAAGGAGTGAATAGAGAAACTGCCTGAGGAAAGTAAAATAATATTTTTGTCCACATACACAAGAGGAACTGAAATGCAACAAAAAGATCTGTATACTACAACTCCATTCCATTAGCACCAGCACTTGCTTCTGCACTAAGAAGAATTCTTGCTCCCCACCAGCAATAGAACTGCTGAAGTGAAGCCAGAACTTTCCTCAACATATTTGCAGAAGACTCCTTGATAGGGTCAGGACCGGCCTGGCCACTAGGCAAATTAGGCTTGCTTGTCCTTCCCACCGCTGCTGCCCCCTCACCCTGCACTAATCGTGATCACATTGGAGGGCCAGCATAGGAGCTGCAAGACTCCAGTGCCATTTCACCTGTTGATCAGCTGATCGACGGGGAGCCTTTAAAGAGCTCGGGGATCACGGTGCTCCACTGCCCCTTCCTGGGCATTGAAATGGTGAGGGAGGGAGGAAGATGTGCCACAGCGGGGAGGTGGGGGGTGGCACTGTGGAGGGGGGTGGCAGGAGGTGAGTCTAGAAAGTGTTGCTAGTTATGACCTGACAACCAGCAGGAGATTGGAGGAATTCAGGGGCCAATGCTAGAGCATTACCCCAGTGTGATTACATCACTTCCAGATCATGCTGGAAGTTGAGTCATCACACAGTGATGACAAATGCATCGCCTCCCCCATTTCACCAGCTAGTTTCCTCTCACCATCCAGCTGAGCAAGAGTGGACAGCAGGAGATCTCCTGCTAGAAATAGGCATTGTAAGCCTACTCCTTGGACTGGGGGAAAAAAGCACCACCATTAGCAAAATGTAGAAACAAAAGAAATATGTTTAAACTGTGGTCATGGTGTAGTCCTGATACAGGCAGAGGTCCTACACATAGATCCTCACAGGGCTTAATGTAACCACTTTTCCTTTTGTGTCTTGACATGTGCATATGTAAAGGCATAAGTCAAGACAATGCACATTCTGTTTAGAGCAGTCAATGCCAAAATTCTTCCCTATGACTCTTACTCCAATATACAGATTTACTTATTTAGTCCCTGGGAATGTCCCTACGTGGTTGAAAGAATGCTATGGTGGGAGGAGAATTCAGATCAGAGAATGTGCTAAAAGAAATGCATTTGCTCCTAGCCTTCTCAGAGTCCTCTGCATTTCTGGGAAAAATTGGCAACATATGTAACTCTATGTTCCAAGCGTTTCAGGGTTTTGAGGCCCTTCTTTTAAAATGCAGGAACCTTTTTTTGCATATTTCAGGGATCCTTCTTGTCAATGGACTCTGTCTTTTGATTTCAGGACATCCACTTACATAGTTGATAGGAAAATAATAACATTCATTTATTCAATAGAAAAGAAAATCTAGAAGCCCCCACACTCTCCTCAACACCTGTCTGACAACAGAATTATTTTCGAATTGCTAGTTTCCTGATGTGGCTTGGTGGTTAGCCTATTTCCTATTGAAGCTTCTCAAAAGCTTGCTAGTATTGCCACTCCCCCTCCCTGCTAGTTTTCCTATACATTAGCCTCTTAAGCCTGCAAAAGTAAAATGCTTCTTTCTTTTTATATATGCTAACAAGACAACTGTTATAAGTATAGTGATTTATAATATTCAGCATAAATAGTGAGTAGAGTGCACAACAAAGAATTAATCAATCATTAGGGCAAAATCGGTTTTAGAGCTGTATATTCAGTTGAGTCATGTGCACTGTCATTGCATAGATGAGAGGTGTCAGAACTGGAAATTTCAAAGGGGCATCTGCAGATGTTTGTGAGTGGTTATCTGTCACCTTTCAGTGGTTAGTGGTTGTTTGAAATGCAGAATCACAGGGTTAATGAAGTTCACAAATATGGAGTCAGTTGTGCTAACTGAATACCATTTTAGCTAAGCATATAGATAAAGTTACAAGTTCTGACAAAAAGAAGTGTTGCTGGGCGGAGATATTTGTAACTTTTTATCTTATATGGCCAAACCTCTGAGCCAACGGCCGTTGAAGCTAGACTGTGAGCTCTGACCAATGGCAAACAGCCACAGAGCAAGAGAGGAAGTAAGTGACATCGGGGATGTCTTATAAGGCAAGGGGCTTGGCCAAATTGGCAGAGAGGCGGTCTCATGGCTGGCCTCTCTCCACTCTCTGCAGAAGTGAAAATAAAGTGGTTTCCTCTGAACAACAAAGTCTCAAGCCTGGTAATTGTAATTGGAATAGGAGTATTGCTCCTAAAAACCGGTTGACATAGTCAAAGGCCAGATTATCTATATCTGAAACCCATTACTTCTACAAAATGCTCAGGATAGCATAAATGGGTGCTTTCTTTCCTAAAACAACTTTCTCCATCCTAACCCAACCCTACTTTTTCTCCTCTCCTGAAGACCTGCATTAATTTTCATCCCCCCTTTAGAAATAACTTCTATACTAAATGTCTGCTCTACATATAATGCATGAAAATATATGTTTCTATCCATCACATATGGCATAGCATAGGCTTAATAAACCATATTTTTTTGTTTGTTTATTTGAAATTGGGATGTGCTGAGTCAATTATGTGGCAGATGGGCTTTATTTGGTTTGGTGAGTCACAAGTTGTTCAGGTCTGTTGAAAGCTACTTTTCTCTGATTGTAGTTGTTCAACATAAATATATAACCATGTCAGCATAATAATAATAAAAAAAACCTGTTCCTTTACTTAGCAGGCTCTTTGAATACCATATGCCCATGCACATCTTTATTTTGAAGCATTATGGAGAGAAGGAAGTTTTATTTTGTAATATTTTGGGCAGTCAGATCACTCTAGGATCACTTTCCACAACAACTGTGAAGAATGCTTCTCAGTATAAATATTTAAAGGAGAATGACGATAACTATAAATTTGCCCCCTCCTTTTCTTTGCATCATTTGTCATGTGTATCTTTCCTTCCATAAAGAATGGAAAGATAATTTCTAGGTGTTTAAGTTGTATTATTGAAAATGAGGGTAACAGAGGAAATAAGTGTCCACAATTTTTGCAGAATTAAAACTTGTTCTACCAAAGAAAGACTGCCATTGTATACGAAAAACACCTTTAAACTTAGAAGATATGAAATAAGATTTTTAAAAAGATTTTTACAAAAAGGAAACTTGTAAAATTCATAATGCACTGAAATCTGTAACTATGCAAGTTCCTATTCTTAACTGAATATTTTTAGCAGTGTATTCACAAACTTTTTTAAAATTAATAAGGTTGAAGTTATTGTTAGTACTTAGGGCTGCAACCAGTGTTCTTATTTGACTCAAAAACTGTTTGTTGGGTAGATTAACTGAAAAATATGCCCTCTTCTCAAATATATACATCTAAAAATTCTTCTGATAGTTGTTCTAAGTCACTGTGTCCTTCTGTTACTTTTCTTCAGAAGCATTTTTGGATGGTTCATAATTACACTGTGATTATGATTGCATCATGATGCTGGATAGCCAATTAGTTCTGAATGTGTGGTGTCACTCCACTAAGTGCAAGAACAATTCTTGTTCTCAATCAGAACTGGCTTTATGATGATACCTTCTGACAATGTCATCACGACAATTAATAGTAAATTCTTAAGTATTACCTCTCCCCATAACAAATCTACAAAACAAGAGCATGTTTAGGAGAGACAGCTTTCATAAAACATATTAAATCCACAATTTGCCCCCACAAACGGAAGGAAGAGACGGACACAAGGGTTTGGGGAAATAAGGGCCTCTTTATTTATTATTAAATTAACAAGGGCTATAAACATAATAGGCAGCATGGCAGGGCCAGGGGACGAAATATCCCTCCCCTGCCGCATGACGGGCGAGCCACCCTGCCCCTAGGTATAGCCAAAATGCATGGCTCACGTACCCAGCCAGCCTAGCAAAGGTTATGCCCTGGAGTTCCAGCCCCCATCCTCACGGCTGAAGGGCAGATCAATCCATGCAAACCCTAGGCAGTCCACTTCATCACTCAACTAGTCCACACAGGCCAGGAATGATTTAGCTAGACCCCGTGCCCCAAAACTGGGGTGCTATTGGTGCTCACCGAGCTGCATAACGAAAATTAGGCAAAAAAACCCAGCCAACCTGAACATGACCAGCCTACGTAAACCAGCCACACCCTAGCCAATTCCACAATCCTTTCTACAAGGTGAAAAACACCACTTCCAACAGCCAAACAGGAAGAGATGAAAAAATTCCTACTCGGTCCCCTATAAATTAAGAGCAACCAGATATCGCCCACACTGCCTCAAGGGTGGGAGGGTAGACCAAGCACAAGGCGAAGACTGAGAGGCAGAAGCAGAGACAGCCATTAAGGTGTGCCTGCTCTGCCCTCACCTCCCATAATGCCCTGCCCGCTCATCATCCTTACGAAGGGGCAAAACGGCCCCCGGAGACACAGCTGTGCAGCCTGCTTCCGCTTGGAAGCCGCATTCTCTCAGCTCTAGTATATACTGGTGGAGAACATACATAGAAAGTATTAGTCATTTTATTTCACATTGGTTTAGTATTTTGCCTTTATTTTTATCATGCAGTCTCACTTTAAAAAAAAGCCTGAAGATTTTGTGATGTTGCCTGAAAGCTTCATATTGATCTCACACATTAGATTTGCTAACAGTAGCTTTAAAAGCAGCTGAATCCAGAGGTGTGGTTGCCAACTCCAGCCAACACTGACAGTGGTTGCTATGCAGGGAAGCTTCCTGTTTATGAAAAGCCACAGCTACTGCATTTTGGCTTACCACTTATCTCTATGCTTGTTTCAACATGCAGCAGGCTATCTTGACGTTTTGTCTGCAGTGACCATGGTTGACACGATAAGACACATCTATAGGATACATTGCAGTACAGAGGACTTCAATTTGCTGTAAAGCTCGCTAGAGACTTTTGGAAAATTCAAGTCTGAGAGCTCTTAAAGAAGGTGCGACTTCGAAAGACTTCTTGTATGAAATATTATGTTTATTGAAATAATTTACTTGAACACACACACCCATCATAAGACTATAATGAATTTTTGCTGTTCATAATCTATTGTGTATCTTTATTCATATCAGTATTTGTTTGTATTTGTTAGCTATCTCTATCATTGTCCCTGTTTAGTTTCAAGGTCCTACTTGCAGCCAGTTGCTTGGGAGTAACCCTGCAGCTACTTATTATCATTATCAAAAATCTGGCTAGGAGACTTGCACTTTGTCTTCTCTCCTGGAGCTCTATTCTGAGCTTTCATCTTTGGAACTCAAAGGATGTGGGTGAAACTGAAGGGCTGGTAATGACCACCTGATAGGGCTGCCAAGTTCCTGCTGGGGCAGCAGATCTCCCAGTTTGGTGGGCGCCAACCCACTGGTAGGAGGAAACCACTGGGGGATCCCTGCTCCTAAATAATCCTGCTGCCACACAGCATGCACAATGTGATAACGTCACCTGAAAGTGATGTATTGTGCTGGGCATGTTGTACAAGAACACTCTAGGAAATCATGGGAAATCTACGGTTTCATGCAGGGACACTGTAGCAATTTGCAGGACCACCTGAGTTTGATCTGTTGGAACAGGACTGGTGGCTCTTCATCAGCTGTGGCGGTGAACTTTATCGAGCCTGCAGCTCATCTTCTTATTTGCTGGTTTCTGCTGGTTCAGAGCTGATTTCCTGAGGCTCTTTTCCTAAGGAGTCCTCTTCTCCCAATGAGTCCTTACTGTTGCTGAGTCCTAGCTGCCCTATGACATGTTTTGTTTTTTTTCCTGGACACTTTCTCAAATTTCAACCCTTTATTTATTTATACATGGTTCATTTATACACCACCTTTCTTTCCAAGGGGTATCAAAATAAGCTTTTATCATTCTCCTCCCCTCCATTTTTTTGTCACAACAACCCTGAGAGGTAGGTTAGGCTGAGAGTATGTGTGTCAGACCCAAGCAAGCTTCCAATGGCAGAGTGGAGATTTGAATCTGAGTCTTCTAGAGCCTAGTCAAATAACTTGAACTGCTACAACACATTGACTTGGCATAACTCACAACATTTTTTCCTAGCAACAGTTTTCATCTAGTTACTTGCGAAATTAAACTGAAAAGGAAACAGCTTTTTTATCATGAAAAACATGTTGAGATTAGTTTCTTGGATTTGTTTTCTTATTCAAACAATGGGCATTAAAAATTCAAAAGATCTCTAATTAGACTTCAACCACAGCTCCCCAAAAGTAATCATTTATGACACAGTAGGCTCTCCTCCACTAAAAAAAGTTTGCAGATTTTTTTCTGCAGCAATAATCACAACAAAAGGCCTTTCATGAATCAATTACAGGTTTCAAAGTTTTAACAATTTAACCTTCCCAATATTAAAATTATTAAAAGTCTAATTCTAATTTCAATGGAGAGCATTTAAAATCATTCTTTTTAAATTTATTTTATCATTATGCCTGATCAGTAAACTCTGAGAACACATTGATTTAATGCAAAACTAAATCTTCACACCCCTTCCAACCCTCCCAGCAATTAACACAGAACAATGGTCACATTCAACAGCCAGTTTCCTTATCACTACCCTTCCAGGAAGCCCCACCAAACAATGGACACATCCACAATCCAATTGCCCTTTCATCACACCCCCTCCAGCCTAGAAATAGCAGCTCTCCAGCAGCCCTGGCCCCACTCAATGCACAGCAGCCAGAAGGTCAGAGCGCCTGCTCCGGCTGCAACGCCACTGAGGATGTTCTCCGCAGCTGAGAACGAAACGTCTGGAAGAGAAACTTTCTCCAGTAGAACACGGCACTTGAGCCCGAAAGGTTCTACAAACCCTAATGATGTTACCAGCCGTGAAAACCTGAAATCTTTGATAAATCTGAGTGCTATGAAGTTTTGAAGTATCATTCCTCTGCCCTTTTTGCTCCCCAAATTCAGTGGTTGTACTGATTTTGTGGTTCTAAGATTGTGATTATTCAAAGTGGGACACATTTTCAGTACATAGGACATTTCTTCAACTATAAAATATATGCCTGTATCTCAGATTGCTTTAAAAAAAAGGTTTTGTGCTTATTTGGTGCATTTGTTTTTTAAATTGTTGTCTGAATTTTTTTTTTCAGGGGCCACATTTCCACTCCAAATCATATTTTGGCACCAAACTGCACAGCAAATAACATGTCTACCTAGACATAGTCCAATACATATGAAATGGCATACATAGGGAGATGCAGACAATTGTCAAAACTCCTCTCCCTTGTTTCCTCAGGTATGTGCTTTGGTGCGGGTCAGAAACTTGGATGCTGACCAAATCCCTGCCACATCAAATAAGTTCAACTTTAGGCATGTTGTGCCTAACCCAATATGTTAGTTAATCATGTAAAATTCTATTATTTTATCTCCTTTAAAGCAAATGTTTCCAATCTTTTATGACAGCATTCTACAAGTCAGTTCTAAAGCACAAAGACACCCATGGGTGGGACTAGAAAGCACATTCTCAGAGACAATCACACAAGATTTTCCAAACCAGCCATAGGGTAGTGTCTAAACAAAGAAGCCCATCTGAAGTAGAAACCAGCAGGAATATCTGGGAGTATCTAGCAGACTGGAAGTCTGGGACCTTGGAAAGAAAAGTTGAAGGTAGGCTGTCAGACAGGAGCACACAAAAGATAAGCAAACAAACCTGACAGCATTCTAGATAACTTGTTTATTCTCAAGCCATATGGTGTTTTTTCTTCATGGTCTGTACTACAAAACTCCTGGTCTTGTTTTAGCATAGAGTAGAACTTCTCCATCTTCTGGTTCCAATTATGTAATCTTTTTAATTTCTGTATTGGCCATCTAATGATGTCCATGTACATAATAATCTGTTTGGTTACCTGAAACATGAACAAGCTGTTTTCTTCACAGAAGCCTATGAATTTTGTATTCCAGTCACCAATGATTATCTGTATATCTTGCTTTGAGGTGTGATCAACTTCTTTCTGGATACTCGCATAAAAGCTTTTAATTTTTTCTTCAGTGTCTATAGTTTAAGTGCAAACTTGAATGATAGTTATATTGATAGGCTTTTTATGAAGTCTGATTAAGATTATTTAGTCAATACTTTCCATTATAGCCCCTGATTACAGCTTTCCCTCTATTAGAGCAACTCCATTTCTTCTGTTTGTCTTTTCCCAAGTAAAACACTTTGAAATTTTCAGTCAAAAAATTTCCTAATCCAGTCAACTTCAGTTCTAAGTGACTACAAAACAAATACTTTAGGATTGGGGCCCCACTATTTGTTTGCACTCGCACAGAACTAAAGTTGGCTGGATTAGGTATTATTTCAACCATGGATGTACACAGGGCTTCCCCCCCACACACACACACACTGGAGTCCACAGAAGTGGAGCTGCGCCCGGGTTGGCAAGAACTCCACCTGGCCCAACCTGCCATGCAGCAGCCATGTGCTCCCAGGCCAGGTGGTGTGACCTAATATGCAAATAAACTCCTGCTGGGCTTTTCTGCAAAAAAACCCCCAAATACTGGCTGTACAGAAATCATTCAAAGTAAAAGTGCTCATATGAACTTCTATCTTCATATTTTAAGCATTTGGCACCCACGTATATTCATGCTTTGCCTGTTTCATTAACAAAAGTCCTGAAAGTCTGGCTCATTTTATAAATTGGCTAAGAAAAATAAGAAGTAATTATACAATGATCAATGACATTTCCAATCCATCTGCTCTGTAGTGAGGGAATCAAAGCAAAGACATCCATTTGGCATAGAGAAATACCTCAATGAAATAAGGGCAGAATTTGGCAATATAAGACTAGCCTCTCAGTTAAAATGAAAAGCTGCTTGAGAACTGGGAAACAACTGGAGGCTTTGAAAAAAACCTGCAGTTCTTAAATATAATCACAGCCTTGCAAATAAACCCACTAGCCTACTTGATAAATATAGGTATATGTGAACATTTGTGCAGGGCCTTGGGGGGGGGGGGCAGAAACATACAGGAACGCAGTTCCAGCTGGCTTGGTGTCAGGGTGTGTGGCCCAATATGCAAATTAGTTCCTGCTGGGCTTTTTGTAGAAAACAATGGGGATATCATGGGTGTGGCCTAATATGCAAATGAGTTCCAGCTGAAGTTTTTCCTGTAACTCCCCCCCCCCTGCATTTGTGCCATGAGATGGGGAACAAATGTGCTTTTCGTTGCCTTCAATGGATTTAGAAAGGTATAACTTTGGTTAGGATTGCACTGTTTGTAAAATTTCCCTGTTGGGTCAACAAAAGAAAAATTTCACCTGCCTCAAGTGAAGGTTGGCTAAGGCAAGTCTGGAAAGCAATTGCACTGACTTCCCCCTTCCTGTCTGTTCTCTGCTTAGAGGGGGTGGGGGGGGGGGACTTTTAAGATGTGAAGTGGAAGTTTTGCTTATTTCAAATCTCCCAAGAAAAAATTAATTTCTCCACAGTTACTGTATGTGGTTTAAGAGTTTACTTTCTCTAGGTGAGTTGAGTGGCTTTTGGACAGGTATGCTTCCTCTGGAAAGGAAAGGAACACAGTTATTCATACAATTCTACAACTCAAAATTATAATCTGTTTTAATCTTCCAGGACATTCTCTAGCTGCTTTACAGTTAGCTGTTCACAGAATTTCAAAAGAAGCAATCTAGGAAAAAATGCTGAATTATTTCAAGTTTATCTCCTGATCTTAACAGAGACATGGGATTGTCAGTATATGTGCTAATATTTTACATATTATTCTGAAATTTCTTGTTGAACATGCTTATCTTGACTATATTTTATGTTAATCCTACTTTGCTTATTTTACAATAGTTTGAGGTGGTCTTCCCCCACTGTTAGAGAACAGATTACACTTTTTAATGAGACCTTTTAAAAAAAACTTACCCATATTTATGACATCTTCCCTGTCCACTGCCTTTATGTTTTGAATATTAAGGCATTGACTTGCTGGATTTAAGGAAGAATAGGGTTTTTCCCAGAATGTGTCTTTTTCACATAATCTCTTGCAGACATAGTTTTATATTAGAATTTGAATGTGTACTTTTTGTAGTTTCAAAGATGAGAACTGTACTGAGAAGCAATTATTGTTTGTTACTAAATTATACTTTACCTGCTTTGTACAGACACATGGTCTTCATAACTGTCAGTAATGATGCTGGCACCAATATCTATGCTATTTTTTTTCTCTCAGAGTACAATTGCTTTTGATTGCATCTGATGAAAGGTATTCTCCAGAACATTTATAATTGATGATACAGAATTGGATTTCCATCAAGCAATTAGAGATGAGCAGATAATGAGAATATCTGGTCCGGACACCTGCAGTCCCGCTTTTGCCAGACTGGTGAAGTGACAGACTCCTGCATGTGGCTGTACTGCTATTTATAGGATTTAATAGTGTGGGTCTTAGTCCAAGGCCACAATGTTAATAAGCAGGATTCCATTGTCTTCAGCACTTTGCACCAGTTCCCAGGAAAAAAGGGAGGGCCGAATTATAATAACTATACTAAATTCATCCATTAAATTCCTCCAGTATAGAATCCCTTATTTCACTTATTTTTAAGCTCTTGGGCTTCTTTGGTATATTTAAAACATTTTTTTTAAAGTGTTTGGAAAGACATAGTGAAAACCCATAATAGAACTCCTGGTGAAACCATCATGCTGAGATTGCTATAAGGCTTATGATCACTTAAGAAAGAGTCCAACTTGGACACATGGAACCAGATTTTGGTGTATGATAGCTGGGAAATATTGCTTATCATTTCAATACTAATTTATCATTGTATAAATTGTTTTTTTAATTTTTTATTTAGCTTCCCAACAAACCAAAGAGGCTCATTACACTAAGATGTGGTTCTAATAATGTTTACAAAAAAATCTGGTTAATATTGCATCTACATTGGCGCTGAAACAGTCTGTTTCATATCAATTTTCATTTTAAAAACACATCAGTTTTCAGTATGCTTTAAATGATTTTTTCTCAGCTTTTCACATTTTCATCTTAGTCCTGTTCACTAGAAGGAGGCAATTCTCATAGTCTGACTTCTGAGACTTTATGAAGCTGTGTAATCTGTGAGTTTGCCTAAAGGGAATCTCTTGTTCCCTGGGAGTAAGCAGTTGTTCAGTCTCCGGTCTGATCTGCACAAACTCTGGAAGGATTAGGTTTACCAATCCCCAGGTCCCAGCAGGGGTTCTCCCGCTTTGCCAGGCTCCTTCCTGCCCCCAGTCAGCTGGCCGGCGGGGGGAAGCCCTGCCCCCACAGCCACCATGTGACTTTCCACCTCCAGAGGCTTCAGCCTCCAATTGGAAAGGCTTCCTCTTGGGATGGTGTGTCTGTGTTACTTTGAAGAAGTTGGCAGCAGCTTGTGAGTAGAGGTGCCAATCCCTTGCTTCAGAGTAACCAGAAATGGGATGGGGGGGGAGGGAAATGTCTGCTGGGCACTTCATTATTCCCTATATGGAGATCGATTCTCATAGGATATAATGGAGAATTGATCTGGAGGTATCAGGGGCTCTAGGAAGCCTGTTTTTTGAGGTAGAGGCATCAATGTTTCAGTACAACATCTAGTGCCTCTCCCCAAAATACCCCCCAAGTTTCAAAAGGATTGGACCAGGGGGTCAAATTCTATGAGCCCCCCAAAAAGGTGCCCCTATCCTTCGTTATTTCCTATGGAAGGAAGGCATTTAAAAAGGTGTGCTGTCCCTTTAAATGTGATGGCCAGAACTTCCTTGGAGTTCAATTATGCTTGTCACAGCCTTGTTCCTGGCTCTGCCCCAAAGTCTCCTGGCTCCACCCTCAAAGTCCCCAGATATTTCTTGAATTGAACTTGGCAACCCTAAGGAGGATCCCAAAACACATATATGTATATATATATATGACTTTTTTTCTGGAAAAAGAGGTGTTGGGACTCTCAAGGAAGAAATGAAAGAGAAATAAATGGGTGCCCCTTTTGATCTGTTGAACATTTTTTTGAGAATTTTGTTTCCACAAAGAGGCTCGGGAACTCCATTGTGCTGTGTTCCCCCAGAAAAAAAGCCCTGTATATATGTATGTATTGCCTGTGAGTAGCCCTTCAGACCATCTGTGTGATAACGTTTCCCTACCTCAACTTCTGACCTGGATGCCCCAGGCTAGCCTGATTTCATCAGATCTCAGAAGCTAAATATTGTTGGGCCTGGTTAGTATTTGCATTGGAGACCACTAAGGAATTCCAAGGTCACTACACAGATCCAGGCAAGGGCAAACCACCTCTGTTCTTTTCTTGCCCTTGAAAACCTGACATAGTTGTCATAGGTAAGCTGTGACTTAACAGCATTTTCCAAAAGAAAAACAAAGAGGGCGAAAAAGCTGAACCCAAAAACTGGAATTAAGAACCTGAAAGTTTAATGTGCAGCAAGTGCCAAAAATTAAAAGCAGAATCTAAGGTAAAATCAAAACCAAAAATGCATGTATCTATTACAGAAAGTTAAAAGCATTTAGTGGCCCATCATTAGCATCCTTACTTAGTAAAATCATACAACTACAATAGGAAACCACTTGACCTGATGTGTTTCGACTTGAAATGGTCATTGTTTGAAATGGTCAAACAAAAATACGCACAGGCTCAAACAAAATATAACATCAATAAATCAATGCTGGACCAAAAAGAAAGTAGCTTAATACAGTTATAAAGGCTAAGAGATGTAATTGAGGCCTCTTATAATACAGCCTTATGTCCTGGTCATACGAGAAGAAGAAGAAGAAGACGACATTGGATTTATATTCCGCCCTGCACTCAAGAGTCTCAGAGTCACTCACAATCTCCTTTATCTTCCTCTCACATAACAAACACCCTGTGGGGTGGGTGGAGCTGAGAGTGCTCACCCAGAAGCTGCCCTTTCAAGGACAAGCTCTGTGATAACTATGGCTGACCCAAAGCCAATCCAGCAAGTGAAAGTGGAAGAGTGGGGAATCAAACCCGGATAAGAGTCCGCACACTTAACCACTACACCGAACTGGCTCACCAAACTGATGCATGTGTTGCATCATTTATCTTATTTTATGCCAAAATGGTCCAGAATTCATCAAAGTCAGTGCCAGATCAGAGCCAGTGTGCCAGAGCTCTCTTATGCCCGAGACTTGGGAGTTTTTTTTCAAAAAGCTGAGACCTGTGAAAACTCTCTACAGCTGTAAAAATCAAGCACTGGAGACTTTTCTGCAGCTTTTTCTGAACTGTGATTAATGACCACAATTTGAAAAGCAAAGGAACGCTTTATATTCAAACTATCTGCTTAACTAGTAATTTAACCAAAGTTCCTATCAAGATGTACATTTTGGAAGAGACTAATCAAAATCCAATCAAGATTTTTCCCCCAGAAGAGTAACTAAACTGAATGAAATTACCTCACATTTTCAGATCCAAACCATTAGGTCAAAACTAGTCATTTTTTCTGATAATGCTGTAGTATCACTGCTCACCATTTCCATTTTCCCATACTGTCTTTAAATTTCCATTTTCCAAGGATGGAGAGATGGAGCATTGGCAGTGAGGAGAGACAGTAATTCAGCAGATTCAGCCAGAACACTGTACAGTCAAAATGTTTAACCCATGTTTATGCTATACAGCACCATCTCTATGCAAGGCATTTCCCCCAATCATGTTGTTGTTTCACTGCCTTGAGGAGGACTGCCATTCTACATGACAGGAGGCTTTGAGCTCTTCCAGTTATTTGCCATTAGTTTGATCAGGCTTATATTTCATTTTTGTCTCTTGGGAGGAGATTATGGGATCAAGGCAGACATTTTGGCTTTTTCCAATTTCTCCCCATGAATCTACAGCCAGGCAACGTCAAGTAAAAAGTCTCAAGCTTTGCTTATATCCTTTGCAAGGCAGAAGGGTTGTCAGGGTACTGGGAGTGAGTAGCAAAAGAACCAGATGAAGGTCTTGCTGTGGCTCAATTATCTCCTCATAATAAGAATCTTGCCTACTTTGCAGAATGGAATCTCATACTGATTGCACTGGAGGGCCTGCATAGGAGCCGCGAGCCTCCAGTGCTATTTTACCTGCCGATTACCTGATCGGCGGGGGAGGGGGGGCTTTAAATTGCCTGGAAAGCCATGGCATTCCACCGCCCCTTTCCTGGCATTGAAATGTCATGGGCAAGGGAGGGGGAGGAGGCTGGGGAGCCGGGGAAGCACCCCCACAGGCTGCAGATTACAGTCCTCAAGTGGGGCGCGGTGCTGCACCATGGAGGGGGGCAGCGGGAGGTAAGTCTACTTGGGGCACCACGTACCCTAGGGCCAGTATGAGTCCATTATGCAAATGAGAATTGCAGTCCCAATGCCTGTAGGAGAGGAGAGTGCAGCAAGGTTTAGAACCACGCCAATAAACACAATCGCACACAGTGCTCTTCAGATAAATGTCAAAATGGCCACAACTTTATTGGTTACAGCTCTAAGCAGCATTGGCACAGAATGGATCCAACAGTGTGTGTGTGTGTGTGTGTGTGTGTGATTTGCATATCAGTGGACCCAAATTTGTTGAGCCTCTGGTACATTGGGAATTTTGACAATGAGGAGTGGGTGCCACTACAAGATGACTGCCATAAGGATCAGAGCCAATCACAAAATGGATATTGGATCCATTCACAGAATATTGGGAGATTGCAAGCCAGGCATCCGTTTTGATGGCAGCAGATCTCTGCAGCTACAGTCCTGGTTATTTAGCTGGTTTATTCAGCTTCCCAACAAACCTAAAAGACTCATTAGACTAAGATATAGTATATGGTAAGACGTGGTGTATGATAGCTGGGAAATAAAAATAATTCACTCCAAGTTCTTTTGTTTATTTTGATTTCTATTCTGTCCCCCCAAGCAATCTATGTGTGCCCATGGAAAGAAAATTGCATTGCTATTGTCTTGGGTTCCTCACTTATTACTATTATTGCTTATCATTTCAATACTAATTTATCATTCTATAAATTGTTTTTAAGTTAAGAAGCAAATGGGTACCAGGAAACCCACTGGCAGGCACCACAGTATGACATTTGGGATTGTGTCATACATACACAATTTGATATATATAATATACTGTGTGAGGGGAACCATATTACACCCTTGGCCCTCCCTCCACCCCCTCACCCCCATTACCTTTTCTTATATAGTTTTGGAGCTAAAGGTTTGTTAAGTTCAACAATTTGTAAACTAAAAAAAAGCTGACAATTTTTTACTTCCATTGAATTTCCAGTGTGCTTTACTACAACTCTATCAAATGTTCAAAGGAAAAAACTACCTAAGAACGCTTTATGAGTTAGTCATATTTAGTTATGTTAGATGTTCAAAAGTATTACTTACATTTACTAAAAAGATATTCCACCTCTCAAAGTTAATATTCGATAAATTCTTAACTCACAGGGTGGCGGTTAATGCTCTAGCAAGACTGCTCTATACTGATTTACAGTTAAGAAGATAAAGTAAGGCATCGAGATATCTCATGCAGTATAAATGTTTTATGTTTCACAGTTCCTATTTTCACAGATTGCTTTTCACAAAATAGGGATGAAATGTTCTTTGAAAGGATCCAGCATAGTACTTTTGTTGATTTTTTTTTTACAATAGAACATTTTATTAGGCATAGATTTTGTCCATGAAAAAGAGCATGTATATAACAATGTGACAGTTTCTAGAGAAAATATTACCTTTGTGTGGAAATGTACTAACGTTAAGAGCAATATATCTGCAGCACAGAAGTACATTAATGAGATGTTAGCTCCCCCCTCCAGAGTATGCCTTGTTGAGATGTCCATCTAGCTATAAAATATTTTCTCACCCAAAGCAAGAAAATCTCATTCCCACAATCAATATTTTTTCTCCCAGTTCTCTTTAGTCTTATTCCATTCCAAAGGCATTTCACTTGATTTTTTGCGGTCCACTACTCTGTATTAAATGGCAGATGAGAAACAAAAAAAGTAATAAAAATCTCTGGAGGTCTCATCCAGACTCAAATCTTCTGCATTTGACTTTGGGTCCACAGCCTAAACTTAATCACAGCTCTGTGTGTAAATTTCCGGACTAATCATGACTGTGTATTCTAGTGTCATCCTTTAGATTATAGTCCAGCATGGAAAAAAACTGCACATACTAGGATTTATATTTTGTGTGAATATATAGCAACATTTCCAAGTCACATAATGAATGCCAAAGTGTCTTAGCTGTTCAAACAGGATGCTCCAGTTCTTTTGTGATGGGATTTTTACATTAAAATAGTTGAGCTGCCTGTTTCACATATGGAGACAAATTATTTTTCTGATATACCTGTTGTGCAGAAATTCAGGCATAAAGCTAAGAAACTTGAATGTTTTCTTATTTATACCCAACTTTTATTCTTAATGGGGGCTCTTTCTCTGTTGTAGTTTTTTTTTTCTTCTTATGCTAATTCTACCAAATAAAAGGATCTTCCAGCTATACAAGGCTAAGTTATCACTCCTTCATATCTATAGTTGTCAAAGGCAAGAATTCTCAGTGCAAAAGATTACTCCTTTGTTTTTCAGATAAAAAGTGTTGTAATTCTTTTAATGATAGAAAAAGAAGGACTATATATTCTGAGAGTAACAGCCCAGTTTTAAGAATCTCTGTGTTGGTTCCAAAAGCTTACCTCTATTTTGATTTCTGCTGCTTCAGGGGCATTAGAAGACCTGCAACCAGATAAAAATAGCCAATAGTATGGATTCTTGCCCTGAAATCTTCATTGCCATTCCAGCTGGATATGATATTGTGATAACGATACCTATCCTATATATAAAAAATCTGTTTCATGGTGGCAAAATAGAGCACTCTGATTGGTTGAGACTGTGCTACATCAGCCTTTAGCTCATCAAACCATCAATCAAGGTTGCATTCCATTGGCTGATGGTGGAAGGAGGAGTGAAACAGTCACGGAAAGCCTTCCCCCATTTGACTGAGGGTTCCTGAGTGTGAGTGTGTAAAAGGAAGTGAACCGAGTAGAGCACCTGTTTGTTTGGAGCTGCTCTGCTTTCTTTTTCCTGCTAGTCTTAAGAAGTGGGTTGAAATACATCAGATGGTTACATTCAGCAGTTCTGGTAAGTAAACTGCTCCAGTGAGTAAATTGCCCCACTGAGATCACAAAAGTGTGTGCTTGTAAACTGTGCTTATTTGCCTGTTGTGTGTATGTGTGTGTGTGAGAGTGAGAGAGAGAGAGAGAGATCACTTTCATTTAGTAGTAGTGCAATCAGCTGTCAAGGGATGAGGAAATGAAGACTGTATTCAGAGGAATGGCATTGTTGTATTTTTATTTTGGGAGGAAATGGGAAAGTTTCCTGGCTCCACTCCCAAACTCCCCAAGTATTTTCTGAGTTGGACCAGGCAACCCTACAGCCAAGCTTGGTTCTGTCAGTAAAAGGCTGGGGGAGGAGACCCTTTCCAGGCTTATTTTTGAGGGAGAACTAATTGAGGTCAGTTGACTAATTGACTAGGGCTGCCAGTTCCAGGTTGATAGGAAAATTCTGGAATATTAGCATCTGGTCAATAATATAGCAATACAATTTCAGATACAAGTGGGACTAAATACCCAGACATTATTTGAATAAATGATACAACTTTACCCCCAAAATTACCCCACCAACAGCGGAAGTACAAACCTGGATGACCTCAAAGTTCTCCGCATGAGAATGATGAATTGTGATATATGTAAGATAGTTGTTTAGGAGTGGTATATCATCAAGCCAACACTTTAAAGGAAAGGAACTGAACATTAATACATTTGGATATATAAGGACTAACCCACCATATAGACTCCCATTGAGTAGGTGACGAGACAAAACCAAAGTCCTTATGCAATTTGTTCTGGTATGGCATTGGGTCACCAAGATTCAGGGAGAGAAGAATAGAGTATAATAATGAGATGAGCTCCTTTTGGTGCAGGTATTTTCAACTAAGAAGGCCAATAGGGCCTTGCGAATAGCCCTTGAGGCGGGGCTGGGAGTTTATGTGCCGCATCCATCCATTAAGGCCTGTTGTAAGGACTTGTACAGGCCGGATGGGGTCCATCTTTCGGTGAAGGGCAACAAGGCCTTTTTGGCTGAGTTATGGCAGGACCTGGAACATGTTCTGGGTTAGTGTGGGTACAGTGGCCTAAGATGAAGCTTGGCTCTGTGGCTGTTTACTGTTGGGAACATGTTGTGTGGGGTATTGGTGAGCTCCCGTGGCACTGCACCATTGGGGTGAATGGCGTCCCTGGGGTGACTGTTAAGCTGTATGGTCCAAGGTTGGCTCTAGGGAGCCTTGGGATCCTGTCACTTGGAGATTTGTCCACATCCCAGGCTGTACGGCTTGGGGGATGGTGGAGCTCAGGTGAATGGGATCTTGTGCCTGGCTGGCCGTGTTGGCTCACACCTGGGGCCTGGGGCTTGCCCAGTTTCGGGTTAAGGAGATGGTCTGGTACTGACCCCTGGCTTGACCTGTCCCCACTGTTTTCCCCTTGCCATTGAGTTGAGTTAAATAAAGTGGCCCTTTAATCCATACTGGTGTCTGTCTCATTATTCCGACTGGAGAGGCAATTGAATACATTTCTGATCTGGAGACATTAATTCATAGGCCAGAGATGGATCCAAATTCTAATAGAGTTGAATTAAGATTTTGTAAGGAAGTGATGGAACCTGTAATATAGAGGACCATTTCATCAGCAAAAAGGCTGATCTTAAATGTGTGATTATTTATAATGAGGCCGTGAATGTTAAGGTTTTGACGGATAAATTCAGCAAGATTTTGATGGATAAATTCAATTGGAGATGGCAAAGAGTAGGGTGAAAGAGGACCCCTGTCTTGTGCTGTGGGAGAGTGAAAGCGCAGGGAGGTGAAGACCAAATAATATGAAAAAAATAACACTTCATGGAGGGAAGAAAATGGGATAAAAATAAAGAATCATGTCTGATTCAAACAAGAAAAAAGCGAAATTAAAACTGAGATTTGGGAGTCAAAACAGCAGCGATGAGAATTTTGAAATTACCATCATCCTTTGGCTGCACTCAGTTTCCCTTTCAAACCCAATATGAAAAGTGCTATGTTAAATTTCCTTAGCAGCTTGCCTTAACCTTGAATCAAGAACATGTTCCCATTTGAGATCAGTTTTGCAGGGTCAACAAAGCAGAGCTGTTCTACCAGGCTGTCAAGAAACTGACTTTTCATTTATTGTAAGTGTTTGTATTAATCAACGTCATTGTATTTAAGTTGTATCAGAATTTGTACTTGTAAGTGTGCTATGTCTGCAGGCAATTACCTAGTTAGACTTCAGAGTAATTAGTCACACCTGTATGTTCAGTATCCATTTGACAAGTAGATCATCTAGATCTAACTTTGACTGCATGTCATCAAGATCAGAGTTGGATGACAACTCTTAATTAGATTGGCTAGTCAATCAGCCAGTTTACAATAGCTAGGATATAATCTGGCTAGAAGCCAAACCAAATCATGACAGGAGATACCAGGATGACAAGATAGAACACAGAATCATCAAGACGGGTGGTGAGAAGCAGTGACATCTGACTGTGCTATGACCAAGAGAGCATCAAGTGAGTAAGGCAAGTAGCTGGTCTAGAGTAGAAGCCAGTTGGCTGGTTGCTGTAGTCTTTTATTTTATTGTGCTCCTCTGTGTACAATGTATTATCTTTGTTTGGTTTTATCTTTTTATGTTTCCCTTTCCCCTTTTGTAAATAAAGCCTTGTATACATATTTTCTATAATTTGGCTTTGTATTTTGTAGACCTATGACCAGGGAAGTCACTAGACCACAAGAACCCATAAAGAAACAGTTTTGTAGTATATACGTTATTTTCAGTTATTTTTCTCCCCTCCTCCTTTCAGGTCTGAAGGGGTGGAGCCTAAAACCCCCTAGACCTGGATGTGTATTTGACACAGGCCTTTGGTTGAAGTGGCAGTCCCCAGTCATCTGACCTCCTTTGCTGAAAACTGCCTTATTAGATTTGCCCTGTTACTATCGCTTCTGACATGACTCTTTGTTTTGTCACCTATTAGCATTGCTATCAGCACAGAAAATAATGTATAATTTTGCCATTGCCTAATTTGTTGTAATAATTTGTTTTAATGGTTCTGTAAAATCTCTTCTTGTCACTCGCCCTGAGCTTGCTTGTGGGGAGGGTAGGATATAAATCAAACAAATAAAATAAAATAAAAACTTGGGAATCTTGACTCCATACTGAGGCAGTGCTCATAGGACTGGCTAGAAGTATTTGCCTTTGACTCCAAAAAGGTTGATTAAAGGAAAGAAATTTTAGCACTAAAGATCCTCACTGTATCCATGGGACGAGTGCTACTATATCACAAGACAGAAGTTAGGTGATATTGGAAGCAAGCCTACTAAAAAAAAAAAAACCATTTTATTCTATGGAGAAAACTCCCAGAAAAGTGTCCTTAATACTGCTGCAGTTATAGACAGTTTTCCTAAATTCTGCATTGTTTTTAAATTTTCAAGTTTTCAAAATAAGCAAGGTAATTAAAGTAATATCTCATATATGCAAACATATCCAGTTCTGCAGTAAAGAGCATTTAGACATTCTGATTATTTAAAACATAATTTCTCCGGGAAATTTAGACTTCATCTCTCTGGAGAAAATTCCATAAAAGCATAGTATATCTTCTGTTTTAAACCCTAATCTTTGTACAGAATAAATAAAGACAATTGAGACCTTTCTGATTGATCCCTACTTCATATTAGAAATAAGCAATGCCATACAGAAGTTTGGGTCAGCAAATGCCCCTGTTTCCTATTGCTAAGTTTATCAGCATCCTGTGAAGACCAATGGGTACACATGAGATTATTAGTATAAATGAGCCCCATTTGAGTCATATTCTGGGAATTTAGGAAATGGTGGCCACCTATTTATATCAGGCAAACTACATCCCTCTCCTGGCTTACAGTCCATCCATACTTTCTTAAAGAAATTGTTCTAGTAGTCTCAGCTCACATTGAGTGGACATTGGTCTGCATTAATCTTATTCAAATTAAATTTACAAGTCCTAAATTAAATTATTTTTCTGATCTCAGTTCAGTCTCCAGTGAACAGCAGTTCTGATCAGAAAAGCACTAAACATAAATCATCATAATTCATTGTAAAGGCTCTCTTAGACTAAATGAGAAAAGCACAAATTCAGTGTAGACTTGGTGGATTTCCTTTTTCCTTAAGTAAAAAAAAAAAGTGACCAACAACTAACTGAAAACAAAAAAGTCATTAAAATTGTGTGTTTTTCTTCATTAGGTTTTATTTAGGGGGGATGGAAGTTGGAGTTTTATTGTTGGTTGATGGATTGATGTTTTCAGTATATATTGTAAGCTTCCTAGAACTGGGGGAGAGGCAGGATATAAATATTTTGACAAATTAAGTTAATATACAAAATAATGTTAAAAAAACCTCCCTTCAGATACATCAAAGTTACATGTCTTCGATGTCACATACTGTGCGCTCCAGCTCCTAATCAAAGAGTTAAGACCCAAAATTGGATCCAGTAGAACGTGTCTATTGGTGGAAGGGTTAGCCCATGGACTATTATTTTCTTGCCTCCTCATTCTTGCTGTAGCTACAAATGTCTCACTTCTGGAGAAGGGAGGATTTCATGTTGCAGCAGGAGAGAGGAAATAAGAAAACTTTCTCTGTGTGGAAGTCCTTCTGTACATGGAGAAGCCCTACTATATCCAAGTCCCAATCTTTACATTCTGGAGTACTAAGCATAATTATTTGGTGGAAAGTTCAATTGATCTTAGTTAACACTACTGCTGAAGAAGTGGTAAGAGATCCACAGAACCATCAAAAGCAAAGTTAAAACCTAAATCCATTGAGATCAATAGGTTTAGAAAGGTATAAATCTGTTTAGGACTATGAGTCTACAAATCTGTTGAGGGAGATTATTTTCATTTTCCATCCTATGAAGCGGAAAATGTTAGATCTCCATTGATGATGTAGAATGCGAAATCATCATATCTATAATATCATAAAATAGCCTTACTAGGTGTGATTATTTCATAATAAAAGCTACACCAAGCAGCACATGCAAAGCCCTGAACAAAATTAAGAGAACAAAATGGAAGAATAGACTTTATTAATATGATCTTCAACTCAGGAAGAATTGTGTGAAGAAAAAACACACAGCTGTTTCGCACACATGACATTGCTTTCTATAATCCTAAAGTCTAAAGCTATTTTCTTGTGTAATCAGTCATTTATATCCCACATTCTTGCTCTTAAATAGTTAACTGAAATGTGTGTTTCTTTTAATTTAATATATCCCTGTGGGGAAGGACAGCTAAATCCTATTTAATCCACTAACTCCTTTAATACAATTCATGGTAGTCTAACTGCTTAGCATCATCATATCAGGTTAGACATTTTCATCACAATTTTAAGATGAATGACATTAAAATTTCATTTCCTACATATGAAAAAATATAATCCTCTGAAAGATGCTTCAAAACAATGAAGAGTAAATTAATGGCATTTGGGAAGTGTAATATAATTTATGCAGGACTTAGGGTTTGGACATGTTTATGAAAATTTTGCATCAAAATATCAAATGAAGGGGCCTTTTTTTGGTTTTTTTGCTATGCTATGGGTACGATGAATGATAGAACATGGGTCTTCCATGGTGTCTCCTTTCTGGTAGAGGATTTAGGACTAAAGATAACAAAATTTCTGGAAGGAGGGGACCTTTGGTTTACTGCATTTATTATCTGCATTCTCACAGATGGGAAGAGTTCATCTTCATTCTTGTTTATTTTATTGGGAGAGTGTTCAAACTGGAACCCTGGAGTTCCTCAATAAGAAGACAAATAGTGAATAATGTTTCATAAATGACACCATGCCAACTGTTATCATATGCCCCTATAAAATACAGTACAGGAGAACATTGGGTATATTCCAAGTCACACTGCTAATTCACACACTATAATGTTAACAACCAACCAGCCTAGCTGGTACATAAATTAATACAGCACGTGTCCTAGAGCTGTCATTACATGCTTTGCAATGCAAGTGGATGAACTAATGACAGAACATTTTGAGGGTGCTAATGAACCTAGGACAAATTGAGCAAGACAAATTGTGGTTTATTTTCATATGAAGCTTACTACCCCCCCCCCCCCCGCCCCATAGTAGGCCTCTGGAGACTGTCAGCCAATGGTAGGTACACTGGGATGCCTCAACAGACAAGGGTTTTATTTTTCCAAGATAGGAACCTGAAAAGCACTGTCCTATCATGAAGACAGAATGTTTACATATCCGTCATGACAAGTATGCCTATGGAAGCAAGCCTCCTTCATCACAGCTGATGAATATTAGATGTATATCCAGATGGATGTGCACATCAGTGCATCAGTTCTCATAGACTTTGCTTAAGTCATGTGATTTTAAAAATTCATACATGTCTGTATCCCTTGACATGGCTGGCAACTAATTTTTATTTGTGACTTATATCACAGTCAGTATTTATATGTAATAAACGTAGAAGGCATCCTCTAGTCCAAATAGTTTGGAAACAGAACGATAGAAGTGGATCCCTTAGGTAGCTGAGAAAGGACCAATTTCTTCTGCATTATTTCTATGAAGGTATCCACCATTTCCATCAAGGCTCCATTTGAGGGGAGGGCATTCCTTTTCCCCCTCCTTGATTGATGACTGAGACCAGCTCCTTTTTGCAAATCTCATTAGAGAGGCTGAGAACAGGGCTGGCCCTAGACTCTCTGGTACCCTAAGCAAGGTTAACTTCTGGTGCCCCCCCCCTCGTATTGAAAACATCACTGTGTCACATGGGGGGGTACCCAATTTGGTACCCCCAGAAAGACAGCACCCTAGATAATCACCTAGTTTGCCTACTGGCAGGGACGGCCCTGGTTGAGAGCCAGAAGACAGAGCGCAGAGCTGGCTGTAATGCTGCATAATCTGACCACATGCACTAGGAATTGTGGTCTTGAAAAGAATAGTGATCTCTGACAGAAACGTGCCTCATCCTTTACCTAACCCTCAGACCATTTATCAGAATCTCTCAGTGGTTAAGACTACTTTAGCACGAACAGATTTGGCTGTCTTATAGCTCATATATTACAAACACTTAAAGCCCAACTGACTAATTATTGGGCCAGCGCTAGTTTCAAATTTCTGCCTCAGATTCTAGCTCAGTGAGGTAACCAGTACTGTTGTTAACACATCTCTCAGTCCTGATATCACCTCTCTCTTTCACAGCCCTGCAACTCCCTTGTTCTCATCTTCTATCCAGGATCGTAGCTGTTAGTTCACCTGTGATCTTTCGTATTGTCTGTTTAACATTATTTAAAGGGGCACATTATTGCATCAGAAGAAGAGACTGTGGACTGTACTAACATACTCTGTTGCTGCCCTACTATATTTCTGCATCTCTCTATATAAAAGGCAAGTCATGTTGCTGATGATTCACCTCACCTTCCATTGACTGAGCCATGTGTCGCTCAATCTCGATGGAGAGCAATCCCATTCTCCAGCCCCAGGACAGATGAGGATTGGACCTCTGGGAAAGCTGCCTTTGCCATTGACTCACTTTTCTCTCAGTGGCTGTTGCTTGGAAACCATAGTATTCCAAGCTTGGTTCTGTCATGAGAGGCAGGGGAGGAGGCCCTTTCCAGGCTATTTTGGTCTTTGAGGGAGAACTCATTCAGGCTGGTCCTGACTAGGATTGCCAGCTCCAGGTTGGAAAATTCCTGGAGATGTTGTCGTAGAGTGTAAGGAAGGAAGAGTTTGGGGAGAGAAGAGGCCTCAGCTGAACATTGTTTGTTTATTCAATTTCTAGCCCACCCTCACCACAAGTGGACTCAGGTCAGGTAACAACGAAATAACATGGAACAATCAAATTATCATAAAACCATTTAACAATATAAAGTGGAATTTAAAATCAATTAAAATCTCAATTAAAATTATCAAGATGATGACAGAATGTTTTACCCTGGGTTGTGATGAGGAGGCAAACAATGGTAAGCCACCTCTGAATCCAATTCTAACTATATTTGAGCTTGAAGAAAGCTCCACTGGCTACAGTGGACTCCACTGACTCCACTGTAGTCAGTGGAGCATTTCCTAGTGAGGTGGTGCAGGACTACACTTTGGAACTGACTGAGGCTGCCATTTTCCTACACCTCTTGATTGCCACCTAAAGGCACATAGGATCAGATTGTGGTTGCATAATTACTGGGAAAGGGGCAGAAACTGGACTCCTCAACAACAGAGTCTGTCCTTTGTTTAGAACTCCAGGGGTTCTTTACCAATGAGTTTGCATGAGCTGACTTCCCAAAAGCAGCCTGGGAAAACTTTGCCTGCTTTTGGAAAAATGCCTTTCCTTTAAAAAAAAAAAAAAAGAAAAGAAAGGGGGGGTGTCCTTTTCAACCAATCCAGTGGCACCTTTAAGACCAACAAAGTCTTAGACGGAAAAGGGGGGGGGGGCAGAAGTTAGTTTTGCCTAGGGTGCTAGATAGTCTAGGACTGGCACTGGGTAGAGGACAGCTAAGTTTTACATCTGGTACTCCCACTACTGCTATTTGATTAACTATTAATAAAAATGTAAATAGTATGGAGAACACACACATAGACAGCTTGGTGTAGTGCTTAAGTGTGCGGACTCTTATCTGGGAGAACTGGGTTTGATTCCCCACTCCTCCACTTGCACCTTCTGGAATGGCCTTGGGTTAACCATAGCTCTCGTAGGAGTTGTCCTTGAGATGGCAACTTCTGGGAGAGCCCTTTCAGCCCCACCCACCTCACAGGGTGTCTGTTGTGGGAGAGAAGATATAGGAGATTGTAAGCCATTCTGAGTCTCTGATACAGAGAGAAGGGCAGGGTATAAATCTGCTTCTTCTTCATCATCATCTCTTTCTCCCCCATGAGATAGTGGCACCACCTAGACTTGATGCCATCCTTTTTTTAGAGAGTCTGAGATGTTTTTATGTTATTTAAGTTGTTCTAATTGTTCTGATATATAATTTGCTATGAACTGCCCTGAGCCCACTCTTTAGGAAGTGTCGTCAAAATAAATAAATTGTCTTACACTGAGTCTCAGTGACAAAGGTAGACAAAAATGACATACATAACAGAAATGATAAAGTATATGTGTGTGTATACACACACACACACGTATCTTATGACCATATATGGTAACACAATGTGCAAGGTTCAGTTATTCTCTGTTGAATATGTGAACTGTTTTCATTGAAAACTATTGGTTGGTTATTTAATGAGTATCTATACAACAAAATATTTCAACAGATGTTTGTTGAAGGACTTAGAATTCAGGTATATTTAATTAGTCATGAGAATAAATGCCAGGCTACAACATACTGCTATTTGATTAACTGTTAATAAAAATGTAAATAGTATGGAGAACACATACATAGTTTAAGGCAAGATGTTTTGCAGAGGAAATATTTGTGTATGGTAGCTGCATCTCCAACAGAAATACATGATGCGACAGCATACTGATGCAAATTTTAAATGTGCCTTGGGGGAATTGAAATAAAATAGGTATGTTCAGGTTGCTTCACTGAAGTGATGCATTGTATTACACAGCACATTAGGATGAATTACAGCCCATATATGTGCAGAAGTTCACACAGAGATGTCTGTTAAAGCAGTCCCTGTAGCTGCAAGAAACTGCAGGAAGCCTCTGTCCAGCTTTAAATAGTGTGACATTCTGGCTGTTCATATGGCACTATTCTCCACATGAATGGTGTGCGATTTCTATAAGAACTGCCAAACGCTAATGAGGTTTTAGTCAACGTTGACATGACATCAAAAGAAAGATATCCATTACAGAGAAGAGGAAGAGGGTATGAGTGAGGCAAAGGTTTTGCATACAATTACAGTGAGCCTAGACTTGGTGCAGCCTGCAGCTCTGAGCTTGGCATGTGAGGTCAGGCACTCCCATCTTAAAACGCAAATCTCAGAGCTGGATTTATGTGCAAGTTTAGGACCCCAGATTAGGAGGGACCTCTATTTAAAAAAATACCCCCAAAATCTTCATCTTTGTAATGCTACTAGGGTCTCTTAAATTTAGCATAGTTTAGGGCTGTAGCATGGTGAATCCAGCTCTGGTAGGCATGGTAATCTGTTTTGTCAAGGTGTTCTAAGGGCACAGATGCTTCCCAATACCTCTTCTGATTTTAGAGTTCTAAATTGCCCATTCTTGTTTTGAAAATGAATAAACAGCTGGTAAATTTACTTTTCTTCCATACTTCATTTCTAAAGAATTATCCCCTCCTCCATTTTCTTACACATTATTTGTGAAATAGTTTGAGGAAGAAGAAGAAGAAGAAGATGATGATGATGATGATGATGATGATATTGGATTTAAATCCTGCCTTATACTCTGAATCTCAGGGTGGTTTCACACAAGAGATTTGACCAGACCTAGGAATGCCTTCCGTTTGATTCAAAGGTGCACGTTCACACACGCACATCTGCCCTCCAAGCCCAGCCCATTCCCAGCCCGTCCCCAGACACCTCCTATCCGTATTTAAAAGCTACCGGGATTATCCTGGTAGCATCCCCCTGAATCAATTGTAGGTTGCATAATTGGCTGCTGTCTGAATGTCCCGGCGCGACTCATGAGCGGAAGAGCTGTGTGATCACACCAAGCCATTTCTGGCACAGTCAGGGTGTTTTTTTTCCCTAGCCCCTCTCCATGGTGCGCTTGTGTGCTTCTCAACATGAGCGCACGCATAGGGGTCCACAGAAAAACCACCCTTTCCACAGTGGAACCAGGCTAGCAGTCTGAAGGCAGAAGCACGAATGGCTGCCGGGATGCTACTGCTTCAATGGTGGCTGTCTGATCCCCCTAAAATGGACCTGTCTGATTCAGGTTTTTTTTCGCCTCGGGATACTATCCCATCAATTTCCCAGTGTGATAGCATCCTCAGAGTCTAAGAGCAGTCACAATCTCCTTTACCTTCCCACAGGGGAGGCCACACAGTAAGACAGATATAGAGACTGGTTTAAGGTCACCTGGTGAGTTTCATAGCAGAGTTTGGAGCTGAGCTCAAGGAGCCCCATGACACTTTTAAGATTGATTATTGTGGTACATGCTTTTCTGAGCCAGAACTTTACAAAATCTTATGCCATGATAAATTCCAAGGTGCCACAGGGCTCTGTCATTTTTTAAGAAGCAAAGTAGAAATAATTTTAGGACATTCTATGTAAAATGCATGCCAAAGCTGCTTTTTGGTAGTACTTTATGAACACACATGTGTGTACTGGTTATATGACAAGTTCCAAGAGCTGCACCAAATCCTCATATGACTCCCCCTTAGGAAAGTGGTATTGGTACTTGTCTTGGTCTCTCAGGATGAACTCTTCTGAAAAATGGACTTGGATCTCTTCATAGGTAATTTGTTCACAGACACCTGCGTCAATCTCATTCTGTACCTTCCACTGCTCGTAGGGGTCATGTAACGCTTCTGTCATCTGAATTGTGCACTTCTTCTGGCTTGGAAAAACAATGACTGAGGTGTGACATGCTAGAGGTTTACAAGATTATGCATGGGATAGAGAAGGTAAAGAAATAAGTGCTTTTCTACCTTTCTCACAATAGAAGAACTCATGGCCACTCAATGAAATCTCTGAGCAGTCAGGTTAGAACGAATAAAAGGAATTACTTCTTCACCCAAAGGGTGATATAGAATTCTCTGCCACAGGAGGTTGTGGTGGCTACAAGCATGGATGACTTCAAGAGGGAATTGGATAAACATATGGAGCAGAGGTCCATCAGTGGCTATTAGCCACAAGGAATAGATGGAACTCTCTGTCTGGGGCAAAGGATGCTCTATATTCTTGGTGCTTGGAGGGGCAACAGTGGGAGGGCTTCTAGTGTCCTAGCCCCACTGGGGGACCTCCTGATGGGGGGAAGTGTTTATGAGTTTCCTGCATTGTGCAGGGGGTTGGACTAGATGACCCTAGAGCTCCCTTCCAACTCTATGATGGTACCTGGTTTTTTGGTCACTGTGTGACAGAATGTTGGAATGGATGGGCCATTGGCCTGACTCAACATGGCATCTCTTATGTTCTTAATATGAATAGAAGAATAATGCAAATTGGGGGAAATTATACATTTTAACAGAAGGACCTAAAAGATGTGGCAAAGGGTGCATGATCCAACTCCAGAATTAATTTGAGAAATTCTAGTTAAACCAGAACTTAGGAGAGGGGAACACTGATATCCCAGAACAACAAAAGAGAAATCCATGTATCTCAATTATAACTATGATTTGCGTGAAATTATTTAAACATTAATGAAATCCAAATATTAAATATTGTTCTTGTATCTATTCAAATAATGTGCAACTTTAGGTAGTAAGCTACAACAAAAAGCTTTGATCTCTTTCTGTTTTCATCACTGACCTGCAAACCTCTTCCAGGAAGCCCATGCATATTTTACATTCCTCTGGATAGTTATTTGTAATTTTAGTTTTCAGCCTCGCTTTAACAATTTAAATAATTATGTGAATCATTTTTGCTTTACTTATTCCAGACCTTTTCTTTTCTTTGAAGGAGTGCTTAAGTATGGCACACAGAATTCTTATTGTATATAAAGGCTTTTTAATATTATGTTCTAGTCTAAGTGCACTTTGGGGTATTTTGATATCTGTAGTTGAAGGATGTAAGGTCTTTTGCAGTATGTGAAAATGAAAGGGAAGATAACATGCTGCAGCATTAGTGGATTCATTTTATTCCATGCCAAATAATGTAAATGTAATTGGGGCTGTTTGCCTTGATTTGCTCTGGAATGTTCCCCAAAAATACAATGCATGGATAAAACAGGTAGATGGAATGGTATTTTGTACACCACAGTAATAAAGCAAGCAATTTTAATAATTTCAATATGTAACCGGGTCATTATCAGTTAGTATGCTGAAAATTATAAGGCTGGGCATTCAAAGTGAATTTATTTCAGAGATCTTGCTGAAAATGTTGACGAATTTGCAGGCCAGTGAATGTTTTTATTTCCTAAGGAAGCTTTGTCCTCCCTCAAAGCTTTAGGTCACAGAATAAGGCTATTTTTAATGAACGCAGGGAGGGTGTTGCATTTTCAGAAGAATGGAAGGCAATGTTGCCAGCACAGAAGACAAACTCAGGCCACAGATTGTACATAGGCACATTCTCGGTTGCCACCAGCCAAAAACAGCCGCATTTATTTCCATCCCTGGGATAAGGTCTGCAGCACCTGAAGGAAGCTTTCAATGTGACTGATACATAAAAACACTTTGAAATGATAATACCTTCCTCTTTGGTTGCAAGCTGTGCAAGTAAACACCCCTGTCAGTCTTATATTTGCAAAGTCTCTCTCTCTCTCTCTCTCTGTCTCTCTGTGGTTTTTTTTTTAATGTTTAGTCAGAGAGTTACCAGAATAATAGCTTCAGAGGGTAGCTATGCTGGTATGCAGTAAAACAATTAGATGTGAGTCCAGATGCACCTTAGACACCAACAAGATTTTCAGGGTAGAAGCTTTCAAGAGTCAAAACTCCCTTTGTCAGATACAAGATGGAATGGGGCTTTTTGAGTCTTTATATTCCAGTCAGAAGATGGGAGAAGTGTGGCAAAGAAGGAACACAGGATGCAGAGGTATCATGCAATTTTTTGGCATCCTGAAAGTCTTGTTTGACTATAAGGAGTGAATGGACTCAGCTCTAGCAGAAAAATAGCCGGTTCCATAGATTTCTGAATATTCCTACCATTATTTTTTTTCAGTTCAATTAGTTAAACTGGAGCAATTTCAGTACATATTTTGATTAGCTGATATCCGAATACATGACTCTGTCATATAGACAGAGGCGTCACTAGGGTGGGTTGCACCCTGGGGTGTAACTGATTAAAGTCAACCCCCCCCCCCATTGGGCATCACCCCTTTTGGAAGGCTGCGTCACCCCCTCCGCACACAACCCCTCTCGGCTCCCGGGGTTCCTGTTTGGCCCGGCAGGCCCCAGGGGCGCGCTGCACACAATCAGAGGATATACTGACCAGAAATGCAGCTGCAGCCCGAGAGGCACGGCCGGCTTCCCAGCATTCACACCTCTAGGCCGGGCCGCGCTGGTGGGGGTGCGCCGGGCCTCAGGGCGGATATCCAGCGGAGGCTTCCAAAGGCACACAGAAGCCCCGCCCCCTGCCAAAAGCGCACTAGTTTGCTCTCTCCTCCGGAGGGGAGGAAAATCTCCTGGCAGCCACGCCACGATGTGGCGGGCTGCTAGAGGCTCCGTGGTCCAGGGCCAGCCCCTTCCTGGGGCCAATGAGAATGCTCTGGGGGAGGGCCGATGGCCCCCTTGGCCCCGCCCTAGTGATGCCACTGCATATAAAGAAATTTCTGCTGAGTAAGTTTCTATATGAAAGACAGAGTCTGCTTTGCTCTTCTTTACTGTCTCGAGTGCATTTTTTTTCCTGGTGACATCACTGGGATTTTCACATGTGGCACATTTTGGGGCAATGGCATTTCACATATTAAATCATTTCTAATATTGTAATGTTTCCTTTTCTCAAAAGATCTATGGGTGGCATGCATGGCACCCTCTTCTCATTTTATCTTCACACCCAGCCTATGAGACAAATAAGGCTAAAAGATAAGTGGTTGGTCTAAGGTCACCCAGTAAACTGGTGAAAGTATTGGGATTCAGCCCCAATTTCTTTGGTTGAAACCATCTTAAATCTTTTCTGCTCCAATTTGCCAACACAAGGACTATTGTTTTAGAGTTAAATGGATTGCTGCTGATAAATGGCATTCTCCTTCTCTTTGTAAACTCCACAGTATTATTATTCCCATGGGCTGAGAATGACAGGGCATATGTAATCCCAAGAATTTCAGATGGTTCCCCCCCCACCACCAATGAGCCCACCCAACTCTTATAATTCCTAATAGGGGGGGAAATGCAGAACTGCTTAGCCGCTGGTCTACCTTCTTTTTTTCTCCTAAAAAAATCCTTCAAACATTTAAAGAATTCATGGCATATATATCTTCACATTGTCTTACAGGATGAAGTCTTTATAGCTGTTCTTTCTGGAGTAGTATAAATAATTTATGTTTTAAAAATGAAAGCTATTCCATGTTAGGGAAAACACCATTTATCCATCACCAACTGTTGGATAATGTGGGATATCTAAATTTGGCAGACTGAATTGTTCTCAGCAGATTGTTCCTAGCAACCTTCAGATGTACAAATTCTTTTCATTCATTCAGGTTGTCTGATTGCGTCACCATAAGTGTCTTCAGAAAAGTTAAGCCAAGATTATAGATTTATTAAGAAGTGGGCCAGAGTGAAGCAGCCCTCAAACATCAAGGACATAGATCCTGATGTCACTTGCACCAGTAGTGGCCTGCTGGGTGACCAGAGGGAGTAGGACCCACACAAGAGGCCTGTGGGTCTCATAAGAAAGGGCAGCAGTTTCTGTGGGTGTGCACTAGGGACATGAGTCTTTTGCCATGTATGCAAGCATCTCACTTATTTCTTATAGCAAACTACCAACTGAATAAGCAACACCACATGTTTGTGTTTTTAACACAAACATTTATACATTCACACTCAGAAGCCAACTTTTCTGAACTCACAGCATCTGCTTCTAGGATATAATCAGAATGTCTGAGAAAGAAATGTTAGTTTCTATTTTTTAACAGTTGTTTATTTATTTAATCAAACTTTTATACCACTCTCCCTGTAGGGCAGCCTCAAGGTGTGTACAACAGATTCATACAAAAAATACATTAAACCAAGCTACACAATCCTAACATCTACATGGCACCTGAAATCAGAATTTTTAATCAGAATTGACATTAACAGTGGGGTGAGAAGAATAAGAAAGCAACTAATAAACCACTTGCTGTTAAAAACCATAACTGTCCTCAACTGTATGCTTGGTGGATATGGTTGCCAGGTCTTACCTTCCCAGCAGTGAGGGATTCCAGTCCTCTTTCCACAAGATGACATCATCATGTTGGTCACAACATATGGAGGATGCTCTATCATTTAGGGAAAAACACTATGGTTACCAAAAACTCCATGATCACATCATCTCCAGGTGATGTCATCATGTTGGGCATGTCAGGTTCACTGGAGTTCTTTGGGGGTGGGGGTCCATCTCAACAGTTAGATCCATGGTGGTGGACTGAAGGACCCAAAAGTGGGGGTAGCCTTGCCCCCATTGGGGATTGGGAACCCCATTGGCAGAACATTAGTGCCATAATTGTAACAAGTCCCACAGGACCCTGATGTCAGTTAGTATGCAGAGATTTCCACCAATTTGGAGCCAGGACCGAGAAGGTCCTAGGTTTAGTTGAGGACATCTAGATGCTCTTTGGGCCAGGGACTTCTAGTAGGTGTTGGTCTCCTGAGCGCAATGCTTTCTGGGGGACATGCCAGGAGATGTGGTCCCATAATTTATTTATTTATTTATGAACCACTATCAGTGCTCATGGTGCTTTAGGGAATTCCAGAAGTCTCTATCCTGAGGAGCTTAACAGAGTTACATAAACTATTCTCTTTGACCTCCACCTGTACCCCCATGAGTGGGCAGGAACACTGGAGCCTAAAGATTGAGATTAGAAGGACATAATCAGTGAGGTTAGTTGAGGATAAAACACTACCACAAGCCAGAAGATCAGACTCAACATTTACTTCAGCCTTTATTAAGTCTTCTTCTTCTTTCTTCTTCTTTGTAGCAAATACATGCACAGCTCTCAAACAGGATTCATATTAGGTAAGTATAGGCAGTCTTTTCCACCTGCTTTCTTTCTTTCTCTTTCTTTTAAATTACACTCTGTCCAGAGATACATAATGATGTTTATAACCAAGGCTATCACACTTTGTAGAACACAGTGTTTGCATTCATCTTGCAACAGTGCTCTTTCTATTTTCTTCGAATTATATCTTTATAACATATTGAAACATCTATGCAAGAGGAGGTTTATTGTTTTACAGATAAATTATTTCCAGGTACAGATTATGGTGTTTTTCTCATCTGTATTCCACCTTCCTGTTCGAGCGCTACACTTGTTTTGAAATGCCTATTTGCCATAATTGTTGCTGGAGCTTTGAAATATAACATATATGTTGATCCATTATCCGAACTATCCCTTAGGCAACTTCTTATTTACTTTGTTAGAAGTAGTCGTTTGACAAATTGCAATTCAATCTTTCTGACATGTCTTTGAATTCAAGGAAAATGTATGTCCTGAAAAGACTTTTAAAGCAATTTTATGTGCATATGAAATTTCTGTAAAGATTCAATATTTAAGGTAGCCTGTACAAAAGTTCCGGATGACTGAAGTAGAAAAAAATATGCCATGAGACCAATGAGCATACCACTCTTGAAATATAAAGTGGATTAATACTTGGGTACAATCTTGTTTTAAAAAATAAAACCACTACTATATAATTAAACAGTCTCATTATAACCCAGCTAAGGCAATTTGCATGCAAAAGCTATGTATAACATTAATTTGGGAGGTGCAAGCATCTGTCTGAGGCAAATAGCAAATGCATAACCAAGTGTGGACATCATATATTTGCACATCTCCATCCACATTTTGCTTCAGCTAGAGTGGGATTTACATATACTGATTTTTCATTCGGGAAACTGTGAACCTCTGTTTCCCACAGAATCATATGTGAAATAAACCTGACAAGGATTAATTTCTTATTTAATGGAATACTCACCTTAACAGAATTCATGTGCCTACTGTAATATCTAGAGAAAGAGTGTTCACTATATTTAGCAAGAACTTTCCCTTTTCCTTATGATGCCAAAGCTATGCTCCCAGTTTTCCTCCTGGGAAAGAATTCTTTTCCAGAATTTCTGAGGTCACCTTGATCTGGGACACCTTTCTTCAAGGCTAGGATATGAAGAAGAAGAATTGCAGATTTATACCCCGCCCTTCTCTCTGAATCAGAGAACCAGAATGGCTTACAATCTCCTATATCTTCTCCCCCCCCACAACAGAAATCCTGTGAGGTGGGTGGGGCTGAGAGGGCTCTCACAGCAGCTGCCCTTTCAAGAAAAACCTCTGCCAGAACTATGGCTAACCCAAGGCCATTCCAGCAGGTGCAAGTGGAGGAGTGGGGAATCAAACCCAGTTCTCCCAGATAAGAGGCCATGCACTTAACCACTACACCAAACTGGCTCTCTTCACTATACCTGGTGAACCACCTATAACTGCCTCTCTTGATCCCATATCTTCATCCACACCCATTGGCCTTCTGGTATCATGAACCTTACTGATTTTGCCTGCTGCATTTTGGCCATTCCAGGAAGTTAATTCTCCCAGGGTTTTCAGTCTGGTCTCTCCTGAGGCTTATTTTTATTTACCAAGTCTCAATCATGTCCATTTTCTGCCTCTTTTGTCTGAGTCATGAACATGCCTTAGTCATTTATTTCTTTTCAAGATTTTACTCATGAGCAGTGAGCTTCCTTCCTGTTTAAGGCCAGATTAAGATACGCTGATGGCCAAAGCCAAATGATGTTTAAAAGTCCCCATATTAATATCACCCTGGCCTGGATAGCCCAGGCTAGCATGATTTTATCAGATCTCAGAAGCTAAACAGGGGTCAGCCTTAGTTAGTATTAAAATAGCAGATCACAAAGGAAGGTAAAGGTTGTGAAACTAAGGCAGGCAATGGCAAACCACCTCTGAACATCTCTTGCCTTGAAAACTCTACAGGGTCACCATAAGCCAGCTACGACTTGACAGCAAGAAATAAATAAAATAAAATCATAATTAGAAATTTTACAGTTTTTAAAAATGTTAGCTGTCCTTCATAATCCAAAACCTTAAACTTTAGGGTTTTTTTTTAATTTGCTGATAAATCCAGCTCTGTGCCTGCTGCAAAGCAATTGCTTTCAGTATGATCTGATCACAGCATTTCTACAGCAGGGCAGCCACAGTCGCAGCCACTTGGTTCTAGGATTACCAGCATAGGCAGGCAACCAGGCAGGGGGAAGGGAGACACCCAAAACGACATCACATCACTGGTGCGATGTTGGCAAAATTATTTAATATTTGGACAAAACTCTATGGTAAAACCATTGGTGCAATGACACTTTTTTTAAAAAAAAATCCCTGCTGGCTCTCCATATTTGCCTCCCCCCGCACCCCCTCCCCCCCCAAAAAAAAACTCTGAACATGGCACAAGAATACAAGAATTTTATATTTTCAGGAACAAAATTGTATTCTTATTGGGAGCAATCCATAGCAATGAATGAATTTGAGAGGCTCCTCAATATCCAATATAAGATATTGCACTCGATAGATTTTTTTTCCAGTATTGAAGTTTAGAAGTTGTCTCCAACTTTGCTCATAAGAAGTTTATTTATTCTATTTTACCTCATCTTTTTCCTCAACAAGTTTACAGTGATAGGTATGGGGTTTTTTTCACTTGTCATTCTTAGAACAAGGTAGAGCACACTGACAGAGAATAACTGATTGGCTCACACAGTTAACTAATGATCTTCAAGGCTGAGTGAGGATTTGACCCTTGTCTCACTAGTCCATTTATCTGTCTTCTGTCTTTTTCAGGGCTTATCAGAGTACTGTTGTATCCACATTTTTTCAGGGTGCCTCTGTCTACCAAAGTCAAATAACTACTTACTGTCTAGAAAGGAAAAGAGAACTATGGTATCATTTTACAACTTTACTGTACATGACCTTCCTTGTCTGAAGAAAAAAAAATACACACACACACACACACACACACACTCAAATATGTTCTATAAATTGGTATTGGGAACAAAGTACACAATCCATAAATCACTCACTCTGAAATAATAATTCCTATTGAATTTCTCTGAATTTTAATGGGATCTAAACCTAACTGATCTATAATCTCAAGAGAAAACTCCATCACATAAAGAAATTGAGATGCAGAAAACAATGCTAAGCAGGTCTATTCAAAAATAGGTCTCATGTTATTCACTGAAACTCCCAGAAAAGTGCCCTTTGAATTATAGTCCTATTCATGACCATCCCGCTTATGGCAATCCCTTACTTGATTGGGCAGCTGGCTGTAAGGCCTGGGGCAGATCCGGACCTCATCCAGAACATCATGGGACCCAGGACAGCTGCCTCAGATCCCCTGTGCTAACATTATACCTTTCAGCTAGTCAATATCCCCTAAGGTATGATTTAAATATGATGCTTATGAAGCCAAAGGACTTTCCTGAGCAGCTTTATGGTCATACAGCATCTCCTGTAAACTGGACTGTTACCCTGCATGTCAGGGCAAAGCTCTGAGGGTAATTTTTTCCCCCACTCTGTGACTGATTCACACTTAAATCAAACTGAAGAGAGTTCATGGTAGGATGTCCTAAGCTTCAGGAGCATCTATATAATTGGTCCCTCCCAGTGTGATTTTCCAGGCTGAAATATCACCTGTGCAGTATGGGAAAGGACTACATAACAACCATTCCACTCCTTACTTCAGGATTTCTTAAAATTCCTACTTACGTGTGAGATAGTTTAGGCCTCATATCCCTTTGGGATAAACTTAACTGTAACTTAATTCCATCCCCCTCTTTGAGTTAACTATCCTAAAACAAGTTTCTCTAGATTATCCATAGCTTGGGAAGAATTAATTTTAGAATTTTTGTTGCACGTAATGAAAACAATTTATATACAGCCTGCTATTACTTTGGCACTTGTGAGATGGGATTTGGCAAAAGAATTTTAATGAAATTAATTGCACTATAATCAGATAATGAATTACATATTTATGTGATGCCATTTACAAAAAAAAATCCTGTCAAGAACAAGTTAATTTGCAAAAAATAAAAATGAATAAAAATTCTTAGTGGTCCGAGGCTTAATCATTTTAATTAGTATGCTGAATCTGCATGAGAATGGTTCATCAACGAAGACAATATTTCTGTTCCAAAAACTGGTACTGAGAACAAAGCCAGTAAAATTAGTTGCAACTAATGCCTAATCTTTACAAGGAGAATGTTAGCTTTCATCTAAGCTATATCTTTGCAGTTAATAGGGGTTTACATAATTGAATGTGCCCTTCCATTACTTAACTTTCAGTAATTCATGGTGCAAGCAATATTTCCTGTTCTAAATGTGTGTAACATATTATGGGCTTCTTTGGAACAATTGTGACTAATTTTTCATTGATTTTTTTGCTGTTTGTGAATAATTTGCACCTATTTGCTAGGTATTTTACTTATTCAAACTGTGTAGTACAGTGCAGTTGGCAGTGTTACATTCATTTATGGATGGATATCAACCCTCAAAATGCGGTTTAGTTCAATTTGTGGCCAAACTACAAACCAAACCACAAACCAATTCAGTTCATGGTTTGTGGACCCAGCAAACCTCATTTAAAAGGACTGCAGAAACAGCTTAGCTGCAGGAGCAGTCCCAGCAGCTCAGCTATTTTGTGCTTTATTGTGTAGTTCTTTTAAAATTTAAAGAGACTACACAAGAAAGCTGGAAAACAGGGAGCAGCCTGTCTGTTTCATTCAGGAATGGGTACTACTTCAACAGGGAATGCCCCTGTCTTTCACCCAGTGATCCAGGAGAGCCCAGGACTGTCACCCAACTTCCTCCTGTTGTCTGAGAATGCCCTCGAAACCCAGACTTCCCAGCAGGAACTCACCCTGGAGGCCAGTAGAGGAGGAGAGGCCAGGACAGAGAAGATGTGTCCAGCTGAAACCATCAGTGGCAAGATGGAAGAGACAGTCATGTTTCGCTGCAGCAACAGCAGATCCACAACCATGGGCCACAGCTGCAGTACAGTGACTGAGATCTCCCCAGGAGCCCAGGGTAGAGGTGGGAGAGGTGGCATCATCAGGAAAGGAGGCTGTTGCAGCCCAGGACCACATAGTTTGGGCATCTTCCACTGGCAGCAGTAAAGCCAGGCCTAGCAGGAAGCAGGCCAGTCATGGGGGATGCCCAACCCATGTGGTCCCCTGGGCTGGAACAGCCTCCTTCCATATCAGTGCCACCTTGCCCACCCTGGGCTCTGGGGGTAAATCTAGCCACTGCACTGCTGCAGCAACCTGCAGCTGTGTAGCTCACCATGCCTATCTCCCCTACTCCCCTCAGCTGGCCACCCTTTTCCACCACTGGCCTCTTCTTCTCCATTGTCCTCTTCTTCTCCACTGGGTGAGTTTCCATTCGGAGGGCCAGATATTGGGGGCATCCTAGGGTGATAGGGGGAGGCTGGGTGAATGCCCAGGCTCTCCTTGATTGCTGGATGACAGACAGGGTCTTTCCCTATTGAAGTGGTACCCAGCTCCAACATTGGACAAGCTGCTCTCCATTTTTCAGCTTTCTTGTGCAGTCTCTTTAAACTTTAAAAGGGCTGCATAAAAAAGTCCAAAATAGCTGAGCAGTGGGGAGCACTCCTAGCCTCTCAGCTGGTTTTGTGACTTTCTGTTCTGGCTATGAACCTGCACAAAACCTACAAACTGCCTTAAAGTTTGTGGAAGTTTGTGACAGCAGACCTGTCAGTCACTAACTTCAGTTCAAGAACCACAAACAAGTTAGAATTTGTCATGAAATTTGCTTCACAATTCAGTTCGTGCCCATCCCTACATTCATTCACAGTCTCACACAGCCCAATCACAGTTCTAATTCCTACTCCTCCTGGAATGGATGCTGGTAGCAATGCTGGGATCCTTCAGTGTCTGCAGCTCTGTGAAGGAGTTGAAGCCATGCCTCTTTGACTTAATATAAAGCATAAAATTGAACTGAACTGAACTGAAAGCATAAGCTAACAGCTGGATCTGACTGAGTTAAGAGTGTGGACTTGCATCCAACAGAGCAATGGATGTTAGCTAATCTTTACAATGGTAGTGTCTGTGTTTAGAACCATAAAACACAGACACTAGTAAAGACCTTTGAAGCATGCAATCTGCCAGTCAGAGCAGTGAAATCTGTGGCTAGAAAGAACTGGTTTGTTACAGGAGCTGATGACTGCAAGTCAGAGTTTCCAACTACAACACTTTAGAAAGAGTCCACATGTCTGAAGAACACCTGGACACCTATAACACATCTGCTATATAGCTGTACATTCTACAGTCTTTCATTCTAACCAGCAGTGTTGACATGCTTATTCCTTTCCTTGTAATGTAGCAGCCTGCAAGCCATACATCAAAGTATTTTATAGATAACTTGCAGCTGCATAGCCACATATGGCTAGCTGACAAGTGCACCTTTTTATCCTGCCTGATAGTAGAATCTTTAGTTTCTGCTGTTTAGAAATGTTATTAAACATGCTTTTTAATCTCTAGGGCTGGGACAAAAGAAAAGTCTTGTTCTCATGTGTTTGAAGGGCACACTCATTATGTAATGCAGATTGTCATAAAACTTAAGGAAAATAACCAGTTTGATACTGCCTCATTGGACAGGAGGACAATTGAGATTTAGCAGCTTGATTCTTCTTCACCCAACTTAACTTTGGAAGGCCATGGTAAGGGAGTAAATTGCGCTGATTACTATAGTGAAGGAGGTAAACCTTACCTAATTTGGGGAGAAGATGACCTTCTTGTTAAGATTTGGGATTATCGGAATAAAATTTGTGTGCAAACTCTGAAAGATCTGACACAAAATGTGTCCTGTGTTAGCTTCCACCTTGAGCTTCCTATAATCATCACTGGTTCTGACGATTGAACTGATCAGATCTGGCATATATAGATCTGAAAAGTACACTGAACTATGGTATGGAGTGGATGTAGTGTATAGTAAGCCTGAGAGGATCCAATAATGTGACTCTGGGGTATGATGAAGGAAGCATCTTCATTAAACTTGGCAGTGAAGAGCCTACTCTGTTCATGGATGATAATGGAAAGACTATTTGGGCTATGAACTCAGAAATTCAGCAGGCCAAACTGAAGGCAATAGAAAACTGGTGGAAGAGGAGGATGGGGTGGCCTCTCTATGTTCTCTCCTGCTTTCTTTTTCTTTCTATTTAAAGAGGCAGCAGAAGGAGGTAAGAGGAAGGGAGAACTGAATAGTCTTGCGGGGGATCCCCCAGTTCCCAACGGGAGATCCCCCAGTTTTGCAGTGTCCTCCCACCACCAGCCACCTGGAAGTCCCACCCCAACAGCCACCATGTGCTTTTCCACCTTGGAAGGTTTAGAAGAAGCTTGGGGAAAGTGCTTGTCTTTTGGAAGGTGTGTGTGCCTTTAAATCTCAGAAGGAAAACTGGATGGGTGGGGCAATGTGGCTCTTGCAGGGCAATGTGTGAAGCATGGGAATTTGTTGTCTGCTAGCTGGAGATCAGTTGTAAAAGCAGG
Source organism: Heteronotia binoei (assembly GCF_032191835.1). Lineage (NCBI taxonomy): Eukaryota > Metazoa > Chordata > Lepidosauria > Squamata > Gekkonidae > Heteronotia > Heteronotia binoei. The sequence continues at coordinate 93,926,189 of NC_083229.1, forward strand.
AGATCTCCTTTTGCTTCCCTGTGCTAGTCTGAAGAAATTGGTTGAAATAGAGCAGATGGTTAAATTCAGCAGCTCCTCTAAGTAAATTGCCCCAGTGAGATCACAAAAGTGTAGTCTTGCAAACAGTATTTATTTTGGCTGCTTTGGGTGTGTGTTCACTTTTCTGCAGTTGCTGGTGGATGAGGAAATTAAGACTGTCTCCAGGGGAACTGCACTGCTGTATTTTTATTTATTTTAGGGAATAGGAAAGTATCCTGGCTCCACCCCTAAAGTCCTCAGGAATTTTCTGAGTTGGACCCAGTAACCCTAGAAGCAACCCTAGGAGCCAGTTGGATTTCAGTATCCAGGGACTAGAGTTGCTTTCAAAGGTTAGTGCAGATGCAGGACTCTTATCACCTCCCAGGACTATTTGTTTCAAGGAAGAGATGCTTTTTTTTTTTTTTTTTAGGAGGAAGCATGCTAAGAAACACATCTATGGATGCCATGGTGCCCATGACTTCCAGCAGCAAAATCTCATTAGCTCTAATCAAATCTGCTTTTTTCAAAGCAAGTTTGTGAGACAGAGAAAGTGAGAGCTCGCAGAGTACACAATGAGCTAGATTTCTTCAAATTGTCTTTTCTTATTTAGCACTGGCATGCGCTTGGCTGTTGTTGTTTGAAATTTGGGGGGGGGGGGGGTTGCACCATACCTTATTGCAGGGGTGGCCAAACTTGCTTAATGTAAAAGTCACAGATGAATGAGAGCCACAAGACATGAACCTCAGATGTTTGAGAGAAGGAAGGAAGGAAGGAAGGAAGGAAGGAAGGAAGGAAGGAAGGAAGGAAGGAAGGAAGGAAGGAAGGAAGGAAGGAAGGAAGGAAGGAAGGAAGGAAGGAAGGAAGGAAGGACAATTGGGGAGAGATGGAGAGGTGGAAAGAAAGCAACTTTAAATGCATTATCCAAGCTGTTGGCTGGCTTGACTTTGAGAAGTGATTTAAAGAGAGATAAGTCAGCTGATGGGGCGGTGGGTGATTTGAGAGCCGCTCAATATGTGTGGAAGAGACACATGTGGTTCCTGAGCCACAGTCTGGCCACTCCTTCCTTATTGCAATGTGCACTGTGTAAATAAATAAAATCTGTTCTTTAATAATCCTACCCATTTTCCTCCAGTGTTCCTTACATAACAAACAATTATTTTATTCAAGGCTGGGCTGGTAGCAGCAAGCTGATAAAATTTGGTTTTGATCAGGGTCACATGGCACGGGCCAGATGGACTTCTTTTCCAGGAGCCCATGGTTGCTCTTGGCAGCTCTGCTTCTACTATCTCTTCATCTACCAGAATGAAAAGGTCCAAAAAACCCAGCAGAGCCACAAACATCAATATTTCTTGCAAATATAACATCATTATAATTCTCATACCTGAGGGCAAATATTGCCCATTAAGACCATCTGGAAAAGTCCCAGTGGGTCAATGGCCTGAATGGCTACCCCCTCCTGCCAGGACCACCCCAAACACAAGCCAGAGGTGAGCACAATCCATCACAAGATGCCCCTTGAGCCACTGGGAGGGAGATGTCCAGCCCAGTTTGGCTCATGTAGCAAGAGATGGGCCAGGCACAACCTCAAGTGTATAGCAGCATGCTAAGGGACCAGCCTGGCCTCACTTGCTGTAATCGTAGTCCTGTTATATAGCATATGAAATGTCTCATCCTGTTTGGGCATTGATTTGCATTGTGGAATCTGCCTTCAGTCTCATTAGAAAGGCAGACCTTATACAATACAGATAAATAAGTAAGTAAATAAAACCCCAGCTGTGAACACATCTCTGAATCCTTTGGGTTCCTCACCTTGGGAAGGTTAAAAAGGCTCTTTGAGAGAAGAGATGCAAGAGTGGCCAACCAGCTCAACAGATGCAGGGTTTGCAAACTATATTTTGACATTTCAAGCAAATGAAGGTAACTATGACATATATGTGGAATTCTGTGTTGTTATAGGCTATTTCACACTGCATATTTTGTGGTATAAGAGAACATTCTCTTCACGTATTTCTAAGATTCTCATGTCATTGTCATAATATGAGGCAGGAAAGATTGGCTGGTTCTGCCACAAACGACAGGGAAAGATAGTTCATGTTCACACAGCAACAAACAGGAAAATGAAAGGGGTAGATTTCTAAATGGAAACTGAAAGTGGTCAGATGAGGGCTACTTATGTTTCAGTATGAAGATAATGGAAAGAACCAAGCCTCAGATTCAGCAGGAGCTCACAGGAGCATAGCTCCTGAACCTTTCTGAGGGTTCCCTTTCTTCCTCCCCACCTACCTTGTCCATTGATTAGTAGGTGCAGCTGCATAACAATCCCTGAATTAGGAGAGTGGGCAGCCAGCCAGCCACCAGGGGCTTTGCCACACCCCCAGCAGCACTCATTAACCCCTGGAGAAGCCCACACCACCCTTTCTCCACTTCTTATGTGATTTTGAGCAGCTGGTGGCTTGTTGGCCTTTTGACTGTGGGGGTGGAGTGGCCAAGGAGACCCCCAGGTGAGCAAGGTCTGCTTTGGCTGGCTGGATATCTAGTCAGCCCAAGCAGACCTTGCTCACCTGGGACTCTCCTTTCTTGCATTGGTTTGCTTTTGGCTGGGGGGTGGTGATGGCATATGCTAATGAGCTCCACCACCTATTTTTCTACAAACGATCCCTGGAAAGAACTAATATTATCATGCAGTCCCACATACATTTCCTACTCAAACAAGTAGTCATGAGTTTGCCAAAATTGATCCAAATAGTCCTTGGTCAAGCATAATAAATCAAGTATTTAGAAATATGATTTGGAACATCTGGAACGTAAATAATCTCCAGTTATCTGAGGCACTGAACTTGCCTGAAAATAATCCCATGAGCTATATTACTAATATTAAAATGAAGCACCCAAAAACTCTGTTAGAGAACAGACATCTGTTCACATTCAGATTAATTAGTGAATAAAGCAGACATTACAAAACCCTTCAGGCTGATCAGAGGAAGCCCAGAATTCTTCCGCACTTTACAGAACAAGTAGGCACTAAGCCAGTTTTTGAACAAATGGGATTCTAAATGAAGTCTGGAGTATCAGACTGAAGTTTTCAAGAGGAAAGGAGGGGGGGACCTTAAGCAATGCTAAACAACCCTCACAATAAACATTTGACATGCCTCAAAAGGCATTTTTATTTTTTCATTTATAATTATCGTAAAGAGAAGTTCTGAAAATGATTAATATTTTATATAGCATTATTATGTTCAGAGCTTTTCTTGCTTGTTGACACATAAACAATAGATAGACTGTGATAGGATGTTTACACATGTTAGAAGTTTAAGTTGACAAGACCTGATATTAACCATGAAAATGCACAAATCAGTTATGAGACCCAATCCTTTTAGCTTTGTGGGAAGCTTTGTTTCTTGAAACCTCATACAGACCTTGATGGATGTAATTAGAACATCATGGCATCCTGAGTATGACAGTTTACTGGATAAAAGCACAGGTATGAGCCTCCCTTGGTTTCAGCAAGCAATGCTTTTGCATGTGTCAAGAAGTACACTAAAATGTACTTTATTTGCAGATGGGGGGGAGAGAGTGGTGCAGAGTAGTAAAGTTGCAGTACTGCAGTCAGAGCCCTTTGCTCACGACCTGAGTTTGATCCCAATGGAAGCTGGTTCAGGTAGCTGGCTCCAGGTTGACTCAGCCTTTCATCCTTCTGAGGTCGGTAAAATGAGTACCCAGCTTGCTGGGGGGAAAGTGCAGATGGCTGGGGAAGGCAATGGCAAACTACACCTTAAAAAGTCTGCTGTGAAAACATTGTGAAAGCAACTTCACCCCAGAGTTGAAAATGACTGGTGCTTGCACAGGGGTCTACCTTTACTTTTTATTGGCGGGGGGGAGAGAGCTAGCCAGCCTGTTTGTAGATTGGTCCTAAACAACAAAATGAATCTCCATTTTAATGCTATTATTCACAAGCATTATTTTAGTGAAATCAATTCAAAAGGGTACTGCAGAGACACAGAAACTAAAATTGACCATGGCTTGTATGAAAGCAATCAACACGCAACCAGGCCACCATACAGTAGAGATGAAATGCCATCATTCCATCTGCATCACAATTTGTTTGCATAGTCCCAGCAGTATGCTTGAACACTGATTTTTAAAAAAAATGTTTGAAATTATTCTAAATTGCTTTGCAAGTCGTTTTCTATATACTGTATGAATTATCGCACTATTCTACCCCCAGCTGTGCTTCCTCCGTCAAATACTTATTGTCTTAAATGACAAACATTGAATTGTTTTGAACCTGCTGGGGTGAGTGTGTGTCTTTGTGAGTGCCCACGTGCATACAGAAATTGTCCCTCTATTTGGACTGAGTCCATTGTGCTTTGCTGATCTAGTGTTCATTTACAAATGTACTGGGGTCTGTTTTGTAAATATTTTGTCACATGTATTCTTAGACTTGACTAGACTAAACTAGACTAGACTAGACTAGAAGTCTGAAGAGTACATATAGGCCATCCAAATCCATGCTCCTGCTCGATGCAGGATCGGCCTAAAGAATCCCTGACAAGTGTTTGTTCAGCTGCTGCATGAAGACTGCCACCTCCCTATGTACTTGATTCCACTACTGAACTACTCTGTGTGTGTGTGTGTGTGTGTGTGTGTGTCCTAATATCCTGGCTAGTATTTGGATGGGAGACCACCAAGAAATATCAGGGTCACAATGCGGAGGCAGGGAATGGCAAACCACTTCTGGATGTCTCTTGCCTTGGAAACTCTATGGGGTCGGCTGTGACTTGACACAAGAACAACAGTACTTTGTCACAGATACCCCCTTTCTGTCACCTATGTCTCCTCTATATGCACAACAAAAATGGATATTAAATTACAAAATAGGAGTTTTATTTGATTGTTGAGGGGAGGGGAAAACAGTACAGTCTCTTTCTCTAGAATTTGCTAGTTTGTCTGTTTGTCTGACTCTCAAAGCCAAGGATGATTGTTTTAATCATCTGTCCTGAATTAGAGCCTGGTACTTTGTGCATTCTCACAGTGCCACTTGGAAATTGTAGTTGGATCCAGTAAGTATGAACCAATATGAAGAATGCTGCTAACTGGTAAATACTGGCTATGGTGGAGTCCCGGAAACAGCACATATATTCAAAATTCAGCTTTTTAGGGGGGGAAATGATGCATGATCTGCTCTGTGACTGTAGGAAACATACGATCGAGCAAGTCAGTGCACCACTGTATTGTGAGCATGTACCAACATTGGCTACTCAGCCTGCCACTCCACCACATGCCACCACAGTATTGGTTTTTAAAAAATATTGCTTTTTAAAAATATTGCTTTTTAAAAAATATTGTTAACAATTAGTCAAGGTGTTCATATGAAATGTTCAGCTTGAGTGCAAAATGGCATTGCAAAACAATGTCAAATCAACTTTTAAATGTTTATTTGCATAAATCTAGCTATTCCTAACATATATTGGACTAGTGGGAAAAAATCAACAGATCACTAGAGATGTGAGAAACATACTCCATTCAAAACCGGAGGAGGCTATTGAGCAGCCGCTGGCAATTGGCAGCCTCCCATTCCCTTGGATGAAACCACAAAGTTGGGGGAGAACCTATGCGAGCTCAGTGTGGGAGAGTTGACCAATCAGGGAGGGGCGGGCCAGCTAGGGCTGGCTGCTGCCGCCGTCTCTGGTCATTCTGGTCCAGCACGAGCTCCGCACCCGCCACCCTCTTGTTAAGATCATGTAGGATTAGCTAGTCACCAGTTATGGGGCTGAGTAGGAATTTTTGAGCCTCACTCAAATTGACTGTGAGGGGGCCTTTTTTCGCCTGCTCTGCATTGTGAGAGAGGGTGAGGCATAAATAGGCCTGGTATCATTGGTTAGGCCCTAACTGGGATGGCGGGAAAAGCACAGGTTGAAGGTCCTCAGTTGAGCTACCTAGAGACTTCACAGTCCAAGTGGCCTGGTTGGGGGCCTCTTCGGGGTCAGGGGAGCATATGACCAGCCTTAAGGCTTCGCAGTCATGGGCTGGGCTGTGCTCTCCCATCCCCTCTATGCACTGACACATGGGCAGAGACAGGTAGGGGCATGCATTCGGTTCCGCCAAACCGAATCAACTGCTGAATCACCCCTGATTCGGCTGTATACGGAATCTCATACAGCCGAATCCAATTGGGGCCCATTATGCAGGAGCCGAGTATGGCTCCCCGTAAACTTCCGTATAGATATTCATGGAAAAGGTGGGAAAGGGGCTTCTGCAGCCTCAGGGGAGCTGCTTGCCTCCTTTCCCACCTTTGGTAGCCTTTTCCCGCCTCTCCCATAGCCTCCCTGGGATCAGGGAGGGGGGGAGGGGGAAGAGGAGCCCCAGCAGCCAATCCAAAGCATGCATTTGCAAAATGCATTGCAAATGCATGCTTTGCAGGGCTGTCGTGTAGCTGTTCCCTCAGCCATCAGCAACATTGTTGTTCTTTTGATCTTTTGCTTACTTGGGTATCCAAGTAAGCATTGTTGTCTGGCCAATCACAGAGCAGTGCTATTTTTTGAAACTGCTCTCTGTAGGGCCAGAGAACCTTTTTAAGGAGTCTGCCTGGCTGGACTCCTCCATTGCTGCTGTGTTGGTGTGAGAGAGAGAGATTGTGCTGTGCTGTGCTGGCCCTTGGCCTCAGCTGCTGCTGCTCTCTCTCAGCCTTACCAGACTTGCCTGGAGTAGAGAAGACGTCTAAGGTAAGACAGTCTTGGAGTTATTGTTTTTATTTTAGTTGGTAAAGGGACTTTTTAAGACTCACAGTCCCTTTACTTATCCAGATTTTGGGTGGTGGGTAGCTTATTTGGGGTTAGGGCTAGGGGGTTCTGCTGGGGAAGGGGGCCTGGGGTGGGGTTTTTTTGCCAATTTGCCCATATCTTACTTTAGTGAGAGCACTTTTAAAAGTGCAGTGTCCTTTTACTTTTCCTAATTTGGGTGGCTTGGATTTCTTGGGGTTAGGGTGAAGGGGGTTTTTTGGGGGGGAGGGGTTGGTAAAGTTCCTGTATTGTTAAAAGTTAAGCTTTTTACTGTTTTAAAAGGATTCTATGTTTGATTTGTTTCTGCTGTGTTGTGCTGCTGTTGTTCCTTTTCTCTTCTGGTTCTGGTTCTTAAGGGGGGTGCTGTTTGGCCTAATTTTCATTGTTTAAAAGGCCACTTTTTTAACAGTTGAGTTTGTGTTGGCCTTCTGTTTGGATCTATTCTCTATTGCTGCAGGTTTTGCATCCTCCTGTCCTGTTGTCCCCCTTTTCCTGGTTCTGTTTTTTTGTTTTTTGTGTTTTTTTTTTTTGGGGGGGGGGTGTTGACTGATTTGACCTGAGGTTTCTTATTGGTGAAAAGGCCACTTTTTAACAGTTGAGTTGCTTGGCCTTTTCTGATTGTGCTGGGGTTGGTTTTTTTTTTGGGGGGGGGGGTTAAAAATTAAAGTTTAAAAGTTAAGTTTCTTTCTGTCACTTTTTTTTTATTACCTCTGGTTGGTTTGGGGGTTGGTGAGGGTGTGTGTGGGTTGTGTGGGCTGGGTCACTTTCATGTTTTTTATAGAGTTATTTTTGGAGTCTGAGTGTGCTTTCGGTTTGGCTAGGGCCACTAAATAGGCTGCCCCACTAATAAGGGTGTTTTTAGGGATTGTATTTTTTGAAATTAAAAAAAAAATCCAGTTTATGGCTTTATCTCCTTTCAAAATTCAACTAGGCCAGATAGGGGCAATTTAAAAAGATTTTAGGTTTCTCATAAAAGGCAGTGTGATTACTAGGCCACATCAGGCTCCCTTTTAAAGATTCTAGGGTTACAGTGCATCTTGCTTTCAGCCACTGAAAGCCGGTGCATCCTTAGATTTCCATAGGGTAAACCACAGCTTCTCTCTAGTTATAGGGGACACCTGATTTCTAGTTTGCAAGGAAATACGGTTTGTCCCAGGATCTAGTTAGGAGAAGTTTAACTAGAATGATGTGGAGCTAGGTGTGGTCCACCACTTCTCTTGTGTTGTTTGGGGCAGGGCTGGAGAGCTGGCATCTGTAGATTGTGTGTTCTGTGGCAGGGAAGCTGGCACCTGGGTGAGAGACCCAGAGCCAGCATGCTTGTTGTGCTTGGCCAGCTCTCCCCGCATTCTTTGGGGCAGGGCTGGAGAGCTGGCATCTGGGTTTGCTGCAGATTGTGCAGATTGTGTTTTGTGTGGCAGGGTTCATAGAGTAGATAGATGTATATAGTGCATTTGGGTCCTATAGAGACTCTCTGGTGTGAAGTTAGGTTTGGCTTTGGGTGCCCCAGGAATTGGATCCCCTGGCCCAATCTTTTTGGGACTTGGGGGGTTTGTAGGGGAGAGTTTCCTGCAGGTCCTCTGCAAATTTGGAGGCTCTCCCTCAAACCCCTTCCCCTCCAGGCAGCTTCAAATATACCCTATTTGCCATTGATTTCAATGACCCATAGGGTATAATGGGGCCGTATATTCAGAAATAGCCGCACATCTACCGTATACGCGGCTATTCCGACTACAGAATTCAGAAATATACGGGATTCTGTATTCCCCCCCCCCCTGTATATTTCCGAATCCGTGTACTACCGATTTTTCTTTTTTTTTGCACATCCCTAGTGGCAGGTAGGGTCTGGAAGCTTCCGGACCTGCCCTAAGCCGGGGTGGATTTGCCATGTTAGGAAGCTCATTGCAACCAGTGCGTTAAGATGTATGTAATGGTACAGATTAGTTTATGTGTAAATAAAATTCCCAGTTTAACCCATAACTTGCGTAGTGTTTCATTGGAGGGGTAGGTGGGCAAACAACGTTTCACTAGATTCCCATGACTTGATGACAACAAAAACTAGTGCTTGGTGGGGAAAAATAATTTTCAATTCTCTTCACGGGAGTAATAGCTAATGAATTTGGGAGATTTCTAGACAGGAAAGACCAAAATATACCTTGAACATCTCAAAATTAAAACCTTGGATTTTCAATTAAAACCTTTATTTTCCCATGTTACTCATTCTTGAGTTTGGTGTTTTATGGCATTTGGTCAGAGGTTTTTTTGAGCAGGAATGCAGTTGCAGCTGGCTTGGTATCAGGGGATGTGGCCTAATATGCAAATGAGTACCGGCTGGACTTTTTCTACAAAAAAAGTTCTGCATTTGCTTAAGATTCTTGTTGTGTTTTAGAGTGGTTGTACTGAGGTAAGAGTCCCATAGCACAGAGTGGTAAAGCTGCAGTACTGCACTCCTAAGCTCTGCTCACGACCTGAGTTCGATCCTGGCGGAAGCTGGGTTCAGGTAGCCGGCTTGAGGTTGACTCAGCCTTCCATCCTTCTGAGATCGGTAAAATGAGTACCCAGCTTGCTGGGGGGAAAGTGTAGAGATCACTGGGGAAGGCAATGGCAAACCACCCCGTAAAAAGTCTGCCATGAAAACATTGTGAAAGCAACGTCACCCCAGAGTCGGAAACGACTGGTGCTTGCACAGGGGATTATCTTTTACCTTTACTGAGGTAACACAGTTGGCATGACTTCTCTTTTGGATAAATGAGCTCCCATTCTCTCAGTAGATGTGCTTATTGACTGCATTTTATGAAGTGTGCTTTGTGCTATCTTTTTCTGTTCTGCTTCTAAGCCTATTTTTTTAACTTTTAAGACAAGTATACTTTTTGCTCTGACTATCAGAGTAATCGGCTGACAAATATTATAGTGTGTTTCCCCTCACCCTTCTACTGAGTACTTTGAAATTGCTGCATTGTATAACTGTATTTACATCTCAGTATGTAGCCTTTTGTTTCCTAATGTCTTAGACAATTTACCAGCTGCTCCATCCAAATACATTTTTCCGTTCAACATTTGGTGTCAATATAGCCTCAGAAAAAAAAAAATATATATATATATATATATATATATAACACATTTACAAATGCTGTCTTCCAAGTTGCCTTTTGTTCTACAGTAAGATTTTATTTATATTCACCCCCCCATGTTTTTGCTTCATGAGAAAATAAGCCTTTTAATTATTTTACCTCTTCCTCCAATGAAAGCTGAAAATAGCTTACACTAGCTTGAAGAAACTGTCAGAAAAAAAATCCTCTTCAGTTCCCTAAGGGTTTCCAGCCCTTTACTGGCAACTTGAAGGAGCATGGAGGGGCAGTAACAGACAAAAACAGTATCACATGTTACTGCAACATCAGTTCTGGGCAAGAAACCAGAAGTAACATCACTGTGTTGTTTAGTGCTCTTGCAATCAATAAGATAAGAACCGTAGAGATCAGACAAATTCCTAGAGCAGGGTTTCCCAAACTTTTCTTTCCTGTGACCTGGTTATTTTCAACACTTCTCCTTCACGGCCCACTAAAATTCAGGGGTGGAGCCAGAAGACTTTGGGAGTGGAGCTAGGAGACAGGAATTATGTCATTTCCTGTGGTGTCACTTCCAGATCAAAGACCAAGTGATGTCACTTTCAGGGCATACTGAACAAAAACTCCACATTTTCTTGTGATGTCATTTCCTGGACACTCCCTCAAACCTGCCTTTTCTTTTGAAGTAACTTCATTTTCAGAAAAATCTCTCTGAAACTCATGCTGAGCCAAAATGGGGGTGGGAAGTGGGTGGTCCTCTCTTTCCACCCCCACATGCACCTATCTGTTTGTGTGTTCTTCTCCAGCTTACAAGCAGTCCTAATGCCCATGTTCAATTGCCTGTACCACCAAACACCCCTCCCTCAACAGCACTGGCCAGTGTGTGCAGTTGGGAGTGCTGTTGCCATTGCCATCAGGAATACCAGCACTGTGTATCACCCACACTGGACCCTGGCAGCTGCTCAACCTCAAAATATACTGACACATTTAGTAGGCCTTTCCTTCAGCTACTACTACTGCAAATGGGAAACACTGTCCTAGAGCATTGTGAATTGCAGTGCTGTCACTTTGAAGTACTCACCCAGAAGTGATGTCATGGCGTCACTTGATGCCCCCTCTCTTTTTTTTTTTTTTTGCTCCCACCACTAATTCAAGCAGGAGTGGAGGCCACAGGCTAGTGTTAGGGAGTTGCCCACCAAAGTGGGCAGTGTGGCAACCCTACCAAACATTATGGTCCCCGTTGTGACCACCCTGCGGAATTTCTGATTAGCTTGAAACACAGGGAAATATCTTTTATCATAGTCACTAAGGACTTAATACCAATACAAAGCTAACATTTCACCATACATAAGGAGGGAAGGCCCACCATCACTGATAACATCTTACCAATCAACTCTCACTAGGAATTGCCAGTAGCAATGTCAGTAGAAAAGAGTAAGAGTCCAGTAGCACCATAAAGACTAACAAAATTTATAGTAGGGTATGAGCTTTCATGAGTCACTACTTACTTCTTCTGGAACTGTCAGCCTCTCACTCTAGTTATAAAACAGCAAAATCACATTTTGTTCAAGAACCTTAAGGTTTTCCTCTTCTCTGTTTAATCTATAGAGACAAACTAGGCTGAGAGAAAGTGATTGGTCCAAGGACACTCACTGAACTTGATTCTTCCCAATCATAGTCCAACACACCACCATCTTTACTACACTGTCATGCACAGCTACTTGCTCGATATTAAGTACCAATTAATGACACATCATCTTTGCACATATATCAATGTGGTGAATCTGAAAAGGACTCATGTTGAAAGCTACTCTGTCCTAATGCTTGCCTCAAAAACTATGGGGGAAAGACAGAACCAATTAGAAACTGAATCTTGTCCATCACTACATGGACAAACAAATTTAAATGATGTGGGCCTTTGCTAAGCAAGAGTAATTTCTGGTTGATCATTTTCATGAAAATATGGAAAGGAAATTGACAGGGATGATCCAGTGTTTGCAAAATAGCTGTTCCAAAGTTGAACTCACCTCATTCAGAAGGCCACTTTCCAGTCAAGTCAAAAATTTCTTATGTTTTGCCCTAACCTGGATAGGCCAGGCAAGCCCAATCTTGTCAGAACTCAGAAGCTAAACAGGGTTGACTCTGGCAAGTACTTGGATGGGAGGCTTCCTTGAAATACCAGCAGTCAGGTGAGCGTTGATCACTCAGAATAACAATTGCTCTCCAGACGGCAAAGATCAGCTCCCCTGGAGAAATGAAGCTGTGATGCCATAGAATGCACTGTCTGAAGCTGCCATTTTGCCCATGGAAGTAATCAATTGTCCAGAGATCAGCTGTAATTCCAGTAGAACTCCTGGCCCCACCTTGAGGTTAGGAAGACTAGTGCCTTGTTACAAAATTTAGATCAGAAACGCAAATCGCAAAGATGCAGGAAAACGTTTGCGCTGGCTTAGCGACGGAAGTAGCCGGCGCTTCTGGGTGCGCCGGCGCTTCTGGTGCGAAATCCATGCAGATTCGCCGGCGTCAGGAGGGTCGTGGCGCCAGTAAAACGTGAGTGCGAAAACACCCTATATTTCATTTTTAATCATTAGAAACATTTCCTAAGAAGTCTTTGTAAACAAGAACTTTCTAAGCCTTCAGGTAAGGTGCTCAACACCCCCTCCCCCCAAAAAAAAATCTTTCAAGGAATAAATAAAATTTATAATCATTTGGTGGCATTTAATTATTAGTAGCTTACTATCCAGAAAAGCAGATTTGGCAGATATAAATCTAATATGCTTAAAATACACACAATTTACTCCTTAGAAGCCCTTCTTTGGGTCTGATTATCAAGCAATGATAAATTAAATCGAAGCAGTAGATCCAGGAAGGTAAATGTCAAACTCTGACTATGATATACAACAAGCACATTCCAGCTTGTGCCTTCAATAACCCATCAAGGCAGATTTATCACAGAATCCAATGCCCTTGAAGTGTCTTTAATTCAGTCTAAGGCTAGTCCAAGTCATTATGAGTGGGAGTTGTTAAAAGTGTTTTCTGGAAAAGTGTGATGTGCTTTGTTTAGCTTTCAGTATAAAGAATAATTATTTCAGTTGAGCTGAGCTGAATTCATAAGGGGTAAGCTTAATTTTGGATGTGAAAATGGCTATTTTGGGGGAACTGCAAGAGCCACCAAGACTAAACACACTTTCAAAAAGGAGCTATGTGTTCAATTCAGTTGATTGTTATGTACACATTTAGGGGACTGGTTTGGCCTTGTGTCTCTCACAGTGCTCCAATTGCTTCTTCAGCATGTCATCTTTATTTTTTATTGAATCACTCCATCGGGCAGGGCATGGAATAGAAATCAAAATAAATAAAAATACCACTTCTGGCCTTTTTTTTTTACAAAATGTGTAAATCAAAGAATAACCCATGGGATGCTGACACAGAGCAGACATTTTACTAAACCTCCCACCAGCCTGTTACCACTCCAGTGAAACATTACATCATTTCTAGGCAGAGGTCATTTTGTAGAAAAATAGGTGGAGCTCATCTAGGGATTGTTATGCAACTGCACATACTATTCAATGGACAAGGGGGTGGAACTCTCAGAAGGAGAAGGTGAAACTCTCAGAAAAGTTCCTGTTTGCTTTGCTTTTATGTTTGGTGCCAGTGGTTTGGTACCAGTTTGGTGTACTGGTTAAGTGTGCGGACTCTTATCTGGGAGAACCGGATTTGATTCCCCACTCCTCCACTTGCATCTGCTGGAATGGCCTTGGGTCACCCATGGCTTTCACAAGAGTTGTCCTTGAAAGGGTAGCTGCTGTGAGAGCACTCCCAGCCCCACTCACCTCACAGGGTGTCTGTTGTGGGGGAAGAAGTTATAGGAGATTGTAAGCCACTCTGCATCTCTGATTCAGGGAGAAGGGCAGGGTATAAATCTGCAATTCTTCTTCTTCCTATGAGCTCCCACTGAATCTGAGGCCTGCTTCTAGGGAAAATCCAGAAGGGGCATCACATCACCCTAGGGATCAGTGGAAACATATAGGGCACTTCCACACACGATGTTTTAGCATATAGGGCACTTCCACACACAATGCATCATCCATGTACTTTCAATCCACTTTCAATGTACTTTGCAAGTGGATTTTACTGAGGTGTCTTTCAGACAGCCTTAATATCCCATTTACTGATTTTTCCCCTCATTTCCACACAGCAGGTATTGTTAGCAGGTTTTGCTCTCCCATTTTTCCCTACAATTTTCCCCATTCTTTCTGAAATCAGTTTCTCCTCAGTCTTCTTTTTAAAGTGAAATGGCTTGATTTTTTTCCCAGTAGTCTGAAATATTTATGCCAAGTTTTCAGTACTCTGCCCACCTGTGGTGATTCATTTAAAAAAATTGCATGCTAGCATTTCAGCAATCCACTGTTAGACCACACATTTCTGACTGAACTGTCATGGCCAATCAGAAGGTCCCAAACAAGCAGTCAATCATTGCCTTGCCACTTCATTGTACATTCCCTAGAGTACATTTGATTATTGCGTCCAGGTGCTATTTTCAGATTATCTGTTCAGTGTGGATGGGGAAGCCAGGGCAGCAGCAGAGATGAATTGATTCAATAAAAAAAGCCATGGCCATCAGTTTACAAGACCTGAATAAGGCTAATAATTATGTGACATTTTGGAGGTTATTAATTCATAGGGTCATGTAAGTCAGAAGCAACGTCATGGCATTTAACATAAAAGCACATATAAACATAATTCAAAGGGGTTGGGAAATCTCCAAATCTTGGGGAAGGCAGTGTTCCCCAGTATCTGATGATGAGTTTTTACAGTTCCATCTGCCCAAATAATTGTCCATTATTCTCTTATCCAAAAAAACCCTTACACATAGATATAATCTAGTTCAGCAGTCTGGCAGCCACTACCCTGCCCAACTTCTGAACAGCTCTTGTAGCAGGGAAATAACGAGGCGCACACTTACTGATTGAAAATGAAGTATTTTACTATTTGGCACCAATAGCAAGGTTCATTTGAGCATCAAGGCTCCCAAAAATAATGAACCCCGCACACTTCTCAGACCATCCGCTTTAAGCAAAAGCAAGCCTGCAGGCTGGCCCCTTACACATTATCTGATTCACTCCCCCCCTCCCCTTTCTCCCTGGTAGTTTTCCAGTGTGTCTGCTTATCTATTCAGCAAGGAGTTTCCTTATAGAAATGTGTCTGCCATCAATACACATCTGTGACTCACACCCACTTGGGCTGTCTGGTTTTAACAGTTTAGCAGAAGCTCCTCTGAGGGGCCTCTTAACAGTCACTCTAAATGTTGCATCAGACATTCTCTTTTGAAGGCACAAAACCATATTTTCATTTATTATCTGGAGGAAGTCGACAGAATCCTCTCTGCTGCTCGCCCGACAACATGTGATCTGGACCCTTGCCCCTCTTGGCTGATTAAATCTTGCCAAGGGGAACTTAGATGTCCTTTACGGGACATCATAAATAGATCCCTCTTAGAGGGGCATTTTCCAACACCTCTGAAAGAGGCTTTGGTCCGCCCTCTCTTGAAAAAAGCTACAGCAGACCCGGCCGAATTGGCGAACTACCGGCCGGTGTCTAATTTACCGTTTCTAGGTAAAATTATTGAGAGGGCCATGGTTTTGCAGCTACAGGGGTTTCTGGATGACGCTTCTGTCCTAGACCCATGTCAGTCTGGCTTCCGGCCGGGCCACGGGACGGAGACGGTGCTGGTCGCCTTAGTGGATGACCTCCAACGGTAACTGGATCGGGGCGGCGTTGCGGTGCTGATGCTGTTAGATCTGTTGGCTGCATTTGACACAGTCGACCATCGGCTACTGACGCGCCGCCTCGCCGACATTGGGGTTGAGGGGTCGGCCTTGCAATGGCTTTCCTCCTTTCTCCTAGGTCGGGGACAGAGGGTGGCTATTGGGAGTGAGTGGTCCCGGAGGCGCACACTGGATTGTGGGGTGCCCCAGGGAGCAGTTCTCTCCCCGATGTTGTTTAACATCTATATGCGCCCCCTTGCCCAGATTGCCCAGCGGTTTGGGCTGGGTTGCCATCAATATGCAGATGACACCCAGCTCTATCTACTAATGGATAGCTGGCCCGACCCCACTCCAGGGAACCTCGACCGGGCCTTACAGGCTGTTGCGACATGGCTCAGGCTGAGTGGGCTGAAGTTGAACCCAGCGAAGACAGAGGTCCTATGCGTGGGTCGCGGCGCTCTGGGAAGGGAAATAGCTCTCCCGGCCTTCGATGGTGCACCATTGAAAGCAGCGCACCAGGTAAAGAGTCTGGGTGTTTTACTGGAGCCTTCACTATCGATGGAGGCCCAGATAGCAGCCACTGCCAAGTCAGCATTCTTCCATCTGAAGCAGGCAAGGCAGTTGGCCCCTTTCCTTGAGCGCCGGGACCTCGCAACAGTGATCCACGCAACGGTCACCTCAAGACTAGACTACTGTAATGCCCTCTACTTGGGGCTACCTCTGTGCCGGACCCGGAGACTGCAGCTAGTGCAGAACGCGGCGGCCAGGCTGTTGTTGGGACTCCCGAAACGGGAACATATACGGCCGGGGCGACGTGAACTTCACTGGCTGCCGATTATATACCGGGTCCAGTACAAAGTGTTGGTCATTACCTTTAAAGCCTTATATGGCCGAGGACCTGCCTACCTGAGGGACCGTCTTTCCCCATATGAACCCTAGAGAGCACTGAGGTCAACGGGGAAAAACCTAATGACTATCCCTGGGCCGAAGGAAATTAAATATCAGAGTACCAGAGCACGGGCCTTTTCGATCGCGGCCCCTACCCTATGGAACCGACTCCCCGAGGAGGTGCGGGCCCTGCGGAACCTCGAACAGTTCCGCAGGGCCTGCAAGACCACCCTTTTTAAATTAGCACATTCGGACTGCTAAAAAAATCGGTAATCAAGGATCCGCCAATGCGGTCTAAAGATCTATACCGCAGTATAACTGTATTTATTGGACTGGTTTTAAGTTAATGTTTTAATGTCTTAATGTTTTATATCGTAAATCTAAGGTTTTATTTACTACTGTATGTTCTTATGGAATGTTGTTAGCCGCCCTGAGCCTGCCAAGGTGGGGGAGGGCGGGATATAAATGAAATTAATAAATAAATAAATTATTATTATTATTATAGGGATGTTCATAATTATTCAGGGGTCTCCCCTTCACTCTCAGTCGTTGCTCCAGAATTTTTCTCAAACATTATAATTCCTCATGTAAAAATGTCAGTGCTGAGGCCAAGTCAGAACTGTGGGTTGCAAGATTCCATGTTGGAAGCTGCAGTGCAGCAGCTAGAATACTGTAGACTCAGTGTTCTGGCTGATCACTGTAGACTTCCTATACTAGGTCCTGATCTCAGTCCTGATCCTTGGGGTACTCAAGTTAAATTCCAGAGTACTTGACAGTCAACATAAACGTTTCAGAGTGGAAATAAAAGGTCACTTTTCTGAGAAAACGTATGCAAAGAAAGGATGAAAAGACTATGTGCTTTTGCTGAAAGGGTAAACAAACTGAGGATGGGAAAACTGAGATAACAGAGAGAGAAAGGAGAAGGGTTCAAATATCACATGTAGATGTGAAATAGCAAATCAAACCTTTAGTTATATAACTAATAAAAACAAAAGGAAAACTATATTTTTGAAACAAAAATAAATACAAGGGGTTAGATCTCTTCCACCAAGTCTTCATCCAACAAAGAACTTTTCACCATTAGAGAATGCATTTATCCACTAGAAAAGTCATTCTTCTTTGGAAGAAGTATATCTTCCTTAAAGGAATACTTACCAGAAGAGAGTCATAAGATCCAGTTTATAGAAGGGAGTTGTAGGATCCAACCAACGGTTACTACAGGGTCACCACAAAAATCTCAAGGTAAGCAAGAGTTTAACTTTTGCCTACTTTCATTGATAGGATATAGTGCTATTGCTAGTGACATGGTCTATGAGATTATCTGTGGTAGCTGGACTCCAGGCACTGGAATGAGTTCTGTGCATTGTCAGTAAAACTGCACACATGAAACAGAAATTTTCTGCCTCCCCTTTCCTGTTGCAACCCTTTGTGCTTATTGAAATCCTAGTTCTGGGGATCAGTGATCCTAAGTGCTGGGGTGCTGGTATGCAGGGAATTTGCAGTGGGAGGGGAAATCAGCAGACACTTCACATGGGAAAAAGCAGAACAAATCAAACACTAACAGGGAGATTCACACAATGAGGTTTGGTTCAGATTTTTCATTAAATAGAATGCATTTACCAAAAATATCTGCCATGCAACATCATTACTAATGTTTGATAAACATGTACTTAGCTAGTGTTGTTTTGTTCTCTCAGGGAGCAATACTTTTTTTTCTTTTTGGATATTCTTCATTTTAATACTTTCAAGAAGTACATCAGGTGGGTGTGCCCTAATATGCAAAGGAGTTCTTGCTTTAAAAAAAAAGCCCTGGCGATACCAGCAGGAGGTACTTCTGTTCCACATCATTCCTTAGATTGCAACTTGCAATTTTCCACCTTAGAGCAGTTTCATAAATTGTGTGTGTGTAAAGTGCTGTTAAGGAGAAGCCAGTTTGGTGTAGTGGTTAAGTGTGTGGACTCTTTGCTCCCCCCCCCCCCCAGTAGGAAGAACGAGACAAACACATGTATATGGGTGAAAAAACAGGGTAACTTTATTGAACGAAACAAGGCATGGGGCAACCTAACCTGCCGGAGAAGCCAAGGGAAACCCCTGACCCTTCCAAGTTCGGCGGGGCGAGCCACCCAGCCCCCGGCAGTAGCCAATAAGCACGGCTAATGCCAGGCCGGCAACGTCCAGGTATACCCTTGACCAGCCAGGCGCCGACTCCAGCCAACCTGCCAGAGGAGGGAACCCTATAGCGGGCATCCCAGCAGAGAGCCGTACAGCCCTTCTGCCGTACCATCCCACCACATTCCCTAAAACAGGGAATCAACCAAGGGTGCTCACTGTTTAACTAACTAGCCAACAAAAAACTTCAGCCAACAAAGTTACCATAAAACTTAAAATGGAAACAGTACAAGGTAGGCGAAACACATCCCAACCCGGCCAATTAGTTGAGATGAAAAAATTCCTACCTGGCCCCGGACAGACCGGCGACTGGAAAATTCTGTACTATTGCAGGGAGGGAGGGTGGGCCGATGACAGCCCAGGCGATCTGCACCACAGGAGGCGTGTCCGGGCTTAAAAAGCCCCAGACCACGCCCCCCGAGCTCCCCGGATGGGCAAGGGCCGTTTGCCTTGACTCCATCCGAGGAGGCAAAGACGGCCCCCGCCCTAACGCCGTTGTAAATGGCGCGGGCAGGAAGGGGCCGTATATCTGAGAGAACCGGGTTTGATTCCCCACTCCTCCACTTGCACCTGCTGGAATGGCCTTGGGTTAGCCATAACTCTGGCAGAGGTTGTCCTTGAAAGGGCAGCTGCTGTAAGAGCCTCTCAGCCCTGCCCACCTCACAGGGTGTCTGTTGTGGGGGGAGAAGATATAGGATATTGTAAGCCGCTCTGAGTCTCTGATTCAGAGAGAAGGGCAGGGTATAAATCTACAATTCTTCTTCTTCTTCAACTTAAAGCAACCCCAGCAAGGGGCTTTCAAGGCAAGTGAGAAGCAGAGATGATTTGCCATTGCCTTCCTCTGCAGAGTTGTCATTCCTGGTCTGCCATTCAAGTACTGACTCTGCTTAGTTCTGAGATATGAAAAGATCAGGCTATACCATGCCACTTTCCCTCCCTTCACAAAATACAAAGAGGAATAACAAGGCATTGCTTGAGTATCACACGTTGATTTGTCATGTCCAAGAATGGGAGAAGGGGAATTATGTAACTCTTCCACATACTCATTGAGATCTTGGGAAGAGCTGCCAGAGAAATGATGAACAAGACTATGCCCCACCATACACATGGTACACTGTGCTCGAAATGACAAAAGTGGAATTTGACAACTCTGTTTTCCCTGTTTCGTCTAACATGTAAAGATTTTAAATATGAGTAGGAAAAAGGCCAAAAGCTCCTCTGCAGAGTGACTAACACATACCAGTCATGGCAGCTTTTAGTTTTAACTTCATGAGCACAATTATTAGTCTTTGCTCTTCTCTTTTTCCAGTGCTTTGCTCTTGATATTTAGAGTCCCCACTAATAAGTTCAAAGACATAATGATGCCATTATAGATAATTAGTTTGTGCCATTTACAATGCTAATCTGTTTAATTAGAGCAAATTATAGGTGCTTCAGCTAGTGCAACTAACAGAGTGAAGTGGTCCAGGTATAGTACTAGAACTAAAAAAAAAATGACAGCTTTCAGGTAATCAGCTAAAAGCTGGTATTTTTTGTATTAACCTTATAGGGAAAAGGTTGCATTTCAAATAAGCAGACTAAATTGTTCTAGTGACTTTACTGCCCTCAGAAAAGTGTGTTCAAACTGGTACTCTACAGTATCAAACGAATGGGAAACACAGTGGAGAAATCTGGTAAAAATACATTTAGCAGTTGTATAGATAAGGAACACATTTGTAGTGAGTTGATAGGAGACAATATTTGTCAAAAGGAAAGAGGTGCAACTCCAAGTTGCACCTGTCGCCCTGATTATAAAAAGGCTGATAATAAAGGTGCTGTTATTTAAGTGAAATGTAACTTTACATTACATGTGAAAAGAAAAAAGGAAGCAATCTAACACTCCTGGAAAGTGAATGTAGGGGAAAGTTTTTGAGAAACAGAAAGGTCTTCCCACTTTGGAGCATGAACAACTGAATCACACAAAGCTCGGTTTGGAAATAAGTGGGCACAAGCTATGATTATGATTTTTTTAAAAAACTTTAAAAAACAAAATTATTTCCAAGGAGTGGAAGAAACTTTTTCACAAAATAAAAAGACATATATTTTAAAACTATTTTGCAGAATTTTAAGACCATTTCAGAGAGCAGCTGTGTTGATCTGAAGTACAACCACTAGAATCAAGTCCAGTAGCACCTCAGATACCAACAAGATACTCATACCTGACAAAGGGAGTTTTGTCTCTCAAATGCTCATATTCCGAAAATTTTGTTGGTCTTCAAGGTGCTACTGGACCCAAATTTGGCAGAATTGTAAGTATCAGATGCTGTGAAGTGCCAAAATTAAAACCTTTCTATTCTTATACCCTCGAAATATTGCTGGTCTCTAAAATGCTACTGGACACAAATCTAGCTCTTCTACTGGCACCAGCAGTTTACCGTTTACCCTCCTTGAACTGTATGCTGCCCAATAAGATGCCTAAGAGAGCCAGTTTGGTGTAGTGGTTAAGTGTGCGGACTCTTATCTGGGAGCACCAGGTTTGATTCCCCACTCCTCCACTTGCACCTGCTGGAATGGGTCAGCCATAGCTCTGGCAGAGGTTGTCCTTGAAAGGGCAGCTGCTGTGAGAGCCCTCTCCAGCCCCACCCACCTCACAGGGTGTCTGTTGTGAGGGGAGAAGACATAGGAGATTGTAAGTTAAAGTTCCTCATCAAAGGCTCCTTAGAAAGCTTGAGAGTCATGGAGTAAAAGGACAGGTCCTCTTGTGGATCAAAAACTGGCTGAGTAATAGGAAGCAGAGAGTGAGTATAAATGGGCAGTCTTCGCAGTGGAGGACGGTAAGCAGTGGGGTGCCGCAGGGCTCGGTACTGGGTCCCATGCTCTTTAACTTGTTCATAAATGATTTAGAGTTGGGAGTGAGCAGTGAAGTAGCCAAGTTTGCGGATGACACTAAATTGTTCAGGGTGGTGAGAACCAGAGAGGATTGTGAGGAACTCCAAAGGGATCTGTTGAGGCTGGGTGAGTGGGCGTCAACGTGGCAGATGCGGTTCAATGTGGCCAAGTGCAAAGTAATGCACATTGGGGCCAAGAATCCCAGCTACAAATACAAGTTGATGAGGTGTGAACTGGCAGAGACAGACCAAGAGAGAGATCTTGGGGTCGTGGTAGATAACTCACTGAAAATGTCAAGACTGTGTGTGTTTGCAATAAAAAAGGCCAACGCCATGCTGGGAATTATTAGGAAGGGAATTGAAAACAAATCAGCCAGTATCATAATGCCCCTGTATAAATCGATGGTGCGGTCTCATTTGGAGTACTGTGTGCAGTTCTGGTCGCCGCACCTCAAAAAGGATATTATAGCATTGGAGAAAGTCCAGAGAAGGGCAACTAGAATGATTAAAGGGCTGGAGCACTTTCCCTATGAAGAAAGGTTGAAACGCTTGGGAC
The DNA here is from genome assembly GCF_032191835.1 of Heteronotia binoei. Classification (NCBI taxonomy): domain Eukaryota; kingdom Metazoa; phylum Chordata; class Lepidosauria; order Squamata; family Gekkonidae; genus Heteronotia; species Heteronotia binoei. The sequence continues at coordinate 93,948,296 of NC_083229.1, forward strand.
TCTTTAGCTTGGAGAAACGTCGACTGCGGGGTGACATGATAGAGGTTTACAAGATAATGCATGGGATGGAGAAAGTAGAGAAAGAAGTACTTTTCTCCCTTTCTCACAATACAAGAACTCGTGGGCATTCGATGAAATTGCTGAGCAGACAGGTTAAAATGGATAAAAGGAAGTACTTCTTCACCCAAAGGGTGCTTAACATGTGGAATTCACTGCCACAGGAGGTGGTGGCGGCCACAAGTATAGCCACCTTCAAGAAGGGTTTAGATAAAAATATGGAACACAGGTCCATCAGTGGCTATTAGCCACAGTGTATGTGTGTATATAAAAATTTTTGCCACTGTGTGACACAGAGTGTTGGACTTGATGGGCCGTTGGCCTGATCCAACATGGCTTCTCTTATGTTCTTATGTAAGCCGCTCTGAGTCTCTGATTCAGGGAGAAGTGCGGGATATAAATCTGCAATTCTTCTTCTTCTTCTACACAGTGTTGGGAACATGTGTGGAAATGTGGTTATTAAAGATGGGAGACAAGTGCCTAACATAGATTTTTCCAACCTGCTTCCCACTGAGCATGGCTATTGCCAAGGTGGGGCAAGTGGGTACCCCAGCTCATTCAGCCATGAAGTACAGCAGATGAGTTTGGGCCACTTATCAGCCTAGTTTGTTGGTTGGGAAAGTGTACAAGGTTTTGTCCTCTTTTTTTATCTTCACAAAGGCCAAGAGTAGTAGGTTCAGCTGACAGACGAATGTTCATGCGATGAACTTTTTTTTTGGAAAAAAAGCTTTATTTAAATTTATACAACACATACACTACCAAGACAATATAAAAAACAATTTGTCAGGGCACTGATTCAAGATATAAAATGATGATAAAAGAATCAAAGTTAATGACGGAAAACAAAACGCATATCTGATACCAATTAGGAGTGACATGTATTAGAAAAATAGCAAATCACTGTAGATTGCATTGTTAGGAATTACATTTTGCTAAATAAGATACAACTGGAAACCATACTGCTATAAAAATTTTCCTGATAATTTTCCAAGTTTGGCATGAGGTAATGGCTTGTGATTTTGCACAGGAGAAAATATTCCCACACCTTATTTTGCCAAGATAATAATGAAGGCAGGCTTGCGTCCCTCCATTTTGCAGCAGTTACAATCCTAGCAATGGCTATCAGAATTGTAATCAAAAGCTGTTGACTTTTGTTTCCAAAGTCTACAGGTAGCTTAGATAATAGAAGGATATCTGGCTGAACTTCATAGCTGAGTGGGAGTTTGAACATTAGGATTACGCTAGACTAAGAAGACTTTCTTAGGAGTGAGTAACATTAAAGAAATGAAACTTATTTCTGAGTAGCCTTCCTTAGGCTTTGCTTCTTAACTTTCCTAAGCAGAATTTACCAATACAAACCTGAGTTACACTCTTTTGAGTTCGAAAGGTGTGACTCTATTTAGGATTGCACTGTCAGTGTGACACTTCGACTACTGTGCCTCACTAATATAATTAATCCCCCTGCCTATTGCCCATCATCCAAAAGAAGTAGGTCAATAGAAACATGCTGAACATGATTTTTAACAGATTTTCCTGTAACTGTTTCTAAGTCACTAAGGATTTTCTCAGGAAGTGTGCAATATGCAAAAGGACAAAAGGACAATTCTGCTTTAAGAAAGAAAGAGAGAGAGGGGGGGGGAGAGAGGGGGGGAGAGGGGGAGAGAGAGAAACTCAGTTAACTCCAGTCTTGTTAGCCATCAAGCCCATCAAAGACCTACTTGCTGTGCTCATGTTCTGTTAAACAAAGAAGTGAGACGCATTCATAATCAGTACTAGCTGACAGCAGGAATTTCAGAAAACTCTCAAATCAGTTATATGAACACTGATGCTGAATATGCTATTTTACAAATTAAAAAAAATGATTTGTACTTGATTAAGTTAGACAGTGTGGGACAAATTCTTTTCTTCAACTACTTCACAAGAGATCCAGAATAATATCATCAAAGCAATAGAAATGTGTATAAGCATGAAATGTGAGAGTGATCTTGTCAGTTTGGATATAGAGCAACATGGTATGTAGTTAATTATTACTCATGATTAAATACAATTCCAAACTGTCCATATATAGCTACAATTTACATGCTGCTGTTTTATTGATTTTCATGAGGATTGTTGGTTTTATACCCTGCCTTTAGCTACCCAAAGGAGTCTCGAAGTGGCTTATAATCACCTTCCCTTCCTCCCCCCCACAACAGACACCTTGTCAGGTACATGGAGTTGAGAGAGTTCTGAGAGAACTGTAACTGACCCAAGGTCACACAACTGGCTTGTGTTGGAAGAGTGGGGAATCAAACCTGGTTCTCCAGATTAGAGGTTGCTGTTCTTAACCACTACACCAAACTAGGGCCAATTTTGCACTAGACCTTTAATCCTGATTCAGCCCTGTCCCCAAACTAATTTTCTGTACTTGAATCATAGAATCATAAACTCATAGAGTTGGTTTCGGTGATTCCATGATTCAAGTGTAGAATGTCAGTTTGGGGACAGGGTTGACCCAGGATTAATGGTCTAGTGCAGATTAGCCCTTGAAGTTCTGATAATGCTAATCAGGTTGCACTGATTATTATTATTTGGATCCACTGGTGAAAAAGGGAAAAGGGGGATCTGCTTTGACCATCAAAAATGTTAGGCTGAGGATCCTGGGACCTGTGTGGAAAAGCAATGTATAACAAGGGATAGAATAAAAAGGGGAAATCAGATAAGATTGACTGGGAAAAAATGGCTAGATCCAGCCAGTTTCTCTTCATAACAACCTTGCAATAAAAATTAGATTGACAAAGAGTGACTGGCCCTAGGTCACCCAGAAGCATCATGGCTAGGTGGAGATCTGAGTCCTGGGGAACTGGGCCTTGAATTCCCAGTCCAACATGCGAAATATTGTGCCTCACTAGTTTTAAGCAATTTGCAAAGGAGGGCATGTGATCAACCAAGGGGGAAAACATCCTCAAAAAACCTATCCATTCACCTCCCAATTCCCAACTTGCTTCTCATTCATAGAACATATACATCACCAGCTCATTCATATGAAACATTTTTGTACATATTGAACTGACATCTTCAGTCATTACCTCTCAAATTGTGGAAAAGTTGCTAAGAGACATTGAGAGACTGCTTATTGGAATTGATCTGTCCATTGATCTGTCTGTGTGAAACTTATGATGGCCATGATATCGTAATGATGAGAGGCAATGAGATCTAAATGGGTCTCACATAATCTTTGTCATAGCCAGGCTTATTCATTAGAAGGGGCGGCAACATTTCCAGGTGGGGCCAGAGCTACCAATCAATTTGCATGTGCAATATAAAGTGGAGCTCTCATAATCAGTGAGGATGCCACTCCTTGCTACCTATAAATTCCATGTTGGGTTCCTAATCAATAGCTACCGATAAATTTGTAAAACAAATTCCTATTATTTCTATTGAAATTAAATGTCACTAAGAAGCCTTGTGTGTGAAATATCTCAGATGGGGCAATACAACCACTGATTCCTGGCTACAGCCCTACATCTGATATGCAGCACATGTTACCAATTGACCCAGCAAACTTCTAGTCTCAAGCTAATATTAAAGTGCACAACATTCAAATAATACAAGCAGGGGACCCAATGGACTTGTTGAGGGTACCTAACTTTCCCTTGTACCTCCTTCCCATACTATTTCCTCTTTCCTCCCACCAGCAGTCCTAATAGTCTCTAGCCTTTTCCTCCTTGCTACTCTTTTTCCCACTCACCTTCCAACTTACCTTTATCTATCCCCTGTCTTCCTCCCCTGGCAGACTCTCACCAGGAAAAGTTTGGCCATACAGAAAGTTGCTTGGGTGAGTTGTGTGGTGGCCATCTCCAGGCCTTGCTAAGTTGTGCAAGTTGTACAATAGTAAGTTGCCCAGGGAAGTCATGTGGTACCCACTGCCAGTCCCAGATGAATAGCATGGCAGTGAATTGTTTAGCAGACACCATCAGGACTGGTCAAGCTGAATCATGGTGTGGTAAGTCATGCTCTGACTGCTTCTGAGCCCAGCTCAGTTGTGTGGTGGATCCCAGCAGGCACAGAAGAGTTGTACAAGTTGAACAGCCCAATGTCTGCATTCAATCCTAGCCATCTTACATGATGGACATGACAAAGTCATTCAAGTTGTCCAATAGCAAGTGGCTGCCCAAACTCCTGCACCTTTCAGCTGCTACCAGTGAGCTTAGTGTATGTCCCACCCTCCCACACACAACCAGTCAAAGCTGATAAGCTGGCATGGCTTCTGACCTTCACCACTGGGACTGCTGCAGCTCACCAAACACCTCCACCTTTGCTGCTGTGGGCAAACCCAGCATTGCTTCTGTCCCACTCTATCAATGTCAGCAAGCCCAGCATGGCTGCTGGCCTCTAACACCAGTTCTGCTGCTGCTCCTGGATTTCCTCAACTATTGCAGCTGGGGACCTTCAGCTGGGAGGTGGTGAACCCTTCTGCTATTGCTGCCAGTTCCCCACTTTTCCTCCTTACAGCTCAGGATGAAGACTCATGGATTGAATCCCAAATCTTTCCCCTTCGCCAAGTCTGGTGTAGCTTCAAGCCCTCCCACACCATCAATCAAACCTGGTGTCCTCTGCCACTGTGGCTGGGCTCAGTGGGTTTGCTGGCCTCCTCTGCTGCCATGGCCAAGTCTGGAGCAGCTGCTAGTCTCCTTCACCATTGCACCTTTGCCTGGCATGGCTGCCAGCCTCCTGCTCTGCAGCTGCCCATCAGGCCAGGCTGGAAAGGCTCCTTCTGAGTTCTGCTGTGCCACCACTACTGAACCCAGTGCAGCTCCCCTGTCCTGCTGCCAACTGCCTGGGGTACTTAACTTTTAAGGGGATTTAAACCCCCCTGTTGGTACAGACTCTGTTCTTTCTGCATCTGTCATGTGCCATCCATTTTCTGTTCATGTGCAATCACAGAAAATATGTGAAGACACTGTGCATATTCCAGTCCTTCTATGCCTGCTAAGATATGTCATCTGCATGGGGCTAATATCATTCACCAGATTCCTTAGAAATCTATGCTTCGTGGATCAGTAACTTTCACTGTTAGGGCTGTCATTCAGAAATAATGTCAGTCGGTATTCTTTGGTTCTCTCTCACATATAAGTTCACATTTTTTCTGAGTGAAAAAAATCCTAGTAGTAAAAGTGACCTTAGTACAAAAACATCTGTTTGCTGCCAATGTTTACTCAGAAGTCAGCCACTCCATCTTTGCTTAACAGAACTCATTTCCAAGTAAGTGTGTATAATGTGCACATGTAGGCCTGTGAGATAAAAAATGATCTAGAAAAGTGGCTTAGTATGGGAAACAAATATTTATTTTCTATGGTGGAGGGTGGCATTCTCCATTATAGTCAGGTCAGTCAAACAGATGTTGTCTGAAAAGAAATGGTGTTTTATGTAGTATGTTTTCCCTGAATTGAATGTAGGAGGCTATATTAAAGAGCAAATTCTGTACTGATCAAATTAATATGACTGAAAACATGGATATGTATTCTGCTGCCAAAGTGTCAGATTGTTCATGTGCATAGAAACATTTTTACCATGTCTTTCATCTTCTTAGTAAATAACCCATCCTTTCCAAAAGCATATTAATCATAAGAAAAACCCACCAGGCATTTGGATTGTGGACATATCATGGAAATGAGCTCTTGTTTGTTAAAATAGGTGCATGGAGGAAGTTGTCCCTGACAGATTATGCCAAGCATGGCCAGATAAACAAGTAATCAGGAATACAGTCCTAATGGCACATGCCTGATAGTAAGACCCATTGAAATCAATAGAACTTTGTTCTGAGAAAACATGCTTAAGAGCAGATCTGAAAGCTGTGTGCTGGCTAGGCGAAGCCACAGTCAATATTCACCATGAGGCTGAACACAGCTTAGTATTGAGCAGCCCACTGAAACCAATGCAAGTATAATTGGATGGGACTTTTAGCTAAGTAGCAAGCCAACTGAAGGCGTCAATTATTTTAACAGTACAGGGGAAAATGAGCAGCAGGGAGCATGCTAGCAATAGCTTTCAACTTGAGACATGATTCACAAATTGGAGAATTCGCTGAGGGGTGAGTGAGTTTTGCTGCAGGTTAGGATTTTTAATTATTACTTACAATTCCCTTCATTTTTTTCATTTTTCAATATTTTAAATGTCAAATTTATTTTTTTAGGACAGAAAATAAACATACGCAGATAATGAAATGCTTAGGCATCATCCATTCAGTTGTGCTTTTAAGTACCATTGATTTTCTCTGGAAATTAATGAGTTTTAAAATGTTTCACTTTGGAATGGATCTAATGACTGTTCTACTTTCTCCACCACTGGAAGCCTTGCTCCATTAGAAGAAGCCTTCCTCTATTGTAGGATGAGCCCTTATTTAGTGGAAGAGATTCAGTAGATACAACATCTTCTTAGTTTTATGCACAGCATGAATAGTCAGATCTCATCTGTGAAGTTACATCGGTATTTCTCCACAAGTGAATTGATCCAGACAGACTTCCTGTCTCTGGTGCACATTGCTTAGGTAGGTAATAGAACCATGTCCATTGTGCCAGCAATTTAACATAGAACTGGATCATTGATTTCAGTTAGTGAAATAATTGTAATTTTTATTTATTTATTTTATTTGGTTTATTTATATTCCACCCTTTCCCATAATTGACCATGAAAATGTTGAAAAGAGGTTCCTTTCCAACATATCATCTAGAAACTTTCATTTTCTTTAAAGCAACAAGAGAATGAGATGTTAGCTTCACTTACATAAGACTTTTCCACACATTTACATACTTTCTCCTCATTTATGTATTCATTGCAACTGAGCAGCAACTCTTCTTTCTTCTTTGTTTCTATTTGTGTTAATGTATATATAGGGAAGTTGACCCTGCCTAGAGAACTGATGGACCAATTAAATTTTTTATTTTGTCTTTGTTTGATAATGGCACACAAGAGGCTGAATTAACAAACTGCTTTATTTCACTTTTGAGGGGAATGGTCAGGTAGGTACTAGGTTTAGGACTTCGAAGGTGAACAGGCAACAGGAATGAGGTACCTTTGTATAAATATAGCCAATACATAGTTTGTCATAAACAAGTAGCTGTTTATTTATAGGCAGGTGTTTAAAACTGAGGAGAGAGATTTCTTGGCAGTTTATGCTTAAATGTACAAGCAAAAACTTGTCTCAAAGATGCTTAAGTTGGTGAAGGCAGGACATTCACAGAAGTTCCAATATATCTTCTTAACCACTTGATAGAGATCACCCCACCCTTTACTAGGAGTTATTTCCCTCAGACTTGATAGAGATCTCCCCCCTTTCATAGGAGTTATTTTCTTAAGGGAAGGATCACTCATCCTACTCCCAACAACAACAACAACAACAACAAATTTTATTTGTATCCCGCCCTCCCCGCTAGAGCAGGCTCAGGGTGGCTAACAGCACAATTCAAGCTTCAATCATACAGGAATAAATAAAATTACATTTAAACAGTTTAATTAAAATTCAGATTAAATTTTTAAAAGTTAATTAATAAAAGTGCTAATGCTATATTTGCTTTTATGATGGCAGTTTTTCTTAGCAATTTCCTTCTTCAGTGAAAGCCAATTGGAAGAGGATGGTTTTGCAGGCCCTGCAGAACTGTTCAAGGTCCCGCAGGGCCCGCATTTCCTCTGGAAGTTGGTTCCATAGGCTCAGAGCTATAGAGGAGAAGGCCCGGTTACGGGTGCTTTGCAACTTCACCTCTCTCGGTCCGGGAATAGTCAACAAGTTTTTCCTGGCTGACCTCAGTGCTCTCTGGGGTTCATATAGGGAGAGACGGTCCCTAAGGTAGACAGATCCTCGACCATATAGGGCTTTAAAGGTAATGACCAGCACTTTGTAACGAACCCGGTATACAACTGGCAGCCAGTGCAGCTCGCGCAGCCCAGGCTGTATGTGCTCCCACTTGGGAGCGCCCCGACCTAGACAAAGGACTTCTGTCTTCTCTGGATTCAATTTCAGCCCGCTTCTCCTCAACCAAGTTGCCATATCCTGCAGGGCCCGGTCTAAATTCTCTGGGACGCAGTCAGGCCGGCCGTCCATTAGTAGATAGAGTTGGGTGTCATCTGCATATTGATGGCACCCAAGTCCATGTCTCCTAGCAATCTGGGCAAGGGGGTGCATATAGATATTAAATAACATTGGTGAGAGAACTGCCCCCTGAGGCACTCCACAGTCCAGTGTGCACCTCTGGGACCGCTCGCCCCCAATTGCCACCCTTTGTCCCCGATCCTCGAGGAAGGAGGAAAGCCATTGTAAAGCAGACCCCCTCACCCCTACATCGGCGAGGCGGCGGGTCAGTAGCCGATGGTCGACCTTGTCGAACGCGGCCGACAGGTCCAGCAACATCAGCACCGCCACACCTCCCCGGTCCAAATGCCGTTGGAGATCATCTACCAGGGCGACCAGTACTGTCTCCGTCCCATGACCCGGGCGGAAGCCAGACTGGCATTCTGCCCATTCAAGATCCTCCTTGATCCTCTCACTCTGCTTAACGCCCCTTCACTCTCAACTGTCATTCTTAACTGCCCCTCCTGACACTCTTAGAAGTAGAATTCTGTTGAAATTCCTGTCACTCAAAGCTCTCAGACCGGATTTAAGCATTAACCATTTACTTGTGGCAACCCAACACTGTGAATATTTGTTACCATTAGAGGTTCTCTGTTCCCACATTTAATCTTCATAGCTAGTTAAGCTGTGCTATGAGAAAGTGAGGACTCAAGATTTCTGAATATAATTCACAGCTGACCTAAATATAATCTGCAGTTGCACCCTACTCATCAAGATCCTTCACCACTCTAGCCACTACACCACACTGCACTGATATCTAAAAGAAGAAGCACCAAGCTTCTGTGTTTTGTATAGGAAATGTGTCTGTTTCCAGTAAAGCCCAATTAGAGAACTGCACTAAAAATAAGATTATTTCCAGAGGGGAGGGGGGAATCTTTCTAAAAATCTGCAGTCAAACTTACAAAGAAAATCAATGTCTATCAGAATGCATTTAGCTCTCCCTCTTCAGGACTGTTGCCCTGTAGCACCATTGCTGCCATGCATACAACACCACAGAATCTATCAGTATTCCTTTACAAACCATTTTGCTAAATGTGGCTTTAAAAAACTAGGAAGAGCTTTATAGCAAATTGTCATGAAGATGTAATCTTGATTTAGACTCTTTCTGCAGGGAATGGTGAACTAACTGATTTTTATATTGTTAGTATTTAAGCAAACATTTCAGCTCTTGCATTCTCAGAACATGGGTACATCAATGCCATTTTATGCCTGGGGCTTTTTTATTTAAAATGTGCCATGGGGGTACAATTTTGCAAGTCTACCTGATGGCTCTCTGGCTTTGCAAGTGATCTTTCCTCACCTGATGAGGCTTGGAAATGGCATGAGAGGGGAGACAAGAGATCCAATAGCAGAAGAAGTAAGGGGTGGTGCTTGCCAAATGACAAAGATACTCCTGTCTCCACCTCATCTACTCCCTCATTGCCTGGCAAGCTCCACCCCTCATTTCCACTGCCTTTGAGGTTTTCCTCTCCTGTGCAATTTCCAAGCCTCTTCTGGCGTGGGAAGACTGTCTGGATCTCTAGACTCTCAGGATCAGATTCTATGGCATTTTTAAAATAAGAAAATCCTAAGCATAAAATGACAGCAGCATCTTCATGTCTACCACATTAACATTGTTACCTATAGTGCAACAAATTTATGTGATAAGCATGGTAGAAGTGGTTTTGACGGATGTTGCTTTCCTGAAACCAAGTGATTTGAAACATGGTAAATATATATTGAAAAGACTTCTATTGTTTAACCTGTCTGTTTTTATCCTTAGAGCCTTAACATTAATTTGTCTTTCTTTTCTGAAAATTAAAGTAGCTCTTGCTTTGGCTCTAGGAACCTGCCCAAGAATTTAGGATCCAAATTCATGTTTCAGCATTCAGGGTTTTGCATTTTAATATCCACATTTTCTCTTTATTCCTAATGCAAAAGCTAATCCTAACCTCTTCACAATTTCTTATAATTTTGCAAACAGCTATGACAAGTGTTTTAATATATAAGTAAACAAGTGGGTCTCCTGCTAAATTTTCGCAGAAGGGAATCCCATCTGTCCGTATCCCTCAGTTTTTCTCTTCTCCCCTCATTTCACTCTCTGCCTACTTCTTAGCCAGCTCCTCCCTCTTCCCCAACCCTCCAGATTCCAATCAGCTGGACATTGGAAAAGAGTGATGGAGCCCCCCCATAAAATTCCCTGTCCCAACAAAACAAAACCTTCTTAAGTGTGCAGTTCTATATACACATGATTGAAAGATATTAGTTTTGAATATTAACTTAGGGTTAATAAGGTTAACAGGCCCCTACTGGAAGCAGGGGGTTGCCTACCTCCAGTGAGTGCTCCTGACTATCACTCAACTGGCCACTGGGTGAAAAAAACTGGTACTAAAATGGGCGGGGGGGGGCATCAGTAATGTACTGATGAGTTAGTGTGAGCTAGCTCACAGTTCTTTAGCCTCTGGCTCACACATTTTTGTCTTAGCTCAAAAAAAATGGCCCCAGAGCAAAATAATTAATGCAGTAGCTCACAGCTTTAATGCCAGTAGCTCACAAAGTTGAATTTTTGCTCACAAGACTCCACAGCTTAGGGAGCATTGCTGGCAATATACTGGTATCACTTCCTGTACATATCACAAAGGTTTATACTTTAGCCAAAGAGTTTTGCATAGATATTAGAGCATTTCTGTCCTTGCTGGAGACACACTTCTATTGCACCTGGGGAGTAATACCAGTGCAATGGAACACTGATGATGCCCCCCCCCCCCCATTTTAGTATCAGGTTTTTTTCACCCAGTGGCCAGCTGAGTGATAGTCAGGAGCACTCACTGGAAGTAGGCAACCCCCTGCTTCCAGTAGGGGCCTGTTAACCTTATTAACCCTAAGTTAACATTCAAAACTAATATCGTTCAATCCTGTGTATATAGAACTGCACACTTAAGAAGGTTTTGTTTTGTTGGGACAGGGAATTTTATGGGAGGGGGCCCTCCAGCTTTTTCCCTATTCAGCAATTAAATGAGATACCTTCCATCATTCTTGTCCTTCTGCAGAGCTAAGGAAAAGATTAAAAAGCATTATTCTCCAACTATGAGATATATTGTTACTGTGGCAAACTTTCATTATGATGCATATAATCAGCTGTCTTGTCTAACAGAAAATAGCTGCCACTTGGAAGGAGTGAGAATCAACGTCCTGAGTGAAATGAACATTTGTTAAACTATTCTGTTCTGTTCTATTCTGTTCATCTGATTCTGAAGCAATGCAGTAGGGGGAAGTGTCTATATATTTCAGATTAATAGTCATAAAATTTTTCTGAATGATTTCCCATCTGATTGGTACTATTTTTCTTCCTTTCTCTCTTCCCTGGGAAAGAAGAAAGACTGACAATGCTGGTTAATGTTTTCTTATGGATTCATTGACTGTTTAGGAACTCAGAAGAAGCCTTATGGCTCCCTGTCCAGTTTACTCATTTATGGTGTGGATGAGTTCTGCCTGCCACCATTCAGCTAGGTAGTAAGGGAAAACTGCTGGGGGGTCCCAACCCTTTTTAATGAATAAACCCTATTATTTGAGGTGAATACCAGAAGTGATGTCACTGTGGCAGCAGCAATGTTGTAATATTGTTGGCAATCCACCACCACCCATGAATCTCCTGTCAGTTGTCAACCTTAGACTGGTAACCCTAGGATGGGCCTTAATAGCAGGGAAAGTTCTCTGCTTTGAGGGACTTGATTGTCTGCAGTTAAAGAAAGAGAAGGCAGAGACTGCCTAGCTTCAGAGACTGACTACATAGCTGGTAACCTGCCACCCCCTGGACTGTTTGGTAAAGGACAGTAAGAAAGGAGGAAAAAGAAGTTGCAGGTGGCCTCCCAAGTTGTTGGGGTCTGCACCATTTGCCCCAATAGGACAGTCTCTGCTCCAACAATCCTCATGTAATCCTTTTGTTAGGTCTTAGTGGTGCAATACGTTGTAGAGTTGCTCCATCCTAAGTCCACTAAATGCTACATGCTTAGACTGGCATAATCATAACAGACCCAGTCACAAGAATTGAAACTGCCAAACTTCTGTACAACCATAAGTAAATTAATAGTATTACTTTAAATGCTGTATATTCTTGATTTTTTTAAAAAAAAAGAAAAAGAAAAGAAAGAAATGTGTGCATGCTACGGCATTTTTAGAGAATTCAGATGGAAAATTATTCCAGACTTAATAAGAGTTACTCCTAATCAAATATAGAAAGTAGAAGACACAGCTGTATGAAATCATTAATGGAACATAAATGTGAATAAGGGATGGGTACAAACAGGAAAAATGTGGTTCATTTTGGTTTGTGATTTGTGGCATGCCTTGTTCATGGGCCATGAACCATCATGAACTTTTAGTAGCTGAGCAAACTGGTTCAGTTCATAAAGTTTGTGACATGGTAGAACATCACCTCTGGCATGCTAGTGACACCAAACTCACAGAGGTTCTCCAACTGACTCTTCTTCTCCAACCCACCAAGTTTGGTGATGATTAAATCTATGGGGTCTGGGTTACACTTCCCCCACACAGGGTGTCCCCATTCCCTATTGTTTCCAATGGAGAAAAAAACAGCAAAAATGCAAATGCAGCAGAACAGAATCAAAGTCCCAGAGAATCTCTGCAGTAGAGACTGAAAGTGGAAGGCATTTTTGCAAGCCCAGCAGAACCAGTGTCACTGAGGCAGTGCAAACTCAACAGAACTAATGTCAAACCAGAGTATCTCTGCAGTAGAAACTGGAGATGGGGGGGGCACTTTTTGCAAGCCAAACAGAACCAGTGCAATGTACTAGTGTCCAGCAAAACCCGGTGCCAATGTGGCAATGCCAGCTCAATCACAATCCAAGCAAGGGGGGCATTTTTGCAAGCCCAGCAAAAACACCACAATGTACAGGGTGCCCAGCAGAACCATTGTGGCAATGCCAGATCAACAGAACTGATGTGAATTACAGAATCACAATCCAAGCCAGTTCAGTGTACAAAATATCCAACAGAACCCAGTTCCACTGTGGCAATGCAGTAAAAAAGGACTAAAGTCAAACTAGAGAATCCCTGCAGTACAAACTGAAGGGGGGGGGGGACTTTTTCTGAAGCCCAGCACACCCAGTTCACTATACAGAATGCCAGGCAGAACCCAATGCCACTGTGGCACTGCAAGGTTAAAAAGACTGATTTCAAAGCAGAGTCACAAGAAATTCAAGCTGGGGGGCCTGGTTTTCCAAGCCCAGCACAACCAGTTATAATATGCAGAATTCCAGCAGAACCCCATGTCGCTAGCATTGCAAGCTTAAAAGGACTAATCTCAAAGCACAAAGTCACAAATCCAAGCAGGGGAGGAGTGGATTTTACAAGCTCTTTGCAGTTAATCGATAAAGGAACACAAAGAAAGCAAAGAAAAATAAAACCCTCTTGAAACTGATAAACAGTTTAGTAAACATTTTGATTCATTGGAGGCAGTCTGTCTGAAAATGTGTCTATTCATGAACCGCCCATGAACTGCTTGAAATTTTGTGCAAATTTTGTGCCAGTTGAAGTGCCACAAACTTTGGTTCACAAACCAAGAACCAGACAAAATCCATCACAAATTTAAGTTTGTGAGCCAATTCATGCCCGCCCTTAATAAGCAACCTTGTAAGAATTTCACTATATGAAAGAGTCTTTCTGGACTCTCTATCTCCCTAAATCCACGAAACCAGAGCTCAGAATTCATTGCTAGATTTTCTGGAATTTGGCAGCAAATCATCAAACAGGAGTTTTGCTTTCAAATCCCATTTTGAATTCAGCCTTCATCTGTAACAGCAAAAGGCCAAATCAAAATGGAGGAATTATACAGCTGCTCCTTTGAAGCAGCAAGAAATAAATTTAGAATCATTTTAGGAATTTAAGTGATGCTTAACTGATGACAGTCATCACACCACTATTGTGACTCTTCCTGAAGGCACTGTGCCGCAGCTGCAAAATGGGTCCCTTGCTAAATAGCAACACGCTATCCTAGTGACCATTAATGAGCTCAGGCTTGCCCCTCCCAATTGTTTCCCATCAGTTCAAGGATGGAAGGCAGCATTTTTTTTTGGGGGGGGGTGCTGATTGGTCCTTGACTCGCCTCTCCAGAACAATGCTGATACAAGCAGAAGCTATGAAAAATACAGTCAAGTGCTTCTCAAAAAGAATACTCTTTTTAAATTATGCAAACAATTTCAGGATTCATATAGTGGAATTCTAATTCTACAGCCATACAAACGAACTATACACAGATACCTTATAAAGAAATCTGCAGCACTGGCATCATTCTTTTTCAATAGTACCTTATTTTTGTTCCTGTCACCCAATGAAATCCCATGTTCTTTCTGTTCTTTTTCCAATATATTAAAGCAGCATTTTAAGGGATATCACTCTGACCCAGAGTAGTGTTGACTGTAATTCTACAGCGTGTAATGTTTTCATATTTACAGGATCCCAAACTTGAACAATTCTCCTTATCATTATATAGTCCTGTATTCTTCCTCCCCCTTCATTTTAACAAGAAAATCAGAAGATGACACTGAAATAGTGTGTTAATTTATTCCACAGAAAAGACACTTTGTCTAGCATACCCTATAAACCCAATGCAATAATCTAATAACCATTATAGATAATCAGAATTCTTACAGCAGCTGGCATTACTCATACCCAATATTCTTCAATGGAAGAAATTCACATAATCAGCTGAAGGTTGGAGGATGATGTAAACACATGCATGTGTAAACCAGCATGCACAAATAACAAGAGAGGATCAATGCACCATTAGAGAATTCAGGGTCAGGTGTTGTTACCACAAACAGTTTAAGCTACTGTAGCTGCCTCTAATTTATTGGGGAAATTAGCAAAAAGGCAGAGCTTAGCAAGAGGTGGGGTAATTAGTGAGGATCTGGCTATCAAATTTTATGGGGATTTTTCCGTTAGAGAATGCTCTAAGAATACCCAGTCTGTTACTTAACCAAGGGAGGTTGTTTTATTGAAAGAGGAAATAATAATAAAATAATGCACACATACAGAAATAAATGCATACTGGGAACAAACACACAAGTTGTCAGAAATAATGTGGTGAGAGGGGCTTTAGCAGGGGTTCGAGCTACCTGTCCAGGAGAAGGGCAAGATAACCAGCATCTTGAGTGTGCAGTCTGGATCTGAGAAAACACACACAGAGAGACTAACCTGTCAATGCTATTTCTATAGGGGAAAAAATGTGCTCTGAGGCAGGGTAACATGATTGCTCCTTGGAACAATGTACTGATGGGATTAGCTGAGAGTAAAAACAATGTGATAGGAAATGCTGAATGGGGTTCCCAGGAAAAGACAAAGATGTTGTCATATTTGTATCTTTCTGAATCGATGGGTTTCCAGGTGTAGACAGGAACTGCTAATGTTTCTGTTGGAATGTGGCTAGGAATGACAGTTTAACAATCCACTGATGATCCTTGATTGCTGAAGAGAAAAGGTTACCCAGTTGTGTGAATGGCCTATTAATTAGGATGATATGGTAAGGAAGCGAGGAACATGGTGTTAGGATTTTGCAATAGGGAGGAGATCTTATTTCATGTGGGCTCCATAATACAGAGAAATATCTCTGTGTTTAGATGGCGGGGAGGGAATCATTAGACTGATCGATGCCCTAAAACCACTTTCCAGAATAAGTTTAGCATATGTAATTAGATTTTTAAAAACCCAATATCCCTGTTGAGTCCTGGAGATGAGGTTGTTCCAAGTGTTGTAAGAATTTGTAATTCAGCTCTATATTTGTAAATCAGCACTTGAATTTGTAATTCAGCACCTTTACAGCCTTTAAGGCCCTTTACAGCCTGGGGCCTGCATATCTTCGGGACTGCCTCTCCACATATGAGCCCCCCACCAGGTGCTGCGGTCAGCTACACAACATCTTCTTGTGATCCCTGGGCCTAAGGATGCCTGACTGGCTTCGACGAGGGCCAGGGCCTTTTCAGTCCGGGCCCCTATCTCTTGGAATGAGGTCCCATTGGAGATCCAGGCCCTAATGCTTCTAATACTACGCTATATATTAGAATGGAAATAGGTGGACAGAAACTTAAAGAAAGATGTTGTTAGTTTAGCCCATGTTTGAGAGGGGACCAATGGAGCATGGCAACAGACTCTAAATGTATTATCAAAGATTTCAGGTTTTCACGGCTGGTAACATCATTAGGGTTCAATGCACAGCAGCCAAGAAGGTCTGAGCGCCTGCTCCGGCTGCAACGCCACTGAGGATGTTCTCCGCAGCTGAGAACGAAACGTCTGGAAGGAAAACTTTCTCCAGTAGAACACGGCACTTGATCCCGAAAGACTCTACAAACTCTAAATGTATTGTTCTTTACAATTAAGAAACATAATGACATAGACTCTCACCATCAATGTCCAATTCTGGCATGTTTATTGCCTTTGTTATTTCCTCCCCAGTTTAATCCAGGCAGATGATAACCAGAAACCAAACTTGTTATTCTTTTAATCTGTTAAAAACATTTTCACTATTTTGCATGCTAATTCACTGCTCACTCCCTCTATGTGGTACTGTTCATTGCATTCCATTTCATTGAGTATGCTTGACCCATGAAAGCTCATACCCTGAATAAAACTTTGCTGGTCTTAAAGGTGCCATTGGACTCTAAATTAGTTCTATGTTTTTAGACAATGAAGAACAAATACTAATTAATTTTAGTGTGTTTGGGTAGGTCAAGGGCAGGCCTAGTACTTCTACTAATTTTCTAGGTCATAGAGTGAAATACTAGTATATCAAGGTGTAGAGCCCAGTGAATCAAGGTGTGGATTAGTAGAATTTATGTCAACCTGCCCAGTTCACACTTTAAAAAAATCATTCACACCTGGAGGCTAATGGGTTATGTTTTTAAGTGGGATGGCAGCTAAAACTATTTCTACAATTTCAGATAGCTAAATAGTATAGTTACAGAGCATAAGCAAATGAATTTTAAAAAAACAGACCATTAATCTTCTCAAGTAATGAAAATCAAAATGTAATTTCACTTCCAAAAGGGAAAAAAAAGTTCAATTCCTAATGCACAATGTATTGAAGAAACAAGGACTGTTTAGATAGCCCATCAGATAACAAGACTCCTAGAAGAATATAACAAAGCAGGTGCATTTGAAGTCTGAAAGCAACTCAGATTTAATTTGAATTGGCTGCTGAGCCTTTTCAATTTTATTTCCACATGTCTTTTAACTCAGAGGAATCCCTTTGAGAACTGGCCTAATCTGCATAAGCACATTATATGCTCTCCAAAATCTTTCATAATTCCTACAACAAATGCCTCAAATCCATGTTTTAAATTGTTTTTGGATTCCATAGCTCAATTATTATAGGTAATGAAGAAAAGTATAATAGGGAGAAAGTAAAGGGCAATTAGACAATTATTATTTTTAAAAAATTGGTAACTGAATATGCCAAGAATTAATTGTTGATGGGCAAGAACACTGTGGGATATGGAGATTGCTTACTTGAAAGGAATATGAATTGGGTCATATCTCTTGACAGCTGACTTGTTTTGTCTAAATCCCATTCTCTTAATAAAGATAGAATCTCATTAAATTATAATTAAATAAAAATGCTTGAGATTCAAACTGCCCAAAATAGTTTAAAAACCATATTGTGAGCTTCAATAACCATTTGGATGAGATCATCTGACAGTAATTCTGAGGTGTAATTAAATCATACCAAAGATTGAAAATATTACTTTGCATTGCTATAAAATAGATGGAATAGTGTGTGCACAATTCACCTATTGTAAGGGGGCAAACTTAGCAATTTATTCATAAAAAACCTGAAATCATTACTTCCTATCTTGAATGTACAGAAGTTCTACATAATGGACCAGACTGTCCAAGGTGTTATATGTTCTCTGGATGGCTATGGCAATTGGAGTGTCAGTCAAATTCTCTCTATGTTGTGGAAGCTTGTCAAGTGTCCCTGGACTGGTCTCTCAGCCTAACTGGCATCCCAAGGCTCTTATTGTTGCAATAAAGTGGGGAGAATGATGTGAAAAGCTACTTTGGGTTAAAGCCAAGGAGGAAACTGGGAAAAAGAAACAGATAAAATAGTTACTACAGTATGCCTCTCTCGCTCTCTCTCTCTCTCGGCTTGACTTCGCGAACAAAGATTTAAGAAGGGTGCAGTAGTCCACGTCTGCTGCAGGTTCGCTGGTGGCTGACAAGACCAATGCGGGACAGGCAGATCCGGCCACAGTGGCTGCAGGGAAAAGTCTGATTTGGGGTTGGTGCTGTAGCAGTGCGATTCTTCCTCAATCTCCTTTTGTCCTCAAGACCAGCTATGAGTGCGTTCTCAAAGGAAGAGACAGCCTGGTGGATGGTGTGCCTCCATGCTTTGCGATCTGAGGCTAGGTCAGACCACTGGTGATGGTTGATGCGACAGGTGCCAAGGGATTTCTTCAAGGAGTCCTTGTACCTCTTCTTTGGTGCCCTTCTATTTCGATGGCCGGTGGAAAGTTCGCCATACAGAGCAATCTTGGGAAGGCGGTGGTTTTCCATCCTAGAAATATGCCCTGCCCAGCGCAGCTGCGTCTTCAACAGCAGTGCCTCGATGCTTGTAACCTCCGCCCTCTTGAGGACTTCAGTGTTGGTCACAAAGTCACTCCAGTGGATGTTGTGGATGTGCGAATGCAGCGCTGATGAAAGCGCTCAAGGAGTCGCAGGTGATGACGGTATAAAACCCACAATTCGGAGCCGTAGATGAGGGTTGTCATCACAACCGCTTTGTAAACATTGATCTTTGTGCCTTTTTTCAGATGCTTGTTGCTCCACACTCTTTTGTGCAGTCGGCCAAATGCACAGTTTGCCTTTGCCAGCCTGTTGTCAATCTCCTTGTCGATCTTGGCATCTGAGGAGATGATGCACCTCAGGTAGCTGAACTGCTGGACTGTCTTCAGAACTGATTCACCCACAGTGATGCAGGGAGGGTGATAATCTTCCTGGGGTGCAGGCTGGTGGAGAACTTCTGTCTTCTTCAGACTAACTTCTAGGCCGAATAGCTTGGCAGCCTCTGTAAAGCAGGACGTCATATGCTGCAGAGCTGATACCGAGTGGGAGACGAGTGCAGCATCATCAGCAAACAGTAGCTCGCGGATAAGTTTTTCCATTGTCTTGGAGTGAGCCTTTAGTCGCCTCAGGTTGAACAGGCTGCCATCGGTGCGATAGCGGATGTAGACACCATCGTCATCATCTAGATCTACTGCAGCTCTTTGAAGCATCATGCTAAAGAAGATCGTAAAGAGAGTTGGCGCAAGAACGCAGCCTTGCTTTACACCTGTGCCTATTGGGAAGGGCTCCGAGAGGTCATTGCAGTGTCTGACCTGGCCTCGCTGGTCTTCATGTAGCTGGATGATCATGCTGAGGAACCTTGGGGGACATCCTAAACGTTCCAAGATTTGCCACAGGCCTTTCCTGCTAACGGTATCGAAAGCTTTGGTAAGGTCGACAAAAGTCACATATAGACCCTTGTTCTGTTCCCTGCATTTCTCTTGGAGCTGCCTGAGAACAAATACCATGTTGGTGGTGCTCCTGTTAGCTCTGAAGCCACACTGGCTCTCTGGGAGGAGTTCTTCTGCAATGGTCGGCACCAGTCTGTTCAGGAGTATTCTGGCAAGGATTTTGCCTGCGATGGAGAGCAGGGTTATCCCCCAGTAGTTGGAGCAGTCTGACTTTTCCCCTTTGTTCTTGTGTAGAGTGATGATGATTGCATCGCGAAAGTCCTGTGGTAGTTTGCCTTGTTCCCAGCAGGTGACAAGTACTTTGTGAAGTGTGCTATGTAGTACTGTGCCCCCATGCTTCCAGATCTCTGGTGGGATTCCATCAACTCCCGCTGCCTTGCCACTTTTCAGTTGCTTGATGGCTTTAACAGTCTCTTCTAGGGTGGGGGTCTCATCCAACTCTGTTTTCACTGGTTGAAGTGGGATGAGGTGGATTGCTGAATCTTGAACTACGCGGTTGGCACTGAAGAGAACCTGAAAATACTCCGACCACCAGTTCAGTATGGATGCCTTTTCTGTGAGGAGCACTTGGCCGTCTGCACTACACAAGGGACTCTGAGCCTGATATGATGGGCCATATACTGCCTTCAGGGCTTCGTAGAACCCTCTTAAATCACCAGTGTCTGCACACAGCTGGGTTCTCTCTGCAAGCTTGGTCCACCACTCATTCTGAATGTCTTGAAGCTTGCGCTGGAGGTTGCTACATGCAGCGCGAAAGATTGCTTTTTTCCCGGGACAGGAGGGCTGAGCAAGATGTGCTTGGTAGGCAGATCTCTTTTTCGCTAGTAATTCTTGGATCCCTTGATTGTTCTCGTCAAACCAGTCCTTGTTCTTCCTTGTGGAGAACCCGAGGACTTCTTCAGAGATCGACAGGATGGTAGTTTTTAGGTGTTCCCAGAGTGCTTCTGGAGAAGGGTCTGTGGGGCAACTGGGGTCCTCAATTCTTGACTAGAGTTTTGCCTGGAAGGCAGCTTTAACTTCGGCTGACTGAAGGCTGCCAACCTGAAGCTTCCTTCGAGGGATACCTCCTCTCCTGGGTGTGGGTTTAAAGTGAAGACGGAGATTGCAGCATACAAGATGATGATCCGTATGACATTCCGCACTGGGCGTTACTCAGGTGGGCATCTCGAAGGTCTCTCTGGTGCACCAGAATGTAATCGATAAGCTGTCAGTGCTTGGACCGTGGGTGCATCCAGGTTGTCTTCAGGCTGTTCTTCTGCTGAAAGATCGTGTTGGTGATGGTGAGCTGGTGCTCCGTGCAGAATTCTAGCAGGAGGCGCCCGTTATCATTGCAGTTGCCAATGCCGTGTTTGCCAAGTACTCCTTTCCAGGCTTCCGAGTCTTTACCTACTTTGGCATTGAAGTCACCAAGGATGATCACCTTGTCCTCTGTAGGGGTCTTCCGTACAAGGATGCGTAGATCAGCATAGAACTTGTTCTTTTCTGCAGGATCTGCTTGAAGGGTTGGGGCAAACACACTGAAGAGTGTTGCATGTTGCTTGTTTTGAAGTGGGAGGCGCATGGACATGATGCGATCTGAGTGACCTGTTGGCAGGTTTTTGAGTTTGGAGGCAATGGAGTTCCTGACCATGAAGCCAATGCCAGAAAGGCGGCTCTCAGCCTTTGACTTACCCGACCAGTAGAGGGTATAGCCAGCACCATGTTCTTGAAGACTACCTTCCTCAGGGAAACGGACCTCACTGAGAGCTGCTATGTCAATATTCAACCTGAGAAGTTCATGGGCAACTAAAGCAGAGCGTCGTTCAGGGCGACCACTATCTACTGTGTCAAGCATGGTTCTGATGTTCCAACATGCAAGCTTTAGTCTTTGCACACTTTGTGAGGCAGGTGCATGCCTTTTCTTTGTTGTTATTTTTTGACCGCAAGTAAGGATGCCCGTTGACCGTGGCTAGCCAACTGGGGTGGGGGAGACGAGCTTTGTTTAGGCCACCTTTTCTAGACCCCTCTCCGTGAGGAGCAAGCAGTGCTGTCCCTAGATAAGGCTGCTTGGTCGTTCAGGGTGCTGCCGAAAAATGCTTTCGTCTCCGAGTCAGCATCAGGCGACCAATACCCTGAACCGCCTACATGCAGGATCGGGACTGTGGCTTCCAGTGGCATCTTCCACCTGCCATTTCGCCCCTTGCCCATCGCTGCAGGACTTGGTGTGTTGTGGGTTTTGGATGTGGATATGCCCTTCAGGCCTGCGCAGAGGAATTTTTAGGTGAAGCACAGTGTGCGCGGTACTGGCTCCACCCTTTCACCTTGGGGTCATCTGCCATGGCCCAGTAAGCCGGGACGCCGGCAGCGAGTCTCCAGGTGGTAGGTGTTATATTAACGAGCTCTATCTGCCCGGGTTTGATGTTAGAGTTTTCCTTCTCTTGGATGGCGAGGTTGGTGAGCCCAGCCTGCCCATCCGGTTATACCGCCTGACATTCGGTCGCACCATGACATGGCAAACTCTGTGAGAAACGGGGGGGACCAGCGGGAAGGTGTTGCCACGGATGCAGTAATGCAGGAGAGGCCATTGCAGTGACCATCTGCCAGGCATAGCTGGACAGTGACCACGCAGCGTTCACTACACCGGGAGAGGAGAGGCTATGTATTGCGCATACACTTTCCCTGTGGGGGCAGGATACCCAAGAGGGAGCCCACCCCTCCCCTCCCCACAGTATGCCTAGTGAGGTTTTAAATAGACCAAAAGAAGATTAAAAACACTCACTTTTATGCAGATATGTTTACTACCACAAAAGTCCCATGGCGCAGAGTGATAAAGCTGCAGTAGGAGCCCTCTGCTCATGACCTGAGTTCGATCCCAGCGAAAGCTGGTTCAGGTAGCTGGCTCCAGGTTGATTTAGCCTTCCATCCTTCCGAGATCAGTAAAATGAGTACCCAGCTTGCTGGGGGGGGGGGGGCGGGAAGTGTAGATGACTGGGGAAGGCAATGGCAAACCACCCCATAAAAAGTCTGCTGTGAAAATGCTGTGAAAGCAACGTCACCCCAGAGTTGGAAATGGCTGGTGCTTGCACAGGAGACTACCTTTACCTTTTCTTTTTTTTTACTACCACAGCAAAGAGGCAACAGTTTATCACCTATCCCCCTCTTGATGCCTAAGGTACCTGGTTTGTTCTAACTAAGAGTAATTTTGTAACCCTTCCAGTCTTTGGCTGGGTGCAGACAGACAGCTTTGGGTGCACCACAGGTGTCCCAAACTGTGCTGCCCTGAACTGGAGCGGCCAAATTCCGATCAGATGTTCCCACACAATGTGCCTGTATATCATGCAGGGGGCACTTTGGCGCATTCACATGGTTGTTGTGCACCACCACCTTAGTGCAGGTTGGGTTCCTTTTCCCCCTTACTTTACATCATGTGCACATCTGTTTCATTTTCCTGAATAGTGGAAGGTCCTCAAAGGAAAGCCGGAATGCAGGAATTTAAAGACACGCACACCCCAGTCTCCTCTCAAAAACCCTGAGCCATATAGAAGCTAGCATCATGTCACTGGCAAAGTTGACTACAAAGAGCAGCATGCAAGTGTGTCCCTGCAACTAATGGAGGTTAGATACTTTAAGGTAAGCACACTGTTACTTCCATAAAGCCTGGAACATAAAAGGAGGGAGGTCACAGTCTATCATGTGCCCTGTGCCCCAGCTTCTTCAAGCTATTAAAGTGGTGCCTCACTTTGCAGTTTAAACTGTGAGGCAGAAGTGCATTGGCAACCATATCAAACCAATCTGAGCTTTGTCTCCCAGTTCAGCCACACTGTAGCTGTGTCCAGCTTCATACAGAGATGATGACAGTTACACCCCAAGTTGTAAGGGCATGGCTAACATCTAGGTCCTTTTGTCTGCTAGGCAAGGTAACAGTCTGTTGGGCAACAACCAACCCTTTCAGTTTAAAAGATTACTGCACCTACCAAGCACACATTTTGTCAATGTGAATTGCCCACTAGTTCAGCTCACATCCTGCTTGCATGGAGCCAAGCACACAGAATCATGCCAGTGTGGTACAGCAGTTAGAGTAACATTTTACAACTGGATATACCCAAGTTCAAAACTCCACTGTGTCATGGAAGCTCAATGGATGAGCCAGTCATTTTCTCTCAGCTGAACACAGGGTTGTTGTTGGATAAAATGGAGAATGGAAGAATTGTGTTGAAAACTGCTCTGGATTCACATTTGGTAAAAGTGTAGTGAAATAAAACTAGAATACATAGTTAGCATTTTTGGACTTACTTTACTAGTTTGGTCAATTATACTCAAATTTAGTAGGGATCAAATTCATTCATACACAACCAATTTTAAGAGAAATAAAGATTTATCACTCGTGCCTTCTACAAATCCAGAGACAAATGTTAAAAAATTCCAAGAAAGAGAATATGATGTATAATAATATAATTACTAACCCAATAATCTAGTAGAACTAGTGAAATTCATGCAGTACTCTGCTATATAAATTAATCCAGAAGTAGGAGGAAAAATACCATGAAAATTTCAGAGCCACAGTTTTTACCCTTGTTTTCGAAAATACTTGTTCATTAAAATACCCTTGACTTTCAATTTAAAGCTCTCCATACTTTCTATTATTCTGTACTTAAAAGGTTTCTGAAGAATACTTTTAGGTAAATTATTCGTGAAATCTACTTCAATGGTTGCTGTGAAACCTTGAGCCATTTCATGTTTGAAGTTTGTTATAGAACAAAAATATGCACATTGGAAGATATATTAAACACATATTATGGCCACTGTCAGTGGCTCAACAATACTGTAAGCAAAGTGGCTGTCTTGGGTTGCTAGGGCCAATTGTAAAATGTTGGGAGGTTGCAAGCCACGCATCTTCCTATGATGGAGATTTCTGAATTGGTGCCTCCTGCAAATGCAAAGAGGTTCTTTTGAAGAACCTCCTGTCACAATGAAGTGGAACAAAGCCGGCACTGGTTCTTTGTTTGTGGGAAAAGATGTTTTGTTGAAGCAATTAAGTGTCAAGTATTCATCAGTGGTTGGATGCTACACTGGGGACAACTGCTGCACAGAAATATTGTCCTAATTCACCAGGTCTGGGAGGTGGGCAAAGCAATGGAAACAAGGCTTGCAGCCTCATGCTGCCCACAGGCTGTGGGGGCAAGACTAGCTGTTGGTCTGCTGCATAAGCAAACTTTTAAAATCAACTGTGTAATGATGTTTACAAATTA
This sequence comes from Heteronotia binoei, assembly GCF_032191835.1. Taxonomy (NCBI): domain Eukaryota; kingdom Metazoa; phylum Chordata; class Lepidosauria; order Squamata; family Gekkonidae; genus Heteronotia; species Heteronotia binoei. The sequence goes on from NC_083229.1 coordinate 93,973,195, forward strand.
TATAATCAATAGGGTGGCCATAATATCTGCAGGCCAGCCAGGGACACCTTGAGGGGGGAAGGAATGTGTGGGACCCAGGGGGGCAGCGCGGCGGCCCGCCGAAGCAGCCTGTCACTAATAACACAGGTCGAGATGCAGGACAGGAACCCGGAAGTGACCGACAGGCTGCTTCAGCGGGCTGCTGCGCCGGCCCCCTGGGCCCCACAACGATGGGACCGATGCCACAGGGACGGGCTCGAAACACTCTATAACCCCTCAAAAGAACAGCAGTCTAGCTCGCTTCCCCCGAGCCCTGCCGCCATAAGCCTCAAGGGGGCTCATTTTGTGGCATCTCCCGGCGGGAGGGTGGCACCCGCACGGGACACATATCAAATGAAAGAGGGGGCACAAGGCTATCAGAAACAGCCGGCGGAGGGAGTCGGGAGACCACCCCACTGGGGGATCCACACCCCGAAAGTGATGAAGGTGGCGCAGATAGAGCCAACAGAGCAAACAGGACAAAATAAATAGGCTGCATTATGCAGCACAGTTGAGAAAGTGCCTTACCCCATATACTGATGAAGTAAATACAGGATTTGAGAACAAAATTGCACCAGAAGACACAAACACAAAGCTCCCTTACACTGAATCAGTGCTTGGGTCCACCAAAGTCAGTATTGTCTACTCCAGGGGTGGCCAGAGTTGCTTAACAAAAGAGCAACACAGAATAAAGGTCAGATGTTTGAGAGCCGCAAGACATGAACATCGGATATTTGAGAGCCACGGAAGGGAGGGAGGAAGGAAGGAAGGAAGGAAGGAAGGAAGGAAGGAAGGAAGGAAGGAAGGAAGGAAGGAAGGAAGGAAGGAAGGAAGGAAGGAAGGAAGGGAGGGAGGGAAGGAAGGGAGGGAGGGAAGGAAGGGAGGAAGGAGGGAGGGAGGAAGGGGGAGGGAAGGAAGGGAGGAGGGAAGGAGGGAAGAAAGGAAGGAAGGAGGGAGGGAGGAAGGAGGGAGGAAGGAGGGAGGAAGGAAGAAAGGAAGGAGGGAGGGAGGGAAGGGAGGAGGGAGGGAAGGAAGAAAGGAAGGAGGGAGGGAGGGAGGGAAGGAAGGGAGGAGGGAAGGAAGGAAGGAAGGAGGGAAGGAAGGAAAGGGAGGGAGGAAGGAGGGAGGGAAGGAAGGAGGGAGGGAAGGAAGGAAGGAAGGCTGGCCGCCCCCTCCCGCCAGCCGCCCCCCCCCCGCTTTCGGCCCCCTCTTTCCCTGCCTGCCTGCTTACCTTCTTTACTTTACTTTACTTTACTTTACTTTACTTTATTCGATTTATATCCCGCCCTACCCCACCGAGGTGGGCTCAGGGCGGCTTACAACAACAAAAGCTAACAAAGGTCAATTTAAATACAATTAAAATTATACAATAAAATACATAAAAGCCTAAAAATACATAAAACTCACATCGATATACACTATGCTACTATTCCTTAAATCAGTCCTTCAAATTTCCAATATTCAGTAATCTGATGTTTAAGATTTAATATTCAGGCATTCTGCTCACAGTTAATTATATGCCAACCGGAAGAGGGTTGTTTTACAGGCCCTGCGGAACTGTTCAAGGTGGCGGGTGGCGGCCTCCCCTCCGGGCGGGCCAGGAGGCGCAGCGGCGGCTGGTGCTGCTGGCGGGGCTGGCGGCGGCTGAGGAGGAGGCGGCAGAGCCCACCAACCCAGGGCCTCCCGCTCCGGCCGCCGCCGCCTCCCCCCGCGGGCCTCCAGCGACCAGCGCCGGCCTCTCCGCCGCCTCCCCGGCCTCCGCCACTGGGCCCCGTGCGCGGGCGGGGAAGGCGGCGAGTGAGGGAGCTAGCGTCCCTGCGTGTGTACACGGTGTTGTGGCGGGCCCCGCACATGCGCAGAGCCCGCCACACCGCCACGCGCACACGCAGGGACGCTGGCTCCCTCACTCGCCGCCTTCCTTGCCCGCGCGCGTGGCCCGCCGGCTCCCCGCTGGCTAAACCAGGACTTCTAATGGTCCTGGTATAGCCAGCCCGGGAGGCGGGAATTGGGGGCCAGAACCGGGACTTTCCCGGGTGACCGGGACGGTCTGGCCACCCTAACAATAAAGTATCTAAACAATTTCAGTGTAATTATTGTAGTCTCAAATTTAAAAACTCTTACAGTCACAGAAGCTCATGGCAATAACTTCCTATTCACAACATACAACTCCCAATCACATAAAAGTGTTTATAGGTGTAATATAGTTTAAAAGGACAGTTTCAAGCAACATGTCCTTTACAGTGTTAGAGACAGTTCCAAATTAGAAGAAGACTGCAGATTTATACCCTGCCCTTCCCTCTGAATCAGAGACTTAGAGCGGCTTGCAATCTCCTATATCTTCTCCCCCCACAACAGACACCTCTGTGAGGTGGGTGGGGCTGAAAGGGTTCTCACAACAGCTACCCTTTCAAGGACAACTCCCGTGATAGCTATGACTAACCCAAGGCTATTCCAGCAGCTGCAAGTGGAGGAGTGAGGAATCAAACCCAGTTCTCCCAGATAAGAGTCCGCATACTTAACCACTACACCAGACTGGCTCTCAAATTAGTTCAAATCCCACAATTATTATTGTGTAAATATACAAACTAGAAACTCACTCCCCCAAATTATGCACATTTCAAGAAAAGAAGTCATCCGTAACATGGAATGGTTTCTTTTGAAATCTGACTCCTGTTCAGATTGCATATCTCCTGGGTAAGTTGTACATTTTGATGAACTTTTTTAAAGTTCATCAGGAGTTATACAGGATTCAAAGAAAAATTTAAAATGTACTTATACTGGAACCTATCTTTCATGAATCATGATTGTGGCTAGTAAAGGTTAACACTTCCTTCAATAATATAGGTATGAAACTGAGTCATCCATTTGATTATAGAATTTATATATATTTGGTTATATAATTTATAAGCATTACTCAGTTGATTACAAAAATCTAGAGGTATTGTAGTTAAGTGTTTGTGACAGCTATACACTCTGGTTTTTGTCTCTATCAATTTATTTACACCAGGAGTCCCAGTTCTTATAAAGCAGAAGCAAACTTGGCTGGAGGGGCATGAGGAGCATTGCCTTTAAAAATCCACTCCCCAGCTGGCTCATCCTCTCTTTGGTCTTCTGCTTTTATCTTTTTCTGATCAGGAGCACTTTGGAGGCAATTCAGCTGCAACCACATACCCTAATCCAGCCCCTTTCTGCTACCAGTGAGCTGCAGGTCAAGATTGAAAAGGACTTCAGTTAATTGGCAAGTCATGTGCTCCAATATATCAGCTGTTTCAAGGCAGCCCAGGTGGAGGAGAGGATGGAGTTGGGGGCGTGGCGAGGCTTAGGCGGCTTCCTGAGCAGTTTGGCCCATGACACGCCCCCCTGCCGAGAGGCGCAACATCATGCCTGCAAAAATAGCTGTGTGTCCCATAGGCACTCATTGAAACCAAAAACAAAGGTCACCTCCACCGCTGCAGAAGCTCACAAACCCCTTAGGGAGCGGCGTGATTGCCTCACCAATCCCCTCGAGCCTCAGTCTGGCGAGCCCCCTCCCCTGAGCCCAATCACAGCCCCCCTCCTAGAAATACTTCCATTCTGCCTCGCACAACTCAGTTGTTAAGGATAGGTTCACGTGGCAGGAAGATCTGCCAGTGAGCTCCCAGCCATACAGACTTAGAGTGAGGGACAGGAAGGCACACTGGTGACGGATTTTGCACCACACGGTTACTTTGACAGTATCTTTGACTTGTGAGGGGGAGAGAGAGGTCTCTCCCCTTGGGCTAACTGCTCTTGTTTCCAGGTCTCCACAGGTTCTGGCTCCCAGAGGCTCTGCATGCAAGGACTGTCGCCCATGGCTGGGTAAGTTCCACTGTTCCCCTACCGTCCTCCCCCTCCCCTCGCTCTTGACCGCTCGGTGTGTGACACTTGAACCTGGCAGTGGGCTCCAGCAGGGGGCATTTGCTGAGCCCACTCCCCTGTGTCGCTGCCTGCTCCCTTCCCTTGGTTTGCCCTTTGCCACATTACCAACCCCTGGAAGGGCGGGGTGTGTGGCAGCTGCCCTGATGTGGGGAGGTGGGTCAGAGACTGTCCCTTTAAGAGAGCGTCCAGCTGAAATGCAGCCTGTTCTTCCAGCTGCCACAGGTGTGCTTGATCTGTCTCCGTTTTGCAGGTGGGACTCCAACACAGAGGCTTCCATGTGTGTTGCTCCATTGCCCCCACCCCCCACTCCCTCAGATGTTTCTGCCTGGCGCTCAGAATGGAGCCCTGCCCACGGCAAGACTGCCCAGCACACTCCAGGGAGACTGTTGCACTCTGTTCCGGAAAAATAAAGTCTGAGCTGTGCCCTCTGTTGTCTCTCCTGCTTGGCATCTGCTGCATTTTCCTGGGGCAACTCCCCCCCCCCTGTCAGTGGCCTCCCCAAGGGAATCCCTGGGAGGGTGGGCAGCCTTGGTTCTTGGTGGGGGAATGGGCTATGAGCTGCTGCACTGCCCCCCGCATGGCTGGACAGGGGAGGGGGGTGCCACCCTCAGCCTGCCTGGGCTGATGGTCTACCCAACCGCACAGGGCTATTGTGTGCTGGGACTTGGGGGGGGGGGGCTGCTGAAGTGGATGCATGCCCAGCAGCTTGCACTCTGAGTTCTACAGCTCCCAGGGAGGTGTTACTTGCACATAGCAGGGGGCGGCAGCAGGGCAACACCAGGGGGGTCCAGGGGGTGTCTTTCAGACTTGGTTTGGCCACTCCCAGACACACATTCCAGCTGCTGTCTAGGTCAGGGAACTCCTGCACTTGGCACTTCCTGCTTGTCCGTGCGTGCCTCTGCCCGCCAGCCTGCCATTGGCAGAGTCTCTGACAGTGGGAGGGAGTGGGGGGATTGATGGCCTCTCAGGCGCAGGCTTTCCACCCCCTTACCTGGTCACGTGCAACAGGCTGGCCAATCCTGTGGTCCCGCGTGAGCCTGCGCCTCCCCCACCCCTGTTTTGGCAGCAGGCCAGTGGTGTGCACCTGGGCAAGATCACCATGGCAATGGGTTCTCTCTCACTCATCAGGCCGCTCTTCCCCCTCCAATTGTGGCGTAATGTCTCCCCTTTGGACCATCTTGTTATGAATGTATGGTATATCTCTAAACTGGTCTCACATTTCTGATAAAGAATCTGAGCTCTATAGAATTTATGTTTTTCTTTAACTACTGCCAAAGCTATCCAAGTCAAACTATCTCCTGACCACTTGATGAATGGCTATCCATTCTGACATTTAGGGAGAAATCTATCACTTTTGGTGAGTTTCAAGGAACCCTCGTTTGACAGAAACAGGACCATAAATCCCATTTGGCCAAACTAATTAAGATTCCTCTTTTGGGGTTTGCATATATGATGTTCTGCCTTTTCATTGGTTAGTTCAATATGACACTCTGAATTTCTATTGGGTAATTAGTTCCTGACACTTTATTGGAAAATTGAACCTCTTGATGTAACGTAACTGACCCTAGAAAATTGGAAAATTGAACCTCTTGATGTAACGTAACTGACCCTAGAAAAAACGGCAACCACACCTGTCAGGTTTCGGATTTTTCCACCCTCCGCTCCATCCAGGAATTTCCCCATCCTCTCAGTCTCCCTGGGATCCTTCCCTCCCTCAATCCCTTCCTGTCTTCATCCCCCCTTCTTCTCAAGAGAAATCTCCCTTCAGAGGCCTCATGTTTCCTCTGACTGAGCCTGCTCTGCAAGATCTAGGTATTGTATCACCTCTCCCCAATCCACACTTATTCAGTATTCCTCTTGTATGCTTGAAATTGTTTGATTGGGATGTAACTATTTCAAAACCAATACCTATAATAAAATCCATTATTTAACTAAAAGATTTTCAGTGGTATATCTCCGTAAACATTGACAGAGATCCTTGCTCACCTCACCTCTCGTAGACTTACCATTTTGAGCTAAGATATATTAATATTTCCCAATAAAAGGTTAGTTGAGATGTAACAGTTTTTCTTTTTTGCATTACAGGAAAAGTTAACAAGGAGAAGTGTTCCTTTAGGGAGATTAAGCATTTAGACAGGCAAGCAAATAGCTAGGTACCTGATGGAGTATGAGGAGAATGCTTCCTGTCTAGCACTTAATAAGAAGGAAATGGCAGGGACTGGCCTGTTGATTGTCTTGATTATTTGGGTCATTTGTAAGGCCAGATTATCAGGGAGGGAGCCCTTTTGGTCCTTGAGGAAAAGGCTCTTTAGTAGACCCTCACCAGGTATGGTTTTTGCATGATTAATCCCTCACCAGGTATGGTTTTTGCATAATTAATGGAGGAGTTGCATCACATTCCTTGTGTGCCGTCACCTTGACTCACTGTCATTTTGATATCAGTTTGATCCAGATTCCATTTTTTATTGCTAAACCCATGCTAAGATGTACAAGCATACAGGGATCCAAAATGGAGATCCCCTTCGAGGAACATAAGAACAGAAAAGAAGCCATGTTGGATCAGGCCAATAGCCCATCCAGTCCAACACTCTGAGTCACACAGTGGCCAAAAAAAACCCAGGTGCCATCAGGAGGTCCATCAGTGGGGCCAGGACACTAGAAGCCCTCCTGTGTCTACTAGAAGGACACAGGAGAAGTCATGTGGCATCATCTAGATGTTTTTTAAAAAAAAAATTGTGGGGTTTTCAGTCCTTGAAAAACCCACACGGCTCATTGGCATGCACCAACTGCCTCACTACCTTTCAGCTGAGGTTGGAGTCCACTGTTGATAGCATCACTCCAAGATAATATTGAGTAGACGTTGATCCTTTGTGAGATTTCATTACAGGTTTCTGAGCTTCATATTTTTCTGTGCAGACTCAAGAAAGCTTAATGGGGGGAAAGATGCCCAGATCATCCTTAAATCTGTCAGTGTTGGCACCCCCTGCCCCATTCAGTGTATACTGGAATATCTTTCAATATGGCCTCTGAAATTATCATTCAATGTGTGCTATTGGTTGAGTCCACTCCTCTCTTCTGCCCAAATGGCTGTTGCTCACCAGCAAAGCTGATTCTGTCAGTAAAAGGCAACCAACCTTAGCTCTGGAAGTTACTGCAGGAACACACTATTGGCCCATCACCATCTCTGGCTCCCATTGGCTGACTCCCTGCCCCCACTTACTGCAGGCCCATGAGTCTTACCTCAGAGAAAGCCACATCTCCAACTCTTCTCTGTGTCCTCTCTGTCAACAATCTCTCCTGTTCCATGCTGATGGGTCACGCTTTTATCATTTTCAATTCACCAGCATTCAGTGGGTATGCATTGTTGCACATCCCTTCTTTTGGGCAGCTTTAGCATACATTCATTTTGTATTGGGGTGGCTACAGTTGCTTCTGAAATGGGTCTCTCTTCAGAAAAGATCTGAGCCATTGATTGCTGGTGCTCTGCAACATATAAAATATATATACAGCCCATGTTGTGATTTGCAAAACCTTATATGTTCTTACTTTAGTCCTGGAAAGTTCAAAGAAATTAATTTAGATTGTGGGTCACAGTATCATGCTCTGGACAGGTTCATATATAGCTTCTTCTGGCTGGGATTGCAATTTGAGCCTTAGCAATTGACTGTACATCACCTGGATGGGACAGAAAGGGAAGTGCTCCTTCTTGCCACTGTTTTGAATCAAATATTCCAGCAAGGCCTACCAGACACTATCATCATACAAATTGGTAAGCATGATCTTCCTGCACAAAAAGGGGTGGTGCCATCACGTACCATTGCTGCCAACCTTCATACCCTTAATTCCAGGCTTCCTCATACTTCAGCATTCTGGACTGGACTGCTAGAATGACACGAATAGCAAGAGGCAATCTCTCCTGAAAAAGTGGACTTGGTCAGGCAAAAAGTCTGCAAGGCAATATCTAAGTTGTAGAACACTTTGGGGGGCAAATCATGACACACCCAGTCTTCCCTCTTCAAGGCTGATGGGGTACACCTTTCAGAATGGGGCATAGACATTTGGTTGCATGATATTCTTGATGGTCTGCTGAGTTGGCAATAGGCATAGGAGTGTCGGAGGGAACAAAGTGTGGGGTCACCCTTCTCTGTGATGTTTTTCAGCCTTGGAATGGATCTTTTGTAGGGAGAAGATCTACTGGCATGCTCACCCCACCTTTTTGGGGTCTTGAGGGTGGAGCCAGTCAAGCTGCATGCCCAGCTCATGGGCTGCTGGCTGGCTTCCACCACCAGGTGGCAAGGGGACCATGCAAAAACCTGCTCCCAAATGGATCTCGGGTCTTGTCACTCCATAGTTTTATCCTTCAGCATGTGGGCTGGGGGATGTTATCAGGCAGCAGGTAGGTCACGCAGCATTTGGCTCTGTCCCCATGCTGTGCCAATGCTCCTTTTAACTGTAATCAATAAAGTAGGGGTCATATATATTTATCCAAACATGATTTCTGGGGGGTTCTCTTCCACCACATCACCCTTCTATCCTCTCAAAACCTGCAATTAAAATTTCACTTGTTGACTGGCTATAAGGCCAGGCCAGTATGATCAAGCATTTTTTTCCTCTTTCTTGACTCAGTAGGACATAATAATTTGGGGTGTTTTCGCACTTACCTTAAGCCGGAGCGACATCCCTCTTCACCGTGCAGCGTCTGCACGGTTTTCGCACTAATTGCTGCAGAGCACCTGGAAGAGCCGCAAAGTCCCGCGGCTTTTGCGGCGCAAAAGGAAACCGTTTTTGGTGGTTTACATTTGCGCCGCAAAAGCCGCGGGACTTTGCGGCTCTTCCAGGTGCTCCGCAGCAATTTTTGCGAAAACCGTGCAGACGCTGCGCGGTGAAGAGGGACGTTGCTCCGGCTTAAGGTAAGTGTGAAAACGCCCATAGATTCTAACCTCCAAAACAGACATTTTCTTTAATGGAATCTGTCTACATTAACTGGAGATCAGTTGTAATACTGGGAGATCTCCTGGCTCCACCCAAGGTTGGAAGCCTTAAGTTAGCATCAGAGTGAGTCTTTTCTGGGGAGATGGATAACATTTCCTGAGCTCTTATTACCATGTTTAAAGTATTTTTTTAATGTGAAAAGTTCTTTGCTGTGTGTGTTGGGGGGGCTGGTATTTAATACCACTGGTATTATCAATAGAATCATATTGATATTTTAGGGCTGCATTTTTTAAAGCTGAAGTCTGAAATCTGGTTTCTGAGATGTCTGTGTTCTTTTTTCACAAGAGGACTGCATTGAAAGATTGTTGCATTCAGTGGACCGCAGAAGTTGGACTTTGCTCACTGCAAAACTGTATCAAGCAATAGGCAGTTATTTGTGTTCAAAGGTGTTACTGTTGCAAGTTTCTGTTCTCAACCTATAGTTCAGCCTATGTGTTGAACTTTATAAATTTTGTTTTATTGTTCTGTATCTTGTAAGGTTTTAGACTTAAAGAAACATGTAAGGTCTGTTCCTGATTTAGCACCATAAAACTCACACGGGTAGAGGTTGGCCAGTTCTCCAACATGCAGTCACTTAGAAAGAATCAGCTAGGACCCAGGAGGCTGACTTCTGGAGAGCTGACTCAGCTTGATGTGCCTAGCAAACTTAATGTTTGTGGGTCCCAAGCAATACTCTTTCAAAGTTGTGGAGTCTTTTGAGCAAAAATTCAACTTTGTGAGCTACTGGCATTAAAGTTGTGAACAAGTGATTCGGCTACTGCATAAATTAGTTTGCTCTGGGGCCATCCTTCCTGAGCTAAGACAAAAATGTGTGAGCTAGAGGCTAAAAAACTTTGAGCTAGCTCATACTACCTCAGCTTAGAGGATACTGGTCCCAAGTCAGATTTGTTTGAATAAAGCTGTTCTGCTGTTCATTTAACCTGTGACATGTGTGCATTCAGAAGGCAAATTTGGAGCCTCTGTCTCTATTCCCCTCCAGTTTGTCTGTAGTGTAGATTGGTTTAGGGTTGCCAGATCCCGGTTGTAAAATGTCTGGAGATTTTGAGGATGGAACCTTAGGAGGGGCCTCAACAAGGTATATTGCCCCAATGCAGTTTACCCAATTCACCCTCCAATACTGCTATTTTCCCCTGGAGAACTTATTTCCACAGTCTGGAGATCAGCTATAATTCTGGGAGATCTCCAGGCCCTACTCAGAAGTTGGTGACCCTATTTCCATCACTAGAAGGGGCATCTGTTTCCACTTTCCCTCATATCAGCAGCCCTGACTGATCACCAATTAATATGAACATAGTATGTCGTGATCCATGCAGGATATCTTGGGTGCTAGCTGCTAACTACCTATCATAGGAAGAAAGGAACCATAGTCTATTAGAGTTGCCATTTTTGAGTTGGGGCAATCCTGTTCTTATGACCCTATCATGACCCACTGGCACGAATCTATATCCAACCTCCTCCCACTGTTCCTCCAGCCCTTTCTGCCTACTGGTGCCCCAGAGATCAGATGGTGAAATACTGGTGTATCTGTCAGCTCGGAAGGTTTATGGCCACAGAAAAGATTGGAAATAATTCTGTTAGGATTCAGAATGCTTCTGAATTTTTGAATAGCTATTGTTGAGAGTTGGATTTTGATTTCTAAATTACGGCATAAGCCATGTCTTTCTCTCCCTACCACGGCCATGTCTTTCTCTCCCTACCCTCATGCGTACACACACACACACACACACAAATCTTGATACCCAGTTCTATGTTCAATACAATTTAAAACAATATAAGGTTAATGCAAGTTGAAGTTGATGGGTCTAACTCCAAACTTGCTAAATCAAACTGTTCCAATTGAATAGTCTGTGACTTTTGCTTCTATGACCATCCCTTATGTTCTTTGACAGGCCAGCTAATGTAGCAAAGAACGACTCTGGAATTCACATCCTACTAATGTTGATTATTAATAAGAAAAATAAGGGAATTAATGAGCACATGTAACTGTGTTGAATTGTGGGCAACTGAATAAAAGCATTCAGTTCACAAAGAGTAACCCAGTTTTATTCATTACTAGCAAGCCTTGTAAATGTTTGAAGTGTTCTACTCTGGCTCAACTTCATCTGTGATTTCCATGAGTTTCTGTTTGTTTTTAGTATGTCCATACTGTTCTTTCTCAATTCTAAAATTTGCCTTCTTTCTTCTAGAAGAGAGGGGAGATGCACCATTCTTTAAAAGACTGCAGATAATCTAGGTTTTTCATCTGAGATCAATACATGCCAATTAATAGGTATTTACTACAAAGACTCCAGTCATTGATCATATTAACAGAAGTAAAAGACCCATTATTTATCTTCATAACAGCTGTCTGTTGTCTAGAAAGCTGGTGCATTATACATCCGAACCATGACTAGGCTAGCCAAACCTCAATACAATCAAGAAGATATATGGGAGAAATGGTGAACAGTGCCATAGCCATTTATCATGATTGTACAATACCTGCTGAATCAGAGTGGCAAACAGCTACATTCCTTCCCCACCAAATATTGTCAGCTCTTTCTGCTTGCAGCATCATTATTTTCACTGGTGCTCATCCCTAGCAATCAAGTTCTTTTGGTGGAAAGAACAGGAAATGATCTGGCATAACATTCACTATTGCAAGTTTACCCATGTATTTATAAAGTAACCTGCTTCAGGGTCTTAATTTGGACATGAGCTCAGCTATAAAACCAGACTGCCAGTATCATTATCTTCACCAGAATGTTCACTGACTTGCAGTGATATCTCCTGTTATAGAAACAAAGCATCACTTTGGTATATACTGGTATACAGAAAAGGCATTTGTTATTCTGTAGGAAAGCTTACGTCAATGGAATATAACCCACCTGTCCAACTAAGGCTGCATCCACATGGTGAGAATTTTTTTTTCATTCACAGCCATAAAGAAGGCAGAGGAATTTGCATTGGCAACAGAGCATTCATAAAGTACACTTTTGTCCATCTGCTGTCATTTTCCTCACATCCCCACCTCACCATGCTACCAGAGGGTTTTTTGAGGGGGTTATTTTTTACAAAAAAAACCCTCACCAAAACCCTGTTAAATGCTATAATCTATTTCATTACAAATATATGTTTAAAAGCCTCAGAAAGCACTCTGGTGGATCACCAGCAGAAATGGTACACCAGGGGAAATGGAGGCTGACAGAAGAAAAATTGCACTGATGAGGCAGGAACCTTTGAAAATGCAAGCCTTCTTGACTGAACTATATTATTTCCTAAGTCTGTATTAACACAGGCTTGCAAAAGTGTGTACTGAAGACTGGAAAACCCTTAAAAGTGGACAATTAGAATATGTGTGTGTATTAAAGTGCCCCTCAAGTCTAATACCATTATGTAGATGATGGGGGGGGGGGGGAGTACTGCAGTTTGGAAGCAAAAGTGGAGAATATCATGTGCATGTGAGCAGCCTATTTTACATTCATAGCTAGAGAAACAGAAGAACAAAATTCAGGGATTAATTTGAGTTAGGGATGGTATGGTTGGATGCTAAAATGTGAGGACAACTTTCAAATCATGTTAATTATTTTGCAGAACCTTAGGGCTCCTGCATTAATATTTAAATCATTCTTCGATGGTGAAACCCATGTCCACTTCAAGTCAGTCACTCCCTAGTCACAGCTGGGCCCAGGACTTCTGTTTTTTTTTTCTTCAAAGATGTGTCTCAGATGTGAAACTAACCTGCAGTTGACACACATCTAAAAATTAATCATAGATACCAAGATATGAGCCAACAAAAGCTAGTAGATGAAACAGCTGTGACTTTCTAATCACTGTGACTCTTCTGTACAGGCTGGCTGGTAGGCAATGAAAACACCTTCCCTTACTGAATCACCACAGCAATCTTTTAATGGTGCAGAATACTTGGGCAGGCCACTTGTCTTGGAGCCTCCTGTGTCTGGCCAACATACATGTCATGAAAGTACATGTACATAAAACAAAAATCTCAGTGTGGAACCTCACTTTGCAAATCCCAGGGTATTAGTGGTGTGCTGTATTTTTTGAGAGAACATTTCAATTTGGTGGTGGGGCAGTTTTGCGAGCTTTCTTTCCCCCCTTTTCTCTCTGTGAAGCTGAAAGAGGTCTAGCCTCACCTACCAAGTCACTTTTGGTGAACTTCGTTGGAAGTGGGCTGAATTTGGTCTTCCTCTCCTCTCCCATCTCTCTCTCTGTGGGTTCTATAAAAAGTGGTTGATGTAGTAAGTTGTAGTGAGGTTTGTGGCGCTAAAGATTTGTTAGAGGTAGCTGTTGCTATTTAAGGTTACAGGAAAGGAGATCCATGAAATTACAGGCCAGTCAGTCTGACTTCAATACCAGGAAAGTTGGTAGAAACCATTATCAAGGACAGAATGGGTAGGCACACTGATGAACACAAGTTATTGAGAAAGACTCAGCATAGGTTCTGTAAGGGAAGATCTTGCCTCACTAACCTGTTAAGAGTTCTTTTAGGGGGTGAACAATGTGGACAAAGGGGACCCAATAGATGTTGTTTACCTTGACTTCCAGAAAGCTTTTGATAAAGTTCCTCATCAAAGGCTCCTTAGTAAGCTCGAGAATCATGAAGTAAAAGGGACAAGTACTCTTGTGGATCAGAAACTGGCTAATTAATAGGAAACAGAGAGTGAGTATAAATGGTTAATCTTCGCAGTGGAAGACAGTAAGCAGTGGGATGCCGCAGGGCTCAGTACTGGGACCCATGCTTTTTAATTTGTTCATTAATGATTTGGAGTTGAGAGTAAGCAGTGAAGTGGCTAAGTTTGCAGATGACACTAAATTGTTTAGGGTAGTAAGAACCAGAGAGGATTGTGTTGCACTTCAAAGGGATCTGTTGAGGCTGGGTGAGTGGGCATCAATGTGGCAGATGAGGTTCAATGTGGCCAAGTGCAAAGTAATGCACATTGGGCCAAAAATCCCAGCTACAAATACAAGTTGATGGGGTGTGAACTGGCAGAGACTGACCAAGAGAGAGATCTTGGGCTCGTTGTAGATAACTCACTGAAAATGTCAAAATGTGCGACTGCAATAAAAAAGGCCAACGACAGGCTGGGAATTATTAGGAAAGGAATTGAAAACAAATCAGCCAGTATCATAATGCCCCTGTATAAAGATGTGTGGTCTCATTTGGAATACTGTGTACAATTCTGGTCACCACACCTCAAAAAGGATATTATAGCATTGGAAAAATTCCAGAAAAAGACAACTAGAATGATTAAAGGTTTGGAACACTTTCCTTATGAAGAAAAGTTAAAACGCTTGGGGTTCTTTAGCTTGGAGAAACGTCAACTGTGGGGTGACATGACAGAGGTTTGCAAGATTATGCATGGGATGGAGAAAGTAGAGAAAGAAATACTTTTCTCCCTTTCTCACAATACAAGAACTCGTGGGCATTCAATGAAATTGCTGAGCAGTCAGGTTAGAATGGATAAAAGGAAGTACTTCTTCACCCAAAGGGTGATTAATACATGGAATTCACTGCCACAGGAGGTGGAGGCAGCTACAAGCATAGCCAGCTTCAAGAGGGGTTTAGATAAAAATATGGAGCAGAGGTCCATCAGTGGCTATTAGCCACAGCATATTAGTGGAACTGTCTGGGGCAGTGATGCTCTGTATTCTTGGTGCTGGGGGGGTGCAAAGTGGAAGGACTTCTAGTCCCACTTGTGAATCTCCTTCTTTTTTGGCCACTGTGTGACACAGAGTGTTGGATTGGATGGGCCATTGGCCTGATCCAACATGGCTTCTCTTATGTTCTTATAGTGATGGGCCCTTGGGAAGTGCAGTTCTAGGCAGCTGCCATGGTGTCAGTCATTAGCAGTGCCAGCCCGTGGGCACATGGCACCTCAGGAATGCTCCGTAGTCGGTGCACCCCACCATGGCCACTGCCCTCCCCCCCCGCTGTGGCCACCCTCCTTCTGTTCATGCCCCCCCAGGCTGATCCTTACCTCCCCCGCCTTCTTCTCCTTTGCAGTACTGCAAGCCAGCGCCATGCTCCGTTGCCACCCCCCACCTCCCAGCCAAGTCAAGCCGAGGCTGCTCCTTAGCAGCTTCAATGCGGCTGGCATGGCTTTTAATGGTTTGAAGGGCCCATGGGAGGAGAGTTCGCTTCCCCCTCCTTTCTAGAAGTGAAGAGGAGCGAAGTCTCTTCTTGCTGGCCCTTCAAAGCATTAAAGGCTGTGCCAGCCGCGTTGAAGCTGGTAAGGAACAGCCTCAGCTCGAGTGGGCAGGGATGGGGCAAAGGTGACGGCATGCAGCGCTGGCTTGCAGTGCTGTGGAGAGAGGGAGGAGGGCAGCAGTGGGGGGAAGAGGGAGGCAGGAAAACTAGGCATTGGCCATGGGCACTGGGGGGGAGAGCCCAATCCAGTGCCCCCACCTCCTGGCACCCTAGGCAACTGCCTAGTTTGCCTAGTGGGTGAGCTGGCCCTGGTCATTAGAAGTTTCTGAGATTTCCTGTGCTGTGAAGCAGAGCCCTCATACATCTGCCTTAGCCACCTAACTGAGCAACCTGTTTGAGGAGAAGGCATGGTCAATCTATTATGACATGTTCAACCAGGTGTGCTGTTTTTTTCCTTGTGTTGAGATACCTTGGTTAGTGGGATCTCTATTTTATTTTTCACTAAATTGTTTTAAGAGACACTCCCTTTTAGAGCCTAAGTGCCAGGGGACCTGAAGTGCCAGGGTTACACCCAGGAAAGCCCAGCAAAGAGGTAACATGTGCCAGCAATACAAACTGATTAAATTCAATCTCTCCCATCTTGGGGTTCTCAATAACAACATTTCATTCTCAATAACAAAAGTCAATACTGGAATATCCTGACATATCCCAGAGCTATCTGCCCAGCCCAAGGAAGTTGCTTTTTCATCAAGCAAAGCCTAGTCAACATTTTCCCTTTTTTAATTCCATCAAGAAGAGCACTGAAGTAATTAATTTGTTTCAGGAGTTACTTTTGACTCACCCAATGTGTCAATGCAGATCTGGATGACTTCAGCTTAAAGTATCCAAGCTTTATGCTTCAGATTTCAGTAGGAATAGGAAGCCAAAACCCAGATTTTCTCTTCCTCTACAACCACAGTTAAATTACTGTTAAACCAGTAATGCAAATATGTTGCATGAAGAAATGTTACAAAATGTTTTTTCAAGCAACTTATTTGCATTAGCGGTTTAAGAGTAATTAGGCTTGCCAGCCCCCAGGTCCAGGTAGGGGATCCCCCAGTTTTTCAGATTCCTCTCCACTGCTGGCCGGCTGGCCAGTAGAAGAAGAAGACAGCAGATTTATACCCTGCGCTTTTCTCTGAATCAGAGTCTCAGAGCGATTTACAATCTCCTTCCCCCACAACAGACACTCTGTGAGGTGGGTGGGGCTGAGAGAGTTCTCCCAGAAGCTGCCCTTTCAAGGACAAGCTCTGTGATAGATATGACTGACCCAAGGCCATTCCAGCAGCTGCAAGTGGAGGAGTGGGAAATCAAACCCGGTTCTCCCAGATAGGAGTCCGCACACTTAACCACTACACCAAACTGGGGAGAAGCCTTGCCCCAACAGCCATGATGTGTCTTTAAATCTAGGTAGAAGAAGAAGCTTGCAAATGGTTTGTCTTTAGAAATGTGTGTGAACCTTCAAAACACAACAGGAGGAAACTTGCATGGGGCAGAGTGAGATATGTGGCTCTTCAAGGTGAGTGTGTGAGAAGGGAAGTGTATGAGAAAGGAAGAGAGCCCAGTCCCTCTTTGTTTTGCACTTGTTTCAGAAATCATGGGTAGTGAAAGAGTTAACTAGAACCTGAATACGGGCTGGAGGAAAACCCCACCTCCTGGACTGTTCTTTTACTTACATTCTTCTTTCTGTGTTAGTCTGAAGAAGTTGGTTGAAATAATTGTTACAATCAGTTGAAATTGTTACAATCAGCAACTCCCATGAGTAAAGTAATTTATACAATTACCCCAGTGTGATCAAAGAATCAAACTGTGGTTATTCTGGCTGCTTTGTAAATGTGTGTGTATGTCTCTTAATAAAGCCATGCTTGAAAATGCTTCCAAAGCCTGACAAGGAACGTGTGGGGGTATGACAAACTACAGTTTCATTTAGTGGAAGTGCAGCCGCTCAGGAACCCTTTGAAGGCAAAAATATAAAAAAAAGGATGAGGAAATGAAGACTGTATTCAGGGGAACTGCACTATTTTTTTAATGGGAAACTCCCCAAGCTCCACTCCCAAAGTCCCCAGGTATTTTCTGAGTTGGATCACCCTAAAAGTAATTTAACTGTTGCTTTAGAGGAGGAGAAAATCTGGGTTCTGGGTTCCCATTCTTAAAGTATGTTGATCATATTGTCTCACCCAGATCTGGCTCACAATAGTCTAATTAAGGTGTCTTTCTCATTTTTCCCTGCCAGAGTTTGAAAGGAGTTAACTTTAAGCCAACCAGTGAGATTCAAACATTTTATTTTGGACCAATCATGTTTCCCAGAAAATGGGTTTCCCTTTCCAGCTATGGGACTCTTCAAACATTTTATCTTGTACCAGTCATGTCTCCCAGAAAATGGGTCCCCCTTTCCAGCTATGGAGAGCCAGTCTGGTGTAGTGGTCAAGTGTGAGGACTCTTATCTGGGAGAACCGGGTTTGATTCCTTACTCCTCCACTTGCACTTGCTGGAATGGCCTTGGGTTAGACATAGCTATCGCAGGACTTGTCCTTGAAAGGGCATCTGCTGTGATAGACCTCTCAGCCCCACCCACCTCACAGGGAGAGAAGACATAGGAGATTGTAAGCCGCTCTGAGTATTTCAGGGAGAAGGATGCAGTATAAATCTGCAATTCTTCTTCCTCCTCATAAAACAACCATTCCAGGTCAGTGAAAAGTGTGCCAGGTTTTCCCCACTACTTGAACATCCCTGTAGCTGCATTGCAGGTTCCTCCCCCCCCCCCCTCCCTTGCTCTGCACCTTGGACCTTGTATGTCCCTTCCCTAAAAACTTCCCAGTTTCCTTCCTCCTACCCTTTATAAGTGGCCTCTTGTTGGTATGTGCATGTGTGGTTTTTAAGGGAATTAGTTCTCAGATGCTCAGCGTAGGTTCTTTACAATTTACTTGCTTTATTTTGTATACAATAAAATTGTTTCTGTTTACAAGCACTCTCTCACTCTCTTTCTTCATAATTTTATTCTGGGGTATCCCCAGATCTGTTACGTTCATATGATCCCCAGATCCACCCTGCTATACACAGACCTACAAGATCCTGTGTTATTCCTTTCTGAAACCCCTTTAATGCTAATTTCTCCTTCCCTGGGTCAAGTTTGGGTAACAATGTCTGAGAACAGACGGGCATTCTGGGGTGGCTGGGAGGCGTCCCGAGTCCTGGGGCCTCCAGACGGTCCCTGGCAATGCAGCCCCATCCCGTCCACATAGGAAGGCACCCTAGAAGCTGGATTCCCTTTTTTCCCCCTTGTGAGGCAAGCACTTGTGCACACAAGCACACCAGCACTCTGGTTTCCATTTAAAAAAAAAACGGCACAGCTTGGGGCGGCTTGGCAGCTCCAGACTGCCAAGTTGCCTCGCTTGCGCCCTTCCCCATCCAAACGGCAGGGAGATGACTGATAATCGGCTCAAATATTTGCTACCACTTTGGAAGTGGCAGCTTTTTTGAGCCAGTCAAAGGAGTCTGGAGGACGGGGTGAGGACGGGAGGATGGCCAGCAGATGTTGCCATCTGCACAGATTTTTTGGTCAACTTCAGAGGCATCTCTGAGTCAACCCAAGGTGCCGGTCTGTAATCAGCCAGTCTGCCTTGCTGCCAGCAAATAAGCATTCTATTCTAATCCATTTTATGAGGAAGTCACAGATAATACAGACCTATAACATAACATCAAACTTTACCACATATGCGTATATTAGATAACAGCTACAATTGCTTTTTTTTTTTTTTACTTTTCTGTCCTACAGTAGGAAAGTATAATGCTGATCCTAGTTTCTTATAATACCTTTTCTGTTTTTACCAGTTCTAATGGGCATTTTTATTTGTTACTAGAGGTATACGTTTAGAGGATGATATAAAAGGTTGATCAAACTTTTCCATTGCACCCTGGGAATACAATACAATGGGTGTTTTCGCACTCACCTTCAGCCGGCGCCGCGACCCTCTTGACGACGGAGGATCTGTGCTGATTTCCCACACGAAGCGCTGGAGCAACCAGAAGAGCCGCCAATTTCCGGCGCGAAGCCCGCTCAAACGTAAATCGCCAGGAAGCAGGAAAACGCTTGAGCGGGCTTCGCACCGGAAATTGGCGGCTCTTCTGGTTGCTCCAGCGCTTCGTGTGGGAAATCAGCACAGATCCTCCGTCGTCAAGAGGGTCGCGGCGCCGGCTGAAGGTGAGTGCGAAAACACCCAATGTATTATAGTTTGAATTTTGCATCATTTAATGTGTCATGGTGATACTTATGCTTTGCTTCAGTTCTGTGTTTAGACTTCTAGTTGGTTCTATATCTCTAATTTTAATACATTATTGAATGTCCCATTTATTGATTAAGAACATAAGAACATAACAGAAGCCATGTTGGATCAGTCCAGTGGCCCATCCAGTCCAACATTCTGTGTCACACAGAAAACAAAACCCAGGTGCCATCAGGAGGTCCACTAGTGGGGCCAGAACTCCAGAGGCCCTCCCACTGTTGCCCCTCAAGCATTAAGAATACAGAGTATCACTGCCCTAGACACAGTGTTCCATCTATACCTTGTGGCTAATAGCCACTGATGGCTCTCTGCTCCAAATGTTTATCTAATCCCATCTTGAAGCAGTCTATGCTTGCAGCCACCACCACTTCCTGTGTCAATGAATTCCACATGTTAATTCCTCTTTGAGTGAAGAAACTGGAAAAAGAAGTATTGACTCTCTCTGTGCAATCTGCCTTGTCCAATTGAGAAAGGTGGGTTATAAATAATGTAAATAATAAATCTAAGCCACTGAATTATCTCCTATTTGAGTGTGCTAAGAGCCATCAAATTGCTTCTGACTTATGGAGATCCTATAAATTAATAACCTCCAACATGTCCAATCTTAATCCAGACCTAACTGAATCTCCTTTCTGCCTATGTACTGTTGATTTTTACATTATTGTTTTAAAAATAGCCAGCAATAATATATAAAAATGCTCCAGATATTCCCTCAAGAATTATATTATATAAATTTATACATTAAAACCATCATTTTATCTTCCATGGATGGCAGCTGTAACACTGGATGTCACATATTTACTAACATGATTTGAAAAACAATCTAAAGTCTGCCCTGAAACTCAAAACCCTCCCAAAAGCATGGGGGAAATTACTTACTGTTAATTTATCCCACCAATTTCAGTTGGTTAGATCTAAAATACTCCAAAAGGGATGAACTCATAGAATTTTCCCTGACTTTCTTTTCTACCACCAACTCCTTATCCTCTCTCCCCAAAATGTCATGTAGAACAGGGAGTCTGTGGGGGAAAAGGAAAATCAGGAGACACCAATTCCATTCCATTCATCTTGCATGAGTAGAGCAAGTTTGCTTAATGCTTAAGCAGCCTGCTTTAATGTGTTACCCTCTGTAGTACTCCATGGGAAATTTCACAAAATTCCATATGCTAATACTCTATGTGCTTATAATTGGCAGGACACAGAAAACCTTGAACATGTCCTTCTGTACTGTGCGTACCTTGATATTCATTCCATACTTATTGAACCCTTGTTGAGAGAGCAAGCAAGGAAATCTGATGAATGTAAAATCCTTTTTCTACTCAGGATCAAATAGTGATTGAGACTGTGGCCAGATTTTTGTACCTTGCATCTATGAAGATAATAATGTATTAGCAAATAGGCTCACAACTTGATTGCTCCCCCCTCCCTCTCTGTCACTAATATGGTTGATATGCCAAAAAGGTTGTTGATACTTGCTACTTGTTAATGCTTAAGCATTGCTTATTGTGAAGCATCAATATTTCTCAATAAGCAGTCTTTTTTTAAAATCAAAGCTGTTTTATTTTAGAAACTCAGAAGCTGTACCAAGGACACAAGCCTTGGGAGTAATAACGTATACAGAGTTACACAGTTGCTATATAGGATATCTTCAAAGGTTACATTACAGATGTATACTTGAGTCACGGGTTGCTAAACACTATCTCTTTTATTACTAAGGAATTTAGGCTACTAGAAACATCTCCCATTCTCATACTTCTCTAGCAGAAGATAAGAGCTGTCTGTGTGAACCTGTGGGAGAGGCAACTTGAAAGTGGTACCAGCCAGGCTGTAGCATAAACATCCTTGGGCCAGATGGATTTATTATTTGCCCCATGGTTGTAAATAAGGGGGGAGCAGTAAAGAGTGGGAGACCTGCTCTTTGTCTGAGAACTCATTATGTCACAGAAATAAGCGTGCTTGACACTTATACTATAGTTGAAGTCCAATTTAATCCAACTTCACTTTCTTGAAGTCCCTCTTTCTGCTAAATGGTACTTTATTCAGGAGAGTCCTGCAGTCTTGATCAATGATTCCCCCCCCCCCAGGAGAAACACAGGGCTGAAAGCTGGGAAGATCTACTTCTACACATTTCTTCAACTGGAATGAACTTGAATCCAACCCAGTAGGAATTGACTTTAATTAAATTGGGATCTTCAAGTGGATAAAGTCACTCCATTCACTTGGAAATAATAAACAGCAATCTCTAGTAATAAATACTATGGACATCAACAGAATGAGATGGTTTTGGCTGAAGGGGGTTAACAAGAGAGTGATTAGGATTATGAAAGGTATAAGGATAAAATAATTGTAATCCATAAACCTGCATCTGAAATGTTTGGATCATAATAACCTTAAATTAAGATACTTTACATAAGATGTCAAATGATATATTGTCCTAGAACGCAAGACAGACGTATATTGCTGGTTTAAGACACATCAGCCACTCATAATTCATCATTGTAGCTGGAAGTAAACTACATTATTGTTGCCAGACTATTCTCAAGGGAAGAGGCAGATGGGGAAGAGAAACATGCACTATGTTAGAATCCCTTAAATGCTATTTTATTCTAGTCTCTTGTGCTGTCACTATCAATTTAAGTTATCTCATGACTCCCATGCCAATAACTGAAAGAATTTCTTTATACAGTTTTAACAGATAGGAGTCTGAACTGATGCTAAAATAATACTTATATTCAAGGACATAAGCATCAAATAGGAGAAACTACATTTTTAACAAACTGTGGCACATGGGAAGGAGGAAATAAATTGGACCTTAGGGGCATAAAAGAACATTGTGCCTATAAACACATATCCTTGCACATTGAAAACTGGTTGTTTTGGCAATCATAAATGAAAATTGGCCAAGGATTTTTCATCTAATTCTTTCATTTTTAATTATGACAACTTTACTGAATGCTGGTAAGTCACATGGGTTATTTGTTTTTACTTAATGAGTTATCTATTAGAAAAAGAGGGCTCAGATTTCAGAGACAGAGGGTGTTTAAAAGTATTTTTTTCAGATTCCCCAGACTGTAGTTTCTAGTATCAAGGGTTCCAAATCTCATAATTACACACTTTTGTGTGTATGTTAGCAAAATCAAAGCACCACACATTGCAAACCCATTTCAAACAGAGGTTAAATCCCTACCAAAGACTGGGTCAGACTCATAATGGATTCAATTTGGTCCTGTCTCCCAAACTCACTCTGCTGTGACAGGAAGGGTATGGTGTTGAGGTAGCATCATGGCAGCAGAGTCTTAGGTTTTTCTCCCTGAGATCCTGGAAATTGTAGTTTTCCATTCTTCCCAGCTCAAACAATTTAATCAGGAGGATTCCTGGTAACAATGGAAGCTTCTGAGCATCACTACCAGGAAACCTGGGAATTTAACAATGAGTCCCCACCATGACCTCTCATCAGCACCAGATATTCTCCCTACTCTGACAAAGTAAGTTTGGGAAAGAGTAAAAAACTGTTGAATGCAGAAATTTTGTTCCTTGTGTTTATCTTTTCAACTCCTCTCAGAAAATTATTATAAAGCCACTAAACTTTATCTTTAAAGTCTCCACTAAAGTTGGAAAGACTGAGTCATGTATAAAGCAAACGTATGGGAGCTTGGGACCCTTACTTGAAAATAAGTACCATGAGTAATATTTACTTCCAAGTAAGTCTGTCAAGGATCAATATTAACTCACTTTCAACAAAATTTAGTTCATGATGGTTCAGCCAAGTTCTGTCCATCAGTAGACCTACCTTTACTTATGGACCTTATTATCCAACTTGTTAGAATGTCTGACAATAAAATCCCCCTCTGTTAGGGAGCTGCAGTCTGTCTTCCAGCCAAACAGGAAGTCCCCTACTTGTTAGAATGTCTGGATCATATTATTTGATTTTTAAGATCTGTGTGGCTCCCATTCCGAAAATACTTTGTATATTGGTAGAATGTTTCCTTTCAATTTCAATTAAAGCATCACACAATTTTTAAACTTTTTTTTACATAATTGGCCATTCTTTATAAAGACTATAACAATATAGGCATAGATATATGGCCACCTTGCTGTATCTTGACCTCTCCATATTCACTCCTTTCAAATACCTTCTCATGTTTGATCAAGAACATGCACAGTGCAAAGGAATGGGAGCTGTTATTCTCACTTCTTTCTGTTATTCTTCTCTCTACAAACTATATTTGTAGAAAATATGGTATTATTAGAGTTCATTTTTGCCTGACAATAAATTTTACTGTGAGGCATAAGGGGAAGGGTGCTACCTTAGTTAAATTTGTGTAAACTATAATGGATTCAGTGAACTGTGCAATAAAAAATGAATAACTTCAGTATTTTAAACAGTAGGCCTTATGACCAGAACTGAAAAAGCATAATCATGGTTTTAAAGACCCTGTAATTCAAAGCAAACTTTTGCAAGATGTTGCAAATTCTCAGATGCAAGAAGGCATCACAGTTAACTTACAACCATACCATAGCCATTAGTCATTGTAACGACCTCCACCCAACCCTCACAGGGACAGGGCAGGGCTGTTCTTAGGAGGGCCAGAATTTACAAAAGAAGTACTAAAAAGGGCAAAAACCCACCCCAGCCTGATAAGGTAAGATTGTCACTAAATTTATCTCTCCCTTTATTGAAAGGCCACTTTATAACAGATAGTGTAGCATGTCTGTTAGATGCGTTAGGTCCCCTGTCTATTGTGGCAACCAAGACACTGGAGGAAATAATGATTTAACACAAATTACAATTTATTACTAAAGCAAGCAATTTAAAGTAAGATTGGTGAGCAAAAAATAACAACTCATAAAATATCACTAATTTACATACAGCAACAGGATCACCAATCCTTAATAGGTTCCCAGACTTCAAAGAGACCACTCAGCTACACAGGTCTTCAAGAAGACCTCTCCCAAGTGAAAGTAAATAAGTTTTAAAACTCCAGCACCTCCTCCCACCTCAGGAGCACACAACACAAATTGATCTCAGCTGGCCAACAGCTGTAAGAGTGACAGCATACAGTAATTGGGAGGAAAGATAGGGGATGGAGCTAACTTCCTTCACGGTCATATAAACACTTACACACAGGTGTTAGTGTAATAACATTTCAAGTCTACACATCTTTAAAACACTGTTAAAAATATAAACCCATTTAAAAGACTGTATTCATTACAGCCATGATGACTAAAAGAAACCTCTACATGCAGAGGAAATAAATCTCCAAATATCTGTTCTAAAAGAAAACAGTAGGAAGGCCACTAAGCCCTGTTTGTTGGCTCTCCAGGGCAACTGGTTGACCACTGTGTGAAACAGGATGCTGCACTAGATAGATCACTATTCTTTGCCAGCTGGGCTTTTCTTATTTTCTTGTGTTCCATAGCAGGCCTCAGATTCAGTGGGAGCTCAGGGGAGTGCAGCTCCTGAACCTTTCTGAGAGTTCCACCTCCTCCAAGAGTTCTACCTCCTTGTCCATTGAATAGCATGTGCAGCTGCATAACAATCCCTGGATGAGCTCCACCACCTATTTTTCTACAAAATGACTCCTGTTCCATAGTCAAATGGATGCTCAGATGACCAGTTTCAGAATATAACAGCTTCATTTTGCTAATTGCTAAACTGCACACTAGAAAAATGCCATATTTGATCCTACCGTGTCCGGACTCAACTTTGTTAAGGACCTTTCAGCTTCCCAAGACCCTTGTATCAGTACATTTTATATCAGCAGAATGGTTCCTAATCCGCAGAAGCACTGGGACACTAATGGAATCAAGTGGTAGGATCTACCCATTGCTTACTTTACACACCATGATACATATGAATTAGAAAGAAGAGCCATAATTCACTTTATATTGAGATGGCATGATAGTATAAAAAGACAGTTGTTATTGACAAGTTTTTCTCAACATTATACTAGTGAAAACATGTAAATCAAATGAAATACATTAGATGGGTGCCTAAGGTGTCTTTGTGCTTTACATGACATATCTCATGAATTTTTCAAAGATTTCTCTCTCAAGCTGAAGATCTCTGATCCTCAGGAACAGCTTTTCGGGTGGCAGGACACAAAAATGACAATGATCTATTCTGTAACTACAATGAACCACTACATTCCTGAACTAGAATCAAAATGCATGACAACAGATCATGGTTGTGATGGTGCTTTATGCTTTCTGCGGCAAAATGCCACATTATCTATCAGACTTAACCATTCCAAGTCATCGCAGAGCATTTATGTTGGCTAGACTAAATGTGTTTTCCTCCAAAGTTTTACAAGGGAGATATCATCGAGTCCCTCTGTTCCTGTGGAGCGAATATTCCCAACTCAATTCAGCATATATTGCTTGACTGTTCCTTTTATCATAATCTCCATAAAGATTTATTTTGCAAGCTTTCTTTCTCCCCAGATTTGTCTATTCTGTCACCCTGTTATTATTTATTGAACGATACTGAGGGGGAGGTTAGCGAGGCTGTGGCAAAATTTTTGGCTGACATCCTTAAATTTAAATCTGATCATGTATGAATGCTTCTGTAAGCTCGGTTTCATTTTGATTTTATCTCCAATGTTTAATTTTTTATATTCTGTGTATTTTTATTTGCAACTATTCTGCCATTAAAGGTTTAATATGAGCTTAGCATTCCTTTTTGTTTTCAGTGGATTGCTGATGCCTTTTTCTGTCATATTCACCCTTGTGGCATTTAGCATTAGCATGAGCTTGTGGTGTGATATGGGTTTTTTTGGCCTGGCATGGTTGTATTATGGTATACCATAGAGGATGTACCTCAAGGTGGCCATTTTCTGTAGGGGAATTGATTTGATTTCAGCTTTCCATTTCCTCTCCCCTTCCTGTAGCCTGTACCTAGGAAATGTACAGTCTTTCTCCACAGTGTGGACCAAAGCAGGAGGTAAATGACCTCAGCAGGGTATAATGACACAGAATCCACAAAGCAGCCATTTTCTGCAGGGGAGCTAATCTTTGCCATCTGGGGAGCAGTTGTAATTCTGAGCGATCTCCAGCGCTCACCTAGAAATTGGCAACAATGTTTTGGAGTGTGGAGTCTATGGCATTGTACATGTCTGAGGTCCCACCTCTCCTCAAACCCCACCCTCATCAGGTTCCACACCTCAAATCTCCAGTAATTTCCCAACCCAGAGTTGGCAACCCTATCTCCTTCTCAGCCAACCATCAGTCTACCTTTATCTGCTTCATCTGACATTAGCTTTCTGTCTCCTCCTGATATAGGACAGTACAATATCGATATCACACCCTGATAAAGCTAATCCTCCAAGAACTCACAAAAAAGAGCCTTGTAAGCTCTTGGAGGATTGGCTACATCAGGGGATGTGGCCTAATATGCAAAGGAGCTCCTGCTAGAATTCCACCCCTGATGGCAACTAAAGAATAAAATGAAAATGAAACACCAGAAGTTCACATACATTCGGTAAATTATATGGTTATCAGACAGCTGGTCACTTACCCTATTTTAAAAGGCATTCATCGGAAATGAAATTTCATATAACTCATCAATTGGTTTGAATTTCAACCATTTCAGCAAGTGCAGCTACTATTCCACAGTATCCTAGTGTTTTCAACAATGGACTGCTTCACTGAAGTTCATAAAACACACATTGCATTGTTCAAAAAGGTTTTGAACCCCAATCCTCACCTTCCTCAAGGAACATTGTTCATATTCAATTCAGCAGTTGAAAGGTTTTTCAAAACCTCAAGAGCCACAGTGCATAGCTTTGTCAAGGAACAGACACTGCCAGCTGTCACTTAGTTGCGGTTGAAGACACACACAACTTTTTTTTAATAGCAGTGAGACTGCTTTGGAAGCTCTCTTTCTAAGATCAATTTGAACATACCTATTCCTCTGCTGAGCTGACCTCAGTAAAAAACAAAACCCTAACTTCAGTAACTTTGAGTTGAAATTCAAGCAGTGATTGGCTGGGCCCTGATATCATGAAAACTTAAATGGAAGCACTTGTGTATGGTTTTGAAAGAATGGCTTGAACCCTATGTCACTAAGAAACAAATCTCTTCCCACCCAAACTCCCAAGCAGTTTTGATTATAAGATTAGTTCAAAATTCAGGTGGAATTATTACAACATTTATTAAACTACAGACAGACACATCACCTGAAGCATGGTGGGAGGGCAACCGTTTTAAAATTCAGAATGAGGGAGGCATGCTTGATCCGGAAGGGTGCAGTAATTAGAATGTCTGATTAAGATCTGGAAAACAAAAGTTCAAATAAATCTTGAAAAATATCTGTATGAATGGGCAGCGGTGATGAAATTCTGAGCAAGGACAAAATTCTAAGTTCTCCAGCCACCCACTTTCTCGTAACTTAACCTAATTTACAGTAAAGATAAAAAGAAGGGAGAACCGTGGATGCCATTTTGATCTCTTCAGAGGAAATGCTGGCTAAAAATATACTAGATAGATCTGCACCATATGAATTTGCTGTGAACTTTGCTTTGATATCGTACTGTCCTGCAATATTTTTTTTTAACATATAAGGTACCACTGAACCCCTATCTAATTATGCTGCTACATACTAACATGACTACCAATCTGGAATTATGAACATCACAATATTCTACCCCAGTTGGGACCACTTTGGGCTTTCCAAAGAAACTGCAAGAAAGGAATTGAATTACACTTCTTCTTGCAGTACTTCTCATTCAACTAGAAGAAATGGACTGGCTAGTTTTTTTAAAAAAAGAGTCTTTCCTTACTTCAGCCAAGCACACATGTTCACATAGAAGAAATGTAGATTTCCTTTATTTACACAAGATCCAAAATCATTAGACAAGAAAACACAAGTCATTTATCATTTGCATCTGGCAATGTCTGAAGTGACTATTATTTATAAAAATAAACCTCTACGTTATGTGACTTGAACCAAAAGACCCCTCCTCCCCAAAGACTCCTGTGCAAACTTAAGAGCCATGGGGTAAGAGGACAAATCTTCACATGGATTGGAAATTGACTTTTAAAAACCCAGGAAGCAGATAGGAATAAATGGTCAGACCTCAAAATGGAGGCATGTGAATAGCAGAGTTCCTCAGGGATCAGTACTGGGACTATTGTTTTTCAATTGGTTCATAAATGACCTGGAGTTAGGGGTAAGTAGTGAGGTGACCAAGTTTGCAGATTGAACCAAATTATTTAAAATGAAAACAGATTGTGAAGCAGTCCAAAGTGATCTTTTCAAACTGGTGGGATGGACATTAAAATGAAATACAATGTGACAAAGTGTAAAGTGATGCATATTGGGTTAAATAAACTCAACTTCACATATATTCTGATGGGATCTGACCTGGCAGCAACAGACAAGAAGGAGACCTTGGGGAGTTAGTGGATAGTTTGATAAGAATGTCAACCGAGTGTGTGATTGCTGTGAAAAAAGGCAGATTCCATGCTGGTCATAATTGGAACAGGGATATAAAACAAAACTGCTGCTATCATACCACCCTTATACAAATGTATGGAGAGACCACATTTGGAATATTGTTTACAGTTCTGGTCACCACACCTGAGAAAAGATATTGTACAGCTTGAAAAGGTGCAAAATGATGTGGGGGCTAGAGCAGTTGCCTTATGAAGACTGGTTAAAATGTTTACTCTAGGAAAAAAAGTGAATAAGAGAAGAAATGACAGAGGTCTATAAAATTATGTATGGTGTTGAGACAACCGACAGAGAGAAACTTTTCTTCCTCTTTCATAATACTAGAATCTGATCCCAGTAGGCAGCCGTGTTGGTCTGAAGCAATAGAACATAGTAGTAGACAAATGCACCTTTAAGACCAACTAAGTTTTATTCAGAATGTAAGCTTTAGTATGCTCTTAAGCAGACTTCATCAGACAAGTGTTGGGGAACACAGGCAGGATGATGCTGTTGCAATCTTCCTGTTTGTGGGCTTCCTGAAGGTAGCTGGTTAGACACTGTATGAACAGAATGCTGGACTAGATGAACTTTTCATATTTTATGAACTTGGTCATTAAACTCAGCATATGTCCTTCTACCAGTCACTCTAAACCAGTGTAACAAACCTCATATCATTTTGTAGAGGAAAATGAAACTATCTCATTCAAGCGTACTACCTCTGCTTCTTGGAGGGCGGGCAGGAAATAAATGCAATGCCTGAATAAATTGCTAAGTGAAGCATAAGCAACCAATTATAATCTGAACCTTCTCAGTTTTTGACTTTGTATATCTAAACATTTCTATGCAGGTAAGAAAGCTAGCAGAATAAATGTTACCGTAGATATTTCTGTGGATATTTTTCTTCAATAAATGATAAATACCCTAACTTTGATTGCTTCATTAGTCATAGAACATTACAATCAATAAAAGAGAAGGTAGCTATCATGCATCATAAAGGCATGGTGCAAATCTTACTCTAATATGTCTGCAGAACAGTCATCTGTTGCAGTGCAATGATAAATCCATTCTGGGCACTTCTATAGCACCAGTCGAAACTGATTTGATAGTCCTTTCACCTCCCAGTGAACCAAAATCTAGGTGGAAGAAGGCCAAGATCTTTAAGGGAAAATTCTCAGCAGTGTCAGAAAACTGCTGTTCTTTGTGCAAGTCACCACAATCTAATACAAATTTACTATATATTTATAGTTGCCTTACCCTGAAATCAGTAGCTTGCCTCTTAACTTTGTGCTCTTTCTCACAGGATAGTTATAAGGAATAAGGAGTTATGTGTGTGAAGTACAGTGAATAGCGTGTTATGCAAATATTGTTGTTGACTAACTCTTAGCAAATTCTGCTTTATACTCCACTCTGCTATGGTATCAGCAAACAATGCAGCCTTGGTTTTGAATTACAGTTTGTGACAGAACTGAGATAGGTTACATAAAACAATGGGAAACAGGATTTGATGCCTGGCTCTACTATATTTATAGAATACAACATTAGTCAATACATTTGGTCCATTAATAAATCATTAAAAATATGTTAAAATGGTGTCATCAGTCAATTTTGTCATGATCATAAAAACAAACCTATAAAAAGAGGAAAGCAAAACAAGGCCACAGATTGCTGGATAAGGGAATAGTTCCTTATGGAAAATAACTCCCCAATACATCCCATCCTTGTCACAAAACAAGTGTTCTCACACTAGCCCTATTTGAAGATGTCATTAGGACACAAATCATTGAAGAGGTAAGATTTTCAGCTTCTAAGGAGGATGGTGGGGCGGGGAAGAAGACAGCAGTGTCTGCTTAGCCTGAAACAAAGACAAGCTTTTCACTTTAAAGAAGGCAGTAGAAGAAGGGGAAAGCTCTGAATCTGTGTAAATGTGTTTCATGAATTCACATTGGCAGCTCTCAAAATAAGTGCTTGTGGCCTGGAAGAAAAGCTTATCATGACTGAAAAGCAGCTGCTGAAGCCGACTGCTTTCCATAAGCAAACTGATTTGATAATTAAAATAACACTGCTGAGTCTGGAACAAGTATTAGATGGAAGAAAGATTTTCAAATTTGCTTGCAGATTGAGGATTGGGTGGGGGTAGGCTGATCAGAGAACCAATCCCGACCTGGCTGTTAGAAATCTCAGCAGAATATGTTCCATTCCTACTTCCGCTTAATCTACATGTATTTTATCCTGCTCTTCTGCCAAGGGGCTCAGCAGGCTGCATGTAGATCTTCGCCTCCCATTCTATACACAAAATCTTGTGAGATTGGGGAGCCTGAGAGAGATTGCCTCCAGGTCACCTGGTGAGCTGTCAGTGGGAATTTGAACCCAATCCCACACCCTCAACTACTACTATGGTAACTTTCCTGATGTCTTCAAGATAGAGTTATCCAAAGGATATTCTAGGGATGAGTTCAAATATTTCAGCCCTGCTGTTCCAGTCTGAAAACCCTCTTTTTTATTTGGTTCTGAAGATCAAACCAATTATTATTTTTCTCTTCGTAAGTTCCTAATACCTAACGCGGATTGGATCTCACTTAGATTTCCACAGGCACTGGGAGGAGGATTGCTTTGTAGTGATTCCTCCCCCATGGAAACCTAAAACACGCCACCAAATGCTACTCCTGGGGAATAGAGGACCCCTAGGAACAGCTAGTGGTGGAATTAGATGTCTAATGTGAGGGTCAGCAAAAGTCACCCCATTTTTCTTGGAAAGATTCAAGCCATTATTTATGTATCATTACACCAGTGTGTGTGCGTGTGTGTACCCACACACAAAATATACTGCATACATGTATAGATTACATATAAAAGCACATATCTACAAATGCAAAAACAAAAAGCATAAGACTGAGCATTTGACAAAATTTTAAAATTATTATAAAGACAAATTAAAAAGAGACCATGTACTTTCTTTATGGAAAAAGGATACTCCAAAAAGAAAGCAGATGAAGGAGCTTGCTTCATCCAAAAAGGGCCCACCAAGATTATTAGTTCATCTTCCATGAAAAGGATAAAATTCTTGCAATATTTCAGGTTCTGAAGAACATAGTCATATTAGATTCAACTGAAAAATCTAATTTTGTACTCAGATTAGTACATTCCACATTCATGGGCAATGTCTTTGGCACAGCTGGGATTTTATTATCACATGATACACGTGTCCCTATACACTAGCCTTAAATGGTCCTAACACCTGGATTCCAATTGCTATTATCCTTTTATAGAACAAAGGGAGTTTATGGTATGAAGTCAATTGTATTTTCAAAAACAAGTGAAGCAACAAAATGGCTGAATTGAAGAGATTATTTGCAATTATATAGAAATATAACAAGAATCCACATATTAACAGCAGGATCACACTTATGCATGCACACCTTATATAAACATTATAGAGGACAAAATATTTTGGAGGAGAGGAAAAGAGGAACAAAAATTACCAAATATTAATATTTTGTTACAAAAAGAGCTTCCCCCTTCTTTCAATTAAGCAGTCATATATTGATTCTAAAAGCATGTGTTGATTCTAAAAGCCTCATATGAATGTTTATTATTGCAACATTTTTCATTTAAAGCTAAAGGCACAGCCTTTCTTATTTTATTTTATGCAAAATTACAGTAATTGGTGGCTAGCCTTTTCAGTTGACTGTTAAGCTTTATATGGCTGAATCTTTTCATTGAATCAATTATTTTAATTATGGCCATCTGAAAGAGAACAACAGCATATAAACAGAAAAAGACTTAAATGAAACTCCAAAACAGAAATCATCACCCTGTTAAGACAGATATGTTATTAGATGAAAAAACTGACCATCAGAATTATTTAGCACTCAGATTTTAATTTAATTTTTAGTCTTCAAGTAATTAAACCTCACTAGGCATAGTAAAATAACATTTTTGAGCACATACAAAAAAATCAAAATTAATTTTAAAAAGTGATAGCCAAAATGAATGCAAAACATACTACAAAGAATTATTTCAATGATTTGTAGCACTACTCTACTAATCAGTAAAATCCTCCCCTATTCACAGCCAAAAGAACTAGAAACCTTCCATACTTGCTTGTGAGAAGCAGGCTTCCAGAGGTGAAGGACAACAGCTATGTGAATGGGAGTACAGTACCTAAAGCGTTTTTTTCCCATGTGGCCACTGCACAGAATGTGCTTATGCAGTGACCAAAAAATGTTTCAGAATTCAACTAAAACTAGAACTTTTTTCATTAATTAATTCAGCAATTGTAACTCTAAGGGAGTAAATTATGTTATCCAGTGTCCTTATAACTTAATATATGTGGGAATGATTACTAGACCTGTCAAAGTTAGTATTAGTGAATGTAAGAGCTGTATCAGATGAAAGAAACTAAATGCTGAGAAGCAACTGTGATTCTGGATTGTGGAATATGTTCAGCCTACATCTTCAAGCCTGCACATACTCCTCCAAAAAAAGAGAACTATTCTGGATTCACCATCTTCAGAGGTTGACACCTATGTGATTGAATGAAGAAGTGGATTGGACTTGCTGTGTTTGATTGCGAGAGGTTTTGGAGGATAAGTGCCTGCTGTTCTTTGATGGGTAGTGCTGATCCTTTGACATTTAGGTTTTTTCCTCTTCACCGACTCCCTTCTTCCACTCCTTTCCTTTCCCTTGCTACTTTGTGAGCAGAATTACATAATACATGGGAGGTATTGCAACATCTTTTCATTCCATCATATAGCTAATCCAATAACGATTAATGTGCCGTTTAACTTCAATTGCTGATTGATGACACACACATCCAGAAATATGGGGGGAAAGCAGTGTTGGTAGCAGGCTTGTTTTCAGGTTTAAATGATCATTTATTAATTTATTAAATTTAGTTCTTATATAAAACTTTAATTTTACAGATTATTATATCAATGAAGATTTATGTGTGAGTACAGCTACTATATGAAGAGATTCACAATCTGCTTTATACGTTTACACTGTACCACATTATATAAGATGCAAAAATGACTTTGTATTTTTTACAAATAACCTGTTACATTTCTTTGAGGGGGTGAACAAACATGTGGACAAAGGAGACCCGATAGATGTTGTTTACCTTGACTTCCAGAAAGCTTTTGATAAAGTTCCTCATCAAAGGCTCCTTAGAAAGCTTGAGAGTCATGGAGTAAAAGGACAGGTCCTCTTGTGGATCAAAAACTGGCTGAGTAATAGGAAGCAGAGAGTGAGTATAAATGGGCAGTCTTCGCAGTGGAGGACGGTAAGCAGTGGGGTGCCGCAGGGCTCGGTACTGGGTCCCATCCTCTTTAACTTGTTCATAAATGATTTAGAGTTGGGAGTGAGCAGTGAAGTGGCCAAATTTGCGGATGACACTAAATTGTTCAGGGTGGTGAGAACCAGAGAGGATAGTGAGGCACTCCAAAGGGATCTGTTGAGGCTGGGTGAGTGGGCGTCAACGTGGCAGATGCGGTTCAATGTGGCCAAGTGCAAAGTAATGCACATTGGGGCCAAGAATCCCAGATACAAATACAAGTTGATGGGGTGTGAACTGGTAGAGACAGACCAAGAGAGAGATCTTGGGGTCATGGTAGATAATTCACTGAAAATGTCAAGACAGTGTGCGTTTGCAATAAAAAAGGCCAACGCCATGCTGGGAATTATTAGGAAGGGAATTGAAAACAAATCAGCCAGTATCATAATGCCTCTGTATAAATCGATGGTGCGGTCTCATTTGGAGTACTGTGTGCAGTTCTGGTCGCCGCACCTCAAAAAGGATATTATAGCATTGGAGAAAGTTCAGAAAAGGGCAACTAAAATGATTAAAGGGCTGGAACACCTTCCCTATGAAGAAAGGTTGAAACGCTTAGGGCTCTTTAGCTTGGAGAAACGTCGACTGAGGGGTGACATGATAGAAGTTTACAAGATAATGCATGGGATGGAGAAAGTAGAGAAAGAAGTACTTTTCTCCCTTTCTCACAATACAAGAACTCGTGGGCATTCGATGAAATTGCTGAGCAGACAGGTTAAAACGGATAAAAGGAAGTACTTCTTCACCCAAAGGGTGATTAACATGTGGAATTCACTGCCACAGGAGGTGGTGGCGTCCACAAGCATAGCCACCTTCAAGAAGGGGTTAGATAAAAATATGGAGCAGAGGTCCATCAGTGGCTATTAGCCACAGTGTGTGTGTGTGTGTATATATATATATATTTGGCCGCTGTGTGACACAGAATGTTGGACTTGATGGGCCATTGGCCTGATCTAACATGGCTTCTCTTATGTTCTTATGTACAAACACTTTTTTAAAAAAAAAATCAATACCACATTGATAATGCTTATTTCCAGTAGAATGATTTGCTTCCCCCTCCCCTCTTTCCTGGTGTGTTTTCAGATAACAGCACCAGGTCAGGATTGATAAGCAGCAGCTTCTGGATGTGCTTTTAAAAAAAAATCACTTAGGAAGGCCCTTGAAGTCAAAATGTGTATGATCATGTTGGATATTTGACTTGTTCATCAACTTTGTGTGGGAAATCATTACAGCTTATTTAAAGCTTATTCTGACTTTAACTCAGCCTGATATTCAGTCCCTATGTTTTTAATTTTACTGTTATGTGCAACATATAGTAAATATTTATTTTGATATTATTTTATCTGCTGTAGTTTGATTGTTGTAGCATTATCACACCTATCACATAAACTGTGATAGATGCTTCACCTGAAGAAAAGTGGCAGCAGGGAAAGAAACTGAAGAACTCACCATCTTTTTATATATTGTGCATGTGTTAATCGTCCTTAGGTTTCTTCCAATTTACAGCAACCCTATGAATTAATTACCTTCAAAATGCCCTATCATTAACAGCCTTGCTTGGATTTTGCAGTTTATTTCACTTATATCTCTTTTCTTACATTTAGAATTCCAGGCAGAACCCACAGGGCCATGGCTTCCTTGATTGAGTCAATCTATCTCACATTGGGTCTTTCTCTTTTCCTGCTGCCTTTGAGTTTTCCTAGCACTATTGTCTTTTCCAATGACTGTTGTCTTCTTATAATGTAACTAAAGTATGATAGCCTCAGTTTAGTCATTTTCACTTGTAGGAAGAGTTCAGGTTTGATTTGATCTAGAATCCACTTATTTGTCTTTTTGGTGATCCATGGTATCTGTAAAACTCCAACACCATTTTCAAATGAATCATCTTCATGTCAGTTTTCTTCATTCCCAAGCTTTCACACTCATACAGAATAATGGGGAATACTATGACATGAATTAACTTGATCTTGGTCACCAGAGAAACATCCTTACACTTCAAGATCTTTTCTAACTCCCTTATGACTGTCCTTCCCAATCCCAATCTCCTTCTGATTTCTTGGTTACAGTTTCTCTTTTGAATGATGATGGAGCCAAGGAATAGAAAATCTTTAACAATTTTGATTTCACTATCATTAGCCTTAAAGCTGAAGAACGAAATGTCATAAAATATAATTAATACCCAGCAAATGGCATATTTTTTGTACAATGCACCCTTGATTGATAGAACCATATCTATTACAAGCTGTAATAGAACTGAACTCAAAAAGGCATGAGGAACTCTCATGAGTCATCAGCACTTAGTTGGTAGTCTATTCAGATGACAATCTTAAGAGCCTTTTCTGGAAATAAACATCGTTTATTTAAATAGAACTTATTTCTGCATAAACTGCATAAACTAAGCTAACCCTACTGAGGGTTCCCTAGGAATATTGAATGCATGCCTCTGAATTCTACCCATTATAGGAGGAGATTTTATAATTGACATTAAGCAAAACTTGGCACTAAGCAGTAAAAAAAATTGTCCTTTAGAGCACCTTCTGGAATTCTTACCTTGCCTGAGATTTCAGAAAGCCAAAAAATATAAGCCAAGATGACAACAAAACGGCTGGTTGTATGACCAACAATTTTGCAAATTGGCCCTTAAGTCTTTGTGTCTATCAATTATATTCTATCCTGCCCTACTTTCCGGGGATTGGCTCAGGAGATGATTCTCTACTCCTCCATTTTACTGTTATCATAGTATTTCAGTTTCAAAAATACACTATTGCACGTAATGGAAACTATGCTGAAATAGGAAAAGAATCTCTCTGTATACGAAACCAAGCACTGGAGTTTGCAGTGTAAGATTCCAAAGATGTATACAAAGAGCACCTGTATATTAAATGATTCATGCTGTTAGCCAAACAGTACAGAATCAGACAGAAAAGACCAAGACATCACAATTCACTAAGCTAGCACAACGAATGTGATAGAAGTGCCCTGAGCTATAT
Organism: Heteronotia binoei; assembly: GCF_032191835.1. NCBI lineage: Eukaryota > Metazoa > Chordata > Lepidosauria > Squamata > Gekkonidae > Heteronotia > Heteronotia binoei. The sequence continues at coordinate 94,010,321 of NC_083229.1, forward strand.
AATTTCTACAAAGAAAATACAATATATTGACTGATGAATAAATGTCTGCTGAAGGCTTTCATTGAGAACATTTTCTGTACATGATATTAGTGTCCTGCCTTACAACAACAAATCTGAAACTTCCCAAGAAATACAATGCAAAGTCACACAAACACACATAGTTGCCTTATACTAAGTCAGACCAAGGTCAGTATTGTCTACTGTGATTAAAATGGGGGTCCAGGGTCCCAAACAGAAGTCTTTCACATTATCTTTTTCTGAATGACTCTGGTCAGTCCTGATTTGTGTATAGGTGTGCATTTAAGAATCCCTAGGTAGCTTTCTCATACCAGATAGTCTCAGTACACCCCAGCAATACTATAGGTTTGTTCTGGGTATAGTACACAAGTAAATACTATTAGAGAATCTCTGTTTCCATTCAAAGCTCTATTATTAAGTCATATCTATTGTGGTCTTAATATAGACTAAATCCACGAAGCATTATAATATCCATCCATCATTGTTATATAGATAATTAAAGGAGAGCAATTACATGAGCCCATAAAAGCATCATACCCCAAAAATAAGCAGACCACAGGCAAGAAACCTCTGCTGAGAAGGAATGCCAATCTATACTGTTTCCCTGTTAATAAGAATTTAAAATTATATCCTAACAATAGCTAACTGTCCCACTTGAGAAGGATGCACATTCTCGGCAAACTTACCTTATAACTTCAAACACCATTTAAAAGTTAGTGCATTCTTGTTTCTTTTTATCTTAACAAGGCCTATTTAAAAATAATAATTACAAGCTTCTCAGACATATGAATATCTTTTGGCCCTCCAGCAGTATTCCCAAACTTGAATGATACCTTCACTTCTATGAAGCTGGACATTATTGCAGTTCTCAGATGCTTCTGCAATTGTACCTAAACAAATTGTATCTATTAACAGTTGGTTAAACAGCTTCTGATCCACACAAGGCCATATAATTGTTACCAGCTTGTATTCTTCTATTCTGTTCTGGGTCTCTAGACTCCCATCTTGGCATGCTTTCCTTGGAGGCCAATTTTGTTCTGACTATGTGTATTGCAACATCCTCTATTATCCTTTTGGTCAACTCCAGCAACAGTTCTCCTATACTTCAGGACATATCTGTGACAATCTGCTACTTGATCCTTTCTACAGGAGATGTCAGGGATGGGGAGCCAGAGTTCAGAAGCTATGAGTGAAAGAGAAAGGTAAGTGTATCAGGAGTGTGAATTACAGATCGATGAAGATACTAGATTTTTGGTTAAGTTTCCGTGTGGGGAACTTATAGAACCAAGGTCTGCTGGTTCTGGTATGTAACTTGGTTCTGGTATGTAACTTCATCATACAAAAGCTTACATTCTGAATAAAACTTCGTTGGTCTTAAAGGTGCAACTTGTCTACTGGTTTGTTCTATTGCTTCAGAATCCAACACAGCTGCCCACTTGGTTGGTGGGTGGATGGATGGATAGATGATAGATAGATAGATAGATAGATAGATAGATAGATAGATAGATAGATAGATAGATAGATAGATAGATAGATAGATAGATAGATAGATACAATATTTTAAACCAGTTTAATCAAATATATGAATACAGAGTCACATGAACAAGGAGGAGTTCATTACTGAGGCAATATCAAACAAATGAGTGTTAGCAAGGGAATGTGAAGCAAACCAGTATTCACCTACTGGTGGAAGATAATACTATAAAAAGGCAGATTATGCAAAAAAAAAAACTTGCTTAGAGTACAACTTGGATGGTGTCATGAAATAGTAAGTCATATACCAGCACAAAATGGACTTAGGAAATATCGAGGAAAGGAAAATCTCTTTTCTACAAGAACATTCCATTGCAAGACTCAAGTAGCAGAGAATACACAAATTCATATATCTGAGTGTTCCAGTTTTTAGTATGTCTGGCCTTTTCATATTGCCAGCATTAAGGGTTTATATGACAATGAACAGCAGAGACTGTAGTGCTCTCAAATATATGAGCATAAGCTAACTCATGCCTATATATGTCTACAATCAATTTACTGCACAATGACTCCCAAAGTGCCCATATCTTAAGAATATGTTTCACGATGTTGCACAAAGCTTTGCTACATCCTAATGAGGCATGATACTCGAGCCAATAGACTTTATGCTCTGCAGTATACTAGAAGTGCATTTTTTCTGCCTTTACCAATTATTATCTTTCCAAAGCTCAAAAGAAAGCAACATATATCTACATAAAATCTACACTGAATATGATTTTGAAGAATGACTTGAATATATCACAATTATGGCAAACATGATCACATCAAAGAAATCTCACGACATTGGTTGTTCTCATATACCAAAGCAAACACAATAAAAGAATAACTTAAAGTTTTCATCTTTGTCTATGTATATAGTAAATTATTGGACAGCTTGGTTCTATGAATCAGCTTTTGTTGCTGCAGTACAAATGGTAGATTGCACCACAGCAGTTAAATAAGCATCCTGTGCTCAGTGTGTGAGTGAGACTTATCCTGCTTTCTACAGCTTTCTATAGAATCCCAGCTAGGATAAAGAAATCATTGGATAGAAGTGCAAAGCTCATATTGTCCAGGCCTGCCATGTAAGGGACAGTAATGCATTCTCTTCAGAGCACTATAATGAGAACCACTCGAATTATTCAGTAATGCAGCCCAATCTCATGTATGTTTACTTGGAGGTAATTTCTCACTAGGTGCTGGGGCCTTGTTTCCAAGTGGGGCTTCAAAGAAATTGATGAAAAATCTATGACCTCACTATTTGAAATTATATTATCTAAGAATTATTAGCACCAAGATGTATATATTAAATAAGGGCAACTACTTAATTAAAGATTTATTTTCCTATGTTGTCAAAGGCTTCCATGGCCGGAATTCATTAGTTCATTACATCAGGACTATAAATACTGCCTTATTTCTGTACTGGGCCAAAAAGATTCGTCAAGACAAGGAACAGTCTTGTTGTCCCATTTAACTGTGATCTTATGTAAATGTACTCTAATCCTGATGTCCAGTATTTTAACCTATTTTCTGTTTTTCAACCCATTGTTCTTTTAACCTGTTTTACATGCCATTGAAGGTTGATTGATTGATTGATTGATTGATTGATTGATTGATTGACATCAGGACCACGCAATGTAGCATCCAGACAAGAATAAAAGAACATGAAAGATACTGCAGACTAGGCCAACCTGAAAAATCAGTAGTGGCTGAACACAGCCTAACTCAAACAGGACACAGTGTCTTATTCCAAGACACTGTAATGCTAGACAACACATCCAATTACCATGTCAGGTTACACAGGGAAGCCATTGAGACCCACAAACATAAATACAATTTCAACAAAAAAGAAGAGAGTTTAAAAATTAATAGGGCATGGTTTCCAGTCCTGTAAAATAAAAAATGCTCTACAGCTTACAACAGTACTTCAGATAAGATTAGAATTCCAACAGCCATCCAAATGCAAAGAACCTTCTCAGGAAAGCTCAATATACAAAAGAACCTTCTCAGGAAAGCTTCTCCATTAACATGTCACAGCCTGGAAAATTCCTACAAGGTAATGACACAGCCCTACCCCAGCTTCCTGAGTAGATATAAATTCCTACCATTTCTTTTTCTTTCCTCTCACTTTGACACAGAGAGAACTCTATCTTTCTGTCTTATACCTCTGAGGATGCCAGTCACAGCTGCTGGCAAAATGTCAAGTACTAGTATCCCAAGACCACAGTCATACAGTCCGGAAGATATACAACAAATTTATTTTCCTACTCTAGACAAGCACACATTTTTCAATGTTAGCAAATTAAAACAAGTTGTCAAATCAGTGCTCTAGGTTGGAAAGCACATCCACTAGTTCCATCAAGGCTATGCTCATGCAGTAAATCCTATATCATTCAACTGAACTTGCTTTCAGTTTGGCTTAATTGGATTGTACTTTCACAGTAAAGAATGGGATGGGTTATGGCTCAGTGGTAGAGCATCTGTGCGGCATGCAGAAGTGCCCAAATTCAACCCCTCACATTTTCAGTTAAAGGATCTGGCAATAATTGATGTGAAAGACCTCCATCTGAGATCCTAGAAATCCAGTGTCAGTCTGAGTAGATGATACTGACCTTGATGAACCAAGGGTCTGATTAGGTATAAGGCGGCTTCATGTGTTCACATTTAACAAACTTTATTGAGCAATATGAATACCTTAAAATATGCTGTGTGAGCAGCACTGGCTCTAGGATACATGGTACCCCAGGCTGGCTCCCTGCCCACCACTCCCTCACCGCTGCCCCCGTCACCACCACTCGCCCTCCCTCCACAGTGTTGCAATGCAGCACTGCACTCCATCCACCACCACCCCCCCATCACAGCATGCCATGCCAAGACTGAACCCTACCGACTTCAATGTGGGTAGCGCACCATCTAATACTTTGATGTGCATGGGGGAAAAGGCTTCTTCCCCCCTCCTTCCTGAAACAGGAAGTGAGGGGGAGTGAAGCCTTCTCCTGTGCATGCTTCAAATGATTAGATGCCACTCTGTCCACATTGAAGCCGGTAGGGCACAGCTTCGGTGCAGCACACTCTGATGGGGGGGGGGGGGCGACAGAGCACAGCACTGCATTGCAGCGCACAGCATTGCATTGCAGCGCTGCCGAGGGAGGGTGGTGGCAGTAAGCAAGCTAGGTGGTTGTTGTGGGTACTGGGAAGGGAGGAACCCAATTTGGCACCCCCTCCTCCCAGTGCCTTAGGCAAGCGCCTAGTTTGCCTAGTGGCCAAGCCGACCCTGTGAGTGAGAACTTTAATTTGAGAAGCTCTTATTAATTCTAGGAAACTAGGAATTATGATGCCAAATATTTATGCAAACTATTGAAATACCTGATTAATTCCTTCTATCATCAACAGGTGATAAAAACAGGTAGTATAGCTTATCTTACTTACAACTGATAATCTAGAACTAAAGTCTTGTAGATACTTATTATTTCCTTGTCTGTAAAAATGTAGACAGTATATTGAATAGAAGCTAAAATTTCCTTGGATTGATAACTGTAGTTTGGAAAGAAATAAATGTTTAAATTATATTATCTTTCCAGAATACAGCTGAAAGGGGGAAAAAAGCCTTTGGATGCTATTGCAAAGTAATTGATCCTGAAAGGAAACGCTGCAATTTTGCTTTTCACATTTTTACTAACTTCATAAAAGCCTGTGCATAATTTATTAGAAACTAATTTAGTCATGAATATAAATCTTCAAGCAGTGGGGAAAAATCTCTCTATTATGCACAGTTTGGAGCTTTAACTTTTCCTCCTATCCTTGTTAAAATGTGCTACACTGGCACTTTTCAACATTAACTTCTGAATGTATAAATTATAAACCAGCAGGGACCATTAAGGAAATCTCAGCAGATACATGCTTGTGATACTCATAGATAAGGACGTATATATTTATAGCTCAATAAGACATTGTATTAAAATTCAAGTTTTCTTTTAGCTTGTCTTCTCTATTTTAGGGGAAGTTTTTATTGTTCGTTGGAAAAAAGTGGTAGCTTACCCTTTTTTAAAGGAAAGAAACAGCCATGCAAGTTGAATAAGACCTACATCATTATTTTCTTTGCATTTAAAGTAGTATTTGAGTGAAAGATTTAAAGTATGCCTTCAGATCAGAAAATCAGGTGGTGAGATTGTAAATGCATGTGTTCCATTTGTTTGACCAAGATCTTGTATGAAAAAAAGTGGCAGGGAACAGAAAGGAGAGGTTTAAATGGCTGGGAGGCATTTCACCCCCCTTTTTTCTGCTCACCACCAAAAGCGGTGGTGAGCAGAAAGCAGGGAGTGAAATGCCTACTGGTCATTTAAACCTCTGCTTTCTGCTTCCCATTACTTTCCACAGGGAACAGAAAGCAGGGATTTAAGCTTTAAGTGGCTCATGACACAATACAACTGGTTCACAAACCAGTCTATGGGTTCATTGTTCAGTTCGTTGTTCAGCTAAAAACCATGAACCAAACCATAAGAATGTAGTTTGTGCCCATCCCTACCCAACAGTTTGGTTCATGTCTTGTTTGCCAGTTCTGAGCTGGAGCAGTAAGCTACTGGGATGTTTCCAGATGAGTTTGGACCTGTCCATTAGCATGATTTTTCTTTGCTACCACTGACCCCACCTACAACCTGTCTTCTGCTGCCACTGCCATCATTTTCAAAAGCGTGCCTAACAAAATGGCAGAAAAAACGAGATCACAGTTATTGTGTTCTTTGATGCCTGCCCATGAAACCACTGAATCTTGCAATCAGAGCTTATGATCAGTTCTCAAATAGATGCTCCTGACTGTGCAATGAAATTTAGAGGATGCTTACCATTTGAAAGATACATTTGACTGTGCAGGCACAAAGAAACGATGAATGGTAAGTGATTTCTTGCTTTATAATATAAGTAGGTCATTTAATGATCCAATCATGACTCCATGAAACACACTACCTAATTATGAATCAAGGAAAAAAATCTGTTCTGAGATACAAGCCTTTTAACTCAGCTGTATACTGCACAGGTACAAAGTTGCTCAAGGCAAACTTTGACAACTATTAAGAGAATCTGATCAGATGCTTACAGTCTGTGTAACTGAGGAATCAAGTAAGTTCTCTTTGTTATCACCTTCTGATTGGGTTTGCATAATTCTTAACAGTTATACAACCATCTTGCCTTGGAAGTCCTGCTTCTTGGGGAAAGATAGACCTTTAACATAGCACTAACATGTCTTTTAAAACATTGTTTTACTTTTCCTGAACTTTAAGAAGAGGATAGGGTATAACAGGATAAAGGATAAATAGCTTGGGTTATCAACATATAATTGTCTACATGGGTTAGATATTGCTCATTTTCTGAAATTTGAGCCATCTATATAATTTAAATGTCTTGAATCATGTTAAAACAATACCCTATTTTTCTTCTGTAGTTTCTCCCATTGCCCAGCCTCCCCTTCAACATGCTGCCGCAAAATAAAATCAGGAAGGATGGATGCAACTGACACAAGTTAAAAAGGAAAAGCAGCAATCACAGCTGCAGCCACAGATACAGTGACTAATTTGTTAAAATCCCAGACATGATCTCTAATGGCACTAGAACTTTTAGGTAAAAGACAGCAGTAAGAAGTAGGCTTTCATTACTGACCAATAAAGTGACAATGAAGTATGTCTGTTTCACTATTTCCCATTCAGCTGTCTTAAATACTATCCTGTAAAGCTTTGCTCCTACAATGTAAGCCAGAAATAATTATTGTATTGAAAAAAGAACTCATGAATAATTAGTAAGTTTTGCTAAAGTACTCTGACTGGTAGAAAGCCACAAAGGCAGCATATTAGCTATTAAATAGTCTCAACCTTGCCTTGGTCGCCGAAGGTCATTAGTGTGGTATACTGAAGTCAAATAACATTCTCATTATTCTTTTCAGCTCCCTGCTGGATTTTCCCCCTGCTTTAGGTTGCCTTATTTTCTCTATAAGGCAATTTAAACAAAAAATAGAAGATTGGATGAAAACCACTATTTAGCTTTCTTTATCTCTTCAAACTCGTCCTCTCTTTTTCTGTGTATTATCAACTGTGGGAGTGTGAGAGTCTGCCCAAACATACAAAATTTAAGGCTATCTAAGGCTTTTAGAATCTCTACTTTCAACTTTGTAAAAAGACACAAATAATAAGGAACAAAACAAGTCACAGGAATTTTTCCTCCATGTATTCTCCCTGGCACTTTAAGTCTTAATGGTGCCTGACCTTGCTTTGGATACTCAGGCCTCATAAAGGAATATTAACTCAAAAAAGGGTTCAGGTTTCTCCAGTTGTTTGCTTGACTTCTGCTGTTGTAGTAATTTGGCCTGGTTTTGCTTGCTACAGTTTGTTCTGCTGTTTTCTCTGGTTGCTGATGATGACCAGGAAGATACAAGCTTTTTTCCCTCTTCAGGCTTATTTTCAAACTGCCTGCTAATAGATTTCATTTTCTCCACTTTTATTTACCTGCGCTCCCCTATTAGGGTTGCCAAATCCAATACAAGAAATATCTGGGGACTTTGGGAGTGGAGCCAGGAGACATTGGGGGTGGAGCCAGGAGCAAGGGTGGGACAAGCATCATTGAACTACAAAGGGAGTTCTGGCCATCACATATCAAGGGACCGCACACCTTTTCAATGCCTTCCTTCCATAGGAGATAATGAAGGAGAGGGTCACCTTCTTTGGGGGCTCATAGAATTAGACCCCCTGGTCCAATCTTTTTAAAGCTTAGGGAGTAATTTGGGGAGAGCCACTGGATGCTATGCTGAAAATTTGGTGCCTCTACCTCAAAAAACAGGGCCCGCAGAGCCCCAGATACCCGTGGATCAATTCTCCATTATTTCCTATGGGAATAAGTCTCCATAGGGAATCATGAGTACCCAGCAGACATTTCCCTCCCCTTCCCCAGCTTTCTGATGATTCTGAAGCGGAGGGAGCGGAGGGAGGGCCTCCAAACCGGGGGATCCCCTGCCCCCACCTGGGGAATAGTAACCCTATCCCCTATACCCTGCATTGTCTTTGAGTACAGCTTACAATAAGGGTAGGGAGGTGAGGGAGTGGCCAGCAATTGATCAGCTGGGTGTTTGGATCCTATGGGTCATAAACACAAAGATTGTTTCTTGCCTCCCTTTCCTCTCAGCAGTCTGTAAAGATGTCAAAAAATCTGATGCTGGAGGTAGCAGGGTACTAGCAGACAAAATGCCATTTGGCATGAAGGGTGCTGAGGAAGGGGCATAGGTCAAATTGCCCCTTTTCAGTCTTTTACTATTGGACTATCTCTGGCACAACAAGCTTCATTGGTAGAAGAAGGAACTGATTATATTTTGCATGACTTCCTCTGCTCCTTTAAATCTGTAGTGGCCTATATCATTTTGGCCATGAATCTCCCACAATCTCTATGACCAGCTTTTCTGAGATCACAGATGGTTGCTTTGAGAAAAGCCCACACCACCCTTTCTCCACTTCTTATGTGATTTTGCATGGCAGGTGGCTTGCTGGCCTTTTGACTGGTGGGGGGGAGAGCCCAGGAGAGCTCCAGGTAAGTGAGGCCTGCTTGGGCTGGCTGGATCCCTAGCCAACCCACACAGGCCTTGCTCACCCAGGGCTCTCCTTTCTTGCAGTGGGTTGCTTTTGGCTGGGGGAGGGTGGCATATGCTAATGAGTTATGCTAATGAGTTATGCTAATGAGCTCCACCACCTATTTTTCTACAAAATGACCCCTGGAAATCCCCATGTCCATAAGCAACTTTCTCTCAAGGTTTCCACACTATAGGGACACTATAGCATGTAAAGTAGAAAACAACAGAAGGAAGCCTTTGTATAAATTATGTTTTTACTGTGCTATACCTCAAAACAAAAACGACTTTTAAAAAGATGGACCAGATATGTACTGAACCAGCCAGGAGTATTGAACGCATTCCAGAAATACCTTATCATGACTTTTCTTACAAAAGCAGCATGAAATATAGACAGGAGCATGTTGCGTATGTATCACAGAGATCTTGGCACTGTTAGATGAGTTATTAAATAATTAACAGGTGAGGAAAGAACAGAATGCCTGATCACTGAGAAAGTCAACTTAATTATGTCATCCTCTTAGAATAATGATAAAAGCCTGCAAATAGATTTTTTTTTAATATTTAAATTTTTTTAAATATTTTTAAAATTTTTAATACCAATTTTAAAATTTATACCCAGAAGCCACTTTATTTGCAAATTATTATTTTCATGCCTGATCTATACATGAAGCAGAATCAGTTGGGACTGAAGTGGCAGAATAATATGAGGATACAAGGAGGGACAGTACTGCCTCAAACTGCAAGTTGACGATCACATTCAAGAATACTTCGCTATGCAAAAACAAACAAACAAACCTGTGAATGGAAAATAAGCAACACAGAGAAAAGGTAAATACTTTCTCCCTATGTGCTACTTTTCTATTTCCAGGAGGAGGAGGAGGAGGAGGAGGAGGAGGAGAAGGAGAAGGAGAAGAAGAAGAAGAAGAAGAAGAAGAAGAAGAAGAAGAAGAAGAAGAAGAAGAAGAAGAAGAAGAAGAAGAAGAAGAAGAAGAAGAAGAAGAAGATGATGATGATGATATTGGATTTATATCCCGCCCTCCACTCCGAAGAGTCTCAGAGCGGCTCACAATCTCCTTTACCTTCCTCCCCCACAACAGACACCTTGTGAGGTGGGTGGGGCTGGAGAGGGCTCTCACAGCAGCTGCCCTTTCAAGGACAACCTCTGCCAGAGCTCTGGCTGACCCAAGGCCATTCCAGCAGGTGCAAGTGGAGGAGTGAGGAATCAAACCCGGTTCTCCCAGATAAGAGTCCGCACACTTAACCACTACACCAAACTGGCTCTCCAAGAGTTTTTCATAATGTGAGAGGACATCAAAAGATGGAATTCATCACCTTCAGTATGAAAGAGGTATATTCAGTTCTACCACTTCAACATTCTACCATCTCATTATCTGGTCTTTGCAAACTGTTTGTTATTTGGCAGAAGGGAGCTTTGAAAAGAGTTAGCTTTGTGAGACAATTCACCAAAATGTTTGTTTCGTATTGTGAAGGAATTTCAAAAGGAGCTCATCTCCTGTTTTCTTGCATGTCAACTTCTAGACCTTCAAGTAGTTTCTCTTCTTTTGTTCCTGCCAGTTGGGATCAAATGCCACCTCTCCTAGCTGATCTCTTCCATTGCAAACCCATGAGCTGTTTTCTTTTAAACTATTCGCTCAGGCTAATTGTTTAAACACAAGTAAGAAAATACTGAACATTTTGTTCAGCCCTACAGGTTGGGGTGAGCAGAGGGCTTGTTTATAGATTATATAGCACATGTACAATACATGTGTAGTACCAATTAAAACCTGGGGAAGTTCGTAAAAAATGAATAAACAGCTAGGGAAGCTAGTAATAAGGAAACCAAAGGGGTAATGAGCGTGAAAGGGGGGAAAATAAATACAGTTGTAGAAAAGAATCAATAGCATGACTGGACTTGCAATCTGTTTTTCTGGAATAAATGCTTCTGAAGAGCCAATTTAAAATCATATGAATAGGAAGTATTTCCACAATGCATGCATGCATCAAGCAATGAATTGGTGTTAACTCAGACTGGCCATGTGAAAATGCAGTCCAATTTTGTTCTAGACAGTTATGTCTGATAATAAAGTTGGAGGGCATATAAAACCATTAAATAGATGAATTAAATCAACAACATGGGATGATAAGCTATATTTAAGCCTCCCTGTTCAGAATTTACATCCCAATGGTCAGTTCAGAAGGCTTTAATATATACTAATAAAATATTTAAACAATGTATACTGTTTCATGATCTCTCTTGTTTTAGGAAGTCTGGTGCAGTTTTTTGTACAGCTAGTCCAATTCAATGTTTGTTTATCAGAAATAAAACTCATTTTCTTCCAAGGAGCCATTGCAAAGCAAATTTGTATGGGTTTGCATGTCAACAGTAACACCCTGAACAGTCTTATTAAGAACTAAACCCCAATGATGTGGGTGATTGCCTCTTCCATAATGTTGAGCTCTTTGACACTCAAGTCAGAATAAAGAGGGGGATACAAGAGTTGGGATTAATTTAGGACCACTTTATTGATTATTTAGAGTTACTGCAGCAAGGAAATAACCTGGGTAAGTACTTCCAGCAAGGCAGGTGTTGGCCCTCTGACCACCTCCTGGGTGAGCACCCCTCCCCTGGATGCAAACCATGCCACCTGGTTTGCCCCCAGCCAGCAAAGCTAACTAGAAGCCTCCCAATAAGAGCCCAGCCCCCCTCCAGCTGCAAAACCCACCAAAGGGTGAAGCCCTGCCACAGAGCAGCTCCGAAGATGCCCCCCTTTCCTGGCCTATGAAACCCACAGGCAGATCTTGATTCCCTTTTCCCTCAAACAGGGTAGGTGTTCTGTGGTACTCAACATATCTGCTCCTAAAGTGACCGACCTAAATAATGGCTCCACCTGCTCCAAAACAGCATTCCAATGCACACAGGGCAACGTATGTGAAACAACACTCCACCTGCCAGGAGGGTGCAAAAATATTCCTACCCAGCCCCAACAACAGCAACCAGCACAGCCTCCACTACATATAGAGCAGAAAGGTGGGCCAAGCATGAGGCACAAAGAGGAAATGAGGAGGGAAGTGTGGTCATATATACCCTGCAGACTCCTTCTCCCCCTTTGCAGCCTGATGCTGGAATCCATGCATCCAGCAACACTGCCTCCTCTTCCCAGGTGAGGCAAAGGTGGCCCCCACCTTCAGAAGCAAATATAAGTGAAAATGTGGAATATATATTTATTTTAATTTTTATCCTCTATCTCATTATAAGTTATTGTACATCATTTTCCAATTGGCTTTTGCTTCTTCTCTACTTAAGAAACATTTCTGAAAACATGAAGAGTTTATAATTCAGATATATGAAATGTTTATTGAAATTCTCAATAGTGTCAGTATCTGATCTCTTCGAAGACTTCATGTTCTATTCAGCTTCTACAAGAGTGGCTTAGTTTAGCATCAGTTGAAAGAAAAAAATGTAGAATGTGTTGGTAGTCAGGCTTTAACTATATATCAGAGTGAAATATAATAATTAGAAATAATGTGTGTGATCAATAAGGCCAACTATCTTGTCAAACTGCAGAAACAGCAGATGTTTGCATCTATTTTCTCTTATATTGCTGCCTTCGTTAATTTCCAGGATTTATTGAAATGAAGACATCTCTTTAATTAACATTAAAATATTGTCCAATTAGAATGAATTTAGACAGTCAATACGTATGGTGATCCTTCTATAGTTGTTTACTTTGGTCTAAATTCAGAAGCAAATATGTATCAGGCTATGTTTTCTTATGGGCATCTATTCTGAAGATATTTTTTTTAATTATTCCGTGCTTTTTCATCCCATCTGTACACTGAATGAGAGATTACAGATTTATCCTTATGGAAAAAAGAAACAAAAGGCATATACTGAACCCTACTGCCCCATCACAAGTACAAAAAATATGCAGGTTCGAATGTAATTTGATATTCTGCTACTGCAGTTTTTTTTACTTTGTTGAGCCAGTGGGAGTCATCAAGAAAACATAGCTGGGCTAGTGCTCTTCTGAACACTAATCCTGCTGACATTCCTCTGACATTCATGTCATGAACTTTACTTCATGAACAAGATATGACACAGCTGCTTTGCTCCATGCAATATACAGGAAGGCTGGGTTCCAACTGAGATCGAAATTAAATGTCCTGACTTGAAGAAGATAGCTGAAACATAATCATACCTGGGAAATGCATATCACAATCATGTTTGGAATTGGAATCTATATCAGAATTGTGGAGCAAGGTTGTGACAAGCATAACTGAACTCCAAAGGGAGTTCTGGCCATCACGTTTAAAGGGACCGCACGCCTTTTAAATGGTGGTACCAGGAGACATTTGGGGGGAACCAGGAGCAAGGTTGTGACAAGCATGTCTCCTGGCTTCACCCCCAATGTCTCCTGGCTTCACCTCCAAAGTCCCCAGATATTTCTTGAATTGAACTTTGCAACCCTAAAGCAGACTTGTGTTCTCTTCCTCCCAGCAGTTTCCTCTTGTTATCCCTGAAAATGCATTGCTGAGGAAATGAGAGTGTTCACAGACAAAAAGGCTTGTGGGTTGAGGCCTAAAGACAGCAAGGAAATCTGGTGATTGCTCCTGTTCCTTTTCCATCAGCAGAACAGTGGTGGGATGTAACACAATGAGCGTAAAACATTTCCATTTACCTTTGCCCATACTGTGAAAAACTTAAACAAATTGCACTGGTGGGGGGGGGGAGTATATTCATGGCACCAAAATAAATTTCTGTGCATTACCCTAAAAATCTGTTTGTGACAACAGAGAACAGAGGGTCTGACAATACCCAGGGCCTAGTTACACACTATCACATGAGGTAGAATTATAGTTCCCAACCTGCAGGTGCTGCCTGGAGATTTCCCCCATTACAACTGATCCCCAGATGACAGAGAACAACTTCCCTGGAGAAAATGGCTGCTTCTGAGGGTTAACTAGTATATGGCATTATATATCAGTGAGATCCTTCTCCTCCATAAATCTCTATGTAATCTACAGATATTTCCTAACCCAGAGTTGACAACCGTAGGTAGAATGTTTATTTTGAGCAGATTTTGCTCTGTCATGCTGTTTGTAAGGTAAATATTCTCCAGTGAAATCCATCGTTTTTGTTAACCTACTGACAACGACTAAACTTTACTGCTTCCTGGATCAGTGTTTCTTTAGAAAAACACACGGGGCAATATAAAAATCTTAATATTGGTCCGATATATCACAGTAACTGAGATTTCAGTGATGAAATCTATTTCATTTCAGTGATGAAATCAATAGATATGTGAGTTCACATCCCAGATATATTTGAAGGACACTGAAAGCCTATGCATATGCAGGTGACAACATCCCCCAAAGTTGTACAGCCACTTCTCTGTGATTTCTACCAAAAAAAAAATGCAACCAGGCTTAAATTTCCCCCCAGATTCATATTGAACATTTATAAGGATCTTCAATATCAGGTTCCAAATAAAGATTGCCTGCTTTTTTTAGTAGATTTCTGTGAGGATAATCCACTAATTGCTGTCATTATGATTCACCTCATCTAATCTAATCTTGTAAACTACTATGGCAAATGAGATAGGGGTCATAACATTATAAATAGATTTTTCTTTGTTCTTCTCAGACCTTAGATACATACAAACAACTAGTTTACCAGTTGACATCTTACTCTAATAAACATTAGAAGCTGATTATGTGGAAATGTAGTAATCAGTCAATCAATATGCAGATAATTTCCTCATGATCCGCTCCCCCAGCTATCAGATGAGAATATTGGAGAGCACAGATGTAGTTGGATTTTTACTAAGGGACAGTAAATTATTCATGTTTGATTATCATTGAGAAGGAGTCTGAGAACAAGTAGGAATGGTTTAGTTAAATATGTTTCATGTTAGGGCTCTAATGATGTGAATAGTGTAACAAGACATCAGCATGACACAGGACTGAAGTCTATTCAAACTAAAGTGTATTTTATAGGTCTCATTAACAAAAGAAGAATGCTAATATCTACTCTTCAACCACTACTGACCATAAATTCTACCATGGACTGGATTCATTGAATGATTATCTTAATATGAGTAGTGACAACTTCATAATGCCCTATAAAAATAAGGAGCTACTATACAATACATCAAATGAAACAGTATTTATTACAAGAACTGCTATTACCAGAAAGGTTAGCTCTAGCTCCATTGTTGCCTTGAAGATTCGTTTTGAACTGAAGCCCAGACAATTTAGTGATTGTCAGGTTCAGTGCAAGAGGGATGAGGTTACTATGACTGTATGTCAGAATGTATAATGGTCATATTTAAAACCTTAACTTCTGAAATATTTTTTGCCATCCGGCAATCTCAGTTTGCTATTTATTTGCTCATTTACAAGTGGCACGTATTGGATTCCTAGGCTTTTGTCATAACAGCACAATCAATACAAAATGTTTTAAATGGGCAGATTAATGAATAAATAGCAGAGCTACCTACTATATCTTAAGAGTTTTCATCACAAATTATGCATTTAATCTATCACTTGTGGCAATGGGAAGCATCCAAGAAGATGAGTCGCTTACCGTTTTCGCACACAGTTTACCTCGCAGTCACAATCCTGTTCCCTCTGCAGCGTCCGGTCAGATTTCGCACCATCTGCGCCGGAGTTACAGGAAGTGCCGCAGCTTTTGCGTAGCAAACATAAACTGGGTTTTAGCGGTTTATGTTTGTTATGCAAAAGCCGCGGCACTTCCTGTAACTCCGGCGCAGATGGTGCGAAATCCGACCGGACCGGACTGTGGAGGGAACAGGATTGTGACTGCAAGGTTAGCTGTGTGTGAAAACGGTCACTGACGGTTTCTGACGGTTAATACTTTTTTTCTCAAATGTTTGCTCCTTGATTTCATTGATATGAAATCCTTAACCCCAAGTAACTGTATGGCTCTAACAAATGTAGTAGTGGCATACATATAATGCATGCTAGCCATAACACAAATGGATGTTAGAAGCTGGGGTCAGAAATAACAGTTATAATAAATGAATCCATTTTCATTGAGCAAAATGCAGAAAAATATTTCCGCTTAGTGATCTCCAACTGGAATATGGTATCAGTGAAAGGAGGCTCACTTAGTCTTACCATTTTGCATTAAACCTCCACTTGCTCCCAAAAAAAAAAAGGTTATATCTTGAGAAGTTAATGCTTTGACTCACATGGTTTCTGTTCTGAGTTCCACTATAACTTGGTGCTTCTTTCTAAATCTCTTCCAGTTATATTCTTATCCATATGTCTTCTTGCATAATTTATCCATTTTAGTCTCTCTGCCATTTACATTAGGATTTTCAGCCCTGCTGCACCACCTACATTCATAATGCAGATACAGAAGTCTCCCTGGGAGTAACACAAAAAGAGAAGCATCTTTTTGAGACCCAGGTCTTGGTTTGCATCATGACTGTTGTTACATTTGTGCAATGTATATATCAGATCCTGTGTGGATTAGAAACCTTGATCTCTTTTGATCTATTACTCATTCTAACACTGTTATGTAGTACGGCTTTCTGCCTGCTGAATTCACCTTCAAGGCACACACACACACACACACACACACACATACGTATAATAAAGTGTCTAAACAGTAACTGTATCTAGAAATTGCAGTGTATCCAATTATAATTTGAAGGCTAATTAATGCATATGGTTGTGCCTAGGTTAGGGTTGCCAGGAAGTGCCTGTCAACCAGTGGGAGGACTGTGGGTGGTGAAATGGGTGGTCTTGATGTCAGCTGTGATGTTATGTTACCTTTCATAAAAATGAAAGTGACACAGGTTGCTCTAGGAATCTCTGGGAATGCTATGGTTTTACATAGTTTTCAACTATTCCTACAGCTACCCTATTTCACTTATTTTTTTTACCAGAAGTTACATGGTATCTAGCTAGTGCCATAGTGTTTCCATAAATATTTTTCCTGCTGCTGCTCTGAGTAGCAAAGCAAAGGGCCATAGGACCCTCCTCCAAGAATGGCACCCTAGCCTAGGCATATCAGACATCAGCTCAGAGGAGTTGTAAGCGGTTGGCCCTATCAAATGTTTTTGGGCCTCATTCTGGATTTGCAACTTACATATTAAATAGTAAGTAACTGTGAGCACCTGACTTCAGTGTTCTAGCCAATGAGGACTTAAAATATCTGAGAAGGAGTTTGTTAAATGACAAAGTACATATTCCGAATGCAGAAGATCCTGAAGATCCCTTGCAGAGCTACTGAAATCAAGGCACTAAAAAGTAACAGGTATTTTCCTCTGCTCAAGAGAGCTGCTGCTGCTGCTGCTGCTTAGACAAAACTGAGCTAGATGTCAAGCAATATGAAATAAGGCAACTACCTTTGTTCACATTATGCTGGAATTACTGACAAGCATTTGGCTGTTAACATTAAAAATGTGTTGTTAGTATTTAGCAGTTTGAATAACTTTAAAGATATTAGACTAGCTGTATATATGTTGTGGATACTTTGCAAATATTTGTTATTCTGAACAAGTACCTCATCCCATATCATCCAGCACACCAATCAAGATTTTCTGTCCCATCTCTGATCTCTGTGCCTCTTTCTGATCTACTGTGGGTGGCAACTAGAGAAAGGCCTTTTCCATTGATAGTGCCTCACCTTTGGAATGTTTGAAGGCTCACCTGGCACTTTTACTTGTTTACTCATTGTTTATTTATTTATTCTTTTTAAATTTATAATCCACCCTTCCCTCAAATGGGATCATGGTTAGATAACAGGCCTGAATATTTCTTTTTACCAAAGCTTTTAAATGAAAGCGTTCATCTTTTCAGCGGTTGCATTTATAGCCGCCTTCCAGTTTGAGTGCTGTTTTAGACTGTATATTGTTATATGTTACTTTATGCCATATGCTAGACTCTTGGTTTGCTTTATGGCTTGTTTTCATATAGATTTTAAAATTTTATTAATAAGTTTTGTGCTTACTGTTTTCAGGTTTATTGTATTCATATATGAGAGCCAGTTTGGTGTAGTGGTTAAGTGCACAGACTCTTATCTGGAAGAACTGGGTTTGATACCCCACTCCTCCACATGGAACTGCTGGAATGACCTCAGTCATAACTCTGTCAGAGGCTCTCATAACTCTGGGAATAGTAGTTTCTGTCAGAGCTCTCTCATCCCCACCTACCTCACAGGGTATCTGTTGTGGGGAGAGGAAGGGAAAGGAGATTGTAAGCTGCTCTGAGGTGCCTCCAGGTAGTGAAGGGCAAGGTATAAATCCAATCTCTTCTCTTCTTACTCTTTGTGAGCTTCCTTGAGAAGATCTCTAAAGAGGTAATATGTAAATCTTCTAAATAAATATATGTCTAGATTCTACATAATGTATGGGAAATGGCAGAGGTGGACAAAGCATGATTCTGTAGATCAAAATAATCGAATTTACCCAGTTTTGTGAATTTGTCACTTGGGCTCTTATTCGTTTATTTAAAAAAAAATGCTACCTTTCCAGCCAGTTTAGTATCCCCAAGGCAGCAATCAAAAGCATTAAAGCAAGCATTTAAAATATATAATAAAGAACAATTAAACAAAACATAAACACAGTTAAAACTCCTGTACATATAAAATACATTAATGAGAAAGAGGGTAAGTGAGGGAATGCAAACAAGACAGGGAAGTCTTGTAAGGACCCCTGTATAACCCCAAAAGTAAGGCACCTCTTGTACAGTCCTAAGAAGGACCCCTGTATAACTTACAATGGAAGGAAGCCTACAATGCATGCACCATCATCTGCATAATATCTCAGAACACCCCAAAAGTAAGGCACCTCTTCTACAGTCCTAAGAAGGATACAGTCATAAGGTAGCCTAAAAGCATAGGCTCTGAGAAACTGATGTGAGAGGAAGACTTCAACACTGCCTATATGTCAGACTCTGTATCCTTCCCTACTCCCCTTTCTCGGTAAGCATAGTATCCATTCTCTCTCCCTCTCCCTCTCCTTCCCTCTCTCTCTCTCTCTCTCTCTCTCTCATATAAATCCTTTCTGATAATATCTGTTTATGATACCATTTGTCTCTGTCTGCTATCCCTTCATGGTCTCTCACCCTTTTGTAGGGTAAGCATACCTGATCCTCTTCTCTGGTAAACAGATTTATTATTCCCTTTTCAGGATTTTCAGTAAAACATGTTACCTCTTTAAAGTATCACCCAGATGGTATCAGCCAGCCATCCTACTGGCACAGGATACATCCCCAATAAAGTACCTCCATACTTCCTGATGAGTTTGGGAACCTCTGATCAAAAATGGGAAGATTTTCAGTGTTTGTTCAGACCCTTCACATCTCCACCCAGGACACCATCCTGTAACATATAAAGTGTAGCTCATGCTCTGGTTCTAAAGGCACCTATCTGGAGTATCATCCCCAATGTAGCTGTTTGGGTCCCCTGGGTCACATTATGCTGGTTGTTTGTGATCTTGCCTTGAGAGCTTCACATCCAGATTGGTAAATATTCCCTATATATCTCTAAATCTCTTCTATTTTTCTATAGGTTTGCTTGTATTAAAGGATTTAACTGATTGGTTAGTGTGTATGTCTTTTATATTTATTTTTATATATTCCAATAAAACCATTTTTCTTATAATTTGGTCTTGATTATTCCACAGAGTTTTCCTTTGTATAGACCATTGTATACACAGGTGAAAAGAATCTTGCCTGTTCCGTCTCATATCCAAATCTGCCAATTCTGTCTCATATCCCAATAGAGGCAGTCAGTTCAGGTAACTGTCTTCACTTACTGATGGAAGACAATGACAGAAGGGAACAGACAGATCTCACCAGAGAGGGAGTTCCATAATAATTATTGTAATTTAGAATTATAACTTTCAAGAAAGTGGCAAAGCAACAGCAGTCAGTCACCTGAGTGCTTTTGATTATTATCTTTGTTCACAGCTTGTTAGGTAACTTTGAATAATGGGATACAAGAGCTGGTGATCTTCAATCTCACCACTTGTATATCAAATACCAACATGCTGTCTATAAGTCTATATACTTTCATACAAAATATTTCTTCTGATCAGCAATAACTGTGCACTCAGTCCTAGCACAAGATAGACTAGTTGGAAAGCACTAAATTCTATGCCTTCTATTTTTATGTAAATGCCTGTATACTGCAAAACTGAAAGAATGAATGTTTACCTTTTATTTCATTTCATTTCAAATTGTATTTCTGAGAATAGTCACAGAGGTGGAAATAGTCATTGCCTTCAAAAGAAAACTCTTTAAGGACCTTTGTATATCTAGGTGTTTCTGCTCTTCTCTGTAGCACAGAATGGCAGCACTGGCAAATAATTCCTGGCTTTAAAATTAGAACTGAAAATCATTCCAATCAGATGACTGTAGATGAATCTAAGCCAAATGACTTTGGGGACCATTCATTCATATCAGAATGACTGGCAGCTTGCCACTATAAACCTAGCAGTCCTACCCAACCTATAAATCTAGCAATCCTACAAATCATCTGACAAAGAAATATAAAAATAGCACCTTAAGAAAGAAGGAAAGATAGTTAGCCTTCATAAGAAAGTGTGAAAAAAGAACAAAGCCAATTTTCAGCTCCTCAGATAGGAACTCATTCATAGGATGCAAACCATTGACAACTTGTCTGGTCCAAAAACAAACAGTTATTCACAAAGTATATTATTTTACAAATCTGTCCTTTTGATTTTTCCCAGGAAACAATGTTTCAATTCTAAGTAAAGTACATCATTTCATCAAGTTAGCTTTTTGGTTATTTTGTGAATTATCCTTTTCTTATTGTAATAAGTACTTTATGCATCCTGAAAATAGTTCGTGGTTTAAGTAGAAATGATCATTCCAAAGTCACAAATACTATGCAATGAAGTGCATATAGTCCTGGTTTGTACTAATCAGTAGAAAATACATTTGGCCATTTATCAGGTGGTAACTTCTCAAAATATGTATATAACTGTTTGATAAGCTGATCAGTTGTACTATCCTACAAATGTGAGAAAAATAGTACCACATTTCTGTGCCTGATCAAAAAACTGGGAAATAGCAAAGTTGTCGATTGATAGACATCCCCCACCCTGCTCCACACACACAAATAATCACTTATTTGTGTGTAGTTTTTCAAAGTCCAGTTTGGAGCTTTTGAATTTTCCATTGCACAAGGCTCCTAGGATTGTCTTCTACCATCCTTCTACCCACTGTGCACAACAAGGGTAGGAAACATGAACATGAACGTTAGTGATTTGATTAATTTGTGACAACATGGCAAGAAAATGTAGAATATTAATACGCAAAATGATTGCCTACTTACACTTGTAGTCTTCCAGATCCATTGTATGTAACAATTCATCAGCAAAAAGAAAAAAGAAAAAAACAGAAACAACATTGTTTCAAGACCATAGCCACACAACCTGGAAAATCTACAACCAATTCAACAACAAACAGCATTGTGCTCAAATCTCTGAATGATCTTTCCAAGTGATCTCCATGTAGATGTGAAAAGTACATGTGACACCTTTGACATGCCCCACCCCAGTTGACAACGAGCCAGACAAATGGCCCTCAGTGTCATTACCTGGAATAAGCTTTCAAGTAAGGTCCAAAATCAATGCAGCACAAAAGCCCTCAGGTCCATTCTGACCACATAGGCCAGAGGGATACCAGGGGCAGTGGTTCTGAAGACTACAGTGAAATCTAGGAGGACCATTTACCATTGAAGACCATCTAATCCAGAAAAGTTTCCATACCATGTCCATGTCTGAAAACAAACTTTAAAAGGATCTATACACTTACAGTGCAATCCTAAACAGAATTACACCACTTTAAACCCATTGTACTCAATGACCTTAGAAGGGCATAACTGAGTTTAGAATTTCTGTGTTTAGAGTCCAATACAAGATGTTTTATCCACACAATATTAGTCAATTCTTTGGCACAACCATCACCCAAATCAACCAGAAAAATCCCCTGTGCGGTCTGAAAAACATTTGGATCCACCTTTCTTTAGGGGCAGACCATTCTGATTACTCCCCACCCTTGTAGGGACTTTGAACCTCCTTTATTTTAAAACTTTCAAGTTAATGATCCATCCATGCTTATATTAATTTCCACCATCCCAGATCAGGTGATTAACACCTTTCAGAGAACACCAAACTATATGTATGTGTAAGATCAGAAATTACCTGACAAAGTCTTGGAGACCTAAACTGCACCAGATAACACCTCAATGTGAGTGTTGAAATCCTCTGGTACTATCAGCTTGGAGGTCTCCAACACCAGGGCCCAAAATCAGCTCATCCTGCAGAAGAGGGAAAATTCTGGAATGGATGGTAATCTAAAACAAGATTTATTCCATTTATCCCATTAATCTGATCCCAAAGATACAAGACTGGAAAACTGAAGAATAAGCCTACTTCAGATTAATTTATAATATTGTTATTTTCAAAATAAATCTTTATTCCAGTAATTTTGTTATTTAGATTACTGCTGTAGCCCTTATGTAAGGAAATGGATAACACTATAGTTCTTTAAAAAAAGAAGACAATGATGACGGAAGGGCAAGGAAAAAGTCAAACAGCAGTAGAAGAAGCACACAGAAAGCAATATATCCATTTTACAGAATATCAGTCTTCCAAAGCAAATGTTCTTACAATACAAATTAATTATCAACTTCTATGGGGAAAAACACTTGAATATCTGAAAGAATATACTGTACGATTATAGAAACCTAAGAATTTATGGCTCTGAGGGCTGGTTTGTTTGTTTTCATTACAATTTACAGACACTACAATTTCTAAGTAAAAATTTACTTGATAAGAAAAAAAAGGTCCTTTGGAGAAGAAAACTGCTTTGAAGCAGTATGTATTTCTGCCATGGCAACATTCCAGTCCATGCAGAGAATAAAATTAGGTTGTAGAAAACTAGTCATAGAGCACAGAAAAATTAAAGAGCTTGAAAAATATTCATTTAATTGGGGTATTTTTGGGGGGGAAACCCTCCTGTCTTCCAACTACTTTTAGCCTCTCAGGTATGAATGCATGAGCTAAGCAAAGAAAAATAATATGGACCTGCTTTGTCCTATAGATGCTTGTAGATAGGATAAACTGCAAGAAAGGTTTTGTTCCCTGCATGGCTATTTTTCAGAATCAAGAACAGCTGAAAACTCTCAACAGAGCAGTAAATAAAACACAAAGCTTAGTACTCAGCTTCAGTACACAAAACTGTTGCTTCTCAGCCATTCTCTTACACTTGAAATACATATAAAAGCATTTGTCAGTCTGAGATCATGTTTATGTGCTATATATTTCAACACTTGTACAAAATTAACTAAACCAATGTTTGATAACAGAATTTTATGCTGGTTCCATACACAGGCCCTGCTGTCCTTCTTCTGAAGGGAAACGAGCAAAAACAGTCCCACACTATGTAAGAATAGGAATTTAGCTTGCTCTTGACACTCCCTTTACCTTCAATAGTGGCTTACAGGAACCACAATTGAGTTTTGGGGAAAGAGGAAGGCAGGAAACCAATAAAGTGTTGAATCATATTGCATATGTAAGTGCCATCATGTCACAACTGACTTATGGTGACCTCAGCAAGGGGCTTTCCAGGCAAACAAAAGGCAGAAAAGGTTTGCCATTGCCTTCATCTGTAGATCCTTCCTTGGTCGTCTCTGATCTAAGTACCAATCTTGCTTAGCTTCTGAGATCTGACAAGATCGGGTTATACCATCCCACGTTCCTGCCCACAAAATCATATTGTAATATGGAATTATTGTCACCATCAAAAACAGTTAATCTGTTTAAGACCATAATTATTATCCCCCCCCCTTGGAAGAAAGAGACAGATACATGTTTAGATAAATAAAGACCACTTTATTAACTATTTACACATAAAAGTGGCAACAGCCAAGCTAACAGTGCAGGATAGGTCAAGGCCAGGGGCTGATCCCAACACCACCTTGCCATATAATGTGAGCCACCACCCCTGGCACAAACCATCCTTATATGGCTTGGACATGGCTGGTATAGCAGACTACTCCCTGGAGCTCCAAGCCACACAACTTGAGAGGAGAACCCATTCAAGGCAGCGCCACAGGCAGTCCATATTCCTTACTATGAACTGCATAACCGAAGGCTGACACTGACAGACAGACCCCTTGTCCTCCTAATTGTGGGGATGCTAAATGGTGCTCACCAATCCACTTTCCCTTTTTCCCACACTAACCTGTCAAGTGACCAAATCAATTTAAATGACACCACCAAATCCAATTGTCAAACACTGCAGACAAGAGTACAGGGCAGACAAAAACACATCTTACCTAGAGTCAATCAGTGATGGTTGAAAAATCCCTACCTGTTCCCTAAAATGGCAACCAGCAAAAGCCTGCACTGAATATTGGATGGGAGGGCAAGTCAAGCATAGGGCTGCCAATCTCCTGATCTGGGCAGGGGTTCCCCCTCCTGAGAGGTTCCCAACCCACTGGCCCAATTAGGGGAGGGACGGTGGCTCAGTGGTAGAGCATCTGCTTGGGAAGCAGAAGGTCCCAGGTTCAATCCCTGGGATCTCCAAAAAAGGGTCCAGGCAAATTGGTGTGGAAAACCTCAGCTTGAGACCCTGGAGAGCCACTGCCAGTCTGAGAAGACAATACTGACTTTGATGAAACAAGGGTCTGATTCAGTATAGGGCAGCTTGATATGTTCAATGTCATTGATGTGAACCTCCCCCGATGTCGTTGGTGCGATGATGTCACCCAGAAGTGACGTCATCGGTGCAATGACGTTATCCAGAAGTGATAGCATCGTGCCAATGACATCGCTCGCGATCCTCTAGGCATTTCTGGGAAAACTCTATGGTTTTCCCAGATGCTCTAGACATTTGGGAAGAAAAACTCTATGGTACAATACACTCTATGGTACAATAGAGTTTTTCCCTCCCAAATGACTAGAGCATCTGGGAAAACCATAGAATTTTCCCAGAAATGCCTAGAGCAGCTGCGAATGATGTCACTGCCATGATGATGTCACTTCTGGGTGATGTCATAGTGTTGCACACATGCGAATGCCCCTCGCTGGGGCAAGCTGGGGACTTGGCAACCCTACCAAGCATGCAGAGACACTGAGAGAGTGGGTGTGGAGCCACTCTTACAAATCAGTTGGCTCCAATACTTGCTGTATATTCTGGGAGTGGCAATGCTGTTTTTCCTCTCCTTTTCCTTCTTCCTGGGAGGCAAAGGTGGCTCCTGGCTATGTCTGCCACAAGGGCTGTTGCAACTGGTTGGAGCCAGAATTGTCTTTTACCAATGGCACAGTTCAAAGTTGAACTGTTTTTGAAATAGTAAGACTCATGCAGAAACTAATTAGCTTGGTCTAAAAATCTCCCCTTGAAGATGCTAATATTACATGTTGTTTATTTAACAAATATGTTTACCCCATTTTACATCAAACTTTTAAACTGCCATGCTTGCCTAATATTGCATTATCAATGACATCTATACATTGCTATTAATTTTTGCAAAACAACAAATCTTTAGAAATGGGACTATAAAGCACTGGAAAATTTTCAGCAGAACTTTTTCATCTATATTTCTTCATTAAATGTCAATACTTCATGCAAATATTCAATATTTGACAGAGATGTATATGCAGCTCTGTGCACTACTTGACAGCAGGAATTTTGAGCATTGTTTTTCAAAACTGAGTATTTCTGTTATTGTTTCGAATATCTTTCATGCCAATATTCCATTTAAAAAATGCCAGCCATTAAAAAGATGCTGCTTTTAGTAATTGGCAGAGCAATCCTAAGAAGATCTAAGCAGGACACTACTGAAGTCTGCTCAGTAGAGCTTACTACCAGAAAAGTGTTCTAAGGATTGCACTGTCAGCTTCCTTGTAATGACTGAAGATATGGAATCAGACTATATAGATCAAGAGAAAGCACAGCTAGCTGTTACTCTGCACTTGATAGTTATATTTTCCAGCAGCTGCCTTTTAACAATTTCGTCCATCAAAACACTTTTTTGGCACTTGTTTTTGCATTAATAAATTCTTCATCTAGCACTGATGGGAATGATGCCTGTCTTTTTTATTTCCTCAGCCCCTATATATGATGCCTTCTACTCTCAAGAGGGGGATCTTGACAGGTTGCTATTTTGGATGTCATTCTGGGATAAGGGAAAGTTAGGCAAGATACTGTGCTTTAGACAAAAAGTGTCATAGATCATGCTGTAATTGACAGACCTCTTTTACACTAAAGAAGGAATGAATTCTATGGAATGACTTCATTGTCAGCAGTTCTGGGAACCTGTGCACTTTGTGCTATCTGCTGAAGAAAGGGAAGATTTAAAATGGAATGGATTGTACAACATGGTAATAGAAGACATAAAAAGGATCTTATTTTATTCATTCCATATGTTTCTTCTTTCATTCCAAACTTGTGTTATTGCTGGGATTTGTAAAATATAAATGTAATCCTAGAAATAGTTCGCATGGCAGAGTATGCAACAACCAAGGCTCTGTTCCAATAATGAAATCACCTTTACAAAATAGAAAAACTACAGTTCAAATAATCCATGTAAGCCAAGTAATAAACAACTAGCAAGGGCAACAACATAAAAGAGAATTTCACTGTCATTTAAAAGCATCTAAAACAACAGAATGTGGCCTAGGGTCACCTGGACATTCCAAGTTAGGGAGTTCTATAGAAAGCTTTAAAAGTCCAAAATAGTCCTTTAGATTATACTCTAATGCACAGTGGTAACAATTCTATGTTATGTATGTTCTCTTTGTCTGGTGAAAGGGAGAAATTTCATCTCAGGATCCTTAACTAGGGATGGTTTGTGGCATTTACGAACCACAGACCATCACAAACATTTAGCCACCTAATGAACTGGTCCATTCATGAGGTTTGTGAGGCAGCAGAATAGCCCCACAGCATGCTAGAGATATAAAATTCACCAAGGGTCTCTGACTGACACTCCTGATGTGTCCTCCAAGTTTGGTGAGGATTGGGTTTTGGGGGCAAAGCAACTTACTATAGAATCTTTGGGAATTTTTGCTGGAAGTGACTTAGCACCATCATGATACTCCCATGTCTCCACCACCCACAGACTCCTGCCATTTTCAAGCCGTTAGTTGGCCACCCTACTAAACTTCTTCTCCTAAAGGTTTTGGTACCTTAGGACCTTGAATTATTCAAAAAAAGTGATACTGCACAGATAAAAAATAATGTTACACTACCATCACTGCCACAGTAGTTTGCAAAATGACACATCTATATTGAATTTTCCTTCCTATGTGCAATGGCTGTCATTCCTGCCATTTCATTGTCTGCAGCTCTTTATTGTACCACTCAGCAGTTTAGGCTCTAGTCAATGGGTTATAGCATATTAGAAGATTATAATATAAACTGTAGTAAATTTTGAAAGATTGTCATAATAGCAGTGTTCACAAATCATTCAAGTCTATATCTAGACTTTCAGTTTTTACAAGGTGACCACAGCCTGACCCCAATTATGCATCCTTAAGCCCTACTCATTTCATGGACTTTATATGGCTAACTGGATATTCAATTACATCTGTAACAAATAAGATTTTAGGATGGTGAACCATTTCCTAAAAATACATACTAGCATGGAGAGGTTTCATGCCTTTTTTTTTTTTTTGCACATATTAATCTGAAAACTGTTTATTTCACAGTATTCTCCTTCTCAAAAATAAAACCTCAGCAGTAAATTTCCACAAAACTCTATAACTACCAATGTACTGGTGAATTGGAAAAACGATCTAATTTTTTCCAAATCTCGATGACTGAGCTAAAGGCTAATATTAGACCTGGGAAGTGAAAATTGGGTGGAACATCTTTGTCAGCTATAACATCTTTGCTGACCTTCTGCCTTTCCTTCCTGTTGCAGGTACAAAACTTGGATGTGGCCAGTCATGCAGGTTTTTGGTTTGAGCCAAGAAACAAGGCAAAGACTTCTTGGCCCTTTGGATCTTAACCCATGGCTTGCAGCCTGCTCTTTTTGATGAAACCAGCCCACTGAATGCAGGGCCAGCAGAAGATTTGTTGTTGCATTTTTAATTTGTTATTTGTTGGTTTATTTAAATCATATTCCCCCCGCCCCCCCCCCCCCCACCAAAGTTGGAAGAAAGAGACATACCAAATTGGAGTGAAAGAAGAGCCACTTTATTAACTATTTTCAGGAGCTGTGAGGAAAAAACCCCTTGCATAACATCGTAATCACCAGCTTGGTTGCCAAAGCACCTGGAGAAGTGACTCGCACACGTCTGGCCAGAGAGTGTGAGCACACCTATCCAGGGGCAAAAGGGACTTATGCAGTACAAGCAGCCATAACACTACAAAGGCACTCAAGACCAGTACAAGAGTGCCCACCAGGAGAACGAAAGACTTCCCGTCATTCCGTATGACGTCTATCCAAGCTAGACTGCACCGCCATGAGCTATCCAGGTGAGCGGTTTTGAAGCACTGACCATGGAATCCACCATGGAGGGCTAACACCACACTCAGCCATCTTCCTACCAGGCTTGACTGCATTCCAGCGAAGCAACGGCTCACGTACACACCATATGTCACCTGTGCCTGCAAGCAATCTACCCACCCCAGGAGTGGCTAATGGTCCAACCGCCGCTTTCTTTGTTTGACGGAACTCAAGACAAAGACTAGTGCCAAGGAGAAGACAGAAGAAGAGGAAGACCATTTTCAGCCAGAGCCAAGTTCCTTTGTATAGACTGGGTGTTACCTAGGCCATGATTTGACTCTCTATTGTCACCCTTTTAGATAAATCTAACAGTCTTAAGTATCTCCCCACCCAGTAATATCCTCTATTCTTCTCCCCAACTGTCATTTTGGAGCCTCCCCTTGGTCAATTTCAACCTGAAAGTTCACTCAGGTTTAGGATCCAAGCAAGTCTATTGGTCAAGAGCAAACACCCAATTAGGTGCCACCAATGAACTTTCTATTGGTTGTCACAGTAGTCCAGCCCTTATGGTCACTGCGAAACCTCCCCTTTTTGGGAGGTCATGCATCAGCTGACCACCTTCCTCCTCCCTCGTACCACCCATCCCCTAAGGGCTCAAGTGAGTCCTTATAATCTGTGGACTAACTTCCCACAGGTGTGCTTCTAGCAGTATCCCAATTCCACTGCATAGATCCTGATTCCTGATCAGTTTCCTGATCAGTTTCGGGTCCCCTCTCCCACTTCCTCGCTCATTGCCATTGGAGCCTTCCTTGAAGACTACGATCAGTAAATATCACCCTGTTTGTCTACCCACGTGTGCCCCTATCTCTCTATCTATTTTTCTTAGGACTGTATGTGTGATTTTATGAGTTATTTTGTCTTGTATGGAAGCCTATATTTTTCTCAATAAATTTTAATTGTTTTACTTAATTAGAGTCCCTAATATTTTAAGCATTACTTTCTGAACGTGGAATCCTGTATACACAGGTAAAAGATCCTGATTAAGCCAGGTGCGCACCTGACAATTCCCCAACCTCATTTTGATGGCATATTGGCTTACAGAGCAAGCAGCAAGAGCCAACCTAATAGTGCAGGATAGGTCAAGGCCAGGGGTCTCCCCAGACCCCTCTTTGCCATATATTGGGTGAGCCACCTTGCCCCTGACTCAAACCATCCTTAAGTGGCTCACACACAGCCAGCACAGCAGACTATCATGTTTTTGCCATCACCACTCTCCCTGGGCTTTTCCCACCCCCAAGAGCATGAGAGAGAGAGAGAGAGAGAGAGAGAGCTGGGGCCGGGTGGCTGGCTGCTGGAAGAAGCAGCCAAGCCCCCACAGCTCCCCCACCAAAATTTTATGCCCGGCCCCCCACCCCAAAATTTTGGGCTATGGGGCTGGCCATCCTTATAAGCTCTGTGGCTCTGCACCCACAACAAGATCCACAGTTTTGACACATTCTTCATCTTCTTCACCTTCCAGAGATGGCAAAAATAGCTCCTGGCTACTACTGCCACAAGGGCTGCTGTGGTCAGGTGGAGCAGGATTATTGTAGGTTTCTAGGAGTCCTGTCATGGAGAACAAAGTACAAAAATTTAAACAAGCATGGGTTTTGTTGAATAATTCATACAGCTAACGTATGTGTTTTGATTTCAGTTTTGCATCATGATGGTTGAACACTTCTGTTCAAATCACGATTCAATCACAAATTATCAGTGTCACCCTCATTTAGTTGGTATTATGTTTTTAACAGGCATTCAAAATTGTTCTACACTGTAATATGAATATATGGTGCATTTATTTTTCTATGGCTGCTCATGTATGTCTTCATTGTTCAATTTCAAACATTTGTACAAATTTACTCATCACTGCTTTTGTACAATGCTAATTTACTACACTCCAGGACTGGTATCCAGAAGTTCATACCAGGTTTTATGCTTTGTTACCAGCATTTTAAATTCACCCAAGAGAAGTGTTAGATGAACATTCTCAGAAGGTGGCAAATCTCTGTGCAGTTCCTGTCACTGTGACTAATTTTGTGGGTTTTCTGCCCCATCCCATTTACTGTTCTTTAAACATAATTCAGCTAATATACCAGGGAGTCTCATTACTTGTGTGGAATTGGCTGCTTTTGTAGCAAATCAGCACTTATCACAGCAGGAAGAAGTTTTCATTTTACAGTACTTCACTTTAATAGATGATAATTACTAGTTTCACAGAATACCACAAGTGGATATGTAAATATGTAGTGTTTCATTAAAAGGAAAGTTATGAACAGAACACCAAGTAGGCCCTTTACAGTACATTCCAGCTGCCTCAAATGATTTTAATTAAAAATTAGAAAATATTATGCATGTTTGCCTACAGTACAGAACTGTAAAACTATAAGTCTTATCTTGAATATTTGATGAATATCTGAATACTATAAACCGTCATATCCCTCAGTCCTGCATCCCCTAAATTACACATAGCCATGTTTAGGCTGAGGGTAAGCAATGTTAAATCCCATTTTCAATGGGAGAGATTTAAAGGCATGCTTATTGTAGTTATTGGAAAGGAAGAAAATCAAGAATGTAAGATGATCCCCCCCCCAATATTATGTAGAAAAGAAATTATAACTGAAATGTATATGTTAATTTAAGTCAACTCCCTCTTTTTGATGACATAGCTGAAAAAAATCTAGTTTTGCATTTGTGTAAATATTATAATTCCGACTGAAATGTATGTGACTAACTATGGATTGAACATGCTGTATATTTTGCATTATTCCCTTTTACAGTGAAGAGAGGAAAATTCAAGAGATAATCAGGTTTTCACAGAAAACTGACAATCTGCATGTGTTAGATCAGTGAATAACATGGCAGTGGAAAAAATTGGGTTATGTGCTTGTTAAAATCTTTTTTTTTCTCACCAAAATGATGCAAACAACAGAATTTAAAAACACAATACCATAACTTTGAATATCACTCAGAATACAATAGTTTATTTATTTATTTATTTATTCTATAACTTATATCCCGCCCTTCCCACAAATGGCTCAGGGCGGCTCACAGCAAACGATAAAACAATAAAACAAAGTGCAGAGTTATTACATTTAAAAATCAAAGCATTTAAAAGCCTAAAAACATTAAAATCTTAACATTAAAACTATACAGTATAATTCACAGAGTCTAATAATTTGATGGTTTGATTCCCCACTCATCCACATGAAGCCTGCTGGGAGTTCTTGGTCAGTCACAGTTTTCTCAGAACTCTTTCAGCTCAACTTACCTCACAAAGTAGTGGGGAGAGGAAGGGAAGGTGATTGTTGGTCACTTTGAAACTAGGGGTGTGCATTCGGTTCAGCTGAATCGAATCAACCGTTGAATCACCCCTGATTTGGCTGTATATGGAATCGCATACAGCCGAATCCAATTGGGGCCCATTATGCGGGAGCCGAGTATGGCTCCCCGTATACTTCCGTATAGATATTTGGAAGTATACGGAAATCCATGGAAAAGGCGAGAAAGGGGCTTCTGCAGCCTCAAGGGAGCTGCTTGCCTCCTTTCCTGCCTTTGGTAGCCTTTTCCAGCCTCTCCCATAGCCTCCCTGGGATCAGGGAGGGGGGGAGGGGGAAGAGGAGCCCCAGCAGCCAATCCAAAGCATGCATTTGCAAAATACATTGCAAATGCATGCTTTGCAGGGCTGTTGTGTAGCTGATCCCCCAGCCATCAGCAACATTGTTGTTCTTTTGATCTTTTGCTTACTTGGGTATCCAAGTAAGCACTGTTGTCTGCCCAATCACAGAGCAGTGCTATTTTTTGAAACTGCTCTCTATAGGATCAGAGAACCTTTTTAAGGAGTCTGCCTGGCTGGACTCCTCCATTGCTGCTGTGTTGATGTGTGTTGGTGTGTGAGAGAGATTGTGCTGTGCTGGCCCTTGGTCTCAGCTGCTGCTGCTGCTCTCTCTCAGCCTTACCAGACTTGCCTGGAATAGAGAAGACATCTAAGGTAAGACAGTCTTGGGATTCTTGTTTTTATTTTAGTTGGTAAAGGTACTTTTTAAGACTCAGAGTCCCTTTACTTATCCAGATTTTGGGTTGTGGGTAGCTTATTTGGGATTAGAGTTAGGGGGTTCTGCTGGGGGAGGGGGCCTGGGGTGGGGGGGTTGCCAATTTGCCCATATCTTACTTTAGTAGGAGGACTTTTAAAAGAGCAGTGTCCTTTTACTCTTCCTGATTTGGGTGGCTTTAATTTCTTGGGGTTAGGGTGAAGGGTTTTTTTGGGGGGAGGGGTTGGTAAAGTTCCTGTATTGTTAAAAGTTTAGTTTTTTACTGTTTTAAAAGGATTCTGTGTTTGATTTGTTGCTGCTGTGTTGTGCTGCTGTTGTTCCTTTTGTCTTCTGGTTCTTGGGGGGGGGGCTGTTTGGCCTAATTTTCATTGTTTAAAAGGCCACTTTTTAAACAGTTGAGTTTCTTGGCCTTCTCCTGTTGTCCCTTTTCCTGGTTCTGGTTTTTTTTGGGGGGGGGAAGCTGGCACCTGGGTGAGAGACCCAAAATCAGCAGGCTTGTTGTGCTTGGCCAGCTCTCCCTGCGTTCTTTGGGGCAG
The DNA here is from genome assembly GCF_032191835.1 of Heteronotia binoei. Taxonomy (NCBI): domain Eukaryota; kingdom Metazoa; phylum Chordata; class Lepidosauria; order Squamata; family Gekkonidae; genus Heteronotia; species Heteronotia binoei. The sequence goes on from NC_083229.1 coordinate 94,043,540, forward strand.
GGCTGGAGAGCTGGCATCTGTAGATTGTGTGTTCTGTGGCAGGGAATTTGGCACCTGGGTGAGAGACCCAGAGCCAGCATGCTTGTTGTGTTTGGCCAGCTCTCCCCACGTTCTTTGGGGCAGGGCTGGAGAGCTGGCATCTGGGTTTGCTCTGCAGACCTTGAGCAGATTGTGTTTTGTGTGGCAGGGTTCATAGAGTAGATAGATGTATATAGTGCATTTGGGTCCTATAGAGATTATCTGGTGTGAAGTTAGGTTTGGCTTTGGGTGACCCAGGAATTGGACCCCCTGGCCCAACCTTTTTGGGACTTGCGGGGATTGTGGGGGAGAGTCCCCTGCAGGTCCCCTGCAAATTTGGAGGCTCTCCCTCAAACCCCCTCCCCTCCAGGCGGTTTCAAATATACCCTATTTGCCATTGATTTCAATGGCTCATAGGGTATAATGGGGCCGTATATTTGGAAATAGCCGCGCATCTACTGTATATGCGGCTATTCCAACTACGGAATTCAGAAATATACGGGATTCCGTATTTTTCCCCCCGTATATTTCCGAATCCGTGTACTACTGAATTTTTATTTATTTATTTATTTTATTTTATTTTTTGCACATCCCTATTTGAGACTCCTTGGGGTAGAGAAAAGCAGGGTGTAAAAAAACCCTTTTCCTTTATTTCCTGTAAATTTCATTGCTGAAGAATATATTTCACATATATTGTACATCATCCAATCACAGCAGAGTATCAATATATTCAATTAGGCAACACTGCTAATTCAAGTGTTAGGTTGCATAGTTGTTTTAAATCATGTAATTACTTTTGGGGACAAAGGTCTCAATGTTAAAGTGCATGATCCAGAAGTTTTGCTGATATGAGTTCAGTCAATGCTTCATTGGGACATCTGCTGGAAACTGCTACCTGTGCCACACTGGATTCCATAATGGTAGAAAGGTGGAATATGTGTAGTTAGTGATGTATTTGCCAATCATTGAATGAGATCTGGACCCTGTGGGACTTATCAAGGTTCTGCAGGGCACGTATTTTTTTAAAAAAATTAAAATTTTATTTTATTTATATTCCGTCCTCCACACTGAAAGCAGGCTCAGGGCGGCTCAGAGGTTGGGGTCAAACAATGACCGAACAAAATAAAACAGCAATAAAACATAAAAACAATTATTAAAACATGAATATCAATAGGTGCTAGTACAATAGTTCATACAAACAATTAAGATTTCGATGGTAGCAATATAACTGGATGGTCGGTATTAGGTGTTCCAAAGGGACCCCAGATTGCCATAGTGTGGTAAGAAATCCAGAGTTATGTTTAAGTTTCTGGTTTATGAGCCTAATCCGTTGCTGTAGAACTTACCATTATAGGAAAGCATACTGGAAGAGTGCCATTTTACAGGCCCTGCAGAACTGTGGAAACTCTCGCAGGGCCCTAACCTCCTCTGGCAACTCATTCCACCAGCTAGGGGCAGCCACGGAAAAGGCCCTGGCTCTAATTGACTGAAGCCTCACTTCCCTGACGCTGGGAACTGTCAACAGGTTTTGAGATCTGGGCCAAAGTGCTCACTGGGGCATATACAGGGAAAGGCGGTCCCTAAGGTATGCAGGACCCTGACCATATAGGGCTTTAAAGGTTAAAACCAGCACCTTGAAGCGAATCTGGAACTTTATTGTTAGCCAGTGCAGCGTTTTCAGCACAGGCTGAATGTGTTCCCATAAAGAAATTCCCATTAACAGCCTGGTGGCGGCATTCTGCAATAGCTGGAGTTGCCAGATTTGGGACAAGGGCAGCCCCATGTAGAGGGCATTACAGTAATCCAGCCTCGAGGTGACCGTAGCATGGATCACAGTAGCCAAGTCATCGTGTTCGAGAAAGGGGACCAACTGCCTCACCATCTGTAGATGCTAGAAAGCTGACTTGGCAGTGGCAGCTTCTTAGGCCTCCATTGTTAAAGAGGGATCCAAGAGCACCCCTAAGCTTTTAACTTTGGGTGCCAGCATAAGCTGAGCTCCATCAAGAGTCAGTAAATGGACCTCTGGTCCCGCACCACGACGGCTTAGATACAGGACCTCCGCCTTCGTCGGATTTAATTTCAGTCTACTCAGCTTGAGCCTCTCCGCCACAGCTTGTACTACTGTGGACAGATCATCTGGGATGGAGTTGGACTGGCCACCCATCAGCAGATAGAACTGGGTGTCATCTGCATACTGGTGACAACCCAGCCCATGCCTCTGGGCAACCTGGGTGAGGGGGTGCATGTAGATGTTATATAACATCAGGGAAAGAACTGCTCCCTGCAACACACCACACATAAGTGGGTGTTGTCAGGATAGTTAATCCCCAACTGCCACCCTCTATCCCTGACCCTGGAGAAAGGAGGAAAGCCACTTCAAGGCCAAGTCCTGGATCCCAGCGTTGGAGAACTGACAGGTCAGCAGCAGATGGTCGACCATGTCGAATGCCCCCAGCAGGTCCAATAGCATCAGCACTGCTGAGCCACCTCTATGCAGGTGCCTCTGGAAGTCATCTGTGAAGGTGACCAGAACCGTCTCCATCCCATGGAGCCAGGAGACATTGGGGATGGAGCCAGAAACAAGGGTGTGACAAGCATAATTGAACTCCAAGGGAGTTCTGGCCATCACATTTAAAGGGACAGCACACCTTTTAAAATGCCTTTCTTCCATAGGAAATAATTAAGGATAGGGGCACCATCTTTTGGGGCTCATAGAATTGGACCCTCTAGTCCAATTATTTTGAAACTTGGGGGGTATTTTGGGGAGAGGCACTAGATGCTATACTAAAAATTTGGTGCCTCTACCTCAAAAAATAGGCCCCCCAGAGCCCCCAATACCCACAGATCAATTCCCTATTATTCCCTATGGGAATCGTTCTCCATAGGAAATAATAGAGTGCCCAGTAGACATTTCCCTCCCCCCCCACGCTTTCTAAAGGGGGGGAGGGCCTCCATACCAGGGAATCCCCTGCCCCCTCCCTCTCTCACACACACAAATACTTACTTGGTCTTCTTCCAGCAGAACTTTGCTTGCTGTGAAAACGAAAGCAAGCTTGCTGTGAAAACGAAAGCAAAAGAAAGAGAGGGGCCGTTCTCCATGGAAACTGTTACTGACCCTTTCCCATGAAGCCCCTCCTGTTTCCTGTGCAGCCTTAACGGGGCACACATTTTAAAAACTGTTTGCAGGTTTCTAAACCTGCAGGAGCTCTACAACGACATGATGCTTACATGCATGTTCTCTCCGCGCCCCCGCTTCCGGAGTTTTGGAGAGTGGGGGAGGAGGCTGCAAATTCAGGGGTCCCCCACCAGGGCGGGGGGGGGGGTTGGGAAGCCTATTGTCATGAGATAAAAACATTATAAATGGCCCAGAACCCCAGTTACTGAGATTAACTGAATTAACTCTGTTGGAGGAGCTGAATGGAGTTTTAATTCAACTGACAGACACATTTAAATTCACTGTAACCAAGAAAGGAGCATGTCTATTTGTAATGGATTAGTTATAATGGAAATGTTATTAAATAGGTATATTCATTTCAAGTCTATGATAAAATCCATAGATAGTATCCTATTGATCCCCACCGTTTCATGTTTTAAATTTCATGCCAATAAGTAATAAACTATGGTTTCCTCCTCTTCATTTAGTTGTGCATGAAGCCTATGTGATCCTTATCTTTGCCTGTTAGCAATAAAGGAAAGAGAAATCCGATGGCCTAATTCTTTGAAGAAGGGAACAATGAAAACGAAGCTCTCATTTAATCTATTGATCTCACTCTCTCTAGCTGACTGGAAAATTTGCAGCTCTGAGAAGCAAGTAAAATATAGATGCTGGCCTCAATCCAGATAGTTGTAATCATTTCAAATTATAGAGAATGACGAAAGATAAACAAATAGCTAAATGAGTCTCATTATTGGAGTAGTTAATTTCTTTAAGCACAGCAAAAGCTTGTGCAAGGAGAAATTTTTTGTCCAATTCATCTCTATTTAATGGCATATCTTGTAAAATGATCACCTTTAAATGGTTGCTTAGTTTAAGGGGTAGAGAGCAATCCTAAATAGGTCTACTCTGAAGTAAATTCAAATTTAGTCAGTAGGGCTTACTCAAAGGGATGCAAACTAATGTTCTTTTTTACTTTCATGTTTCTTCAGATAGTTTGTGATCTGTTTTTTCCCCTATGGGATTGTTTGGAGACAGAGTTTCAATTATTCTATAGCATAATTGTCCCTTTTGCTACCCTTGAAGAAGTTCTTGAAATGAGAACTGCTGCAGATAGCTTTCTATGGAATTTTAAAGACATGGGGACACATACATGCTCACTAACAACTCTGTTAATCATTAGAAATACATTTAAGAGTCCCTCAGTATTCATATACTATAAACTAAATCTATCCCTGTTGGAGTCATGCAGGAACTATGGTAAAAAGAGTCTCTCCAAGGTGAATGGCAAGGTTTATAAACTCAAAGAGAGCTTTTCTCTAGATAAATCTATCTATTTCATCCTTTGTCTCTTACTGGCACAGATGCTTTACTTCAAAGAACAGATTGTTCATGTGGCAATTGACCCAAGGAATCCACTCTCAGATAAGTCTTTTTCTCAATATTGGTACATCAACCTATGTAGAATCCAAAATGTGTATTCAGGTGAGTATCAAGCTTTTCTCCTGATATGATTGTGCCTTCTGGAAAGGAAATGGTCAAATGATAAGCTCTAATGAACTGTTCTGCAAGCCAACTATCTTCTTTGGGACTATTGAAGCAGGGGAGAGAACTATGAGCTGTGGAAAGGCTGCTGAATTGTCTGCAATTCCTGCTACTTGTGTTGTTACTGCACTCATCTCCATTTCTTGTGGTGACTAAGAAAGAGGAAATACACTGCTACAACTATGTGATGAAATTCATCCCAGGATTAGTGTCATAGGGTAGCTTTGAGTGTGTACTCTGTGCAGGCACAGAAGCTATAAGGAACTCTTTGCTGGTCACAGGAGTAAAGGGGAAAAGCAGCAAGTGAGTATGAATAAATTCTCTGGGGCACAGCCTTTGAGTGCAATTAAAATGCAGAGGACAGTTACCAGAGGATGACAATGGATTCACAGAAATGGAAAATTTATTGGTAATGCTTGTTCTACCTCAGAGGAGTGGCCTTCAGAATGTAGTTCAATGGGTTAATATAGCACCCTATAGGACTTCTGAACTCTGAAGAAATATCCTCTCAAAGTTTCAGTTACAAAGATGCAATCTTGGGGGTTTTTTTGAGGGGGGGATCAGTCAGTTGTCACAGAAGAAGGTGTCAAGAGAGAGCTGTAATCTGAGTAAAATCCCACTTGAGAGATTTTTGTTTGTTTGTTCTGAACAGCCCAAAATAGAAATTGGTTACTCCACCATAGAAAGTTGCTCCACCAGAGTTGTTTCCCTCTGCAGTCCTTTATATCTTGGCACAGAGTATTAAAGCTGCAGTACTGTAGTCCTAAACTCTGCTCACAACCTGAGTTCGATCCCCAGCGGAAGCTGTGTTTTCAGGTAGCTGACTTGAGGTTGACTCAGTTTTCTATCCTTCCAAGGTCAGTGAAATGAGTACCAGTTTGCTGGGGGGAGTGTAGATGACTGGGCAATGGCAAACCACCCCGTAAAAATGTCTGCTGTGAAAACGTTGTGAAATCAACATCACCCCAAAGGTGAAAACGATTGGTGCTTGCACAGGGGACCTTTCCTTTTTCTTTCCTATATCCTGTTACAAACAATTGCCCTATGGGTTCTCCCTTCTGTTTTTTATCTCAATCAAGAAGGGCACTCAAGCCATTAGTTTACACTCCATCCTGTTTTAGGAGCCATCGTGACTCTCCCAAACTTTTGTGTCAATGCAGATCTGGCTCACTTCATCCTAATTGAAGTATGTTAATCATGTTGCCTTACCCAGGCTTTTTGTGCCTATGCAGATTTGGCTCATAATAGCCTAATCAAAATATTTGCCTCACTTTTCCCAACCAAAGTTTTACAGCAATTAACTTTAAACTAGCCAGTGATATTCAAACTTTTTAACTTGAACCAGTCATGGTCCTGTGACAATGGGCTTTATTTCCAGTGATGGGACCCTTCTCTATAAAAAGATCATCCCAACTCAGTGGAATGTGTGCCATGTTTCCCACTACAACCTGAACACCCTGGCAACTGCATTGGAGGCTCCTCTCCAGACCTCCAGTCCTGGATGTCAGGTTGAATGTCTCTTTCCTAAAATGTCCCAATTTATTCCCTTTTCGAAGTGAAAGCCAGTTTGGTGTAGTGGTTAAGTGCATGAACGCTAATCTGAGAGAGCCGGGTTTGATTCCCCACTCCTCTACATGCATTTGCTAAGTGACCCTGAGTCAGTTGCAGTTCTTGAAAGAGCTCTCTTATCCCCACCTACCTCACAGGGTGTATATTGTGGGGGGGAGAAGGGAAAGGAGATTAGAAACTGCTCTGAGACTCTGGGTGCTATCACACTGGTAAGCTGACGTGATAGTATGCCAAGGCGGAAAAACCCAATTCAGACAGGTCCATTTTAGGGGGATCAGACAGCCACCATTGAAGTGGCAGCATCCAGGCAGCCATCCGTGCTTCCACCTTCAGACTGCTAGCCCAGCTCTGCCGCAGGAAGGGTGGCTTTTCTGTGAAGGACTCCTAAGTGCGTGCTCATGCTGAGAAGCACACAAGAGCACCATGGAGAGGGGCTAGGAAAGTAACCACCCTGACTGTGCCAGAAATAGCTTGCCATGATCACACAGCTTTTCTGCTCATGAGTCGTGCTGGGTCATTCAGACAGCAGCCAATTATGTTACCTACCATCAATTCAGGGGGATGCTGCCAGGAGAATCCAGATAGCTTTTAAATGCGGCTAGGAGGCGTCTGGGGATGGGCTGGGGACGGACTGGGCTCAGAGGGCAGATGTGCTTGTGTGAATTTGCGCCTTTGAATTGAACAGGAGACATTCCTAGGTCAGGCTAAATCTCTTGTGTGAAACCACTCTGAGTGAGAGACAGTTATAAATCCAATCTCTTCTCTTCCTTTTTATCGACTGCACTTTCTTGCTAGTGTGAGTGTGTGTGTGACTACTTAGGGAAGTAATTATCAGGTGCTTAGTGTAGAATGCATTTTTTTTATTTATTTTGTATGCAATAAATCTTTGTGTTTAAAATCACTCTCCCTCGCTCTCTTTCTTCCTAATTTTATTGTGGGGTACCCCTATAAAAATCCAATTCAGTATACATAGACCAAGGTCATATGTTATTTCTTGCTGGAACCCTTTTATAGTTAATTCCCCCTTCTCTGGGTCCAATTTGGGTAACATTCCCTAAATGTTCCCTCCTTCCTAACCAATGTATTTATGTTTTATATGTATATTAGCTGTGTTTTTAATGTATTTTAAAATTGTTTTAATAATAGATGTTTGTTATGGGATTGATTTTAATGGCTTTAAAATATAATTATCACGTAAGTTTTAAACTGTTAGCTGTCTTGATGGCCCTTGCATGGGTGGATAGGTGGGATACAAATTTTACATCAATAATCTTCTGAGTTACTGTGGAGATAAGAGTTACTATTTCCCCATATTAGCCAATAAGGAGGTAACATTTCTACTGTATGTGGATAATGTGGTTTTGCTTTCTTGCACATGAAATTGACTTATACTAAGCTCTATGGTCTTTTTCAAAATTCTGTAAAAATGAGGAATTAATAATTAATTATAATAAATAAAAGGTGATGCTTTCTACTTGTCATGAATGCCTCGGTGGATGGTCAGACTTTGGAGCAGGTACAACAATTTAAATACATAGGGATTCCTTTTAGGTATAATTTAAGGCAGAAACACCATCAGATGAGAAGGCCAGAATAGCAACTAATGCTGTATCGGGATTTTACTACAAGGAGGGGGCATGGCATGTCCCTTCTGCACTGACTGTATTTCAGACTTAAGTAATTCCACAACTAATTTATGGTAAAGAGATATGAATTAGAGATGGACACAGAATGCAAAAATGGTGGTTCATTTCATTGCATGATTTGTTGGGTTGCCTGATTTGGTGGTTGTTTGTTTCATGTGGGTTATTTATTTATTTATTTAGTAGGCTTATATTCCGCCTTTTCCCGTAAACAGGCTCAAGTTTCACACACACACACACACCATTTTTGTGAATGATTCATGGTTCACTTATTTGGGGAAGGTATAGAATGGCCCCCGAGTGGGCTAGAGATGCCAAAGTTGTGGCAAAATCTTTAGCAGACTCTCCTTTACCTGCTTTCCAAGTTTGATGCAAATTGGATTTTGCCTGGGCTACAGTCCCTCAAAGCAAGTGCCCCAGTAAACTACTCTCCTAGGAGCTGAGGAAAGAAAGAGAAGTCATCCTGCAGCTTCATTTGGTTTCACCCCAGGAACCAGATGCAGTAGCTCTGCTCTCCTGGCCCCTGTGCTTCTCATTGGTTTCACTGGAAATTGACTATAAGTGCAGGCTGCTTGGGAGAGTGGAGCTGTGGAGTCTAGTCAGTTTCACTGGAAACTGACAAGAAGTGCAGGGAGCACAAAGAGCAGAGCTGCCACTTATAGTCAGTTTCATTGGAAACTGATTAGAAGTGCAGTGGCTGTCTGGAAAAATGAAGCAAACATGAACCAAATGACATGCCAAGGGGAAAAAAAGCCAGTTTGTGTTCGCATTTGGCAGGATCAGCCAAACAAGTCTGGAATGAACTACAAATTTGCCATTGTAAGCACAAATCACAGTTCGTTCTTTGATTTGTGCCCATCCCTAATATGGTTTTAGGAAGTGAATGAGAAAACTGATCAATCTCTAACCCACTTCGTAAAATAAAAAAATCCTAGGGGGTTTCTAATTGTATTTCTGATATTGCTTTGAGGGAAGAACTTGTGTTGTGATCACTGGAGGCACATGAAGGTTCTCTTTTCTATAGATGGCTTTGAGCTATTAAGCACAATTAGGATAACCAAGGATCTGGAGTCCAAACTCTATGAGGAAAGGCTGAGGGACTTGGGAATGTTCGGTCTGGAGAAGAGGAGGCTGAGGGGGGACATGATTGATCTCTATAAGTATTTGAAGGGCTGTCACTTAGAGGAGGGCAGGGAGCTGTTCCTGTTGGCAGCAGAGTATAGGACTTGCAATAATGGGTTTAAATTTAGGGCAGGAAGATACCAGCTGGATATTAGGAAAACTTTTTTACAGTAGGAGTTGTTCAATAGTAGAATCTGCCTAGGGAGGTGGTGTCCCCCCCTCACTGACAGTCTTCAAACAGTAGCTGGACAAACATTTGACAGGGATGCTATAGGCTGATGCTGCATTGAGCAGGGGGTTGGACTAGATATCCTGTATGGCCCATTCCAACTCTGTGTGATTCTATGATTCTATTAGCCAGAGTAAAGCAAGACTATAATGGGAGCAAAGGGTTGCAACTTATTGATGAAAAAAAAGAAGAAGAAGAAGAAGAAGAAGAAGAAGATATTGGATTTCTATCCCGCCCTCCACTCCGAAGAGTCTCAAGGCGGCTCACAATCTCCTTTACCTTCCTCCCCCACAACAGACACCCTGTGAGGTGGGTGGGGCTGGAGAGGGCTCTCACAGCAGCTGCCCTTTCAAGGACAACCTCTGCCAGAGCTATGGCTGACCCAAGGCCATCTCAGCAGGTGCAAGTGGAGGAGTGGGGAATCAAACCTGGTTCTCCCAGATAAGAGTCGGCACACTTAACCACTACACCAAACTGGCTCTCCAGAATGTTAAGAATAAAAATGGAAATCCTGCAGGAGTTGAGCAAAGCTGCAACAATTTCCCTTCTGAAAGAGAAAATAGTAGAGTTAGATAGCCCTCACCTGGATAGCCCAACCTAGATAGATCTCATAAGATTCGGAGGTTAAGCAGGGTTGGTCCTGGCTAAAATTTGGATGGGAAATCTCAAAAGAATATGAGTATTGTGATGTGCAGGCCGACAATGGCAAACCACCTCTGAACAGCTCTTGCTTTAAAAACCCTATAAGGGGTTGCCATAAATCAGCTGTGACTTGACAGCTCCCCCCCCCCCCAAAAAAAAAGAATAAGCACACTCTCTAGAACAGGGGTGGCCGGTAGCTCTCCAGTTGTTTTTTGCCTACAACTCCCATCAGCCCCAGCCATTGGCCATGCTGGCTGGGGCTGATGGGAGTTGTAGGCAAAAAAAACATTTGGAGAGCTACCGTTGGCCACCCCTGCTCTAGAGCATGCAGGGTTTGCTCATTATTTTCTATTGGTTTCTGACCTCCATCTACCCTGTCAGACTATTTGAAATTTCTAACAGTTCCTCATTATAGTTAAACCTTTTTTTCTAGCCAGGACGAATATACTCCTAACAGCACCTCTCAGGGGCTGATATATGAAGATCGTATTCCAGGACAGATATTGTGGATGTGGATGGGGAGAGCATGAAACATTGGATCATACTTTTTGTATTGCCCATGGTTGGATTTCTCATTTCTGAGTCATTTTCATTCCTCTCAAGTATTTCCATCCTTTAAACATTTTTCAAAATGGGTCTTTCTCATTCCTCTCACTGGGAATGAGTCGTTCTCATTCCTCTCAAGTATTTCCACACTTTATAACTTTTTTCTAAATTCTTCTCCTTGATACAGCACAAATAAAATGAGCCATTTCTTCTTTTTTGTTATTTTATCCTATCTTTTCTACTCATTTTCAGTAAATTAATCTGTTACATTCAAGTATGCCTCTGTGTTCAGACAGCTACAAAAAGATCAAAGTGTTCAGCATTATGCTATAATGAATTTTGCAAGAATAAGTATCAGTTTCAAGTATGGGAATTTAAACTATTGTATAAGCTGAAACTTCAAAGGCCTTATAAGCATTTTTTAGAAATGCTCGGGGATGGGTTGACATCAGCCGCCCTGAGCCTGCTTCAGCAGCAAGGGCAGGATATAAATCCAATAAAATAAATAAATAAATAAATACATCTGTTATTCTGTTGCTAGAAATGGTCTTTTTGTCTGCTCTGTGTGGCAAGGCTGCACCCCACCCCCCAGTCTTGGTGACTGGACCAAATTTCATGTATACTTTTTTTGTATCTGAACAAGTAAACAAGTTCCTGGATATCCCAGAACAAGAAGCAGAAGGTCAATGGAGGAAGAAGGTCTTTGTGCTGTCTTTTTTTTTTTCTGTAGAAACCTCACTGTAGGACATAGATGAAGAAAATAGTTTTAATAATTCTACATGATATTTTTCAGCTTACTTGATAGATTCCAAGTTGGGTGTTCTCCCTTAAAAGAGAGGAAAGTGACTGTTCACAATGATTTGCTGAGGAAGGATTCTCAGTTTCCAAAAGAGAAGCCGCTTTTAGCCAGACTGAGGGAGAGGCAGGGCATCTAAATGATATACACCAGTCAGATATCTTTAAAAAAATCCTTTCCTGCCATATATATTGGATCCTGCCTGGTCTACTACATGTTGTGTAGAGCTGTGAAATTGTTCTCTTGGGGGGGGGGGAGAGGAATAATCTTCTTTAGAGACAAATGATTAGGATATCAGTTTTTTCTAGGTATATAAAAGGCCAGCAGATTGAGCAAGACTTCAGTTGCCTATTTCTTGGGACACCCCCCTCCAGACATTAACACCTCCTATAGAGGAGATATCTGTATGAAAGAAAAGGCATACAGGCTTCTTCCCCACCCCACCCCCCCCCCCCCAGAAAACTCCAGTTAAACTTGGGAGTATTGACATGTTTCTTAACACTCCAAAAAGACTGGTGGCAGTTCACTTTTACTGTTCAGCTCAGTGGTAGCCCCACTGTGGCAGCAGCTTCTGGGGAAATTGTGCTCACAAGTACTTATTTCTGTCTGGTGTGGGTATGAGAAAGTTACCCTGCCATCCTGGACCTCCAGAATAGCCAAGATCTCCCTTTCTCTAACAAGGGGAAAAGATGAACCAGGTTAATGAAATAGCAATTTCCTTGGACTGGGCAAACACTTGTGGCATATGATTGGATGTTCCAGTGTTGAAAAGATTTTGTTATTTAGAATGAAGTCTTATTGTTCCTGAGAACTCTGAGCTGGGGGAGATTGCACTTAGTTTGTGATGACAGCACACCTTTCCTCTCTTGTCCTTGGGAATTTTCCAATGTCATGGCTGTACCCAGGTGCCTTTATGGGATTCCCTAAATTTCAGGTCCCCTTGCCACTTTGTAATAGGGGGTGCCTATTGAAACAACTAAGTAGAAAAAAAGATGGGGGCCCCACTAACCAAGAGAATATCAGCTGGAGGATGGGATGTCAAATGTAACAAAATGTAATAGGAATGTCAAATGTAACAAAAATGGCAAAAGATGGGGATAGAAGAAGGAAGAAGATGGCAACAAAAGGGGACAGATGAATTTTCCTGAGCAAAAAGTTCTAATTAGGTATCATAACTTGGCTGACACCCAGTTCTATTTCTCTTTTGCACTTGAACTGGGCGAAGCAGTAGACATTCTGAACTGATGTTTGGAGTACATATATGAACATAGGAAGCTGGCTTATACTGAATAAGACCCTCGGTCCATCAAAGTCAGTATTGTCTACTCAGACTGGCAGTGGCTCTCCAAGGTCTCAAGGCTTTTCACACCTACTTGCCTGGACCCTTTTTAGTTGGAGATGCCGGGGATTGAACCTGGGACCTTCTGCTTACCAAGCAGATGCTCTACCACTGAGCCACTGTCCCTCCCTAATTCTGTTTGAACAGTATTAAAGCGTAACAAAAGGATGCCTTATAGTTGGCTAGTGATCCATTTACCCAGGATTGTGGCATTTTGCTTGTTCTACAAAGTGCTGCATTCCCTTACTTTTAATTTTTTGCTTTTTCTCCTTCAGATTATTTTTCTTTTTAGAACACTCATGGAAATATATTTTGTGGTTCAAGCTTGTGTCAATTTTCTAAAATAAAATAAAACCATTAGAATTAGAAGAGAGCAAGAATAAATTCACTTTGATAAATCTAACCTCATACTAAGTAGTAAAAGCCAAATTAATTAAAGCCACAAGCTTGTGGGTTCTAACATTAGTGGAAAATGGTTGCTGATTTGTTAGAAGAAATTTGAAAGTCGGGAATCCTCTACTCAGACTTACAAAAGCAGCAGGTCCCTGGTCTGGCCCAGGGATCCCTCAATCTTTGGGGCTCCAATGCACCAGCCCCCAGCTGGCTGGTGAGGGAAAGCCCAACCCCAGCTGGCTGGTGAGGGAAAGCCCAACCCCAGCTGGCTGGTGAGTGAAAGCCCAACCCCAAACAGAGACATCATTGTGCAACATCCCTGATGCAACGATGTCATTTGGAAGTGATGTTGTCAAATCACTGATGTCATGCTACAATACTGTAGGGTTTGGGCAAACTCGATGGTTTTGTAGCCAAAAAACATAGAATTTCTGCCCGAAACCCAGACCATCGCACATGACACCAGCAACATGATGATATAATTTCTGAGTGAAAAATTGCATGATTTTTATTTATTTATTTAGTAAATTTATATTCTGCTGCACCCCTCAAACGGGCTCAGGGCAGATTACAACATAATTAAACAGTTAAGACAATAACATTAAAACCTATAAAACAATCCATTAAAACAGTTAGACCTCCTATTCACAGAGCAAATAGTTTGCAACAATTTCCAACGGGTTAATAAGGCAACTGATATAATAAAATGACTAGGCCATCAGATGGAACATTTCAACCCCTTCACACGTATCAGTGCACTACAGCAAAGGAGGTCAATTTGGTGTGATTTGAAGGCCTGGCAGAAAAGCTCTGTTTTACAAGCCCTGCGAAATGGTAATAAATCTGGTAGGGCCCTAACCTCCTGTGGGAGCATGTTCCCTGGGAGCCAGGAAAGAGAGAGCCCTGGCCATAGTCAAAGCTAGACAGACATTTTTAGGGCCGAGGACAACCAGCAGATGTTGGTTTCCTGAGTGTAGAGCCCTTTGGGGCACATGCGGAAAAAGACGGTGCCTCAGATAGGTCGGTCCCAAGCCTGTGATGAACCTGTGATGGACTGTCAGTGGTTAATGCCTGAGAACCTTTGAGTGACAGGCTGTTCAAACAGAATTCTGTTGAGAGAGTCAGTTAAGGAATGACAGATGGTAACTGACAATTGAAAAGACAGTTTAGCACTGACTTCAGGCTGGGAAAGTGACTCAGTGGGTCACAGAGGATAACCATATTGTATATGTATTTTGGAAACATATCGGAGTAATTCTAATGCTGGTCTAGAAAGTATTCTCCTGATTACTGCATCAGTCTATGTGAATACAAAGTTTTTTGAGAATATAGTGACTGTGAACTGAAATTCTAGCATTAAATAGGGTATTTCAGCTCATAAATAAATTTTTCTTTGAATCTAATTCCTATGAATGCTAACAGAGTTTCACTGTAACATTCCACTGAAGTTCTCCACCCTATTTACTCTTTCCCATTCCTGAAATCCTCAGTTAGACTCTCCCCTTTTCCTGCTTCTTTCTCTCCTTCTAGGGCTGCCAACCACCAGGTGGAGCCTAGAAAACTCCTGGTATCACAACACATCTCCAAACTATGGAGACTTGTTCCCCTTTAGGCTTGCCAGCTGCAGGTAGAGAAATTCCTGGATATTTGGGGATGGAGCTTGGGGGTGGGGGCTGAGGTTTGAGGAAGGAAATGATCTCAGCAGGGTGTAATGTTGTAGAGTCTACCCTCCAAAGAAGCCATTTTCTCCAAGGGAATTTATCTCTGTCATCTGGAAAGCTGGTGGCAGTCAGCGGGCTTGGTAGGGGGGGGGTGGAAGTTGCAGGAGGGGTGATCACATTCACCCCATCTGCTGCAGCTTCCAGGCTGACATGCCATGCTGCTACTGAGCCCACACAAGAAGAAGTGATTGGATTTATACACCTTGCACTCAGAGTAACTTACAATCCCTTTCCCCATCCCCTCTCCACAACAGACACCCTGTGAGGTTGTCAGCCCCAATGCTAGGGGTTCTGGTGCCCCTAGGCTTATCCCTGATCCCCTGCCACCTCTTGGGGTCTTCTTGCATGTGCAAGGCACGTGCAGCCCGATGACATCACCGGAAGTGACGTCATTGGATCATGCACACTTCACATGAGCGCTCAGCCCAGCCCTACCCTGCTTCAAAGGGAGCTGGCAAGAGATTGTAACCTCTTCCCAGCTCCCTTTGAAGCAGCAGAGGGCTGGATGGAGCGCTCGCAGGAAGTGTGAGCAGTCCTTTCCCATTTCAAAGGTAATGTCAGTGTAGTGATCATTGAGATTCCAGGACAAAAGAACTCTTTCTTAGAAATAAGTTTCTTTATTGGATACACAATGTTTCTACTGGAGAAGACCATTGAAAGTGATAACATACATTGGATGGGGCCAGCATATATTGAGATACATCAAAGGCAGGTCACTTTAAATCATCATTAAAACAAAAGCTGCTTTCTCTTCAGAGGTGTTTGATTCACACGCCTGCTATCTGTCTTTCCTGAGTCTACCCACACTCCCCCTCCCGTCTGGCGGCCTTGCCTAGCCTGAGAAACGGCGCGGTGCCTCCCCAGCCGTTTATGGCCCTTGGCGCCCAAGGCCTCCCTCCTCTCGGCTGCTTCTCCCTAACATACTTTGCATTCTATTACAGGGCAAAAGGGTTAGTAAATAAACAGCATAGGCAATATGGTTAGTATCGATAGGAAGCGACTGATCACAAGCTGACAGGTAGCCAGGAAGAGACCATGGTTCTCCCACTTCAAAGGGAGCCGGGAAGATACTGTTCGTTAGGCTCTGGGAAACAAGCTTTGGCCTGGAACCATTTATCAATCCGTAACAAAGTCCTGTGTGAGTTCTGCACATGAGTTTCTTGGGCACAAACCAAGAAACAAACCATGGTTCAAGCACAAACCAGGCCAGTTTGTGGTTTGCTTTGAACCATGTCTTTTGGTTGCATCATTCCTGAATCAAAAAATGAACCGCATTTTTTTTTCCATGGTGGTTCATTTGGTTCATTGTTGCAGTTCGTTTTCAGACAGCCTGATGTTGATTCAATCAATTCCTAGGCAGTGGAGGGAGTGGACATGTGGAGAGCCCTAGAAACACCCTAGAAACATCGCGGTCTCTTCTCAACTCCCTTTGAAGCAGGGGAGGGCCAGGCGGAGAGCTTGCGGGAAGTGTGCATGGCCCTCCCTTGCTTCAAAGGGAGCCCAGAATAGACCATGGTCTCTTGCTGGCTCCCTCTGAAGCAGGAGAGGGCCGGGCAAGGGACAGGGAGGGGGGTCTTGCCCCCGCTCCTGTGGCAAAGTGGTGCCCAAGGCAGCCACCTACTTTGCTGACTCACATGCACTGGCCCTGGAGGTAGTTAGGGCTGAGAGAGCTCTCTAAAAACTGCTCTTGAGAGGAACCACTCAGAGAGTTATGACTGACCCAAGGTCATACCAGCAGGTGCAGGTAGAGGAGTGGGGAATCAGTTCTCCCAGATTTAGTGCACTTAATCACTATACAAAACTGGCTATCAGGTTGCTGTAATGCTGGTCCTGGGCACAGCTCAGATTCTGGGCTTCCATATCTAGAGTAGCCAACCTCCATGTGGGGCCTGGAGATCTCCTATTTTTACAACTGATCTCCAGGTGGCAGATATTTGCTCCCATAGAGAAAATGGCTGCTTTGAAGGGTGGATTCTATGACACTGTACCATGCTGAGGCCCAGGGCTTGAATTCAGTAGGAGTTCACAGGAGCACAGCTCCTGAACGTCCAGCCAGGGCCTGCATGCAATGGGGAGTTTTCTCTCTGCTGCACACAGATCCTGGGGCATATGCAAATGAGATATGCTACTGAGCTCCAGCCCCTTTTTTTCTACAAGATGACCCCTGCTGTGGCCACTCCCCTCCCAACCCCTCCCTCTTCCAGATCCATCCCCAAAGTCTCCAAGTATTTTCCAACACAGACCTGGCAACCTTAGCCATATCTCTATCAGACCCAGAATGGTTCATGGGCTGCTGTGGGTGCAGAGCAGCTCCCAGGCAGCTGTGCCTCCATCACTAGGCCCACTGTGGCTCTTGGGCTGCTGCAGTCTGCTGCATTGCCACCACTGGGTCCAGCTGTGCCTCTGCCGCTGGGCCCAGTGCAGCTCCCAGTCTGCCAGGCCCCATGAGGCTGATGCATTTTCTGTGTGTGTGTATGCTTGTACAGAGGATGCTTTTTTAATTGGGAGGGAAATTTAACCCTGTGGGGTTTTTTTTAAGTTGCATTTTTGTTGAAAGTTCTGTTTAGCCGCTGTGTGGCCTTGATCCAGAGTTTTAGCTACAGATTGGGATAATATAGATAATCCATCTACTGTATTGTTTATTGTATACTATAGTAAACTGTATACTTTATATTTATATTTTATACTGTATACTATGTACTTTGAATCGTATATTATAAACTGTATTTTTTGTATTTTGTTATACCAAACATTATATAACTATCGTTATAGTATACCTCGTATAGTATAGATCAGGGGTGATCAGATTGTGGCTCAGGAGCCACATGTGGCTCTTTCACACATATTGTGTGGCTCTTAAAGCCCCCACCACATTTGTTTCTTTCTTTAAATTACTTCTCCAAAGTATGTAATGCATGTAAAGTTAAACTTTGCTTTCTTTCCACCTCTCTCTCCCTCCACCATCTATTTTCCTCCCTCCCTCCCTCTAACATCTGCTGTTCATGTCTTGTGGCTCTCAAACATCTGACGTTTATTCTATGTGACTCTTGCGTTAAGCAACTTTGACCACCCCAGTATAGATAGTTCATTCTTCTCATTGTCCTCTATGATTGTAATCCTATCGTACTGCTCTCTCTCGGCTTGGCTTCGCGAACGAACGAAGATTTAAGAAGGGTGCAATAGTCCACGTCTGCTGCAGGCTCGCTGGTGGCTGACAAGACCAATGCGGGACAGGCAGGGCCGGCCACAGTGGCTGCAGGGAAAAGTCTGATTTAGGATTGGTGCTGTAGCAGTGCGATTCTTCCTCAAACTCCTTTTGTCCTCAAGACCAGCTATGCGTGCGTTCTCAAAGGAAGAGACAGCCTGGTGGATGGTGTGTCTCCATGCTTTGCGATCTGAGGCTAGGTCAGACCACTGGTGATGGTTGATGCGACAGGCGCCAAGGGATTTCTTCAAGGAGTCCTTGTACCTCTTCTTTGGTGCCCCTCTATTTCGATGGCCGGTGGAGAGTTCGCCATACAGGGCAATCTTGGGAAGGCGGTGGTTTTCCATCCTAGAAATATGCCCTGCCCAGCGCAGCTGCGTCTTCAGCAGCAGTGCCTCGATACTGGTAACCTCCGCCCGCTTGAGAACTTCGTACTGCAGTGTTATAGGTAAACTGGAACAGAGAGTAGAATTGTTCATTGCTCATTGCATGTCCTATGCCAGCTGTATGTACTGTTCTATATCCTGTAATCTACCTTGTGTCTCAGCAAGAAAAGTGGACTATAAACAAAGTAAATAAAATTAAAAAATCACCTCACAATGCTGTGCAGTAGAGATGCATTTTACAGGAATTTGGCAATGTAACATGGCTGTGATATATGTAATTACTTCTTGAGTGTAAATTTCATGTCTGCTTGGAATTTAAGACACATACACACAAAGAGATAAGGTTCACACATCTTATCTTATTATGGAACGAGCCGCCTGTGCTGATCTCATGATTTCCTTAATTGGATTATTGGTCCATCAGCACAAGACTGCATCCATTGATCCAAGCAATCAACAATTTTTTTAAAAAAACCACATGTTTTTGCCTTAGAGTGCACACTCTATTCATTAGCTATCAGTTGAAGTTTTGTCCATTCTAGTAAGCAATATTTCTCTTCAAAGGAATCCCTATCCATTCTCATTTTGGGGATGCATGTAGGAATTACAAAGATATCTGAGGAATAAAATTCCATAAATGAGACACTGAACCTGATTCACTTTCTGTATCAACAAATTCTACAATGGGCATAATAGCATTGTTGTGGGGAAACATTATTAAATTTATTGTATATACAAAACTATCTTATATTGAATCATATTCCTGGTTCTTTTTTTAAAATATATTTTATTCAGTTAGTGAATTTACAGGCATAAAACATAGACTGCAATTATACAATCATCATCTATATCATACATCTACAATTACCTATAACTGTGATTAGCTGCAATCATCTTACAAAAATAACATAAACATCAGTGTCTGAAGCATATAACATACAATACAAAAAAGAAGGAAAAAGAAGCACATAAAATATTAACAGCTATCCTTTAAACCATATAATTATCAATCTAGTGAAATATCTATACAGAACTGCCTATGTATATTCTTCCATTTCTTTGTATCACCTTTTCCATCTATCTTTTATTTTAACAAGTTTTATTAAGTTTTTACAGGGAGGTTAGGGAATTGGGGGAAGGATCAGGGATAAGGTACAGAAAGTAAAAGAATAGATTACAGTTATTACTCCATCAAGAAAAACAAAAGCAAAAGTATAATTCATTATACCTCCAAGTACTCAAAAGTAGTACATAGATATTACTTTTAAAGTCTACAAACATTTTGGTATTACTATAAAATCCTACTATTTAGTGGGAAATTCCAGATTGTTGTCTATCATGTCTGTGATCATACAAAACCACATCTGTATATCTTTAATCTACATAAAACAACAAAGGAAGAAGAAAAAGAAAAGAGAGAAAAGTTCAAATTCTGGTCTTCTGTACTGACTTATTAAGCAAGAAGTTTGTGTATATAACAACAGGAGCTGTGCATTTCTCTACCTAAGTCTCAAGGTTAACAAAAATAAAACCAGCTCCATCTATTTTCATATCTAATGCCTAATAATAATTTCATTACAAGTATATATTGTCAAAATCTATTTTTATTATTTAAATCATTGTATATTTTAATTTAAATTTAAACATTTTTAATTGTCCGCTATGTAATTGAAAAATACTTCCAATTTTTCTTGAAATTCTGAAATCGGCTTGTGCTATATAAAATATATTAGTTTATTAATATAGTTTATTCTTCCATTCTTTCAAATCTGGGCAACTTTTCTGCCTTCCATTTTGCAGCAAATATTACTCTTGCCACTGTCACCATATATTTAAATCATTCACCATATGTTTTTGTAATATTGCTTAGTAAAATATTTAGTAACATACTTTTGGGATCCATCACAAACTTATATTTTAATATCTTTTGCATTTCTGCATGTACTTCTATCCAATATTTTCTTTCTTTCTTACAATCCATGACATATAAAAAAATGTTGCATCCATATTTTGACATTTCCAAAGTTTTCCAATGAACTCTTATAGCCTTGGTTGCTATTTTCATTGTAGCTACTCCCAGCCTTCTTTTGGAAATTGTTCCTGAATGGTTTTGTATCAGCAGCATCTGTAACAGGAAACATCCCTTGTTTTGAAACTTTAGAAGAGACTGTGTTACATTGTAAATCTTATCTGTGAAATTGGATGAGAAGTTTCCTTCTGTTTGTTACGGCTAATGTTCCATGCATGTTATGACTTGCTTAATCTATACCTAACGAGAACTGTTTATACAAATGCCTAAAGTGTGTATGACTTTGATATGGATTTCTTGGTATAATCTTTTTCCTACAAGGAGGCTTTGCCTGGTTTTTCACTCACCTGGAGATTGGCAACAGTGCCTCCCCAGGAGGAAATGGCTGGTTTGGAGGGTGGAGTCTATGGTATTGTACCTGTTTGAGTTCCCACTCCTCCTCAAACCCCATTTGAGGCTCCAGCCCTCAAATCTTCAGGAATTTCCCAACCTGGAGTTGGCAACTCTTTTTCCCAGCCAACCTTCAACCTACCTTTATCTGCCCCTCTGATTTCAGCTATCCCCCCTTCCTGCGGCCTCTACCTAGGAAAAGTATAGTCATTCTTCACAGTGGGGACCAGCTTACATCATTCTCTCCCCCCCCCCCTTTTGATCTGCACAACAACCCCTGTGAGGTAGATTAGGCTGAAAGTATGTAGGTGATCTGAAATCACCCAGTCAGCTTTCACAGTAGGAATTTGTGTCTGGCAGACCCAGCTCTGAAGTGTTGTCTGCCATATTACATATTCCACTTCTACTATTACACTGGCTTTCATAAGAGGACTGCTGCTGAACTGGAGCAAGCAGCCAGGCCTAGTTAAGTCATGCTAGTCAAGTGACATCGTCACCCAGAGGGTACTGCCAAGCCTAGAGTAGGAAACATCCAGGTGGAGCCTGAAGATCTCCTGGTATCACAACTGAACTCCAGACAACAGATATCTCTCCCTCTGAAGAAAATTCCTGTTTTTGAGGGTGGACTCTATGGCATAACATTCAGCTGGGGCCTTTCCCCTCCCTAAAGTCTTGCTTCTGTAGACTCCACCAAAAAATCTCCAGAATTTTCCCAACCTGGAGCTGGCAACCCTAGTCAGGACCAGCCCCAATGAGTTCTCCCTCAAAAGCCAAAATAGGCCTCCCCCTGCCTTTTACTAGCAAAACCAAGCTTGGTTGGCTAGCAGCAGGTACTGTGGAGAAATAGGCACTAAGGACTCCATATGCTCTCTCTTTGTATCTCTCTCTGTACCTAAAATAAAACATCATTATTCTGTTGCCAAAGAATGCCATTTTTTGTCTATGTTTCTCTGGCTGTTTGGTTCCTCAGAGGAGGGGGGTAGGAGCCCTCAGCCAAGTGAAGGAAGGTTTTCTGTGGCTTTTGTCAGGGAAGGCTTTCCTTCTGTCTTTTGTGAAGTAGTGCCTCAATCCTCATCCGATGGAATGCAACAGAACTTGAATGTTGGTTGACAGGCCAATGGTTTATGGAGTATACTTTGCAGCCAATGGGAGCTGGATTTGGCCACTACCATAGGGCTTTTATTATATAAATGATTCTTTGCATATTCACTTTGATGTTGAAAGCATAATCTTGATTGACCTTTGATATATGGGATTTTGTTGAAAGGGAAACATTTTGAATAAAGACAAGGGAGAGAATTCTAGTGGCAACAATAATATTGACAAACGGAGCACAAAACTTGCATAACAGAAATTTTATAACATATTTATGTAACACCAAATATGAAAGGAAAGATTCCTTTCCGGGGGGGGGGGGGAATTCCAGGAAATGAAAAGCAAGAGGGATTCTTTAAAAAAAATCCACAACACTTTACATATACCTGCAACATATGAGAAGCAAATAAAGGTTTTATTGTGTTAAAATTATCAACTGAAAACCCCTTGGTGAAGAATGGCAAAGGAGATAATTATTTCTGAAATGGCAAAATAATATACAACCCAGCTTCTGAAGACTATGAGATTCTCACAGCTTGTAGCTGATGGTGATTAATAATTAGGAGGTGAGAATATGAGAAATGAACATCCTCATTTGTGTACTAGAAAGCCACTGACAAGGGTAAAGTTAAATCCTAATTGATTTTGTGAATCAAGGTAATAATTGGTGCTTTACAGTTAGAGCCTCTTATTCTTTGAAAATAAAGAAAAGCCTTGACTTACCATAGTTAGATAAAATGCAGAAGTGAAAAATGACATATTTTTAGTTTGAGTTATCTGTGATTTTTCCATGACACTTAATCTTTGGTTTAGGATCAATAAATGTTTGCTAATTTGTTTTTATATTTGTTTACATTTTTGTCTATGGCTTGTTCACTGAATAAGGTCAGTGTCATGTGCATGTATAATAAGACTTATTGTCGTTCATTGATGCTTAAGTCATCTTGAATAATTAGGGCATTTTATGAGGAAAAAAATCAGTGGAAAGGAAGGTGGAGCAAAAAAAAGAATCACAGACTCAGTTTACTCAAATAGAACTGAAATGGTAATTTAGGAATTAAAATAGCAGGGATGAAAAATTCCAAGTCATCCTTACTCCAGTTTCCAGTTCCTGGAGCAAATGTTCATTCAAAACATTTTTAGAGAAATGTCCCAAATAAAGCAACAAAATGTCCTAACAGTCAGGTGGACCATCACGCTCAAACACACCAGTCCAAAAGGCAATGACTTTTTATTCAAGATGTTTCCAGTTAAGGCAATTTCCCATTAAGAGGAAGGATGCCCACCAGAACTTTTTCAGATGGTGCCCAAAGGTACTGGCATCTTTTTTCAGTGCTCTCCCAAGTCCTGATTCTTCTACACTGGTCTGCCCCATTCTGTCAGAGAAAAAGAGAGTAGACTCTCAAGAACAGTCTAGTGCAGATCTGGAGAGGGGAATTGATGGACATCAGTACAACCTTTTATTTATTTATTTATTTTTGAGAACTGTGCACAGTAATCTAATTTATGAACAATGCATCATCCATAGCAAGCACAGTAGTGAAATAAGAAAGAAATGAAGGGTGAGAACAACACAAAAATACTAGAATCAAGAACTGTGACAGACAGCAGTCCTAAGCATGTGTAGAGGCAGTGCATTTGAGTGACAATGTCATGGGTGCTGGGGACCCTTCAGAGGAAGTTGAGTCTGATGAGGAAACTGTGCCCCTGCCACCTGCACCAGTGCCCCTGCCTCCTGCTGGAGAAGATCCCAGCCCCCCTGCCTCGCCCTCTCGGGTGGCTCGTGTGCGTGACCGCCTCCGGCAGGACCTCAGGGATCGGAGGAGGGCGGCACGCTCACAAGCAAGACGCTCCCTGAGCCCTGAGTTCTGAGAGGATTCTGGCCCTTCTAAGAGCAAGGATGCTTGAGTGGTAACAGGATCCTGGCTGCCTCCCTGAGCCAGCAATTAGCCCAAACGGGCAACAGCCAGCAGAGGGCTATATAGCTGTGGGCTTTGGGAGGAAGCTTTGTGGAAGCAACTAGTCATCTCCCTGACATTCTAGCATCCACTCCGGCTTGACTTTGGTTCCTGACTCCCTGACTTTGGCTTTGGACTTCTGGACTCCCTGACCTCGGCTTCTGGACCTCAGACCTGCGATACTTCTACAGTGATTCGGATTTGGTGCCTCGGACCCTCCTGCTTACTGGCTACAGACCTCGGACTGCCTCTGGACTTTGCCTGACCCGGCCCCAGCCGTGACAGACAACTAATGGAACTGCAAATGAGTGACAGCCAGGGCCGGCTTGCCCACTAGGCAAACTAGGTACTTGGCTACGGTCCCAGGAGAGGGAGGCGTAGAATTGGGCTTCCCCACTCCAAGTGCCCAAGACAACCACCTAGTTTGCCTCTTTCCCCACTGCCACCACTGCTGCCACCACCACTGCCAGCCACAGACAGCCCCCTCCCTTCCAACATGCATAGCCCCCCAAAGCTCGCTACTGCTGCCAACCCCTTCCCTCCCCTTTTGCCATGATTCACCTACCCCCACCCCCAAAGCTTGATGCCACTGCTGCCAGCCCCCTCCCTTCCCTTCCACCATGCTCTGCTCCCGAAGTTTGCCACTGCTGCCACCAGCTGCTGCCAGCCCCCTCCCTTCCCTTCCACTGTGCTTCACCTAGCCCCCCCCCCAAGCTTCAAAAAATACCGATAGGGCCCAGCCTCATCAAAATTTGGGTGGAAGGAGGAGAGGGGGCCAGTGACAGAGCGTGGCACTGCAGAGGGAGGATGAGAGGCAGTGGGGGGCAGTGGCAGAGGGGTCACTGGGTAGGGACAGATAATGGAACTCACTCTGATTGACTCAGCCTTCCATCCTTCTAAGGTCAGTAAAATGAGTACCCAGCTTGCTGGTGCGGGGGAGGAGAGTGTAGATGACTGGGGAAGGCAATAGCAACACCCATAGAAAAGACTGCCATGAAAATGCCGTGATGCAACATCACCCCAGAGTCAGAAATGACTGGTGCTTTACCTTTTTAAATGTTGTTAGCCAATGTTTGTTTTTGTATTGCCTGTAATATGTACTATGATCCCATGTTGTTCATTTTTCACAGGAAAGATGGTATATAATTTTTGAAATATATATTTTTTTCAGTTGAGTCAAACAAACTCTTAGCATTCAGTCTTGCTTGTCATGTTATTGAAGACCACAAAAACATTTATGACAAATTAAGTAGCTTTTTGCCTCTCCTCTTGTAGATATTTTAGAGTGATACTTTTGAAACTGTGGCTGTCTCCTTGATCTCAAGCACCCTGCAGATACTTTCATGGCCTTTTTGTCAACTTGAGTATTTTACCAATTGATTTCAACTTGTGCAGAGTGGGAATAAAGGCTACTTTCTTTAAAAAATTTTGCCATAAAAGACAAAAGGGAAATCGTTAAGAAATATTTATTCAAGGAAACCTGAGAGGAGGTATTATTCTTCTTTCAAGACTGGGAAATCTAGATTTTTTTTCTCCCATATTAAAAATGGATGACACTCAGACATAAGGTTACCAGATTGTCAACCTTCATTTAACAAAAGAAACAAAGTTGTTACTGTACAGTTGGAAGCCGAAAAAGTCAGCCAAAACGGATTCCATAAGTCAATTTTAACTTTTTTTTTCCAGCAGCCCTTTCCCCTGACAGTAAGTAGATTTTTTTTTCTCTTTTAAATGCCTCTTCCCTTGGAAGTGAGCAGCAAGCTTGGTGGTGAGTGCTGCCAACCACACGATACGCTTGAAGTAAATATGTGGCCACAAGGCCCAATATGAACCTTTAAATCAGCATAGCATTTGTAAGGCAAAGCACCATCTTGTATTCCCTCAAGAATTAATGTGTATAATAACAGTCCTTGTCCTCCTTGCAGGTGTTACTAATTTGTTCCTCAGTCTGCCCAGTACCATATCATCTTCAAAGTCAGAGTGCAAGCAGACAAATAGCTTCCCATGAGAGTGTGTCTACAGTGATGGGAGGGGGAGAGAAGACAAAGGGAAATGATGTAATTTTCCAGAGCTTTCTCCTGAAGATGTGTCATCAGGCCTCATTTTGGGCAGGAGCTCACAGGAGTTTTATTGTGCTCTTTTTTTCTTACCACCCCCCTCCAAAAAAACCTTGTTTCTGGGCTCCATTGTTCGACCCCTCCCCCCCCCCCAAAGAAATTTGCTGATTTCTAAGATTTGACAAACTTTCTAATATTTTCCCCTACAAAAAAAATGGGAAAATAACCAAAACATATAAAGCAGAGAGATGGAAATCTTCATCATGCCACTGAGGCCACATAGAAGAAAATAATTTTTAAAGTATGATGGGACTGGAGTAAGCTTTTATTATGACAATTATAATTCAAGAAGCATTTTAAGGTAGATGATGATGTCAGGGGTGTGTGGCATATGCAAATAAGTTATGCAAATGAATTGTGCTAATGGGCTCTGGCATCTCTTTTTCTATGAAATGACCCCTGTATGTCATGATTGGCTGTCATTTGCATCTGGCTTGAAGAGACAAAAACTATAATTGCTCTATGACTTAGGTTTGTCTGGTTGACTTATCAGGCTGGCAGGGGTCGCCTGATTTCCTTCCAGGAGACCAGAAGTGATGTTGGGCATTTTCAGGTCTTTTTCTGCTTCCAAGCTTACTTCCTGTTGGGGTGATACTCTGGTTTTGGGCAAAACTCTATGGTAAATTTGGTTTCATATGGTAAATTCAGGCATACTGAACATGAACATAAAATCAGTAGCATGATTATTGTCATCTTATAGTCATCTTATAGGGTTGCCAATCACCAGATGAGGGCAGGGGTCCCCTGGTTTGGAGGCCCCCCTTGCTTCAGGGTTATCAGAAAGCAAGGGGAAAGAGAAATGTCTCCTGGGCACTCCATTATACCCTATGGAGACTGATCCCTATAGGGTATAATGGAGAATATATTTGTGGGTATCTGGGGTGGCTGTTTTTTGTAGAAGCAACAAATTTTCAGCACAGCATCTAGTGTCTCTCCTAAAAGTTCTCCCCAAATTTCAAAAAAGTTTGGACCAGTGGATTCAGTTCTATGAGCCCCAAAAGAAGATGCCCTGTCTTTCATTATTTCCAAATGGAGAGGAGGCATTTAAAAAGTGTGTGGTCCCTTTAAGGGTGATTGCCAGAAAACTCCCTTTGGAGTTCAATTGTGCTTGTCACACCCTTGCTTCTACCTCCACTTCCTCCTCCAAAGTCTCCTGGCTCCAGCCCCATTGTCCCCAGATATTTCTTGAGTCAGAGCTGGCAACTTTATCACCTTAAAGTCACATGTAGTCCTTTGCCTTGAAATGCAGTTAAAACAATCTTATTTCCTCAATTTCTGCTTTAGTTACAGATCTTTAGATAAATGTGGTGCTGATAATGGATACAAAGCTTAATTTGGCCTGGTTATTCCAAACACCATCTTAAAAGCATCCCTTAGAGATATGTGTCTGTCCCTCAGGTTTATTCTAGAACTCTATTTTAAAGGGTAAAATATACATTTGTGACATTCCTTTTTTAATCATTTTATGGGATGCTGGTGCACTAAACACATCCATTTCATGTAAACCACAAAGAGGGTTACAAAATTATACATGGGTAGAGAAGGTAAAGAAATAGGTACTTTTCTCTCTTTTTCAAAATACAAGAATTCATGAACATTCAATAAAATGAATGAGTAGCAGGCTTAGAACAGATTTTAAAAAGTACTTCTTTATCAAAGGAGTAATTAACATGCGGAATTCACTGCCACAGGAAGGGGTGGCAGCTACAAGCACAGACAGCTTCAAGAGGGGATTGAATAGTCATATGGGCTCTGTTTACACAGTGTGTTGAGCCCATGTTAAACTGACCTGGTTCTGTTCTGAATATCTTTGTTCCGGATATTATCAATCAGACTGCCATACAGCAATTTGAATCACTCCGCAGTGAAACCGTCTTCTTTTTTCTTCCACTATTATGCACATGCACACATTATGCACATGTGCACATTATGTGCATATGCGCATGTCCATAGGTTAAAACATTATGTGGTTATGCATATATAGCTAAGTAGTACAAAAAAATGGCGACAATAAACCAGATGTCTGAGACTCCTTTTGCTCTGGGACAGCCTTCAGACATCCAGAAGTTGGTTAATATTGCAGCAGAACTATCCAGACGCAGAAAACTATGAGGTGAAACTGAAGAACTCAAAAAACATCGCAAAGGAGCAGGTAACAAAATAATCCAGTTCTGAGAAGGATTGGGCGGGGCTACTACGAGTTAATACTGGGAGGCAGTTGTTGCTGTCTGCTCAGCCACTTTAAATCCAGAAGGAAACAGCAACAACATCTGATTATACTGTGCGTCTGAACAGAGCCATGGAGTTCCATCAGTGGCTATTAGCCATAATGTGCAGATGAACACTATGTCTGGAACAATGATGCCTTGTATTCCTGATGTTTAGGGGGCAACAGTGGGAAGGCTTCTGGAGTCCTGGTACCACTGGTGGACCTCCTGATGGTACCTGGTTTTTGGTCAACGTGTGACACAGAGCTTTGCATGAAATGGGCCATTGGCCTGATCCAATATGGCTTCTATTATGTTCTTAGGTACCATCCTCACTATTGTCACACTGTTTAGGCAGCAGATTGTTTTATTTTACTAGTACATTGTGAATATATAGAAATCCATTTGCCAGATGAAGGAAATGATCTGCCAAGACAAAATGTTTATGGTAATAGCTCCCTTTAGAGTTATTCTGATATTAACTTTTTCAGTATTGCTCCTGGGGAAATCACACACGCCCACACACTCTTCCACAATTATTCCCATCCCTATCTGCTTTGTTTTCATTCTCAAAGCTCTCAAGCCTGTTTGCGAATAGCAGGCTTTGGCTAGCCTAGGGTTAAGAGCAATATCTCATCATCCTGTAGACCCTCCCTTGGCAATTTATGACAATTCAAAGGTCATTCCATTTCATATTAAATGCTAGAGCTCTAAACAGACTGGGGATCTGTTATGATTTAGATGGATTCCATTTCAGATACAACTTATTTAGAAATGTTGCGGAGCAGCATTGAGCTGCTCCATCAAGCAGCAGTTTAGATCTCTGTACAAACATTTGAGATAATTAAAAGATATCCATTTGCTATTTTGTTATTCAGTTGAACGCAGGTAAATTTAAATAAGGTAGAAACTTTGAGTGGAAAACCTTCCGGTCATGTGAATTCCAAATATATGCAAAAATGTCAACTTTTGGTCCATAAAAATTAATGGCCTGCAACAGAGCCCACTATTTCCTCTCAGGTTACATAATTTGTTATAGGCCAATTATAAGCAAACAACTTTAATACTATAAAAAGGGTAATAAATACCTGAAGACAGAAAACTCTGTTGCAGGATGCTTTGAATGCTTGAATAGATATATAATTATTCGTCAACTGAAGGCAGCTTTTATTTTTAATTACCAACTGCATTTCATTCTAAAGTGATTATTTTTGAGCTTTCATAATATAGTGCACATGTTTTAAGGCATTCACCAGCTTCCTATTTTTTTAATGTTTAAAGAGTGCAAAGCCTACCTGCACACCCACACAGATATGCATTACTCTATTAGCAGTAATGGAGGGAGACAATGTGCACTTATATAGTAATGTGCATATTTACCTTGGCCATTTCTCCAGTAAGAACCCACTTAACAAAGGAGTTGAGCAGGGCTGCATCCTGGCCCCTTTACTTTTTAACTACTACATTAACTCCTTGGTGCAACATCTAAGAAATTTATTCTTTGCTGATAAAATGATTCCTGTCTTACTATATACACAGATGATACTGTTACCAGGCATGCTGGTTGTCTCCTCTTTTATGATGGGGGAATTAGCAAAAGGTAGACTTAGGTAGAGCTATTTTAGAGAGGGTTCTTTCCACAAATAATATGGAGGTCAAGTATCAGAAAGAAGACTCCAGATTTAAAAAGGTTTAAAATGTTTACTTATAAAAGAATGTAGGAATACAATCAAGAAATCACAACGCACACACAATCAAGATACATGATTTACATGTATGAATGCATTCATATAAACTACAAGAGGTCCCCAAATCATTTAGAATCTAAAAAAGTATGCACATAAGAGTTCCATGCCCATCACAGAAGCTGAGTATATTCAAAATCTTCATCTACAAGTGAAAGGGCACTTTTTCTACTAAAGAGAAGTGTTTGATTTTCATCAGTTCCCTCCTTCCTTTCCACTGCAAATCTATATATCATATTCCATGCTGTTTCTGGGGACCCCTGACATCCAAGAGAGAAGTTTGGGCAATGAAGATGGCTGTAGCAAAGAGGGAGTGAAAGGGAGAAACCTGTCTGAGAAGTTTTACTAGTGATCCTTTAGACCTAACTCATAACATTTAAAAATCATCAATGTAAATCATACACAAGTCATTTTCAAAACTGAAGCACCTGTTAACAATCATTTCCTGACATATTAGAGGAAAATAATATTTGCCGTATATGGCCATAGTCCATATAGGCAATCAAATTTGTCAAGTTAAAATGCTACTAGCAGCAAGTGAAGGCAGTGCTTTTTGAATAATTAACATAGGTGATACCAGACAACTGACTAAACCTCCTTTCCATGCACTTCGTGAATAAACATCAAAAACTGAAACAATTTTCAGCCCTGCCAAAAACAGTTTGTGAAAATGTTCCACTCCATTTTCTTTCCATTTAGCTTTGCTCTTAATGATTATTGCTTTTATGGTAAACTTCCTTTAGGCAGTCTGGATGGTATTGCATCAATTAAACCAGATAAATGACATATTTTATTTACTGTAGAGGCTGATAGGTGATAATCAAGGTTGCAAATGGTATCACAGAAAAACCTTGTGATATTGTTTTCAAGGTAACAGGAAGTAACTGTAACTATGTGACAGCTTCCCCCCGAAGTCCAATGCAGCTGAGTAAAGATACAGGATACAGCTTTACCAACACTCATACATTGGATTTCTTGGAGATTGTGGAAATACATCATTGTGTTTAAGCTCAAGTTCTCCATATGCACTGTGTTTACTGAGTGACAGGAGTTCTTGCCACTTGTCTTGGGTTCAATTTTAGTGTGTAGTGTGGGGTATTCTTTTTTTGCATACTTGTGATGAACATAAGCACTAATTCCACTCAAAATGCTGCTCAGTAAATTTCATAACAACTGCCAGGTAATTGCCAATTCAGAGTGACAACTGTTTTCATGTGTGATACACCAGTCCACAGTTTTCCAAGCTATTTTGATCTTGGGACATATGAATCTACTTTAAGGTATATTTCTTATAGTCCTCTATGGAAATGAGAAGATTCAGGACATTATTGGATGTGACCCTTTAATGGCCTCCCAGCCTGAACAGAAGTCAGAAATCAATGCACCAATTTTAAGTTTTTGCTAACGGTTTGCATGGCTTATTGAATCAAATGCCATTTCAAAATCAATAAATAGCTCATTCAACCTAGTGGCATTCAAGTAGAATTTATGCATCCATTGTGGAGTCATGAAACAATTGCCAGTCACAGATCTCCTTCCATAGATATTCAATGGTTCTTTGGCTAATAAATCTTTGTCCAATATAGAAATCTAAATAAAAATTTCAAATATGTATTTTCCTACACTGTCTATAAATGTAGAGGTTTTTTGCTGTTACCTTCGAACAAAGGACTGTCAATCAAAGCTGACAGATAACCCAGAGCTGGAATGGAACTCTTACAGAGGCTTTATTATGCCTTTCAGGCAATATTAAGGGCAGAGTCTCCTGAGGTGATAGTGAATAATCAGATGATAAATAAGTCAAAGATTCTTTGTTGTGGTTAAAAGTTCCTGAAGTAGCACATTATAGGAATATTTGCAATCTCATTACAGTATTCCAGACATTTTAGGCATTTATCTTTGGTTTCCTTTTCAAAACAATAATTTCACACTGAACATCTCAGTTCCCCCTACAGTAAGGATAGCCTGCCTTCCTATCTTGGCTAACTGAGCACAATTTATTCTTCTACACTTACCAATGAAAAACAGGGGTTAAACAGCTAAGCTAGTGGATAGATTAATAGCCATATCTAATGTGCCTTGTGTTTCAGTGCTCTTCCAGCATGTGAGGATACAGGGGGAAAGTAAATAGATAAATTCCTACCTTCCTTCATAGGTGGCAGAAGCCACCTGCACCTTTTATTTTGTCAGGTATGCACCACATGACTTTAGGAGAGAGAAATTACATTTCACTTCACAAAAACATCCAGAAAACCAAACACAATTTCTCATCCTCTGCCCAGTGGCATTCCAGATGTTGAAATCTTCTTTCAGTCTTGTAAAGGAATACTTAGAAAGTATGTGGCTGATCCAACAGGGCTCTTCTTAAGTTCTTATGTTGTCGAGATGCTCTTTTTTCAAGAAGTGAAAAGAGCAGGAAGAAATTAGAAAGTATACAAATACGTGTTCAAAAATGAATTATTCATTTGGTCAGGAAGGCAAAATTGTAGACATTTTATGTTCTTCTTTACCTTCCCCACACAGGGCTGAAATAGACATTGTGATAAAAGCAACGCTGTAACCAGAAATGCCAGCTGCATGCCTAAGGGCATTTCCACATGGATTCAGGTTTTTTCTTGCTTTCCCTACAGCTTTGTGGTATATTTGTGCACCTCCTGCAGTTTCCCTGACTTTTCTCTGATGTCTCTCAAACCTGCACTACTGTGATATTTTGGAAAAGGTCACATTAAAGCTGAGATGGATGCCATGTGGATCTACTCTCCCATACTCTGGTCAGTTCCACACTAGGGACATGTTCTACAAATGAGTTAATGCTGGAATTAGCTGAATGTGGAATTTCAATAGTGAATATAATTGCACCATTGAAATCATTCACTTCTTAGATATTCCCATATGAATAGGGTGTGAATAGACTTTGTACTACTATCCTTCCCACACACAGAATCAAAATGGGGAAGAAAAAGTGACCAAGAAGGCATTCAGATTCATACTTGCCTCTGAAGTCAGCCAAACAATTGCACATTGATGAACTTTTACTGAAACATTTCTTCTTATTCCTCTCCAAATAAGTTTAACTATGCTTCCTGTTCATTGCATCTTTCTGCTGTACAACATGTTATCTCTAAGTAGTATAGCAACAACTGCTGCAGCCTTTTAAAATTGACACTAAAATATTATTGCATTTAATTGAAATAGTGCTTATTCTTAATAGAAAAAGTACTATTGATTTTTATTAAAAAAGCAACTGTGGCAGTTAGAGGTAACGTATAAACAGGTCTTAGAGTCACAATAAACAAGAAGGATCAACTGGAATAGTAGAGCAAAGACCATCCACACCATCAATTGTGCCTTTGTTCCACAATCTCTCTCTAACACACACACAAATACAAGTCAGATTCTGAAAATACCAAAGAAATAATATAAAAACTAAAGATTGCTACCAATAGTATCTGGAATCAATGCTGTTAGCTGTATATATAATTTGTGTCAATTGAATCACAACTGAAAGGTCTGCAACTACCCTCCTACTTACTTGTGTTATGTCACCATAGGAGGTCCAGTACGGCACAATGATTAGAGTGTTGTACTAGTATGAGGCAGGCCCGTAGGGTTACTGCTGTCTAAGTGGTCCCTGGAATTCTCCTGAAATTAAAACTACGGATGGGCATGAACCGGGTCACAAAGTAAAATTCATCACAAATTCTGGCCTGTTCATGGTTTGCAAAACAATGTTCATAGAAGGCACTAAGCACGAACATTTCATGAATGAATGTTGGTGCAGTTCATAGCAATTTGTGGTGGTTCATTAATGACTACATTTCCAAACAGACTGTCTTAATTCAATTAAACTGTTTACAAACCTCAAAGGCAATGTGGGGGGTGGAATTCTCCCACCTTGGAAAAACCAATAGGAGACTTCCAAAGCTTAACAGGTATTGCTTGCTGCCAATAACAGAGTTTCTATTCTGATCTATGGGAACAGAATGCTATATATATGCTTAACTCAGCTTAACAGTCTCTCTTCTCTCGGCTGTTTGCAGTTACAGAGAGGCAGGAAAAGCAGAGTAGCAGAGCACTTTCCTTGGTGATTGGGAACTCCTATCCCCTGCTGGGGTTTTGGTGTTAGGTGGTCTCCAGGCTCTGAGCCACCCCATTTCTCTGTTCATGCTGAGCAGAGGGGCTTAGCTAGTAAGTTCCTCAGATGAGCACCAACTTTTTGATTTTGATTTGATCTCCCCTGCTAGGATTTGGAGGTATTAGGTGGACTTAGGGCTCTGAGCCACCCTGTCTCTCTGCTCATGCCATGCAGAGGGGCTTAGCTACTGGATTCCTCAGGTGAGGACCCACATTTTATACCCATCCTGATTGTGAACTAACTCTCTGAGCCATGAGAGTGAAAGCAGGTGTAAAGGGTGCTTGTCATGGGGGGAAGATATCCTCCACCACCTGCATACTACAAGCCCCCCTCCCCAGGCACCCAGCCCATCTTGTCAGCCCACTGGAGCCTGCCTCTAGCAGCGCATCACCAGTGGTCTAGGAGCCTACTTCCCCAGATCTGTTCCTGGGGCTCTCCACAGAGAACAAAGAGTTGTTAGCACTGCCCAAAGACCAGCAGTCGCTAACACCCTTTGGCAGCTGTGATTTCAGGGGAAGCATTCTTCCCTTCTGCACAACTCCCTGTTGCTGTTCTTGCCTCCAGTACACTCCTCTGTGGCCCTTCTCAGTCAACTGTCAGAAAGCAGCTGTCCCTCCTCCCACCTCCCAGGGCATCATTTCCAGTCCACACTTTGGAAACATTTCTGCACTCTCCCCAGTGACCCCCATGTAGCAGAGTGACAGGTGTGCCACACCCATACCCTCAGGAGTACAAATCCCTAACACTTGTCCTTTTCTGTTAACACCTGCAAAGGGTGTACTCTAAGATGTTGCTGTTGGGGGGAAGACTGGCAGCCAGTGGAAGGAAGAAGAGACCGACTCCATCTCAATAGGGAGAAGTGGAGGAGGAGCAGGAGGCTCTTCCAAGAAAGGCTAACTGAACTCAGGGTGTTGAGGTGGTGGGACATCAAGGAAGGTCACCCTCCAAGAGATCATTCCTATAGAGATGCTGACAGTGCCAACCAGAAAAGTTTTTGTGGAAGGCCCAGGAAGCTGTCACAAAGCTCATCAGTGAGATTCTTACTGTAGATGGCCAACCCTTCTCCCTCATGGAGGATGTAGCCTTTTTTTTGGCTGCTCCAATAACTGTTGCTCTGTCCCCTCGTGGAGGACAATGAGCCAACAAGTCTTGTTCACCATGCAAAATTCCACAGTGGCAATAGTCAAGAGTGAACAGAGGACAAGGTAAAACCATGCACTTCTCAGCAGACCTCTGGAGCAGCCAGCAGCACAGCTCACCACCCACTAGTGGCAACCAGAGGAATTGTTTGTCCAGACTGTTGGGGCATGGCCAAGGCCGTAGGAGTAGACAGTCCTGCCACCAGACCACAGAGCGATTCTGGTCCATGTGTAGGAGATGAATGCAGACCATATGGCACAAAACATAACTGCCATGATACAGAGTAGCCTGAGAGAGTGGGTGGGTAGTGGCAACATCATCCATGGCTACATGGTCATGGATGCCGGCACCATCATGCTGGCAACAGTGAAGGACGCGTGCCTCAAGGGCATCATCTGTCTGGTATACACATTTCACCTGGTGGTGAAGGATGCTTTGGGGCTGGGGAACACTATCAGGGCCACCTGGGATGCTGCTACCCTTGAGATGGGCACCTTGCTGGAGACCTGCTGGCACTTGATCACTCAGTTCTCATGCAGAATCAAGTCTGCCTGTCTGCTGCATGAGAGTCAGGGGGAGGAGCCAGCTCATCCTGGACTTACCACCCACTGGAACTCTACCTATGCCGTGATTGCTGCATTTGGTGGTTTGCTACGTTTGCTGGGGCACAATAGCACAGTACAGGATGGCATCTTCTTCATGAACTCTCCCAAATGCTGCATGTCTTGAAGCCTTTCCAGGTCACTGCCAATGTGCTCTGTGCCGATACAGCTAGCTGGGGCAAGTCATCTTCCTAATTTGAGGGCTGAACCGGGTGCTGGCCTCCACATTGTAGCCAGATTCTGAGGGGATGGCTGTTCTCCCACAGTTCAGGGCCTTGGCAGAGCAGTTTTAGGTGGGCATCACCCCCAAGTTAAATCCTTTCTGCAAGGAAGGGAACTACCAGCTGGCCTGTATGTGTGGCCCCCAGATACAAAGTAGCATTGCTCTCTGGAATGCAGATCTCAAGCAATGGAAGCATGAGCTCTGCAAAGAAGTGCAGGCCAGCAGTTATGGCCAGAAAGAACAACAGGTTGAAGAGGCTGGGGTGGGAGGAGGAAGAGGAGAAGCCACAGTCTGGCATCTCTGCCTCAAACCACCCAAACAGCAAGCAGCCTCACTACTGGTCACCTGGGAAGCCAGCAGCAGTGGAGATGCCAGACATGTGATGATGGAGGATCTGGCAGAGGTGATGGTGAGAGAGTACCTCACCAAGTCTCCTAAGCTGAGCCCACCTCCACTGATCACCTGGAGTACTGGCCACGCAAGGCTGCATTCTGGCCTGACCCCTCTTCCATGGCCATGAGTCTCCTTTCCTGCCCTCCAACCTGTGTTCAGAACAAGTGGGTATTCTGTCAGGTGGGGGTGGGCACCTGCATCCAACACCTATCTCATGAAACAACATCTACCTCATAACACAATACCTACCTCATGATCACTGATTTCCACTGGCCTGGTGGGGATGGGGACCCCCCAAGCTGTTGTAGAGTAACTTTGGGGTGTACCTGTCAGACGTTTTTTGTTAAGTCTGCCTTCCTGTCATTGCATCACTATTCACTTTAATGAGCCAGTTTGGTGTAGTTGTTAAGTGCATGGATTCTTATTTGGGAGAACCGGGTTTGATTCCCCACTCCTCCACTTGCACCTGCTGGAATGGCTTTGGGTTAGCCATAGCTCTGGCAGAGGTTGTCCTTGAAAGGGCAGCTGCTGTGAGAGCCCTCTTAGCCCCACCCACCTCACAGGGTGTCTTTTGTGGGGGAAGAAGATATAGGAGATTGTAAGCCGCTCTGAGTCTCTGATTCAGAGAGAAGGGTGGGGTATAAATCTGCAATTCTTCTTCTTCTTTAAATGGCTACTAGTCTCCTTTCAGTATGTGCCTGTGCAGCTTGGTGGTAGTGCACCCTGGGGCTTCACTCTGCACAGGGGGCTGGAGCACAGTGAGCCCCTCATTGTCTCTAAGGTGAGAGGCCCCAGCCAGGCTGTCAGGGCCCATCACCATGCAGTGCAGCCATCCATCCAGGAGTTGCCCTGGTGGTGGACTGCCTCATTATTCCTGTGCACCCTATTTCACTGCCACCATTGGGGTTGCGTCTCCCAGAGTTTTGTTGTGCATGTAAGATAAAAGCTGCCAGCAAGCATGTTGAGAGGAGTATGGAGGTCAAGAACTGGCTGGTTTTGCACTGTGGTCCTTGATGGGTTGCAGATGGGGCAGATGGGTTTGAACAAGGGGGCAGTCTCAGAGATCCGCCTGCCTTCCTATGTGAAATTCCTGCTTCCCATCAGGGTATCAGCCTCTGGTTGATTGGTACTGCGGTATCTGTTAACTTCTGAGGGTGACATCTAAAGAGCAGGTGACATGCCTACTAAATGGGTGATGTCACTTAGGTGTGGCCTAATATGCAAATGAGTTTCTGTTGGGCTTTTCCTGCAAAAACAGAAGAAATTATTCAGTCTCTTCCATTTATCCAACAACTCCATCAGGCTGTGTGGGTCTTAAAACTTTAGCAAAGTCACTAATCACAAAGCTTTGTTAGTATATTTGTGCAAGTGTAAGATTTTGAGGTGCCTTGAAATTATAGCCAGTAGAGAAGCTACATTCTGAAGCTGCATGGGCAGCCTCCCCATCTTCCCCTGTTGCCACTGCCAAAAATGCTAATTCTTTTGAAGCCAGGGATCTGTGACAGACAAATATTCACAGGAAGTCTCCAGGGGAGAGCAGAATATGAAGAGAAATCCACCAAGTTGTAAGGAGATGTTATTTTACTTCAGGGCCTCACTTTCCAGTCTGATCTCAAGCCCATCTTTAAAAAAAAAAAACCCTTCTGCTCCTCAGCTCCTTAGACCCCAGAGCAAATCATAGTTTTCTCTTCATAGACTTCAAAGAGCAATGACTGAAAGATTACTATTTACTCTCTAATCGTAACTGGAATCATTCACTTTCAGATGCCTTCAGTAATTAGTTTACAGCTCCTCCCTCCTTTGAAATAAAGTTATTTATCTGCCTTTGAAATTCCCCCAGACTCCTCATAATGAAGTCTCATATTTCCTTAAGTGAAGTTTACTGATAAGACATACCTGTCATGTCGTTCCTATCAAGTGCAGGGGGAAATAAAAATTCATAGCAATTGATTGCCCTGTGTAGCCACAGATCCAGATGCCCTTTCAAATATTCATAAAGATCTTAAAAGGGTCCCTGTGGATACCATTTGTCTGCTGTACATTTATATATCCTTCCAGCCTTCAAAAAAATTGTCAAACAAAAGACAGTTCTGCAGCTACACATTATTGACTCCTGTTACCTTGTGGACGTCTGAATTCCCATGTTATAGTCATGTCATTGTGGAGTATGAATGCAGGGAGGGGGAATGTGAAATAAGTGAAATGATGGTGGCTGTCACAAGCTAGCTTTTTATAAGTTCCTTGTTGAAGCTAGGGATTCCAAAGCCATCGCTTGAAATTGAATGAAAGGAAAGATAGAGGGAATTGATATTGAAGGGAAAGGAAAGAGCAAATAGTGTGGTGCTGAGAATGAATGCTAATGTCATGACATTCAGGGAAGGTTTTCAAAGTCTGTCACTCCCCTGAAGTTATTTAGTTTACAGCCTACATAAAGTTATGTAAATCTGTTGAAGGATTCCCATCTGAAATAACTGTAACTTCATAAGAGCATTAAAAAGCCCTCCTGGACCAGATTGGAGAGAAGAGAATGAGGCTTGGGCTCTCTTCTCCACCCTCAAAACTTTCAAAGGCAAGTTGTGTTGTTATTTACAGCTTATCAGCATGTCCATCAACAGTAGAGGTGGGTTTTTTGTTGCTCCATCTCTCCCTCTAGTAAACTGTCAGGAGTTGCCTGGGGGGGAGGGGTGCAGCAAGAGGTGGTACCAGACATCAGTCAAGATGTAGGGGGATCCCCAACCATAGACAGAAAATATCAGTGATCAATTACATCAGTCCAGGGCTGCTCACTTCAGGCTGATTGATCTTTCTGCTTCCCAAAGCCTCCTGACTTCTGTAGACTTCTTGAATCTATTCATTAACCAAGCATGGTCTTTGTATGTTTCTTTATCTGTAGCATGCTTTTGTGTTTGTATTATACTAAATAGCCTCAAGGTATCCTGAAATCTTTCTAATTAATATAGCAAAATCCACAAACATTCTCACCATATTAAAAAAAAAGATAATATTGATTTGCATACAAGTTGCTTTTCTTATATCACTGCATGAGATGATACAAATTCAAATAAATGAAGGCAGGGAAACATAGGGAAAAAATGATTCATTTCAAAATATATCAGCATAAAATTAAAGCAGCTCGCACCTACCTTTATTCTCTATTATCATTATTCAGTAACTGTTACTCTATATCATTATTCAGTAACTGTTACCCTATTTTATTCACAAAAATATCTTCATCTATATCTATGTCTGCATTCTAAGGAAAGGGAACATTTCCTTAGCCCTCAAAATGGCCTTATGTGTAAATTTAAGTCATGTGAGCAGAGTTTGGGCATACTTTGAAACAATTGCTTTCCCCTTGTGCTCAAATCCTGATTTTTTTTCCAATTCATAATTCATGATAACTCCTCAATCCAATCAGAAGAAGCAAGCAGTGACAGTAACATGTCTCCTTCAGCCTATACCCAAACAGTTTATCATCCTATATTCCTGCTCAGTTTCTGTACCCTCCAAGCCAGGAAAATGGGTAACATGAAATACACAAGACCACCATGCAGAGAGTTTCCTGTATTCTACAACAGGAGTCAATGAAGTGAAGCAGAAACAGGGAAACTCAGAGCATGGTAACAGACCATCATGCATTTTGCAATATTGCACATTATTTATTTATACAGTGTCTTGGCTGCTTTTCAAACTTTTCAAAGTAGCATACAGGAAAAAAAAAACCCTGATGGATATGAAATTAAAATAATAAAAACCCAAAATCACATAACAATTACAGGGAGACAGGTGTAGTACTTAGACAGATGCCAGGAATAATATTAATGCCTATCTTAAAATGAAAAGAATGTTATATATGTTGCATTTCCTCCCTTCCTCACAAGTACCATGAGGTGGTTTGCTTCTGCTCTACTGAGCGTTAGAGGAGCAACGCAGCATTTGGGTAAGCAGATAGCAATAGTCTGCAGCAATACTCCCTCAAAGCTGTGGAGTCTTATGAGCAAAAATTCTACTTTGTGAGCTACTGGCATTAAATAGGAGTCAAGTTGCACCTTTAAGACCAACTTAGTTTTATTCAGAACTTAAGCTTTTGTGTACTCTCTAAGCACACTTCATCAGATGAGGAATCCATTACAGTGAGCAAAGCCACACGTAGCTGGTAGTCAGTGGCTCAGAATGCAAACAGGTACAAATTTAAGAACCAATGACAGTATAGTAAAATTATCTGGTAGGGAGTGGTTTAGAATGCAAAATGGTAAAAATTAAGATTCAATGACTATTCTTAATGACATTGAATCTTTTTTTTTTTTTTACCATTTTGTATTCTAAACCACTCCCTACCAGATAATTTTACTATACTGTCATTGGTTCTTAAATTTGTACCAGTTTGCATTCTGAGCCACTGACTACCAGCTACGTATGGCTTTGCTCACTGTACTGGATTCCTCATCTGATGAAGTGTGCTTAGAGAGTACATGAAAGCTTACATTCTGAATAAAACTAAGTTGGTCTTAAAGATGCACTTGATTCCTATTTTGTTCTACTACTTCAGATCAACACGGCTGACTACTTAGATCTACTGGCATTAAAGTTGAGCTACAGCATAAATTAGTTTGCTCTGGGGCCATTTTTCCTGTGCTAAGACAAAAATGTGTGAGCCAGAGGCTAAAAGACTGTGAGCTAACTCACACTCAGCTTAGAGGGAACACTGGTCTGCATGTCTTCAAACTCTAGTGAATGATGCCATAAACTACCACAGTCCCTGCATTTTTTTCCCAATTCTACAAACAAAACCCCTACATCTTTATTGCTAGAAGTGCATACAGTAGCAACTCACTTTCTGCTGCTGGTTTTCATTACAGAAATAGCTTCTATTCCCTGCAGTGCAGGTAAAGAAGAGAGATGCTTTCTCAGTAAGGAAGCCACCCCATGATCTAGCTTTCCAGAAACACACAGATTTCCACCAAATTACTCAGTAACTGTTACCCTATTTTATTCACTTTCATATACAACTCCCACTGCACTGTGGGGAAATGTGTTTTTCCTCCTAAATTCAATAGACAACGTGCTGTGTATTTATAGCACCAAAACCAGGACAAAGAAAAAGGCATCTTGCAGTTGGAAAAGCCAGTTTAGAGTTTTGTAATACAAAACTATTCCAAGAGATTGTGGCAGTTCTTCTTGAGAAAGAGCAATTTCCTATTAAAAATTGTGAACAAAGCGATCATTTTGGTTATGGATCAGTAAACTTTAGCTGCAAGCAACCACCTCCAGCACAAATTCTTGGGGTAAGACAAGTGGGATGTCTGGATTAGTGCTTTACCCTCTTGAAACACAATGTAGATAGTAGGATGCCACACTGGTACATATTAACAGTAATATTTACAATATAGCTTGGGTTTTCTAGCATGCAAGTGAGAGTATTAAAAAGAAATTAGTATAACTGGAGTTCCTGGCCCACACAATCTGGAGTTCTCTTAAGGCTAGTGCTTACACCATCAGTTTTTTTAGTTACATAAATTCAGAATTTATTTTTATTTATTAAAATATTTATATTCTGCTTCTTCTCATGGACCAAGGTGGCTTAAAAATCATAATCTAAAACATTGCCATTTAAAACCAATAAATGAAAACTCCAAAATGTAATCAGACAGACTATACATCTTTGCTGAGGAATTGTTTGGAAATGAGCACCCTCATTTATAGCACCCCAGGAGTTTATTTGCCAGGCAATTTGAACGAAATGTACACAAGATGAATGTCAAGCTGACAGGCCTCACTTACATGCCTAGGCAGGGACCCTGGGAAAGTGTAAAATCCTGGTCAGGCCAAGCTTCTACCCCTCCCTTCACCCTAAGGTATGCATAAACTGGAACAACAGACACGCTTCACCCCAGAGCTAGCACTATTCAATCCTATTAACCATACTTTCCTTCTACCCACCTGTTCCCATACAATAGCATTCCCTAACACAGACAGGCTTCCCATCCAACACAAAAGAAGGGTAATCAAAGAGTACTTTTGCGTTTCAATTAGTTTAATTGAACAACCATTTACATTCCAAATCACCAGAAGAAGCAATCAGAGTTCCAGCATCTACTGGTCCTTTGTCCATTCTTGGGAATATACCATTCAGACTTTCAGTTAATCTCATTAATGTTTTGTTCTAAGGGGCACCCACATCACCATGCCCTGAGGTTATATTTTGCCTATAACTAGACTCACACAGCTTCATTGCAGTGTGTCCTATCTTGGGCACCTAGGGACAACTCACTCCCAAACCTATTTGGCTCTTCTGGGAGACACTGGTTCATTTCACAGCCTTTCTCCATGGATTGCTGCTCTTCTGTACAGGTAGCTATAATCCTTTTAACTCCCTGTTATATTCCCTCTCATCTTTATATTTCTGCTAGCTTGTGTGTTCGTTTCCAATGTGCATTTATTACTGTATGTGTATTATTTTTATACAATTTCCTTCTTTCAATAAAATTACCTTTCTTGGTTAGGCAATAGACTGGTTATTTCTGAGATTTCTCTAAAGGGAAAAATCCCATAAAAGCTTGTAGCTCATGTACCTAGATTACCCCCCTATTGCAAGATCTCTCTGTCTCCTTGCTAATTCCACCAACAAAAACCAGAAACAGTGCCCCTTTTGGACAACCAATAGCATATGTGGTAACAAAATAACCCCCTGAAGAGGTATGATTATATCCCATGAAAAGTCCTGGCAAAGTATCAGCACATCCTAAAACTGACAAGCTGTTCCATATAATAGAAATGACAATTGAGAAGATATGGACTCTGATTGGTGCCAAGAAGGCTACTTAAGGGAGAAACACAACCAGTAGGTGGTAGCCTGAAAACCAGAGCTGGTGCATGGGAATATACAATTGGTCCTGAGGTATGGGATGGGTTGTCATCAGTATGCTGATGCCACCCAGCTCCATCTGTTGATTACTGGCTGGCCGGACTCTGCCCCAGGGGTATTAGACAGGGCATTACAGGCTGTGACTGGTTGGCTTCAACACAGCCAATAGAAATTTAATCCAGCAAAGATGGAGGTCCTGTACCTGAGATTGGGAATTCAGCTCCCAAACATCAGCAGGATACCACTGAAGCAAGTGCCAAGGGTGAAGAGCTTGGGTATGCTCCCGGATGCCTCCTTTTCAATGGAAGCTCAGGTTGCCACCATTGCTTGATCAACCTTTTATCATCTGTGACTGGTCAAGCAACTGGTTCCATATCTCATTTCCCAGGGTTTAGCTACAGTGATCCATGTAACAGTCACTTCCAGACTGGATTATTCTAACTCTATGCAGGGGTGCCCTTGAACCTGACCCAGAAACTGCAGCTAGTGCAGAATGTGGCAGCTCATGTGCTGACTGTGACGCCTGTGTGGGCTCATGTTCAGCTAGTTCTGTGCCAACTGGGTGCCAATAGAGTATCAGATCCAGCTCAAGATTTTGATGTTAACCTCAAAGCCCTATGCAGTCAGGGACCTGTATATCTTCTGGACTGCCACATGGAACCAGCTCAAACTGAGCATGGCTGTCGAGCTAAATTCACCCTAACGATGTTTGATTTTGTGTTTTAACAGAAATACTATTTTTAAATTATCTATTTTTTTGTTATTGTTGTAACTTGTAACTCACCCTTATCCCACTTGCAGGGAGAGTGGGATAGAAATAGAAATAAATAAA
The DNA here is from genome assembly GCF_032191835.1 of Heteronotia binoei. Lineage (NCBI taxonomy): Eukaryota > Metazoa > Chordata > Lepidosauria > Squamata > Gekkonidae > Heteronotia > Heteronotia binoei. Next base: position 94,087,579 of record NC_083229.1, read on the forward strand.
TTGAAGGATACAGTCCTTTAGATATGTGAGGAGATTTAAAGGTCATAACTGACACATTTAACTGGACTTGGAAACAAACTGACAGCCAATGTAGCTCTTTTTAAGATAGGCAAGATTCCCCCCCCCCCCAATGGCTAGCCCACCCCTTACAATAATCAATCTGCTGCATTCTGAACTAGCTGAAGTTTCCAGTTTGTTTTGAATGAATTTATGTTATTTTGTTTGTGAAGAAAAGGCTTAAAGAACCATCAGTGTTTGCCATCAGTGTTGCTTTTTTTTTAATTAAAGTAATCATTTTGTGTGTCACGTAGACTAATATAATAACATATCTCTGTTTCCAATGAATATTCCAGTTCTGTTGCCTGTTTATAACTAGCAAACAGGACATAAGCCAAATTGGCAGTCATTTGAGCATCCCTAATTTGCTTCAGTATTAATACAAACAATCGCAATGTGGACATAGGGTGAAGCACAAGACGTCTTCAACATGGATCTGACTGCATTCCAAATTTCTGCTCATTAAATGGTCATTTGAAGTTACCAATTAAGTCACTGCAGTAAGTGACAGCATGGAACTGTTGCCTGACAGAACCACCTACTTCTACATATTTCATGGGAGAGAGAAATAAAAGCAGTCCTACTCACCAGATTTATACAAATAACAGTGTTAAGAAATTCAGAAACATTAGGCAATTAAAAATAATGCTTAACCAACTAACACAACGTTAGGCTCATTTAATCCTGCTGCTTTTGATTCTCAGCAACAGCTGCTGCATTGCCATCAGTTAGACATATTCAATTTAAATCAATAGACTGAAAGTTGAAGTGTAGGTGGTACATATTTCCACAGTGCATTAGTAGCTTCCAAAAACGCTTAGGGATTCAGCATGATTCATCCTTTCAAGACTGCATAATCACTCTGGAAAGAGTTGAGAACAATTCACTGTATTACTGATCAGGCTGATCATAATAATTGGCTGGAAGCAAAATCACCATGTCTACAACAGGACAAATAGCAGAAGACCATTTATAAAAATGCCCATCACTCAATTATGTCAACAAACATCTTTGTTTTATTTTTTTAAAAAATCAGTGTGCAATCATTTGAATTTCAGAACTCTTCATCTGTGAAACTTAATGGAAACCACAGAAGATTTAGTGGGCTGAAGCTAAATCCTACGAAGACAGAGGTCCTTTGCTTGGCTGTTATTAGGTCTCCCAAAGTGGGGACGCATTCGGCCAGGTCTTCGGACTCTGCACTGGCTTCCAGTGATGTACCGAGTCCAGTACAAGGTGCTGGTTATTACCTTTAAAGCCCTATATGGCCTGGGACCTGCCTACCTGAAGGGCCGTCTCTCCCCACATGTTCCGCAGAGAGCACTGAGGTCAGGAACACAAAATCTCCTCACTATCCCCGGGCCAAAAGAAGCCCGCTTGAAAGTCACCAGAGAAAGGGCTTTCTCCGTTATGGCCCCCACATGGTGGAATCAGCTGCCGGAAGAGGTGAGGGCCCTGCGGGACCTGGTTCAGTTCCGCAGGGCCTGTAAGACGACCCTCTTCCGGCTAGCTTACACTTAGCTGGGATGAAAACTTGATGTAACTGGCCAGCCATCTGTTTATATGAAATGTAATGTTACTGGTTTTTAAGGTTTAATTGTTTTTATCAAATTGCAATGTTACTGGTTTTTAAGGTTTTAAATGTTTGGGTATCTGGTTGTTTTATACTTAAAGTTGTTTAAATTTTATGCTTGATTAATTGTTAGAAGCCGCCCTGAGCCACTTGAGCCACTTGTGGGAAGGGCGGGATATAAATCTCGAATGAATAAATAAATAAATAAATAAATAAATAAATAAATAAATAAGATTTAGTCCGTTTATACTACTGAGATCTTTAAAGAATTATTGACTCTAAGGAATGAACAAAACAGCAAGGAAGCAAGACAAGCAGAAGGATGTAACTCTGCTTAGGATTGCACTGAAAGATTGCAGAATGTGTAGTCTGATCCTATTCGTGTTTACTTAAAAATAAACTACACTGACCGTACAATCTTAAATAGAGTCACACTCTTCCAAACTCCTTGACAGCAACAGAAGTGAGTAACTCTGTTCAGGATTAAATATGAGTTCCTGGGAGGGCAGTTTAACTTCCAAGTGAACATATTTTTAATTATGCCTGGAAGCGTTCATTCTAAACACACTTTCTATGGAGTAAATCCCAGTGAAGTCAATGGGACTTTCTCATGAGTAAACATGTACATACTGTATGTGTGCTTGGCTTTCTTTGCACCATGCCCCATAAAGAAAAAATACACTGCCCAACTGGTATGCTTTTCTCCCAGTATTAATCTTCATTTTGCTTTCCATATATCCATAAAAAGCAATTAGTGTCCAGCTGACAGGTGAGTAGCTGAGTGATATTTTAAAGTAATTGGCTTTCTTGGGCACTCTCACTAGCAATACATATTACCTAAGCAACAAATACCCTAAGGGGAAAATGTACAATGTGCCAGATTTACAAGGATTAGAGTGAAATTGACAAGGTAACTGACATGAATGGATTGCACTGGAAACATCTGGAGAGCTAGCAATGATTCTTCAATCAATGACTTTGCATTATAATGAACATACTGATTCTCATTACAATGTAGATTCTTTTTTTTCTTTTCTTTTTTACAAATAACCTCACCCTGGAAAATGTTTCAACATTATGCAAAATATCTAACACTTGTGTAATCTCATGGATTTGGTAAATGCAGACGATGCCACTCATCACATGTAGTATGAATACAACAAATGATAGAATGTCAATATAATTTTCAAAACATTGACAATATGAGTAGGAGTGTCTACATGAACTTTTTAAAAGGAACCTCTCGGCATAATTGAGCAGGGGGGAAAAGGGGAGAATACATTTTTACTGCCCACACATTATGTTCTATATACATTGGGAAGAAATCTGATAATAAATAAAAGTGTTCCACGGTCTCTGAAAAGCATGGGAACATTTCTGTGTGTTAACAGAAATAATATATTAAGACAGGAAAAAAGCAATCCTGTTCAGCACCTATGTTACACTGCAAATGTTCCCCGAACAAGATGAAGCTACATACTATAGCTGGCTGTGACATAATTTGAATATCATTTTACAAACATGGCAGGCACTAAAATATAGAGGTGCCACTGCTAAATAAATACATTTGTTCAATTATATTTATATTCTACAATTTCATCTGTTCCAGAAATAAATACATGCAATTTTATATACCCTTTCTATGGTATTCTTCATTATTATAGACACTTGGACAGTGGAGAAAGGTGACAGAAGGAAAATTGATTCATATGACATGTGGACCAATTTCGCACTAGAGCTTTAATCCTGGTTTAACTCTGTCCCCAAACTGACTTTCTACACTAAAACCATAGAATCATAGAGACATAAAGTTGGTTTCTCTGACTCTATGATTCTAGTGTAGAAAGTCAGTTTGGGGAAAGAGTTAAACCAGGGTTAAAGCTCCAGTGCGAAATTGGTCGTGGTGTTTGAGGAGAGTTTTACAGATACTATGGATCATCAAAAAGATCAAGTCAAGCCTGAGTTCCCCCTTGAAGCGACAATGACTAAACTGAGGTTATGATACTTTGGTCAGATTATAAGAAGACAAGAGTCACTGGAAAAGACAATAGTGCCAGGAAAAATTGAAGCCAGCAGGAAAAGAGAAAGACCCAATGTGAGATGGATTGACTCAATAAAGTAAACCGCAGCCCTTAGTTTTCAGGCCTGAGCAAATGATGGGACGTTTTGGAGGTCGTTTATTCATAGTTACCAAAAGATAGAAACATTATTATACGTAACACACAAACACATCCTGGACTTAATAAACATCATTATTAAATCATGAATTTGCGCATTACTCTTTTTGAACTCTAGCATTTTAGAACTATAATATCAAGTTTTTGAAACTATGTTAGATGAATACTCATTGAAAAACATTTTTTTTAAAAAAAATCCCAGATTTCAAGAAAGGCTCATGGATCAGTTTTTGTGCTCCTTTGTAAAATTATTCTCCCAGGTGATTTAGCCATGACACGTAGTAATTTGTCCTGAGCTGCCACTTTGCCAGTAAAGCCTGAAGTCATAAACCTTGAGATGAACTCCTGACTTCAGATGCAGAAGATTTCATCCCTTGCCATTTCTAGTTGAAGGATCTCAGGTAACAGGTGCTGGGAAAGAACTATCTTTGCCTGAGTCCCTAGAGGACAGCTGCCAGTCAAAGCAGACAGTTCTGGGCTGGATGGACCAGTGACCTGATTTGGCAAAATAGAACCACAGTCACAATAAAATACATCCCATAGGAAAAATTCAGGTTACAGAAATGCACTAGATACTCGAACAATTTAAAATATTAATTTGGAAACAATATAAGACAATGACTTGTCAGGCATTCTAATGATCATCATGCTACTAGAAGAATGAAACTATCCAGAACAAAAAACATATATATCACTGAACAACTTCTTGAATGAGAAAGTTGGACACAACTGGAAATTGCAAGCTGATGCAGCACTGTTTTATTCACTAACGCAAGCAAGGCCAGAGTCATCACACTTTTATTGTCCCTCATCAATATGCTAAGAATGCCAATGTCACTCACAGTCTTTTATGCTTGCAAAAACTCAAGTAAAGTTCAACAGATATTGTAGGCACTGAAAACAAGAATTAATGTAGAAAAGAAATATAAAAGAGAAAAGCCAGGACTAAAGCTGCTTTGGATATCACCAGGATTTCAACATTTTAATCAGAGATAATTTTAATATCACTAAAAGGTCAGCAACTCATTTAATATTATGTTCTACCTAGTACCTTTTATTAAGGCCAACAAGAAACACCAGGTTTCAGAAAGTCAGTCACCCTTGTTAAGGAGATTAGCTGTCAAAAGCTTGTATCTATATTTTGTACCTTCCAGTAACATCTTATTTACATTCACTTACACATATGTGTTTGTTAGTAATTACAAAGGAAAAAATGAGAGAACCTGTTTCATGGGTTAATACCATGGAGATCTAAGAGCCTGTTTCAGTTGTAAAACCACATTGCGGGGTGGGTGGGGGGAGTTAAGGAAGGGATAAATTCCTGATAGACACTTTTGAGCACATTGACTTCAGCCCTGCTTAGACTATCATCAAAACTTTTACTAAAGTACCTCTACCCATTACAGAAAATGTTTGCCATCCATTTACCCATGTCCTAAACAGGCTGTAACTGATATATTTAATTGAAACATAAGCATAATTTGAAGTCAGCAGTACAATTATAGTAATCCCCATCTCAGTCACCTGGTAAACTTGCGTAGTCTAGACGTTATAAAATGAAGTGCTTGCTAACGTTGGCAGAGAAGTAACTATATGGACATCTACTTTGTCTATAGATAGACTGGGAAATTAACTATGAGGACATTTGTAATTTCAAATGTAATAAAAGTGCTGAGGCTCACATTGTTTTGGTTATTTAGTGAGAGAACAAATAGTTATGAAACCCTTTTGAGAGATCAGATGTGGAAAACCTCTTCCATGCATAGATTAGCTCTTGTGGAATAGGAAATGCACATCATAAGGTCTAGGGTTTTGTTGTTGTTTTTTAAAAAAAAACTTGAGCTATAGAGAATATTTGAAATTCTGATCTTGGATCATAATAAACTTGACTTGAATTGAGAATACTACATCCTTGAAAATATTTTCCTTGCAGAATTACATCAAGATTATTGAGGCAGAAATAGTTTCATTATTAGTCTCATTGTCACGAGTTGGGGTGCAGGCAAGGGGGAAGACTGAGTTCAGTCCGAGCCAGAGGAGTTTTGAGGGAACCAGTAGCCGAAAACAAATCATAGTCTGAGAACAGGGTTGTATAAGCCAGGAGTCAGGAAACTGAGAAGTCAGAGCAGGAAAAGAGCCAAGAAACAGGAGCCGGAGTGGTCACAAGTCACTGGATGGACTTGTTGCTTCCACAGAGCATGCATCTCGAAGCAGGAGCTGCAGCTGTTTCCAGTTAGCAGGCAGTGGGGCCAGCCTGGCATCTGCTAAAACTCTGGGCTGAGTGAATATCTTGCCCGCATTCTGGCCTTTTTCCATCGGGTTGCTGATGGAGTCTTTCCCATATGCAAGCAAGGTGAGGTGGTGAACTGGGAGTGTGTGTGTCTGCCTGTTGTTGTTCCTTGTCAGCTGTAGAGCCAGGTGCCGAGAATGTTGCGGGTGGTGACAGTTAATCAGTCAAGTCGTGAGAGGGGCCAGCTGTTGGCTCCTCAGGGGTCTGTTAACCCTGTCAGCTCTGCCTGGCCAGACCGCTCATCAGAGCCCATGACACTCATATGTAAACAACAGCTCATCTTACACAATGACCAGAATTCTTCTAAGACATAATTTTCACTTCAACAGTTCCATGCAATCTGCTTTTGAAAATGCCCTCAATTTTGAAATGCATTATTACCATGTGATTTGGAATGTTAATACTTCTCCTTAAAAAAAAAAAAGTATGTCAACAATTTAGCAGAATATTCTATGTAAGGCCCAAGTATGGTGTTGGGAATTCCATGACTGAAGTTTCCAATCCATGTGTTTTTTCTTTTTCCATAAAATCCATATCAATCTCTATCCAGTATCTCTGGAAATTTTTAACACAGGGGTGTCTAATGTGTGGCCTGTGGACCAGATCCATCCCCCACATTGTTTGTGTCCTGTAAGCAACTGGCTGTCATCTGCTTCCTTCTTCCTCTCTCTTGCTTTCTTCTGCATCACAAATTGCTTTGCCAGGCTCTCTCTATTGTAGAGGAGCTACAGAGCAAAACCTCTTTTCCCTTCATTGGCTGAGGTTCCTCCTTAGGGGAGGAAGGGAAAGAGTGAGAGCTTGCTTTGCTATGCCAGGGATCTTTTGGGTGCAACTGGGTTCTCCTTCTCTTTTTCACTGTATTCATACCCTCATGATCCAGTCTTTCTCAGTAGGAAATCAATGTGAACAATTTAGATCAGAGATAACAAGCCAGTGAGATGAATTAGGCTGAAAGTGTGTGTCCAGACCAAGTTCACCCAGTACATTTCCTTTATAGTCTGGTGATTTTGAACTTAGAGTTCCCAGATTGTAGTCTGATACTGACCACTGTACATAGTTGTCTCTCTATTCTTGCACTGCCACATAAGAGTTGTAGTTATTTCTCTGGGGAAGACTATAGTTTTGTAGACAAACACATAGCCCTCAGACTGTGTCATGGTACCTTCACATGTTTTTGATCAGCACTCCAAACAACTTATGTACAAAAGTTCGCAATGTCCAGTCATTTCATTTTTTTCATTTGGGTCTTAGGATCAAAGTATTGACCATGAGTTTCTGTAATGAATGCTAGTAAATCAAAAATAGGTTTGCAACTTAGAGACACCTGAATGACACCTGAACAGCATACTCAAGATCGCTACAGCACAGACGTCTCCAGTTTTTGATGCAATAATTCAGAGCAAGAGGTATCAATTATCAAGAACTGTTAAATAAACAAAACATTGCAAGAGTGTTAATGTTTTAAGCATGTTTTATTTTAAGTTAAACGTTTCAAAAAATCTTTACTTGTGTTTGTCTGTGTCCTTTAAAAAGTTTATATCTCTACTACCTGGCATTACATTTTATGACACACATAACCTGGCCCAACAATGTCTCGTTTATGTCAGATCCAGCCTCATAATAAATGAGTTCAACACTCCTATTTTAACATGTTCTGAAACAGTTCACCAAATCTGACGTCATGACTAAAGTTCTCTTTAGCGTACCGTTGAGGAAAAGTTCAGCCAGTAATTGGAAATGGATGATCTGGGATGGGAAAAATATATAATGAATAGCTGCTTATCTGAACTATAATTTTAATATAGCACAACTTTATAAATGAAATAACTGACAGTTGCCATAATCCAGCAAAGGAAAGCTGTACACAAAAGTGGTTTTTGTAATGCTTTAAAAAATTGGAACAGCCCCAAAAGCTTAAGCATATCCAAATTTCTTTATGTCAGTTTGGGGATACTATTTGCATTACACTGATTTAAATGGGATCTATATTTGAATGCACAGTCTTGCCTGCATACTGGTTAAATAGGTTTTTTTTTTTTAAAGTCATGGTTAAATAGGGGCTTTTTTAAAGAGTTACAACCACAACTGCATCAGAAGAATGAATTATTCAGCCACACACAAAAGACAGTTTTAGTCAAGACAATTTGTAGAACATGTAACCAATTAAATCATCAGAAATTCTGATAATGCACCAAGTCTAGGCATTAATGGATAGTGGATGACATGCAATATATAAATCATGGGGTGATGGGTTTTAAACTATTTCCAAAGGCTTTGTGTTTTGTCTCTAATATGGATTCCTTTGCTGTATTTGGTATTTAACCAGCAGAGACAGAAATGATCTGCAGTAAATTGTAGCTGAGAAAGTAAATCCCAACAAATGGAAAAGTAATACAGTAATCTCCGGCCTAGATGAGATATAACATGATAACTGTTGTAGCATTTGTTAAAGTGAGAAATGAGATGTTCCTGCCATATATTCTAGATGACAAGAAGTGTGCAAGCCTACATTATTAACACGGCAGAGATGGTTCAGATTAGGAAGTATCTTTCATTTCAGCACTTGGTTACAATTAATCTCTAGGTAATCAGACATCAGTGTCCGGAACAGTAATCCCATCTGGGTGACAGCAGATGCCAGTGACTAATCATCAGCTTTGCACTTTTTCTTCCACCCCCTCTAAAACTCTTAATCAAGAAATGGGGAAGAAAAAAACATTAAGCCTTGATATTTCAATGCTATTGTCTGAACAAGGAAAAGTTATATAATATACTAGCTGCGAAAGCAAGAAGAAGAAAAAAAATGAAAACCTTTAACCTGTTGGTCTGAAATTAATAGTTTACCAGGTTACTCCCCCAAGATTCCTCACAATTTACTATGATAGCAAGAGAAAGGATAGTCGAAATCAAGAGTTATCATACAACAGCCGAAGGGACAGGATATATTTGGGAAAGTTTGCTGCACTATGACAGCAGATGGCAGGTGAGCTGGCTGGAGATTAAGTGGCAAACACTGACTCACTTTATTTAATGAACTGGGGGAAGAAGACCAGCATTTTATGATGGCTAATATGGAACTGGAGTATCTGTGGAAAACTGACAGCAATAGCAGAAATGATGGGCATCACTCAACACTTTCAATTGCAGCTTTGAAAAGATGTTCTATTGTCCTTGTGAATACTTCATGAAATTATTCTTGGGAATGAATGCATTAGAGATGTACATTGGGAAGTGAATTTAGCACAATCTGTAATATAACTATTCTGATCACTAGCAATAATGACACTCTATAATCTCCATAGATCTTCAAAAATTACTGCTATGCTGGTGCCTCAGTGCTCATAGTTGAATTAGTAGCAGAAATGACCAAACCGGTAGATGAATTGAACAGGGCAAAATTCAGCCAGAAGGCTTGGCAGAAGAATGTTCCCATAGCACTTTCCAGCAATCATTGCATTGATTCTAAAATAATGACTTTTAAGTATTCAAAGATGGGAATGTTTTGCTTGCATTACTCCAGTAGGATAAATGAAAATGCTATACCAGCCTATCCAAGCTGCAATAGGAAATGTGGCTACAGGGAAGAGGCATGTGTTCGTTTGTACTATCTGAAAAACACACAAGCCATCAAATCACTCTTAAGACCTGCTCTGACCTTAAGGTATGACAAGCTCAAAAGTCTCCATAGCATTGTCCCCAAAAGGTAATGTAGCATTTTATTGTATTTAGAAGCCCTTTATAATCTGAGGACCTAAACAGTAGCTTGCTTAGTTTATGCATAGATTGAGCTCTGATTGGGAATGGAGAGGGAGGTGGGGTAGAAGGAAGTTTTTCCTTCCCAGCCATAAAATACAGCACCAAGCCAGATGAAACATAAGATATCTGTGATGATAATGGAGGATGTAAGATTTCACTGCATGAGAGATCAGCAAAGAGAAAAATTATTAGATGTCTAGACATCTTTAATGTTATGTAAAATTAGCAATGCAACTTGCAGGTCTAGGGCCTATTAGGGAAAGAGTATGCAAAAGAAAAAACACAACCATGACTTTATTGAAAACAGAAGAAAGGAGCATGTTCTTTATTGAAAACAATAGAGCAATGGCGCAGCATATGGATGGATCCAGTATTGGGCAACCTCTCCCCCTCAGCCCACTTGCAAGAGGGAAAATCATGGAGTTGCAATGTCAGTGGCAGCCACCTGCTGACCATTGAATAGTTCCCCTTGCCACCAGGTGGTGAAAGCCAGCTGACAGGCCCTGAACTGGGCATGTGGCATGATGGTTCTACCCACCAAGGGAGTCCCCAACCAGAGAAAGTGAGCATGTAGGCCCATTCTCCACAAAATGGATCTGTCCCAGTGTGCCAGAAGAACAGCGAGGGGTGACTCTCCCAACTCCTGCCAACACTCCTAGGTCTGCAACCAACAAAGCAATACATGGCACAAACTGTAGAGTCAAGTGTCCATGCCCCACTCCAAGAAATGAATATCATCATCCCTGAAAAAGGGTGCTTGCAGAAAAGAAATGTCTGTATGCTCAATAATGTCCCACCAAAGAAGAAACTAGCTTTCCTACAGATTGTTTCACCTCACTGTTATTAGCAGTATAAAATATTCTGAAGATGGTTTTAAGAAAACTGGAATGTGCAGGAAACAGGAGCTAACTCTTCTTGCTGCCATGCCTTATTGCTATGCTGCAAACATTGTTTTCCCAGACCACTTCTGATAGTTGAAGTCAGCCAGGCTGTAAGAGAAATGCTGATAGGCAGCAAAAAAAGAAAGGTCTGTGCATGTGGAAGAGGTAGTTGGCATGCATCTGCATGCTTCATTTTTGTTTACAAAGAGGCCTTTCTGCCTCCTATTTAAGGATTGCAGGAAGAGAAAAATTCACTCATGTTACAATACCTATACATATTTACTCTATAATTGAAATGTTTATTAATTTCTCTAAAAATAGGGACCCTTTCCCCTTTCTCCCTGGAATTCCAAAGTGGCTGTGGCTCACTGGCAGAGCATCTGCTTGGCATGTAGAAGGTCCCAGGTTTAACCCCTGGCATCTCCAGTTAAAAGGATCAGGTAGGAGGTGATATAAAAGACTTCAGCCTGAGACCTTGGAGATCTGCTGTCAATTTGAGCAGACAATAGTGACTTTGATGGGCCAATGGTCTGTTTCAGCATAGGGCAGCTTTATGTGCTCATGTTATAGGCAGCATTACACAAAAGGAAGAACAGGCTTTTAGGCATCCCAGGAGAGCATACAAAAACATTTGCATTAGGAGAACCTATAAGGCTTTCAGGAGTGTCAGTGGTGGCATTGTCATGGTGCATGGGATCCAAAGAATTCTAACCAGGCCACTGTGGCATTGCAATGATGGCCAAAAATTTACACAAAGAAACCTATCAGTACTTTCATGATGAAACAGATGTACATTTTGGTTAACTTCCCTGTGAATTACAACTTCTGCTCCCATCTAAAAATAACATCAGTCTCCAGAATACTGATAATTATGATTTCTGCACATTTTTTTATTTTAAATTTGTATTTGGCATAATAACTATATTCAAGACTCAAATGTATTTATTTAGAATTTTAATATATGGCAATTAATATGTGATAATTATTTCACACATGAATGCCATCTGTTAATAATGCAGTTATTATGGGTGATTATAATAGTGGGAGCTACTATATATATATACTCAGGGCTTTTTTTGAGCCAGAGAGCACCCAAGCAACACTCTTGCTGATTTTACCAGGGCTCCAGCTCAAAAAAAAAATAGAAAGAAAGATCTGGGAAGGTAGCAGCATGGCTTCCTGGGGCCTGGCTCACTGGCTGGGCTCGCGGGGGCAAGCTGCACTGTGGTGGTGGCCTTCTGGAGCCCAGTTGGGCTTCTGGAGCCCTGCTGAGCTTCTGCTGGGTTTTTTTTTTTAAAAAAAGACCTGTATATACTGATTTTGGTAGGAACATGGGCACAATGATATTCTTCTAGTGTTCCCTAAAATATTGTTTTGAAAGACTTATGTGAAGGAAGTTCTGACTATCTATCCCAGGATAAAAAAAAACTCAACAGGGGCTGGCCACATTTGACATAATATCTGGCCAATCTTTTCAAGTTTACCATACAGCAACCTAACTATATATGAATAGGACTAGGTATTCCACAGCTACTGGAGAAGGGCTTAATTATTTGATCACAAACAAAAGTCATTGAGAAGAAAATACAGATGCTGATTAAATTACATAGCAATCAATCGGAATGATCATTCTTTTCAGCTACAGGGGACAAAATGAAAAAAAAAACTGTCATTCACCACCAAAAGAGTTGAAACTATCAGCACAATTGTTCTTGAGTACCTGTTTGATTCACACCTATACTGGTAGTTGATACTATGTCAGATGTGAGCCTTGCACAAAAGTATCCTAAAATTGTAAAAAAAAAAAAAAGTGGTGTAAAAACTCCAAGACAGGTTCAGTTTTCTGCATCACAGCAGTATATGATCATATGAAAATTACGAACCATAAAGAAGCACTGAAGCATACCAACTGATGTCAATTTCAACAGGATAGAGAAGATTACAAGGAAGTGGAAAGGGAAGACTGAAAGCTCAGGAGAAGCTTGCAGACAGGTTCAGTTCTCTTATGATTTCTACATAAAATGTTGCCAAAAATTTACCATCTCTGTATATTCCTTTTCTGGACATGCACTAGCAACCAAAATTATAAATGCAATGAAAATGAATGAGAATAGACCGAAAAACTCAAGGTCATCTGACAAATAAGAAACTGGCATGTGCCTTTTCAGTGTCTCACATTATTATTATGAAAACCAACATACAAAAGTAAGAGAGTAATTCTCAATTGTCCTAAATGAATCTTAGAATTGTAATGTTCATTCAGCAAAATGTTTCACTGTGTAACTTGCAAATGATTATCATTGTGTCAGCACTATCTACCTTCTATACTGGTTCATTTGGGTAATCAAAAGGTTCTAGCAACTTTGAACCACAACCTGATCTAATGTTAGCAGCCAGACCCCTCCTACAGCAGGGCATATGAAACCAGACACCCCTCATTAATATTACCTTCCAAAATCATTCGTGTACTGTATAGCCTGAAAGTAGAAACAAAATGGATGCTGGTCAGAGACTAGACCGAGAAAGTATTTTTGGAAGGTGAACTAAGTAACTGACTTGCTAATAGCTCTCCTCCTCCCTAAAAGAGATACTCAATTTCAACAACGAATTTCCTGAGAACTCTTCTCCACACCTGGGTTTCACCCCATCCACACCCAGTTCTGCCTCCCCTTAATTAATGAGCTATTTAAGTTTGATAGACTCTCCCATCCTACATTCAAGGGTCATCAGAAACCTTTAACAATTTTATTATCCATTTAACAGTCTATCAAGGAACTTTAGACATACTCATGCAAACTGTCACAAGTTTCTTTGGTTTTTGTCCATCCATGGGAAAGATATCAAGCCTCTCCCAAAACATTTCTTTTATCCCTGGAAACCAAATCAAGGTATTGTTTTATGGGCACACACATCAGATGGCCCCAAGTATAATTTTTCCTATAATTAGAAATGCTCTGCTTAGTACAGTGTGTGTGTTCCCTTGGCACCACACACCCACCAGTTCTCTTGTGGGTTTCCTCCTTCTTTCCAGGAAATCTAGGCCATTCTTTAACTCCTGTAGACATTGACCTCCAGGACTTGGTAAATATTGCCCTTCCAAAATCACTTTCCCTGCTACACCCTTTTTATGTTTCTCTTAGTTAATGTGTGTGCCCCCCATGTGCTTTGTATGTATGCTTACTCTTCATTCTCTTTATAATAAAATACCTTTTCTGTTGCAATACAGCCTGGTTTATTTGAGAATTCTCAGGGAACAATCCCTGTAAACATTGGTAGAGATCCCCTAGGTACCCCCTCTTGCTCGTCTCCACTAATTCCTCCAATTAAATTGGAGACTCTCAAATTGGGTAGGACTAACAGGAGCTATAATGCTTTAGAAAATACAGAGAGATTTTTAGTAGAACAAGCATCTGTTGTGCTAAATACTTGAGGGTCCTTGAGAATACAATCATGCCTTATGGAAAGACAGAGAGCTTTTAAAGATATCAAAATCTCAACAGTTAATACCTCTTCAAATATTCTCTTGAGAAATAGTGCTCAAATTGTCAAATAATTATGAAGATGACAAATATGACATTTTCATAGTAATGTCTGCTACAGGTCTTCTAGTGCCACATACTTTTCAATTTGATTTCCAAAAATGGAAGAAGATTTTCAGTAATAGGCTATGTCATTTGTGATCATGTCCAATAGGAGTGTGCAAGAAAATGCCAAAAACATTGGTATTTCCTGATATTCCTGAATCCCAGTACTGTTATGGTATTTAACTTTGGGATTTTTTTTAAATCCCCCCCTTTTATTTTTTTGCTGCAATATACCCTATGGGGACCATTATACTCAATGAGGAATCTATCTGAGGATATCCAAGGGCCTGGAAGTGATGTATATTGGGAAAGAGGCATCAAATTTGTGCATAGCTGCTGGTGTGTCTCCTCAAATAAACCTCCAAGACTAAAAAAGATTCAACCAGGGGGTCTAATTCTATGGATCCCAAAAGAAAGTGCCCCATCTTACACTGTTTCCAAAATAGAGAGGAAAACAAAAAATACATGAGGCAATAAAAGCCTAGCATAACAGAATCAAACTCCCAGAAAATCTTTGCAGTAGAAACTGAAGGTGTGTGGGTGGAGGAATTTTTGCAAGCCCAGTAGAAGTAGCGCAATGTGCAGAGTGCCCAGCAGTACCCAGTGGCATTGTGGCAATGCCATTTCCACAACAAATCCAAGCAAGGGGTGGGAGGTTGCAAGCTTAGCAGAAGCAGTGCAATATACTAGTGCTCAGCAAAACCCAGGGCCATTTAGACATTGCAAGTTTAAAAGAACTGATCTCAAAGCACTGTGTCATAAGAAATCCAATTGGGGGTGGGGTGGGGTGGGATTTTGCAAGCCCAGCACAACTAGTAACAATGTGCGGAATGCCCAGCAGAATCCAGTGCTACTGCCATGTCCACAGGTTTATCTCATTTGCATATCCAAAAGCCCCTGCAGCGGCCCTCGCCACCCCCCTGCTTGTGGCCCCTGCGTGACCTCACCAAGCCCGCTCCAATGGGGGCCGGGAGGAGTCAATCAGGCCAACACTCTCAGCCAGGACCAACCCTGCCCCCGGCATGTAGCATCTGTAAGCTGCCTCAGAACACAGCGGAGGCGGCTTGGCTTAGTGAGCTACTCCCCCGCCTCATTATGCTGGGCCTGTGGGTTTGAGACCACCCTGTGACAGGACTGCTCACACACCCAGCTTCCCTCTTTATTGAGCCTGCCATCCAGCCGCCATTATATCTGGTCAGCCAAGTCAATTCCCTGTGCTGCCCCCCCTTTCCTGTGGGCACCCACCCCGATCTCAGCCCCCCTGTCAGCTGCATCACAGACCCAGGTGACGTGGACACATGGTGCAGCCCTGGAGAAGCGTCTGCCTCACTGCCTAACAGACCCCACCCTTCCCCGCTATCGCCCACTGCATCTCCCACACAATTGCACTAAATGGGTGCCCCGAGAGTCCCCCCAGCCACAGAGCCATGTCCTTGGGATGGCCATAAGCAGAGTGCGTGGAAGATACAGGGAGCTGGGGCAAGGTGGGAAAAGTAAAAGACACAGAAGACTAGATGGGCGTGCTGGGCTAAGTTTATTGATCTGCAAGCAGAGAGCGCAAGCTCGTGCGTGGAGGTTCCTGGATCCCGCAGTCCAAGATGCCATTGCCGGAGGACGCACCAACAGCTGCGGGGCTGATGGGACTGGCCGGCTGTGCTCTGGTGACTTCAGAGGCTGGAGGGCAGTGCACACACCTGAAAGACAGAGAGGCGGGGGGAGCTTTGCCGGCTGCAGGCATAGGACTCCACCCCTGGGCAAGCCTGTGGGGGGCAGGGCGAACGTGCCGGCTGCCTCCGGTGGGGCCATTCCAGCTGTCCTGCATAACAGGCCTGCTGACTCGCATGCAAGCCCACAATTACGGCAACTATGGCGGGGGCAACATCAGCAGCAGGACCTGCCCTAGATGGTGAGTTGCTGGCTGGGCTGTGGAAAGCCGGGACACATGTCGCACCCCCTTTGCCCTGGCACGGGGATGACCAAGACATGAGGTGAGGCCACCAGCAGAATGGACAGCCAGGGTGCACCCCCATACGCACATGTGCGATGGCCAGCACCCCGGACGAAGTTGCAACAATGCTGGATGAAGTCGCAACCATGCTGGAGAGCCAGTTTGGTGTAGTGGTTAAGCATGCGGACTCTTATCTGGGAGAACCGGGTTTGATTCCCCACTCCTTCATTTGCACCTGCTAGCATGGCCTTGGGTCAGCCATAGCTCTGGCAGAAAGGGGAGTTGAAAGGGGAGTTGCTGTGAGAGCTCTCTCCAGCCCCACCCACCTCACAGGGTGTCTGTTGTGGGGGAGGAAGGTAAAGGAGATTGTGAGCCAGTCTGAGACTCTTCGGAGTGGAGGGCGGGATATAAATCCAATATCTTCTTCTTCTTGGGGACTGGGGGCCATGGGGACTCCTAGCTGGACTTACCCGTCCATATGGGGGGCTCTGGAAGCAAGACCTGTTAGGACTGAGAAACAAAAGTGGTTAAACAGGCAGCACAAACTTTGCTCACCTCCCGCCAAGTGCAGCTGCTCAAACTTTACTGGCATCCTTCTCTGTGCCGTTCCCTCCACCAAGTGCACCCCTCCTCATGCTGTTCCCTCCACCAAGTGCACCCCTCCTCATGCTAAGTTCGCATGGCATGGCCCTCTGGAGCAGAGAGCCGTGCCATACACCCTGTCCTCCCTGGGGAGTTGTGCATGGCAGGAGTCGAAACCTTTGCGGGTGGGCACTGATTGGGTGCCGGAGGGGGGCCATGCCCAGCCCAGAGCAGAGCAGGAGGGGATTGGTGGGGCGATAACATGGCTCCCAAACAGGTTTGTGTGTTGCTGCACCACCGCCACCACTTTGTGTGCTTAGTGCTTCCACTAGTGCCTATGGGGTTTGCCAACATTTTGCGTGGCGCAGGTTTGCGCCTGGTGGGGGGGCTTTCTCACACCGAAAGCTCTCTGGGAGCTGACCAACAGCAGCCACATTCCTGGGTCAGCCCCCTCTTACGCCAAAGTGCCGCCCTGTGCCTCTGCTGCAGCCCAAGTGCAGTGCCGCGGCAGCACACTGCAATGGCTGGAGAGTGGTGCATGCCCCATTTCCACCGGCACAGAGGAGGATACGCCAGCGTAGGTCTCCCCACTGCCAGCGTAGCAGTAAATCCGCTTCCACAGCACTTTCAGTCCCCCCCCCCCCCCCCGGGATTGTACTGTAAGAATGAAATCCTAATTATACTTTCCTGTGTGTAATTCCCACTGAAAAGACATGAGCTAGGATTCTGAGTAGATCAATTCAGGATTGCTCTCTAAGTAGAAAAGGGGAGTGGACTGGAATAGGTATTCTGGGTAGTCAGATATATTAAAAACCAAAATGTCTAAAGAAACTAGATGGAGATGTCCAAAGACTGAAGTCCAACACTGTCTCTCATGCAACTTGTTCTGACATTACTGAGGTATCTTCATTTCCTTTTATTCCAACATAAATAAAGCAAAATTGGAAATGGCTTTACATGGCCTAAACACAATGAAAACCATGTTCTTTCTACACTCATCAGGACCGGATCTACATGTTTTTGAGGGGGGGGGGGCAAAATTAAAAAAATGACACCCCCTTATGGACCATTCTATCTTATGGTCCCATAGAATACAGTGGACTCCATACCCAATTTGGCACCCCCCTCTGTCAGCACCTGGGGCAAGTAACCCCCTCTGCCCCCCCCCCTAGATCTGGCCCTGACACTCATGCCCTAGACCTTTTTAAAACCTCCTATTACTCTATTTCAGCATTGCAGCAAGTTCTTATCCTATAGGGAAAATCTAATTTGTAATATACAAGTTAAATTCGGTCCTGGGAGAAAATACCATTTTACTTGCAAAATGCAAATAAAACTGTCCATACTTGTCACAAAAACATGCAGATCTCCACTAGAGAATTCTACACAATATGAAATGCTTTGATAAATTCATTCATTATTTACGTGTGCAGCTGAATAAATTAGACTTGCTTCATTTGTATGTGAATATGAGAGGAACATCTCAGTCATCCCCATACAGATCTAGCACATCTGCATTAAACTAGGGATGACCCTGAAAAATTAGCTCCTTTCCAAAGGGTATAGCACATTTAATAAGGACAGAATCAAGAAGAAGTATAGCAACCTAAAGTAACCTTTTAAGTGGCCAACTATATTAAGTAGTAACTATTCCCAAATCATTCTATTTGTTACTTGCATTGCATTTTCTAATTCTCATGGAAGTATTTTATTTCCCAGTCCTCTAATGCAGTTATTTTGAGGTGCAGTAATCTACGCAATGGGGACCCAAAGCAGCTTACTGTGCTCTCCTCTCTCCATTGTATCCTCACATCAACTTTGTGAGGTGGGTTAAGCAGAGAGTATGTGACAGGCTCAAGGTCCCCAGGGAATTTCCATGCCAGAGTGGGGATTAAAACTTGGGTCTCCAAGAACCTAATCTGACAGAAGTGGAGTCTCTAGCGACTATACCACATTGGCTCATTAGCAATGTTACTAGCCATAAAGGGACTGTATATAAACCAATGACATAGAATCTAAAATGGCAGGTTAAGAACTATTTATTC
Organism: Heteronotia binoei; assembly: GCF_032191835.1. Taxonomy (NCBI): domain Eukaryota; kingdom Metazoa; phylum Chordata; class Lepidosauria; order Squamata; family Gekkonidae; genus Heteronotia; species Heteronotia binoei. The sequence goes on from NC_083229.1 coordinate 94,106,472, forward strand.
AATCATATTATAATGTCCTCGTTGGATTAAGGATTCTAGATGAAACTAGACCTGAAGCTTCTATTCCATTAGCCATGGACTCTTTTGCTAGTTCAAGAAATCTCCTGATGATGGAACACACCTTTTCTGCTAGCACAAGGTTTTGCATCTCAGGAAGGGTCAATTGTTAGTGCAATGCAGGCTTTGGGTGTGTCTCTGAGGCTTGTAAACACCACCCCCACCATTGCCTAGCATTTCTGCACTAGTTTTCTCTCGGGGGATTTCATTTTCATGAGTTTCCCCAAGCCACCCCCAAAGATCATTGAGATTTCTTCAGAGACCATGTGATTGCCAAAAGCTGCGTTAAGTCCCAGTCAACCTAAATTTTGGCTCTTGAACTGGTTCATGGCCATCCCTATTCATGAAGGGCTGCCACCGGACATCACATAGAATGCTGGTGATCACTGTTCGGAAATTCAATGCCGCCTATATTGTATGAATGCAGCACCATAGAATGGTTTTAAAAATTGTAACATGTTTTTTTTTAAAAAATTGAAATATGTAAATTATGGTTTTATATGTTTTAGTGGTTTAACTGTATAGATGTTGCAAGCCGCCCTGAGTCCACTTGCGGAGAGGGCGGGATATAAGTTGAACGTAATAATAATAATAATGAAGACTGGTGGGAGAGGGACATTCTGTTTGCCATCTTTTAGCTCTGGCTTTCCTCCATTGACTACAGCTTGCTCCCCTGCTCCACTCCACCAGTTTGCCTCCTCCAGTTCCAGCTTCCCTTCCCAGCTCGTTTTTTGCTTAGATTTTACCCTCTTGGTGGATGTTGCCTCTGCTTCCTCTTGCTGGCCAGCACCAGCTTTTTCATACTACTTTAGGCAGCACTTCCCATATGAACCTACTCCACTTCTATTATCTTTGGAGACCTCTGTCTTCTGAGGCTTGACAAGTGGCAATGCAAGAAAGGGTCTTCTCAGTCATGGTGCTGACACTTCGGAAATCCTTCCTGAGGGAGATTCACTTCTCCTTCTATTGTTGTCTTCAGTGCTTTTTCTAGCAGGAGCTCCTCTGCATATTAGGCCACACACCCCTGATGTAGCCAATCCTCCTGGAGCTTACAGTAGGCCCTTATTGAGAGTCCTCTAAGCTCTTGGAGGATTGGCTACATGAGGGTGTGTGAGCTAATATGCAGAGGAGCTCCTGCTAGCAAAAGAGCCCTGGGCTTTCCACCAGCAAGTGAAAACTTTTTTGGTTCATTTGGCACAACACCAATAACTGTTATAGTGCCTTTAAATGCTGTTTGCAACAGGAGGATGTGCACCTGAGCTCCAGTGGTGAATTTGCCACTTAGAATTCAGGCATGCAGGCACCAGTCCCCAACACAATGATGTCACTTCCATGTGATATTAGCATGTTGGAGACATTCAAAGCACCATACAACTGGACCACAGTTTTCCTAGATAGAGGCTACTGGGTGAGGAGAAGGAAACCTGAAGACAAAGGGGCAGATACATGTAGGATGGCTGTTGGGTGGGAAGAAGAGAAGGAATCAGGAAAAGAGGAGAGGCTAAGGGAACTTTCGGGAAAGAGAAAATAGCAGGGGTGGGGAAAATGTGATGCCTCCTTCAAGGCCTCATTGGGGCAAGAGCTCACAGAAGCAGAGCTCCAGAACCTCTAAACGTTATAATAATAATAATAATAATAATAATAATAATAATAATAATAATAATAATAATAATAATAATAATAATAATAATAATAATAATAATAATAATAATAATAATAATAATAATAATAATTTTATTCTTGTATCCCGCCCTCCCCCGCCAAAGGCGGGCTCAGGGTGGCTCACAGACATGGAATTCCATGATTCAAGTAAAACAATGCAAACAGTTTTAAATATAATCAATTACACAATAAATTATTTAAATAGATAAAATGGGTGCTAAAATACTGTAAGTCATAATATCCACAGATGGCTAAATGGCTACACGTCAGATTACTCAGGTTCTGTCTCAAAAGCAAGCTGGAAAAGAAATGTTTTGCAAGCCCTGCGGAATTGGTTCAGGTCCCACAGGGCTCGTACCATCTCTGGGAGATGATTCCACCATCAAGGGGCCATTACTGAGAAGGCTTGCTCCCTAGTAGCCTTCAATCTAGCCTCTCTTGGCCCAGGGATTGTTAGAAGGTTTTGAGAGCTAGATCTCAGTGCTCTCTGGGGAACATATGGGGAGAGGCGGTCCCTTAGGTAGGCAGGTCCTCGGCCATATAGTGTTCTTTTCTTACCCTCACCCCCAAATATTCACTTCTGGGCTCCATTGTTCAGATTCTGATCTGGGAGAACCAGGTTTGATTCCTCACTCCTCTACATGTACCTGCTGGAGTGACTTTGGGTCAGCCCAATTCTTGCAGAGCAGTTCTTAAAGAGCTCTCTCAGCCCCACCTACTTCACAGGATGTCTGTTGTGGGGAGAAGAAGGGAAGGTAAGCTGCTCTGAGACTCCAAGTGAAGGGTGTGGTATAAATCTATCCTCCTCCTCCTTAGGTCTGAATGAGAAGTTAGTGCATATGTTTCTATAGTAATGAAGCTTCAGGGGCACCTGTAGCTTCCAGATATATTGAAATATCATGACATTCAATCATAGTACTTAAGGGTGTATCCTTACTTATTTCCTGAATGTAGTTCTAGAAACAGCTGTGGTAAATGGCTGGAGTCAAGTAGATTAAAAAGTCAATTTTAGTCTAGGAATAATGAAAAAAATTCTGAGAACAAGCAGTGGATTGTCTATCCTAATCCACAGCAGTGAACTAAGGTATAAAATGGGGGAGCAATTAAACTTTGGGAAGGCACTCCCCAGGAAACAAGTATTTGATGTATTATTGTTGTATTTAGCATTTTTAATTTGAAATATACATTTCTTTAAAAATAAATTAAATTTCACAGAATATTAATTCATTTTTCCTAAAAACTACAAAATCCTGATGAGGAGGAGGAGGAGGACAATGATGATGACGATGACAATGAAATTGTCGATTTAGGCCAAGAAATATTATGCCCATTCTATTTATGTTTTACATTAGCAAAGGTAACAAACAAGCAGAAATGTTTCCCCTGCCTCAAACTGTAATTTGATGGCAACAGGCAATAGCTTAATTGGACCCATTGGGTTCCTTGCATTTCGAGCAATTATGGTTTAAGATGCATTACAACCACAAATTTAAAGTTGAGCAGCATCTGTTTCATGTTCAATGGTTTGCTGCAAGAAGAGGGCAGGGGGCAGACTTATTCAAATTTAAATTCAGTACCAACTGCTGTACAATGTAAAACCCCTGAGAATGCATCAGGTTCCATACAAATATCTGTCATTCTCAAATACCAATTGTCTATGAATCCAGTTCAGTCAACCAGGGGCTAGCTTAATCAAGCATCTTTTCTGTCTCACATACTCTTTGGCAGCTAGCACTCAGCATAACAAAGGGATCTGGCAGTTTCTTTGGGATTTTGTTTTGGCCTGCAGAAGAGAATCGGAATATAATCATTCAGGGAAAGATAACAGTGGACGTTCCATAGTGAATACAGAGGACCCCTATAAAAAAAGCTTGGCAAATCAATAGAATGATGGAACTCTGCTTAAACCTGCATTTATTTATTTATTTAAACATTTCTGTCTCAACTTATACCCTCAGAATCAAGGCAGTGAACAATGCAGTGACCAAAGTAAAACGATTATATTAGTGTAGTAGTCCAAACTACCTTGCAGCTTAGACTGTCTAGGAGCAGTCTTTTTTATATTATGTAGACCTTTCTTGTGTGAACCTAAGTTTTTCCTACTTTATTCTTACAGGAAAATATACAGCTGGGCATGTGATACTGTCTATCGTAACATTATTGAATTCACCTTATTACATCTGAAGCTTCAAATGTTTTCATGTATAAGGAAGAACTGACAAAGGGTGGTGGTGGTAGTGATGAGGGAAGAAATGCCAGCTACTTTCAGAGAGACAGACAATACATTCTGATTAACAGAAATCCCTTCCTGCAATTTTATGCTTTAAAGGGCTGCTGTGAGGGCTATTCCATTCATGACCAGTGTTCTCTCTAAGCTGAGTTAGTGTGAGCTAGCTCACAGATTTTTAGCCTCTACCTCACACATTTTTGTCTTAGCTCAGGAAGGATGACGCCAGAGCACACTAAATTATACAGTAGCTCCCAACTTTAATGCCACTAGCTCACAAAGTAGAATTTTCACTCCAGGGCAAACAGTAACTAGACACTCAAGACAAGCAACTACTCACCAGCAGTCTCTCAAAGCAAACAGAACCAACAAACCCAATAAACCAATGCAAAACTAGAAATCACCACCAGCAGAAGTATAGGATAATGTGACAAGCCTAACAAAACAAATATCAAATCAGAGAATTCACACTGATGTCAAACCAGAGAATCACCCAAGCCAAATTCTTTTAAGCAAAGAATTGCTACAAGCCCAACATAAGTCAAATTAGAGATCTGATATTTTTTTCAACACACACACCCATACACATGTAGAATGCCTTGTCAGTATATATATATTCAGAGCATAAATATAGAAATGCACATCTCTACTGCTGCCCTATATGTGCCATTGCTCTTTGGGCCCTCCAGGTGGTTGAGACACTCAGCAGCTGTCCTGCATCTCTGCCTGGTAGTGCACTGCTCTCCCAAGCCCACCCAAGCCTGGGAGGAGTTTCTCCCACCCCTTAAAGCCCCCACCCCTTAAAGCCAAGAACTTCCTCCACCCCTTAAAGCCAAGAAAAATAGTGTGATGTAACCCAAAGTGCAGTGCATATCTCCAGACTTTACACTGGTACTGGTGCAAGCTGGATACTGTACTGTAGACCTACATGATGTTATATAAATATGGTTCTCTTAATCTGATTGCTGCTTTTAGATAGATTTTAGCTATGTTTATAATGTGAATTTTATGATGGACCCCCCCCAGCCCAATTGCAGGGAGGGTGGGATACAAATCTAATTTTTTTTTTTAAATACAGCTAGTTTGTACTCCTCCTCCTTATAGAGAAGTGGTTACCCTTGCACCCTGTCATTCTCCATCCTGTCATGAAGATGTTCACTGACCCAGTCATGTAGGGAGAATAGGGTTCATTTGTCCACTGAGGAAAATGCCCTATTTTTAGCTGATCTGCATGGAGGCCTGCATATATTTTAGCAGGTAAAGTGGGGGAAGTTAAGCACAACTAGCCCATTCTAGTGCCTTAAATAGCATGGAATTTAAAGTTAAAGATAATCACTGTAGGAATCTTCCCAAACAAGTTTTTCTTGTCCTATTTGTCATGTATGTGAATTGTGAAGAAGACTCTTTCAGAACCCAGATGTTCTCAGAGGAAAATCAGTATTATCATGCATGAAAGGATGTGGCTGAAGCTTCAGTTCCTCTTGCAGAACTGACCCTATACTGTCTGGCACCCTAGGCAAGGCTAACTTCTAGCACCCCCTCCCCACTGATAGTCACCGAATCATATGGAGGGCACCCAATTTGGTGCCCCCAGAAGGCCAGCACCCTAGGCAATTGTCTAGTTTGCCTAGTGACAGGGCAGCCCTGTCCTTTTGACATAAGATTTTGGTATGCAGACAAGGGAAAGATAGGGTATCTGTGCCAACCTCGACTTGGAGCCAGGATTGATGATAATGCAAGGATACATACTTTTCAGGGAGCTCAGTAGACAAGGTAATCTACAAGAATGGAATCCTACCCAGGGCTTTTTTTGTAGCAGGGACTCTTTTGCATATTAGGCCACACACCCCTGATATAGCCAATCCTTCTAGAGCTTACAGTGCTCTTAGTACAGGGCCTACAGTAAGCTCCAGGAGGATTAACTACATCAGGGGTGTGTGGCCTGATATGCAAAGGAGTTCCTGCTACAAAAAAAGCCCTGATTCTCACCATAAGCCACTAACATTTTCAAAACTCAGATATAAGCATTATTGAATGTGTTAGAAGAGAGGCAGCCACTATTTCGTTATATACGTCACTTTTAAAAATGTATTTCTAGTTAATCATAGTGTCTTGCAATGACTATATTGGAAATCTTTTTTAAATGTTTATGTAAAGCATGTGTAAGAAACAAATTTAGCATATTTTTCTTGCATATAGGTCACTGTTTGAAATCTCAGCTATATTTATTGGAATTCATCTTATCTGTATTTTCCCCATCTTAGGTCTACATGAATCCCTAAGTTCATCAACTTTATTCATTTACTAGTTAGATGGTTATTATGGAACAATCAATAAATGTGTCTTCAAAGAAATGTCTAAAGGAAGAATTGAACTTAGCTTAAAATGGGCACAAAGCAAGAATATGGAGATTTTGAAAAATATAATGTATGGACAGTCCCTCTCAGTTGTGATTATGAAAGCTAAATGACAAATAACAAGGTAGTTTTTCTCAAGAATTATCTTGTTCTTTTTTAAACATGCCCTTTAATTGGTTTCCAAAGTTCTATTGTTCACAATTGGTGAATAATTCTGTCCTACAAAGCAAGTTCTGACAGTATCACATCTGTTGATGAGGGAATTCGTTATGTCCTGATTTAAGCATTGAAATGAATATTTGTAAGCATCATAACATGTGCTCAGGACCAAAATACTTACAGACACCTAGAACAGTCTAACCAAAAGACTGAACTTTATAATGAGAGTGGGTTTTTTGGTGTCACCTGATTTCCATAAGCGGAAAGGATTCTGGTTCTAGTATCCCAGTTCAATGTGCCTGTGGTTTGGTGGTCCAGAAATTCTTGGTACCTGATGGTACAAAGAATAGGAATCCAGTACTTGGTCTGAACATTTTGGTATTCACACTGTAGCAATTATGAGAAAAATCTGTGCAAGAAGGATGGGAGGGACGGTGGCCCAGTGGTAGAGCATCTGCTTGGTAAGCAGAAGGTCCCAGGTTCAATCCCCGGCATCTCCAAAAAAAGGGTCCAGGCAAAAAGGTGTGAAAAACCTCAGCTTGAGATCCTGGAGAGCCGCTGCCAGTCTGAGTAGACAATACTGACTTTGATGGACCTAGGGTCTGATTCAGTATAAGGCAGCTTCATATGTTGATGCTACAGTACAATGCCTACTTGTTATCAGATTTTTTTTTGGGGGGGGGAATCTATTTGCATTTGGAAATGAGAGCATTAAACTTCATTACAAAAGCTGCTAATGTATGCAACGACTTTTTACTTGGCTTTTGTCTTAATTTACTTAGTGTAACTGTTATCGGTTTATTAAGTTCCTGTTCAATAGCAGCTCATTGAGCAGGTGCATCAAACAATACAGCCTCACCTAGAACAAAGAACAACAGCTTACACTAGAACAGTTCCATTGGCTTGAAGAGGGATGCACAAGTGTAATTGAGTTATTGCCACAGCATGGAGTTCCTTCTTTTGGCTTAAGCAGAAATATAACAGCCAATATTGTGTTTTTTTTTACGAGGGCTTCAAGTAAGAGAGGGCTGTAATCTGTAACAGGAAAACAAAAGCTATAATTAAACAGTAACAAGGCAATGGGTAAGCCATTTCAGCTTTGAAAAGCTATGAATTAAAGCAAGTGTGCCAGAACATTTCAACACTCATCTGCATTATCCATGATTATGCTTCTAATGTTTTAAAAATAAAGAAGAATCAAGACTGCACAATCAGTAAACTGTACACTAGGCTAGCTATAGAAACTCAGCTCCTTTATGCACTCCATGGATTGTATAGCCGGCATACAGATTGTATACCTATGGAGCAAAATGAAAAGTCTCCATAAACCCTGATGTTGCTATTAAGATTAGATTACTGTAAATATACAGGACATGGTGTTGAGTAGGCATGATTTTCTTTATATTAGAAAGCCCAGGACGATCTATATTGTGCAATACCAGTTTTATTTATGATCATCTAAGTAGAGCAAACAATGATAGCTGTAATTGGCCCTGTTTGTCTTGGACCAGGATTTTCTGAAACTTCTTGGAGTACAGGACAGTTCAGCCTGTGATCAACCATTGCCAATTTTGTTCCCACTCCCTCCATCCCCATTCGCAAACTGACAACTTGGGGAGAGGAGAAACTAGAGAGAATGAAGTCAGCTAAGATATCTGACTAAAATTCTAAACTTGCATATTTCTATAACAAAAACATCTGAATATGCTTGTGCTCTCCTTTTACAATGGGAACTCTGGAAACTGTGAAAATTAAAAAAAAAATTAACACTGGCCAATGATCCTGAAAGAAAGCTACAGTTCATACTAGGTAAAAAAAGGTAAAGGTAGTCCCCTGTGCATGCAGCAGTCGTTTTCAACTCTGGGGTGACATTGCTTTCACAACGTTTTCACGGCAGACTTTTTACAGGGTGGTTTGCCATTGCCTTCCCCAGTCATCTACACTTTCCCCTCCACAAGCTGGGTACTAATTTTACCAACCCAGGAAAGATGGAAGGCTGAGTCAACCTGGAGCTGGCTACCTGAACCAGCTTCCGCTGAGATTGAACTCAGGTCATGAGCAGAGGGCTCTGACTGCAGTACTGCAGCTTTACCACTCTGTGCCATGGGGCTCTTCTTCATACAGGGTAATCCTCTGCAACTGAAGAACAAATCTGACTGTGGCCACTGTCCTCTGCTCATCATTTGCACATTTAGGAAATGAGTGAAGAGGGGCATGAGAGAGCTGAAGCCGAGCCATTAGAAGTCAGGTCAATATTTAGAGGAAAGATGGGATAGGCTCAGGCTCAAGTGTCCAAATAAGGGGAGCTTATTTCTACTCTTACAACCATCACCACTTCCTGTTCCAAGTCTTATCCATTCCTATTTGATACCAGATGGACAGAATTGCTTCAGAATCCTCAAAGTAATACATTCCCATCTAGATTATCCCTGCTAAAAATGCCCAGATTTTCCTGCCTTTGTTTCCAGATTCAAAATTGCTCCTGTCATTCTGTTCCTCCCCTATCAAGTCACCAAGTACTTTAAATGCTCTTTTGTTAACCTTCTGACTACCAATTAGTTTGTCAGCCCAAAGCATAGCAATTGGCTCAGGTTAATCAAAGTGAAACTTAGAAAAACCATAAGAAAAATGGTTCAGCTAGTTCCTAATTTGAGATTGGGTGGGATCACACTGGGAATTTGGCATGACAGGATTCTGTCTTTGAAAAAGCTGGTGCTTTTTGAAGCATGCCATGGTAATTACACATCGCCTGCCCTGCTGCTGGGAGAGGCATGGCCTGCACATGTGCAAGAGAAGCATTCAGACTGCTCCTGCGAATGCAGGGTGCATGCATTGCACTCCCCAGGCGTTCAGACAGCCGGGAACACACACCCTGCATACGCTTTAGAAATTTGCTACTGGGAAGTTCCTAGAAGCTATTTAATCCAGTCCCAGCCCATCCTAAAATGAGGTAAGGACAGGTGAGACTCAGGGGCAAATGTGTGCATGTGATTGTGCACATTAAATCCAGAAGGTCAAGCCAAATCTCTTGTGTGATCACACCCTTTGTTAAAGAAATGGATCATTTGGTAGTGTTGAAGATTAGTTACCTATCCCTTCTATTCTTGCCAGGGGAGGAGAACTGGGGAAAGTGGAGGAACGGTTTAAAGTGCATGAACTCGCAATGTGTTCAAATACAAAAATAAGAGATATCAGCATCCATATTGCCCATCAAACAGCCTGCATGATTATCATCATTAGCATTTGCTGCCAAGCTACTCTGCGATCTCCCCAGGTTTGTTTTTAATGAACAGGTGTGTGCTTCATAGGAAATTTAATGCTGCTCCACTGTCAATTTCTGAGCAGCCAACAACTTGGAAGCAGCTCCAGGAATATAAATACAATATACTTAAAGAAAGCTATCACAACTGGCTCTTGACAACAAATCATACAAAATCTTCTCCAGGAAAATACTTCCACACCTGAGCCACCAGCTCAGCACACTCTGAGACATATTCAGATTCTTACACTGTTTTCTGCTTCTTAGACACAATGAGCATATAAACTCCTGTGATGTAAGATGCATAAACTGGAACAAGGAAGACCTTATATGCATCTAGGAAAACTTAAAAAGTGCTCAAGAGAACCCCAATCTCCTTTGTTTATAGAGATGGTACTTTTTTTAAAAAAAGAAAAAGCACTGGCTCAAATGCAGACTCAGAAGCACACAAAGCTAACAGAAGCAAAGAACAGAGCTATGCATCATGCCAATTCATACACTGGCAGGGTCTCCTCAATTCCCATGTGTGCTGTGTCTAGTTTGAACTGGAACCATAGCTCATGTGAGGGAGGGGCTGTATACATTCCCACTCTGGCCTCTCTTGGGTTATTCTCTCGCCTTGTTTGTGCAACTAGCCAGCAAGCAGGTGAATGAGGCACAAGTCTTCCCAGGCACTAAGTGGGATTTATTCTGTCCAAGGGAAACCCAGCCTTCCATGTAGGGATCATCACTGCTCCCTGACTCTTGGTGGTGGGACTTCTCCTTCAGTAGCCACCACTGCCTCCTGCCTGATGCCCTTCTCACTAGTTGGATGCCAGGAGGATCATGGTTGTTTGACACATCAAGTCTTGCGAGTAAGAATCAAGGCACTCTTTTTATCTTTTAAAAATACAAAGCCTTATTCCACTATCTACATCTCTAGAAAATATATAGGTCACAGAAATAAGGCTGATGGGTCTAAAAAAGAAAATAAAAACAGAGAAAGATTTCTAACCTAACTTGAAAAACTATAGTTCCTGGGCATTTGCTTTCTCTCCTCATTGCCCCAATTAGACTAAAGCAGGTGTATATGTCAAAGAAACTCCCTGGCTAATTCTCACTCACTCACTCATACTCATTCACAAAAAGAGAGAACAGGTCCTTTTCAGTTTCCCCTCCCAGGGCCAGATTAACAATTAGGCCAAGTAGGCACTGGCCTATGGGCCCTCACGCCTTTAGGGGCCCCAGGCCAGCTTCCCTCCCAGTTTCCCCCCTGCTTGCAGCCCTCCAGCCTGCATGTGCAGCAATCAACTGAGCCGCTCTTTGCCCAACTTGCCTGGTGTGGCTGCTGCTGGTGTCATCAGCAAGTTTGCCTCTCCGCTGCAGCTTAGTCAAAGGGGCTTTTGAGATGGTGCCTGCAGCAGCGGCCATGGGTAGTGGGGCCACTGCTCCAACTCTGAGATTTCCAAGTTCCCCCCCCCTAAGATTTTCACTGCCTAAGGGCCTCTACAGGGTTTAATCTGGCACTGTTCCCTCCCACAGGTGCTTTGGAGGTCCTGGGTCAGTCTAAGCTCTGAAATTCTGCATGCTGGAGCTTACCATAAAGTAGCAGGCAATTGTCAGGTGATAAGTATACAAGAGGGATTCATTATTTTCCCTACAGGATACAAAAACATAATGATCCAGGTCTGTTGAAGATTTTGCCAGCCTAACTGGCTCAGTCTCACTAGTACCTCTACATAAATGTCACCCTTTCTTAAAATGAAATGGCTTTTCCAGCTGTCATCTACAACAGGGACTTAAGACTCTCCCCCTGCCCCCCCCCAAAACACACACACACACACTGTTTTCCCAACCTGAAATGCTCCAAGAGCTGTTGGCCTGTTCGAGAAAATTACCATAATGATGCGAGCTTTGATGTAATCTCTGGAAGCGTTCTTTTGCAGAATGTATCCATTATTATCCCACTGCCAGTGAGGTAATTATAGAGCTAGGTATAGCTCCAGTAAGAGTTTGGACTTTGCAACTTTTAATTTAAGAGAAAGCTCAGTACTTTGTGCCAGTTAAGGATAGTTTGATCCCCTCAACCAACAGAATTAAGGCAGATGAAACCCAGCTACTTTGGCTCAACTGACCTATAGATCAGATTGTTAAAAAAAAAAACAACTAACACTATCTGAATGGAAAATTATGAATAAAACGAGTGTTATAATAGAACAGAAACAGTAGGGACATCTGAGAAGAGAAAGATCACCAAGGAAAAATGGAAAGTGATCAGCATAATTCACTCAAAATGAATTTTCTGTCAATTTATTTTCATTTTATTCTCTGCCAGTAACAGAGCATCCTGCTGTTCTCTGTTTCTAGTGAGGAGTATCAGAGCATTCTCTATGGAAATAACGCCATGGCACAGCTCCTACAAAACGTCCATTAATTGCCTATTACTTTTGACACTGACAGCAAGAGAAGGCTTGAAAGTCTCACAGCCAATGGCTTCTTCTGCCACTGCCCATAAAGAGGAATTACAGCTTTCACACTAATCAATGGACTGTGAGATAGATACCCTAGAGATAGATTTGGGCCTCTGAGTAACAATTACTCTCACTGGCAGAAATGTCTTCCTTGCTGGTGTCTGGTACACGTTTGCTTGTTTGTCCATATTCTGTGAAATCTGTTGACAGAGTGTGAGAGTATGGCCAGCAGTCAGGGATGCACCTTTTTTCATACTTGTTTTGTTCATGGGTTAGGAGAAATTTTTATCTTGTCTGTTTTTCTTTGGCAAATTTTCGGGGGGGGGGGATGTATTTTATGGCATTTTAACATTAGACAGTTTTTACATTATTTATATACACTATTGATACAGATTTCAATAATGTCAATATTTCTTGGGAAGAAAAACAACCATACTACTACTACTACAACTACAACTATTATTGTTGTTATTTAATTTATTTATACCTCACCTTTCTCCACAAGGGGAACCCAAAGCAGCTTATAAAAGCAATGGCATTCTCTTCTCTCAGTTTTATCTTCACAACAGCCTTGTGAGGTAGGTTAGGCTGAGACAATGTGGCTGGCCCAAGATTACTCAGTGAGCTTCCATGACATGAGTGTGACACCCTTAACCACTACACCATTCTGGCTCTCACATATACTATAATGATGTCTGAAGTCTGCCTCAGCTCTCTTGGACTTACTGAAGAAGCATTTTGGGTGCACCTCACCCTAAATGGCAGGGCAATGAGGATTCACTCCATATGAGGGGCTTCTCAAGGGAGTGTGGACTTGTGGGATGAGCAGCAGAGATGCCAGGTCCTGCCTTCATCCCAAAGAGGCTACTCTCAACCAGGACTATATCTACATGTTTTCTGAGGGGGGGGGGGATTAAAAAATGGTGCTCCCCTTATTGGCCCATTCTATCTTATGGGCCCATAGAACAGAATGGACTCCATATCCAATTTGGCATTCCCCCCTCCAGTGGCACCCAGGACAAGCACCCCCTCTGCTTCCCCCTAGATCCGGCCCTGCTCCCAACCAGCTGACAAGGGGTGCAGATTAGGAGGCATAATCACCAGCTGGGTCTCATTTCCCTGAAAGAGACTTGGGGATTTCACCATTAGCAAGGGGACAGAGAGGCATCTCTGTGTACTGTTTCTTCCAGCTCATATCTGATAATGGGAGCTTTGACTCTCAAAAGCGCACAGCCCCACCCATCTTGTTGGTTTCTAAAATGCTACTGGACTTAAATCTAGTTGTTCTAGTCTTTTTTTAAAGCCTCCTTTTTTAAGAATCATAGCTATGCAATAAAATGAAACAAAGGTCAGTTTACTTCCAAAAGTACATGGCTATTTATTTCATTCAGGACATCTCATACTTCCCCTATAAACCCAGAAAGAGAAGGCTATTTTCTGTTAATAAATGAGGAAATCTGGATAGGATTCACATATTTATGCTGTTCACAATTAAATTTTGTTGCTGAAAAATGAACATAAACATTTCTGCCATACTGTGTTGAAAAAAATATTGCCTATCATCAGCCTTTTCCCTGGTCCTGTAAAGCAGAAGTAGAAGGCTATAGGAAAGTAATTTCTTTAGAAACTCAGCTGCTGAATATAACATGTTCTTAAGGTAAAGGGCTGAAACCCTTCTCCCACATAAACTTCCTGCCCAAAGACAACCAAATTATTTTAGTCTGCAGCTCTATATGGATTGAATCCTACCGGATATAGAAGGACTTTGATTAAGGACCCTTGAAGGGGCAAACAGTCTTCGCCCTTCAATAGTGTCTTATTTATTCAGATGTTATTTACCTCCAAGTCATGAAAAATATCAACTCTTCATTTTCACACATTATTAGGGTTGTGAACTCTGGTTCAGGAAATCCCTGGACATTTGGGGGATACAGCCTGAGGAGGGTGAGGCTTGGGAATGGGAAGGGACTTCAATGAAGTATAATGCCATACAGCCCACCTTCTAAAGAAGCTATTTTTTTCCCCTGAACTGATCTCTGTCACCTGGAGATCAAGTGTAATTCCAGCTGATCTCAAACCACTACCTGGAGAGTTAGGAAGCGAGTATATACACATGAACAAATTACTAAGAAATACTCAGTTATCACAAACTCAATCACAATCAGTGTGCAGAATTATTCCAACAAATATAATTAACCAATCTCTCAAATTTATTCAAAAGATATATAGTGTGGTAGAACCAAAGTGTCTTCTCAACAATCCAAATTCTGCATTTTGAAGGTAAGGAACTGGAATTATATTTACAGCACAAGCACTTTAATTGACTGTGAGAATTTGTATCTGAATTGGACTATGAGCCATACTTTATATATTTGAGAGAATGTTTAATTATACTTGTTGGAATAATTCTATACACTGTGACTGAGCTTGTGATAACTGAGCATTTCTTAGTAATTTCTTCATGGTGTATATATGTGCTTGATATATCTTTCTTTCCATGGATCTCTTTTTTCTTTCACCAGGAGATTGACAACCCTATCTATTATAGAGGCAAGACACTTTTTTCCTGTCCTATTGGCAATACCTATCTACTTCACAGTGTTTAGGGTTGCCAATAATCTAGATTTTAAAAATGCCCTGTCATTTTAATAAAGACTTTTTGTGTAGAAATATGCAGCTGTCCATGGAGGTAAATAACATCATTTGGTATGTAATAGCCCATTAAACTTTATTAAAGAGATACGGAATATTTTCTTCAGGCTGTTGGAACCTTAGGTAAAAAGGAGAGTAAAGAGAATCATGTCTGTTGCCAACTCCTCGGAGAAAAACTATGTTAAATGAGATAACTAGTAAACTGATATTCATTGGTTAGTTCCAAATCTGAACCTGTCACTAAACCTTAGCCCTAGATTTGTTTTACAATGAAACCCAAAGCAGAACTCCAGCTTCTAAAGTATGGGATGTGGCTTTTCCAAAGAGCAAGAATCAGAAATCATCTAGCTGAGAGCTATAAAGATACTGCTTATTTATATATAGATGGATACATAGATAGATGGAGAAGGGTGTGCTGTTTTTAAATCAGTAATTTCCTGCCTATGTGATACAATTACATCAGTGCAAACAAAAGAGAGAATTTTGCTAAATTTTAGGGGGGCGCTTTTTGCCTAAATTGCCTTGACGATGCATTTATGTCTCCATATTTACCAATAAAACACCTCTTTACTTTTGTTTAAATGTTCTACAATGGTGTAATTTTGCAAGCTCAATAATAACACCAATAATATACATAATTGCATTGTTGTTCTACGAAGGACTGGAAAAGTTTCCAACAAATGTAGACAGAGTAAAGATGATAAAACTGCATCTAGAGTACACCCTCAAGCAATCTCTCCAAAAGCAGTCCTCTAGTTTGAGAGAGAAATTGCATATTTGTGTACGTGGAGAGGGGTCTGGTGGCAGTGTAATAATTCTGAATTCCCACAGAACCAGCTTTTATTTGCAAAACCTTTTTTAAAAAGGTGTGAGATAAGATGAGAAAGTTCCAAAACAGATCTCATTTCAAGTTCCTGTCTGTCATATACAATCTGCTGAGAGAAAGATCTAGAAACATGTACACTTTCCTAGACTGTTCCTACATTTCCTAAACTCTTCCTGCTAGCATTGGAACTTCCTCTATGAACAAGAAGTCTTCATCTAACTTGTGAGGCATTTCTACCAACCAAAGAGTCTTTTGCACTGGAGGAAAGTGCCCCAGCTAGCAAAAGAGATCTGCAGGATTCAGCTTATAGTTTAAATTCTAATACTCCCAATTGGGGAATAGAAAGACAAAGATGGATATCTTGCTGAATAGGGTAGATGTCTTGGGATATGGTATAGCCCAATCTCATCAGATTTTGGAACCTAATCAGGGTCTGTACTTGGATGGCAAGATCACAAAGGAAAACTCTGCTGAGAAAGACCACCTCTAATTTGCCTTGAAACCCCATTACTTGAGTTACCATAGCTTGGATGCAATTTGATGGCACATACATAGAAGAGATACCTTACATGCTGGGGAAGATACAGTCTAAAGGCATGGAAGAATAGAAGAAAAGTCCTACTGTATCAGACTGGTGGTCCATCTTGGCCAGTATTTTACAAAGTGGCCAACCAGTTGTCCAGGAAGGTCAGCAAACAGAGGACATGCCTTGCCCCCAACTGCCTCCTAGCACTGGTATTTGAAAATCTGCTGCCTCTGCTTGTGGAGGTTCCCTTTAATTAATCACCATGGCTGGGAGCTATTGATGAATCCATTGTCCATGATTCTCTCTAACATCCTTTTAAACTATATGTTTTTGAAAGTTCAGATTGGCATTCTGAATCCTGAGAAACATGCACACTCATGATATATATGTTATTTTCCTGCAGTGCCAGTTCTCCCAAGTATTTACCAGCCTATGTGTATTGCCATCATGTCACTTAATTATAGCGGCCCCGTGGTGCAGAGTGGTAAAGCAGCAGTACTGCAGTACTGCAGCTCTCTGCTCACAACCTGAGTTCGATTCCGGCGGAAGCTGGATTCAGATAGCCGGCCCAAGGTTGACTCAGCCTTTCATCCTTCCGAGGTCGGTAAAATGAGTACCCAGCTTGCTGGGGGGGAAGTGTAAAAGACTGGGGAAGGCAATGGCAAAACCACCCCGTAAAAAGTCTGCCATGAAAACGTTGTGAAAGTAATGTCACCCCAGAGTCGGAAACGACTGGTGCTTGCACAGGGGACCTTTCACTTAATTATATAGAAGAGCACATCTGCACTTTTTTGCTGGGAGATTTTTTTTTTAAGCTGTAGGGTAATGTTGGACTAGAACATGGCTGTCCAGCATATGGTTCATGGGTCAAATGCAGCCCTCCTAATCCTGGAGGTGTGGCCTGCCTAAGATTTTTAGCAAAAAAATAATAATTTAAAACTGTTCAAGTTTGATTCCACTGCAATTACATCAAGAAACTGGGCATTATAAATAACTGAGAAGTATGTGGCCCTACCACCAAGACTCACTTTCAAGAGGAACTGATAGAGCTGAAAGTGAACAATGCCCATGAAAAAACATCCTGGAATGTTGGAGAGTTTCTAATCAATTCCATTCTGATCACAGAGAAGGTGGAAGAGAAGAGGCAGAATTTCACTTTGCAAATAATCAGAAGCAGGCAATGTCTTCCCAAACCCTCCTATCTCCTGGGTAGAGCACCACCATGTGGCGTGCAACAAAACAGCTTCAAAGGCTGAAGTTGCAAAAGATTGCAGGGATAGGGTTGCCAGCTCTTGGCCGGGAAATATCTGGAGATTTGGGGGGAGTAGAGCCTTAGATCAGTCCCTCTGGAGAAAATAGCTGAGGTCCCCCCCCCTTCCCCAAACTCTGCCCTCTCAGGCTCCCTTGAAATAGTTTTGACTATGGATTTTGGCTGTGCTTGACTCCTGCTCATGGGACTGCTTGACTATGGACTGCTTGACTATGCTTCTCAGACAACCCCTTGGTAATGGCTGTCTTGGCTCTGAACTCTTGGACTGAACTTTTGAGTCAGCCTCCCTTGCTTGGATTCTGATTGCCTTCCAGGAACACACCCTCAGCTCTGCCTGACCCACAACACACTTGTTTGGCTTGGAGGAAGAACATCAGGGGCACATGGGCTTGGTGCTGCCTCCAAGCCTGAGCAGCATGTTTCTTCATGCTCTTTCAGCTTGAGCAAACACCAGCAACAACTAAAAATCAGTGGCTTCAAAAAAAGCCACAGCCCAGGAAGCAGGGCCGGCTCTTCCACTAGGCAAACTAGGTAGTTGCCTAGGGTGCCAAGAAGGCCAGGGGTGACAAATTGGTCTCCCCCCCTCTTGGTTCCCAAGACAACCGTGTAGTTTGTCTCCCCCGCCACTGTCGCGGCCACCACCACCAGTCCACTCCCTTACCTTCCGCAGCACTTCCCTGCCACTGCAGCCGCCACCATCAACCGCCCCTTCCCACCCCCCCTCACCTGCCATCGTCCTCCTCTGCCTGGCCCTTCCCCTTCTCCCCCCATGTGCTTCCCAGAGGCCACCCCTCTCCCGTGGAACTTACAGGAGCGACGTGATCTTCCTGCTTTCCTGCTTCGGCGGGAGTTCTTTTAGTAGTGAGCAGCAGGAAGGGGCTTCAAAGCCCCTTCCTGCTGCTTGCTAATAAGAGAACGACCACTGAAACGCAGAAGCAGGAGGATCATGTCGCTCCTTTAAGCACCGTGGGTGGGGGGGTGCTGAGCATGGCGGGTACGGAGGAACAACGTGATCCTCCTGTTTCTGCGTTTCGGCGGTCGTTCTCAACAGCAAGCAGCAGGAAGTCCCAAAGCATGGAAGCAGGAGGATCACATCACTCCTGTAAGCACCACAACAGGGTGTGTGTGTGGAGCGCAGCACCGCAACAGGGGTGCCCT
The DNA here is from genome assembly GCF_032191835.1 of Heteronotia binoei. NCBI lineage: Eukaryota > Metazoa > Chordata > Lepidosauria > Squamata > Gekkonidae > Heteronotia > Heteronotia binoei. Next base: position 94,125,075 of record NC_083229.1, read on the forward strand.
TGTGGGGGGGGCGGTGGGCAGTCGGTCTGCCTGGGGCGCTATGCGCCCCAGAGCTGGGCCTGCCAGGGACACTGCAAAGTCTGTGGGTGGCTTGTCTGTTTTTTTTTTTCCCCTAGGGATACATGTAACCCTACTAGTGGCAGGGGGAGAAGACAGGTACTTATATGTTCTCTAGAGCTCAAGCTATAATGCCAAAGATTGGTTAAGGAACCAGGCTTTAAAGCTTGAGGAGAGGGTGGTGTGAGACTCTTTACTCTGCCTCCTGCAGAAGGAGGAAAGCTGATTGGTGGGGCAGGGGATGTTTGGGGTGGAGCATTGCTCTTGTCAGCCCCCCTTGGCTATGGGCCTGAAGAAATCCCTCTTAAAAGAGAAGAAAAATATTTCCAAAAAATAAAAGGCCTTATCTAAAAAAAAAATTGTATTAAAATACATTCCCTTCCCCATAACAACTCTATCAAGAACTAACCTGAAATTTCTGGCTATGTGGCCAAACTCTGGACCATTCTGGGTTGACCAAGTACAGTCTTTTTCATGAAACTGCTGAAACAGAAGCTGAGAGCCACCATCAATATGTAAACCTGAAGTCAGAATTGAGGTGTGCACTGACTGGATACACCCCACAGTTCTCAAGTTCAAAATAGTTCAGTTTGTTAAATACCAATATTCACATTGATTTAACCAAAATTGTTTAGTCACTAGCATTAGCCCTGTAACTATGTTGTGTTGTATGAAATTCTCTCTCTTCATTGCTTACTGGTTATTTTCATGGTTCAATACAACATAAGTAGATACGATGCTTACATTTTCTATATATCTTCATTATTTCACAGATGTATAATTGGTTTTGATCTCTCAGTATGTTTTGAGGTAAAGAATTCTGTCCCTGTATTAAGTAATGCATCACAGCCTTTGTCATAATATGTTCAAGATCTCATTTAGATACTTTCATTTTCAGAGAATAACCTTTTGTTGTGTATAACATGTACACAATGAACACAGGCTTGTTATTGTTCTCTTTTTCTTTCACATTCTTTGGAGAATAAAAGGGCATGAACTGAAAATTGTGCAATTACAAAAACTCTCAAAAAGTCCAAAGCACTAAGCAGAATTAATGCACAGAGCAGCTAACTTAAGACATCCATTCTTGCTGTATATCCCCTGACAGGGTACAGAGTATGCTTACTTGCTAACAAGACTTAGCACTCCACAAGAAGAGACCCACTAGTGTGGGAACAAAAGCTTTTGAGTATAAACCTACTAATGAGAATGTGGGCTGTGCCATAGCAGAGTGAATGATTGTGAGATATCATCATCATCATCATCATCATTGAATGTACAGGCATCAAGAGATGGAGAACAGCAAAAGTTCAGAACTGGTGAGTGAGAACAAAATTAGATTTTAATAACACTGAAAGGCAGAAAGAGTCTGGAAGGAAGGAGTGTTATATATGAGATTACACATGGGCAATGTGTGAAAAAATCCATGCACACTATTAGTAGGTGAAGGACTGCAATTTTATTAAGCTGTCAAGGAATCAACAACAAGCAGATTAAATGAATTAACACCCCAATCTTGCACTGCAGTGTAGGTAACTGATTTCCTAAGAATGAAAATATGTGAGCTAGGATGGAAATATGTGAGCTAGGACAGCAATAAAAAGAGATGAGGGGTTCAAGAATGATACATTCTGTGCTTGTAATAATTAAGTGACATGGACTCTGGTACCAAAGCCTACAACAAACGAAGATGCCAAAATTGTTCTCATATAGATCCTAGGAATACCATCAGTTGATCCAGCAACATCAGCCAAACCATTTTAGCCTTTAGTGCAATTTATGGCATGTCAGCAATGCCCTTTCCACCCTCTACATTCGACAAAGAATTAATGGACATAAGGCTGACATTAGAAACCACAACATTCAAAAAATCACTGGGAGAACACTTTAACTTTCTAGGACATTCCGTTGCTAATCTAACAGAAGTTCTCTTATGAAGGAATTTCAAAGGGAGATTAGAAAGAAAGGTTGCTGAATTTAAACTGATACGGAAGCTCAAGACAATGCATTCACCTGAATCAAGACCTAGGTTTCCCGCCTTATTACCAATGCTTATTTCTCCATACTTACTACCCCTCTGCATATGACACCTAATCCAATCATACGTGCTATTGCAATTTGCCTGCTAATGCCAATGATTGAAATCACTTTTCTTTCCAATATATAGGACAGATGGACTTGCATTCTAGCTGTATCTGACGAAGTATGCAGTGACTCACATGAAAGCACATTTTTTTAGTCTTTAAGGTGCTATTGGACTCTTGGGTCGTTTTCGCACTCACCTCCAGCCGGCGTGACCCCCCTCTTCACCGCGCAGGATCTGCGCGGATTTCGCACTAAATGCCACGGAGCAGCCTTTTGCGCCGGAAACTCCCGTCGCAAAAGCCGCTCAAACGTAAATCGCCAAAAAGCAGTTTGGTGTTTGAGTGGCTTTTGCACCGGGAGTTTCCGGCGCAAAAGGCTGCTCCGTGGCATTTAGTGCGAAATCCGTGCAGATCCTGCGCGGTGAAGAGGGGGGTCGCGCCAGCTGGAGGTGAGTGCGAAAACGACCTTGCTGTTTTCGTCTGCTTAGAATGAATAGGGTTTGAAGCTCTACAAGGTAGAGAGAGTATACAGAAAATTATTTGCAATCAAAGCCATTTTGGAGGTATGAATGAGCCCCAAGAACTCAAAGCTACTGATTTCTAAGAGCTACTATTTCCTAGAGCAGAAAAGCTAATATTTGTTCATGCAGCAACCTATCAAATTACTTGTTCAGGTGGATAGGAAGGTTGACTTCACAACACTTTTAAATAGACAGTTTGTTTTCTGTAGGAGACAGGTTAACAAGCATAGCTCTGGAGGATTAAAGCACCTTCATTAGAGCCCCACAGCCTTGCGGACAGCAATGATCTCTTTTCACATCAGGTCTTAAGTATCTTATCCCTCTGAAACATTTACCAAGGTCATAAGATACTAGAGGATATGCTTAAGAAACACATGTGCAGATTACTGACAGTTATTTACACACTAAATAAATTATTGAAAAGAAGCTAACAGAATAGTCACAGGACTCCTGCTGAAAAAACTGCCTTTGTTAGTGCATTGTTTCACAGAGAGAGGGATTTTCTGTATCAGGAAAAAACCTTTTCTGGTTCTTCAGTCTAGCAGAATCTTTGATGCTTAAGTCTGAACAACAATTTGGGTCTTTTTAAAAAAAAATCAAAGTGAATTTTCATAAACCAGATTAAAGAGAATAGAATATGAATAAGTTCTCTCGCTGAATCATTACTTCTTTTTTGCAGGCTCCTAGCCAAATCTTTGCACATTGTACTATTTATCCACAATTTCACTGTTCAAATGTATTTCAGAAGTTCTGCTTTCAGATTCTACTTTTTTAAAAGGACCACTGGTCTGATCCAGCGGGGCTCTTATGTTCTTAATGTTATATGATGTACAAAATAATTAAAACCTGGAAATGGTAATCATATTGAGTATTTGCTTACATAAAAAGATAGAACCTAGCCCTTGCCCAATTACCTGTGAGATCAGTCACTTTCTGGAGAACACTGTCTATTAATGAACTATTTATCAAAATACTCCTACATTCCAATAATTCTGTTTAGGAGCGTCTATTATGAAGGGGAGGCCATTAATTAATTTATCCTTCTAGTCAATTTTCTGCCTGTGAGGAAGAAAGCTTCTTAAGCATGTGCTGGGAATGCTTTTTGTCAGACATGTCAAACATATGGCCCAGAAACTAGAATCAGCCCATCCTGGGCTCTTATCTGGCCTGCAAGCAACTGTGAGGGGGGGGGAGGGGACCATTCTGAATGTGAACCAGAAGAGCCGATATTAATTATACCCCGTGCTGAGGTCCCTCCCTTCCCCAAATGTGGGCCTCCTCAGAGTCTTCCCCTAGATCTCCAGGTGTTGCCCTACCCAGAGCTGGCGACCATAAGGGGCAAGGAGGGCTGGTTTGGCTCTGAGACCTGCTCAGTCAGTTCCCTTGAAGCCTGTCTGCTGCCCTTGGCCAAGGCATCAGGCCAGGATGCACTGTCTGCCTGCCACCACTACCTTCTCATTCTCTGCCCTGAGCATTTTAGGCTCCTGCCTGTGCCACCTGGGCTGCTGGGAAAATGGCTGGCTGTTCATGTGTGGCAGGCAGAATCTCTTTGGTCCAGCCGAGCAGCTTGGATGAGAGAGAAAAGCCTGGCACATATGTAAGAGATGCCATGTATGAGACTGTTAAGGATTGGGGTGGAGGAGATCCACTGAGTTTGGTGAGCTGAAGCCTGCTAATCAGCTGACCCAAATGTGAGCAGCTGGTCTCCTGCCTCCCTCTCGCAGCAGTGCAGGAATGGAGCACTGAATCAAATTCAAGGTGTTGGTTTCTACCTTTAAGGCCCTGCGAGGTCAGGGCATACCTTCAGGACCGCCTCTCTCAATATACCCCCAGCAGAATGTTATGCTCAAGTGCTAAAAATCTCCTGACTGTCCTCAACCAGGGCCAAGACATCCTCAACCCTGGACATTCCTCAGATTTTCATTGTACCCAGGTGTGCCTAGCCTCTGGCTTCTGATTTTTCAATGAGGTCATCCATGTGTAGGTACAACACAAATTCTACCTGAAACATACTGGGAGGCAGGGGAGAGATATTTTTCATGCCACAAAGCTTCTAATTGTAATGCAGAAAAAGTGAATGAATTTATTACATCAGATAAGAACAGAAAAGAAATTATTCACAGGTCTATTATATCTGATGCACCACAGAGAGGAATATAATGTATAAGAAACCAATACAAAATTGTGGCGATGATATATGATGAGGAAAACAGACATAAAAGGGCAATCATGAACCAGTAAAAAAGCTACTGGCTCAAAATACTTATTCTCCCTGACTTGAGCAGCGGGTCACCAGAAACAACTTACTTTTTTTTCTAAAAAGAAAGTACTGGAGACTTGTATTGTTATTTTAATAATCTGTTTTATTAACACTTGTACAATTGAGCAGGCATTAGGGATGCACAAATGCTTGTACAAAGCAGGCAGTAACCATTTGAAAGCAAAAATGGCACCCTGAAATTCCCGAAGCTTCTTTTCTCTAGGCACCTCTCAGCAAGTCTGCCACCCAAAATCCACTCACAAATAGTTTACTTATATATGTCTTATCTTGCAGTCAGCTCATATTCTTCCCCATCATATCAGGAATGTGCAACTTGAGCTATTTCCTAAGTGACTGAGGGCCAAACTAGAAAAGACGCCATCCCTGGGTTTGCACCTCCATTTTATAGTAATAGCAAAGCCATTTACAACCACCTTAGAGGCCTAATTCTGGTCAGAATCATCATGACACAGAGGAGGGGCTTCTGCCCCCACCCCAAGTAGTTTTTCTGATTTCAAATGATGGAGGCATATATAAATTTGAGTTGGAAAAAATAATATGAGAAGGGAACAGAGGAGCATCTCCTGTGGCTGTCTTGATAGAATGAGGCCCCCAAGGTATTCTTAAACAGCTTTCTCCAGTACTACAAAATGGAGGTTCATCCCCAAGGCAAACCTGGGAACGGGACTGTAGCCAGCATGGGGGGCACAAGGGCAGGGCCCCCTATTGAATCTTTCCCAGTCTTTCCTTTCACTGAAGATTGGCTGGGGTGCTGCAGATTCTACAGGGGCACTGTCCCTTTGCCCCCTTTGACCCTTTGACCCTTGCTGGCTATGGTCCTGTCTGGGGATGGTGATCTTGTTTAACTTGGCCCTTAAAGTACAGTCTAATTCCCCACTTAGCTGTGAATCTTAGTGGATAGCTTTGGGCCAGTACCTCTCTTTCATTCTAATCTACCTCACGAAATGGTGAGGATAGCATGGAGGCAGCTCCTTGAAGAATAAAAATGTGACAGACAGATACTCCTGAATCTCTGCCCTTCCAGACTAAACTGTGCCTGAGCTATCTATCTAAGCCAGACTTCCAAACACCAGAGAACTGAATAAAACATAATAGCTCATTCATTCATAATTTTGTTTTACTATTCATTTCTGGTATCCAAATGACAGGAATAAATGGAGCTTTTCATTTCTTTTAATATTACTTTCAATGCAAGTATACATTCTTACTATTTGCCCACCACTACCATCATATAGCACATTTATTTTCTCCTTTTGATATAGTATGGTTTATGTGACCCCATGATGGCACTTGGGTTTTTTGGCCACTGTGTGACACAGAGTGTTGGACTGGATGGACTATCAGCCTGATCCAACATGGCTTCTCTTATGTTCTTATGTGGGACACTGAAGATCAATGCTGTGGGATGGGGTCATGCTTTGATGGTGTAGAAGACTAATTAAATAGCAGTTTGATCATTTTCAGTTCAGGTAAAATTCTCAAATATCAGGATACTCAGCGCTAAAAGTTCAAAACTAAAACTGACAGGAAAATTGGAAGGTGATCACAGAACTCTATGTTAAATTTTGATGGCTCTGATCTTTTCCTCTAATATTTGTCCATAAATCCTAAAATATTGTGGGTTGGATCCAAATGATCCATTATACTAACAGAGGAATTTTATTTCAATATAAGGAGCCTTCCATCAGTGCAAGGAAACTGATAGTAAAACATAAGTTTTCTGCCAAGCATCTTACTTCCATGGAAGTCTCCTTATATTGAAATTCCTCCATTACTAGAATGAATCATTTGGATCCAACCCTACATTTCATATAACATTCATTAATATCAAGAGGACATTGCAAGGTCTTCAGAATTAATGAGAACTTTGCCATCCATACCTGAGCCTAAGGTAAACAACAAGCTGTCCAATCACTGGAATCTGGATACAGACTAATTGTCCAGTTAACTTTTGGTTACAGACTCTATAAACTTATAGGGGGTTCTACCAACATGCAGGAGCCCTCTTAGTAAGATACAACTAAGAAACATGCAAACAATTTCAGATTCAATCATGTTCTTAAATAAAATTTTAAAATGTTCAAACGTATCCAAAGGTGAAAACGAAATTCTTCTTGGAGAAACTTCTGGCAGAAATTTATATTAATACTACTCTCAGTGTTTTTGTTCAGTATTCTGGAACCACAATCTAGGATAGTCATCTTCAATTGCTGTTTTTTAAACTCTTAGCTAGTTCCCCTAACGAACCAGTGGATGGCATAAAGTAAGCAAATCAATGGGTTGTTTCATTGAACGTGAAGAGTTCACCAATGAAAGTTCTTCAAGAATCTATATTTGAACAAACTTGTCTGTTGTGTAAACACAATGCCAAGTAAAATCTCTTTCCTGGAATGTATTTTGTTTACATTGCCTATGCACCTCCTTCCCCAGAGGTTGTTGGTGGACTGCCCATGTCTATGCTGGCATATCCTTTGCAGTTACAAAACTTGTCACAGCTGATACTGGCCATAAACTGATGTCTGCCATACTTGTAGGGAGTAAACTCCACACAGGTTTGTGCCATATGATTAGCAGACAATGTCCCCAATCTGCAGAAAAGATAAAGGAGAAAGATATTTGTGAATGTAAACATTTATTATTTATTTAGAAAAAAATTATTCCACTTCTCCAAGAATCTGCCCAGGGCATCATAAAAAATAACAACAAAATGTTAAACATATTAATTAAAAATCAACATTAACGTCCCAGCATAAAAAACATAGACCATGGACACAGACCACCAATCATAGTTCCCCCTAAGCTGAGCTAAGGGGCACTGGTGCACACATTTTTAAAAGGCTGCTCACAGATTTCTCCTTCTGCCCACAGACACTGCTTCAGTCCATTGGAAACAATAGAGGATGGAAACAACTCCTTCTGGGCCCAAAGAACTGAACCCCCTGATCCAATCTTTTTGAAACTTGGGGAGGTTTTTGAGGAGAGGCACCAGCAGCTTTGCTGTAAATATGGTGCCTCTACCTCACAAACAGCCCCCCAGAGCCCCAGATACCCCCAGATTGATTCTCCATAATAGTCTATGGGGCCTTTGACTATAATGGTCCTCATAAGCTACAAGGGAGCTGGGAATATACATTTAAAATTATTAATAATAGTTTATTTATATTCCGCCCATTACCCCGTAGGGGCTCAGGCATATATGTCCATTTCCATGGACCTATGCATATATATGAGCACACCCATATTTCCAGTATGACCTGTATGTTGCCTTGGATCGCAGGGGAAAGTGGGATGTAAGTATTTGAATAAATAAGTAGTTTGGGCAGATTGATAACATTTAAGCAACTTCCTATTGTTTTTAGGTTAGGCAGGGTTCTGACAGTGATTGTTCCTCCTCTATTATACTTGGCCTGTAATGGTGGTTGTCATATTATAAGTCTGGGTGAACAGAAATGTGTTGGTCTGACACATAAAAGAAAAGAAAACAGGCATCAGGCAAGCCTAAGGGGAAGGGCATTCCATTAACAAGGTGCCACTGCTCAAGAAGTTCTGTGTCTGGCTGCCATCTGCCTTACCTCTCTTAGCAGAAGCGCAGAATGCTTGTGGATCTTCTGGTGCAAGTACTAAATGGCACTGAGCCATTTAGAGCTTTAAAGGTGAGAACCACAGTTTAAATTATGCATGCAGTGCAGATCTTTCAGCACCGAGGTGAGACAAGGCCCTGACAATAGCCTGGCTGATGTATTTTGACAAGCTGAAGTTTCCAGACAGTTTTCAAAGGCAGCTGCATGTAAAGTGCATTACAGTTATCTAATCTGGATCACTATAGCTACATCACACATTTCAAGGAAAAGCCATAGCTGATGTATCAGCCAATGCTGATTAAAACTACTATGTGCCCCAAAGAAGATCTGGCTTTCCAACTGTAGGCCATGATCCAGCAGTACCCCTAAGCTACAAACCTGTTCAGGGGGAGTGCAACCCCTCCAGGACAGACTGATTTCTCAGTCCTCAAGCAGCTTTGTCATTGACCAGCAGTACTTCAGTCTTGTAAGGAATGAGTTTCAGTTAACTGGCCCTCATCCATCCCATTATTTCTAGTTACCTATTAAGGATTTCCATGGACCCACCTGACCCTTTTGTCTCAGCTATTAAGGAGAAGTAGAGCCAGGTATCATCCAAATCTTGGTGGCACCTAACTTCAAATCTCCTAATGATCTTTTTTTCCAGTAGTTTCATATAGATCAGGGTGTCAAACATAAGACCTGGGGCCCAGAACTGGCCCATCCAGGGCTATTTTCCAGCCCACAAGTAATTGGGGTGAGGGAGGGAACAAGAGGCTGATGGGGACAGTGGGATGAGCCACTCTGGCTTTAGTATGGTGGAACAGTCAAGCAGAACCCCTTTGCTTCAGTGGCAGCCTCATTGGTAAGTTGGGAGTCACTACAGTCACATTCATTCTGGCATGGGGTTCCAAGGCAAGGACACATCTGGGATGCTGTCCTGGATGTCCGCAGAGACTAACATTTACATGTACGGGATGCAGATGATCTGCTGCTGGGATCTGCTGGTGGCCAGCACCACCACATTTGCACCCCTCCATGAAGCAGCAATGCTTTAGCCCGGGTGGGGGGGGACATTCTTCAGCAGTTTCTTCCACACATCAGGATTCTAGTCCTGCCACTAAGAATTTGAATCAGCTGCTGGGACTCCCTCCCCCATGGACCACCTAGCAGTCTTCAGCCATTGTTGTTCAATCACGCAGTCAAGTCCGACTCTTTGTGACCCCATGGACAAAGTCACGCCAGGCCCTTCTGTTTTCCACCATCCTCCGAAGTCTGCTCAAATTTGTATTTGTTACATCAGTAACACTGTCCAGCCATCTCATCTTTTGCCATCTCCTTCTTCTTTTGCCTTCTGTCTTTCCTAGCATCAGGATCTTCTCCAGGGAGTGCTCCCTTCCCATTTGGTGGCCAAAGTATTTGAGCTTCAGCTTCAGCATCTGTCCTTCCAGTGAACAGTCTGGGTTGATTTCCCTTAGGACTGACTGATTTTATCTTCTTGCAGTCCAAGGGACTCCCAAGAGTCTTCTCCAGCACCACATCTCAAAAGCATCTATTCTTCTGCGCTCGGCCTTCCTTATGATCCAGCTCTCACAGCCATACATTACTACTGAGAATACCATTGCTTTGACTATACGGACTTTCGTTTGCAGGGTGATGTCTCTGCTTTTTATTATACTGCCCAGGTTCACCATAGCTGTCCTCCCAAGGAGCAAATGTCTTTTAATTTCATGGCTACAGTCACCATCTGCAGTGATCTTGGATCTCAGAAATGTGAAGTCTGTCACTACTTCCATGTCTTCCCCTTCTACTTGCCAAGGTGTGCTGGGGCCAGATGGCATGATCTTAGTTTTTTTGATGTTGAGTTTCAAGCCTACTTTTGTGCTCTCCTCTTTCACCCTCAGCAAGAGGTTCTTTAGGTCCTCCTCACTTTCTGCCATTAGAGTAGTGTCATCTGCATATCTGAGGTTGTTGATGTTTTTCCCAGCAATCTTAATTCCGGTTTGTGCTTCATCCAGGCCAGCATTCTGCATGATGTACTCCACATATAAATTAAATAAGCAGGGTGACAATATACATCCTTGTCGAACTCCTTTTCCTATTCTAAACAAATCAGTTGTTCCATATCCCGTTCTGACAGTTGCTTCTTTACCCTTATACAGGTTTCTCAGGAGACATGTGAGGTGGTCTGGTACTCCCATCTCTTTAAGGACTTGCCACAGTTTGTTGTGATCCACACAATCAAAGGCTTTAGCATAGTCAATGAAGCAGAAATAGACGTTTTTCTGATACTCCCATGCTTTCTCCATAATCCATCGAATGTTGGCAATTTGATCTCTAGTTCCTCTACCTCTCCGAAACCCAGCTTGAACTTCTGGTAGTTCCTGATCTACATACTGCTGAAGCCTAGCTTGTAGGATCTTTAACATAACCTTGCTGGCATGTGAAATGAGTGCAATGGTGTGACAGTTTGAACATTCCTTGGCATTACCCTTCTTTGAGATTGGAATATAAACTGATCTTTTCCAATCCTGTGGCCACTGTTGTGTTTTCCAAATTTGTTGACGTAATGTGTGCATCACTTTAACAGCATCATCTTTTAAGACTTTGAATAGCTCAACTGGGATATCATCATCTCCGCTTGCTTTGTTGTTAGTAATGCTTTCTAAAGCCCATTTGACTTTACACTCCAGGATGTCTGGCTCAAGGTCATCAATTCCACTGTCATGGTTGTTCGGGACACTGAGATCCTTTTTGTATAATTCTTCTGTGTATTCTTGCCACCTCTTCCTGATCTCTTCTGCTTCTGTTAGGTCCCTACCATTTTTGTCCTTTATCATGGCCATCTTTGCACGAAATGTTCCCTTGATTTCTCCAATTTTCTTGAAAAGATCTCTTGTCCTTCCCATTCTATTATCTTCCTCTATTGCTTTGCTTTGTTCCTTCAGGAAGGCCTCCTTATCTCTCCTTGCTGTTCTCTGGAAATCTGCATTCAGTTGGGTGAATGCAGATTTCCTTTTCACCTTTGCCTTTCGCTTTCCTTCTTTCCTCAGCTATTTGTAATGGCTCATCAGACAGCCACTTTGCTTTCTTGCATTTCTTTTTCTTTGAGATGGTGCTGATTCCTGCCTTCTGTACAGTGTCACAAACCTCTGTCCATAGTTCTTCAGGCACTCTATCACCTCTAGTTCCTTAAACCTATTCTTCACCTCCACTGTATATTCATAAGGGATGTGATCAAGGTCAAACCTGAATGGCCTAATGGCTTCCCCAGTTTTCTTCAGTTTTAGCCTGAATTTTGCGATGAGTAGCTCATGATCTGAGCTGCAGTCAGCTCCAGGTCTTGTTTTTGCTGACTGTAAAGAGCTTCTCCATCTTTGACTGCAGAGTATATAATCAGTCTGATTTCTGTGTTGCCCATCAGGTGATGTCCACGTGTAGAGTCGCCTTTTAGGTTGTTGGAAGAGGTTGTTCGCTATTACCAGCTTGTTCTCTTGGCAAAACTCTGTTAGCCTTTGCCCGGCTTTATTTTGTTCTCCAAGACCAAACTTGTCCGTTGTTCCAGTTACCTTTTGACTTCCTACTTTGGCATTCCAGTCCCCCATGATGAGGAGGACATCTTTTTTTGGTGTTAATTCTAGAAGGTGTTGTAGATCTTCATAGAACTGGTCCACTTCAGCATTCTGTGGTTGGGGCATAGACATGGATTACTGTGATATTGAATGGTTTGCCTTGGATACAGACCGAGATCATTCTGTCATTTTTGAGATTGTATCCCATTACTGCCTTCCTCACTCTCTTGTTAACTATAAAGGCCACACCATTTCTTCTACGGGTCTCTTGCCCACAATAATAGATGTAGCGATCCTCTGAGTTAAATTCACCCATTCCCATCTATTTTAGTTCACTGGTTCCCAAGATGTCAATGTTCATTCTTGCCATCTCTTGTTTGACCACATCTAGTTTACCTTGATTCATAGATTCATAGATATGGCCTTCAGCCATAGGTGGCTGCAACCTCATGGGGGAAGTACTGGTCATCTCTGGATATACTGGACGTTGGTGGTCTGAGGCCTCTGCCATATGCATGGCCTTTTGCCTGCAGTACTCACTTCCTCATCAGATGATCTGTCAGTCTTTGGTCTGGGGTTGCTGCAACTGCATGGAAGTGGCACAGCTCACTGTCAGTCTCTAGCTTGAACCTACAGAACTGGATTGCCTGGTGCCCCTGCCCAGAGGCAGCAACCGCTGCATGGGTGCCTCTGGCTTATTAGGTTTTGCTTGGTCTAGGTCCTGAGCTCCCCATCCCACTTCTGCAGGTGGGGGGTTAGTTCAGTTTGTTAGTTCAGTCCCTTCCATGGTGGCTCAGGGGCAGGGGAAGCTTGTTAACACCCATTCACTTCACATTTCCCCCCCTGGGTCACAGGCTCACAACACTGGTGGTGGTAGCAGGCTGGGGAAGGAGGTTGCTCCATTCCAGGAAACTCAGGAGCATTTGCCCAACACTGCATTACTGCCTCTATATGTCCACCCATAAATCAGTCTTTTTTGTTTAACTTACTCAGTAGCTGTTGGTTCACCAATTAGCCCATAGCCTTCCAGATACAGCTTACAGTTCTTCAGGTCCTCTTTGAGTGGATTAGAGAAAATGACTTCTGCAGAGCATGCCATATTCATCCGGGGATGGTCTAAAATCTAGTACAACAACAACAAGAAGAGTGTAGATTTCTCCCGCTCTTCTCTCTGAATCAGAGTCTGGGCTTGGATCTCTTGAGGTAATCCTCCATTAAAAAATGATCCTCTGTCATGGCTTTCTATTGATGAAAGGCAGTGTCTTTTAAAGAGCTAAATAGCGTTTAACACCAAAGGAGAGCATTTTTCATAAAAGGACCACTATGGTTGAAGAGAAACACAAACAAAAGCAAAATCTAAGTCCCAAGTCTTATTGACATTCCACCAAGGGAAGCCGATCATTCCCTGCCTTCCTTTTTCCCCAGCAGCTTACTGTGGCCTCTGAAAAGACAGGGCTTTCTTTGTATCAGGAACTCCTTTGCATATTAGGTCACACACCCCTGATGTAGCCAATCCTCCTGGACCTTATGGTAGGCCTTGTATGAGCCCTGTAAGGTCTTGTAGGATTGACTACATCAGGGGTGTGTGGCCTAATATGCAAAGGAGTTCTGGATACAAATAAAGCCCTGTGAAGAGGTATTGCTGGAGGATAGTGGGTGATCACAAACAAGAAACCATGGGGAGTCACAGGGGTCTGAAGTGAGGAAAGACACTGGTGAGGTTACATTTCTTCTGTTATTAAGATTCAAGCTATATTCATTAGCATAAACATTTACTAAAATGAAATACTTAACACATCTTTAGAATTCTTTTTTCAATGGTGCTGTTAAAACTAAAATAGTTGCTTCAGGTCTACCTGACCCATATGCTAGAAAACAGAAGAATGAAGGGGAAAACTACATGCTATAATGGCAGGCCATGATTGGATCTCCTTCCACATAGTGTACGTTTAAAAACCTAGTAAAGGCTGGGGGAGGTATCTTCAACTGGAAAAATATTGGGGAGTAACACACGCACACCCCTTTTTTATGGGCTCTCTGCATCTTGGGCTCTCTTATAGTGTTTTTTAAAGGCTAATTCATTTACTGAGGATCCAGTTTGCATTAAATGTAAGTAACCTTTGGTTTTGACTTCTGTTAAAAGACTTTCTACAAATGGGTTGAGGATTTTTACCTTTATCTTAACAGGTAGGCTGTCAACTAAAACATCCCTCTCCACCATCATGACTTCTCCTTTACGCTCTGGCATTGAGACAGCTATCACCCGCATAATATTATTGTCACAAAGGTGAGATCCATAGTCTTCATATGGTATTGTTATCAGGATTGACTTTACTGCAAGACAAAGATTTTGAGTGAGAAACAAATATATTGGCATCATCACTGTTACAATGATTTTAATAGATCTTTTAAAATATTCTGGAGAGTTAATCATTAATTACAGAACCATATGTAAGCAATCACAGTGTGTGCATTGCTAAATGACCAAATAGAAGCAGTTTTCAAAAATCCACATATGGAACAGAGCAAATGCCTTCTTTTTTAGACAACACATTCATCACAATATGCAATCTGTTCCAGTTTGCTTAAAAATAATTCCCACAAATCAGTGATACTTCCTTTCAGTTCATTGTATTTAGAATCAAGGCACTGGAAAATTAATATTGGGTGAAATCCAATCTAACCATGAATAGAATGAATTCACAGAACACAACTCTGTCATGGTAGCTCCCCCATAGCCCCCTTCACCTGAAAAAGACACTCCTGAGTATCAGACTGTAATGCAATTCAGCAGCTGCATCCTGAGGAGAAACAGGCAAAAAATCAACCCTTCCCCATTTCTCTGAGCTTCCCCATGAAAACTGCAGCTTTCACAAGACTGGGGAAGAGCACTTTCTATTCCCCCATCCTGTTGTAGGCTGCCTCTTCCCAGGGGAACAACTTATGGAGGAGGCTACAGATGAGAACAGATCCATTTCATGAAATTATTCCATTAATGGTTCATGGATTCAAGCCATAATTGCTACAATAAGACCATTGTTTTGGAAACTGACGGAACAGAGAACTATTAGATTGTTTTCACACATGATACTAAAGCACCTAGCATTAACAAGTGATTTGGCAAGGAGGCTTTCTTCAGCTATATTATTATGAACAGCATTCTCTCATGGAACAAACAGCAGAAGGCTGACTCAGAGCCAGTTTCAAATGATTTAAAATCTAGCAATCATTTCTTCTCCAAAGTACATCTGAGCTTCTACACTGAAATGATCTCAGTGTGTCTTACCTTCCTTTGGGCCAAGTGTGACATGAATATTGTCTTTCCAGACCTGGTTCAGTGAACATCCATTGTACATTGTTGCCTGAGCACAAAGGTTAAACTTCTTGTCTTTGGCTTCATTACACAAGTTTTTAAGCACCCAGTGCATTTGAATATCTTGACCATACAAGGGACAATTGGCCATCTTAAACTTCATTGTAATCCCAATGTCTTTCAGACTTTTGTTTCTTTGAGATGCTAAATCTTTGTCTATCTCAGAATTGGGAGCATTTAGATATCGAGAATTAATTTTTCGACAGGCTTTATAAAGGGCTTTTTTTTCTTGCACAGAGCCTAGAAGTAGGAAAAAATTAAAAATGTATGAAAAATAATTATTTAATATTACCAACCATTTAAAACTTAAATTATTCTAGTAGAATTAACTCATTATTACCTAATTCATACTTGTAAGCATCAGTGATGTCCTCACGTAGATCACTTCCAACACTCTTGGTGCTGATACATTGTCCACAAGGTCGGGTTTCACAGTGAAGTTTTATCTTCTTACCTTTGCCTTGAGAAACCCAGGCAGTATACCTTGCATTTAGAAGTCCAAACACATGAGGACCATCAGAGTCAATATCCACATCACCATCTCTAATGCTTTTGACCCAAATTGGACCACTGCACATTGATCCTAAGTTTAAAAAAAGGCTTATTATTTACCAACATCCCATATAATAGCCACTGTTGACCTTAAGGATTCATATTTATCTTAATAGACATGTCAATACTCAAAAATTAGCTCAAAGAATTGGGTTTGATCCTGCTTTCCACTATTAAAATCAACAGATTCCAGAGTGCACTACCAGGGTCTTAATATAGTGTTCAACACATCAAACACACCAAACTGAATGAGGATCACCAACCATGTTGGGTGGTCCATCAGTCTTCATATTTTCATTACTTATCTCACAAATGAAACTGCAGAAATCAGAAGCATAGAAGCACCACTATTTCCACCCATAGCATTTCTGTAAGCAAACTGATTTCTCTTACATTCACTATTTTACTGGACTGTATATCCTCTCTGACATACAGAGCCACTCCACCTCTGACTGTTCTGTCCCCGTCCTTCTGATATAATTTATATCCAGGAATGCTCTATCTCATGGATTATCCTCATCTTACCAAGTTTCTGAAATGCCCTCAATGTCTATGACTGTTTTCGCACATAGCTTACCTCGCAGTCACAATCCTGTTCCCTCCGCAGCATCTGTCGGATTTCCCACCATCTGCGCCGGAGTTACAGGAAGTGCCGTGGCTTTTGCATAGCAAACGTAAACTAGGTTTTAGTGGTTTACGTTTGCTACGCAGAAGCCACAGCACTTCCTGTAACTTCGGCGCAGATGGTGGGAAATCTGACTGGACACTGCGGAGGGAACAGGATTGTGACTGCGAGGTAAGCTGTGTGGGAAAACGGTATATGTTCTCCTCTGACATTAAGCCACGGCGAGCAGAGAAGAGGCGTCAGCTGCGCAGCAGCGTCGCACGCTCCGAGACGGGGCGGCTCGCCGTTTCCCCCCCTCCCCCCTAGCCCCACCCCAGTGTCTCCTGGCTCCACCCCCAAAGTCCCCAGATATTTTTGGGGTTGGACTTGGGAACCCTAGAAAGAACCCCCACTGGGACCTGGGGATTGGCAAGCCTTGCTGAGTGGGTGCTCTGGGCCCATATTGACTCATACCAGAGTGGTGGCAGCCAGTAGAGGCCCTCCCTGGTCCTCTGCTTGTGACAGCTCTAGAAGAGAATCCATGAAGATTCACAGTAAGGACAATCTTGGGTTTCCTCAAAAGACTATATATGGCTGTTAGATGTGTTTCCTTATTCACACAGGAGCCATACCTTGGCTATGAGATATAAAGATTAATTCCAAAATCATAATAAACCCTAAACCATATACGTATATTGGGCATTTTCCTAGAGCACTTATTACTTCCGCATTACTAATCATGCATAGTTCCTTGTTTTATATGACTATCTTTAGATGGGAGTAGAAGCTTCATGTACCTTTATTAGTCTCTATAGGTGTTGGATCCAGGTATTGCCAGTCACCCCTAGACTGACTTATGTCTTTCCGGGCCATCCAAGATTCATTCCAGCAATGGTATCTCCTGTAGGACATAAAAGTGTAGGTGCTTCATGTGATCAGACTCAAACCATATTTTCTAGAATCTAAATTAGGGATGAGTCACCCATTTTACACAAACATGTACAAAAGTATTCTGGAGAGCCCTGGAAAATTCATGAGAAGTTTATGACATAATTTGTTGTCCGGGATGAATAAAACAAACCCCTGTCATTTCCATCTGTGGGGCAAAAACTCGGTGGTGGTGCAAGAATTTGCCTTACCTCTCCACCCACTGGCATGCTGGTCCTGCTTCTGATACCAGCACCAATGCAAAGATGTAATGTTCAGTTAAGGTCTACATACATACAATTTAATGAATTGAGACTGAGACTGCACAGCTGATTCCTAAATTTAAACAAAATTAACAAGATGAAAGGCACCCCTGCACACTGGATTATATGCATGCTCCTCATTTATGGTGAATGCTGTTTGAAGGGGGCAGGTATACCAGGTGGGTGAAGAAGTTAGGGCCTCTAGTCACTCACGAAAGTGATCGGGAGTGGTATCTTCTGGACTGACTGTCATGTATAGAATGCCAATATAAAATTTAGATCATCCTTTGTAACAAAAATAGTTATGGAATTCTAACTCAGAATTAGGACTCCAGCTGTGTCACAATGATGTAGAAAAAAACAAAATATATTCACTTTATTGTTCCACTATAACAGACATGACTGAAGCAGCAGATAAACAAACATAATGTATTTTTTAACCTGACATGTGAAGGGTTTTTTCCTCAAGACATAGCAACTGTACTGAATTTCTTGCTAACCTATGTTTGACAGTCTATCCAATGGATTTAAGATTGCCAGGCCTTAATAGTACAATAATGGAAGGCTTCAATGGCAAGTATGGTTGGAGATGGCATCACCATCATAGGTTGATGTTGTTTCTGGATGAAAACCGAAAGTGACATAACCACAACACGGTGATGCCATAGGAACCTGCACAGATTTCTGTGGTTTGACCACAGAAATCCAAGGGACTCCATCACTTCTGAGTGTTGTTGTTTTCCCCCTTCCTCCCAATGCTCTTATAAGCAGTGGCAAGGACCATGGAGGATTGATAGGAGCCTTCCCACTAGAAATGGTATCCCCAGTTGGGCCACTCAGACCTATTCCTTAAATAAAACACAACAAATTATTTCCCTTTTAGTACTTACCAGATATGTTCTTTGGCATTTAAGGTTTTTCCTGTAAAGTCAAAAACTTCTTGGATGATGAGTGGGTCAACAGCATTCAAAGGACAATAGAAGCCTGTAACAACCCGACTTGGGATCCCCAAACAACGCATAACTATAACAAAATTAATTACATTTTTAGAATATTTGACATAGGAGACTTAAATACTATGTTTTGGATTTGAAGTACTACAAGTGACGAAGGACAAGTATTATAGGAAGCCCCAGTACAAAGGGAGAATCAACAAAAACTACCCCCCTCCTACCAAAAGAACTATCAGTCAACTGGCAGTCATGCCAACAGAAGGCAAACTAAGCAAGTGGCTTTTTGATATATTCACAGATGCATTTGTAATATTAGGGCAGAAAATGTCAGAATAAATATGAGCCACTATAGCTTCACTAATGTGTTTTTATAAATGTGTGTACCAAACATTTCTCTGTTATAATGCCCAATAACATTTGATATAGCATAAATGTAGTTTTCATATTATATCAAAAATCCACCCATCTTTATACTGCATCAAACATTTTCACTCTCTGTAGCCTCTTTTCCCCTTCATCAGGCAATTTCAAAGAAAGTTCTCAAATACAGCCTACTGAACAGGTGATAAAGCTTCTCAGATGTGCTGTTTTTAAAAAGGAACTCATTTCATATAATCAGGGGGATGTGAAATTGGAAAAGTTAAATCCAGTGATTGGGAATAAATTATGTAAATTTTCATTCATGTACTTAATTCACATTTCATTTGAATGGCATATTTTTTCTCCCTCTGTTTAGAAGTAGTTTTATATTTTGTCAAAAGCTGAGAAAGGAAGCTTAATGGATTTCTCCTGTACAGAAAACTGTAAGAATTCATTTGGCTTCTAGACAATTTGTACATTATTCTTCAGTTAGCCTGACATACATTGGTAACCTAATGGGCTTTTGATTTTGATAATTTCTAACAGGGTCTGCCTGAGAAATTATGGTGCATGATGAAAATAATCCAGTCCTGATAGTAATAGGTGGCTGATAGCGTGCTGTTCTTCAAGAGTTCCCCATGTCTGCCACCTAAAGAGGCAGTTTTCTTCATAGTAGGGAGATTCTGGTTTCCTGTTCCAAAGACCAGCTTCACAACTGCTTTTATCATGTCAAAGTCCAGAGATTTAGGTGTGTACAAGGGACAACTGATACAAGTGCTTATTCAAAGCACACCTTTAATATAACATGCCACTCTAGTTAGCCTTAGGGTTTCAAACTTGTGTACATGGTGGGAAGAACCATCCATATTAAAAACTGCAGACTTTTTCAGTATGGTACCCATACATCCAAAGCTAGCCTCTTGAAGTTCCAAAAATCGTTTATCAATTTAGGTCTAGATTATGCTGCCTTATTAGCTATGCTTTTGGATTCCATACTTTAAGTTAGATCCAGCATTTCTCTGGTAGAAGAGGGGGACAGTTTTTGCTGATTTCCTCTTCCACTGAAGATTCCACTTTGTTTCTGACACTTTCCTGAAGGTCCTTTGTCTCCCCAGAAGCAACATCTGGGGGAGATCTGTGGACTGCAACTGTAGGCAAGGTGGGAAAGTTCCATTCACTTAACAGAGCTCTACTGGCAATGCTTTGGATCCAATTCTTTCTTTTTGCTTTTGGCTCCTTACTCGATGTTATCTTTGGTTCTTGTAAAAAGTGGTTAATGCACGTCTAAGCATACATTTTTGTCCCAAACTGGTGCCTACCTTTTCATATACTTCCTTGACTTGAAATCACAGGGTATCATCATGCATTGCCCACCCCCCACCCCCAATCTTATAATGAAGTGGATTTGAGACTGAGAAAATAATTTTCTCTCTTAGGTGCATTCTTCAGCTTCTGTACCTGTACACATTACAGCAGCAAGAATCCCACAGTGCCCATGCTTGACAGGTTTGCATTTGTTGTGATACCACTGCCGAAGGATAGGGATACTTCCATTCCACATTGAAGGATTGACTCCCTGAAGGTAATTATTGTTGGGTGGAAGTTTCAATATGCTTTTCTTTTTATGACAACAGATCTGGAAACAGAAAGAGACTGATGTCAGAGGGTACACCATTCCTATACCCTGTGGAATGTATCACAAACTCTTCATACCTCACTTCCTACTTGTTTACAAATGATTACACTAATTCTAAAGGATACATGGGATCAGTATATATCTGAAAGAATGAATCTCTACTCTGATGATATGCATGAAAATTTTAACAGTGCATAACTGCACAAGTCTAAGCGGAGTTGTGAATTTTTAAGCCTGTTTCTTCAATAGAGTTCATAGGGAAAATGCAGTTTGTGAACTCACAAACCAAACCATAAACTGTCACAAACTAAATGGCTTTATATAAATTGAACTGGTTTGTGAATGTGTGATGTGGCAGAATGCCTTCCCAGCATGCTAGAGACTCCAAAGCTGCAGAGGATCTCCAGGTGTTTCTCTACCTGTCCACAGAGTTTGATGGTCAAAACTGGCCAACTTCTATCTGATCTATTCCTCTTCAGCTCCTAGCAAAACCCAGCAAAGGAAGACTTGTGCTTTATATGGTTTTCAGATCCCAAAGAGCCAAATGGGAGCTCTGTTACTGGCAGCCAGGAGTGCCTGTCAAGCTTTAGAGGATCCCCATTAGTGTTTCCAAGGCTGGAGGATTCCACCACCACCATTGCCTTGGGTTTTAATTCATCAATCCTGGGTTCTCTGGGAAATGTATTCATTTCATGAACTGCCACAAACCATCCAGTTTATGAAATGTTCATGTCAGCTCCCATGCACCACCAGTTTGTGAAATGTTCATGATTCATGGGTTTCCATGAACATTGCTTTATGAACCATGAACAAGCCAAAGTTCATCATGAACTTCAGTTCATGAGCCAGTTCATGTCCATCCCTATTGCAGTAAGTGCCAGTTTAGTGTAGGAAAAACAGTTTAGTGTAGTGGTTAAGTGTACGGACTCTTATCTGGGAGAATCGGGTTTGATTCCCCACTCCTCCACTTGCAGCTGCTGGAATGGCCTTGGGTCAGCCATAGCTCTCAAAGGAGTTGTTCTTGAAAGGGCAGCTTTTGGGAGAGCTGCCTCAGCCCACCCACTTCACAGGGTGTCTGTTGTGGGGGAGGAAGATAAAGGAGATTGTAAGACTCTGATTCTGAGACTCTGATTCAGAGAGAAGGGCAGGGTATAAATCTGCAGTCTCTTTAAATGTTTTAAATTATGTCCATTCACCACTAGCAAGGTTATGAACAGGCTGTGTTCTGAATCTTGAATGAAAGCATGGGTCCAGTAAGCTGCAGGTCAATGAGTCGCTGTGTATGTCATGTGAACAAAACTTTAGACACTTAGTAACCCATTCATTCTTCTATCTGCCTGAAATTTTGAAGTAAGCATCCCTTGGACAAGCAGTATAACATGTAAAAATTTCCTCCAGTTAGATTGGGCACAAAAATGTTAAAGGAGGGAATGTGGTTCCAACTGAAATTGCTATAAATATCACCTTTTTACAGTAGGGATCACAAAATGTTAACAAAAACAAGCCTGAACCAAATACACATCCCTAATATCATTAGGTTTAAGTATACAGTTGGGTACACAACGCAAAACCAAAGTCAATAGTATAATTAGATTTTACCATGTTGTTTAGTACTCTGCAGATGTATGCAGCGTCATTACGACAGGAACAATCCATGCCAGGATCACGCAGGAAGTTTGTACTTGAGTCCAGGATTTTCAGGCAGATCTCCAGAATGTCATCCTGGAACTAAACACGCAAAACCATGAACACTCACACTGATAACAAGTGTAAAAACAATACTGTGAATAGATTTTTCTTCCGCAGAACAGGATGGCCAGGGAAATGTGAGGAAGTATCTGGAATAGTAAACAAGAGCCTTGCAGCACTTTAAAGATTAGCAAAATTTTATTTCGGGAAATGCTTTCATGAGTCAGATCCCACTTAATCAGAAGCAAGGACTAAATAATCTTTTGCAGACTCTTAACCAAAGGTACAGTGTGGGGTGGTGGATAGAGTAGTAGCAGAGAGAGAGTAAATGCTGCTGTAAAACATTCAAGTGAGTCCTTGGCCAAGCTTATGATGAAATGAAATGTAATTAATTTTTAAGGCACCACAAGGCTCCAGCCTTTTTACTACAATACACTAAAATGAATTATTATCAGTAAAAAAATGATACAAAAGAAAATAGGGAGCTGGGCTTCCCAGAGGTGCAGTCCTCCCCAGATTTGTCAGTGGCACAATGGGACACTGAGGGGCCCGATGAAGTAGCGACAGCACCCAAAGTGACGATCACATCAGCACAGCTCAAGCCTGTGATCCAACAGTGACATCGTTGAGCAAAGGGAAAGACCCAACCCTAGCATGACTGAGTGGTATCAGCTAGGGAGGCACTGCAAAATATGGGACAGACTTCCCTGGCCAGAAAGGTCAGAAGTGGGACAAATGGGAATATAGCCTAGCAGACCACCTGACCCATTAGGGTTGCCAATCCCCAGGTGGAGACAGTGGATCCCCCAGTTTGGAGCCCCTCCCTCCACTTCAGGGTAATCAGAAAGGGGGAAGGGGAGGGAAATGTCTGCTGGGCACTCCATTATTCCCTACGGAGACTGATTCCCATAGGGTATAATGGAGAATTGATCTGCTATTATCTGGGGCTCTGGGGAGGCTGTTTTTTGAGGTAGAAGCTCCAAATTTTCAGCACTGCATCTGGTGCCTCTCTTCAAAAGAAACCCCAGGTTTCAAAAGTATTGGACCAAGGGGTTCAATTCTATGAGTCCCAAAAAAGGTGCCTCCATCCTTCATTATTTCCAATGGAGGGAAGGCATTTAAAAGGTGTGCATTCCCTTTAAATGTGATGGCCAGAACTCCCTTTGGAGTTCAATTATGTTTGTCACAACTTTGCTCCTGGCTCCACCCCCAAAGTCCCTAGATATTTCTTGAATTGGACTTGGCAACCCATTGATATCCAAGAAAGGCCTTGAATGGGCAGAAGGACAGGCAGAGACAGAGTGGGCTAGGAGGGTGTACATAAAGAGGACCTGGGCAGCTGGTGAAGAGGAAAGTGCCTGACCCAGGAGTGGTCAGTGGTCATGGAGAGCAAGGTGGAGCAACCCCCATCAGCTCTGAATCCTTGCAGGTTCTCTCATCACCATGCATCATCCAACGAGGGAGGGCTGCATGAGAAGCCTCACAAGTGCTGACACCAATTATTGCAGAACAAATCTCCAAATAAAAGCAGAAATAAGATCTACGAACCAGTGGCAGAATGCAGTCTGTCCCACAGACTCTCTTGTAGAACCATGCCTTTACAGACAAATTGGGAATGGCTTCTGCAACATCTCACATAATGCCCTGAATTTGTGGAAGAATCAGACCGATTTCCCACTCACCCTACACCGCTCTGACATTCCTCTTTTCAGCACAGCGTCCTTTCGATTTCCCACTATCTGCCCCAGGACTTCAGCTTGCATTGGCATTTTTGCATGGCAACAAGAAACGGTTTTTTAGCAGTTTCTGTTTACTGTGCAAAAAAGCTGACACAAGCTGAAGCCCCGGGGCAGATAGTGGGAAACTGGAAGGACCCCGCACTGAAAAGAGGAATATCAGAGTGGCATAGGGTGAGTGGGAAATCGGCCTTAGTTTGGATGCAATGAAATGTGGTTCTCCTCTGCTAAGGAAAAAAACAGCCCTTTCACTGATGTTCACTATATACGAGAATTAAAATGTACTCTCAGGTTGTGACTTGGCCTCTGTGCACAATTACATGGAAAAATATGCTATTGCACTGAGTTGGACTTTTTTGTGAGTAAAGATTAATAGCGTTAGATTGGGTATGTATGCAAAACAACTCAAAAGTTAGATCTTGGAATCAAAGAAAATATTGAGACAAATGCAGGAATATGGAAATGTTCTGTTTTCCCTGACTTAGAACCCTAGGGTGATGCCAGCAGTGCTTCTCTCAAGTGTTTGCGGGGTTACAGTAGTAAATGGTACAACTGAACCACAATATCCTTGCTCTACCACCTTTTCTTCCTGCAGCAAGAGACAAAAGGGAGAAGACGAGATCAATCCTGCTGCATCTTTAAAGTTCAGGGCCATTTTCAACCATACCTGCTTTAGTGGAATGAGGAGACAAACATTTTGTGCCTGTACTGGTTGCATAAACTATAACTCTACAGATGATGCAATATTGTTGCTAAAATAGAGACTGGAATGGATAACTACTATATACTTAAATATACAGATCCAATACTGAAAATGTATTTCTTGAAAAATATGTTGAATACTAAAACAAAAGAAGCATGATATTCAGTAGTAATCACATCAGATAATTCCCCTTTTCCACAGACAGTTTGTATCAAGAGTACAGTGAATGGTAAATCATAACAGACTAAGGTAATCTGTAATAGACATGAGTTCCAAAATGTTGCATTTACCTGTCCAAAATGCCAAGCATGAGATGTTATGTGTTTGGGAAGTCCTTGGAATACAATCCCATGTTCATTTAGTATATACTCTTCCCTGTGGGCTTGTTCCTCCAGGTACACAGGGTCTTCTGAGAACATAACAGACATATTTCTGTTTCATTTTGAAAACCAATTATGAACCAACATTTATGGTAGTATGAGCAATTATCTCCACTGTTTATTAGAAAACAGAGAAATGATATTCAATCACAAGTTTCAAAGCAAAGATAAATATCTGAGGGGCAGTTCACACATACATATTTAGCACTCAGGTTTTATAACATCAGCTAATGACCTGCATGTGTGAAGTATTTGTCACAGATCAAGGACCACAGGCAATTTTCATGTAACTTATGTTACCTGAAGCATAACACTTCTGTTCACACATTCAGCTGTGATTCAGAAAATATATGTATATGTAAACCCCTCATGTTTATTTCCTATCCAGAAACACTGACCTGCACTGGGATAAATTCATGAGGTCAACATGAACTTGCTCCTTAAACACATAGCACCTGAAACATCCTGGATGAAAAATGGTGGCCTCAATTGGTTCATATTCAAAAGAGACCAAGTATTTTTAGCTATCAAGAAGCAATATGAAGAGCCAGTATAGAGTAGTAGTTATACTAGGAATGGGGAGCCTGGGTTCAGATCTTGGCCATGAAATTCACTGAATGACCATGGGCTAGTCATTCACTCTCAGCTTAACCTACCGCAGAATGATAAATGGGGTGGGTGGGAAAAACACGTACACTGCCATGAGTTCCTTGTAGGAAGAACAGAATTTAAAAAGAGCATTTATGGATTCAATTTATAAGTTCGTGAGGTACTAATATTTCTGGACCTAATTAAGTCCTGTATATAGTAACAAACTTGCTGATTAAATTGGCTACAACCCCTACCACACAGATATATTTTCTCATGAATCTCTGTGAACTCACTAAGCTTATAGCATCCCATCATGCACTTTTTATTGATTCTTACCAGAGCACCAAGGGTTGAAAAGGACATAAAATTCTCCAAGATTATGAGAATGTGTGTCATCACATGATATCAGGCACATGTTCAGGAGGTAGCAGCCAACACAGGCATTCACCGGAGAGAGCAGATTGACACTGAGGCATTTTTCATTATGTTGTTTGTAGCATGCACTCCAGAGGTTTTGATCTGTACTTCCACCTAAAGGAAAGGTGCTCTTTGTCCCAAGAGACTCACAGGGTTTGATGCCTATTCAAGAAACATATTTTAAAATCACTTATGAGTAAATCTTTTTTCAGGTTTTGCATGAACTCTGTTTAGACTGGAAGTCTGAGAAACAGAGTGCTGCAACAATTCCTAGTGTAAAAATAAGGTGACAATTGGCTACAAGGGGTGTGCACAAAAAAAAAAAAATCAGGATTTTTTCAGATTCAGATTATATTGGACTCATCAAATTTGGGATTCCCCAAAAAAATTCCAATACCAATATGGTATTCAGATTCAAGTTTTTCATAAATCCTGAATTTTTTTCAGCTCTGTTATATGCTAGGGGACTGTTATAGTCAATGGCGAATCCATCTGGGGATATCTAAGGAGCTTTTTTTTTTTTAGATAGAGGCATCAAAATTTCAGTGTAGCTTCTGATGCCTCTCCTCAAAAGACTTCCCAAGTTTCAAAAAGATTGGAGCAGGGGGTCCAATTCTATGGGCACCCAAAGAAGGTGCCCTCATCCTCCATTATTTCCAAGAGAGAGAAAAATAGCAGGAACTGATGTCAAACCAGAGAGTCTCTGCAGTAGAAACTGGAGGGGGGCATTTTTGCAGAACCATTGTCACTCTGGCAAAGCCAGTTCAACAATTCCAGTCGTGGGGGGGGCGGGTATGGAAACCTAGCACAGCCAATGCATGTACAGAATTCCCAGCAGAATCTGTGCATGCATAGGATGCCAGCAGAACCAATGCCAATGTGGCAATGCCAGCTCAACAAACACAAGCAAACTAGACAGAAAATTTGGTGCCTCTGCCTCAAAAAACAGCCCCCCCAGACCCCTGCATACCCCCCAGAGAGATTTCCTATTATAGCCTATGGGGATCATTGACTATAATGATTCCCATAGACTGTACTAGAGCTGAAGGCATTTAAATGTCTTATGGTCCCTTTAAATGTATTCCTGAAGCTGCAGCTCCACCCAGAACTGTGTTTGAAGGGTGTGCATTCTCTTTAGATGCAGTTTAACTGTAGCTATCCTTTTTCCCAGATAATCCCAATTGGAGGGGGCGGGATTATACAGGATTGCCTATGCTTGATAGCCAAAAATAGCCCCCCACCTCTATCCGGCTGAAATAATAGGTGATAAATACTAGTAAGGTATTTTCTGACTTTTTTGGTAGTGGGGGGGGGGGGCTCAGATAGAGCCAAATGCATATCCCTAGTGGCTACCAAAAAACCCTACAGGGCAACATTATGGTGGAGACTGAAGTTCTGCTGGGATAACAACTAATTTCCCAGCCACAAAGTTCAGTTCCCCAACACCAGATTTGGAGGGTAAATTCTGTGGTATTACATCCCTGTTAAACTTTCCCCTTCTCACAAACTCTGCCTTCCCCAATCACCACTCCCAATTTTCTATTCTAACAGGGGTGACTACTATTTTTTTAAAATAAAGAACATTGGTTATGGATAATTAACAACAAAGAAAGAGTGATAGATTTAAGCTGCAATACTTGGTAGCAAAGCTGATTATTACTTAAACAATCCCAGGATCTAGCAATATGAACAGTCTTGTGTTGGAGGAGGAATTCATGGAAAACCACAAAAAGAGATTCCAGTGTGTGTTGTTGTTATCCCCGGCATCTCCAAAAAAGGGTCCAGGCAAATAGGTGTGAAAAACCTCAGCTTGAGACCCTGGAGAGCCGCTGCCAGTCTGAGAAGACAATACTGACTTTGATGGACCAAGGGTCTGATTCAGTAGAAGGCAGCTTCATATGTTCAAATAGCTGCATAGTCTTTCATGAGTGCCCTCTTCTGATGCCACAATAATCACACATATAGATCACTGACAGGAACTTATGACTGCTCAGAAAATAAAATCCAAACTGCCACAAGGGTAGATATTAAGAGAGTGATGCAAAGAATTTCAAATACTCTGGTTCCACTAATAACAGAAGAAATACCTCTGTTGACTCAACAGAACATGTTCACACCATATATGGAAACTACCTGTCTCCACTGTAAAGGTGATCTTGTCCTTGTCATCATCCCAGTCCCGGTTTTGGAAATGCAAATACAAACCAAAGGCCTGGCCTCTTCTCACAATGAGCTTTTGAGCACCAAAATACTGCGTGTGATGGTTGCTGCAGTTCTGAAGGCAGTTTAGATCAACACTTTTCACTTTAAGGGCTGCAGGAAAGCAAAGGAATTGACAAAGCCATTTTTTTTTCCAAAAAAGAAGGAAAAACTCAAAATGCTCAGGGTCAAACTACACATTAAGTACCTTTGAAACTTCCACCATTTTCTGTAACATTAATAAGGAATCATGGGGAGGAAGATGAAAATTTAAAGAGCTGTGGCAGTGAGGAAGCCTTTTTTTTAAATTCCTCCTGTACAACTTTTCTCCAATACAAACCATCGCCAAGTGCAACTTGTATTGAAACATAGGTCCTTATGTTATACTCTTTTTTCGCAGCTCCCACATATTAAAGCTAGTAACAGCTCAGGGGTTTTCCCACGTTCTCATTTTCCTCATTTATAGGCTCCCATCTCTTGGTGGGAGGATTCTGTTCCACATTTGTTTTCCTCCTTCTAGTGGTCAATTGGATATTATATCGCTTTACGCCTGGCAAAGGCCTCTTGCAGTTTAAATCACATGGGAGATATTCCTGACATAAATGGATGTAATAGAATTGACCACCAAAGGGAGCAAATCATGTGTAGAACTGGGGGGGGGGGGGTTAAGAACCAAGGAAACAGGAACTTACAAGAGAAGAAAATGAGAATGCAGAAAAGCCCCATTAGTGACTTCTATCAAGGAAATGGCACAGAAAATAATGATTAACCTCCCATGCCCACAGCACCATGGCTTTGATCCAAAGTGACCCTTCCCAGACCCTCTTTATTGTTAAACAAAAGGGGGGAGGCTGCTCGTGGTTCTCCCATATAACAGGCTACACAAAGTGGAACTCTGAGAAATTGGCCACACATAACAAACCATGTTTTGTCCTTGCAGGAGCTAATGTGGGGAAGATATTTGGGATCCCATACAGTATTTCCACCTGCTCCTGTCATTTGCACACAGCTTGGAAATGAAAACTTCATATTACAAAGTTTGTGGTTGTGTCAGAACAGCCACCTATGGAGACGTCTCTGATGTCAGCAGAGTGGGACTTCTTTGTTTCCCTTTTTTCAGCCCCAAATGTTTTTTCTAGGACATGGGAGGGGGCAGGAACAGTACAAAGGGGGAGCTTGAGGTCAATAGCAGGATGGAGGACTGGCAGTACCCCCTCCTCCCATCAATGGGAATGTTCTGCTGGATCCAACCTATTGGTGTATTATTTTCTTAGCAAATCAGAATTCTACACTCTGGTTTAATCTTGGTTTGAATCCTGTTTGTGGATAAGTAAATAAACCGCAGTTTTTAGGATGGATGCTACCACAAACTATGCTTTCCTGTGAAAGCTGAATCTTTTGTTATTGAGCTACACATCAAGGGAAGAGGGGACATATGAGCTGAAGATCTCCAGGGCTTACTCCAGAAATGACAAACCCCATTTGATTATGATGTATAAATCATGACTTATGCTCCTATAAAGGAATACAGCTTGCAGTTTTAGCTTTTGCAATGGCAAAAAAGAACCTGTTTGACTGCTCTGTTCCTTTGTTCTTGTTGCTTAGTAGCACTTATGCAATGCTAGCCCTTTAGTTGTTTATAGGTGAGATAATGGGAAATGAAGCTTCTTCTATTAAAAGATACTGATCATCAAGGCAAGAATTGTTCCAGTGGATGTGGAGAGCTTTTCATTATGTTTTCTATTGTTTTTGTAGGAAGTAGTCAGATTTTGAAACTTTCTGCGGGGTTTCAGTAGAGTTAAAATTTAAAATATTTTTCAATACTTTGTAAAACTCTTTAAAACGATTAACGAAACACCGCTGAAGTACATTAAAATATATTATATTGTTTAAATGGCAGAAGAGATCCAGTACTATACTGGCCTCTGTTTTAAGAAATATAAGGACCACTGCTTGCCAAGGCAGATTTCCAGAGTGTATAATATAAATATAAGTGTACAATATAAACTTACATCAGCATACATGCACTTTCTCTCACTGTTGTCCTACTATATGCATATTGGTATCAGTAAAATTGCTGTAAATTCTCCAAGGAAGGGTTTGTTTTTGCCTACATGTCTTTTTTGCACTGTCTTGGCAAGCTTTTTCATGCTTATACATGATCTTGCTCTACTACATGTACATGTCAAGGACTCTTGAAAGATGAGGATCCCAAGGCATATATACCTCCACACTTTCCAGGTACTGAGCTACTTAGCAAGCTTTGATCTACTAATACTGCATGGTGTCAGACTCAGCACTCTTTGTAAACATACAGGAAAAAGCAGATTCTTGCTATGCATATATCTACTCTTAAAAATAGTGTCAGTAACAAAATGACACCCCTAAACTGCAGGTTAAACGTCAGCCAAATGCAAATTTGCATATGTAATATTCTCATTTATCATGCTCTGCAGGACATAAGCCAATTTCAGATCTTAAAGTGGTTCCTTCAGCTACTTAATTCTACCAGTTCAGTTTGCTTATTAATCATTGTTGGATCATCCTACTTCTAGTTGTCCCTAGGATAACAGCTTTCATTCTGGTATGTCTCTGAGTCTTTGTGCTTTCTTTTGCCCTGTGGCTCTCATTACCTTCCCCTGCCCCCTTAGATTTAATTGCCATCATACAGTTAATCACGGTTTTGCAGCTTCCCTCCCCACACTCAGGCTTTGGAGGTTTCTTATATCTCAGATTTCTAACAGAAACAGAATCCATTGGAAACGCTTAAAGCATTTTTATAGAAACAGAATCCATCGAAAAGCTCATAGCAACCAGTTGGTCTTTCTTGTGGTAAAATGTGTAACACAGAAAAAGTGATGTTATGAATGCTAAACTTTAAACTACATACAGGAAAAATGGGCTTCTACACTGCTATCGAACTTTGATGAAGCAGCAGCTTATTTTCCCCTGTCTTTACCTTCAAGAGAGAATAGATAAAGCTAGCAGAAGGAAATCATCATGATAGCTAGTCATAATTTCCAGGTTCAAAGAAAGCATATGAGGTGTTATGCGAATATATGGAATTAAAAAAAAGGCTTGGCCTCTAATCACTACAGCTCAGTCTATCCTACAAATGGAATAGTAAGATGTCTTAATGATCATAGATGAGCCTTTAGGATCTGAAACTGATCTTGTTCAAGGCTGGAAGTCATATTAACATTACCAATACAATGATGTGGCAGTATTACAAGCCCAATGTGAAAACGCAACTGCTTAAGATCAAGTGTTAACCTGAAAGCTTCAAAGGACTTACCTTCCATTCCTTAGGCACCAAGAGGCTAGTGGATTTGCAGGGATTTCAGTTGTTCTGCAGTAACATGGACAATCTTCAGCAAAGTTTTGTTTGGTGTCTGAGTCAGCAAACCAAGTAACTCTGAATACCTTATATACTTCCAATAAAATGACACAAGATGATCACACAAGAAAAGTCAAGACAGCCACAGTGAGGTTTTACTTGGGTATGTACTGACTCTCATAAAATATGCTATAAATTTACTTGAAAGTCCAGACACTATTGAGGGCCTTCCTTGATGCTGAAGTTAAGGTAAACTATTTGCTTCTTTGCCAGGGAGGTTGTAGTTCACCAGGTATTTTGTTCATTTGAAGATTATGTTGGCAGCATTTATCAGAGCAGCCTGAATAGCCCGGCTTAGTCCAGACTTAACAGAGTTGAGAAGCTAAGCAGGGTCAGTCACATTCAGTACTTAGACAAGAGACCACCAATGAAGGGCGGAGGGTTGGTATGTGGAGAAGGGCAATGGCAAAGTATCTCTCCTTCTTGCTTGCCTGGAATGTCCCACAGATGGGGTTGCCTTGAGTCATTTGCAACTCAATAGCACAGTCTTCAGACACCAGAAGAGGACAATGTTCAATTTGTTTTATATTTTTGCATCAAATCAAAATAGTTAAAGTCTTCCTGAAACTTTGCAGCAATTTCTTATATCCCATTACTCCATAGAAGCAAGAATTGACTTGACAAAACACATCACCTTGATACTCACTGACTTTATATGAAAGACTGAAGACCCACTTTTTCTACTTTACAAATTATTTTCAACAACATTCCATGCAGGTCACATGTGGAAATGTTTCTGAAAATGAATTTTATCATTCTGGATACTCAGAATAGCTCCTAATATTCAGAGTCCCGTTGATTCCTATGCAAAACAGGCTAAGCTATTTGCAAGAGGAGGAAACTGAAATGTGTTTGCCTGGCAACTTGGCCTGACTTCTTGAGAAAGATAATTGAAATCATGTGAATGATGCTTGTCTATACTTACGAAATCTTGAAGCAGACAATACTTTCTCACTGGACCTTTCTGACTGAGAGATGGTCATAGCTGTTTATATAATCCCCCCGCAATTCCCTGATAATTTGCTCTGCATGCTGAAACAGTCTTCTATGTGTCCCTTTCTACATTTGATTCCCTTACTATCCCTTAGTGTATATTAAGAACAAAATAGATTAACTGGACTGTAGATTAACAGGGACATTTTATATTAAGTTTAGGAGCCTTTGGGGGTATATCAGACATTAAAAGATTTGTTGGATAGATATAGATAGAGTTAGATCTAAGGTTAAGATAATAGATTTTGTACATGCAATTTTCATCGGGGGTTGTATTCTGCTGTAGCAGAATCAATGTTGGTTTTGGAGGGACAGTCTGCCAACAGTATGAAATATGGGCATGGCAGAGGCAGTTGGCACAGGAGAGGGTCACAGGAATATTGCTGAGCTTCCCATAGGAGAGGGTCACAGGAATATTGCTGAGCTTCCCATAGGTGCCTTTTGAGTAAGAGAGAACAGCATACTCCAGCCAACAGTACAAGGTATGCCATGCTTCAGTGAGCTGCCTTGTCCAGCTGCTACCTGCATCTAGGATTGCCAGCCCTCCCAGTGGAGGTGGTAGTCCAGGCAAGAGAGAAGAAGGCCCAGGTGACATCACCAACAACATAGCAACACCACTTCTGGCATGCACAGGAAGTGACATCATCACACCAGTGATGTTCAGGCAATGCTCTGGTATTTGGGCAAAAACTCTATGATGATGATGATGATATTGGATTTATATTCCACTCCAAATCTCAGAGTCTCAGAGTGGCTCACAATCTCCTTTATCTTCCTCCCCCACAACAGACACCCTGTGAGGAGGGTGGGGCTGAGAGAACTCTCATAGCAGCTGCCCTTTCAAGGACAAACTCTGCCAGAGCTGACTCAAGGCCATCTCAGCAGGTGCAAGTGGAGGACTATTACACCAAACTGACTCTCAGTTTCTGATAGAAGTCATTTTTCCACAATTCTGCCCAAATACTAGAATGTTGCTGCAACATTACAGTTTGATGACTTCACTCTCAGTGTGATCTAGAAGTAATAATAATAATAATAATAATAATAATAATAATAATAATAATAATAATAATAATAATACATTTATTTTTATATCCCGCCCTCCCCCGCCAAAGGCAGGCTCAGGGCAGCTAACACGACATGGTATGCACCATGATTACGGTAAAATACAATCATTACTATAAAACAATTAAACAATTAAAATAGATAAAATTACATTTATAAATTAAGTTAAAATTAGATAGACAGTTAAACCATTATACGTTATAGATTTCGGTGCTACAGTTCAGACTATGTATAGGATGGCTAGATGTCATTTCCTGGGTTTCATCTTAACGCAAGCTGAAAGAGGGCAGTTTTGCAAGCCCTGCGAAACTGATTTAGGTCTCGCAGGGCTCGCACCTCTTCTGGTAGTTGATTCCACCATTGGGAAGCCATTGTTGAGAAGGCTTGCTCCCTCGTTGTTTTCAATCTAACCTCCCTTGGTCCAGGGACTTTTAAAAGATTTTGAGAACTAGATCTCAGTGCTCTCTGATGAACATATGGGGAGAGGCGGTCCCTAAGGTAGGCAGGTCCTCGGCCATATAGGGCTTTAAAGGTAATAACCAGCACCTTATAGCGAACTCGGTACACAATCGGCAGCCAGTGCAAGACCCGCAGCCTAGGCTGTACATATTCCCACCAAGGTAGTCCCACTAACAGCCTGGCCGCCGCATTCTGCACTAGCTGCAGTTTCCGCGTTCAGTATAAGGGCAGCCCCATGTAGAGGGCATTACAGTAGTCTAGCTTCGAGGTGACCGTTGCATGGATCATAGTTGCCAGGTCTCTACGTTCCAGGAAGGGGGCCAGCTGCCTCGCCCTCCTAAGATGGAAGAAGGCGGATTCAGCAGTGGCAGCTATCTGGGCCTCCATTGTCAAGGAAGGCTCCAGTAGCACTCCCAAACTCTTGACCCTGCGCACTGATATCAGTGATGCACCGTCAAAGGTTGGTAGGGAGATCTCCCCTCCTGGCCTGCCGCGACCTACGCTAGGGTGACCATAATGTCTGAAGGCCAGCCAGGGACACTGGGGGGGAGGGGTGCGCGCGCGCGAAGCGCGCGCTCCGCCGGAAACAGGAAGTGATGTCACTTCCGGTGACGTCACTTCCGGTGATGTCATGCCACCACCGGAAACAGGAAGTGGCATCACTTCCTGTGACATCATTTCCCCCCGCGTCACCTGCCGGAAACAGGAAGTGATTTCACAGCACTTCCTGTGACGTCCCCAAAAATCCCCCAAATATCACCGCCGGAAACAATTTTGTTCTCAAATCCTGTATATACTTCATCAGTATATGGGATAAGGCACTTTCTCAACTGTGCTGCATAATGCAGCCTATTTATTTTGTCCTGTTGGCTCTGTTGGCTCTATCTGCGCCACCTTCATCACTTTCGGGGTGTGGATCCCCCAGTGGGGTGGTCTCCCGACTCCCTCCGCTGACTGTTTCTGATAGCCCTGCGCCCCCTCTTTCATTTGATGTGTGTCCCGTGCGGGTGCCACCCTCCCGCCGGGAGATGCCGCAAAATGAGCCCCCTTGAGGCTTATGGCGGCAGGGCTCGGGGGAAGCGAGCTAGACTGCTGTTCTTTTGAGGGGTTATAGAGTGTTTCGAGCCCGTCCCTGTGGCATCGGTCCCATCGTTGTGGGACCAAGGGGGCCGGCGCAGCGGCACGCCGAAGCAGCCTGTCACTAATAACACCGGTCAAGATGCAGGACAGGAACCTGGAAGTGACCGACAGGC
Source organism: Heteronotia binoei (assembly GCF_032191835.1). Classification (NCBI taxonomy): domain Eukaryota; kingdom Metazoa; phylum Chordata; class Lepidosauria; order Squamata; family Gekkonidae; genus Heteronotia; species Heteronotia binoei. The sequence goes on from NC_083229.1 coordinate 94,160,700, forward strand.
TGCTTCAGCGTGCCGCTGCGCCGGCCCCCTGGGCCCCACAATGATGGGACCGATGCCACAGGGACGGGCTCGAAACACTCTATAACCCCTCAAAAGAACAGCAGTCTAGCTCGCTTCCCCCGAGCCCTGCCGCCATAAGCCTCAAGGGGGCTCATTTTGCGGCATCTCCCGGCGGGAGGGTGGCACCCGCACGGGACACATATCAAATGAAAGAGGGGGCGCAGGGCTATCAGAAACAGCCGGCGGAGGGAGTCGGGAGACCACTCCACTGGGGGATCCACACCCCGAAAGTGATGAAGGTGGCGCAGATAGAGCCAACAGAGCCAACAGGACAAAATAAATAGGCTGCATTATGCAGCACAGTTGAGAAAGTGCCTTATCCCATATACTGATGAAGTAAATACAGGATCTGAGAACAAAATTGCACTAGAAGACACAAACACAAAGCTCCCTTACACTGAATCAGTGCTTGGGTCCACCAAAGTCAGTATTGTCACATAAGAGAAGCCCTGTTGGATCAGGCCAGTGGCCCCTCCAGTCCAACACTCTGCGTCACATAATAACATAAGAGAAGCCCTGTTGGATCAGGCCAGTGGCCCATCCAGTCCAACACTCTGCATCACATAACAACATAAGAGAAGCCCTGTTGGATCAGGCCAGTGGCCCATCCAGTCCAACACTCTGCATCACATAACAACATAAGAGAAGCCCTGTTGGATCAGGCCAGTGGCCCATCCAGTCCAACACTCTGCGTCACATAACAACATAAGAGAAGCCCTGTTGGATCAGGCCAGTGGCCCATCCAGTCCAACACTCTGCATCACATAACAACATAAGAGAAGCCCTGTTGGATCAGGCCAGTGGCCCATCCAGTCCAACACTCTGCGTCACATAAGAACATAAGAGAAGCCCTGTTGGATCAGGCCAGTGGCCCATCCAGTCCAACACTCTGCGTCACATAAGAACATAAGAGAAGCCCTGTTGGATCAGGCCAGTGGCCCATCCAGTCCAACACTCTGCATCACATAACAACATAAGAGAAGCCCTGTTGGATCAGGCCAGTGGCCCATCCAGTCCAACACTCTGCGTCACATAAGAACATAAGAGAAGCCCTGTTGGATCAGGCCAGTGGCCCATCCAGTCCAACACTCTGCATCACATAACAACATAAGGAAGGAGGGAGGGAGGGAAGGAAGGAAGGGAGAAAGGGAGGAAGGGAAGAAGGGAAGAAAGGAAGAAGGGAGGGAGGGAAGGAAGGAAGGGAGGGAGGGAAGGGAGGAAGGAAGGAAGGAAGGAAGGGAGGGAAGGAAGGAAGGAAGGAAGGAAGGAAGGAAGGAAGGAAGGAAGGAAGGAAGGAAGGAAGGAAGGAAGGAAGGAAGGAAGGAAGGAAGGAAGGAAGGAGGGAAGGAAGGAAGGAAGGGGGAGGGAGGGAGGGAAGGAAGGAAGGAAGGGGGAGGGAGGGAGGGAAGGAAGGAAGGGGGGAGGGAGGGAAGGAAGGAAGGAAGGAAGAAAGGAAGGGAGGAGGGAGGGAAGGAAGGAAGGCAAGGGAGGGAGGGAAGGAAGGAAGAAAGGAAGGGAGGGAGGAGGGAGGGAAGGAAGGAAGGGAAGGGAGTGAGGGAAGGAAGGAAGAAAGGAAGAAAGGGAGGAGGGAGGGAGGGAGGGAAGGAAGGAAGGAAGGGAAGGGAGTGAGGGAAGGAAGGAAGGAAGGAAGAAAGGAAGGAAGGAAGGAAGGAAGGAAGGAAGGAAGGGAGGGAGGGAGGAGGGAGGGAAGAAAGGAAGGCCGCCCCCACCCCCACCCCGCTTTCGGCCCCCTTACCTTATTCCAGGGCGGCGGATCCAGCGGCGGCGGCGGGGAGTCCTCCGGCGGCGGCCTCGCGGCGAGGGAGGGAGGGAGCTGCCGGGGCTGGCCTCTGGAGGCCTCCAGGGACCAGCGCCGGGCCTCTCCGATACCGGCGCTGGCCTCTGGAGGCCTCCAGGGACCAGCGCCGGCTGCTCCACGGCTTCCCCGCGGCCTCCGCTGGTCCCTGGAGGCCCTCCAGAGACTCTGGAGGGCCTCCAGGGACCAGCGGAGGCCGCGGGGAAGCCTTCGCTGGCCGGCGCTGGTCCCCGAAGGCCTTCCAGAGGCTCTGGAAGGCCTTCCGGGACCAGCGCCGGGTGCCCCGCGGCTTCCCCGCGGCCTCCGCTGGTCCCTGGAGGCCCTCCAGAGACTCTGGAGGGCCTCCAGGGACCAGCGGAGGCCGCGGGGAAGCCTTCGCTGGCCGGCGCTGGTCCCGGAAGGCCTTCCAGAGGCTCTGGAAGGCCTTCCGGGACCAGCGCCGGGTGCCCCGCGGCTTCCCCGCGGCCTCCGCTGGTCCCTGGAGGCCCTCCAGAGACTCTGGAGGGCCTCCAGGGACCAGCGGAGGCCGCGGGGAAGCCTTCGCTGGCCGGCGCTGGTCCCGGAAGGCCTTCCAGAGGCTCTGGAAGGCCTTCCGGGACCAGCGCCGGGTGCCCCGCGGCTTCCCCGCGGCCTCCGCTGGTCCCTGGAGGCCCTCCAGAGACTCTGGAGGGCCTCCAGGGACCAGCGGAGGCCGCGGGGAAGCCTTCGCTGGCCGGCGCTGGTCCCGGAAGGCCTTCCAGAGGCTCTGGAAGGCCTTCCGGGACCAGCGCCGGGTGCCCCGCGGCTTCCCCGCGGCCTCCGCTGGTCCCTGGAGGCCCTCCAGAGACTCTGGAGGGCCTCCAGGGACCAGCGGAGGCCGCGGGGAAGCCTTCGCTGGCCGGCGCTGGTCCCCGAAGGCCTTCCACAGGCTCTGGAAGGCCTTCCGGGACCAGCGCCGGGTGCCCCGCGGCTTCCCCGCGGCCTCCGCTGGTCCCTGGAGGCCCTCCAGAGACTCTGGAGGGCCTCCAGGGACCAGCGGAGGCCGCGGGGAAGCCTTCGCTGGCCGGCGCTGGTCCCCGAAGGCCTTCCAGAGGCTCTGGAAGGCCTTCCGGGACCAGCGCCGGGTGCCCCGCGGCTTCCCCGCGGCCTCCGCTGGTCCCTGGAGGCCCTCCAGAGACTCTGGAGGGCCTCCAGGGACCAGCGGAGGCCGCGGGGAAGCCTTCGCTGGCCGGCGCTGGTCCCCGAAGGCCTTCCAGAGGCTCTGGAAGGCCTTCCGGGACCAGCGCCGGGTGCCCCGCGGCTTCCCCGCGGCCTCCGCTGGTCCCTGGAGGCCCTCCAGAGACTCTGGAGGGCCTCCAGGGACCAGCGGAGGCCGCGGGGAAGCCTTCGCTGGCCGGCGCTGGTCCCCGAAGGCCTTCCAGAGGCTCTGGAAGGCCTTCCGGGACCAGCGCCGGGTGCCCCGCGGCCTCTCCGCGGCCTCCGCTGGTCGCTGGAGGCCCTCCAGAGTCTCTGGAGGGCTTCCAGCGACCAGCGGAGGCCACGGAGAGGCCTCCACCACTGCCGCCGGGCCCCGCGCGCGGGCGGGGAAGGCGGGGAGTGAGGGTGGGAGCGTCCCTGCGCGTGCGCAGGGGCCCTGCGCAGGCGCAGGGACGCTCCCTCCCTCACTCCCCGCCTTCCCCGCCCGCGCCCGCGGCCCACCGGCTCCGGGGCTGCCTAAACCGGGACCTTTAATGGTCCCGGTATAGGCAGCCCGGGATCCGGGATTGGGTGGCCAGATCCGGGAATGTCCCGGGAGACCGGGACGGTCTGGCCACCCTAACCTACGCAAAGGACCTCAGTCTTCGCTGGATTCAACTTCAGCCCACTCAGCCTGAGCCAACCCGCCACGGCTTGCAGCGCCTGGTCCAGGTTTATAGGGACATCGTCAGTCCGGCCGTCCATCAATAGATAAAGCTGGGTGTCATCAGCATACTGGTGGCAGCCCAGCCCATACCTCCGGGGAATCTGGGCAAGGGGGCGCATGTAGTTGTTAAATAACATCGGGGAGAGAACTGCCTTCTGAGGCACCCCACAATTAAGTGGGTGTCTCTGGGACAGCTCTCCTCCAATTGCCACCCTTTGTCCCCGATCTTCAAGGAAGGAGGAGAGCCACTGTAAGGCTAGCCCCAGAATTCCTGCATCGGCGAGGTGGCGGGTCAGCAGCTGGTGGTTGACCATATAGAACGTAGCCGACAGGTCTAACAACAGCAATACTGCCGAGCCGCCTCAATCCAGATGTCACTATGTCACCTGTGCTTTCCTGGTAAATCCCCCATCCCCTGCCAGTTGCCAGGCAGGCAGGGCCTGGCAAAAAAGCCCAGCAGGAACTAACTTGCATATTAGGCCACATCCCCGACACCAAGCCAGCCAGAACTGCATTCCTGTGCATTCCTGTTAAAAAAAAAAAAAAAGCCCTGTTGGGAACCCTACTTGCAACTGCTACCCCAGGACTGTGGTCACTCTCTTGATTATGATGAGCCCAATGCTGTTCCAACCCTCACACCACTGTCTGTCTACTGGTCCAGTCTGCTTTCAAGTGCTATGAGGAGTCTGCTTGCATTTGCACAACATCAGCTGTCCTCTGTCCCACTATGCCATGCATAAAGCTGCTTGGAAAAACAGAGAAAGCTTATAAAAACTGGTTTGTCTAAAGTGGAAAATGGCTCTTTCTATTGAGTTCCAGTTATTTGGAAGTTATGGATTTGCTAAATTCTGAATTTCAAATCCAAAGGTCCCTAATTACAAATCTAAATTCTGAATCCATATATTTTGTGTTAGTGCACATCCCTAGAAAATATGCTGGTTTTGACCTTTAATTTCTAAATCGCTTGGAACCACCATACTGTGTAGAAGTAGCATTGACATTGTTGCACTAGGATCTAAGAGGCTTGGATTTGAGAATTATCCTATAGCTTGCAGGATGACCTTGGGCCAGTCACTTTCTGCCAGCATAACCTACTTCACAGGGTTGTTGTGAGGATAAAATGTGGAAGAAAGGACATTATCCTAGCCCCTTTTGGAAGAAGGGCAGGATAAAAAAATGTACTAGACAGATAAAGGATTACTATATCCTATATGAACCCACCTGGCCTTTAAGAGCTGTTCTTCTATCTATCCATCCACCTCCATCAAGCAGGTGATGACCAATAGGATGCTTTTCTGATCCCAAAACAGATCCATGAGGTATTCTTCTTTGTCTTATTTAGGAAGCAAATGATTTTTTTTAAAAAAATATGCTAATATTTAATGATTTATATCTTTTATCTTTCATGGGTATGTTGTTGGTTTGTTTTTCTATTACCTTGTTCCAGCAGTTAACTTAAAAGTTTTATTAGTATTTCCATAATCTCCCCTGAAAACAAAATATGTACAAAATAGGGATACAACATTTGAAATTGTGGAAGGTGGAACAGAAAACCAGTCCTATCCTTTGGAAAGAAGACTGTTAGGGTGTAGGTAGTAATATGGAAGGGCTAGTCTTACAGGTTGGCAGCTTTACTATCACCCAAGGCCTGAGTCCTAATGTAGTTCCTTCAGCCCTCACTATCTGTAGGGAAAGGCCTCACAACTACCATTGCAACAATCCAGAAAAGGATGTAGTGTACACAGGTCCAAGTATTCCTGATATCCTGCATTTGTGCTGGAATTTTAATTATAGTAAGCCACTTTGGAAGCCAATCTCTTCTGAAAAATGGAGACTATATAAATGCAGAAGAATATTGGCTCCTCCAAGCCAACAAGTCTGGGCATTTCTCAGGCAAAATCTTTGATGTTTCATTTTAGATCATAAAGCAAGCAAGAAGCTAATAATATAGTTATATGGCAGTGCTTGCTTTCTGCTTCTTAAATTTGGCTGTTAAAATTCATATTAAATGCAAACTGAGAGAAGGTGAGTAAAACACCATCACTACAGATGTATCTCCTGATTTCTGTAGGGCACCATAAAGTAGTTATATGGAATACTTTTCCTTATTGTGCATAGAACTAGGAGCTGTGTGCATACCCCATGCATACATACACCACAATGTAAAGACAACAGAATATTGGATTTTAAAGGCTTGTTACTAAATGACTTTTATGAGTTTTTGGAAACTTAAAATATGAGCAGAATGTAACCATCACCATGAAATTCAGTATATGTTGAAGGAGGAGGAGGATAGCCATTCAAAATAAAAGCCCAAAAATGGTAAATGAGGGGGAGCCACTACCCCCCCCCCCCGCCCCATATACACATGCCATGTTTAAACTGGAAGCAAGTTGAGGAAAATGTTCTTCAAGTGTTCTCTCAGCCACATGGGAGCTCTGTTCTTTAAACTCAGTGGTGTAGCTGGAAGACTATTGAAAAGTCACAATAATGCCAACTGTGTGACAGATGCACACAACTGGCCTGTCCAGATGTGGTATTGTTTTCTAAATATTCTCAGAGTTGCATGGCAGCTGCTCATAGATCTGCAGCTCCCATGCAACTGGGAGAATATCTGAGGCATGCTGCAGACCTCACTGACTACTTTGTAAACAATAACATTTTGAAAATGTTTAAGGCATATCAGTTCAGGTACTTCTTACCTCCTAAAAGTTAAACATGTTTTTTAAGCAAAAAAATAGAAGATGCGCTCAGTGTACTGTAGTTAGATATTTAAATCTCATCATGAAGACTGTATGATCCTCATTAGCCTTTCTATTGCCCATCCTATGATGCAATACGCAGGGAAGAATCAGCCATGTGTGAGATTGCATATCCAGCTACTCCCAAATCTCTGTATAATACACCATACAGTAGATTCCCATATTACTTTCCGTATCTTAATTATGCATTGAGGAGCTTATCTAAGTAGTCATTCTTAATGCAGTGTTAGAAGGAGGGAATCCATGCAACGTTGCCAATCAAGTTTAGTGAAGACAGTACTTTTCAATACCAGAAACGAAGTATGCACACTCTTTCTCCTTACGTACTGGATTGTTCACACAAATAGGACACTCGCAGAGAAATTAAATGTGGAAGACATGACATTAATTTGTTCTACGTGTGAGCAGAAAATCTTTTGAATAAATCCCTGAGTGCATGTGACAGATCTCTCTGAACTAAAGCTGTTGACAGCTAACTTTAGCACCTTTTCATGGAAGTAAAAATTATGGGATGTACTGCTTTCAAGGCAGAGTTTAAGCAAGGCTGATTATGTGAAGGGTTTTTAGGACTTCAGCCCCCCCCCCCCCTCCAATTCAAGTGGCAACTTTGTTTCTGCCATCCCTGTAGGTAATCTCATTAAACACAACATGCTATAAACTTCTCAGACATCAGAATCTTAATTTGCAATAATGAAACAGTTGGTCAATTGTGTATAAATAACTAGCAGTCATTATTTGCCTAAATCTCATTAACATTTAATCAAACAAAACATTTTACCACTTAAGAAAACAGTCCTTGTGTCTCTTCATTAAGTAAGAATGACTCCTTCTGAATAACAATACTACCAGCCTATTAGGTACAATTTACTTCTTAATAATTGCTGACAGAAATAATTCTGGTCACATAGACTCTTAGCAACAAGTTATTAATGTGTGCAGTTTTAGTGAGCTTCTGCCATCATTTTTAATATTCACTTTTACAACATGACACTGGCTGATCCCAATCTCTGGCATTGTGAGAAAATAGGGGATTTTTTCCATCCCCCTTTTCATGGTGTTAATATTATAAAGTGCCGCAAAATTTCACAGCCACACTGATTTAAGTTTAGACATTCCAGTTTCTCACATGGATTCTCCTTGCTCAAGGTGAAAGTACTGTTGTAATTTTCCCAGTAAACTTGCCAACCTCCACATGGGGCCTTAATCTCCAGATAGGTTGCCAGCTGTGGGTTTGGGAATTCCTGGAGATTTTGGAGGTAGAGCCTGGGGAGGGTGTGGTTTGGGAAGGGAGGAAGTGAGCCAGCTGGGCTAGGAGACCATTGTGTCCGGGGTTCCTTGCGTTAGCCATTCATACAGAGGCTCTGTGAGCTGTAGGACTGAGCTTGAGACTTGCAATAACAATGGGAGCAGGATCCTAGTTCCAACACTCCCTGGAACAATTGGGATTTCCTCTGCTGGTTTGGGATTTGATTCGTACATAGTTGGCCCCGTTAGCCCATTCACACAGTTCTAGTTCTTACTGATATGCTGTAATCACAATAAATTGAGCTGATCACTATGCAATATGCCTCCTCGTGTTTCGAACCCAGTATTTAACAGAGACAGAACCTAGGAGAGAGCTGCTGGGAAGATGAGTGTTTTTTGCCTTTCCTAAACTGCTAAATTACTGGGGATCATTAATTGAGGTTGCTTTGTGAGAGGACAGAGTTTGAGGATGAGTGGGTGCTTTTAGCTTTCTGGAGAGGGGTGTTTTTGCCTGGGTCTGTTGCTCATTGATCAAGGTCTGTTTGCCTGGGGCTGGCTGCAAGCCCAGCCCTCTGCCGTTGCTGTTGGAAGGCAGGAGCTTTGAGCATCTGAATTGCAAGGCTCCTAGGCAGAGACACACGCCAAAGGGTGAAAGTCAAAGGGCTCTTGGCCTCTGGCTATTAGTTTTGGGATCAAGCCTGGGGACCCTGCATCACTCTAAATACCTTTAAGCGATTAACCATTTATGCTGATAGAAAGCCAGCAGGAAAATGAGGGCTATCAAGTGTTTAGCAGAGGATGCCACAAACCACAACTGTAGCAATTGTGGGTGTGTGCTTGCTGCATGGAGCTCATGGCTCTCAGGGAGCAGGTTCATTCCCGTGAGTCTAGGGTTGCTGACCTGGAGAAGCTGAGGCAGAGAGAGAGGTATCAGTGTAAAATCTTCTCAAGTATTTTGCCCACAAGTTCGGGGTTTTGTTTTTTTTAAGGTGTGTGTACAAAGGCATGTGTGTAAAGTGTGTTCAATGCATAAATACTATAAAAGAAAACACTGTCCAAATAAGAATATGATTCTACATAATTCCATTGCTGTTCTAGTTCACTGAAAAGGAAGATTTTTTTTTTCTTTTGGGAAAAGTCATTGGTGAATCATCACAATAAATAGAAAATATGGGTAGGATCCAACAATGCCCATTCATAAAGAGAATCTTTTGTGAACATGAATAGTAAGACTCTTTCCAAGAATGGAAAATTTCCTCTTGAAAGGAAAACACTATTGGGTTGAGATCAATGGTTTTATGACACATACTGGAGGTGAATATACAAAAATGTAATGAATAATTTGGTGAATTTTACAATGGATTTTATTCATTACAAAATATAATTAATAAATAGTAAATTTAGCATCCTATCACCCCAAAGCAAGTAACAAAAATATGAGGTCTGTTGTTTTCATCAACTTATAGTTATACTGACTAGTCTTTACTTATGATGCAATTCCTTATTATAGACTCTAAAATAGCCAGTGAAACCCGCTGTGGTAATTTTAGAAACATCAGAGTTTAAAAGCTTCCAGGGAATTATAATTTGAATGTTCTATCTAGGAGGAGAAAAAAGAAGGGGAAAAAAAGAAAAGCAAAGAGAAAAAGTAGGTTGGCAAAACATCAAAAGGAAAAGGAAAGCATTTTAACATTGAGGAAGACTGCGTTTATCATCAAAGTTAGCTCTAAACATCATGGCACAGCACATCAGACCACAGAAAATGAAATGGCCTGAGGATTGAGATCCCATCCAGATTTAGCAGAAGATACCACTAGGTCAATGAACCCTTTAGTGATGGATCCCAGGTCTGATGAACTGATAACATGGCCATCTGGATCATGGTACAATGGTGCCAAATCTCACATAATAGAAACTGTGAAGTGTGTTTTACTTGAATGTCCATGGTAAAAAGAGGCTACAGGGAAATTAGTGAAATTGTAATGGTTCCTAACCAGTAAATACCATTTTTAAAGCTGAATTCCTTGTTCAAGCCATGAGCGTTTGAGCAGCTTGTGACAAGACATCTTCTCTAATATAGTATAAACCTGTCCTCTGTGGCTTGAGTTCTTCCCTTCTTCCCTTTATACACAAAGCCAGTTGGGACAATGGAGATGACTAGCAAGAAACACATCCTTTTAAAAATGATTTTGAATTTCTAATCCTTGCAATTTTGATTAAAAATACCAATTTTAAATCTGTTTCTTCATTTTGCAAGCTGAACCTGTGATTCTTAACTTTCATGGTACTTTCCCAATAAATGGCCTGCATTTGTCCACTGATGATCAATATTATATTTATAGTGGCTTTCATGGCCATAACAGACAGAGATCTGGGCGACCCTGCCCCTTTGATTTCACACAAGTCACAGGATGGTATTGGCAAGGATGGAAGTGATCCAGCCATGTAGAAGGTGGCTGTGGAAGCTTATAAACAGGCTGTGCTCTTCCCAAAGAGACATTTGCCACACACTGCTGAGGAAAGAAGGGGAACTTTTGTGTGACTCCTGCACCCTCCTACCTCCTTTTCCTCTCCTCCTTTCCCCATGTATCATGGGGCTGCATGAGCCTCCACCCTTTTGATGTATTTCTTGATTAAGGCTTGTCAGGCACCTAGTTGGAGTGTGTTTTTCCCTCCTTCTTTTGGCCGGTGTGTAGCATGTGACTTACAGGGGCCAAGTGTGGGTGCAAGGCACTTAATTACCACCTGGTAGGTGATGTGCATTTTGTGGGTGACCTAGCTAGGCAGGGAGAAAGTGACAGCTGTTGTGTTGTGCCCAGTAGGCCCTCATTTTTGCTTGAGTGGCACCTGCTCATGCTTCCCATTTTTGTGGTAGTGTTAGCCAACTTGAGTTCCAGGTAGGCTTGCCAATCCCCAGGTACCAGCAGGGGGTTTCCCAGTTTCACAGGCTATTTCCCAACCCCAGTCAGCTGGCTGGCAGGGGGAAGCCCCACCCCAACAGCCTCCATGTGCCTTCAAACCTCTGAAGGCTTAAGAAGATGCTGGGAACAGCTTGCTTCTAGAATGGTGTGTGTGCCTTTAAATCTTTGAGCCAGGCTGAACAAGGGTGGGGCAAGCCTGCAGAACAACGTGCCTGTTGAAAGTGAAGAGAAGGAGCCCAGAGCCTCCATTTGTTTTACAATCCCTTAAGAACTCATTTGCACACTAAAATAGTAACCTCTGGTTTCCCTGTGTTAGTCTGATGATCTGGGGTGAGTACAGAGCAGTCAACAACTCCCATGGTGAGTAAATTGCCCCAGTGAGACCACAAGTATGTGCTTCCAAATGGTGTTTATTTTGGCTGCCCTGTGTGTGTGTGTGTGTGTGTGTGAGAGAGAGAGAGAGAGAGAGAGAGAGAGAGAGAGAGAGAGAGAGAGGAAGTGAAAGTGCAGCCAGCTCCTGGTGGATGACAAAATGAAGACTGTATTCAGGGGAACTGCAATGCTCTTTTTTTAAAAAAAAAAATATTTTAGGCAATGGGAAAGTCTCCCAGCCTCAAAGTCCCCAGGTATTTTCTGAGTTAGACTTGGCAACCCTAGTTCCAGGCCTTACACTTACCCCTTGGGAGTGGGGGGAGGTGTTGGCTTGCACAGCTTGGTTTTCACATTTTGCTAACCAGAATTATATACAAAGTTGGAGTCCAGTAGTACCTTTAAAATGAACAAAGTTTTATTGAGAATGTAAGCTTTTGTGTGCTAAAAGCACAGTTTGTTGGTCTTAAAGGTGCTAATGGACTCCAACTTTATTCTATTGCTTCAGACCAACACGGCTGCCCACTTAGACTTATACACAGTTACTTAGGATTCTTTACAGTTAATCAGAGTCTTCCACTAGGGTATGTTCCAGTTAATCAATACTATGAGTTAACTCCAGTTAAAAAAAATTGCTCTTGGTGGAGTGGGCACCCTTGCATACTGGGACTAGTGTTTCACATTTTTCTGCTTATAGAATTATGGGACCCAATAAGGCAGCACAGAATATGGTTGCCAGTCATTCTTTTCACTCCACCAGGAGCAAAAAAGGAAGGCAGAGCAGCATCATTATCCTCTAGGAATTGCCTGATCTCTATGGGGAAAAACATAAAGATTTTGGGAATTCCTATAGCACTGTGACATCACTTCTAACTACAACAGGTAATGGCATTGCTTCCCACCCCCACCCCATTTTTGTTTCCATTGGTGTGAAGAGCTGTGGTGGAGGCTGGGGGCAGGACCCTGTTCACCAAGGGAAGTGATCATTTAAGCCTGGTGTAGAAGCAAGGGATTTGTCTAGAAGGCAGCCCCTCTGCCAAGAGACTGCTCATCCAGTTATCTTTGGATGAAGAAAAAAAAAATAGTGTTATCTGAGCTCGTGGCCAAGATGGCGGCAATCAAGTGTGCAGCCCAACAGTTGAGTTTTTTGGAAGGACCATCTGTTGGAATGGCACCTCCACCCATGAAGGACACCAGGCACATGACTGGAGATATGTTATTCTTCTAAGACTGTCAAGGAGTCACAACATAAAATCAGGGTTACCAGGCACATTTGAATCAGATACCATGCAAGTTTGGATCAGTTTTGTTCTTTATTAGGCAGTATTTAGTTACTTGCAGAAGAAGGGCTCAGCAGTGAATGGTTCTTACTGGCCTATTTGACAATCTTGGCTTTTAGTTTTGGAAGGCAAGAGTGCTTATATCCCCACCCAACAATATATCATGATATGCTGCACTTGTACAGGGGCAATGGTGTTCAGCAGTCTCCTTAGGGTTGTGTCATCTATCTGGCCAATCTGCATCAAGGCTTGGACAACGTTAGAACAAGAAGTGTTGATAAGCTAACCACTCTCCCCCAATTTTTCAGGAATAGAGTGGTTTGTTCAGAATAGGTGGGGATAATTTGCAAGCATGTTGAGGTACTGAGCATGATGGACAGGGGTCATTTGTAGAAAAATAGGTGGTGGAGCTCATCCAGGGATTATTATACAGCTGCACCTACTATTCAATGGACAAGGTGGGGAGGAGGAGGGGGAACCCTCAGAAAGGATCAGGAGCTGCACTCCTGTGAGCTCCTGCTGAATCCAAGGCCTGATGATGGATAATTGTTCCTGTAATAGTCCATTATGCATTTTGTGAAGGCTGAATTGGGAAGGAACACACTCGGTGCTGAGTGGCATCATTCCAAATTCTTTCGCTGTCTTGTTGTTTATTTATTTATTTATTTATTACTTTCCATTTATATCCCGCCCTCTCCGCAAGCGGACTCAGGGCGGCTTACAACATCATAAAAACAATCAATCCAATAAAACATATAAAACCATAATTTACATATATAAACTTTAAAACCATTCTATAGCGCTATTTCACTTGTGTCCTTATTTGAGGGAGTACCTGGGTTACTGTATATATAAAGTCTGCACATAAATGGTTAACTTATTGATGTGGACCTGCTAATATTGTCATTGAATACTGATCTCAACATGCTGTTTTGAAATGAGGTGAGGTTGGTGAGCATGTGAGAGAAAGCCAGAAACTAAAAAGAGAGCATTTATTCATTTCTGCTTTAGATAAGATTCATAAGCATTTTACTCAGAAGCTTCCATTCTTCAGCAATTTTTAATATTTGAGAAAATATATGTGACCAGGAAGCATTCACAAATTTTGAACAATTAAAAATCTCCTAGATATTTAATATTCAGGCAGGGGCCTCAAGAAGTGCACTCCTTCGACTTCCGTCAAGATGGCGGAGTGAAGCGGACTCCTTCTCGGTACCCGGGGAGGGTGTTCTGTTTGGAGGGAGATTGAGGGGGTCCACTATCTGTAGACACCCCTTACGGAGCTGTCGGAGACGCTCCGAAGCCTGGGGGGCTGCTGGATGTGAGGGAGGGACGGAGGTTCCTCCCCCAGTACCGGCTTCCCCTTTGGCCGTTTCCTAACCAACACTGATGTGCCCAGCTGTGCCGCCGGAAAAAGGGAGAGCGGAGAGGAAGCGAAACTCCTTCCAGCTTACCCAGAAAGGTGTTTTTCTTTTGTCTGAGTCTTCATTCTTCGTATCTTCTGAGTCTCTTGCAAGTTGTTGAAGAAGAAGTCAAGGAAAAGCCCGCCGGTGAGCGGTTTCGTTTTCGACAGTGGGAGTGCGGTGGCGCTGGTAAGCGTGTGGCGGCGAATGGCGGAGTGCGGGCGTTCGGGCGAGAGCAGACGTCTCTTCAAACTTTTAGTGGATCGGCTGAGCGGCGTGGTGAGAGAGTGGAATTAAACGTTCTATCTCTGGGGGGAAGAAGTAAACAGGGGGCGAGACGAGCCTGTTGGTTTTCTTTTTTCTTTCTGCCGGACTCGGTGGAGGAGATCGTGGGAGAGAAGGAAGGCGAGGTGTAATGGCCGACTCGAGCCGCAGAGGGACTGGAGCGGAAGTTGGGAATGTGCTGGAACCGGCCAGGATTTGGATGGTCTTTTTGTGAAATCTCCCCCACTTTGGCTTTTCTTGGTGTTCTCTGTTCTCTGTTTTCCTCCTTTGGGTAATTGCTATTGAAGAATGGTTTTTTTCTAAGCGATGTATTTTTGTTTGCGGCAAGGATCAGCTTTGTTCTTGGTGGCTATGTGTTTCAGAGTTAACTGCAGGCTGTTTAAAAGGGTAGAGTTGTAGTTCTTAACAGCTATTGCTGTGGCTCCGCTCTACTGAAGATCTTGGGTGCCTTTTGGATTACAATTTATTCTTCTTCAAGTCACTTTGGAAACCTTTTCTTTGCTCTTTCTGGACTGTACTCCCGTTTTTATTGTACTACTTTATTATTAACTTTATCTGGACCTTCCAAGGTTAAAACTTTATGGATTCTATTACTATTCTATTATTGCAAGCTTACTTTCAGGACCTTGAAGTACCAAGTTACTAGGACTGAGATCAGTGCCAATAAGGACACAGCAGAGCAGTGAAGAGAGAAGAAGGAAGGGAAGAGAGAAGGGAGAAGAAGGAAGAAAGAGCTGTTAAGATAAGACTGTGATTTGGGGGGGGCAATTTGGGGAGTTTTGCTTTTAATGTTCTGACTTAAATGAATGGTTTAAATGTCATAAGAGTAGCTGAACAATTTAAGTGAACCTAATATTTTTTAAATTGTTTGATTGGCCCAACTCCTTCCCCTGGTTGAGTGTTCCTTCTTGCTTTGGGATCTTTATCTGTCTCTCTCACTGTCTCTGCTGAGACATCTGAAATTTTTAAATTGCTGGCTGAATTTAAGAATTTAAGAATTATTGGTGAATTGACTGTTATTGAATTTTGACTGGACCTAGCATTGTTAGTACCACTTTTGTAGAGATTTACTTATTATTCTGAGTAGTTTTGGGGAGGCCCAGTCATTATGACAGAAACAAAGATCAAAAAATTTTTGCAAGGTACCCCCCCGGCTGGGGGAGCAAGAACAGGCCCAGCAGGTCCAGCAGGTTCAGCACCGGTCCAGCAAGATGCTTTGGAGAAACTACAAAATATTGTTACTGCGGGTTTCAAACAGAACCAAGAAGCATTAGAGGGTTTGAAAACAGACTTGATGTATCAGGTTAAGAAAACTAATGACCAATTGGCAGAATTTCAAAAGCAGTTATTGGCCAATACTCAGCAAGTTCATGGATTAACAGCCAAGGTGGACAGAATGGAGGAGCGTGATAGACAGACTGGCATGTTAGTCAGGGAACACCAAACAGAAATTCTGGAGTTAGAAGACCGCGTGATGAGACTAGAAATGGAAAAGGCGGCAACGATCTTGCGTTTCCAAAACTTGCCTGAAGAGAAGGAGGAGGACCTAATCTACAAAATTATGGATACTTTAAGGGTTGATGATGAAGAATTATTGGAGGATGGTCCAAAAGACATCCTTTGGGCTAAAAGAGTGTCTTCAACTTATACAAGGAAACATAAACTCCCCAGGGAGGTGCAAGTAAAGTTTGCACGTCCAGAAATTACGGAGAGGATTCTTCGGAAGGCTAGAGAATGTGAAATTAACTGGAAAGGAACCAAGATCAAAATTTTGAAAGAAATACCTTGGAGCGTGAGACAGCGGAGATTTAAATTTAAGAAATTGTCTACCTGGCTAATTCAACATGAAATTCAATTTAGATGGCTGATTCCACAAGGTTTGTTCTTCACATTCCAAGCTAAAAGATTTAATATCACTACAGAGGCAAAGATGGAAGAATTCTGGAACGAACATGTGAAAGGTCACGGATCTGATTCAGGAGAAGAACAGGAACTAGAAAATCTCCAAAAAACTCCTGAGGGGGCGACTCCCAAAAAGAAGCATGAAAAGATTAAGACTAGACTCCAGAGCAGGAAAGACTTAGCTAACATACCTGATAGTAAGGAACTTCCAAAATGAATTTAAATCTGGGTATCAAAATACTTTCTTTGAACATAAACGGCTTAAATGAACCTGGCAAAAGGAAGAAGACTTTCCAACAGTTGAGAAAATCAGATGCTCAAATTATCTGTCTGCAAGAAACTCATATCAGACAAGACAACCGGAAATACTTGGAAAATAAGAAATTAGGAATTCTATATTCGTCATGTGATCCATCTAAAAAGAAGAAAGGAGTTGCGATTTATGTTTCTCAACATATTAAGTCAAGTTGTTTATATTCGGACGATCAGGGAAGAATTATTATAGTAGAAATTGAATTGAACGGACTCAAAACAATATTAGGAAACATCTATGCCCCCAGTGATAACCAAGAAAAATTCTACCAAACATTGCATCTTAAACTGAGTGAATTCAACTCTGACAGGTACTGTATTGTCGGAGATTACAATGCAGTATTCGATATAAAAATGGATAAAAAATATGACGACCCCCAAAAGAGAAAGAAAAATCGTAATACAGTACCTAGTTCCTTTTTGCAAATGGCTGAAGAACTTAATTTGGTGGATGCGTGGAGAACAAAAAATCCGACTACTACAGATTTTACTTTTTACTCTCACGCGCACAAATCTTGGTCAAGAATTGACATGTCTTGGATATCTTTGAGTATGATTCTTTCGGTAAGTCAAGCTGATATTCTTCCACAATCTTATGCAGACCACAACCCAATTCTGTTGATACTGGAGCAGCAATCAAGAAATCCTCGATGGTCCTTAAATTTGCAAATTTTAAGAGAAACACAATTTTTGGAAACAGCTAAAAAAGAAATTCAAGAATTCTTCAAGATTAATGTGGAAAAAGATACTAAGATTCCAGTTATTTGGGATGCTTTCAAGGCTTTTTTTAGAGGCGTTGCTATTAGATATACAGCGTGGAGGAAAAGAGAACGCAAGAAAATATACAATGACCTTATAATGAAACTGCAACATTTTGAGAAGCAACAGAAAGCGAGGAATCCAAAGGAGGTGCAGGCCAAAATTAGTTTCATTCAACATAAGATTAATACTTTATTAGCAGAAGAAATCGAGAAAAAATTAAAATGGACAAGACAAAACCACTTTGAAAATGCAAACAAAGTGAGTAGATGGTTGGCATACAAATTAAGGAAAGAAAAGGAGAAAAAGATTATTAAAATGTTGAAAAGTGAAACTAATGAGGAGTTATTTCAAAACTCTCAAATGGAAATTGTCATTCAAAATTTTTATAGGAACCTTTATAAAAAACAGAAAATTGAACAATTAAATCAAGAAGATTACATAAAGAGAGTGGAAGTCCAAAAATTAACTACAGAACAACAAGTAAGTTTGGAGAGACCTATCTCAATACAAGAAATTGTTGATGTAATTAAAACTCAAAAAAGTAATAAGACTCCAGGCCCGGATGGATTACCGATTGAATTTTTCAGAGCATTCGAAGACTTATTATTGTTACCCTTTAAGAGAGTCATTGAAGAAGCGTATAATACAGGTGTGATCCCGGATTCCTGGAAAGAAGCTTTAATTACGCTCATTCATAAAGATGGTACTGATCCAGCAGAAGTTAAAAATTACAGGCCAATTTCACTTTTGAATAGTGATTACAAGATTTTTGCAGCGATACTTGCAAATAGATTGAAGAAAGTAATTCCGAGCTTGATTCATGAAGATCAAACCGGCTTTGTCCCAGGAAGATTAATGAATCAGAATGTGAGATTTTTGCTGAATGTAATCGAATATTATAAGGAGCATCCGGATAAAGAATTTGCGGCAATTTTCGTTGATGCAGAAAAAGCCTTTGATAATGTTAATTGGAGTTTTATTAAAGCCATATTGACTGCAACTGGATGTGGTGAAAAGTATATTAGAATGGTGGAAGCGGTGTACTCAAAGCAAACAGCAAAAGTGAGTTTTAATGGAGTAATGACTGGTTCAATAGAAATTGAACAAGGTACAAGACAAGGTTGTCCTCTTTTTCCTTTACTTTTTATCTTGACATTGGAACCGTTGATTAAGAAGATTAGAGAGGATATCCGAATCCAAGGTACAAGAATAAACAACATAGAGTTGAAGACTTTGGCATTTGCTGATGATTTGGTATTCATCTTGGAACAACCTGTCCCCTCGATACTCCTTTTGAAACAACAAATAAGAGAATTTGGTGAAGTTTCCGGTTTTAAGTTGAACGTCGCAAAGACCAAAATTTTATCCAAGAATATGCCGGAAGACCAGATCCAACTATTAGAGGAATTGTCAGGATTCAAACATGAGAAAAAAATTAAGTATTTGGGAATCCATTTCACAAATGACTTAAAGACTTTATATAGAGACAATTATGAAAAAATATTGAAACTAATTCGTCACGACTTAACTAGTTGGAAAGATCTTCAGATTTCACTTCTGGGCAGAATTGCCACAATTAAGATGAATATCCTCCCGAGAGTCCTCTTTTTGTTTCAGACAATACCAATCATGATACCCAAAACATTTTTTCAACAACTCAATACCATGACCAAGACCTTTATCTGGCAGGGCAAGAAGGCCAGAATAAAACTGAAAGTCTTACAGGACAGAAAATTAAGAGGTGGCCTAGCTCTCCCAGATTGGAACTTATACTATAAAGCATGTGGTATGGCATGGTTGAGAGATTGGTGTAAACTGGACAATAAGAGACTGTTGATTATTGAAGGTGCTGGCCTGGGTGAAGGTTGGCACAACTATATGTGGTATCATGTTCCGGCTAAAACGGGCCGTTTTCTTAGACATGAAATAAGAAGATCCTTGTACAAGATTTGGAGTGATATTAAGCTACAATATTCTTATACTCCCAAGTGGATATCACCGATTGAAGCCTTGACTCATCCCAATTTGTATAATTGGGACAGCCCATTTCACTGCCCAGAAGTGAAATGACAAAAATGAATTGATTGAAGAAGAGATTGCTAAGTTAAGTTGGTGGCTCCAATCAGTGGTGGGATTCAAATAAATTAACAACAGGTTCTATGTCCTAATGACCATTTTAACTATATCAAAAGATATACCGAAAGGTAGTTTAATAATTCACGCATTAAATACTGCAATAAGAACAGTAAAAGAGGTAAAGACAACTAGATTATGTTTAAAGAAAGATTTATTGAAGATATTTCCATATTGGGAGTTCTGGCCCTCACATTTAAAGGGATGGCACACCTTTTCAATGCCTTCCTTTCATAGGAAATAATGAAGGATAAGGGCACCTTCTTTTGGGGCTCATAGAATTGGACTCCCTGGTCCAATCTTTTTGAAACTGGGAGGGTATTTTGGGGAGAGGCACTACCGTCCTCCACTGCGAAGACTGCCCATTTATACTCACTCTCTATTTCCTATTACTCAGCCAGTTTTTGATCCACAAGAGGACCTGTCCTTTTACTCCATGACTCTCAAGCTTTCTAAGGAGCCTTTGATGAGGAACTTTATCAAAAGCTTTCTGGAAGTCAAGGTAAACAACATCTATTGGGTCCCCTTTGTCCACCCCCTCAAAGAACTGTAACAGGTTAGTGAGGCAAGATCTTCCCTTACAGAACCCACCCTGAGTCTTCCTCAATAACCCGTGTTCATCAATGTGCCTGCTCATTCTGTCCTTGATAATGGTTTCTAACAACTTTCCCGGTATTGAAGTCAGACTGACTGGCCTGTAATTTCCCGGAAATCCTCTGGAACCCTTTTTAAAGATGGGGGTGACATTTGCTACTTTCCAGTTTTCAGGAACGGAGGCAGATTTCAATGAAAGATTACATATTTTTGTCAGAAGATCAACAAGTTCAACTTTGAGTTCAGCCCCCAGGTCAGATGGTTGACACCCCGGCTTTGCAGAACGAAGTGTCACTCTGGCAATGTGAGCTTAAAAGGCTGGCCTCCCTAAAAAAGCAGTGTGCCAACCAAAGCTGGTTATACAAGCTTGAGCAAACACGGGTGGAGGACTCACATGTCCAGGCAGAGGGGTTTTTTACCATCACCTGAAAGCTACTACAGTTGGGGCTCCCAAACGCATGCCACAGAACCCATCTGAACAGATCAACCGTTGGCTGGGGAAAAGCCCAGCTATCAAGCCTTGTTTTGCATACATGGCAACACGCTCCAATATTATCTCTCTGCAAAAAGAAAAATCTGTCACCTAATTTGACTGCCATTTGCAAAAAAACCAAACAAGCCCGACGCCCCCACAAGCGTTTGCAGCCCACAGACCTTCGCCTACTCATCCTTCCAGGAATGAAAGTGGGCGGGGCTTCCTGACTCCGCGAGCGCGCACGAGTGAGCGGAGCCCTTCTTTGCCGAGGGGCATGCCGGGTCTGGTAGTCTTTCGAGCCTCCTGCCTGCTGCGCTACCGAGCGCAAGGACTATGAGTCCCAGAAGGCGCCACAGTGGTTAGCTTGAGCTGCTTTTTCCTCGGCACCTGGGTTTTAATCACACGTGGGAGTGGTGAAGCTGGAAGGGGCTGGAGGGAGTGAGACGCAATTCCTGGCAGGGCGCGCGGCTAACTTGTTCGCTTGGGCTTTTTTGCAGTCTGGTGGGGGAAAGAAACTGGTGAGTTTTAGGCACTTAAGAGGGGAAAGTCCCCGTTGATCCGAGGGTGCCCGACCAACAAACGGTTCTATAGAACCGATAGCGCATTAGGTAACGGTTCCATAGAAGTGGTGCGAACCTGCTGAATCCCACCACTGGCTCCAATGCCAACTGAGATCAAGATTCCGGGCAGATAAAGAAAAAGGCTTTGTGAACACACAAATCGAGCTAGACTTGATTTTAGAATCCAAGCAGAAGATGATTTCTAAGGTGTACGATTGGCTGCTCCAAATTAAGATGAGTGATGAAGCGGTGAAGGAAGCATGGATTCGTTGGCTTAAAGATTTCGGCTACAACATAGATCTAGAGGAATGGGAGAAATTATGGAAACAGAATTTAAAGCTGATAAGACCAGCAGATCTTAAAGAAAACTTATATAAAATGGTATATAGGTGGTATCTTACACCTAATAGATTGGCTAAAATTTACCCTACATACTCCAACAAGTGTTGGAAATGTCGAGAAGTTAAAGGATCTTTATTTCATATATGGTGGCAATGCAAGTCAGCTAGAAAGTATTGGACGCAAATCAATATTTGGACTCAGAAAATTTTGGAAACACAAATTATCCACGTGCCGGAACTATATCTTTTAAATATCTGCAGGCAGAAAGTGCCCGTAACAAAACTGAAACTGTTAATGTACATTATCACAATTGCCAGAATACTATATGCCAAGTATTGGAAAGGTGAGAAAACCCCGAACAGAGAAGAGTTTATAAATAAATTATTAGAAACTGCTGAGGCCGACCTAATGTCTACTAGACTAAGAAACGGAAATGTGCAGAAGTGTCAGGAGGAATGGGACCCTGTGTATAAGTGGGTCAAAAGTAAAGGATTTGACATGGAGTAATTATATTGAAACATGATACAATTATTGTCTAACGAAAAGGTTATGGCTTAGTTTAAAAGCTGTCCTATACAAAATAGAGTTGAAATAATTGTGAAATTACAACTGAAAATTTTTTACCTTATCGAAACCTCTCCTCCTCCCAGTGTGCTTGGTTGGGTAAGGGGGATGGATGTATGTATTTTGTTTGTGGCCTAGTTTTCTACTAGGCTATGTGTTATTTGTTATGTGTTGCTTTTTGGTGTATATTTTCCTTTTTTTTTTTTCTTTTGTCTATGTATTGTTTTTTCTTATTTCAAATAAAAGTAAAACTTTCTTCAAAAAAAAAAAAAAGAAGTGCACTCCTTCATACACTGGGCAGTCACTCAGCAATTGGTCTCTTTCACTCAGCAACCAAGCAAGCAACAGAAAAACTTACAAATGCAGTCTTTTGAAGTGAAAATGCATGATACAGGCAGGAGGGAAGCAAGCTAGGTCCGCATATATAGAATACAGCCCTATCCCACCATTGCCCTTGAGACCATGCAATAACTGGTGGAAATGCTGTGCTTGAAACACATCATTACTATCCTCTCTGTTGGTGAGATCAGTGCATTCTAGTGGTTGGTAAATTTCCCTATCCCAGGGGTGTCAAACTCATTTGTTATGAGGGCCAGATCTGACATAAATGTGACCTTGTCGGGTTGGGTCATGTTGTGCCGGGACATGTGTGTACCTATTTAAGATTAGCTAGCAGAGATATAAACTTTATAAAGGACACAGACAAACACAATATTTAAAAAAAAAAAAACTTAAAACATGCTTAAAACATTAGCACTCATTGGTTTTAAAGGTGCTTTCTTTGTATTTCTCCCATGGGATCCAGGGAACTGGGCAAAGGAAGCTCTGGCTTTTTCCTTCCTTCAGCCAACAGTTGGCTCAGTAGCTCTGCTGTGTGGTTGAGAGAACTTGGCAAAGCAAGCTCTGCCCCCCTTCCTCCCCAAGGGAGGAGTTTCAGCCAATGGAGAAAATAGAGGCTTTGCTCTGAGCTCCTGTGCGATTAAGCAAGCCTTGCAAAGCAAACTGTTATGCAGAAGGAAGCAAGAGAGAGGGAGAAGGAAGCAAATGATGGCTAGTTGCCTGATAAGAGCCCCTAGACTGCATGTTTGACACCCCTGATTTGCACTGACTGCCAAATAACTCTTCTTTTTCTCTTTTACTGACCTCAGCATATTGAAACATCATCAAGTTGATACAAGAGTAATGACCTTCCCAATTACTTCTTGTAATCATATATTTTTTTAAAAAACAAATCAGATTAAACAATATTAAATACAGGGTGCATTTGGTTTGAATTTTGAGTAATAACCATCTGAACCTATACCCTTAATTGGGCAGTCTAATTAAATACTTTAGATGTGAATGATCTTTGTCATTGTTTGAGATTATGGCAAGAGACATGATTACAAGTTACGTAATAGGTGTGACTTTAATGCAGTGGACAGCAGATAATCAATATACAACACTTTAGCAGACCAGGTGTGCTGACCAAGATGCTGAAAATAATATGGTTTTTTTTAATACAACAATTTAGACATTTTCTTTAGGAAGATGGTAATTTCCAGGAAAATGGACCTAACACTGATACTTAATAAGCATTATAAAGTCCACAATACCATCACAAAGATCACATTGTAGTGATGGTTATTTTGCACCATGCAGAATTTTTTTTGCTCATTTGATAGGTGGGCCAGGGCTCCTGCTCTAATGCAATATTTCCCACCACTTACTCCCACTGCTTCTAGCACCTCCAAGGCCATCAGAAGAAAAGGGAGAGGAAAGGGAGGCACATTGGTGTCACACTGGTGCACAGCATCATTTCTGGTGGGGAAAAAAGGAAGTGGTATCATTATGTCAGAGTGATGCTCTTGGGTATGTCCAAAACCATGGGTTTTGAGGTGAATTCTTGAGCATCATAGAACCATTGAGTTGGAAGATGACCTCTATGGTCATCTAGTCCAACCCTTTGCACAGCATGCCCAACATGATGACATTGTTTCCAGTTCGTTTGTTTTTTGCCAGACGTGATATCATGTGCTGGCATGACCAACCACTTCCTCATGGGGGTGGGGCTGCCAGCCCTATCAGTTGGTAATAGGAGTAGTAATCCAGTCCCTTTATTTAAAAATCCTGCATGCAAAGTGGTCCCATTCATCACAGTCATGTGAAGGAAATAACATTCAGCCATCAGTTACATGACCATGACCACTTTTTAAAAAGATAAATTGCATGAGCTTCCTGAGGCCTAGACTATTTATTCTACATGGTTGAAATGATCCTATAATAAAAGTAGCCATTATTAGCAATGATTAATACTGACTGTTAATTTGATCTGTATGTTATTTACTTCTCTATCATTTCTTCTGCTTTTTTCAAAAAGGCTTCAGACTATGTTTTAAGGGCCAAAATATGTTTGGTTATCATTCCAAGTAAAATGGATGCAGTGTTTCCCTAATTTTATCTCCCAATATGACACAGCATATTGAACTTTATTTGCCTGCATAACTAATGCTCAGTAAGACATTGGTTTATTGAATTACAGAATCCATTTTTTTTCCTGCGTGATAGTGGAATATATAAAAATAAATGACATTTCACTGCAATATATTGAAGTTTATGTAGTGTCACTGATAAGAATTAAAGGAGACCCATAAGAAAGCCTTAGAGATTACTTATCATACTTTTTAGTCTTTAATCTCTCCTTCTTTCAAAAATGGCTTCATCTATCATTTTAGTGCTAAACAGATTTAACTAAAAACCGAGTTCTCATAGGTAATAGAATTTGCCATTTCTTTATGATGGTAAAATATAGCGGGTTGTTAATTTTTTAGGAAGAAAATGCATGTTGTACTACTCATTATGACTAGTGCTAAAACCAGGCATAACAAAATATGATTAAACCAGAATTTGCAAGATGGGATTGCCTGCTTTTTCTAATCTTCAAACAACATGGGAGGGGATATAGATTTAGCACAGGCTTCAAAGAAATCCATCTTGGAGGTGAAATGAAAAAAAAGGAAACTATCATAAGCCATCATTACTTATTTATATATTACCTTCATTTCAGAAGGAACTAAAGAATCTTTTCTTGTTTCACCTTTGAATTGAATAATTTAGAGAAGGTCACTGTTATTCCCATTTCATAAATGGGGAAATGAGACTAATAGACAGCTGTGACCCAGTGATGGGGATAGAGATTAGGTCTTCTGGTTTGTATCTACAGCAGGAAACTGCTGAGAAAACAGCAAGTGTCTGTTGCATCCAGACTCCAGATTGTTGGTGGTCTTGTTGTGTGCATAGTGCTGACCACATGATTAGAACTTTTGTTGTATGGAAAGTGAGGCTTTGGGCTTCTTGACAGTCAGCCATTGTTACCCAAAGAGAAAATCTCCCAGTAATTTGGGAGAATGTAGTTCTTAAAGGAGACCTTTTGCTTAGGGAAAGGAGTAATAGCAAGATTTCTCAACTGGCTTTATTTTTTATTTTATTTTTTATTTTTTTTGGGGGGGTGTCCTTTAGAGAAACTTCCAAAAATAAACCAGGCTGTTGCTTAACCAAGAAAAGTTAAGTTTATTGAAAGAGGAACTAATAAAATAATGCACACATACAGAAATAAATGCACACTGGAAAGTCAACACACAGAAATAAAGGAAGGAGCGGGAATTCAGAAGGGTTTTAGGGGAATTATAATTACCAATCCAGAAGAGGTAAGATCTGTGGACAACAGCACAATGCCCAGTGCTTTGGGTATGCAGTTTGGGCCCACACACACACACACAGAGACAAACACACTGCATGGGGCAGATCATATCCAGTTATAGGTCAGTGCAAACGATGTGTTGGGAAACACTGAATAGGGTTCTTAAGAACTGACAATGATCTGGAGGAACTTGTGATACTTTACATGAGTGTACCTAATGGTTGTTTGATAACATTGTCTGGTGTTGGTGTAACCAAAATAAAGGTGTTAAGTTTGGAGTAATGTTTCCTCTGATGACCCTCAGGAAGAGGACAGAGAGCCTAACTGAACAGGCTATTAATTTCGGTAAACAGACCAAAAGAGGCATGACCAGGTCTGATGTGGGGATTGTCTTTCCTGAGATACATCATTTTTGAGATAAAGTATTTCTTCTTTTCAGGTGAGGAGAGAGCTATTAGCAAACAGAAACCCTAGTCACCTTCCCAAAATAGTATTTTCAGTCTTGTCTTTTACCAGCATCCATATTGTTTGTCTAATCTCCATCTTGTTTGTATTACATGTGGCTCAGCTTCATCCTGGCTCTACTCCTAGGCCAGCACACATACATGATTTTGGGGGTGAAACATGGTTAGAGTCAGGGCTTTTTTTGTAGCAGGAACTGCTTTGCATATTAGGCTGTACCCCCCTGATTTAGCCACTCCTTCAATGGCTCTTCTTATAGGGCCTACTATAAACTCTTGGAAGATTGGCTACATCAGGTGGGTGTAGCCTAATATGCAAAGGAGTTCCTGCTACAAAAAAAAAAGCCCTGGTTAGGGTCATCCTCTATAAACTAACCCTCTGCAAGGGATGAACTGGGGGCTAAGACCATGTCAGTTGAAGCTGTGTTGGCCTATCACTGTGTTAAGATAGTCAGATATAAATCAACATTATGCTAAACCTGGATGGGCTTTTGGTGTGGCACAGCCAATATTGTTTCATGTATCCATGTTTTCATATGGTTGTTGCAGAGCCGGCATGTGGGAGAAGGTGGAGTAGGCATCTGCTTAGGGTGCCACCCCACCTGGGAGCGCCGCTGGGCGCCCCCCATGAACTGGGCCAGGGCTCATGTCCTGCTCACCTTGATCAGCCTTCGTGCGTTGCAGAAAGGCTGAGCGGAGCACTGGACTTCATCCCGCTCACCTTGCAAGGTGCATGGGACACAACTGTCAGCTCCCCTCACCTCCCACCCCAATCTGAGGGGGGTGAGGGGCCTGCTTGATGACATCACTTTTTGTGAAGTCATCATGCTGCCCGCGCGCAAACTGCACGTGAGGTTTTTTTTTTCTAAGAGAAGATGGACGGGGGCGCTGAGCTAGGGTCTGCCTCCAGTGGCAGAAAACCCAGTGCCGGCCCTGGGTTGTTGGGTATATGTCATCTTAATATTGTAGAAGACAGCTTATCAACAACCTCTTTATGCAGGTCCAAATGGGCCCTTAGACTTATCAGGGCAATGCTTGGTTTTTCATTTCACTGGAGAGGTTTGTTTTCCAAGAACTGCTATGGCTTTGAGAACAATCTCTCAGCTGCTGAAAATAAGACACTGCGCACTTCAAGTCCCACAACTGCAATAATTAAATAGGATCACATGGTAACATCATTGGCTGACTAAATACAAAGTGCTCTTTGTTGTATTGATTTAAAATATCAAAGGATTACTATTACTGTGCCATAACTTTGATAAAACATCATTTGGTATTACTTAATTAAGACTGTATAATAGGTTTTGAATCCTTCAAGTGGTGCTTCTACTAATGACCACAATTTGTACATAACCGAATCAAATGAGGGCAAGAGCCAAAGATCAGAAAATACAATTATAGTAAAAATAACAGAAAGCTAAAATGATATAATACCACACTGGGGAACAATAGACTAGTCAAAAATATCTATTGTACAGTGAAATCTTTTTAAGGAGAAGAAAGAAAATGATAACACCACTGAGATTTTAATGGGCATCACAATATGTTCATGTGCTTCAGTCAGACTGTTGATGCTGCCAGAACAGGATACTGTGATAAATATGGAAGAGAATCACAATTGTAGTCCTGTTATTAAGCAGTATTTGTGGACGGGGCAAGCCTAACAGGATTGGAACTTCAGACTTATAGGTTCAAAGACACAACATTCCTATTGGTTGGATGGCCAGGGATTTTTACTCTTGTGTATAGTCCTGTTTAAAGTACTGGTCATGGGCTCACTAAAACGATCACCATTAACAGATTAAACTTGACTAGAGCATAAACCTTTAAAGAAAAACATCATTACCCAGTTCTTTCCTGCTTGACATCTGCACAAACAGTGTCTTTTCCCCCTGATATTCGTAGGTCCTTTAGACAGTAATGATACAAAGAGAAGACAACCAAACACAGAGTGATAGGGCACATTTTATACACCACATACAAGCAGTTATATAATGGAGTATGGTTGCCAGGAAGGGCAAGTTGAGGTGCAAATTCTGGGCATCTATGTAATTTTGGGGCTGAAGGTGCCCCACTGAGGGACAGCAGCAGCACACCTGTTCTAATTAAACATTTTTCTCTGTTCTTGTGGGTGGGGAGAGCTCTTTGTCTGGCAGCCTGTATAGGTCTCAGCAACCCTTGCAGAATGAGACAAGCCTTATTTGTTCACAGCTGCTGTACTTATCAGTGCTGCTAAAAGTATCCTGAATCTGAAGGGATGGTGTAGACAGTGGAGAAATAATCACCCAGTGGGGGTACTTCTCTCCGTCTGAGGATACACAAACTGAATGTTACCTTCAGGAATAGATCAAAAAAAGTCATGATCTGAATTTAGAGCTTTAAATGTCTTTCATATATTAAGCTTCAGTGCTTTTTCTTTATATTGTAATGCTGTGTTTACAGTACCAAAAGGTTAGTTATTTTTACAGCTCGGCAGCAGAATGGAGACTACATAGGTACAGATCCCTTGGAGGTTTTACTGAGAATGCAATTTTATCTTTTATATTTATTTTTCATTTTTCATTATATAGAATGCTTCTATAGTTGAGCTGTTCTTCAAGTGATAACAGATTGTTTTGATTTTCATTAACCACTAAAGGTACTTGACTTCTTTTCGTGTGCCCACTTTCAATAACAAATATTGCCAAACTGCCAGAATCTCTGCAATGAAGACTTTTGAGCCTGCAATTTAAGTAACTTATTTATGTGGTAAAAACAACAGAGTCTTGTGGCACTATAAAGACTAATTAATTGATTGTGGCATAAGTTTTCAATGGTATTAATCATCTTCATCAAATGTATGAAGTGGACAGAGAAAGTGATGAAAATGTATATGAATTTTTTGCCTCCGTCTTCACTGTGGAAGACGAGAACTTTTTGCCCGCCCCAGAACCACTAATTTTGGAAGGGGTGTTGAAAGACCTGAGTCAGATTGAGGTGACAAAAGAGGAGGTCCTACAACTGTTAGACAAATTAAAAACTAATAAGTCACCGGGTCCGGATGGCATACATCCGAGAGTTCTGAAAGAACTCAAAGTTGAACTTGTGGATCTTCTAACAAAAATCTGTAATCTTTCATTGAAATCTGCCTCCGTTCCTGAGGACTGGAAGGTAGCAAATGTCACCCCCATCTTTAAAAAAGGTTCCAGAGGAGATCCGGGAAATTACAGGCCAGTCAGTCTGACTTCAATACCGGGAAAGTTGGTAGAAACCATTATCAAGGACAGAATGAGTAGGCACATTGATGAACACGGGTTATTGAGGAAGACTCAGCATGGGTTCTGCAAGGGAAGATCTTGCCTCACTAACCTGTTACATTTCTTTGAGGGGGTGAACAAACATGTGGACAAAGGAGACCCGATAGATGTTGTTTACCTTGACTTCCAGAAAGCTTTTGATAAAGTTCCTCATCAAAGGCTCCTTAGAAAACTTGAGAGTCATGGAGTAAAAGGACAGGTCCTCTTGTGGATCAAAAACTGGCTTAGTAATAGGAAGCAGAGAGTCAGTATAAATGGGCAGTCTTCGCAGTGGAGGACGGTAAGCAGTGGGGTGCCGCAGGGCTCGGTACTGGGTCCCATGCTCTTTAACTTGTTCATAAATGATTTAGAGTTGGGAGTGAGCAGTGAAGTGGCCAAGTTTGCGGATGACACTAAATTGTTCAGGGTGGTGAGAACCAGAGAGGATTGTGAGGAACTCCAAAGGGATCTGTTGAGGCTGGGTGAGTGGGCGTCAACGTGGCAGATGCGGTTCAATGTGGCCAAGTGCAAAGTAATGCACATTGGGGCCAAGAATCCCAGCTACAAATACAAGTTGATGGGGTGTGAACTGGCAGAGACTGACCAAGAGAGAGATCTTGGGGTCGTGGTAGATAACTCACTGAAAATGTCAAGACAGTGTGCGTCTGCAATAAAAAAGGCCATGCTGGGAATTATTAGGAAGGGAATTGAAAACAAATCAGCCAGTATCATAATGCCCCTGTTTAAATCGATGGTGCGGTCTCATTTGGAGTACTGTGTGCAGTTCTGGTCGCCGCACCTCAAAAAGGATATTATAGCATTGGAGAAAGTCCAGAGAAGGGCAACTAGAATGATTAAAGGGCTGGAGCACTTTCCCTATGAAGAAAGGTTGAAACGCTTGGGACTCTTTAGCTTGGAGAAACGTCGACTGCGGGGTGACATGATAGAGGTTTACAAGATAATGCATGGGATGGAGAAAGTAGAGAAAGAAGTACTTTTCTCCCTTTCTCACAATACAAGAACTCGTGGGCATTCGATGAAATTGCTGAGCAGAAAGGTTAAAACGGATAAAAGGAAGTACTTCTTCACCCAAAGGGTGATTAACATGTGGAATTCACTGCCACAGGAGGTGGTGGCGGCCACAAGTATAGCCACCTTCAAGAGGGGTTTAGATAAAAATATGGAGCACAGGTCCATCAGTGGCTATTAGCCACAGTGTATGTGTGTATATAAAATTTTTTGCCACTGTGTGACACAGAGTGTTGGACTTGATGGGCCGTTGGCCTGATCCAACATGGCTTCTCTTATGTTCTTATGTTCTCTTATTCGGTTGGTCTGTGGTAGATATAATCCATTAGGATTACAAATTACAGATCTCCAGACTACAGAGATAAATTTCCCCAGAAGAAATGGCCACTTTGAACGTGGACTGTATGGCATTATACCCTGCTGTGTTTCCTCCCCTCTCCAAACCCCACCTTCCCCACATTCCACCCCCTAATACCCAAAAATTTCACAACCTACTGCTAGCAATCCTATTCTGAAAGAAGATGAATGATCAGTAACATACATGACACTATTAATGTTAGTCAATAAAATCTACAAAAATCTATATATCACATACATACAACTATAGCAAGCTGCTTCTCAATGAGTCCAACATGCCATCTAAGATGTAAGGAACAATTGTACTACACACAACTATTATTTGTCTTTGTAAAAAGGCACAATGCCAGATTAAGAAACTTCAGTTTAACATCTTCATGAGTTGTCCACACTAACATCTCTTGCTGATGTACAGGTCAGCTGGGTGACCTTGGGCCAGTCACTCTCTTACAGCCTAACCTACCTCACAGTGTTGTTTTGCAAATAAAATGGATGAGGGGAGAGCAATGTTAAATGCTGCTTTGAAACCCACTGGAGAGAAACCTGGTGTAGAAGAATCTAAATAAACACATTAACATCACATACCTTAAAGAACTGTAAAATTCAGCTACTTTTTTAATAGTATAGGATTCCATAAGAATACTGCCCAAGTATTATTTGATTCTGCAGTCAGACGATGGATGTATTTTTAAAGAAAAGAAAAGAAATAGCTTTGTCCTAAAATTATGAGGTTAAACTGTGACTCAGTACTTTGTCTTAATTTCTGAGCAGTTTAAGAGACAATTGTAGCTGGAACTTGTCCTTTGGCTACTTTCCTCCAAGCCACCAAGGCACTGATGTAAAAAGGACCAGAATCAGGCTCATGGTTTTCAGTGGGCTACCATTGGTGCCAGAACCATGAGTAAGAAGTCTTGGGGTGATGCTGGATTCTTCAGTTTTTATGGAGGCCCAGGTCACTTTAATTGCTGAATCAACCTTTTATCATCTTTGGCTAATCAGGCAACTGATTCCCTATCTCATTCCCAACCGGGACTTAGCTACAATGATCCATGCAGTGGTCCTTTCAGGCTGGATTACTGTAACTCGCTCAACACAGGAGTACCCTTGAGCCTCATCCCGAAAATTGCAGCTATTGCAGAATGTGGCTGCTGACAGCACCACCTGCACTGGCTACTGATCGAATACCAGATCCAGTTCAAGGTCATGGTTTTGACCTTTAAAGCTCTATGCAGCCTGGGACCCTCATAATTGCAGGCCTGCCTCTCCCCATATGAGCCTCAGATTGCTATATGCTTTACCAATTAGCATATTCTGGTGGTTCTCGGACCAAGGGACATCCACTTAGCCTTGACCAAGGAGTGGGCTTTTTCAGCTTTTTCCCAAACCTGGTGGAGCATGCTCCCACTTGAGATCAGGGTCCTGTAAAACAAAGCTGTTTCACCAGGCTTTTGGTTGAGGTGGCAAATGTTCAGCTATTATGGCCTCCCTTGTCCATAGCCCCTTTCCCAGTGCCCCTGCTGGTTTTGGATATTATTTGGGCACTGAACTTCTCAGGATATTATTCCTGCCTGACATGAGACATGGGTTTTTGCTACTATTCTGTTACGGCAATAGTTATATTGTTTTTATTGTTGATGGTTCGATTGATTCAATTTTTAGCCTGCCCTTCCTGTGAATGGGCTCAAGGTGGGGTACAACCTTGTCATAACAATAAAGTGTAACTTATCAACAACACTTGAGGTGCCAAGTCTACATCAGCTCAATTGCAGAGAGAGTGACAGGAGGGGTCTGATGAATAAATGGAAGGATGATTCCCGTTGCCTCATATAATAACCTGGCAGAAGAGCTCCATCTTGCAAGACCTATGGAACTCCAAAAGATCCCACAGGGCCCTGACCTTTAAGGGAAGCTCATTCCACCAGGCTGGAGACAGGGTCGAAAATACCTAGTTGAGGCTAATCGGACATCTTTTGGGCCGGGAATCACCAGAAGATGTTGATCTGTTGAGTGCAATGCTGTATGTTGTAAGCCACCCTGAGCCCATCTTTGGGGTCGGACAGGGTAACCAACAAACAAACAGACAAATAAATAAGAAGGGTGAATAAATTTTGATGTATCCACCCTAGCTGATGTGGAGGAACAAAGACTGCAGAAGACCTTGGAGGAAGAGAACACATGAGCAGAAAGGGAATAAGAAGTATCATTTTAGGGGAAATAAGTGGTATCTCTGGAGCTTCTGTGAACCTTTGAGAATGAGATCTGGATTAAAGGATGGTAATGTTTTGGAGAATTATGAGCCTACCGGGTTACAGAAAACCTTTGAGAGATCATCCATAAAGTGATAAACTTTAAAATTTGGATTTCTGGTCTTAAATTGTTGCTACTGGGTTATGAGTTGGTTTGTGGGGCTTGAATATTTGATTGGATTGTTTAGGGATACATACAAGGACATTGTTTGCGGAAACTGGGATAGTTTTGTTTTATTGTGGTATGATTACTGTATGAGAGATTGTGATTTTATTGTTTTTGTAAATGGCTTCATCGTTTTGAAAAGGCCAGATAGAATTTTGGCATAAATACATACCCAGCCCACAGACTTGATAGAACAGGATTTTCTTGCTTCTGCTATAGCCCACTGAGCCTCCCTTTGGATCATGCAGGTCATACAGCCCTAGGAAAAGTCATACAATGTAGTGAGAAAGGAAAATCAGCAGACATTTGCAGCAACTTCTTATTCTTTGCAAGAAAAAGAGATGCCACTCAGCTGGAGGAACTGCATAGTTGGATACACCCCCTTATCATGTTCAATTTATTTTATTTTAACTGGCTGTTCTTTATAACTGTAGTTCACCCATGCCATATATGCATATGTCTATCTGTATGCAACACAGAAGTTTAGTACAGAGTTCTGATATCTTTAAACTGCAATAGAAGCTATTATTGTGTTTTTCATTACATTGTGAAAATGAGGTTAAATGTGTGTCAGTCTACTCAGTTTGGGGGTTTTGCATTGTAGAATAACTAATCTCCCTTAAGTATGCAAGCATTCATAATTTGTCTCACTTTTTATATGTTGTCAAGGGGAATATTTTCAAAGGTCAACAGAACACAGAATGCTGCACTTATTTAGCATTACCGAGACTGTATTGAGACTGATCTGTGGATAGGCTATATTTATATATTTAACTGAAACTTACTGTTTAACATAAAGCAGAAATTATAAACTGCTTCTTTCAAAAGTAAGTATAATCAATTCTCCAATTTCAAGTAGGAAGGAAATGTTGTGCAGGGCATTTTTAAAAGTATTGATTAAAAAGTCACTAAGGATTAATTCATATGACCAAAAGTCATGTGCTTCAAATCATTTACCTAGCAAAGGTGATCTGCATACTTTCTAACAGAGACAGCTTAGAATCAGGCTACAATTAGGATATCACTTAGCTGGGTACAACTGATATATACAAAAACATGCCACTCACCATTTTAACAATTATGTGAATCAACCAGGAGTGCATGCACAGTGATCCTTGTTCAGTTGGGTTGTCCTCCTAGGAAATGGTTGTTGTTTTGGTCAGTTCTTCTAGAGGGTGTAAGGACTGTAGATCATTTTTTTCAATGACTTCCCTAACTTCCATAAACAATAGCCCTTTTCACAATACCATTCTAAACCAGGTGGCCAGATTTTGAATAAAGTGATACAGGGACCAGGGTTTCATACAACAAATTTCCTTCCATTAATGACCCATCTCTGAAGTGCTAAGGTCATTTCAAACAGTGTCACTTTCCCTCCCCTCCCCCTTTTTTGCCATGCAATCTTTCTTGGACTTTTAAAAACATTCTAAGGTGAGTGCTATAGTGCTAAAACACTATAGCACTTCAGTACTATAGCAGCACTATTGAGATGCATTAACTCCATCTCAGTGTTATGTTTAGTTATTATTTATCCTGGAACTCCCATGTAAATTCTGTCATAAGAAAGACCCAAACAACATTCATCATTCTCAAGAAATTCATCTACACCAAAGGTGACCAATTTATTCTGCTTCTGTTAGTTATATAAGGCCCTCATTCTCCCCACATTGCTCAATGCTGCCCCAATCTGGGTCAATGGACCCCTGGATCCTCTTCATAATCTCCAGCAACCTTCTTCCATAAGATGCTTTCTCTTCTTCCTAGGGTACCTTTGGTCATGGTGCGAGTAGAACTTGGACTTCCTCACATTTCAACAATAAAATGGTATCATGCTATCAAGTTCACTCTGTTAACCTAATACGCTGTAAACGTAATACTCTGTGAACCTAATACTCTGCCATCTTTACTATAATTAGTAACAACTGATTCCTGGTTGGGAACTTGGCTTAGCCGAATTGATTCAAAGCTTACTATATTAAACCTGAGCCTAAATTCAAGGAACTTCCAGGGGGGAACCCCTTTATGGTACTATATAGAGATAGTGCTCACCTTAGAATGTCAAAAAAAAAATCAGAAAAAGATCACACAATAAAAAGGGTGAAGGGGAAAGTGACATTGTAGGAAGCACTATGGACATTTTAAACAGCACACCCAGTGGATTCAGAAGCACCACGAAGTGATTGAAAATGGGGGGGGGGGAGCAGTTTTCCTCAGAAGCTACTCAGCCACACTTTGCTGACCTGATACAAGGGGGGTTGTATACAGAGGTAAATGTTCCTCACTTTACCCACTATAGCAGTGACTACACAAAAGTCTCAAACTTCCTTTCCTCTCCCCACAAGTCACCTTGGGAGGTAGGTGGGGGTGTGTGAGAGAGTTCTATGATAACTGAAACTGGCCCAATGTCAGCCAGCAGGCTTCATGTGGGGGAATGAGGAATCAAACCTGGTTTTCCATATTAGAGGCTGCCATTCTTAACCACTACACCAAATTGGCTGATTTCATTTCCCCACAGTACGTATGGAAGGTCTGAACACAACTGCTAAATCACACGTGGAAGGTTTTACATTTGTAATCTGACATCCAGTCTCTGACCCAGACTTGCTTAGCTTTAGCAAAGCTGTCGCCATGGCATCCTATGCCTTCAGACCATGTGCAAAGAAGTCACAAAAGCGCTAATATGATCTATCCCATGAATAGTATCAAATGCCAGTGCATATTCCAGTTTACACCAAGAAATTAATTTGCTTCTGTAAACACTTAATATGAAATGTGCTAAATAGTAGGACTTCGTTACCATTATTCTAACTCAGGACAAAAATCCCATATATTTTGCTCACTCTGATTTCTACATTGCTTAGTCACAGTTGGGTATTAGTTCACTTTTATAAGCTTGTTTACTGAGGTTAGAATACACTCTTGACAGTTCCTTTCAAACATTGCACAAGTGTTGCACTATAATTTCCCTCAGTTTATTATTAGTTGTGGCATTAACATGACACTTTATTGAAAGGCACAATTTCTGTAGTCACATTCTTGCATCAAACCTTCTTTCGCAAGAGTTCTAGATAAAAACTTCAATAGAGAAAGCTGCCACTGCTGGGATTTCCCAAATTATCCCTGTATACAAGAGGAAAAGCTCTCCAGTGGTATTTTCAGATCCAATAAACATACTTTGTGTGATCAGATTCCAATTGTGTCACCTGTAGTATTAAGATATTAGAAAATCTGCACAACTACTTAGAAATGAGCAAATGTTGTTTTTCTAAGAGATTGTGGCACAGATAACTTTTTACCTATTGGTCCAGGAGATGATGTATGACTTCAATTTGCAGAAATT
Organism: Heteronotia binoei; assembly: GCF_032191835.1. Lineage (NCBI taxonomy): Eukaryota > Metazoa > Chordata > Lepidosauria > Squamata > Gekkonidae > Heteronotia > Heteronotia binoei. The sequence goes on from NC_083229.1 coordinate 94,196,920, forward strand.
CAAACATAATTTGTTAGATTAGTAGTTTTCAAACTATGTTTCCAGGAACCCTGGGGTTTCTAAATGAGAAGTTCAGGAACAAGCAAGCTTCCTTAGAAACAGACTGCACAACACTGTCAATTTGAATGTGCAACTAAAGGTGGACATTGAATATGTTCTAGGAAATACTATCAATTCAAGTAAGGCAGGGATATCTGATTCATTTCCCTGTCCATGTTTCTTTCCAGTTCACTTTCAACATTTATATATCCAGGTTATTAATTTTCAGCTATTTCTCCTTTGTACAAGAACAGCACAATTGGCCTCTCAGATATCTTTGAGAAAAAAGGTGATGTATTTAAATATAAAAAAGGCAGACAGAGAACAAAGAAAGGACCCAGAAAAAGTGAGAGCATGTCCCAGTGGCTGAGAGAAATATGTAATCAAAACATTATAAAATAGATTCCAGGTTCTTTTTTTCAGCAATTCAAAAAGACTGAAGCCAGGTTTACCATTTCTGCAATGAGGGTTTGGATTTCAAGGGCTGGTTTGCTTTACAAGCTTGTAATACCAGATGTTTGGCAATGAGGACTGTACACTGAAACCAACAGGTTGAGAGCCAGGCAGTGCGCCTGCCCATACTCTTGGAATATTGCCAGTTTCTACATTTCTGAAATCTCAGTCTCACTTGCATCATTTCACATGGCAACAATATACTGAAATTGGTACTGCTAAGCTTTGACTGCATATTGGCTGCTACTGTCAGCCTCTAGTCCAGGACTGGCTCCTGCTGCCAGTGAAAACTCATTAGTAATGGTTTTTGAGACAAGTGCCATGATCTAGATCTGTGGTTCCCTTGTTTTCCTAAAGAAGTTCTATGTTAAAAAAAATTCAGAATGATGCAGTGATACTACTACTACTACTGCTATTACTACTACTACTTTTATTGTAGCATAGCTTTTTAATCTTAATATATGTGTTGTTTTCATCCTCATATCTCCTTAGGGTAACATTTCTATAATATATGGCTATACCAAAAGTTTAAGGGCATTGCTGAATATACTTTTCTCAATATAAGACCAAACCAACACAATAATTTACTTTAGAAATAGACCTTGCTTCACATGAACCAAACATACCAACTTGAGTGTCAATTTTTATTCACATTTACATCACACTCTACATTCACACTCTACAACCAGCCCATGCAGAGCTCTTATTTTAGCCTGTGAGCCACTGGTGCCATTCTCAGACCATGAGGAAAAGGGGGTCACAGGAGGACGAAAAGCACCCCCTGAAGGTTTTTGAAACAGGTTCTTTGTCAGGCCCTCTGTTCAACCCCACTGCTTCTGTGGGAATTGCAGGAAGGATGAAAACAGGGAGAGACGGTCCCTAAGGTAGGCAGGTCCTCGACCATATAGGGCTTTAAAGGTAATAACCAGCACCTTGTAACGAATCCGGTACACTATTGGCAGCCAGTGCAGTTCCCACAGCCCCACTTAGGGAGCCCCAATAACAGCCTGACCACCGTGTTCTACACTAGCTGTAGTTTCTGGGTTCGGCAAAGTGCAGCCCCATGTAGAGGGAATTACAATAGTTCAACCTTGAGGTGACCGTTGCATGGATCACTGTTGCCAGATCATCGCGGTCCAGTTATGGGACCAACTGCCTCACCCGCCTAAGATGGAAAAAAACGGATTTAGCAGTAGCTACTATCTGGGCCTCCAATGTCAGGGCAGGCTCCAGCAGTACCCCCAAGCTCTTGACCTTGTGCGCCATTTTCAGTGGCGCACCGTCAAATGCTGGTAGGGGGATTTCCCTTCCCAGACCGCCCTGACTCAGGCAAAGGACTTCTGTCTTCGCTGGATTCAGCTTCAACATACTCAGCCTGAGCCATCGCACCACAGCCTGCAGTGCCAGATCTAGATTTTCTGGGACACAGTCAGGCCAGCTGTCCATCAGTAGATAGAGTTGGGTGTCATCAGCATATTGGTGACAACCAACCCATACCTCCGGGCAATCTAGGCAAGGGGGTGCATGTAGATGTTAAACAACATCAGGGAGAGCACTGCCCCCTGTGGCACCCCAATCACCACCCTTTGTCCCCAACCATCAAGGAAAGAGGAAAGCCATTGCAAGGCCGACCCCTAGATCCCCGCGTTGGCGAGGTGGCAGGTCAGTAGTCAATGGTCGACTGTATCAAACGCAGCCGACAGGTCTAACAGCATCAGCACCGCTGAGCTACCTCGATCCAGATGCCACTGGAGGTCATCCACCAGGGTGACCAGCACTGTCTCCATCCCATGACCTGGGCAAAAGCCAGATTGGTGGGTGGATTGGTCTGGGAGAACCAAGCTGTTGTGGGTTCCCCAGTAACTAAATTGCTTTCACTACTTGGAATCAATTGCTTAATTGTGTTTGCCTGTGTCCAATGTTCCCTCTAAGAGTCTTGTGAGCTACTGATATTAAAGTGGTTAGCTACTGCCAGCGCTGGCTCTAGGGCCCATAGTGCCCCAGGCAGGCTCCTATCCCGCCCTGGCACTAGCCTGGTGAAACTCTCTGCCTAATGACATCCACACCTTGTGGGCCTGTAAGACAGAGATTTTCCACCAGGCATATGTTGAGAACAGCAACAGCCTGTCACAAAGCCCCCATGGGGTAAGGAGGAAAATTGGTTCTTAAACACAGGGGTTGTTTTGTAGAAAAATAGGTGGTGGAGCTCATTAGCATGACTCATTAGCATATGCTGCCCCCTGAGCCCAAAGCAACTCAATGCATGAAAGGACAGCCCTAGGCAAGTGAGATCCAGCCAGCCCAAGCAGGCTTTGCTTGCCTGGAGCTCTCCTGGGCGACCCCACCCCCCCAGTCAGAAGGCCTGTAAGCCACCTGCTGCCCACAATCACATAAGAAGTGGAGAAAGGGTGGTGCGGGCTTCTCCAGGGGTTAATGAGGGCTGCTGGGGGCATGGCAAATCTCCTGGTGGCTGGCTGGCTGCTCTCCTAATCCAGGGATTGTTATGAAGCTGCACCTACTATTCAATGTACAAGGTAGGTGGGGAGGAAGAGGGGGAACCCTCAGAAAGGTTAAGGAGCTATGCTTCTGTGAGCTCCTGCTGTATCTGAGGCCTGATTAAATACCATTTGAATAGTTCTAGTACTGTTTATTGTTTTAACTGATCTTAAGTATATTTATTGAATAGTATTTGTTGAACTGTTGTTCACTGCCCTGAGGCCTAAGTATAGGGGAAGGTAATCTACAAATCAAATGTATAAATACATTAAATAAACATGGTTGTTATGGGGCTGGGACTGGAAACAAAATGTTGGATGTTTCCAAGTCAAGTGTCTTCTTGTGATTATTTCTGAATGGGCACTATCTGCAGAATCAAAGTTAATGTCCCTGCTTTTGTTTTGTTGTTGTTTTTTGTTTGTTTTCTTCATAAAATGCTGTTTAGTTACAGTTAGATCCAAAACTTGTTTTACTTAATTTCTGGGGCTCTTCCAATATACCTAAAATAAGACAAAAACTGAAAATGACTTCATTGATAGCAGAAAAATTATTGATGGCAACCTATTGAAAATCTTTAAAAACTACCTTCTTTAGATAATTGAAGAGCTAAATATGGTATTTTTTAACATTGGATAAAATAGCTGATTCACTTAAAAGATCAGATAATGGTGTTGGACTTTCTGACTTGATGGATAAATGGATTCCTTTATTGGACATGGACTGGCAGTGCTCCATTGCCAAAAGATTCCTTCCTATATTTACATCATAGTCTCTTCTTGTGCTCTTAAACAAATTGTGCACTTCTTGATGAGAGTCTTGTGTACATATCACTTATTTGACTATATTCATCATGATGTAAGTTTGATTGTATGTTAGTTGTTTCTATACATTTTATTTGCAGAATAATACCATTCTGGTTTAGAGGGTTTTTAAAAATCACATTTAACATTTCTACATTCTTCTACACCAGTGACCTTAAAATAAGCTCAAATAGTGAAACCTTTAGAATTTAAACTAGTATTATTTATTTATTCAAAACATTTTAATGCTGCCTTTCAACCCAATCAGGTTCTATAAGCAGCAAAAATAAAAAATAAAACAATTAAACAATTATATATAGTAAAAATACAATTCAAAGAAACACCACATAGTATACAATACCTAATTTCCTTTGGTTCTTAATTCTGTGCATTCAGCTACTTTCTTTTGAAGTCATATATCTGATGGCATTTCATACCAGAGACACTATCTGAAAATCAACCCCACATATCACCCACTTCATTATAACTACAGACTTCTTTGAGTGCTGTGATCTACAAACCTTTATTTTATTACTCAGTTATGAATTTCTGGATCTCTTTAAATTAATGGTCACTTCCCAAGATAGCTTGGCCATATGAGAAAGCCAGCAGTTTAGGGAAAGGAAAGAAGTTTGAAAGTTTTTTGCTTTTCCACACTTTCAGAAAAATAAATTACCTGTTTGATCCATTTGCAGAAATGTAAAGATGCAAAGTTTGAGGGGTGTGTGTGATTAATATTAATAGATATTCAGTTTCATGCATTTATGAATAGATGACAATTCTGAGGGAGCATACTTAGCAGTGCATTTTAATGACAAAGCTTATGTTTTATTCATTGATATAGATATGGGAGTGTTTTCTTTTAACAAACAGGAAGTCATTGGATACATTTTTAGCCTTTGTGCCTAATCAAGCTTCCCAACCAGAGCACTAGTTCTATACTTATGTTCTTGTTTATTGGGGGGAGGGGAAACGCTTAGAGTTGACAGTGACCTTGATGTAGTGCAGGTGTAAAATTTGAAATGTAGATCATCATTACTTAAGACTGCGAGATTGAAACATAGTTATCAGTTCCACTGGCAAAACATTCAACAATTTTGAAGACTGAGGTCAGGAGAGCTAAAAACATGTTAACCCGGAGTTCATTTTACCTTAAAGCTTGTTTATACAGTCTGAAAATGAGCTGCTCTGTCATACTGAAGACATGTGAGACACATTACAGGTAAGGATACTCGAAAGTCTCAACTGAATCTCTTCCCAGATTTGAGTTTCAATAATCATGCTTCTGATATAGAGACTATGCATTAGGAATCTGCCATCATTTCTTTTTGTACAAAGTGTTATACATGTGCAATTTGCAGCAGTTTTCAGTTAATGTGTCTCTTCTGCCCTACTTAGCATTGCAAAACTACCATCGTCCCCGCAAAATAACCAGCATGAGAACACTGTACGGCTGTATCAAGATTCTTTTTGTTTGGTGTTCTAACAGTGGAAAGGAACACATGCATAACACAACTCATTTTTTTAAAAAAAAAAGCTGATGTGAATACCGTATATAGACTAACATATCAGATTATTTTCCACTACGTTTTACCAAAATAACATAAGAACATACGAGAAGCCATGTTGGATCAGGCCAATGACCCATCCAGTCCAACACTCTGTGGCTGATTCCACACTAATCTTGCTCTGCACCAGGCTTCCGTTTCTCTCCGGAGCAAGCTAGCGATTTCGCACCAGCTGCTCCGTGCCACCATTTTGCACTGGGGCAACCCATGATTTGCCGTGTTGCAGCATAAACCTGAAAAAACAGGTTTACACTGTGGCATGGCAAATCGCAGGTTGTCCCAGCGCAAAATGGTGGTGTGGAGCAGTTGGTGCAAAATTGCTAGATTGTTCTGGAGAGAAACGGAAGCCTGGTGTGGAGCAAGGTTAGTGTGGAATCAGCCCTTGTCACACAGTGGTCAAAAAGTTTCTATCCAAGCTTTAGCTTCCAGGGATGGTTCAACAAGTTCCAAACAGATAGTTGGACCAGAGACACACCTAGGGAGATTTTACAATGAACATAGGAAAGAAATTAAGCATTTGTCATATTTTGTCATTAACTTTAGCTATGGACATCATATAATAATATACCATTGCCTGAAAGGCACAAATAGCAGCAGGTACATAGTTACTGCCTGTGGTCCAAAGAATCTCAGATGGTAGATGGTCACTGACTACTGGTTTGCTCACCCTAAACCTGGTGCAATAAGGTAGAAGAAGAGACTGGATTTATATCCCACCCTTCACTACCCAAAGGAGTCTCAAAGCAGCTTACAATCTCCTTTCCTTTCCCCTCCCCTCAACAGACACCCTGTGAGGTAGGCAGAACTGAGGGAGTTCTAGCAGAAACTCCGTGAGAACTTGTGACTGACTCAAGGTCACATCAGCAAGTGCATGTGGAGGAGTGGGGAATCAAACCCGGTTCTTCCAGATAAGAGTCCACACACTTAACCACTACACCCAACTGGCTCTCACGTACATTTGGAAAAGCCAAGCAAAAATCAACTACACGGCCTCCCTTCTCACTATTTTGTGTAAATACTCCTAAATTCCCCCAGACATTGATGCCATTCAAGATATTAAAGCCTAGAATGAAAAAAAAAACCCACCTGTTTTTTCTAAAGTTTATTTTGGGAACTTTAGAAGTCCCCTCCAGAATTGGGAGATCCATTACTAGAGCCATTACTAGAACATTCATGTCACCAGTTACCAGAATAAATGCTTTGGTATAATGTAAAATACAAGATATCCTATTCTCAATGTCCTTCCATACAGAGAAATAATCACCAACGGATGTCACTGGAGAGATATAAATAGTGATCAAAATCAGAAGATTAGTGAATCTATTTGAGGTTGGGAAAAATTCCTAGTGAGTTTACTTCATTTCTTTAAGATATCCTTTGGCCATCAAATGGGTATTGTCTTTTTTTAATCATGAAGTGGCTTGGGACAAAACACAAAGTCCAAAAGTTCCAAGATCTAAAAATTTATCAAGGTCCAAGAATCAGAAGGTCCAAAGGTCTCTGAGTTTGCAAAATTTGCAAACAGCCAATAAAAAATTTACAACCAGGTCTTCACACTAAAATACTGTACCATGGCAGCAGCAAAACAGATTTAATCAGAAGCAACTCTGATTAAAATAAGCAAAAACGCAACAACAAATAGAGTAGAACAAAGGTATTCTAAAAAGTATTCTAAAAATACAGAACAAAGAATTCTAAAAAGTATAACATGGGTATAATGTGAAAAAGTTTTTCGAAGATGGTGAGGGGTCTGAAGACCAAGTCTTATGATGAAAGGCTGAAGGAATTGGGGAAGTTTAGCCTGGAGAGGAGGCGGCTGAGAGGTGATATGATCCATCTTCAAGTACTTGAAGGGCTGTCATATAGACTATGAGTATGGTGTGGAATTGTTTTCTGTGGCCCCAGAAGGTAGGACAAGAACCAATGGGTTGAAATTAAATCAAAAGAGTTTCCGGATCAACATTAGGAAGAACTTCCTGACCGTTAGAGCGGTTCCTCAGTGGAACAGGCTTCCTCGCGAGGTAGTGGGCTCTCCTTCCAGTTTGGTGTTGTGGTTAAGTGTGTGGATTCTTATCTGGGAGAACCGGGTTTGATTCCCCACACCTCCACTTGCAGCTGCTGGAATGGCCTTGGGTCAACCATTGCTCTCCCAGGAGCTGTCCATGAAAGGGCAGCTGCTGTAAGAGAGCCCTATCAGCCCCACCCACCTCACAGAGTGTCTGCTGTGGGGGAAGAAGATATAGGAGATTGTAAGCCACTCTACATGGCTGATGGTAAGCCACTCTGAATCTCTGATTCAGAGAGAAGGGCGGGGTATAAATCTGCAGTCTTCTTCTTCCTTGGAAGTTTTTAAACAGAGGCTAGATGGCCATCTGACAGTGACGAAGATCCTGTGAATTTGGGGTAGGTATTTGTGGGTTTCCTGCATTGTGCAGGGGGTTGGACTAGATGATCCTGGAGGTTCCTTCCAACTCTATGATTCTAATGCTCTTAACAGTTTCCCACTCCAGGATTTAACTAACTAAATTCTGTTTGATAATGCAACATAGTTCTAATTAAAAAGCCAAGTATTGTTTAAATTGCTAAAGTGATATTTAAATCACAATTATTTAAGTGCTATTGTCAAATTAAAAGTCATACAGAGAAGCGTCTAAATAACTTTATCAAGGCTATATTGACAGACAAAGGCTCTCAGGGCTAGCTTCTCATCTTCCCAACCCTGAACTCAAGCTCAACAAGCATATCATAGCTGCATCAGCCCTAGTCAACAAACCAGCAAACTGAAAAGGAGAAACATTATGTATGCTTCTAGCGAAAACAATGGCAATATATAAAATATAATAGGTAAAATAGAAAACTACAAATGAAAAGTTTTAAAATAAAACAGAGCACAGCACCAACACTTCCCTTTGTCTCGACTGGAACCAGAAATCTTGGGGGTCCCCATATCCCACTTGGAGGCTGGCAGCCCTGCTGTAGCAACCCAATCAGATATGGACTCCACAGCATAGTTTAAAGGAGTTTCCTGGTAGGAACTCACTGCTTGAAAGTGGCTGGGCATCCCTTGGTATGCCTGTATTGTCTAGTCTGGCCCTCAATATGAATAACATTTAGGATAAGTACATTCATAGGTTAATCAAATTGTGAATTATCAGGGAAATTTTATATTTTCTTAGGTCCCGTTCAACTATGTTTGGTATAAAGTGTGTTAAATTAAGATTAGTTTTAGATATTTATAGGCTTTGTGTAGTACATATATGGGAGTATGAGAAATTTTCATTTTTGTCTGTGTTGTGCAGCAACAGATGGTCCTTTTTAGGAAACAATGTGTATGTATAGCAGCATTATGAAATGCCAGCATGACAGAGGAAACTGTGTGAGAAAAATACCCCTAATTCCAGAACATCGTAGTCACCCGCTTGGTTGCCAGGGTGCCTGGAGACTCAACACACACACATCTGCCAGGAGAACGTGGGTTTTGTCTACCAAACTGGAAGGGACTTATGAGTACTAACAGCCACAACGTTGCAGCAGCACTCCGTGTCTCTTGAGCAGTGCTAACCAGGAAAACAGGGGAGGGACGGTGGCTCAGTGGAAGAGCATCTGCTTGGGAAGCAGAAGGTCCCAGGTTCAATCCCTGGCATCTCCAAAAAAGGGTCCAGGCAAATAGGTGTGAAAAACCTCAGCTTGAGATCCTGGAGAGCCACTGCCAGTCTGAGAAGACAATACTGACTTTGATGGACCAAGGGTCTGGTTCAGTATAAGGCAGCTTCATATGTCCATATCTTCAACAGATGGTTTCCAGTCGCTCCGTATGATCCCCATCTCAGCCGTTGTAGCGTAAGAAGTTGCACCGCCAGGAACTGTCCAGGAAAGTGGTTTCCAGCCTTGACCAGAGACTCCATCTTGGAAGGCTAACACTACCAGCAGCTATCTTCCTGCAGTGCCAGACTCCATAATAGTGAAGCGGGAGGCTCACGTACTCAACAGATGTCACATATGCATAAAGCCATCAAGCTTATCTCAGGCGTGGATCCTGCCAAACGGCCTAAGCCTTTGTCCAAGACAAAGACTGGTGCCAGTAGAAGGATGAAGAAGAGGAAGAACATCTTCACCTAGAGCCAAGTGTCTTTGTCTAGACCGGGTGTTACCCTAGGTAGCAATTTGGCCATCTATTGTCACCTTTTTAGATAAGTTTGATAGTTTTAATCACCCCCATTCCAACCATTTCTCCCATTCTTTCCCTTAATGGTCATCCTGGAGCCTCCCACTTTGGCCCATTGTTACCTGGAAGTCCAATCAGGTAACCAAGGCCAAGTTTCCACATTGGCCGGATATGGGCATCTAATCAGGTGCCCCCCAATAAACTGGCTATTGGCTACTGCATAAGTCCAGCCCTTATGGTCATTGCAGAGCCTCCCCTTTTTCTGAGGTCATGTACCAGCTGACCATTGTCATCCGCCCCTGTACCTCCCATCCCCTAAGGGCTCAAGGTAGCCCTTATAACCTGTGGTCCAGCTCCTCACAGGTGTGCATCTAGCAGTATCCCTACCCTGATGTTTAGATACATCCCCGATTCTTCGCCAGTTGAGGGTCCCTTTCCCCTAATCCTCGTTCATCACCATTGGAGCCTTCCTTGAAGGCTAATTGGTAATTATCACCCTGTTTGTCCATCCCTGTGTTATCTCTGCATTTCTTTCTATTTTTATTAGGACTGTATGTGTGTTGTATGTATTCATTGTCTTGTATGTGTGTTCTATATTTTTCTACAATATATTTTTAATTGTTTTACTTAATTAGTGTCCTTGGCAAATTTAAGCAATAATTTCTGGATGTGTATCCTGTATACATAGATTCAATATCCTTTTTAAGCCAGGTGCCCACCTGTCAATTCCCCAACCTCGTTTTGAGGGCATTTTGGCTTACAACTGGTGCATAAGTAACGCCGCAGAAATACCACCCACACTCACTACAAACAAAGATTGACCCCCATCTTACAGGACCAAGAAATCTGTCTTAGGTGGTAATGGAATTGATGTTTTGTCCACACCCAGTGAATCCCACAAGCAGCTTCTCTCCTAAGCAAGAGTCATTGTTAATCCATACCACTCAAACTTAGATCCTAATTCTAGGGGAAAACTGGATTTCCTTAATGCCTACGTCCCACTGATGGGCATTCTTGAAATGCTTTTTGAGTATGATGAACTGCATACTCCAGTTATGGGGAAGAGTCTTGGCTTAGTGAAAGAGCCTTGCTTGGCATGCTGAAGGTCCTGGGTTCAGTCCCTGGCATCTCCAGTTATAAAGGACCAGACAGCAGGTGATGTGGAAGACTTCTACCTGGGACCCTGGAATGCCAATTCCAGTCTGAGTAGACAATACTGACTCTGATGGCCCAAGGGTCTGATTCAGTATAAGGCAGCTTCATGTGTTTCTACTCATACAGCGGGGCATGCTGCATTTCAGTCTGCTGCACCTGCCCTTGTTCTGACTACTGATCCAGAATAGTGTTGTGTCCAGTAAAATTGGGGCAGCTGTCTCCACCCGTCCACCATTAGCTGTTCTGATCTATTTCCCACATCTGTCCTCTGTGCCACTGTGGTGCCCTGATGGCACTTGCACTGCTTAAGAATCTGAATGCCCAGGCTACAGTCATTGCCCAAAGCCTTGGCACTGCTGCCTGGAAATTCCATCTGTTGCTATGCAGTTGCCACGATTGCTCAGCTCTTTGGTGCTGAGACAGGCACTGGGAGTGAGTTTTGGGGGGAGAAGGGCTGGAAGAAACCCTTTAAAAAAATTTTTTAAAGAGAGAAATGGCTGTTTTCTAGATATTCAGAAATTTTGATTTTTTTTAAAAAAAATCCTAATCTGGATTTTGGTTCTGGCACACATCCCTGGTTATAACCAAAATATGAGACACAGCTGTTAGTAACTGAGCAGCGGAGGGGGGAGTGCATTGTCAAAAGAATTTCAAAAAGCAGGATAAACTAAATTGCTTCAAACCTTGTTTTTCATTTACTGAAGACTTCTTTGCTATTTTGGCTGGGAGAGTGATTTTTTTTTTATTTCCAAATCTCATTAATAATGGATGGTATATTAAGAACAAAAAAACCTGTGCCATGAGGTGGGGGAAAGACCCTCCTTAAACACAGTATTTTTCACTCTGAAAAATATATGCCCCATGTTCTAATTAACTAGCTGGTAATTACTTGTCTAACAATAGCATGTATGATCAACACTAGTGGCAAAATGATAAGTTGGTGTGTGCAGTACTTTAATCACAGAAATTAACATTTGGCTAGAGGGAAAGTAGCAATTTGCTTGAATATGTTTATCAGTGAAGGTCACGGCAAAATTATTCAGTCGTCGTTTATCTGCCTTGATGTGTGGCAAATGGAGGCGTTAATAAATTCTTTGTTAACTGAAGCACAAATACTTAAAGCCAAATCTATAATTCCTCTGTAAGTATAGGCTTTCTACACATGGAAAAGTGAACTCTGACAACTCCCTGTGCTACCTCATGCACGCACAACGCTAGAGATCAAAAGAAAAGTTCTTACATGGGTGGCATACATATCTTGAGAGGGTTCACCTGATAAGCTGAAACAACCTTGAATAAATCCACTTTCTTTCTTGCTACAGAAATATTCCATCATGTTCCTTTTTAATACACTTTTAAAGAATCTTGATCCAAATGTAGGAAGAGATTGTACACCAACCAGCCTTCTAGCTCTTTTGGGGTATGGAAAGGAGACATATTTTAGACACGTGTCAATGTGAATCTGGCCTACTATCCAATTCAAGCCCAAATCCACACTAAAACAGCCTAAGCATAAGGAATACAACCTTCCTTCCCAACTCATGAAAATTGCTGGGTTCAGTTCTATTCCCAGTTTAGAGAAACCCTCTGATCCAGGCAGTGATGCCAACAAGTGGTGGTGGAAAGTGCTGTCAAGCAGCAGCCAATTTATGATGACCTGGTAAGGTTTTCAAGACATGAGGCAAACTGAGGTGGCTTGCCATTGCCTGCCTCTGCATAGCAACCCTGAAGTTCCTTGGTGATCTCCCATCCAAGTGCTAACTAAGGTTGACCCTGCTTAGCTTCCAAAATCTGATGAGATCAGGCTAGCCTGGGCCATCGAAGTCAGTTCACAACAGTATGAATCATCTATTAACTGGCAAGGTAGAGTACACACTTACATGGAATTCTGAGAGCCAGAGACAGTGTAAACAAAAAAATAAAGTTTATTAAGGAAAATAAATACAATCATGCATGGAAATAGCATATCTCTATACAATTTAACCCACTCAGTAGAGGAAGCAAAAGGGCCAAGTGAATGAAAAATATGGATATAGCTACCAGGACAAATATCTAGACAATGATCAGAAAGGAGAAATGAGGAGGGCTATTCCTCATATGCCAATGGGAGCTTAAGCAGCTACAAATCCACAAATTAGTTGGAACAAGTCAAAACCAAATATGAGGACTGGAAGGAGGAGGAGGAGGCAACTGGATTTATAATCCACCCTTCACTACCCGAAGGAGTCTCAGAGAGACTTACAATCTCCTTTCTTTTCTCCTCACAACAGACATCCTGTGAGGTAGGTGGAGCTGAGAGAGCTCTCCCAAAACTGCTCTTGAGCAGAACAGCTTTGTAAGAGCTTGTGATTGACTCAAGGTCACATCAGCAGGTGCATGTGAAGAAGTGGGGAATCAAACCCAGTTCTCCCAGATAAGAGTCTGTGCACTTAACCACTACACAAAACTGGCCCTCAGTCTCAAAAACAGATAATAGCCCCAGCTACAAAAGCAGCAGCAATTAGACAAAAGGTAATTTTCTGTGCATGCTTGGAAAGAGGAAGGGGAGAGGGTGGGTATGCAACCTGAGTGGACAAAGGGAAGGAGTTAGGAGTCCTAGGAAGTATATCAAATAATGTAAAAAGGGGTAGGTTTCCAGGCAGGAAAGAGATGTGCTTAGACTAAGTACAATTCGACTAAGAACAATTTGACTAAGAGTACAATTCGACTAAGCTATCATGACATATCTGAAGTAGGAAAATCTCACTGTGGGAAATGCTAATATAGCAGGCTCTTTCTGTGGCTAAAGATATACTGATTAATCATTGGGTATCTTTCACTGATGATCTGATGGGTAGACACTGAACTGGGTGAAGTTTCTTATTCTACCGCAGGTATTCCTTCTGCTGGCTCTTTGCTCTTTGACATGAAAATGGCCAGAACATTGTTTAATGGTTTGTTATTGGAAGGAAAAGAGAACAGATCAAAATGCTTTTGAAACAGTATCCTTATCAAACAAATCTTTCATAGCAAGTGGACTGCTGTCCAAATACAATGGATTCTTTTTGACAGAGAAATTGACCGCCTTTGAGTAATTATCTTCACAAGATCGTTCCAGTTAATTCTAGTACTTGGCACTGGAGGAACTCAAGTCCAGCACAAAAGGAAACACAATAATGTATCTAGTCAAGAAGGAGATGAGGTAAACATATTGATCCAGACAAACATAAATCAGGGCCATAGCCATATTTTTTTAGGTGGGAGGGGGGCTTTTTAAAAATTCAAGGGGTACCTAATTTTTTTAAAAGTGCCCCCACCTAAAAAATCCCCAGTAGCCACCCACCCAGCCTTCCTTCCCCACTACCTTGCCCCCGGCACAGCTTGAGTGCTGCCCTTGCCTCTCCAGCCATTCCAAATGCGCAGGAGGGTCAGCAGGAGCAACCCCCATCCTTCACATGCTATTTAAAGACACTGCTGCTCGGTGGTGCCTTTAAATGGCTCCTGGAGGCTGGCAGCTACTCTGCCACTCCTCTGGTGCAATCTGAATGGCAGGGGGGGAGGTGGCGGCAGAGGCCCTGATTCAGGAAGCCCCATCCAGACATTAAAGGGCAGGGGCCCCACATGCTCCCTTGTAGCGACAGGCCTGAACATCTGGAATATTAAAAAGTGCTTGCCCTTTAATAGGTGAAGTCATGCTCATCTACCATACCTGCATCATTGGACGCCAGGCAACCCTGTTGCAGGATTGGTGCCAAACACAGCAATCATTTTTGCATGAAGCAGAAGAATTTAGTAGCGGCAATTGGTGAAGTTAAATCTGCTCCCTGAATCTGATTACTCTATTGTCTTGGTTGAGAGGCAGGTTTAGCACTCTATCAGCTCTCTTAATGGTCACACTAGAACACAAAATGTGCTGTTAGAAACTGGCATCTATAACAGCCTTAATGTTAGCCACATATTGTCTAACAAGCCAATTGTTTTCAACCTGGGGTTTTTAAATGTTTTATTAATTGCATTCATTTAATTTATAATTTAAAAACCTTTAAAAAAATCCTAAATATTGCATGTTTAACTTTGGCAGAATTGTGTTTCTCATTAATATGCAACAACAATAACCTTCCAAATTCTGTGGTTAAATGGCCACATTAGAGATACATTCTTCAATACTGTTAAAGGAGTTCTGCCTTGAATGGCTACAAGGGGGAAAAGTTAGCATTCATATTAGTACTTTCCATTTTAAAAGTACTGCTAACACCTTTATTATCATGTGACTTCCCAATAAGATAGCTTGTCAGTATTATTATTCCTACATAGTAAATGGGAGGAATTAAGGGGGTTGTGTATGTTGGGCTAAGGTCTCCTAAGTTGTAGCATAGGCAGCATTTGAACCACGGACTTTCTGGACCATACTTCACTCTTAGCCAGTATGCATTAAATTATACCAGCTCCTGTTTAGCAGTGTGAACTTTAAATATTTTTTGTACTAATTTCATTTCGAAACTTCAGGGAGGGCATGCATTTAATTATCCTGAATATTTGGGAATGTTGCTACTAGTTTCAGGATTCCATTTTGAGTACCTTTATTGGATTCAGGAACTTGTGGACCATAATTTTAGCCCCCCCCCCCCAAAAAAAAAATCATCCTCAGGAACAGTAGAAACAGAGAAAAAGTAATGGAGGGGAACCATGCCATGGCAAATAGCTGTAGGGTGATGCATGTGCCCTTTAAATTTTAAAGGACCATTATTTTCTATGAGAAGACTTGGCCTCTGAACTCCAGAACTACCATTAAAAACAGCAGTCCTTTAAGCTTTAGAGGACATACACAACAAATGTCAAAATGGGAATAAAGATACAGCAGTGAAACATGGAAAATGGGTATATTCTTCAGACATATTATCACTATTAGCATATTTAAGCACAAGACTTTTTCATGTCATTTTTCTTAGAAATAATGCCATCTGATCCTATGTGCTTCTGCAAGTGCCTGTAAGGCATGATTACAAAAGGATGGCCATGATTATTTATTAGTCCACATGAGCCAGCTTAAGCAGTCCCTTGGTGTGAACTGAAGCTAGGATATAGCTTGGGAATGGGAACCAGGCATTATTTTCTTCACAAAGTCACTTTGTGTTCTCACTGGTAAAAAAAAACCTTCATAGTGAACTGGGCTAAAAAATAGCTTCCAGCTTTTTCTCTAACTATACCAACTGCGTCCATGCAATAAGGCCAATGGAACTTTTCCAGGTTGTGTGGAGGCTCTCTCAAGCTGAAGATGTAGCTGCAGAAATGTACAGGCTCACTGTAATTACTTTGTGATGCATTGGCTTCCTCGGCTGCACTGTGATGCAAATACCATGATTGATTCTGTTCAACCTCAGAACGCTATTGGTGGCAGTTTTAGTCCTGGTTGTATGGATGGCTTCCAGGTGGTGAGCCCTGGTAGAGCGAAGAAGTGGTTTAGAATTCTGTGTCCCACCATATCTTTGGGTAGGATCCTTGGATTGATTATGCTTCAGTGTTTCTAATGGATTTTGACAGACATTGCTGGTCAATACCGTAAACCCACTCAAACAAAAGAGAAATATGCACAAGATCACATCCCAGGGTGCAAAGAGCTCAGTCCATAGCAACGGCCCTGTGACCCACTCACAGAATGGCAGAAATGCTCATCAGATGTCTGTCTGCTGCTGCTGCTGCTCACATACAGAATGCAACAAGAGGCAACAATGCCACCAGGAGCCCTGGAACCTGCACATGTCCTAGAGTGCCACAGATGAGGGTTTGAGCCCCCTTCTGCAATCATGTTCCCTCATTTGCCAAGTAGACATATAAGGATGGAAATACGGTCACTCCAGTCACCACACCTCGATGGGCAGGCATACCAACCTTTTGCAAGACAAGGGGATGCAGCTACCAGAGCAGCAATAAGTGGACATAAAACAGCACGTTCATGTAAGACAATGGTACTCACTCCATGGCTCACAGAAATCCACATTCACTTTTACTCTCAAAAAAGTGGAGCTATTTTGTCCCATATACACCACTCCCTCAAACAGACATATGCAATAATATTGATATTAGCAGCTATTCATATTAAATACATAATTATACATTTTTCAGTAACTAGATTATCTCTAAGCATGTACCCAGTAGCACTACTGAATCTTAGCCAGTCCTTGGCAATCTGGAGAGAGAAGCATGACTTCCCTCTCCCCTTTCTCACTCTCTTCTGAGCAGAAGGCACAGTAGCTGAGGCTCAAGACCTCAATTGCCAAGGCTTCTGGAAGAGAGCTACCTAGCTGCCGAGAAAGTGGAGTAACTTGATCCTCCATCAACTACTTGCTGTATTTCAGCTGGCTATATTCCTGGATAACTACCATGGTGGCCTTTTTACTTTCTCTTCTCTGTGACTAGTTTTGCTCTTCTTCTGCCAGCTGCCTGGATGCTGAGATGAAGGCATAGAGGCTGTAGAGAAGGGTAAGGTGTTTGAAGATGATGGGTTATTCCAGTCCTGGCATGAGGCCCACAGTGTCAGGCTTTGTAACTTTCCTATAATAAAAGCCATATAATACGAACCAAATGGACTCTTCATACTAACCCCAAAAGCCTTTGTTGTGTCGTAGCTAGTATGCATATCAAAGAGAGACTCTTTGAAGTGTTAACCTTGTGCAGAGTGTGAAAGGAGTAAAAGAATGTGGCCGTTAATAGATACCATGTCCGGCCAGCATCCTCCCTTAGGCAAAGAGATAAGGGAGAGCTCTCATGTGAAAGTTTGCACCTTCAGTTTCTTTTGTTATGAGAATCACTTTGCTTAGATAATACTTTGATGTAGAATTCCATAAGACCCAGGGACCCCTAGTCTCTGGCATTAGTCTCAACTTCTGTATCTTGCAGTGAGTTTCCAATAAAGTGTCCATTTTTATCAATGAACACAGCCTTGAGTCTCCATCGCCTGACATTTTGAGACTAATCCTTTGAAAAAGGTTTATCTGAACCGGCCACTTTGAAGTCGGATGGTTGAAAAAGTTCCGGAAAACGGAGAACCTATAGGGGAACCGAAAACTCCCCCGTGGCACGTCCTTGGAACTAGGCGAGCCACAGGGATCGACTCCCCTACCTACACCCAAACGCTATTCATCAGCCCACTGCAGTGGAAGCCAAGAACCTCCATGACACTGATGGACGCGGCCCTGGCGCAACACTAGACCCTCCTCACCTGGCCATCGGCCGGAGGATCCGGAGAGGAGGGAGAGGATGCGCCCAGGAGCCCACTCGACTTGGAGGAGGAGGAGAACGGGAGCGGTGATCCAAAAAGAGCGGATGAAGCCGCCCAGCTGGAGGAGAAAATCCTGAAAAAGGTGAAAACCCAGATGCAAGGGCTGGTGAGGGACCTCCGAAGCGAGATCCAAAGCAACACCCAGGCAATCGGCCGGGAGATCGGGAGGCAGATAGACCGTCTGCAGACCCTGTGAGAACTAGAACGATGGCCGCCCCGAGGCGGGGGGCAGCCTGCGCCACCAGTGAACCCGGGTGGAAGTGACAGCGGAAGAGCCCCAGCCCCACCAGCATCCCCTCCAGAAGGCCCAGCACCCCGAGAACCAGGAAAGCCCCGTGAGCACGACCTCAAGTTCGACGGGGATCCAGAGGAAGTGGAATACTTCACGATCCAGGCGACCAGCTACATGCACTATTGGGGAAACTCCTTCCCCGATGAGCCCAGCAGAGTGGACTACCTGGGCTCGAAGCTCACGGGAGCCGCCCGGAGATTGTACATGAGCCTGTACGAATCAAGAGCACCGGAGCTGGGGAGCGTGCATGCCTTTTTGCAAGCTATGCTACGGCAATACGAAGACCCCCTCCGAGAGGCTCGGGCCCTCAACGTGCTGAAAGACCTGAAGCAAGGAAACCGCTTGGTGAGAGAATACACGATGGAATTCCAAACCCACTGCGCCCGGTGAGAGGCTGGAACGAAATAATGAAAATCAAGGCCTACCAAAGTGTCCTCAGATCCACACTACTGGATCGGGCCATCCACCAAGCTCGACTGACCACACTAGTGGGGTTGGCCCAGCTAGCAGGTGAAGTGGAGACCAACATGGATCGAGTGGCACTGCAACGGCAACGAGAAGGCAACAGAGGGGGACGTGAGGCTCGGTCAGGGGCAAAGACTGAGTCCAAAAAACCTAACCCCCCGGGCGGCTCCGCAAAGGGGCCGACCACCCGCAGGTGCTACCCATGTGGAGACCCGGGGAACCTCATAGGGGAATGCCCAGAGAAACCTCGAGCCCCCCCTCCGCACCGAAGTCCGCAGGTCCCAAGATGAAGAAAACACCAGGACGACCCAAGGAACCCAGTCGGGGTAGCACCGCACTTTCGGCGGTGCTTGACGAGGATTTTACCTTCAGGGGGGACGAGTCCGGAGACGAAGCGGAGCCGGCAGGAAACAAGCATGATCTGCCCTAAGCAGTGCCGAAAGACAGGTCGACGCCACACCGGCACCACTACGGGTGAGAATATCACGAGAACTGTTCATGGTCCCTGTGACTTTACTGAACCCCAACTCTAAAAGATTTATGCACGTCAGAGCGTTAATTGACTCGGGGTGCACGAGGGAGATAATCACCCCGAGGCTAGTGGAAGCACTAGGCTTAGCTAAGAGCCCCCTACCCCACCCACTACAATTTGAACAGATGGATGGGTCAGTGATGAGGGGGGAACCATGCATAGAGGAGACCCAACTTTTCCCACTAGGAATTAAGGAACACTGGGACCTAGAAGTGTTTGTGATTGCCTCCTCCTCATCCTTCGATGTAGTAGTGGGGGTGGGGTGGTTAGCAAGACACCAACCAAACATCCAGTGGGCAGAACAAACTATAGACTTTGACAGCCAAAAGTGTACCAACCACAAATGGTCGGAGGATTGGGGCCCCTCTCCCCTCCCCAGAACGAGAGACTATGTCTAACAATAGAAGAAGTCCATCCCCCAAGAGTACCGGGACTTACGTAGGGTGTTTAGTGAAAGAGAAGCGGACGAACTTCCCCCCCACGGGAGCACAGATTGTGCTATCGAACTCATATCAGGGCAAGAATTACCCAAAGCGAAACTGTACTCGATGGGCTGGGCAGAGAGAGCAGAGCTAAGGAAGTTCCTGGACAAAAATTTAACCTGGGGGTTTATTAGACCCGCCACGGCGCCGCACACGGCCCCGGTACTATTTAGGAAGAAGAAGGACGGGGGGCTTAGACTTTGAACATATTTTCATGGGATAAACGCCATATCCATGTCCAATGCCTACCCCATCCCACTGATCAAAGACTTACTAAGCACAGTGTCGTAAGGGCGCATTTTCACCAAATTAGACCTAAGAGACGCCTACTTCCAAGTCAGGATTAAAGAAGGAGACGAGTGGAAGACAGCATTCAACACCCCGATGGGGCAATTTGAATACTTAGTAATGCCGTTCAGACTGCAGGGGGCCCCCGGAGTGTTTATGAACTTTATCAATGAAGTGTTAAGAGAATACCTGTACAAAGGGGTGGTGGTGTACCTGGATGACATCATTATCTATTCTAAAGATCTACCCTCCCACATAAAGTTGGTGAGGAAGGTTCTCGATACCTTACTAGGGCACAAACTTTATGCAAAACTGTCTAAATGTGAATTCCATCAGAATGAGCTGGACTATTTAGGCTTCCGAGTGTCGGGGAAGGGGTTGGCCATGGACCCAGTGAAAATTCAAGCAGTATTAGACTGGGAACCCCCGAGAACACGTAGACAGCTCCAATCCTCCATCGGGTTCGCAAATGTTTACAGGGGGTTCATTGAGGGGTTTGCTAAAGTTATGCTGCCATTAACAGACCTGTTAAAGACGAAGGGCGAGGTCCCGAGGCAAAGAAACCAAGCTCGAAACTAGCCTGGTCCCCCAAATGTCAAAAGGCGTTTGAGAAACTCAAACAGGTGTTCACTAGTGAACCCATCTTAATGCACCCCAATGAGCTAAAGCCCTTTGTGGTGTAATGTGATGCCTCCGATGTAGCTGTCGGGGCAATATTAATGCAGAGAGACCCCGAAGAAAGGGTGTTCTGAGAAAGCTATGACTGTCCCAAGGTCACCCACGAAGCTTCATGTGGAGGAGTGAGGAATTGAACCCAATTCTCCAGATTAGAATCCACTTCTCTTAACCACTATGCCACGCCAGCTCTCATTTTAATAGTAATCTTAAGAATAACCACCTTTGAATCACATCTGGAAATGCTACAACTAATGATCTTGATGCATGGAAAAAATTACACAGATGTTTCTTGGTGGTGTATGTGCTGATCCTTCATGTAGCGCTTGCAGCTCAAGACACCATGATGCACATGTGAATCACTGTCAAGATACTATGTATTCGTCTATTCTAGGTCTTGCCTGTAAATCTCTCTCCTTCCTTTAATGTTATGTGAATAAAGTGAAGACCACTGTATTAAAAAGGTAGCTGTATTGAGCACAAAAAAAAAGGAGATAGGCAAGAAATGCTGACATTTTAACAGCAGCTTTCCAAGACTTCGGAATCTGGTTCTGTCAGTTAGAAATTGTTGAAGTCTCCGAGCAGTGAACAACTGTTTTAGGAAATTTAGCTACATTTGAAGTAGAACGACCAAGAAATGAAAACAAATATTTACTATTTTATTATAGTAGAAAAACACATTTACAATCGAAGAATCCAATAAAGAATTCCATAAATCCGAGCACTTCCATACATTCAAATCAAAATAACTATCCCTCTCTGCATGAAGCATTTTAAATGATAAAAATAAGTCTTTTTTAATACCACAACCTCTTAATTTCCTGCATAAAGGGAGGCATCAGTTAAAGTATAGTTAACTATAATGTCACATATATGGAATGAAGTAGTAAACAAATTTCAGTTTGGATTACAGCAGGTAGTTTAACCATAAGTAGAATGGCAAACAAACAGATTCTTAAGTTGACACTGGCCAAACCACACAAAATCCACTTGCTTAATACTATATTAATTTGAAGAAGAGCCAGAAAGATCTGTTCTCTTGGAATGCACACCCTTTAGACCTGGAAGAGAATTTAGCTGCAACCAGTAGCTTTGGGAACAAAGATCTAATTAAAAATATCATTAAAAAACCCCCCAAGAAATTAAAAGTCTTACACCACTTTTTTTTAAGCTAGCTACTCTAAAGAATACACAACACAACAAAAGGTACACCAGCTGAAGGCTGCCTCCCTGCCACAGAGAATCTAGACTCTAGGGAGCAGATACCAAACTCTTGAGTCTGTCATGGAGTATCGGCAACAAAAATGGAGTTCTTACAGTAGATGGAAGAGACCACCATATGTGGAAAGCTAACTGTAAATATAAATGAAGACTTGAAGGACATCTCAAAAACTCTGGAACCAAAAATACCTCTAGAATGACCTTCCAGTTACAACTGAAAAAAATATTTAAATAATATAAAAAGGATATACAGCCATACTGTCACAAACATTTTTAATTATCTATAAATGGGGGAAAAACCATTTCCTCTTGGGGGTAGAGAGTAACTTCAATCCTCATGGTTTCTTCTTATGGGAAGCAATATGTACTTCTATCAAAATCATTATTTTTTTTTCAATGAAATGAAAAGTGATTCTTACTTTTTAAAAAAGGTATGCATGCACTGGCAGCATAATTTTAATCCTATTAACATTTCTTAAATTAGAAAATCTTGATTTCGACTGTTTTGTCCTGGATTTTGGCTTCTACAGAAAAAGCAAAATTCTACCTTTTGTACAACTTAACCAGTCTCTTTAGTTTAAAAAAAAATCTACCCAACCTTAAATTTCTTTAGAATATATATATATACTAACTATACCAAGCTGCCTGGTATGGAGAATATCCACATTATATCAAAAAGTTGTACAGTAATCAACAAACTGGAAAGCTTTTATGTTTTATATTTTTACAACTGAATGTGACACAGTCTTAGTACTGAAAATGAGCAGCATAGGCTTGGTTGCTATGGTAATCACCATGGTATCAATACTCCCAACCCCATCTTATGGCTTATCCCAGGAGATCCCAACTCTGAAAAGAGCTTAGTCTCTTTTCAATGTCATGGGGAGGTATTAGAGATGACTTATATGATTAAGCAACTAATAAAAATGCATTATGGTGACAAATACTCCCTTTTCTATAACTGTTAACGGTGGTACAGATAATGAACTCTTCCCCCAGTCAACAGCCTATAGTCAGAGACATCAGTGCAGATATCTATGTTGACAAGTTAATATTTGTTTAAATATTTTTTTTCACTGGTATATGTCAAGAATGTCACAAGATTGAATATTATGATACAGTGAAAGAAAATTCGTCATGGAACCATAAACTCAACATGCACATACATCCATACAGAGTATTCAATTAATGACAAAATGAGCCAATGGAGCCCACAGGTTTGTCAAGTACTTGGGATATAAGGATATTTCTTCTTCAAGTAAGCCATACCTTGTTTTAAATGTAAAATATAGAAATCAATCTTTAAAAAATCTAACATTTTCACTGTATCAAAAGGAGTGGGCAGGTGTCATTCTGAGGAGACAATCATACTTCTTTTCAGCAGTGCCATGAGAATTGTGTACCAGATAATTTAGAATTTATGCTTACTTCAAGTGGCAAAATAGAAATGCTCTGCAAAATCTACAATAACTTAAGTAAAAACAGGTTTTGTAACATCCTCAGTGCATGTTTTCCAATAAAGAATTTCTAAAGTTCAGTTATATATACAGATTTCACTCTACAGTTTTATCCCTGCTTTCAAACATATATATAAAGGTGAATTTTCTTTACTTTGGTCATCCTGTTTAACCTCAGAACAGGCACCAGAAAAGGAGCATCTGTTGCCCAGTGGCAGCCTGCAAACAGTAACACATCATTATGATATGACATTCGTGTAAAATTGCTCATGTACATTCCTACATCTGTTTTTTCCCCAATGAATTAAGAAGGAGACTTCAAAGCCCAAGCTCCCATCCATTCTTTCTCACAGCCAAGCTATTTGAAAGCATGCAAATAAAACTGACAAAAAGTCTTATCTCTGAAGGTTGCAAATAAATGGCTGAATTCAATAAATATTTTGAAATTCTACAGAGAAATTCTTTAGCTATCAGTTTAGTCTTTCTTCTTTTCCAATATAGTTTTCTGTTCTGGCTCGCCACCTGTCTGTTCTGTGGCTTCTTCATTGGTCCCCTCCTGTTCTTCTTCTGTGCCTTCATCAGTTCCTTCAGTGCCTTCATCAGTCAGTTCCCTGCCTGCTGTTTCCTCCGTCACTGGCTCTGCTTCTCCTGCACCTCCATCAGTGTCAGCAGTACAAATTCCATAACACATGATGCTGATGACACCCAGTGGTAGGCCAAAGAGAAAGCAGCCCAAAAGTGGTGAACTCTTGAAAACAGACTGTTGGAAAATGACCAGCTGTCAGTGATACTTGCCTCTCCCCATAGCATAAGCCTCTGAACATTTACTTCTTTACTAGACCAACAATGCTAAATTCCATCTAAAATACTAACATGTTTAGAAAAACTAGGAATCGAACTGTTTCATTAGGAAGTTTAAAGTTTTCCAATGGAGGGAATGTGAAGTTCATGTTCTGTAGCCACCTAACCTACCTCAAAGTTGTGAGTATACAGGACAAGGAGGGGAGAATGATGTAAGAGGTTGTGAGTCCCCCTTAAGGAGAAAGACAGGATATGAAGTAAATAAATAATAAAAGCTTTCACATGCTGTAAATAGGGACCTGGAAAAATTATGCAGGAAAGGAGGTGGGAGTAAAAAAGTAAAAGTCTTCAGCCCTGGTTTTTGCCGCTTTTGTTGTACTTCCCACCTATACCCACAGCTCTCTCTCTTCAGAAAAAAAAATAAAGGAATCCTTGCCTCCCCTCTCCCAAAGTCTGGGTCCCAAACAACCATTAGGCTTGAAGGAAGGGGGAGAAGTAAAAATATCAGTTAACAGAAGGCAAAGGCTTTATGTTGCTGAAGAGAGTTCCCAGCAACATTAGGTGATGCTTACTGAGGACAGGGTCCAGTATCTTCTTCCTAGCTCTGCCCTCTTCCCTATTCAGGGACATTTAGACATGTGTATGTAACAGTGGCATGGTAGGCTGATGAAGTAGAAACTGACAAAATTTCCCAGGTCTTTCCAAAATATGATTTCTATTTGGTCTGCAGTTCTTTAGCATATTTATGGGATGTCAGGCAATATGTGAACTGGGCCTGAAAGAAAAGATGTTCCTTGATATTTCAGTAAAATGTAGGATCTATTAACCCACACTCATTAAAGCAGTGAAGATGGACCATAGTTCCATTGCGTTTGTAATTTTATGAACTTGTGTAATTTTATAAATATGGACTCTAAGATTACATCATAAAATATAATTTTATAAATACGGACTCTATAAATATGGGACTCTAAAATCCCATTCTTTATATTGTATCTCATAATGCTTCTGGATTGCAAAAGTTTCTGTTAGAGCAAATCCACAAAAAAGCTGATGGGAGAATCTACGCAGATTGTCTTCCCCTACATGAATTCATGTGGAAAGCTCTGTGGAGCCTTTCAAAGTTCTATATAATTCAATTTTGGCATGACAGCTTCTTGTGGAGATTCAAAATTCATGTCCAAGTTTCCATACATACGTTCATTTCATACACAAGCGCACCAATGGTAACCTCATCAGGCTGGTAAACAAGGCCTCAGCACATATTATTCCTGTCCAGCTATAATACCTAGTGCTGCTCACCAGGTGGTTTGCAGGCAGCACATCTTCACAAATCTGGCAGCGTTGCAAATGTGGATGAGAGGAGTGGAGACTCACAATGAAATGGCACTGATCCATATGATGAGTATTGCTAGACATTAAGGTCTGATGGAATGATGTTCCAAGAGAAGGCTGGTTTTGGTTTTGGCAGCAGTTCTGAGCTCCAGCTTTTAGATACATTCACAGTGCCTTACTATAATACAGAGACCATCCAATCATTCCTGATATCGCATGTCTTATATGACATGAAATTCCAGCTTTTTAAAAGGTTCTCCATATTGAAATAAATTGATTTAGAAGAGATCCAATACCAAAAAGTACATGATCAAATGAAAAGCACATGGGACTCCATTCTGATCAGTGCAACTCTTGCCAAGCATTACTTTTAAATTTGATAAATATAGAATTTAATTGTGCATGGGATTTTTACTTACTCCTACAGTAGACTTGGCATCATAAATTATTCTCTTGATTCTTTGAAGAATTCCATCTCCACCTTGTGCCTGAAGTTCAAAAGGGAAAGTAGGCATCAGCACAAGTTACTCGTAGTTCAGATTATGCTTACACTTCATCTTTCTTCCTTTGCTTTTTAGCCCTATCTTCCCCAAGAAAAAATTAGTAGTTTCCAGGGGTGTTTTTTTTTTCCAATTGAAGGAGAAAATTACTTTCTAAAGATAGGAAGTCCACATTTTCCAACATTCATCTATATTCTGAAGGCATTGCAAAAAAACAAGAGCCTTCACTACTTCCTGTGAAACACATTCTGCACATATAGACACAGCAAAATTACAGCGCCCAGCTGGCATTGCTGCATTTTCAAGAATGGTCAGTTTACAAACTTTGGGAACAACAGATGCTATGCTTTATCATATCAGGGAATGACAGCTGTTTGGAATACATCTTGTACAGAATTCTCCATCTGAGTATCATTCAGGCTTTGACCAGCAGCTCAGAGTTAAAATCGACAGTCTGCAGAAAGTCTCAAATAAGGATCTTACAAAGATTTTTTTAAAGGTTAAAGTAGTTGGAAGTGGGAGGAAATCAGAACTACCATATATGAAGAAGAATATGAAGATATTGGATTCATACCCTCCCTTCACTCTGAATCTCAAGAGTCTCAGAGCAGCTTACAATCTCCTTTACCTTCCTCCCCCACAACAGACACCCTACAAGGTAGGTGGGGTTGAGAGAGCTCTCGCAGAAGCTGCTCTTTCAAGGACGTCTCTGAGAAAGCTATGGCTGACCCAAGGCCATTCGAGCAGCTGTAAGTGAAGGAGTGGGGAATCAAACCCAGTTCTCCCAGATAAGTGTCTGCACACTTAACCACTACACCAAACTGGTTCTCATATATAGGTTCCTACATCTATCCCTCCCTCAACAAAAAGCAGTTCTTGGGGAAACAAGCCATTTAAATCCAGGAAATGGTACAAATCTACTCCCCCAAGCAATACTGCAGCCCTGATCAAATTTGTCCCTTCTTCCATGACTGCATCTCATTTGGCCTTCAGTATTTGTCCTTTACAACACTCCTAAAACTTCCACGTGGGTTCAGTGCATCATTAGTGAAACTTACGTAAGTATGCTATAAGACCCACAATACTTTCAGAGCTGTCAGGGCAGCTCCATGACAGACTGTGTGTTTCATAAATTTCAAAATGTACACAGAGCCATAGACCTTCAAGCTAGAGATACAAAGGAAGCAAGGCAGTCTATCAATGCCTATTTTCAGAGAGCACAGAATACTGTTGAAGAGATGTGAAATCATAGGAACCTACTTACTTCTGCAGTGCCTTCCAAGATCTCATTAATGAACTGTACCATATCTTCAGAGTTTTCAATGGGTTTATGGGGCAGGAAATATTGTTGATTGGATGTGTTCAATACAACAACGGTGGGAATTTTCAAATCACTGAAAATAAAACAAAATTAAAAACTATTTAAAAAATCCTCACCCGTATTTAGTGTATTAATACAAATAAACATACTCATTTTTCCTGAAGAATGCAAATTGTAGCCTCTTGATCCCGCTATGACTTTCCTCTCATGTACAAGGTGATTATAAGGTGCTAAGGAGATAACTGTGGGATTTAACCTATCCCCTCCTCTTGCAAAAAGACTAAGAAATTGTGCTTAACTGCAAATCATGTGCACAGGACATTCTCTGCAGAGTCCTGCAGGGTTCCTCAGTTCTGTGCAATATGTACATGAGGTTGCAGAGGACTACATATCTGCATGCCAATGATCCCCAAGTTTTAACTATCTAATCTTGTAATGACCTAGGTCTCTACAGTCATATACACTGATTCAGTATTTGACCTTGAGAAAATTCAGATTATTTAATTGTGTCTTGTGATCATGATTATTTGTTTTCCTCCTTGTTGTTAGTCTATTTGTTTTTAAATTATTTGTAATTTGTTTTGTATTTACTGTCTTGTTTTATCTTGAGCTTAATACCATTGGTCAAAGAAGCTAACAAATAAAAGGAAAGACCTTGAGAAAAAGACAAATATATTTACTTTAAATATTTTTATTTTGCCTTTCTAACTGGTCAGGGTTCTCGAGGTGGTCTACTCCAAGACCATTAAAACATCTGAACAAAATTTTTAAAAATTAAATGATAAAATAATTCAATAAAAACAAATAACACCAGAACCAGGGAGGGCCAAAAAACAAGCAAAAAAAGGCTTCAACCAATAGCAGAAGACATCAATAGAGGGAGAATGATTAATCTCCATAGGGAGTTTCGGTACCATGACCAGGGAAAGCCCTTCTTGGGTCACCACTTGCCCAGCCTCAGATGCCATGGGCTTCTACAGATGACAAGAGTGAACTGGTAGATTCATGTGAGAGAAGGCTGTCCTGAAATAGAAGGAAGAGCCCTTGGCTCATTTCTAAGTTGGGACCTTAATTACAAGCCTCATTAAAGGATGCTTGAAAAAATTCTTAGCCAATCTTCAGGTTGGACCTTACTGGATTGTATCCAACAGCTGCCTTCGGTCACCAAGACCCTTCTGCCTGCAAAGGAGAGGGGAGCAACTTCCACTGATTTCTACTCCAAGTCCCCTCCTATTGTGCTTAGTGCTGTTCTTGAAGATCCCTTGAACACCAGGGAAGTGTTTTGGGGAGGCACAGTGGACTACAGTGGAACAGTCGATATAAGCCACATGCTTTCTGTTTACTGAGGTAGACTTTTAAGCACTTTCCCCCTTGACAACAAATGTTTCCATTGAACTCCTACATGAAGCTACATTATGCTGAGTTATGCCATTGGTCTATTAAGGCCAGCACTGTCTATTCTGAGTGGCATCAACCACACCAGGTCTCAGGTAGGGGCCTTTCGTGTCACCTATTTCCTGATCCTGTTAACTGGAGATATCAGAGACTGAATCTGCATGTAAAGCAGATGTTCTACCACCAAGTCATAATCCCGTAAGTAGTTCTTGCGTTACTGCGGTTTCTCAAGGAGACCAAATCAGGGAGAGTTTTACTTTGGTTTTACTGTAGCGCACAAGGATAACACAGCTGAAAATATCTAATCCCTTGGGCTCCCCATGGCAATAGAGGTAAAAGCAGTTATGTTCTGAACACATGGCCTAGCATAACTTCAGTTGATGGTCATAAACAAAGTCCATTTCTCCAGATGGAAAAATTCTAAATGGACAATGATTTTCTGGACCTTTCCAAGGCACAGATCTGAGAGGCTTGTAATGTTCTCCTTAACCCTCCTTCCTCCCACACAGTATAGCTTGTCTGGCTATAAAACAGCAGAACAATTCAAGTTTTATCAAGCATGAAAACAGAAATTATAAAAATACCAATCTGTTTTTCTTCTCAAAGGGTGTCCAATTTTTATATTTCACACTAGAGCGTAAGTCGTTTCATTTTTAGATCCTAGTTATCAGTCTTACATTCTATTTTCTTTCTACTGCTGCCATCTGGTGGAAAAATGATATAGAAACTGCTGAAAACTAACGTGGTTCCTTTATGTAAAAAATTCATTTGTCATTGAAGTGCACAAATGCAAACACACACACAAATGCAGAGTATGAGGAAGTCAAATCATGAGGCCATTTTCCAAATACAACATGACTAAAGGCAAGCATTTCATGAGGGAAATTACTCTTGCAAATGAAATTGCCATGCACAGCTCACTGCCCTGCATTATGCAAGGCCTGTTCTTGAGTCTTAGTCAATTTTTCAAACAGAAATTACAGTCTACACAAAGTGTGAATACTCCAGAAATACTGCACTTACTCCATTAGTAAACTATTAATGTATTCATTTCCATCCATGTGACCAAACTGGAAGTTCCTGTTAACAGCCAAACATAAAGTTGTCAGTTAATCCCAGTTCTGAATAAATAATGATAATTATGAATTTCATAACAAATGCTTTGAAATGTCCTTATGAATATTCATGTAAAATAATTAAAGTTTTCCACTAAAATTGACATATGAGCAATTTACTTTTAAATAAATTCTGTTGTATTGAGTATAACTTTATCCAAAAGAACCACACATTCTAAAAACAATGAAGAAATCATGTTGATGCCCAACATCCACCAGAATCCACGTTGTACATCTTATAGTGATAGTAATTCCCTCACTACTTCCTAATGGACAGTTTTCCCACCTCCTTCTCCTACAAAAACAAATACAGTATTCAAAAATGCTGAGCAAATGTAACATTTATCTCCACAGTATTACTAAAAGTAAAAATGGAAGGAGGAAAAGTCCCAAATGGGTGATGGCAGTATCCAGGGTACCAGAAAAAAGGAGACCAAGATTTGCTTCTTATTTTCTCCCCATTTCTGGTCCTGAAGGTTCAGGAAAGAGGAAGCAAACTGCTGCTGCTGCCAGTTAAGAGGATTTGAGCCTTATGGGGATGGCCCAGCAAATCATGAGTAATTTCTTGGAGAAAATAGTTTTCCTTCCTTTTCGGAGTTCTCCAGTGTTGCTTCTGATTTCCAGGGTTCTTTCCTATGTGAGCCTAAAGAAGTCTACTCATCATCTCCCATGCTTTGTTTTCCATTACAGCAAGCTGATCTGCCGCCATCCCAAGTAGCTTTGGCCTCAAAAGCTAGGGGGACTGAATGGTATTCCCAGAGCTTACAGAGTGTGTGGGTGGTAACCTGGTACCCTGCCAACTTTCCATGAAATTCATGGGAACAATTCATAAGCAATACATAGATTTCATAACATTTTTCAGCATAGGTCAAAAGATAATTACATCCCTCAGTCACAACAATCAAGATTAAAGAGTAAAAAATTGCAAACAAACTAAGAAAATGGAAGTAGATATACAAATTCAGAACTCAAGTTTTTTTAGATATAAGCACACACAGGCCTGGCTAAGGACAGCATGGAGTTATGCTAAATCTAGCTCTGCACTCCACTAAACCCTTTATTATTTGCTTCACAAGTAATTTAATGTCCTCATAGAGTGCCTTAGTTATAAAGAAACCCAAGGGTGGCAACGCAGAACTTTGCTTTCTCCTGCATCTCTGGGACCAGAAAGCAATTCTCAAAAGTGCAGTGCCAGAACAACTTGCACAACTATAATTGAAGGCTTCACAGTCTTCCCATCCAAAGGAAACAAAAGGATTTCTGCCTTAGAGATCCAATGCTTATGTTTTTGAATGGCTCTTAACTGGAGCTTAAATTAATAACATTGTTAAACTATCCACAAATGTATAGGAGAGCTACAGTTAAGTGGATCCTACCATAAATAGCAACAATAAATAATAACTGAATGAATAAATTCCAAAATATGGAAAAAGCTTTTCCATTTTCTTATTACCAGTTTGACCATAACTTTTGGGGCTGATCTACTTTAGCACTGAGGAACCTATTTTCTATTCAATCCTGAGGTTCCAAATTGTAGGAACAATACATAGTGATACGAACACACTGCCAGATTGAGACAACAAAAAGGTTTTTTACATGTCCAGAAGAAATATCAAAGAAGTGCATTGTTATAGGTTGGCACATTCTGGGAACCAAGTCAGTGCATAACAGAATTCCAAGGCATGTTCCAGTATTCAAACAATAAAGAACAAGACTGACAAGAGATGGTGGCTCTTTTGTGGAGTGAATTCAGTTTTGTTTGTAACAGAATGGTTTTTAAAAATATTCTGAGAGAACTTTAAAACATACATTAAAATTCAACATGAAATAAGACTGAAAAACCCTATAGAAGAGCTGCCATACTTGATTTACTAAATTAGCATTAGTTGGGATATAGCTTATGATAGAATAAATTTCTGTTCATTGTTAAGGTGCTACAAGACAAGAAATGCAGCTACTCCTTTGAAATTGGATTTCTCATGTCACAATTAAAAATATTACAGCTTGCAATACTTATTCCATGTCCTTTGCACTGGAATAGATAAAATTAATTAGGTGCCATCGAAAAAGAAACATTTAGTAAATATCTGCATGTACCTATGAAAGTGATCTCTGTAATCTTTCGCAACTTCTTGAATAATAGACTTCAACCTGTAGAAGAAAGATTTCACAGGATTACAATGTGAACAGTACCTCTACAGCACAACTGGTAGGAGCTAAAGTCCCTGTTCTATGACTTAAAAACAGATATACTCATGCATAAGGAAGGTTTTGCCATTTCTTCCCACTATAGACTCCTTGGTCCCACACCATCATATGTGTTTTGAGGGTCTCTCCCGGCCTCAGGAGCTACACTTCAGGGACTACAGTGGGCTGCAGAGAAATATTAGTTCTGCAGATAGACTTGTCCAAGCAGCATCAATACAAGCAGCACCTGTTCTGTAAGGAAATCTAATTGCCACTGAATTTTATATTACTTATGGAAACAGGTTACAGGTTAGATCAGCTGGGTGAATGGGCATACAGATATCTTGCATCTTGTAGACATTTCGCTATTTAATGCTACACAATTGCTTGAAAGCATTCTAACTACATAAGTGTTTTTTGATATTTCACTAAAAATTATCCTGCTGTTTTCCAGTCAGTCAGTTGATTTCTAACACAGATAACAATTTACCTGGTATGTTCTGAAGAAAAATTTTTATCATCAATAACCGCAATAGCCACAAGTTTGCCTAAAACAAGAGGAGAAAACACAATTTCTTTAAATACATTTTTTTTCTAAATAGCGTATTAGACTCTTATCCCTAAGAAGCACTTGTCAGCAACAATATATACTTTAAAATTAAATCCATTAAATGTAAAACTCTGCTCAGCTGTAAACACTAAATATGAAGATCCTTAATTGCACTAGGAAAGTGCTCTCAGAGAGAAGATAAAAATTGCACTGAAGTAAAGTAATTTAACTTAGGTAGATAATTTCAGTTCTCCATACTGTACCTATTATATATGTGGAGTTACATTGAGTCGAAAATACACATTTTGAAAAAAAGAAAGAAAAAAATGTGTTGGTCACCCTGGGATTATTTAGCATTTTAAGATGATGATGATGATATTGGATTTATATCCCGCCCTATACTCTGAATCTCAGAGTCTCAGAGTGCGTCACAATCTCCTTTACCTCCCCCCCCCCACCCCGCTACAACAGACACCCTGTGAGGTAGGTGGGGCTTTGAGAGCTCTTACAGCAGCTTCAAGAACAACCCCTACAAGAGCTATGGCTGACCCAAGGCCATTCCACAAGCAGCCAGTGGAGGAGCGGAGAATCAAACCTGGTTCTCCCAGATAAAAGTCCGCGCACTTAACCAGTACACCATGTCAGGAACTGCAGAGCTGAAACTGTCAGCCTATGGGAAGCTAGCATGAATTGGACAGGAGTTTCAGCCTCCAGTAGTTGGTTTAATAACTTTAAATCAAATGAGTATTTTCATCTCATAGGCAAAAAAAAGGAAATTATGGGTGGCAGCTGCCTGTTTTCACACATAGCCCTTTAAAGATCTCAGCCACAACATTAAGAAAACCAAATATGCTAATTTAAAGGTGGAAATATGTTATACAAATATGACAATAGTTTTCAAGATAGTAACATCTTACCTGTGTCTCCAAGCTCATAAAGTGTAAATCCATCTACATTAAGATACCCCTGGAATCTCTCTCTATTTATCCAGGATGACAAGTCACCATCTTCATATTCTTTTTTATATGCACAGAAAGGGGAGGATAAAATTACCCATTATTATCTCAAGAAAGCCTCCTCAAAGCTTTCATAGAGTCATAGAACTGCACACCTTCATAAAAATGAAAATTATGCACAAGCTTTCTCTATATTCTATGAAATAATGTAATATAACAAAAGCATATCACACATCAGAAATCTTAAACAATCTATGTAAACTTTTTTACTAATTTAAGGCACCAGACTTACGTAAAAGTAGGAAGCTAATTCCTAGGCTGATAACGGGCATGGAAAGGATCAAGAAAAAAAGCTGGATTTGTGGTTTTGAGTTGTTCACTGCACTCAGTATTTCATTTGAGAACATACAAGTAGACTCCAATATATTATTCAAGAAGACATATCTTTGGGGGTCACAGACTTATAAAAAACTTGTAAAAATAACAACTTAGTTTGAAGTCTAATCTACCTAGCTATGAGGCATACATGAAACACATGATAACCTGATACCATATTTGCATCTCTAAACAGAAAAGGAGAGGGAATACATGTATTACCACTGCTTACCCCAGCAACTACTTTAAAGGACTATGTGAAAATTTCTTACTGAAAAAATACCTTATATAGAAGTATTACCTTGTATAGAAGTATA
Organism: Heteronotia binoei; assembly: GCF_032191835.1. Lineage (NCBI taxonomy): Eukaryota > Metazoa > Chordata > Lepidosauria > Squamata > Gekkonidae > Heteronotia > Heteronotia binoei. The sequence continues at coordinate 94,231,118 of NC_083229.1, forward strand.
TCCTCTGTGTTTCAGGGTTATAGGACTATACTCTGGCCTTCTGGCAACCAGCAGGAGGCTCAGGGGTGTGGACATGAAAGGGGCTACAGTACTCTGTGCATCACCACATCACTTCTAGGGAAAATCTGGAACTGATGTAGGGTAGCTCTAGGAATTGTCAGAAACTCTATGGTAAACCCACTGAGTTTCCAGCAATTCCTAGAGTTACCCTATGTCACTTCTGGGTTCTCCCTGGAAGTGATGTAGCAGTGCACAGGGTGACACTGGCAATGGGGTTCCCCCCCCCACTGTCTCTTGGAGTGATGGCAGGCACCATAGCAGGAGGCCTAGCAGTCCTAACTATACCCTCAGCAAATATGAATAGCCCTCAACTTACCATCATATACAAAGTAAGTTCCGTCTTTAAAAACTAGAACAGCTGGCATTTCAGGGAGAGTCACATACTGAAAGAGAAGAAAAAGAAAGTGAATGTTTTAGTGACATATGTGGATTCAAAGTTTCTGGGTTGCCAAAAACCTTTAAGATGCAGACCTTCTTAGTATTTATGTTTTACAACAGTTCAAGTTATTTCAAAGCATTGTTTCTTCTCACTTATATTTGCCAATTTAATGGTCAAATTCAGCAAAGGAAAAATGCTACATACTGTATAATGAGCTATTTGGTTTAAACAAATGGCAGGTTTTGGATCCTGTGTTGTAAATATATAATAAATGTGTTTAGTAAGTTTGTTCACACATTTAAAGAACATTCAATGGGAATTTTATTCCAGTACAAGATTAAGGTGCATTTTTCTTGAGAGAAGAAAACAGTTGTTTTTAATAAAAAAATGTAGGACTGGCAGTTTTCTTCTCCACAGAAATAACTTGACTCCATTTTTACAGCATTTTAAAAAATAACCAAAAAGGTGACACAAAGAAATGACATCTCAAGGTGGCACAGACTGGATAATCCCTGGAGTTTACAATTACAGCAGCTATTCACATAGAGCACCGAATCCTGAAGGTATAATGAAGTCACTAAAAATATCCATGACATAGAAACAACTCAGCTACACTGCCAAAGAACAAAAATATAATGAGCCGTCTTGCCAGCTTTGTTTTGAAAACCTGTTTAGTGCTTAACATAAGGAGATAAAGCACACTGTAGCCATCTTTATGACATAATTGCACTCTTAGCTTAAGTCCTGCTGCACCAGGATACAAGCAGTTGAGATGTGTTGTTACCTATGCCAGCACAATGGAAGAAATCATGATATTCCATAACAGGCAGCTATTCCAGGACAAACATATCTACAACTGGAATGTTAAAAGCAGCTCTTTGTTCTAGTTGGACAAAACAGTATTTTAAACAGTTTTTATTAAATGTGTTAAAAATTCAACCTATGCTCATTCTTAAATTAAATACTTAATTTGCCAACCATTCTAGTCTGAATGTTACGACTATTCTATTATGTTCCATATTTTTGGTTCTCTTCCTCCAAGGGCTGATTTTTTGAGGTGAAGTCATCCCAATTTATATCTGCAGTTTTGCTGCCTCGTTATCAACCACCAGCATGTGGAACTTGGCACCAAGATACTTAATAAAGGATCTGTCAAAACCTGATATCATTGATTATTTTAAGTGAATGAATACCAATATTATCAATATTAATCACATCTTAGTACAGCTTTTTAATTGAAGCACATTGTAAACCAACACTGGGTGCCCTTAAATAATAAAAAAAATTAGAAGTTTTCTTCCCTTTTTTATGTAAGGGCACCCAGTGTGGGTTTACAATGCACTTCCTATGAGGGAAAAAGTGAGAAGTCAACTTTCAGGTTATGGTATCCTGAACAGAGAGCTATTAACTTTAATCAGCTGCATTTTATAAACAAGAGGCTTCAGCCTGTGCCTGCTAAGGCCACACACAAGAACACTAAGGTGAAACTCTGTGAATGCTCTCATACACAGGCAGCTAATCTCTGTCAGCAGCATACACTTGGACAAATCCAGTTCCTTTGTGAGGTATTAAGCTTGCCATTACCGTGTCAATGAAAAGGCTCTCCTGGATCCTTTAACACAGCCTATAACGTATGTTCTACATTGTTGCAGCCAAAACAGACTGATCTACCATGAACTATGATCTATGAAGGAAGAGACACGACCATGCTTCTTTTGCTAGTAAGTGCCAGGGGAGAGGAAAAGAGAGAGGTCTTGTTTTCTTACTGTTAGTCCAAGGGTAACATGGAAGATAGGTTAGGTCATGGAGACCATAACAACACAACTGTATCAAATAGCAGATGTGGGAACACAGTAAGGTATGCCAGTTCCATTCTAACCTTGCTGTGGTTTCCCAATAAGTAAATTACCTATTTCCTCTATCAACCACCAACTGGCAACAGAGACTTGATTGTACCATCCTCACAGCTGCTGTAAGCCTAGCCTATCCATAACACAAGATCAAGAATAGAATCTTTTCAAGCAGGTCACAGAAAATTAAGGATTCAAACTTTAAGCGTGCATTTCTGTGTATTTGAACCGTGTGTTCACTTATGACTTTCTTTTTACTCTGAACAGTGCAGTTTCCATAGACCTTAAAGCAACCCACTTTTAACATTTAATACCATATGCTATCAGCTGTGATTGTTTCAGAAAGTCATAGCTGAATGGACAGTTCTCATGCCACCTATATGACTTAGTTAACAGAGTAAGACTAATACAAATAAAAAACCCCTATTTACTTCATGCTTTAAAGAACACTGACCCAGTAGTAAAAAATGTGATTGTTCAATGTTAAATCAAATAGATTCTTAAGTAGATTTACCTCAGGTAGTACCTCTTCTGAGGCAGAAAAAAAGTATGTATAAACAATTAGTTCGGAAGCAACTTCTATGTATTTTTCCTGTGGAAATACAAATAGATATTTTAAAGCAACTTGTCAATCTTCATGAATAATCCCTGAAGAACACATAATTTGTATACTGCTAAGTATTCGTTCTTCTTTAAAAATAAATCAGTGTGACTATGAAGTTTGCCTATGGGAACCAATACAAAATTCTTAGGACAACCTACAGTAATGTAACAAACAGTTGTTGTTTTTTTCAAGTGAAGGTAGTGAGTGTTTTAATTATAGCACCTTGAAGATATGGTATTGCAAAGGCATTGCAGGCAAAATAGAAAGCTTAATTCTACTAGACAATTCCTTAGCTGATCACAAAGATCAGAAATCAATTAAAGATAAGTTCTGTTATATGTAACTATATTATAGTTATTTTAGTGACAGTATCTAAAATTCAGGATCCTCTTTTTGAACTGTACATTAAATATGCATTTAAGACCCTTGGGGGGGGGGGGAATCAACCTTGTTTAAAGACATTAACATCTAGATTTGTTTATCTCAAAGACAAAATTACTACTCTTATAGAAGCAAAACATATCCCTAGACCACTTGGTAATGTTCAATACCATCAAACATGGTATCCTTCTTGACTACCTCTCACAGTTAAGACTGAGAGGCATCTTCTACAATGGTTTTGGTCCTACCTGGAAGGTAGGTCTCAGATGGCGGTGCTGGTGGGCAGCTGCACACCCCCTTGGGCTCTGGAGTTTTGCACAGTTTCATCTTGTACCTTACGTTTTCTAAGCATCTACCTGAAAATCCTGGTCCATCCAGAGATTTGGGTTGAGTTGTCACCAACATACAGAAGATGCTGAGCTCTATCTTGCACTTCCAATGGCTCACAGGGAGATAATGGAAACTGTGAATCAGTATCTGAAAGCGGTTTGGGGACTGATGAGGGCTGATGAATTGAAACTTAATTCCAACAAAATGGAGGTACTGCTGGTGAGTAGAGGGACAGAAACAGGAGTTGAGGCATCTCCTGTTTTACACTCCTCCTTAAATTAGCAAGTTTATAACTTTGGAGTGCTGCTGAACCCAAGCCTCCTGTTTGTAAGCAGGTGGCTACAGTGACCAGGAGCACTTTTCACCAGCTTTCACCTTTACTGGGCAAAAGTTTTAAAAAGGGATCTTTCCATTACCATTAACAGTTTGGTAACATCTAGATCAGACTACTGCAATAGGCTCTGTGTGAGACTGCCCATGCAGAGTGTTTGGAAGCTACTACTGGTACAACAGAATGCTGCCTGGGATGGGTCACTGAATTCTGAGTGGTTATCTTGCCAGTCTTGTTCCACCTGAATACCTCCTAATTTGCTTCTGGGTCCAATTCAAGTTACTAGTGTTGACCTTTTAAAGCTGTTTTGGGAACAGTATCTTAAACACCACCTACTCTCATAACCACCTACTCAACCCTTAAACTGTAAGGCTTACAGTCATATTGATATGCCCTGCTTCAGGTGCTCCTATCATCTGAAGCTAGATGGATTGGCAATCTGAGAATGGACCTACTCAATTGTGACATGAAAATGATGGAATTCCCTGCCCAAGGAGATCAGTTTTTCCTCTGCTATCATTCTGTTTCATCAGTGGGTGAAGTATTTTCTGTTTCCTTAGTGACCCTTTGTGTTCACATATGTTGTTTAACTGTTGTTTTTAACAGTTATATATTTTTAAAACTTGCAGATGCTAAATTGAGTAGGTATGCAGCATAAAATGTTTTACATAAAGAAAACTTTCCCAGATTTTATGTATGTAAAAACAAATAACTTTTTGTTTTCCTTTTATATTGCCTTCAAGCCTCAAAAATGGCTATACTAGTGACTGTAGAATCCACATGAACAACCACATGGGAAGAAGTTATGCAGCAGGAATCAGGCAATATACCCCCTGTAAGCATAGAAATCTTTTGTTGCAGCATACCTGGCAAAACTCCTCTATTATTTAAGGAAGCTGTTAACCCAGCTTTCTTTGATTTGTTGGGAGTGAAGCCAACACTGTTCTGTTCCCTATGCTGTTTAGGATGCGTGTGAGATTGTAGGTCAGGGATCATGGTGATGACAACCATCTCATATATCATTTTAACAATGTAACTGTCTCGTTGTCCTTGGGCAATGCCTAGAAAGCCACAGTTAACTAGCTAAGAGTGAACCAGCTGAAGCTGAATCCAAACAAGACAGAGGGGGCACTGATAAAGGAGGCTGGTGCTTTGGTTGTGATGCCTTTGGCATTATTGGATCCAGGGGGTATTCTTGGATCCAGCCTTGTAGATGGAAAAGCAAGTCGGTGCTGTTGAGTGTCTTTTCAAGCACATTTAGCTTGAAAGCCACATACCTTCTTGGACACAGTCACTTGGCCATGCTGGTTCATGTACAGTAACGTCAGCACTAGATTACTTCAATGAATTCCAAGAATGGCTGCTCAGAGAACATCTCAGTTGCTAGTACGGAACACAACAGCTTGTTTGCTGGTCATTAATATTTACAGTTATGCCATCAACATTTTCAGTTCAATTTCAGGTACTGGTTTTGATCTTGAGAGCCCTGTACAGGCTAGGACCCCCTCAGTTGAAGAAATGCCTCTCTGCTATGAACCCAGACAGCTTTTACCATGCTCTCGTTGCTCACAATTCCCTGCCTATTCACAATTCTAGCTTTAAAAAATCTAAAGGCCAATCATAACTATTTTATATAACAGCCTTGTGTCTTCAGAAAGGCTGCCCAATGATGTTGGAGCTAATCCTTCCCCCTTGTAATTTAAAAAAAAAAACCCACGATGCAAGGCAGAACTGTAAATTTAAGAGGGCCTTGGGCTGAAGCTGGTTTCATTGATATTTTGTTGCTTTAGATGTTGATTATAATGTACTAAATATGTACTGAGGTTTGTTTTATGACAACTTCTTTTGAGTTTTTTTAAAGCAGCACACACACAAACACACATTCTTCTACTCTATGTTACTTGCATTTATGTCTCTGTATCAACACAGTTCTCCAATACCGTTTTCCCTGCAAAAACCTATATTTCTTAAATCATTACAAATATCTCAAAGCAAGTCTTCTTTCTTTCTTATTACAGTTTTGATTGTATTCTGGGATCTTGTATCAGAATCTACCAACCTAATCTTTCCAAATCTTGCTGTAAGCCACCCTGAGCACACTCGCAAGGTAAGGCGGAATAAAAACTGTCTAAATAAATAAATATATCTGTTTGCCAGGGTCTTTTTTCTCATAAATCTTAATGGCAACTTGGCTTTTCTTTTGCATCTCACCAGTACCATAAAATATATCCACTGTGGACTTACTGTGATGACAGTCATTCTGAAGCTGCAATTTTAAGAGAATATTTACAAGTACTTGTCAAAAAGTATTTCGGTCCTGGCTAGCAGGGAATTTTCAGAAAGTACACTCCTTCTGTACTGAGCAAAGGCAAAAAATATACATTTAGCACAATTTCAAACCTTTAATGGTGATTCCCCACCAACGTACACAAAAAGTACCCGGTGCCTCTTCTGTACATGTTCAAACATCTGCTGGCTAGGGAGAGGTCGGATAACAGGCCTGAAGAACATAGAAAGATACAGAGCAATATAAGCAGGGGTGGGGGGACAGTTCCTGAGTTCATTTCCGATGTTCATATTCCACTACTTATGCTCCTAGAAATTATGTCCTGCTACAATACTAATATCAGAACATAGTTTGAACAGCAATTTTCTCATCAATGGCTGGACTAACACTACTTCAAAACACTGCATCTGGACAAATGTGGAAAGTTAAGGTAAAATTACTCTCAATTTAGATCCCATGGAATCAGAACATGAAAGGGATCAAAAAGGTTGTACAGTGATTTTTTTTAAAGCATCAAGTATACTGCATATAACTAGGATGTTATCATAGTAGGGGTCACTGGGTGTGTGTGGTACTTGTGAATTTCCTGCACTGTGCAGGGGATTAGACTAGATGACCCTGCTATGATTCTATGATTCATTGAAAAGCCTTATTTTTATTTAAAATTTAAGAGAGAGATTTCAGGTGTCAGATGAAAATGTAAAAGAATTACTACCAGCTGGCTTTTAAAAAAAACCCCATTACTAATCTGATTTTCAAAGAAGTGCTTTTGTTGACTTAGCAAACTAAGAATTTAAAGAAAATAAATGACAGGTGTTTTTCTAAGATGCTAGCCTCAAAGAATTGTTAACAAATGTTACATCATCCTACCTGCTCTTCTCAGTTCAGAAACCGTATTCTATAGTTGCATCACTACTGGAGTCTAGGTAGAAGCACTCTAAAGACTTAATTAGGAATGTGAAATGCTAATTTCATCATGTCCACAAGACTGATTCACCCCAATATTTCCTTCTATGATAGCTGTGTTCTTTTAAAAAATTATGAACACTTCTAGGAATTGATCACAATGAGTAATCATTTATTTGCTAAGTAATTGATATAATCTCCAGAACAGATTGACATAAGTCTAATGGACTGCAAAAAAAAAAATCATACAAAACAACTAAAGGTTATATTAAATGTTAAATATTATCTATATCTGGTACTTTTAAAAAAAATTATAATACTCTGTAGTAAATAACAAATCAAACTGTTTATCTAAATACGTATACCTTACTTTTCTCCACAATGGGAATCCAAAGCAGCCTACAATGTTATTCTGTCCTCTCCCAAATGATCACCTTGTAGGCTATGCTGAGTGACTGCCCCAAAGTCACCCAGTAAGCTGCCACAGCACAATGAATATTCAATATGAGTCTCCCAAATCCAAGCCTGACATTATATCCACTTCACCAAGGGTCCCCAAGCTTTTTGAGCCTGCGGGTACCCTTTGCAAGTCTGACAAAAGGTGAGGGCTGCTACAGCCACAAAATGGCTGCCATAGAAGGTGACACCAACCACATGTGAGTGAATGAGGCAGAACAAGGATGCCTTTTTAAAATGAACATATTGTCCAAAAATATTTTCTTGTACAGACTTCCAGTTCTATAGTGAAGATCCTTGTGCTGTGGTGGCAGCTTGCTGCCAAAGCGACTTTTCACCAATCTTATCTCTAATGGCCAACCTACTATGGAAAAAGCCCTACCTACTTTCTAAAACATTGGCAGGTGCCAGGAAAAAGGTTAGCAGGAGCCAAGGCACCCCCTGGGTGCCACCCTGGGAACCCCTGCAGTACCCCGCATCACAGCAAGTTTTTAGATATTCAACACAAGTCATGTTCTGCTAGGTTTCATCTTACAACACATAAGAATGAGTTGCTGCAAGTTAGATAAATTATGAAAATAAAAGTCTGAAGAAATGCTATGTTGTAAACAGTTAATCAAAAACTCACATTTCTGTACTGTATAGGTTTAACCAAAACCCACTTCTAGCTAGTATCCTGGATTACAATAGGAGATGACAGCATAACTAAGGGGTTGACATTGGAATAACATTCATATAGACTAATGAGAACTTAATAAATCAAGCTGCTTTGCAGTGACAAATCCATATATTTAATCAGAACTCTTTTCAAGTAATTAGAACTGATGGGTTTAGCAATGTGAGCATTTCATAATACCATAGAAAACCTGAAAGTGCAGAAGAATTCACAAGAATAAGGCTGAGACTGGGAAGGATAGGTAATCAATCAATCAGCTGTAATGGGATAAAGGAGCCCAAACATGCTTGACAAGATTGACATAGCAACATAATGTTTTTAAAGTCAAAACATAATTTCATACCATTTCTCTTTTTTTTACATTTGTATCTGTTATGATCTTAGGCCTAGTGCAGCCTTGAGGGCAAGGAGAAGCCTGTCTAGGAGTTGCTGGTGGGCCTACATGTTCCAAGATTCCTTCTGTTCCTCTGACTGGGTGGCAAAGTGTTTGGAGGGAAAACTAGTCCAGAGGGGGTGGGACCTGGGAGGAAAGCATAAAAAGGCCCAGCTAGAAAGGGAAGTTGTTCTTGGTGGAGAGAGAGTGGTTCTCTCTGGAGCTATGTTGCAGTCAGAAAGGAATCCCTCATCCAAAGGAGGGTGAGTTGCTTTGAAGTTATAGCAAGGGAACATCTAGTCAGACATGTCAGGAATTTCATTTATTTTCACCTTTACTGTTTTTCTTTATTCACTATGCACTAAGAAGTTTTACAATCCACTTATTATTTTTGAGCATTCATAATAAATCTGTTGTTGTTACTTTTAAACTGTCTGGGTCCTCATGTCTCTTCAGTCACGGTTCAAAGGTTTTGTTAAAAAGAAAGATACATGGGTGATTGGGTACTCTGTGCCCTCCCATACAGACTCTTACCAGAGTGGTAGAAGCCAGTGGAAGGCCCTTCCTGGTCCCCTGCTGTGTGACAATATCTAAAAACGAACATAGCTCCCATAGTGCAGATTTTAAAAAATCCAATGGAGCAATGCTCAGATGAGGAGGATTTTTCTACAAATCTGGAAAACTCCTGATTTTGCTTAAAAATTTGAAAAGTTTAAAAAGAGGATCTTACCCAACTCACTGCTGGGGCAAGAGAATGAAGTGGAGGATAAAGGGAAGTGAGGTGGCAGGGAAGAGAACACAGCAGAGTGGAGGATGAGAGAGAGAAAGAAAGAGCAAGTGGGCCATCTGAGGGGTAGGGAGGGGATTAGAGCAGAATTTCCCTTGTCTACTTGCTACTCTAAGCTTGCCCCTCTTGCCATTGTTGGACAGATGATGGTGGAATGCTGAGTTTAAAGATAAAAGCATGTCTTACACACTTTCTGCTCTTAGCTCAGCCCCTCCCTATCAGCTGCCAGGCAATGGCTGAGGGAGAGAGGCTTGGATGAGAAAGTGCATCTGGCATTCTTTCTGCTCCAGTTCCATCCCACCCCCATTACCTGGCTGATGATAGATCAGAAAAAGGGAGAGGGAGAGATGATAACAGGCAGGAGAAATGAACTGGAAGAGGCAGTGGGAAAAGAAAAAAAATGAGGAAGTGGGGTGAGCAAAAGAATAGGTAATGTGGACATGCAGGGGAGAGGGATTCCCCTTCCCAAGGCTCCCCACTTGTATTTTCCTAATAGCAAATGATATCAATGAGAACAATGACTTACCCTCATCCTTCTCTTGCCCTGCATTTACCAGAACAGCACCACAAATCCTCCCCCACACTAGATAAAGTGCATAAATACTTACCCAGCTACTCTGTTTGCAAACTCAATAATGTCATCTTTGGTCCTAGATCCTCTATAGTTGTACGCCAAGTCACCCTTCAACCTAAATAAAAGATAGTTAAACATCTTGGTTAGCCGTGTCTCAATTATAATATAGGCTGGCTGAGTACTGTAAGTGTTTCAATTTCTTCAGCATATTCAGTGAAAGTTAAATGCCAAAAGTAATTAGTGGCTAAAGATACAACTAAGGATCAGCTACATTATAAAATTTAAGAAAAGTAGAAACCTTTTTTGAAAATCATTATTGCTTGGTATGAAGGGGCAGGAAGAAACAATGCAGCTTTTCACAGAACTAATCAGCTGTTATGTGAGAAGGGAGGAGAGAGAACAGAACGTTGGAATACATGAAACTAGGTGTTCCAATCCTCTGATGTGTGCTGCATTACAACCCAGCACACATCAGAGGATCAGAACACTTGGTTCCATGAGTTATCCAGCCATGGCAAGGAGCACCTGGTTTCAGTCCAACTCACTCCTGCCTTTTCTATTTGTCAGCAGGGCTAAAGATATTCTGCAAATACTTGCAGAAGAATTTCAGTAACCAAGCTTTCATCCTCCACTTTGTTTCCCCTCTGCAATAACGTATCTGCATAATTCTAACGTAAGTTAAAAATGGCCAACCAGAATAAAATTGTCTCTGCTCCAAAAGATACACAAAAAGCCAGTTCTCTATGTTTTTCTACTCATCTTAAACAACAGAGAAGGGAATTACACCTCCTTGCTGAGGAAAGCCACAAAAGCAGCTCTGCAGAAGAATAATACTAAGGTATAGTTCAGAAGAACAGTCTTAGGAACCTAAGTGTTTGGGGGGGGGGGGGGGGGGGTTGGAAGCATTTATGTATTAGCATTTTAAGATGCCAGAAGGCATGTTTTACAGGGATTTTACACAGCAAGGTACTGCAATTCAAAGAACTTTTATTACTTCAAATTTACTAAAAGCCCAGAACTCACAAAATGTAGTCTATTATTTAAATTAATCTTTTGTTAACATTTGTAGTTTGCACTTGAGCATACAATATTTCATCTTCACTCATTTCTTTCTTCCAAGCAATTTTAACCAAACCACAAATTAAAAATGCACACATAAAACTGTCATCACAAGAACTCTGCAAACAGCAGGAAAGAAGACTTAAATATACAGAATGAGTAATAATTTTAGTATACAACAATACATGAAGTACAAAGCAGCATGTTGTGACTTTACATATTTTTAAGGCCTTCTGAGTCAATTGTGATCCCAAAAGTGTAGGAGGATTTTTAAAATTATGTAGCAAGACGGTAACAAGCCAGTAGCATTTTAATATACAACTCCAGAAAGCTAAACTTACAGTTTAATGGTTGGATAGCCTCGAACTCCAAACTCAGATGCAATACCTACGGAAAACAGGGATGTACCTTAAAATTCAAAGATATATTACTTTCTCTGTCATAGTTCAAATAATCCAAAACACTTTACTGGCATCCTTACTGAATGTAAACACGGTGCACAGCTTCAAACATTCTACATTTTAAAGGTGCTACTTTCATCATAATCCTGTTTTTAGAGGAAGAAGATACCAGATAAGGTAATTTAAATACATTTAATTTATATTTCCTATCTAGATTATATACAGGCCAGAGGTCTTGCCAGTTCCTTTACTGTATTGCATAGTTAATTTCCACTGTGCTTATATTTTGGATAGAGTTAGCTTTTCTAACAATTACGAAATACAACACAGAGAGCAAGAGCTTCTCTCTTGAACAGCGCGCTTACTAGAATACGAAGTTGCATCCATCTTTCCAACTTTAACTGGAGATCCAGTACTTTTCATCTCTTTACCAACTTCATTCCACACAGGCTCCAGTTTCTTGCAATGACCACACCAAGGTGCGTAAAACTGAGAAAAAGCCAAAAATAAGTAGGATATGGAATCTGTAAACAATCTGTCACACATGAATGTGGAACTTCTATGCAACAGTTTCCTTTACTCTTTTGAGAGTTCAACTTCCCTAATAGCATAAACTTTGGCTCCCTTACAGCATAAACCTATATAGCATAAACTCTGGCCAAGTAGGATGTAAAGTATGGCAGTATTAACATAATTTCATTGGCAGTATTAATATAATTTCATTTTGTCACCCGGGTCTAAAAAACTTCAGTCATCCTTAACTGCAAGCAGAATAGTTTAATATTATTTATCTGTATCTTTACTTCTGGCAATGACACTGTCTTGTGAATTCTGCACACAAAGCTGGATGCGCACAGAAGCATTTTGCCTTCCTAATTTATTTAAGAGTACCTTATGATATGGTGCAAAAAGATAGTGATATTCTCTTCTTCTAAACTACTAAATGTGAAATCTACTCCATCAGCCACTTTTCTATATTAGATTTCTAATTTCTATAGTATTGAAGCTTTACATAACAAACCTCATGATTCTCTTTGCTTTTCCAGTTCTACCACATTTTTAATTGAGATTTTATTTTTACTTTAATCACACTATAGATACATCTAATAGTCTGACTTTCTAACGGATTAGGGCTCTATACTGCTGCTCCAGAGGATTATTCTCAATTGTTCCAGGATTATTCTTAGAATAGCACCTAACCCAGTATCGTTACAGCTGGATTATGTCCTCCATCTCACTCTTCAGTCTTCCACATACAGAAACATTATGTATTCTTCTGTTAGATGCCAGTTAGTAAAGAGGGATGTTTTTGTCTTCTTGGGCAAAGATTATTTTGCAAATATGTGTCAATGGCACTCTTTTGGAATTTCAGGGTTATTTCTACTCATTTTGTAGAAATTCTAGTCATTTTGTAGAAATAACCCTAAAAATATACATGGATCAAAGAACACTTATGAATACTTAAAACAATCAATATTATTTATATAAAGATCAGCATCACACCTAGCTAAAATAAATGCATATTACTTCATATACATAAATCTAAAATATACTGCCTTTTATTATCTAACTATGATGCTCGAGGAGCACTTCAGAGGGCAGTTACCAATTTATTTCTTTTTCCATATATCTGCAAAACAAATGCTCAACTGATCAGCTACTTGATTTCTAGATCACCACAATTAAGACTCTATGATATCAATTAGGACCCTACAATGTCAGATATCTCAACCATCCAAAAGGATAACACTGCATTTGGCATACATAAGAAAATTTGTATCTATATTTATAAAGCTTTCCCAGAGCTAAGATAAACAAGGATGAATTGTGTATTTTAAGCAAGTGTTACTCTTCATACTCACATCTACAAGCCAAATGTCATTTTTACGATTTTCTTTAAACCTAAAAAAAAAAAATTCCAATGAAATATGTATAACACTGAAATGTTTCTACTAGAAATTGACATCTTAACAAACTAATATGCCATTACACCTAATGGTATATACTACTACATAACATGCAAGGTGGTTCCAATTGTTGGTAAGAGACAGAGCCCAGTTGCTGTACTGCTGATGACTTTCATATATTTCACTACTGAAAAGATATAAAAAATAATACATTAATATCGTTGTGCCTAAATTGAGAAATGCTTATTATTGTCGTGTTGTTATATTTCTATCCTGCCATCCCCATAAATGGGCTCAGAGCGGGTTACAACATAAAAACAATAACAATTTATGCATAGTACTGTATTCATTTTAGGCATAGTGATAGTTTTTAAAAATTGACATCCGCCTTTAATTAAGGCATAATGAAAGAAAGGGGGGGAAATGATACTAAACAAAAGATCAGCCCAACAATAACACCAGAATAACATTAATCAAATAAAGAGAACTTAGGCTAGAAGAGATCTAACCAAGTGGATCTTAGTACATAAAGTTTAAAAAAATTAAAGATAAAAAATAGTTTGCCAATATATATCTTTCTACCACCCATATCCAAATCAAGTCAGAGAGTAATTCAACTGCCATTTTATTGCTGTATTCTGTTCAGGTAGCTTTCAACATCCATATCTTCCATTCTTTAATTGATTCTAAGGACCAATTCATATGTTACACCACATACTACATTGTTAGTGTAAACACACGTTTTGTGCAAATACATACATATATTTCTTTGTATATCTGTACAGAATGGTTTGTATGAGCTGACAATGCATGCCACAAACTGATTACAGGGAACTGAAACTGGTCAACCCACCACCAGCACCCAACATATATACCCTGTATAACAATGCAGAGCAACAAGGTGTACTTTAGATGCTTTAATATTTCTGTAGTGTAACAACACTAAAGGCAGGAGTTTTATAATACAATTTCAGTCACATCCTATGAGACTAACTGATCAGGGAATCCACGCAGCCATGACGTTTTCCTTCAAGAGTTGCTACTCACACAGCAGTGTTTCCAAGAAACATATCCAGGGCTTATCTGAAACATTTTAGGTCCATCAAACAAGCACAGGATACTGAGCCCAATAACTTAATATTTCTTTCAGAAAATCAAAGAAAGCATTTTAATCACTGTACCTCTAGACAAGATTTGTCAAATGTGTGACCTGAGGGCCAAATCAGGCCCCCAGAGAGCTCCTATCAGGACCACAAGCAACTCACTGTCATCTACTTCCTTCTCTCTCTCTTGCTTCCTTCTACATCACAGCTTGCTTTGCCTAGCTTGCTCAATCACACAGGAACTACAGAGCAAACTATGTGTTTTCTCCATTGGCTGACACATGAAGCAACTTATGTACAAAGCTCGCAATGCCCAGCCATTTCATGTTTTCCCCTGGGTTTTAGGCTCAAAGCATTGCCCAAGAGATTTCTGCAATGAATGTCAATAAATCAAAAGTAGGTTTGCAACTTATATATGCACACCTGAACAGCATACTCAAGATTGCTACAGCACAGGCATTGTCTCCAGATTTTGATGAAATAATGCATAGCAAGAGGTGCCAGTTATCAGCTGTTAAATAAAGTGCACTGATAGTGCATTATTCAACATGTGTGAAAAGCATCCTGGGTTTTAGTGTCATAACTAAAGATAAAGTTAGCTGCCCAGAATCTAGTATAGACAAATCCAAGTTATTCTAGATCTCTCAACTCACAGACTAAAGTTAGTATGTTAATGACACTCTTTTCTCAATACATCAGATTTAGCAGGTCTTTATCAGGAATACTGCCTGAAATCAGTACTAATTCAGTAGATGAAGATGCCAGCCACCACCTAACATGTGGAAACAATCGAATGAAAGCTTTCTGAGGTAAATAACATCACCTGATATATAATATCCCAGTAAAAAATATCCCTGCAATAACATCCCTTTATTAAAGGACATTTTTCTCTACCAGCTGGGAATTCCATTTATAATTTAGATGCAACATTAAACTGGCTTAATTGGATAGAGAAAAAGTTGTATTTGGTCTGGGTTTCTTGGTCTAAAGAAAACTTGACAAGGTCTGTGCTAGCACAACTGTTTTCTTTGTGGCGCACCCAATGATCCATAAGGCTGTTCAGGGAAGGGGAAGGTAGGGAGGATCCACACTCTGCAAACCTTCTCTTCTTGCAGAAGTTTGGATGCAACTCATTTCCTTTTAAGCTTCTATTTCACATCATGAAGTTTGGTGAAAGCCAATAACTTCAATAGCTTGTAAAATAAGCAGAAAATTGTTTGAGACTATTTTGTTTCAATAGATGTAATCAAGAAAGTTAGAGACTGAGACAAAACACTGTGTTAACAGGGAAAGAAAGGAATTATCACAGCTATTTTAGACACCTGAGACTACTAAAGAGATTGCATATAGGTTCAAATTAATAATTTATGTAGAATCCCCTAGATATGCTCTTGGACTTTCAGTACCCACTGCACAAAGGGCCAAAATGTGCCAAGTATGTGAGCAGGACCCCAAGCCCCATGCAAGTGTATTAGGAAATCCTATGTAGATCTTCTTAGAAGTAAGATCCACTGTATTTGATGGGGTTTACTCCCAGTGAAGAATTATCCGGACTACAGCTTTAGGAAACTGCCATATACTTGCATCTGAATCGAGGCGGCTCGGTGGTACTGATGTTGTTAGACCTATAGGCAGCGTTCGATACCATCGGTTGTTGACTTGCTGTCTCGCCAACGCGGGGATTCAGGGGCTGGCCTTACAATGGTTTTCCTCTTTCCTTGAAGGTCGGGGACAAAGGGTGGCGATTGGGGGTGAACTGTCCCAGAGACACACGCTTGATTGCGGGGTGCCTCAGGGGGCGGTGCTCTCCCCGATGTTGTTCAACATCTAAATGTGCCCCCTTGTCCAGATTGCCCGAAAGTATGGGTTGGGTTGCCATCAGTATGCCGATGACACCCAGCTCTATCTACTTATGGGCGGCCAGCTTGCCTGTGTCCCAGAAAACTTGGACCTGGCATTGCAAGCCGTGGCTACATGGCTCAGACTGAGTGGATTGAAGTTAAACCCAGCCAAGACAGAGGTCCTTTGCCTGGGTCGTCGTGGCCCGGGAAGGGAAACCCCTTACCAGCCTTTGACGGTGCACCACTGACAACGGCGCACAAGGTCAGGAGCTTGGGGGTACTATTGGAGCCTTCCTTGACAATGGAGGCTCAAATAGCAGCCACTGCCAAGTCCGCATTCTTTCATCTTAGGCAGGTGAGGCAGTTGGCCCCTTTCCTGGAGCATGACGATCTGGCAACGGTGATCCACGCAACGGTCACCTCAAGGTTGGACTACTGTAATGCCCTCTACATGGGGCTGCCCCTGTGCCAAACCCGGAAGTTGCAGCTGGTGCAGAATGCCACTGCCCAGCTGCTATTAGGGCTTCCTAGATGGGAGCACATCCAGCTGGGGCTCCGGGGACTGCACTGGCTGCCAATAATATACTGAGTTCAGTACAAGGTGCTGGTTATTACCTTTAAAGCCCTATATGGCCTAGGACCTGCCTACCTTAGGGACCGTCTCTCTCCACATGTTCCCCAGAGAGTGCTGAGATCGAGTTCTCAAAACCTGCTTGCAATCCCCGGGCCAAAGGAGGCCCGACTTAAGTCAACCAGAGACAGGGCCTTTTCAATCACAGCCCCTTGCTGGTGGAACCAGCTACCGGAAGAGGTGAGGGCCCTGCGGGACCTTGGGCAGTTCCGCAGAGCCTGTAAGACAGTCCTCTTCCGGTTGGCATACAACTGATCGGTACTTGAAAATTTCGAATAGAAGGCTGTAGTATGGTACTTTGGTTCAGGCTTTGTTTTACTGTTTTATTGTTTAAATGTTGTAAATTGATGTATTTTAAAACTTAATCCTATGTTAGAACTTCTCTGTTGTGAGCCGCCCTGAGCCGCTTTGGTGGGAAGGGCGGGATATAAACTAAATAAAATGAAATGAAAACACCTCTTATTAAAACAAAGTAGTTAATAACAAAGTAGATAATAAATGCAAACAAGCACTTAATCCAGTGGTCATCAACCCACAATGAGTCACAAAGTCCTATAAAGCTATTTTAAACTGATTTTTGGAAGTACATTAATAAAAAGCAAGGACACCACATATTTTGCCTTTCTTTGCACACAGAGAACCAGATAGATCATTCAGTGACAAAGATTCTTTTCAGAACAGACAAGTTTGAGAGTCCTTTCTCCACAAAAGCTCTCCTCTGCCTTCTTTCTCTTCCCCATGTCCCATAGCTAACCTATCTCCCAATGTTCCATATATATTACAAAAGAACATAAGAGAAGCCATGTTGGATCAGGCCAATGGCCCATTCAGTCCAACACTGTGTGTCACAAAGTGGCCAAAAAAAACCAAGTGCCATCAAGAGGTCCACCAGTGGGGCTAGAAGCCCTCCCACAGTGCCCCCCAAGCACCAAGAATACAGAGCATCACTGCCCCAGACAGCGAGTTCCAACAATAGGCTGTGGCTAATAGCCACTGATGGACCACTGCTCCATATGTTTATCCAATCCTCTCTTGAAGCTGTCTATGCCTGTAGCTGCCACCACCTCCCGTGGCAGTGAATTTCATGTTAATCACCTTTTGGGTGAAGAAGTACTTCCTTTTATCAGTTCTAACCCGACTGTTCAGCAATTTCATTGAATGCCCACAAGTTCTCGTATATTACTACCAGTAACTATCACAAATGTGACTTCTTTTCTGTTACATGACTCCCTGTAATATTGAACACACTGATTTATGCCAGAATTAAAAACAAAAATAATGCATACTTACGAGTCATCTAAGTCTTCCACAAATGATGCATTTACAGCTAGGATAAATGCAGCAACTGTCCGGGATAAGAAAGGAACAGGAGAGAAAAAGGAAAAGATATCCTTGTCTATAACATTAAACAAAACATAAAATGCTTGTTCATCTCTTATCTGATCCATCCTCCCAACCCCCAGAATTAGCTTCCACAAAGTACTGCTAAGCAGATGCTCTCTCTAATTCGGTGACTTCTAATGCACCACAACAT
Source organism: Heteronotia binoei (assembly GCF_032191835.1). Classification (NCBI taxonomy): domain Eukaryota; kingdom Metazoa; phylum Chordata; class Lepidosauria; order Squamata; family Gekkonidae; genus Heteronotia; species Heteronotia binoei. Next base: position 94,249,588 of record NC_083229.1, read on the forward strand.
GAATTCCATGTTTCTCTATTGCAGGAACCTGACCTGGATAGCCCAGGCTAGCCTGATCTCATCAGAACTTAAAAGCTAAGCAGGGTCAGACTTGGCTAGTATTTATATAGATCACCACAGAAGTCCAGGGTTGCAATGCAAAGGCACACAATGGCGAACCACCACTGAATGTCTCTTGCCTTGAAAACTCCATAGGGTCAACCATCAGTCAGCAGTGACTTGATGGCCAAAAACCTCCAAACAGCAATCAGAACTTCAACATAGCTGTGTTTGCATAGACTTCCATTCCCAAAAAGATACATAAATTAACTCATTGGCACAAATTCTTTTATATAATAACACAATTATTTGGAGTTTAAAAATTAAACATTAAAATTGCTGTGCCACAAATGGTATTACACAAACTACAAGCTGTACAGTTTCCATATTCAGTCTTCTGGAATATTACAGAAACAGTACAAATTCATTTAACCTTAAGCGCTGGATTTTTAAAAGCTGCAATGGTCCATATGTATTTGTACTGAATTAAATATGGCAAGACTGGCATTTGCACATCATTGGACATCTCAATCGCAAGTATGAATGATGAATAAACTATGGGATGTCATGAAATACAGTAAAGTAAGGAGTCACTGGGAATGTTGCTGGCATTCTATGCTTGTTACATCAAAATATGGCATTGATTAATAATGATTATACACAATTGAACATACGGTATATATGAACATATGAAGCTGCCTTATACTGAATCAGACCCTTGGTCCATCAAAGTCAGTATTGTCTTCTCAGACTGGCAGCGGCTCTCTAGGGTCTCAAGTAGAGGATTTTCACGCCTACTTGCCTGCACCCTTTTTGGAGATGCCAGGGATTGAACCTGGGACCTTCTGCTTACCAAGCAGATGCTCTACCACTGAGCCACTGTCCCTTCCCTGATTATTATTATTATTTGTATTATTATTATTAAATTATTATTTGTATTGATTTAATGTGTGCCTCCTCTCCAGAACTCACTTTGTATGTACATATTTGTGCACTTTCATTTGTTATAATTCTGTCTTTTAAACTTTCAAAAAATAAAAATACAGCCAAAAATAGTCTCTGCATTATTTACCCATATTGCTGACAACTGAAAATGACAACTCTATTGTGTTTGAAGTGGAAATGCGAGATGACTTGCAGTACAGCTGCTATTACAGGTAGAGGAAACCAAGTAGGAGGGGCTTATAACAAGATTAATATATAACCTAGCCACATGTTGCACATATGTGCATGGGCGTTCACAATTGCTCTGTTTAATGAGTTCCATGTATCAGACTAGGTTACGGTTCATAGTCACGAATCTCTTAAAAAGGCACTGTCAACAACAGTTAATTTTACTATTCTGCTATTGGATTTTAACTTTGTACCACTTTGCATTTCAAATCCCACCAGCTATATGTGGCTCTGCTTACTGCACCTCATTCCTCGTCTGAAGAAGTGTGCATGCACACGAAAGCTTACGTTCTGAATAAAACTAAGTTGGTCTTAAAGGTGCAATCGACTCCTATTTTGTTAAACAACAGGGAAGTTTGAGTACCTTCCAAAGAAAAGGATGAGCAAGAATTACTGCTTCATAAGCATCTTTTTGTGCACAGCTAAAAATACACTGCCAGCACCTTGAGGGCAGTTAAGTGGATGTTGAGTTTATCATCATTATCAGCCTCACCAGTGAATTATGCGCGACATGGGAAATGCACTAAACAGTGCTTTGAAATGCTGCACCTCACACACCTGCTTCCTTGTTAGCTCTTTGCAACTACCCACACAAAATTCTCCGCTCCCATCAACAGACAACACCACGGGCTGCAACATGGACAAACCTAAGGAAGTTGCTTCTTCAAGCCCCCACCCTCGAAGCAGAACTCCCCAGCAAGCTACACGTTCGCGCCAAGCCGACCCTTCCCCGTCAAGTCGGAAACCAAGCGGCTTCCGCCCATCTCACCCATTCACTCCACGACCACCTCACCACCACCCCCCACCCTCATCCCGCTTCCCATCTCCGACGCCGTTTCCCCTCCCCGCCCATACCAGTCGCCCACAAAAGGCTACGCCGCTCTCTTTTCGTGGCTACCATACTGACAGGAACCGGCACAGCCAACAACCCTCCGGAAGGGGAAACAATACTCTAGCCCCACCCCCCACCCCAGCCCCCAGCGGCGCAGGCGCTTCGGCAAGTCAAGAAAGGAGGGATAGTTGCTAAGCAACGGGCTCGATGTCAGTAATCCCTGCCTCGCTGTGTCTTGGAGGCAAGAAAGAGGCAGCGGGTTTCCCAGTCTGCCAGCTCCTTCGGTATCCTGCAAACGGGGGGAGGGGGGGGAACGGCGCTGGGAAAGTGAAGGAGGGAACGTCTGTCAGGCCAGCCTAAAAAGAAAGTGCTTGGCGAAGGCGGCCGGACAGGCCCGTCTCTCTCTGATAGGAGAGAGGCCGAGCTCGGCGACCCCCAGTCCGCGCCAGAGTGAGGCAAGGCGGCGCTGTCCTAGTTCTCACTGGGGCGGGGGCGGCGTGCAGCCCGCCCCTCTTCAAGCTGAGGAGGCCCTGGCAATGGGAATCCCTGGGACTGTGTAGCCCCGTTGGAGAGAGGAACCAGCTTGGGGCATGTGCTCCTCACTGCAAAGGCATCAGTAAAAAAACTTCATCTCCTTGCTTGCCAGGAAGTTGCTAAAGCTGCAGTGTCGTCAAAGGTTCTCGGTGAAACCAGTGCGCGTTGGTTTAGAGCAGGGGTGGGGAAACTTTTTTCTGCCAAGGGCCTTATGGATATTTATAACATCATTTGCGGGCCATAAAAAATTACCAATTTAAAAAACAGTGCTCTGTCAAAGGAGAATGATTCAGGCCAGCAAAATTAATGCAAATAATTGTTTTTTCTATTTGAAGTCATGTGGGGAGAGCTTAATCTGACACACACGCACCTGGCCCGTCACGCTAGGCAAATGCATAGGTCCAGGGCTTTTTTGAAGAAAAAGCCCAGCAAGACCTCAGTAGCATATTGGTACACATCCCCTAATATTAGGTCACACATCCATTAGCATATTAGGCCACACCATCTGGGATAATCAAGTGCAAACTAAACTGTGACAGTAACTTTACCTGGCCCCACAGCAATTCTGGCCAGCCAGCCAGGCCCCAGGGAGGCTGCCGCACAGTACATCTGGGCCCTGTGATCCCTGCCTGGCCATGGGGAGGCTGCTGCACAGCGTGGCTGGGTCCCATAATCCTTGCTTTCCAGCCAGGCCCCATAGAGGCTGTCACATGGCTCGGTTTGGCCCAGCAATCTGCAAAGGCCACACCAAGTAACCTCGAGGGCCGTATAAAGCCCTCGGGACAGAGGTTCCCCACCCCTGCTTTAGAGAATGAATGTGTGGGCTGGAAATGTTTTTTTAAACATCATTCCCTTATACTCTTACTTGAAAGAAAGACCACTGGTGAATCTCCTGATGGGACCTGGGTTTTTTGGCCACTGTGTGACTCTCGGAGTGTTCGACTGGATGGGCCATTGGCATAATCCAACATGACTTCTCTTATGCTCTCTTAAAGTAAACAATGTGCAATTGTCAGAATAAGTAGAGTAGGAGATGTATAAAAGGAATGACAGGACCGCCCATTGGAAACAATGGGAGAGGCTTTAAGACCCATTGGAAATAATGGAAGACAGGAATGTCAGTTGACTTGCATGAGCTCCGTTAAAATACATTGCAGCTCAAGAGTTGCAAAGAAAATGTAGAATGCAGTTTTCATTAAGGTCTCTGGGACAAGCTAGACTACCTGGGACTGGAATGACAGCCCCAAGAGTGGAATGACAGTCCCTAAGGGTATCAGAAGTGTCTTTGGACTGGAATGGTCCCATAATAGAATGACAGCCCCAGGGGTAGCAGAAATGTTCTAGGACTTGAATGAGAGACCAAGAGTGGAAGGTACCCAGGAGTAGCTGGTGTGTTATGGGACTGGAATGACAGGCACCAGAATGGAACTACAGCCCCTAAGGGTAGAATAAATGTTTTGGAACTGGAATGACAGGATCCTTAATGGAATGACAGCTCCTGGGGCTAGCAGGTGTATTCTGGGACTGGAATGGCAACTGTGATGGAACAGAGCAACATCAGCTAGTGAGCCCTGCTCTGCCTACCCCTTCTGTGATTTTGACCTGGCACTTGATGGAACCATTCCAATCCGATATCTCAGGTATTACTGCCACCACTGGCCCTGTCTTGAGCAGTCTCCTAACCTCTTTCTGGCATCACTTTTATGACTGTGAACTGAAAAGGTGTATTAATGTGTTATGATTGGCTCAGTTTTTTAAACTGAGTTTGGTAGTACTGAACCAGTTGTCAAGTCACATCAGAGATAACCTGTGATTGTCAGTCTTTTTCCTCTGAAAGATTGTAGACTTAAATATTACAACAGTTCTAACTTAATTGCCAATAAAATTTGATGATAAGATGTACCGCTAATTTTACTGCTTTGCTTTTTGATTCATGATGTTAGAAGGACATCTTGTGGTATTAATGGGGCATAATTTCTCTTTCACACCCACATATCCCAACCTTCCACCATTTTCTTGCTATTAGTTATTTTGTTACCAATACCACTGACAGTGGACCCTTTTGATGTTTGAGTTTTTGTTCTTGGGAATACTTTCACAAGTCAGTCACGAGAAAAATAACCTATGACATGACAGGAAGCCATTCTTGGTATCTCTCTCTGATTGGTATGTATATATAGTTGTAACTCTTGTCATTGACTTTATACTCATGGGGATGGCCTTCAAGATCAGTCATGTCATTATGACTAAATAAAGTGTGCACCCCATCAATATATTGAAAAGCCATTACCAACTTGTGAACTCCAACGGTCCACAGAGCTAAATATTTCAGATTCTTGTGTATCATCAGCATACTATTTTTATATACTTGCCCAGCAAACTGAAGGACAATTACACACTTTTAAATCCACTGAAATTAATTGTCTTAGAAGCATGGAATGGTTTAGGATTGCACTGTCACTAACTGGATAAGATATCTGGGATTTTTTCACACTTTGGGGGTTTGACCCCTTTGTACACTGTCCATATCATACTTTTAATATGTATGACAGCGTTTCAGATATAATCATCAAATTGTGTGTAGCGATGACTATTGCCGTTCTGAAACACTAACAGTGCAATCCTGGACAGGTTCACTGAATTCATTGAAATCAATGAGATTAGAAAAGTAGTTCTGTTTAGAATGGGTAAAATCCCGTGGTCAGAAATACTTATGGAGAAGGGAGTTGAAGAGGGATGGAAATTCCTTAAAAGCAAAATATTGAAGGCACAAATACAAAATTCCTATGAGAAGGAAAAATAGGAGGAGCCTAAAGAAGCCAAGGTGGCTCATAAACAGCTCTCTAAAGACTTGAGGAATAAAAAAGACTCATTTAGGAAATTGAAAGAGGGTCTTATAACCAAGGATGAATATAAACAAATAACTAGTGCTTTTTATCATTATTACAGTGAAATCCTAGAATCATAGAGATGGAAGGGACCACCACGGTCATATAGTCCAACCCCCTACATGATGCAGGAAATTCACAAATACCTCCCCCCCCCTCACATCCCAAGTGACCCCTGCTGCATGCCCAGAAGATAGCAAAAATCTCTAGGATCCCTTGCCAATCTGGCTGAGAGAAAAAATTCTGATTGACCCCAAAGTGTCAGTCACCATTTTCCTGGGTGTGTAAGAAGGGCCCACAAGAACCAAGCACTGATGCAACCCTTCCTGCCCTCTGTTTTAAAATCTCAAAAGAAGTGCTTTATTCATGAATGCAGAGGTACAAAACAAGCTGACATTAATAAAGCACTTCTGTTTAGTGTGTAAAACTATTCAGTGTGTGAAAGATTACTTCCAAATGTATATTTGGAAAAAAAAATGGTAACTGAAATCACCATTTATAAATAGTAATCAGGATTTAACTTAAACATACTCAACATTGGGGAACAGGAAAAACGTCCTTCTAAGCAGAATGAAACGCTGTGCTTATTTACCTGGCCCTGTGGCACTTTGATGAGTGACAGATTTATTATAGCATAAGCTTTAGTGGATTTGAGTCTCAATATATGAACTGCTAACAATTGCAGCACTTCAGCTGAGTGGGTGTGCTAATGACTGAATTTCTGTTTAATAGAATTGTTCCAAATGGACTACACCATTACAGTGAAACACATTCAAAGAGATATGTGCTAGACTAATATATACGTTTTTTTCTCCCTTAATACAGTTTTAGGGAACGAGTTCATGAATATTTATGTACAACTTGATTGTGTTATAATTTTCACACGTGATGGCAAGCAAGCTTGCCAATCATTTTTGTTCCCAAAGCCACATCAAACTCACTGTAATGCATAAAGATGTATATTTTTTTAAAAAAATGGTTCTACATCCTGATTATAATATACAGATATACATGTAACAGCTCCCAGTAGTAGAAATCAATAGAACTACAAAAACTTTAATGCAAACCAAGTTAGCCTAGTTCATCCTTTAATGCCTTCTCCTTGTTGCAGTCTCTTTATAACAGCTTTAGTCAAAAATGTCAGAGGTTTTTTATGCTTACGTAGAAGACTTTTTGATGGCTGAAAAACTTTTAGGCATATCTATCAGTAAACTGCTTCTAGGTTCCCTCTGCATCCATTCTGCTTATCTTCATATTCTGTAATAGTTCCATACATGTCACTACCTCGACTGCAGGAAATACTGGTTAAAGAAGAGATTCAAGACTGGCTTACTCCTAATAATAAACACTGAAGTGGTATTGAGAGTTTTTCACCATCAAAATACAGACTTTTGCATATCGTTGGAGAAGAGGATCAGGAATAGCTTGCTCCTAATATAAACATAATGTAGAGAGCATTTGCCAGCAAAATTCAGAAGGCTTTTGTTTTTTGTTAGAAAAGAGGTTCAGGACTGGTTTGCACCTTATATACTGTGACGGAATCAAAGGGTTAATAGAGAAGCTGAGGACTCGGAGAGCCCTGAGTCATGTGACCCGAAGGTGGGGGCCAGGGGTGCTCAGAACTCTCAAGTCCTGAGTGACAGATAACGGCTCAGAGATTAACTGTCAGAGAAAAAAACGGTCAGAAAGAGAGAGCTGGACTGAGAGTGTGGTGTGAGAGGCTTGGTGTGAAGTGAAGCTCTATATGCACTCTGTGAAATCAGCCAGGTGGCTGAGCGTGAGGTATATCTCTAGGTCACGAGTGCCCTCTAAGGAAGAGGAAGGTGACAGAGAGTGTCTAAGTGGAAGACCTTAGTGGTCACAGACATACGATACACTGCTCCTAAGAGTTTATAAGGTGGCTGAGGGAGAGCCGTGGGTCTGAGGGAGTCAGGAGAGCTGGGGCTTGTCAAACCAGATGACTCGAGGGACCAGGCACTCAAAGCCCAAGAGGCCAGCCTGATTAACGTTTGGGAGAGTGGATTAATTGAAGAACTGTGTACCCTGAAATACCTCAGAGCATTGCTGGAGGGTCTAGCTGACATACTGTAAAGAAAATGTTATTCCTACAAGATACAAACTAGCCTCTGTACATACATCCCATCCCCCAGTTAAAGCCTATTTTGTAAATAAAGCTCTATAGTTTGCTGTTACGTTCTCTGGTGCCTGTGTGATTGGGAAAGACTTCGAATCTGCGGTGGTCCCCTGCTCATCTACCGTATCAGACCCCCGAAGAGACTAACGTATATTTAGCTGCTGTCGCTGAGGCTGGAGGCGATAGGCTGGCGTCGCCATAGAAGGTTGTGATATATACATATAAACAGTTAAGGGTAGGGTTGCTAATCCCAGTTAGGGGCATGGGATCCCCTGGTTTGGAGGCCATCCCTCCACTTCAGGGCCATCTGAAAGTGGGGGTGGGGATGGAAATATCTGCTGGGTATTCGATTATACCATATGGAGACTGGTTCCCATAGGGTATAATGGAGAATCGATCTTTGGGTATCAGGGGTTCTGGGAGGGCTGGTTTTTTTAGGTAGAGGCACCGAAGTTTCAGCATAGCATCTGGTGCCTCTCCTCAAAACACCCTCCAAGTTTCAAAAAGACTGGACCAGGGCGCCTAATTCTATGAGCCCCAAAAGAAGGTGCCCCTATCCTTCATTATTTCCAAATGGAGGAAAGGCATTTAAAAGGCACACATTCCCTTTAAAAGTAATGGCCAGAACTCCCTTTGGAGTTCAATTGTGCTTGTCACAACCAGGATTTTTTTTGTAGCAGGAACTCCTTTGCATATTAGGCCACACACCCCTGATGTAGCCAGTCCTCCTAGAGCTTACAGGGCTTTTATTACAGGGCCTACTGTAAGCTCTTGGAGGATTGACTACATCAGGGGTATGTGGCCTAATATGCAAAGGAGCTCCTGCTACAAAAAAAGCCCTGGTCATAATCTTGTTTCTGGCTCCACCCCCAAAGCCCCCAGTTATTTCCTAAGTCAGACCTGGCAACCCTAGTTAAGTGGCATTGGTAAGTTCTTAATAATAATATTTTCAATTGTTCACTTACATCCAGGTTTGTGTTGTATCTTATTACAATCACCATGATTTATTCCAGGATGATACATTTTGAAAGAGATTGCAGAGAGCATTTTGCCAGCCAAACTGCATCTGTCTAGAGAAGAGGTGAAGGCTTGGCTTGCACCCAATATCAACACTGAATTGTACCAAGAGGATGATAACTTTGATGAAAATAGGAATACTCCATCCTGAGGAAGACTTTTGGCTAGATGAGTCCATATCCGGGTGCTCAGATAATGGACTTTTCTTTGTAATCTTGTGAAATTGTACTTCTTTATAGTGTGTACAAAAGATTTGTATGATTTTTTTTAAAAAAAGTTTTACTAAAAGTGTTAGCATGACACAGTGTTTGTATTTCCTGTAATATGAACTGTGATCCCAGGTTGATGTTTTTAGTACCACTACTGCCACCGTTTACAGCAGCTGTTGCAGCTACCACATTCACATTGGCACACCTGCTGGCGAGAAGCAATGTCAACTGATCAACACATGTTACTAATTATTATTGGCATTTAGGCCTAAACTGAGCAGCAAATCAGGGAGTTTCCAAACTTCAACTGAAATACATAAACTGGGCAGAACCTCATTTAGAATGATTGTTGCCATAGATGACAGCTCTGTCAAAAGCGCATATCAGGTGTGGTATATTTGCTCCCAATGTGACAGGAATTGCTAACAAGCTGGCATTCAGTTTGCTACAAAAAGATAGTCAGGTAAGCATGGTCTTCTTTACAGTCTGTGTTCACGAGAAATTATATTGTCAGTTTTGGCAGTGAATCTTCTTGTATCTATTGAATTCAGTGAGACTGCCTGAGTGCACTTTAAAGGGTGTGATCCTATGTAGAGTTGGGAATGCTCAGTGGACAACACACAGCCTACATCTGGCCATGCTGAATTTCTGTAAAGTGAGATAGTGAAGATGAAAGTGCAGCATAAGTGGGTGGAAGGAGATAGCTGAACCCTTTCCCTATCTGTAGTTTCTCATCCCAGAACTACTTGCCAGGATCTTTTTTTTCCCGTCAGGGTTTATTTTGGTTCTTAGAACCACGAGACAAAAAACCAAACAAACTGAAAATAAGCTATTCCAGGATTTGTACTATCGGGGGGGGGGGGTGTTTGGGAGGGGGGTAGAAAAAACCCAGCAGGAATCATTTGCATATTAGGCCACACCCCTTGATGCCAAGCCTGCCAGAACTGCATCCCTGCTCAAAAAAAAGTCCTGGGTACTATGCAAACTTGAAAGATTTCAACTTCCCTTGCCCACTTATCCTTAGTCATGGGAATTGATTATCTAGTTCTGAGACAGATTATACTGTACAGTCTTAATCTGATCGTAAACCCAGTGACTTTATTAACTTTACAGGAGACCAAATCTCTAGTTCAAGTTCACCTATATTTGGATTGTTGTTGCAAGTCAAAGTTGCATCAGACAGATAACATGTAGTGCTTGGAGTGTCAGATCCAAGTTTGAGTCCCCACTCTGCCATGGAAGCTTACTGGGTGACTTGGGTCAGTCATTTACTGACTCCATCCTGCCATGGAAGCTTACTGTGTGACTTGGGTGTCATTTACTCCCTGAGCCTAGCTTACCTTACAAGAATAAACTAGAGAAGAAGAGGACAATCTATTGATAGCTCCTTTGGGAGAAAAGTTGGGTAGAAATATCTAAATCTGATTATCTTTACGATTCTTATGAATGTTATCAATGAATAGTCAGATGGATGTCTATTTTGTTACTATCATAGATTTCTGGAGGTTTCCCAGTGGTGAATGAAATTAATATAAATCTTGTATTATGTCAGTGATTCAAATCCAAAGTTGCTTGTTCATAAAAAGTAATGTCAGAAGTGATACTTAATACAAACACCCTGATAAAATTTTATTACACATGATCAACATACAGCTTTGGATATGTGGATGCAAGTTTGAGACTATCTGGAAAACTTAGCAGAATGTTTATTTTATGGGCCCTACAGTGTTTTTGGAAAGCTGTGTTGATGCCAGATGTTAAGATGAAGCTAGATTTGTGATATCCCCTTTGGAAGCTGAGAGAGCCACTTTGAAGCTAAATGCAACATGATTTAACCTTCCAGAATCCCACTGATTTTACAGAACTCTGCATCTCCTCTTCTGGCTTGAAAGCTATAAAGCAAAATAATGTTCCGTTGGCTTGTGAACAACATTGTCAATGTCTTGAGATCTTAAAATAAAACATGTTTAGTATAGTCATCTTGAGATTGTCCAAGCTGCCTACAGACATATCAGCACCCTGCTGTTAGCAGAACTGGGGGTATCATGAGGTGTTGGTCTCTTGGAACAAGACAGCCAAATGAGAGAGCCCTTTGCCATCTGTACATCTCTCTCTTGAAACATGTTCTTTATATTTGCAGGTCTGCTGTAAATAAAAATGCTTAAAGCAGTATCCTTACTATCAGTGGGATAAAACTGAACACATATTATGGTTTCCATCTCCCAGATTTCTCTTTGAAGTGGATTCCTTTTTTTCAGAAAGTGCTCTTTTTACTGCAGAAGAAAAATGCCTCTGCAATTGAAGAGGAGGGATACATTACAATATGCATATAAAGTCAACGTCTGTATAACCTTGTGCCTTTTCTTCCATGTAGGGATGCCAACCTCCAGATGGGACCTGGGGATCCCCTGGAATTACAGTTTGTCTCCAGAGTTCAGAGATCAGTTTCTCTGAGAACACAGATGCTTCTGAGGGTAGACTCTGTGGCATTGTACCCCAGTGAGGTCCTTGTCCTATCCAGGCTCCACTCCACTACCAAATCTCCAGAAGTTGTCCAAACTGGAGCTGGCAACTCTACCCCTCCTGCTCCCTGGCAACCCTACTTTCACAAAAGGCTGTGTCTTTGGGATTTTTCTGTTATGCTCATTCAAGATAAAGCTGCAGGTTCTTAGTGCCTTCAGACATCCATTTTTATATATTTGGATGGACAGTAACGAAGAGGTCTTATATCCAGTCTGCCCCAGCTGCCCCTCCCCAGCTGACCTTTCCTAAAACAAGAATGCAGCAGCCCAAGGTACTTCCACCCCTCCTCTTTATGCAGTGGTTCTGCCAGTGGCCAGGAGTGAACTGGAGATCCTAAGCACCCAGGTGAGTAACAAGCTCCGCCCATCTTTGTGTGTATGGGTATGCATCTATATGGTTCCTCTATGCCTGTGATTACATAAAAGGAGCAAGAGAGCATTTGTGTCCTTGCATCTTGGATCTGTCAAATGCATGTGAATACATGTGGGCAGACCGTGAGAGAATAACGGGTCAGTGTTTATTTCCATGCTTAGTTCTCCAGTTCCAATATACTTCAGTTTGTAGTCAAGCTCACTATCTTCTGAGTGCGTTTTGATGTTCTAACGTTATGTAATTTCTATGTATGCAATAGAAGGCAACTGTCTGAAACAGCTCACGTTCTTGAGTTTTCTGTTTTGCATTCATTTTTACTTTTTTTTTGTGCCTGTGATACACCTGCAATATATATCATAGTGAGCCATTTTGTATGTGGGTGGTATTATTCAGTAGCAGAGGACTTCCAGCCATGCACAATATCTGTATACATTATATGGACAGAACATTTTATGTGGATTCCACTCCACTGGACTGTGCAACAAGCCCCACACAAATATCAGATTTTTTTAGAAGTCAGAAACTTTAATAATTTATCTTTAGCTTTTTCAAAGGCAGCACCTAGGGTTGCCAACCCTAGCTGGAGGCTGGGAATCTGAAATTACAACTGATTTCCAAATGACTGTTCAGTTCCCCTGGAGACCTGAGGTCTCTCACCTCCCCAAACCCCACCTTCCCCAGGCTACACCCCCAAATTTTGAGGTATTTCCCAAGCAGCAGTTGGTAACCCTAGCAACACCCAATCCCTCAAAATGCCAGTACTGAACTATGACATTTGAAAAGGAGAACAGAGTTCTGGTGGTCATTGGGAAGCATAGTTAACTATTTTAGCTGTATGGAGGGGTGGGGTTAGAGCAGTGGGGAAGAGAAGCTTGCTTCCTCAACATTCCTTTTAACAAATACTACAATTTAAGGTTATGGTGGTCAGCTGGTGAGAAAGAAAAGTATCAATTTGGCCTGCTCTTTAATTATAGCTCAGTATGTAAAACTAAGAAGCATCTAAGCCTTTTTCACAATGTAAGTACTATGACATCATGCTAATGTCTGTAGCTCCAGCTACTGTTGAAGACACAGGAACATAGGCTATTAAAATAATTGTAGCCTTGTTAGGGATTGATTACATATCCTGAATTAGAGGTAGAGTTATCTGTCAGATCATAATGCTATCATAATGGTGATGATCACAATCTGGAGTCACGAGTGTCCAAACTTTACCTCAGCCACAACTCAGTGAATAACCTTAGACAAGCCACTAAGTCACACTCAATTTCCCTACTGCAATATGAGAACAACACTGACCTCCCTTAAAGTGTTGTTGCCAGAATTTGTGAAATGGATGTGAAGAAAAACACAATCAGTAGTATTTCTCTGGATCACTTATGAAAATAGCCTTAGGTTCAGCCAATGATCTTTGCCAAAAGCATTTTTTAAAATGTTATTTGAATTAATGAGTGGGATTTTCAAGTAAGCATTCTTCAGTTCTGGTGTCAGTATTCTGTAAATCTAATTGAAATCAATGGGAGTTTTTGCAGTGATGTCTGTGGGTTTTGAAAAAGTCAGTTATCTTGAAATAGTACTATGATTGACACTCTGCTGCTATTAACAAAGAGTTTCACCTCTGACGTTAATCTGATTTTTCTTTGGAAAGCAAAATAGCATCTGTGATCACTAAAGCTCATTTGGATATTCTTTTAAAATGTTGGCAAAACAGATGAGCTTAACATTTTGGAATGATAAATCTTGGCATATGTGCTATCCCATTAGAATTATTATTTTCATTTGAGTGTTTGCCCTGTCGCCAGGAGATAAGATAGTTGCCAGAACATATATATCACACCAATTAAATATTGTGAACTTAACAATTGCCTGATTTGAGAAGCAGTATATTTTCACAAATGTGTGTTGCAATGGACAGTTCCTCCCATTTGAAATTGTGGTGACATGTATAGCTAAGATCTAGAACAGAAATAATAACTTATTTTGACCCTTAGCTTCAAGCACACATGTTGGATTTTCGTTTTGTTAATAATTAATATGCTTTCTGTCTTCCCAGCATTGAACATAATACCATCCATTAGTGTACAGCATCTACGCCAAGCTAAAACAATCAATTATTATTAGATGCCTGGGCCCAGGATCATCAACGTGCCCCACAATCATGCAGCCTGATGCCAAGAAACCCAGATTACCACCCACCCCTGACCACCCTGGGACCCAGACTCATCCACTTTCCAGAGTCAGGCCCCAGCAGCAGCAAGCTCCCAGGACCATCAGGGGGACCTGAAGGAAACCAAGTGCACTGGCCATGAGCAGAGTCTGATGTAGCCACTCAGCCAGCAGAGGCTGGCTCCGGAGGCTCAGGCAGGGCATCAACAGGCGAGATTGCAGCAATGCTGGGGGTCTGCAGGGGCACACCTCCAACCACCCTAGGAGGCCAGCCATACCCCGACCTCAGTAAGAGTGGGAAGCAGTCAGTTTTACCACAATGGATACAAGGGTAGACCAACTCACACAAAATGTGTGGCTATCATAGGGAGGGCAGCCCTGGCCCATGATATGGGGCAGGTGAGGGATTGGACAGGAGCCAAGATCAGTATCCCAGAGAGCCAGTCACCCAGGACCACTAGTGATAGGCAGAAGCTGAGGCTGTGGGCAGAATAGGGGGAGGGACATCTGACAGGAGAAGAAGGGTATAAAAGGTTTATGAAGCACACCAGGGAAAAATTGCCAGGAAGTCTGAGCAAGAGACTGGAGGCCACCTGGGCAGGAGGAAGAGGATGGAGCCTTACCCCCCCTCCTAGTATTCTGAGGACTGTGGAGCCTCCTGACACAACAAGTGAGATGGCGGAAGATGCCATCCCCCAGTAGATGGCTTTACAGAGTAACAGCAGATTTAAAAAAAAAATCTTGTTGAAGAATAGATAGTGAAATGTGTTTTGAAATGTCAGAGTTTTTCTAAAAACGTACATCATTCCATCAGTAGAGATGGGCACAAACCAGAAAAATGCAGTTCATGTCAGTTTGTGATCGAACTTCAAACTGAACCACCAACTGAACTGGGAGGTTCATTCACGAACTGAATTGGCTCATGCCCCCATAAACCCCATTGAAAGGGATCTCAAGTTCCTTTATATGAGGTTTGCAGAAAGCCCAACAAACAGCTGAATGGTGGGGAGCAGTCTGCTTCCTGCTGCTCAGCTGTTCTGGCTGTTATGCAATCCCTTTAACCTTTAAAGGGAGTGCACAAGAAACCCTGAAAAACAGCTGAGTGGCAGGGAGGTACTTCCAGCTTCTCAGCTGTTTTCTTTATTGTGCAGTTGCTTTAAAGGGACTGTCAAACCCTGAAAATGGTTGAGTGGTGGGGAGGCACTCCCAGCTGCTCAGCTGTTTCCTTTTCTTGTGCAGTCCCTTTAACGGGACTGCACACAAAAGCCTAAACAAAAACCTGTTTTTGCAACTTTCTCAGGTCGTTTTCGCACTCACCTCCAGCCGGCGCGACCCCCCTCTTCACCGCGCAGGATCTGCGCGGATTTCGCACTAAATGCCACGGAGCAGCCTTTTGCGCCGGAAACTCCCGGCGCAAAGCCCGCTCAAACGCCAAACTGCTTTTTGGCGATTTACGTTTGAGCGGCTTTTGCGATGGGAGTTTCCGGCGCAAAAGGCTGCTCCGCGGCATTTAGTGAGAAATCCGCGCAGATCCTGCGCGGTGAAGAGGGGGGTCGCGCCGGCTGGAGGTGAGTGCGAAAACGACCTCAGAGAACAGAAAGCAAAGGTGTAAAGGGTCTTAGAGTCCCTTTAAAACCCTGCTTTCTGCCCTATTCACAAACTGCTTCAAAACTGCTTCATGATGGTAAACCTATCACAAAATTTGGTTCATGAACTATGACCAGGACAAAATTCAAGACAAATTTTGCTTCATGGTTCAATTCATGTCTATCCCTACCCATCAGATTTCTCTGAAAATGTACAATGTAGAATTTAATTGATAATCATTTACTAACCTGATGAACAGGAATAACAGATGTTGGCTAAAATTGTGTTTTCCTGAGTCAGATGATCATACTACTTTTTTTTCCTTATAAAAGTCCCCTAAGGAGTTGACCTCTAGGCTACTTTAATATATGGCAAAAATGAACTAAATAGTAGAGGAGAAAAATCAAATGTATATACTACACACTATGCAATGTTTTTTTATTACAATATTCCTCACCAAAGTACTGAAAAGCCAGATGTTGGTTATCTATATGCATTTGGTTTCTTGTATGTGGCTATACACCATTGGGCAACACATCTTCTTGACCTGGTTTATAGAGAAATTTGGACTACTAACACCAACCATCCAGAAAGTTATCACCAATGGTTCTCATTAACAACAAAAAGATACCTAGACCATAAAAGAAAAATACATCTGGATATTAGGGATTTAGTCAGGCATGTTGTCATTTTAATATTGTGTGTAGTATATAAATTTAAACCCCTGAGGATTGCCTCATGGCCAGAGCTTGTTTGGTTTGGTTTGGTTTATATGTCTTCTACATTATTTACAATTGTATCTGTCATAGGAAGGATGATTATAAGAGTGTGATATCCCCATGTCTACAAGTTCAATTTTTACTATAAAGATTTTTGACACTAAGGGAAGGTACCTATATATGTAATCAAATTTGATGCACATTTTTAATATTTATAATTTGATTAAAAGTTTGGAATATAATTTTAGCTTTTTTATAATTAAAATTTATATTAATACAATTGTTTTCTTCTTTTTTCAACCTTTTTGGTTATCTACATTCCTAAGTAGCACCTAAAATTGATGTGATAGTCTTCAATATGATATCATTGCATGGAAACAGGAAATGGGGAAATGTGTTTGTTTGTTTTTTGTTGCAGCAGCTTTTAAGTGTTTAGGATGGAATATACAGATAGGAGGTGAATTTAGAATGGGCCATAGGCCATAAAGTAGACCAAATCATACAGGTACATGCTTCGAAAATATAGAGCAAAAATAGAAACATCGTTATTGGCTAAACTTCAGCAGGAAATGAACTATCATTATATACATAGGCACTTTACAATCAGTTATGTATGTATCCAAAAATGCCGATGACATCTGGCTGCAGCTAATATGAAACCAGTCCCTGATGTAATGGTTATGGTGTAATGTTGTCTCAAATGTGTTTGATTTACCAAGCTGTTATGTCATTTTGCTTTAACTTAAAGACACTGCATTATTGTAATAAACACTCTGAGAAATGATATCCACTTGGAATTGTATTGTTGAAAAATAGTCGTTGATATTTTCCCCTGTTGTGCTTTGTAAGGTAGCATATTGTTTCCATGTGTTTTCTTCTAATTCTGGGCAAATGCTTTCTTACCATCGCTTGCAGCAGACACTGCTTTTCTAAAGTTCTCTGGTTCTGAGGTATAGCTTTCTGTGTACTGACAGAACCTTCAAGACGCAGTCTTGTGCTCTGTGGAAGTTATTGTGCATTCCGTTTGTTCATAAGGAGGGAAAAGAAAAATACTTAAAAGCCCATTGCCATTTCTGTCATATTCCTTAGTGCCATGGCCAGGTACAAGCACCTTCCAAAAAAGAGTGGGCTTCAAGAAAGTTGCAAAAGAAAGTCTAGATTCTTAGCCAGCTCATTCATCCCAAATGTTCACCAGTATGCTTGTAGGAAGCAGGCAGTTCTCAAGCTACACATACTTATTAGAGGTAAACTGCAGTGAGGGCCTGTTGGTGAGGAACCAAAGCAACTCCAGGATATAGGCTGGTTCTAGGGTCAATTTCTGTCAGAGGAAAGGAGCACAGAAATTTTTATTGATTTTCCCTTGTCTTAGCAACCTCTCAATTTGCACCTCATGCTTTTCCTGAGGCTCTCCTTTCTACCATGAGCAGCTGTTGGGGGAGCTCTAGGCCTCATTTTGGGAAGGAGCTCACAGGAGCAGAGCTCTGAAACCTCTAAATGTTATTGTGTTCTTTCCTTCTTAAACACGCTCCCCTCCAAATACTTGCTTCTAAGCTCCATTGTTCAACCCCCCTGTGAGAATTTTGCTGAAGTCTAAGATTTGACAAACTTTCTAATATTTTCCCCCCACAAAAAATTGAGAAATAACCAAAACATGTAAGGCAGACAGATGGAAATCTTCATCATGCCACTGTGGCCACATAGGAGAAAGTAATTTAAAACGTATGATGGGAGTAAGGTTTTATTATTATTATTATTATTTATTACATTTAATGAATCGCCCTATCCCAGCTAGTGCCAGGCTCAGAGCGATGTACAACAGTAAAAAATACATATATATAAAATCAATTACATTAAAAAATTAAAAACCACGATGGTGTATTTAAAGTGCTCTTATTCAGTTATTGCATCACATCAGGGTTGGGAGGATTCCCCCCAAGGGTGGGTGGGGATGAAAAAGTGCCAGCACGGCAACCGTCACTGTCCTTATGCAAAGGCTTGGTGGAACATCTCTGCATTACAGGCCCTGTAAAACTGTAAAAGATCCCGCAGAGCCCTGATGTCTTCTGGCAGAGCATTCCACCAAGTTGGGGCCAGGACTGAGAAAGCCCTGGCCCTTGTTGAGGACAACTGGACCTCTTTTGGGCCAGGGATCACCAACAGATTTCAATTACTGGAGTGCAACGCCCTTACAGGGACATAGTGGAGGAGGCAGTCCCATAGATACATCAGTCCCAGACCGCTCAAGGCCTTAAAGGTTATAACCAAAACCTCGAATCTCAAGGTACTCAACTGGCAACCAGTGTAGCTGGCGCAACACAGGTAGAATATGTGTCATCCGCGGTGTTCTTGTCAGGACTCACGCTGCTGTATTCTGGACCTGTTGGAGCTTCCGGATCAGACTCAAGGGTACAGCGAGTTACAGTATAGTCTAGTCTGGAGATGACCGTTGCATGGATTACTGTGGCTAGGTCCAAGCGAGATAGGAGGGGAGTTAGCCGCCAAGCTTGACAAAGATGAAAAAATGCCACCTTGGCAATATGTGTGACCTGGGCCTCCATTGAAAGCGAGGTGTCCAGTGTCACGCCTAAGCTCTTGACGGTGGGCGCTGGTGTTAGTAGCGCCCTATCAAGAGTCGGCAGTCTATAATTATGACTATTATGATGACTTATTATGACTATTATAACTTAAGAAGCATTTTAAGGTAGAAACTAAGCTGATATCATTTAGTACACCTTCCAGTGATGTCAGGAGTGTGTGGCATATGCAAATGAGTTGTGCTAATGAGCTCCAGCACCTCTTTTTCTATAAAATAACCCCTGGGGAGCTCAGTAAACTGTAGTAGGAAAAGAGAAGCCAGGCAAGTTCCATTCCACTGGTACAAATTTTGTTGGAGGAACTGACCTTTGAATCCAACCCAATATGTTTATTGGTGCCAACTGTAATGTCACAATGTGTGCAAGCAAATTCTCCAGCTGATCAAATTAAATCTTTTTCAGAATGCATGCTGCAGAGTTTGTACTTAGAGCTGGGCCAGACTGGGAAGTCTTGTTTCATGAAATGTTTTGCTCTCTGCAAAAAGGAATCACATGGAAAGAGGAGTAAAAAATGGCAGTTACCATTTTGCAGCAGTGATCTGTGGGACAATGCATACATGACCCTTTCCTTGTTCTTGGCAAAGCAGCTGGCCTAGTGTGTGGGAAAGGATTGCTATGTGCTTTGTTTGGCAAGAAAAGCAATTACCCTCCCTTGAGAGCTGTCTTGACTTTCAGTGAGAACCTCTTGCTCTCAAATAGAATCTGTTGTGAATCTCTAAAAAATTCAGCTTGCCACTATGGCCTGATCTCAAAAGACAAATATGGGGAATAATTAATGCTTTTATCCCAAGAACCACTCTCATGTTTCTTGTCAAAGCTCTTTATCAGAGGTGGGTACAAAGTAGACTGTGTCAGAATCCACAGGTGAACCACCATCCAATTTCTAGTGGGTAAGGTACTTCTTTTGCCCTCAAGGCGAGGTTGTGGCTCACAGGCAGATTCAGTTCCCAGCATCTCCAGTTAAAAGGATCAGGTTGGAGGTGATGTGAAAGACCACTACCAGAGATCCTGGAAAGCCACTGCCAATAGACAATACTGACTTTGATGGATTCAGTATAAGGCAGCTTAATGTGTCCATATATTCAAGCAAGATTGTATACTTACTTAACACATATTAGTTATGGCTTAACCATTAAGAGATCCTAAATACAGACCCTTGCTTTGTACATTCAGCATATAAGCAGAAGCTATGAGGACTCAAGCACTTAGACAAATGAGTTGTGAGAAATGCATAACAATTGTCATTCCATCTGCAGTATGTATTTTCTTTCAGTTTTGTGGTATGGATAAAATCTAGTAACTACTGGGATCTATTATTCACTAGTCAACATGACCAAGTGTTCTTGTAATAGGAATTGAATTTAGTGACCTTAAGAGTTCATCAAGTGAATAAATCCTGATTTCTCATTCCTACTGGATTAGTTATTCCCTTTAGGATTTCTATGGAAATCACCTGGAGCCATTTAGAAAAAATAACTATGAATTATGAGCTTTTTAAATTAAAAAGCTATGTAAAATATATTTTCAGTGGGGATTTTCCCCACTTTTTGAGGGTCAGTTGTCATTGACAGTCCTGTAAATAAATGGTCAACAGGCTAGCAGTCTTTGAAGGAAGTAAAATCACAAAAATTAATGCACATACACTGTGTCTTAAACAGACAGGCATCAGCATAAGAAGCCTGGTATGATAAAACATACTTGTGACAGACTATGCTTTAAACGCTCATAGGTGCTGTATAAACATGCAACCGAGTGTGAAGGGTTAATGCCTCACAGAGCCAGAGAACCTTTGAGTGATAGGCTGCTCAAATGGATTTCATCAGTGCTTTTTTTGTAGCAGGAACTCCTTTGCATATAATGCCATACTCCCCTGATGTAACCAATCCTCCAGGAGCTTACAATAGACCCTGTAAGAAAAGCCCTGTAAGCTCTTGGAGGATTGACTACATCAGGGGTGTGTGGCCTAATATTCAAAGGAGTTCCTGCTACAAAAAAATCCCTGAATTTCATTGAATAGAGTTAGTTGAGAAGGAGGAGTTGGGAACTGACTACCAAAGAGAACACAGTTTAGCACTGACTGAGGACTGGGAAGGTGAATAAGAGGAGTGGGAGGATAGCTAAAGATCCCCATTTGGGCTAGAAAAGGGACAGCGCTTCTAGTTTAGAGAATTAATTCCCTGCCCAGTGGAAAAGGGAGATAGCTAAAAGATAGCCCCTGTTTGTTGAAAGGTTTTTTTGGGTACTTGGTTGTGAATCCCTGCCTTCTGAAACCTGAAGAGTCACGCAAGAACTTATACTGGAGGGTCTAACAATAGAACAAAGTTCTATGAAGTGTTAAGAGCAATCCAATGTCACCTTTAAGCCCAACGAAGTTTTATTCAGGTTGTGAGCTTTTGTGTGCAGGCACACTTCTTCAGACAAACTGGAATGAAACTTACCAGTCCATACATTTAAGGCAGAGGTTGAGCAGCAAATTAGCACACAAGCATACAATATAATGAAATGTTTTAACAGATGGAAAAAGGAATAACAAGCTAAGTTTATAAAGTTATCATTGTTTAGATTTAATTCCAGGGGAAAACAGTGAGGCAAATAAAAATGTCAGAATTGGCCATAGATGTGTGAATGTATCCTTCATAATTATAAAGTGTTAAGAGCAATCACCTGGCCCAGTTAGGGTTCAATTGTGGGGGGGAGGGGGCAACATCAGAAGGACAGAAATATCTTAGAATTGGAGATTGATGTGTCCTTGATTGTGAAAGAACAAAGTGGGAGTCCACTGGCACTTTTAAAACCAGCAAACTTTTATTCTAAGTGTGAGCTTTTGTGTGCATGCACACTTCATCACCTGCATCTATCTTGATTGTGAGAGTCTTTCTTAATTATAAAGAGTAATAAATTTAGAGTCTGTTCTCATGCTACATTGATCTCCACAAGCATGGGTTAAGCATGGGATATCTAGCAGACACTGAAACCAAAGCTTCTCATCTCAAAGATTCTAATACTTGGTGAAAAGTTTAAAGCTCTTACTTGCTGGAAACTTATTAACGGGAGTTTGTGAAA
Source organism: Heteronotia binoei (assembly GCF_032191835.1). Lineage (NCBI taxonomy): Eukaryota > Metazoa > Chordata > Lepidosauria > Squamata > Gekkonidae > Heteronotia > Heteronotia binoei. The sequence goes on from NC_083229.1 coordinate 94,271,438, forward strand.
TTACCATCACCTCAGATCCAGGTGAGCAGCCATGTTTTTGGAGCCACTAGTTACTATATTTTATCTATGCCATCTTTTGCCTCCAAAAACATAGATTTTGGCCAAAAACTAGGCTCTCCTCCAACATTGTTGACATGATATGTCACTTCCTGGTGATGTCATTGTGTTGGGGATATCACATGATAATGTCCATGTTTGGGGTGGGGTTCCCCACCCCCCCACCCCCACAGCCAGCTTGGTGGTGACAGACCCAGGCCCCTAAAAGTGGGTGAACCACCACTGGGACCTGGGAGCTGAGAACCTAATTATACCCCATCACTCCTTTCACCAAAATCCACCCTCCCCAGACTCTCCAGAGGTTTCCCATCCCAAAGCTGACAGTCCAATTTTTGAGGGCAGCCCAAATGATGTAAAACATTATGCAAGCTTTCAAGTTCTATAGAACCCTTAATCAGAGGGAAAAGCTTTTAAAGTTTTAAATTCCCAGTTTTAAGACCTTGTCACACCAAACTTTGATGCTAAATGCTGGAAGTCTCACAGTTTGATTGTTGTAGGTGTTAGATTGCAGGACCTACATTCTGTGAAGAAGGAACAAATATAGGAAGGTCATCCTATCTGGGGGGGCGGGGGGGAATAGTCCAGCAAGGTCCAAATGTCACCCAGCTGAACCTACCTAGGGCTCTGAGATCCTGCTGTAATCACCATGACACACTGTAACTACAAAGTTCACTCACTTCGATACAAGGTGATAAAAACTTATGTTTCTGCTTTGTTTTCTTTTGCTAGAGGCAATTTTTTTTTTTCATGATGAGATTGTAGGTATGTGAATTCTGAATTTAGAGTGAATATTCCCATTTTCTAACCTTGTGCGTAGGAGGAGGGCACCATATGATTCTAATTACTAAACTATTGCTAGATAAGGCTCCATGATGCAAAATTAGATGTTACATTAATCTTTCCAGCCAAATAGTTAAATTGCATGCCATAAAGGGATTAGTGCTACAAACAAGATGACTTGCAAGACTGAACTTTGAGAAAGGTCATTTATGTACTTACTCATTCCATCATGAATAAAACAAAACTATTCATGCAATACTAGATGTAAGCATTGTATTTTAGTTGCTGCAAACTAAGAAAAGATGCCATGTGATTTAGGATATTATTATTTTTTACAAAAAATAGATATACCTGTGACTTTTCTCTTTCATTTGTTAAAATATTTAGGACAAGCAATCCAGAATAAGTATATTTTAATCATAGATAGCACTGTTCACGACTCCTTTATGAAAATTTATTTTTCAAATAAACAATATCACCGTTTGCTCTTGTTTTTCTAAGCTCTTCTCTCAGGACTGTAAATATTTAATATTATAGGTGCAGCCTCATATTCTTATGGTATATACTTAAACTGTTATAATGAAAATTCTTTATGTTATAATCAACGTATGTCTCCTTAGCATTAAACATGTATCTTATCATTTTTCAATAAAAGGTATATTTAAATCTGTCTGATTTAAATGGGAAAATGAAGCCATATTTGAGTCTTTCTCTTTTTGATTTCAGTGACATTTCTAACTACATGGTGCCATTGTGGGCCCAGGGACACAGAGGAAAGTTTAGGCAAGACATTAACACAGAGACCAGTTTACTTTTAGAAGGAAAAGGCCACAGCTTTATTGATCACATTGTAAAGAACATTGGCACAGCATGAGGACAGAGCATGTATTGAGTGATCTGCCTGCTACTCAATACCCCAGTACCCCTAATGGAGGTTAACCCAAGGAGTGGCAATCCCCCCAATGGGAACCATGTGGGCACCAGCTGCTACATAGATCCTTTGTACCCTGGGTGAGAGTCCCTGCAACAGCCCCTTAGCTGGGCATGCCTCTAAATTGACTCCCTCCAGACCCCTTAAGGAGGTCCCCATAATATGGGATGCAGGCACTACCTCCCACCAAATGGATCCATCCCAATGCCCAGACCTCCTAAACTGGGAATACAAAGTAGTAAAACCAATTGACACAAGCTCCATAACAGCAGAGGTTCAGGGAGGGTGAGATGGAAAACCACAGAGAGCAAAAGGGATTAAGTCCTTGTTGCAGCACCACTTTACTGGAGAGGTGGGAGACTTGGACCCCAGGACCACCCACAAGTTCCCCCCAGATGACCAGAGCCCTTTCGATTGTTTTGTCCTTGCTGCCGCAAGGTTGCACTCCCAATCTGAGCTGGCCAGAAATTGCATGACACCCGCCATTCTTCCCCCAGCCATGGAGCCCACAAAGGTGGTGGTAGGGTGAGCCCTAGCCACTTGTATTAATTTTAATCCTCCATGTTTTAAATGTGTCCTTTGAACATAAGAAATTGTTCAAACAAATTCAGTGAATGTGGAAACAAATATGTATCAGTTTGCTGATTTCTGATGTTACTAAAACAGATTTGACCTAGCTTAATCCTCTGAGGCAGATGAAATACTTCTTCCTTGTCTTTAGTAATTTTTGGATTGATCATCTTTTCCCTTTGTAGCAGACTGGAGCTGATTATTAGGGATTCAGAGTGCTTTTCCTTTTTCTACTTCCTGTTAATGCTCCCAGTGAGGGTCAGCTAGTATAAGTTGCCCTGTTAAAATCTATCTGGCATCTAGCCACAGATGAAATGTACCAGAACAGAAGGAAATTCATCAAGCTGCACGGAAGAGATGAGCAGTCTTGCTGATGCTGTTGTAGAAACATTCATCTATCAAACAATACAGTTGGAATTATCAACATTATATTCTAATCAGCTGGTTGATGAGTGATTCTTTCTAAAGTAAATAAGCCCCAGTTGTCAGCTCTAGCAAATCTGTCTTTGTGGAATTTATTACAAAGTTTTTCAGTTGCACTTTTTTTAGCAGAATTGTTGAATAAGGCCTCTTAGGTATAAAAATCTTTATATATTGCAAGGTACCAAATCTTCATTTTGTAAAGCATATTGTTTGCATATTGTGCAACTGTCAGTATTTTTGCATGCCATTTTATCAAATAGAAACAACGATTTCTCTCTGAATAGTTTTCACAGTTTTAGGCATAGTATGTTACTGTATAAACCAAAATGACTGAAGAACCCTTTTCACTTGAATTATCTTGTATCTTCACACAATATACAAGTTGAAAACATGAGCAACATACAGAGTTCAACATGAATAAAATAAAATGTCTTTTTTTACTTCTACCCTGTAAGCCATTAGAGCAAAATAAAACCTATTTTTTAAAGTTAGGTTACTGGAGAGGGGGTGAGGATGGAAATTTAGATTATTGGGGAGGGGGGTGAGGATGAGAAGGTTACCTTTTGAAAAATAAAGGCCCTATCCTACATGTAGCATGGGATGAGGTACAGAGTATTAGAAAGCCTTGCAACTTATTTGTCAGTTTGTATATGTATCTGTATACAGATCTATTGGCTTGTTGTCTTGTTATTAAAGAAAATGTGTTGTGGTATTAGTTTTGATAAAGGCTGGCCAATGGGAATCTCTTTTCCATTTAGTGTGGAGTGGCTTTAAATGCTGGAAATAAGCCTGCTGGCCAGCCCCCAGAGCTGTGCAGATGAGAAAAAGATGCAGGAAATTCTCTTGTTTACACATGTGTCTGTAACACGGCAAAGCAAGAGCTGCTCTGCTAACTCACTGGGTAAGGATCTTTTTGGTGTGTGTTGCCTATTCAGTTTTAATATGTTTTAAGAAAGATTGGTGGCTGGTTGCATGCAGGATGAAGGGGGGATGCATAGCAAGCATAGTAAGTCTGACAGAACAGTTTGAGTGTATTTTTTAAAACTCTATTTCATTTAATATTTATTCTTCTGGCATTACACTACATTTTTCTAGTCTTTTAAACATGTTCATTTATTCAGCATTTCTTTTATGTACTTACAAACTTTTGTTCTTTTTAAAGCTTTCAGTATTAAGTACATATTCATGCTCCCCTCCCCCCTTAAAGGTCTTGTGCTTGTCTTAACATATTTATGTATTTTAAAAGCTGGAAGTTTCTTTCTTATGCAGGAAAAGGTTTCAGCACACAGACTACTTTCTCACCTTTTTGAGGGAATGCTTATATTTTAAGCTCTAGAGACTCTGGTACCATGTTCAAGCAAACTGTGAGATTGAGTTTATGGTATAAAGTGTGCAGTACGTAATAGTTGTAACCTGTCTTCCTTTTAAAAAATTACTGTTCATCAGGGCTCTGACCTTAATAACAAAAGAAATACATGGGCTTTCTCTACAGTCTATTTCAAATCTCCAAAATGCACAAACTACCCTCGCTAGAATATGACTAGAATGCATAGGAGAATGCTTTTGAATTACTGGGAATAAAAAGTGTCAATCCCAAGAAAAAAAGCAGCTAAAAAAGTTTGGTGGTGACGTCTACAGTAGTTTGGCTCTGTTAACTTGAAGCAATCTAATAAACTTTTGAACCAGTACAAGGACAAGATACTTCCTGAAAGTTTTCAACAGCCTTGTCCAAACTGAGAGAAGAGTCTTGCCTAATATAGAGGGACATGATTGTACTGTTCAAAAGTGTGAAGGAAGGTCTTAGCCAGGCATGTCTAGGGATTCATCTGTAATCTGTTTTGAGACATAGTCTTACATTTCACTGTTAATGCAGATTAAAAAATGGTTAAACTTTTCTGAGCCCAGGTCCATTTTTATTTTTTTAAAAAGAAAGGTGACAAATGGATTATTTCCACTCATTTATTAATAACATACAATGCTAAAAAGCTCTTACTCATAACCTCAAAAATGCCACCATGACAATTCCCCAAACCCACCTGCTCATTTTTTATGATATTGTATTGCTTTTTGAAACTGCAAGCTTGCAGGGAAAAGGCATAACAGTTGAAGAGTACACACACTGCAATTTTCCCCTTCTTATACTTAGCACACTGATAACATTACTGAGCCCTTTGAGATAGCCAGGCCTTGAATTCAGCAGGAGCTCACAGGAGCACAGCTCCTGAACCTTTCTGAGGGTTCCCCCTCCTCCTCCCCACCTACCTACCTTGTCCATTGAATAGTAGGAGCAGCTGCATAACAATCCCTGGATGAGCTCCATCACCTATTTTTCTACAAAATGACCCCTGTAAAAAACTATTGCCTATTGTCCAGGAACAGAGTCATCCCTGGAACCAACGTCCACAACAACCCCAGAGCTGCCATCTTTCCTGGACTGGGAAAAGCTGCTGAAGGAATCAGTGCCAACATTGTCCCCGGCCTAAGCCCATTACTGCCAACTGGATGGGTCATCTTAGACTCAGTGTGGCTGCCAACAAGTCAGAATGGGAATTCTAGGGGAAAACTAACAGTGGAATAGCATCACATGCATGCTTTTTCAGAGTTATCTCCCACAATGCAGTTTTAAAGGAACAAAATGTTAGACTAGATTGGCCTCAGTTAGAAACAGCAGGAATTTTCATATGTTCTAATGAAATCATATCTGTGTTTATGTATTCATTTTTCCTCCCAGACACTCTTTCTCATTTATTTCACTTCTCTAACTATAGCAGCTCATTTTCAGTCTTTAATGTTTATGGAGAAGGATAATAATGGACATTCATGAGATGGGAAGGGAAATATATGTCCAAGATACTGCTACAGGCTGTTTCCCAGGGCTTTTGGGGAGAAAAAGCCCAGCAGGAACTCATTTGCATATTAGGCTATACCCCCTGATGCTAAGCCAGCCGGAACTGCGTTCCTGTGCATTCCTGCTTAAAAAAAAAAGCCCTGCTGTTTCCCAACAAAGAGTGGTATTCAGACAAGTGTCAATTGAAAAAATAAAAAATGAACAGTTACCAAAATATGAACCATTATGGCTGTCAGCAGCAGTGTGCTGGAGCTGGCTCAGAAATTTTGCAAGACAGTTAAAAACTTGACAGCAGTTCTAGGATGCCTTTATATGGCAATCAGTAGTGCTGAAGCTGAAGTTGAATGGATATAATTTGTACAAAGGTGAGAAATAATTCAACAGTAGATCACATATTAGATTTGATGACAATAAATTCATTGGAAGAAGAGTTAGCGGGTTGGGATGCAACTCCATTTGTCAAATCATGGTTGAATTGGGACCAGAGGCTGGCTGCAGTTCCTAGAGCTCAGCAAAAATCAGTGAAAGCATTCTATGAGAATCAATTCGCTATAAGGAATTTACAATAAATAATATTGTATATTTTATTATTTTTATAAATTGCGTGCTACAGATCCTTTATATTGGTGAAAATAAAATTTATACTAAAGTTGTGTATGTGTGTGTGCGTGCATGTGTGTGCATACTTCTTTTTCGCCCAGAGATCTGATTGTTAAATATTTACCAGCATACCACTGGCTGTGATTAGTCCCTTCAGCCAGTGCATTCCCTACGCCACCTGCCATTGTGCCCCACTAGACTGAGCTTTCCCCAAGCCACAGAAATGGGGAGAGAGAGGGCAAGGATTGTAGCACCCAAGTCTCTTCACTTAATTGAGCAGTACTCAATCTTCAAATTCAGTGTCCTCCTACTTTCCTTCTCAGCTGGGTTATAGAGCTTGCTTTTATATCTCCCTCAAGTACTGTCTCTGCCCCCTCTGGTTCTTCCTGGGTTAATCCTATTTCCTAGAGGCAGTGTTTTGCTCCTTTCTCCATTTCTCCCTGAGCCTCCACATGGCTTGGCTAAGATGATTCCTCTCTCCCTTCTCCCTGCCTATGTAGGTCATCACAGCTGTCTCTGGACAGCCTGCTATCTGGCAGGCTGCTATTCTCACAGTGCCAGCTGGTGACACCATTAGCCAGCACCAAGATGCAGCAGCTGGCAGCTTTGGCTGAAAAAGCGTACCAGCAAGTCAAGGCTCCAGTGAATCAAAGCACCAGCAAGTGGGTGCCAGTAAGTCAATGGTCCAGCTCAGCCCTTCTTTGGCTCCAGCAGTGTTCCCAAGGCTGCAGGCAGCTGCAGTTGGCTGCAGCACTGGGTCCCATATTTTTCTTTCTTTGAAATCCTTGTTTTTCAGAAAATATATTGATTCTGACCATAGATTTTCCATCTGCTTGTCCTTGTTAATAGAAAGGTGGAATAGATAAGAAGTGATTAGGTAGATAGAACCAAGAAAAGGTGTGGTGAGAGTAGCTTTTATAGTATAGAATGGTTGAGTGGGGTGAGTGGGGCCATATAGTATGGAATGGTTGAGTGATTGAGTGGGACCAAGGCTGGGCAGGGCAGACGGGTCATTTGGTCCAGGCCCCAAGCTCAAAAAAGATCTTAAAAACATGAGAAAAGCATTAGCTTTTTTTTTTTTTTTTAAGATCATGTACCATCATTTTTGTGCCATTCATGTTTTTTTTTATTATAGCTAAGGGTCTCGACAGACAAAAGGAATATTTCTTCACACAGCATACAGTTAATTTGTGGAACTCTCTGTTACGGGATGAGGACATGGCCATCAACTTGGTGGGTTTTAAAAGGGGAGTGGACAAGTTCACGGAGGGCCTGGCAATCAATGGCTATCATGAAGGATATCTACGCTCTCCAGTAGCAAAAATAGTGTGCCTCTTTAAAGGAGCTGGTGGGGAGAACAGTCATGATGATACCGTAGTGTCATCTTTGAAGAAAATTTGAAAACTTAGCTGGTGCAGCAAATTATAGTCATTTGGACCATAGGGCCATCTTTTGCAAGATGTCCTCAGTGCCAATTAGCTTATGGGCATTATTCAAGGTGACCACTCCTGGTTAAGAAATCCCTAGAAATTTGGGGGTGTAGCCTGAGGAGGAAAGAGTTTAAGGAGGGGAGGGACCTCAGTGTTGTAGTGAGTGGTTCAGGATGCCTGGGCACTGTGGGGGCAGTGCTACATCACTTTAAGTGTGCATAGGGATTATCTCATTGAATGGGATGCCCCTCTTTGTCTTAAACTGAGAACTGCCCTCTCTCACATCACATGGCCTTTCAAGGAGACACATGTCCCTGCAATTCTATCCTTTAGAGACAATGCCCTCATACTCCCACACACATGATACTGGACAAGCTGGCCATTTGTGATGGTGAAAGCACTCTTTAGATTAGGCTTCTTTCTTTTTTTTTTACTTCAACCTTAATGTGAACTGAATCTCCTTGAATGAATGTGAGTTTATCTCCCCCCACACTTATATACTGCACTCAGTATCATGCTTCTATGATTGAGCAAAACTCTGTTATATTAACCAAATATCCCAATACTTGACAGGGTATAATACCACAGAGTCCATTCTCCAAAGCAGCTGTTTTCTCCAGGGGGATTGATCTCTGTAGCTGGGAGCTTTCTGCACTCCACTAGGAGGTTGGCAGCCCTATGTGAATGGCATTAAGACAGCTTGTTTATCTGTTCACATGCTCTCCACTGTCTCACTTTCCCCCTCTTGCATAGAGTGTAATCGAAAACTCCCTGGTTTGAGGAAACCCCAGTCAAATCACAGTTTGTTTTGACATCTGTATGTGGGTGATTGGGCAAAGTATACTTTGTTTCCTCCCCCAAAACCAGGTTCCAAATCAAAATCCACTTGGTGTTTTAGTGTCAAAAAAAATGGGAAATTCAAGTTAACTGGGAAATGCAGTGAAGTATTTTCCATTATCAATGACATAATTTCTTGGGAGTCAGTAGTGCAATAAGAGGGAAATGCTGTCACTTTTCCACACTATTCCTCTGGTACCTCTATCATTTGAAGGAGGAAATGTTCAAAGAGATAACCAAAAGAATACAAAAATGGCATATGCATTTTGAAAAATTGCTGGTTGTATCTAAGAAGTGACTACATTGCACACATCTGTTTTATTTTCAATTAATTTCCAGCCTATGTTTCCTCTTTATTCCAGTATCTTTCTCACCTCCCATTTTGAATAGAGAATAAATTGTTGTGAAAAGGCAGTATCACACATATGCATTGCTTAATTCTACTGCTTCTTCATGCAATCACATTTATATTGTATCTTACCAATGGTCTTCTGGCAGAATTAGATCTTCCCATTTCTCCTATGATCTATTAAAAGGCATTACTGGAAGAAGGGGCACCACACAGACAAAAAGGTACACTGGTCAGAGAAATAGCACTGAAGAAGATAATTAGACAAGATTGGCCCTCTTCCTTCAACAGAATAGTGGGTCAATACGGTCTGTGTTTTCTGTTCTGATACTGATTCTGTCTTCCGAAAGATAGCCATTACTGTAAAAAATAACAGTCTTGTGGCATCTTAAAGACTAAGAGAAATAACAAAAGAAATCAATAGGCTTAGAAAGGTGTAACTCTACTTAGAATGACATTGTTAGTGTAGCATAAGTATCTGAAAGACTTTCACAGAGTAGTTGCATGAAGTGATTATATGTCTAATATAAACTTAGGTACAGAAAAAAATATTGGCCAAAACCCATAAAATACAAGAGGTACCATCTATGACTTCTCTATTTAAAGTTCATATGTTCAAAGAATAGTTTGACAGTAACTAGTGACAACAAAGTTAGGATGATTGAGTTAAATTAATACCTGTAAGAGGAGAGGAAGCCATTATCCCAGTTACCATAACAGATATAACAAACAGGATGTTATTTGCCAGTAAATTCTGATTCAGCAATTCCACAATGGAGTTTCTCTTTGAAGTTTCTTTTTTGAAGAATGATGACTTTCAGATCAGAATGTCTTAAGAGAAATCAGTTCCTGTTGATTCTGAATGTTGCAGGGTTTTTGTTTTTGTCAAACTGCCTTTTATTCTTTTGCACATATGCTTTGGTGACAGATTATTGCCTATATCATGTCCTGCGCATATGCTTTGGTGACAGATAATTGCCTATATCAGGGGTGGCCAACGGTAGCTCTCCAGATGTTTTTGCCTACAACTCCCATCAGCCCCAGCCACAGGCCATGCTGGCTGGGGCTGATGGGAGTTGTAGGCAAAAAACATCTGGAGAGCTACCATTGGCCACCCCTGCCCTAAATCACATTCAGGGATGACCAGGTAAGTGAACCGCTGGTGGCGTGGCTGATACTAGTTTATGTAATAGTGTTGCTTATTTTATTGGACTTGACATCACACTGAAACACAATAGTGGAACATTCTGAATTAGTTTCATGATTAAAACAATTGAAGCATTTGGACTGCAACTAGAGGGGGGGTTGGTGAAAATTATTTTAGCAGAAAAGAGGACAGGTGCAGGAACCTAGAATATCTGGTTTTGATCTGTGGAAGTGAAAGTAAGAAGAGGATATATGAAAGACAGTAGAACTAGAGAGTTCATAAGATTTTGAATGACCTTTTATGCAGCCAAAGTCATGTTCAATGACTTTGAACACAGCAGCCAAAGTCTTCAGTGACTTTCTTTTACCTTTTGGGTAACCTTCAAACCACAGCTGGTGATGTAAGGCTGTAGATATTTATGAAATCTCCCTCTCAACTAGCCTGTTCCCTCTCTCTGTATATAGATATAGACATGTGCTTTGGGTATGGCTTACTTGGGATTATTAGATGTTTGGTTGCTTATATAAAATGGCATTATCAATTTATATGTCCCCAAACTGCATGTAACATCTGGAAATGTATAAAGCAAAAGAAACAGATGTTGAGTTTCAAATGAATTTCTTCAAAACTAACTCTCCAAGTCTAAAACAAGAAACCTGATATTTTTATCCAGTGATATACACTTGTAGCCAAAATCCTGGTCCCATGATTATTGACTCAGAAGAAAACCCCATTTGATGCTGTGGTCTTACTCCCACATAACTGTTTTTAGGATGCAACCATCCCTTCATAAATCTTTCATGTGGCTCTACTTGCATTTAGAACTTGGACTGGATAAACCATGAAACTCTGGATTCTTTATACACAGGTGATTGGACAACCAGAGATCTAATAATCCCAAGCAAACAATAGCCAGTTTGAGGTTCACTTACAAGATCTAATGACATACAGATCAATTCTATATAAGATTTGTAATGGACAGAGCATTTACCAGATGTTTCTTTAATGCATACAACTTTCCAATTTCAGATAAAATCAGAATTAGTTTAATTCAATAATATATTTCCTGTATGAACATTAGCAGTTTTCTTCATGCTAACTGCATGTTTCTCCTAACTCATTTACAAGGATGGTCCACCCCATGCAAGTGGTCTTTTCTTCCTTGTATTTTATTTTTCTTTAATTTAAAGCCTGCTGTGGGTAACAGCCAAACCCAAGTGATTTCCTTTGAAAACAGATCTAACTTTGTGTGTAATCCATTATAATATAAACACTTATATAGTCACTTATATAGTCATATTTCAGGAATTTTCTGGACACTCCCTAGGAAGATTCTGTCATGTAAATGTCTCCTTGGAGTAGTGAACTTTAGAGAGGCATATTTATTTAATTATGTAGTTGAGATTCATATTTACCAGCCTCAGAGTTCAAATTATTCCTGTGCATAATGCTTAGCTACAGTGTGAATTGCATGTCAATGTTCCCTCTGCTTGGAAAAGTAAGTTGAGTGTAGGGTTGCCAAGTCCAATTTAAGAAATATCTGGGGAGTTTGGGGGTGGAGCCAGGATACTTTGAGGGTGGAGCCAGGAGACATTAGGCGTGGAGCCAAGATCAAGGCTGTGACAAGCATAACTGAACTCCAAAGGAAGTTCTGGCCGTCACATTTAAAGGGACGGCACACCTTTTCAATACCTTCCTTCCATAGGAAATAATGAAGGATAGGGTCACCTTCGTTTGGGGCTCATAGAATTGGACCCCCTGGTCCAATCTTTTTGAAACGTGGGGGGCATATAGGGGAGAGGCACTAGATGCTATACTGAAAATTTGGTGCATTTATCTCAAAAAACAGGGGCCCCACAGAGCCCCAGATACCCGCAGATCAATTCTCCAATATTTTCCGTGGGAATAAATCTCCCTAGGGAATAAGAGTTCCCAGCAAACATTTCCCTCCCCTCCCCCTGCTTTCTGATGACCCTGAAGTGGGGGAAGGGGCTCCAAACTGGGGGATCCCCTGCCCCCACCTGGGGATTGGCAACCCTAGTTGAGTGGGTACATACTAGTATGTATGCAGTAGGGGCATTAGATCCTCTGGAAACTATATGCAGCAGGGCTCTAGAATGCATGAGATATTGCCCAACCACCCCTCAAGTTATGGATTAAACTGGGGTTTTATTTAAGCATAAGATGATCTGCAGCATCTCACATTAAAGCATAGGTTGTGTTGTGCTTGCAAAGCAAGTGTCTTAACAGGGCAAACCCACCACGGCTCAGAGCCAGGTCTGAGAAACTTCCAGGCCTTACTTATCCTGGCTTGCATGCCGGTGCATAGCAGGGAGGGAGTGCACATTCCAGTCCACAACTGCCAAGTCTTAAGGCTTGTCATATGCTCCCTTTGCCAAAGAGGCCCCTAACTGAGACACACTGACTACAAAGCCCATAGGTACCCAATCATATTTCAGGAATTTGATGAAACCTCGCCCCCCCTTCATTGATATTTTGGGGTGCTTGCCAACTCAAAAATCCTTCAGCCCATGTTTTTCTTGCCTTCCCAGTTAGGGCCTAATCAGCTTTGCCAGGCCTATTTACCCCTCACCCTTCTGACCATTCAGAGCAGACCAAAAAAGGCCTCCCTCTCTGCCTATCTGAGTGAGGCCAAAAAAAATTCCTGCTCAGCCCCAAAAACCATTGACTAGCTGATCCCACATGGTCTAAAAAGTGGGTGGTTGGGTGGGGAGCTCATGCTGGATCAAACTGAAGATAAAGGGTGGCTGCCGCAAGACCTGGCCAGCAAGTAGGGTTGCCAAGTCCAATTAAAGAAAAATCTGGGGACTTTGGGGGTGGAGCCAGGAGACATTGGGGTGGAGCCAAGAACAAGGATGTGACAAGCATAACTGAACTCCAAGGGAGTTCTTGCCATCACATTTAAAGAGACAGCACACCTTTTAACATGCCTTTCTTCCATAGGAAATAATTAAGGATAGGGGCACCATATTTTGGGGCTCATAGAATTGGACCCTCTGGTCCAATCGTTTTGAAACTTGGGGGGTATTTTGGGGAGAGGCACTAGATGCTATACTAAAAATTTGGTGTCTCTACCTCAAAAAATAGCCCCCCCAGAGCCCCCAATACCCACGGATCAATTTCCTATTATTCCCTATGGGAATCATTCTCCATAGAGAATAATAGAGTGCCCAGTAGACATTTCCCTCCCCCCACGCTTTCTAAAGGGGGGCAGGGCCTCCAAACTAGGGAATCCCCTGCCCCCTCCCTCTCTCACACACACACTTACCAGATCTTCCTCCGGACAACTCTACTTCCTGTGAAAACGAAAGCAAAAGAAAGGGAGGGGCCGTTCTCAGAAGCCCTTTCTGCTTCCTGTTTCCTGCCCAGCCTTAAAGGGGCAGACATTTTGCAAACGGCTCAGGAGCTCTACAACATGAAGCCTAAAGGTATGTTCTCCCCCCCCTCCACCCCCCACCCCCACTTCCAGAGTTTTGAAGAGCGGGAGATGAGGCTGCGAACCCAGAAGTCTCCCGCCAGAGCGGGAGGTTTGGGAAGCCTACCAGCAAGTAAGCCCTCGATTGGCCTGCTCTCCCACACTGAACCCCTGTTGGCTCTCCCCACCTTTGTGCTTCCTTCGAGGAGATGGAGGGCGGACAAATGTCATTGCCTGCTCCAGTTCAGGCAATGGTCTTTGTGTTGGAGCTTCACAGTCTGACAAAGAAGGAACAGATGTCTCAAATAGAGGTTTCTTGGGCACTTCAGCTGTCACTAAGTAAAATTTGGGAGAAGGAAAGGAGATGGTGAGACAGTACTAAAAGGTGGGTGATTTAGCAAGCCTACAGGGGAGTTTGAGACCAGAGAGTTTCTTATTTCAGAATTGTATGCAAATTGGACTATGTTCTGAGTTTGGGGAAAATGACTTAAGTGACTGAGTCCAGTTTCAAACAGATGAAAACTGAGTTGACCCATCACTCCATTTCAATAACCAATGTATACTTATTAAAAATTAAACACTGTGAACATAAATAAAATATTGGGATATTTTATCTACAAAACTTGCTTGGCTTCACACATGCAGTGCAAATGTACACATGCTGTGGATGAGAACAGTCAGCAATTATAGCTCCACAGGACATGTAATATGTGGTTTTTAAAAATACATGCGATGCATATGTTAGATATTTTTTTTACATTGGCATGTGTAGATTTTATGGATTGGATCCTGCAGTGGAAGAATCCTTTGTGCCCAGAGAAGACCCTTGTCTTGGAGGCAAATACCACCATTAGTGCTACAAAATTCACAGAATCCAGCATCTTATACCACAATGTTTGCCTTTGCAGCCTCCCAAATTGAACTAATGATTACAAAAACTAGAAATCTGTCCTTCAAATGTAAGGAGACAAGGAACCACTGCCAATCTTCCCTCTTCTGATTCTTGGTTACTGCCCTATTCAGGGAAGGGAGGACAGAGTTTTCTTCCATTTCTCTTTCAAGCAGCCTTTCATTTGAGCTGTAATTGCTAATGCAACTGATATAATGGCTATCCAGGGCTGAATGGAAACTGTTTTCTGAACAAATGCAGGAATATCTGAGGGGAAAAAAGCTATACATTCTAAATGGAGAGAAACTAGAAGATTAGCATCAATGAAACAATTAGGCCCAGTACATTTTTCTTTGTTTTAATTTCCTTATTTACATATTATTACTGTACTAATACAGAAAGGTTTTGTTTTTAAGGAGTATGTTTGACTTAAGGAACTAATTATTATTGTTTCCAAGTCTCCTGGAAGTAATTACAATCACACGCCTGATTTGAGAAGAAAATATGATAGATAGACAAGTGCCTGCAATTTTGTACTTCATGACTGAGAGGACCTGAGAAAGGAGAATCTCTTTCCTTTTTGTAAAAGACATACTGTTGTCCATCTGCTTCTGTTAATCTGTAGCAAGAAACTCCATAGTTTCAAGTCATATTGGCAATGTTTATTCTGCGATATATTATATAAAATAGGGCAACTGAGTGCGTTCTGGATAACTGTGTTTTTCTCAACAAGCAATAAGTGCTGGTTGGTTGGAATCAAGCAGAACTAGTGGCCCAATATGAGGTGGAACCTCATGTTACTTTAGGCAATTTGCATGTGCTTTTTTACACACATTGGGCGCTTTCACACATGTGAAATAACTCAGCTTCAATCCACTTCAGGGACCGTTTGCAAGTGGGTTTTGCCATTTTGCCCAGGAAAAATCCAGTTGCAAAGTGGATTGAAAGTGTGTTATTTAGTATGTCTGAAAGCGCCAATTGTGTCTCAAGGGGGCAAATAGCACCCCCTCCCCCCAAGTCTGCTTCAGACTGGGGAAATGGTGCAAGAGGGAAGGCTGAAGCCCTTTCTTCATGTGTGCCAGAGTTACAATCTGAATTGGGAATAGGGTTGCCAAGTCCAATTCAAGAAATATCTGGGGACTTTGGGGGTGCAGCCAGGAGACTTTGGGGGTAGAGCAAGGAGACACTGGGGGTGGAGCCATAAGCAAAGTTGTGGCAAGCACAACTGAACTCCAAAGGAAGTTCTGGCCATCACATTTAAGGGGACCACATACCTTTTTAATGCCTTCCCTATATTAGAAATAATGAAGCATAGGGGCACCTTCTTTTGGGACTCACAGAATTGGGCCCCAAGGTCCAATCTTTTTGAAACTTGGAGAGCATTTTGAGGAGACTCATCAGATGCTACACTGACAATTTGGTACCTCTACTTCAAAAAACTACCCCTCCAGAGCCCCAGATACCCCCAGAATAATTCTCCACTATACCCTATGGTCCAACAGACATTTCCCTCCCCCCGCCCTTTCTGATGACGCTGAAGCTCTGGAGGGCCTCCAAACTGGGGCTCTACTGCCCCCACCTGGAGATTGGCAGCTCTACTCACGAGTTGCTGAACTTTCAAGTTTTTCACAGTAACACAGGGCAGCCAAAGGTTCAAGTTTACCTTCACACTATGCAAATGACCTCTGCAAGGATTGTGCAACAAATGGATGGTCTGGGCTCCTTTCACAGCCATGTTGTTCTGCCTCTTCTTCCCCCCCCACCCCCGCTTCCCTTCAGCCTTAAAGACACAGACACACCATCCAAAGAGGAAGGCTTTCTCAAGTAGAGACTAAAGCCTCCGGAGGGGGAATGGAAAGGCACATGATGACTGTGGGGGTGGGGCTTCCCCCCACCAGCCAGCTGACTGGGGACGAGAAAGAGCCTGGGAAAGCGAGAGAACCCCTGCTGGAACCTAGGGATTGGCAAGCCTAATTGGGAACCAGACTTCAGAAATTAAGCAGTACTAGCAACTAATGTTTGACTCTTACAATGAACCCAACCTGTGTACCCTCTAATGTGTAAGAATTCTGGTGAGGGAGCAGAGGCAGTGACGTGTAAATACTGTGGAATGTTTGTATTTCTACCTGAGAGTAGCACGAATAACACTTGCAGCAAATGTAAGTTAGTGGCCCTGCTGGAGGAAAAGATACAGGGATTGGAGGCACTATTGCCCGCACTGCAGTGTATAAAGGAAGATGAGGATTTTCTTGACAAAATGTATGAGGCGCTCTTGAAAGGACAAGAGGAGGGAGAGGAAATGGTATCTCAGCAATCAGAAGAGAACCCAACACAGGAGGAGGGTTCCTGAAAAAATGTAACCCAAAGGAGAAAGAAAATCAGGGTATGTTCTGAGCCTCTGCTGCTCAGCAATAGGTTCCAGAATCTCCCCACAGTAACTGATGCTGAGCCATTGGAACAAGGGCTACTTCCCCAGCATCCACGAAGCTTGAAGAAAGTTTCTCAGGATCCTGTGGATAAGAAGCCTGGAGCTTCTGCTCCCCAATATAGGAAGAGGAAGGTAGTGGTGATTGGAGACTCCTTGCTCAGAGGGGTGGAGCCCAAAGTGTGCCGACCGGACTTGTCATTCCGAGAGGTCTGCTGTCTGCCAGGTGCATGCATCCAGCACATGACAGAAAGGATTGGAAGACTTATCAAGCCCATGGATTACTGTCCTTTCATGCTGATCCACGTGGGAATGAACAATACTGCCCATCATAGCCCTGAACGTATTAGAAAAGACTGTGTGGCTCTTGGTGAGAAGGTGAAGGAGCTGGGCGCACAGGTTATGTTCTCATCAGTGTTTCCTATTGAAGGCCGTGGTTTAGGACGAGAAAGAAGAATACTTCAAATAAACAACTACATCGATGGCTCTGTCGATGGTGTCGTCAGGAAACATTTTGATTTCTGGACCGTGGCTTACGCTTTCGAGATGGTGGTCTTCTGTCGGGAGATCGTTTGTACCTTATGACGGTAGGAAAAAGGGTGTTTGGTAACAGCCTTGCTAACCTAATAAGGAGGGCTTTAAACTAAATTGTATGGGGGAGTGAAAGAATAACAATAACATTAAAGATTTGCAAAGAGTGGTGCATACGCTAGGTAATGTTAACTTGCAGGCTTGTACGGAAACTAAGCCCCCGGGATGCATAAAACATGGACTCCGATATCTCTATACTAATGCACAGAGTATGGGAAACAAACAGGAGGAACTGGAAGTCCTAATAAAGGAAGGAGACTATGACATAATAGGCCTTACTGAAACTTGGTGGGACGATACTCACAACTGGAATATTAGAATTCAGGGGTACAACTTATTTAAAAGGAACAGGCAAATGAGAAAGGGTGAAGACGTAGCAGTATATGTGAAGGAGGTATATACTTGTGAGGAAATATGTGAATCTGAGCATGGCAGCTCAGTTGAGAGACTCTAGGTAAAAATAAAAGGAGTAAGAAATAACAGTGATATTATTGTGGGGGTCTGCTATAGACCACCAAGTCAGTCAGAGGACTTGACTGAGATACTACAGCAGATTGCAAAGTTCTCCAAGAGAAGGGATATAGTGATCATGAGAGATTTCAATTACTCAAACATCTGTTGGAAGTCCAACTCTCTAAAAATGAAAAGTCAAATAGATTCCTGACTTGTCTTGCTGACAACTTCCTGTTCCAGAAAGTGAAGAAGGAAACAAGGAGATCTGCTATCTTGGATTTGATTCTCACCAACAAGGAAGAATTGATTGAAGAAGTGGAAATAGTGGGCACCCTGGGCAGTAGTGATCATGTGATTTTGGAATTCACAGTCTTAGGGAAGGGAAAAGCTATACGTAGTCAGACTTATAGGTTGGACTTCAGAAAGGCAAACTTTGATAAACTTAGAACTATGCTGGGTAAAATCCCATGGTCAGAAATACTTAGGAGGAAGATGGTTCAGGAGGGGTGGGAGTTTCTTAAAAGCAAAATAGTGAAAGCGCAATCACAGACGATTCCTATGAGAAGAAAAAATGGAAAAAGCCTAAAGAAGCCAAAGTGGCTCCATAAACAGCTCTCTAAAGACTTGAGAAATAAAGAAGACTCCTTTAGGAATTGGAAGGAGGACCTTATAACCAAGGATGAATATAAAATCACCAGTGCTTGTAGAGAAAAAGTTAGGAAAGCTAAAGCTCAATATGAGCTTAGGCTGGCCAAAGATGCTAAAAAAAAAAAAAAAGGGTTCTTTTCTTATGTTCAGAGTAAGAAAAAAGAGCAAGGATATGGTAGGCCCATTGTGAGGGCAAGCAAGCGAAATGGTAACAGGTAATGAAGAGAGGGCGGAACTGCTCAGTTCCTACTTTTCCACAGTCTTCTCTTCTGAGGGAAACGGTGCTCAACATGGCAAAAACAGAACATATAAGGACAGTATGAAGTTCCAACCTAGGATCAGCATAGGGGTAATACATAAACACCTAGTTTCTTTAAATGAAACTGATTCCTCAGGGCCAGATGAATTGCATCCAAGGATTCTAAAAGAGCTTGCGGATGTAATTTCTGAGCCTCTGGCTATTATTTTTGAGAATTCTTGGAAAACAGGAGAGGTGCCGGAAGATTGGAGGTGGGCGAATGTTGTCCCCATCTTCAAGAAGGGGAAAAAAAGATGATCCGGGTAACTACCCACCCATCATCTTGACGTCTATACCTGGAAAAGTTTTAGAACAAATCATCAAACACGCGGTCCTGGAACATTTAGAAAGAATGGATGTGATTACTAAGAGCCAGTATGGTTTTCTCAAGAACAAGTCATGTCAGACTAACCTGATCTCTTTTTTTGAGAAAGTGACTACCTTGCTGGATCAGGGGAATGCTGTAGACATTGTTTATCTTGATTTCAGTAAGGCTTTTGATAAAGTTCCACATACTATCCTTGTTGTTGCAATTTTGGGTTGTTTCAACAGAAGTATAGTGTCCAGATCACGTGATGTGATGGTATCACTTTATTCTGCTCTGGTAAGACCTCACTTGGAGTATTGTGTTCAGTTTTGGACACCACATTTTAAGAAGGATATAGGCAAGCTGGAACGGGTCCACAGGAGGGCGACGAAGATGGTGAGGGGTCTGGAGACCAAGTCCTATGAGGAAAGGTTGAAGGAGCTGGGGATGTTTAGCCTGGAGAAGAGGCGGCTGAGAGGTGATATGATCCCCATTTTCAAGTACTTGAAGGGCTGTAATATAGAAAGGATGGTGTGGAATTGTTTTCTGTGGCCCTGGAAGGTAGGACCAGAACCAATGGGTTGAAATTAAATCAGAAGAGTTTCCGGCTCAACATTAGGAAGAACTTCCTGACCGTTAGAGCAATTCCTCAGTGGAACAGGCTTCCTCAGGAGGTGGTGGGCTCTCCTTCCTTGGAGGTTTTTAAATAGAGGCTAGATAGCCATCTGACAGCAATGAAGATCCTGTGAATTTAGGGGGAAGTGTTTGTGAGTTTCCTGCACTGTGCAGGGGGTTGGACTAGATGAGCCTAGAGGTCCCTTCCAACTCTGTGATTCTATTATTCTAATTCTTGATTTCTCTTCCAGCTACTACACAAAGTTCCTGGTATATTTCAAGTGGTTGTCCAGACTTGCCAACTCTGGTTTCAGAAATTTCTGGCGATCTGGGGATAAAGTTTGGTGGTAGTAGGGCTTGAAAGAACCTCAGCTAGGTATAATGTCATAGAGTCTACCCCAACACAGCTATTAGGAACTATTTTCTGGAGATCAATTGTAATTCCAGGAGATCTCCAGGCCCCACTTGGAAGTTGCAACCCTATTCAGTCTTCAATAAAAATAGAAGAAAAAGGCTAGATTGTCTCCCTGCCATGTATGAATACACCTTTGCTTAATTTGTATAATTGTGACTATAGGCAGAGAAGTGCAGA
Organism: Heteronotia binoei; assembly: GCF_032191835.1. NCBI lineage: Eukaryota > Metazoa > Chordata > Lepidosauria > Squamata > Gekkonidae > Heteronotia > Heteronotia binoei. Next base: position 94,291,664 of record NC_083229.1, read on the forward strand.
TCTTGAATTTGTATTCAAGTATTCTCCTTTGACAGTAAGGCAAAAAATGTGGGGGTCTGCAGAACAAATGAGCCAGAAAACTGGCACTCTAGTACTACAGACTTTAAGATCACTTATCTAGACAACAGGGAAGAGAAATACAGATAATGTCATTATAAAACTTTCTGGTGTGTCTTTGGGGGACACAAGGGTTATTGGCAGCCATGCATCTCCATAATGTGTATCATTCAGTACTCAGATATTATGTGCCAAATCCACAGTACTATGAAGCCACTTCCGTACCTGTTGGTTGAGCAAAGTTCTTGCTTATTATGGTTACACTGTTGATATTTATGCATCTGACACATTGTAATGAACAAAAAGAGGCAGTTAGAAGCAGCAACCAAATAAGCATATTTTGTGTCTCAAAAGGCATACAAGGCTGTTGAATTGTGAGGTCTGACATGTTGGTTCCAACTGCAGCTAGTGATTCTTGAGATGTCATTAATCTCACAGCTGGAAGCTATTTTCTGAGAAGATATTCTAAAATTAAGTTTAATTGGTCAAGTTGCAAATGGATGAGACCTTATAATTATATTCCATTCACAGATCATCCTTTTAGTTAGTGAGGCAATATAGAAATTACAAAAATAAAGGGAATAGTTTATTTCTAACAGATAGCCAGGGTTTGAACTGTATCTCTGTTACTGAGCTTTCTCCATATAAATGTGTGAAAGTGCACTGAAGATGCAGAAGTTGCACAGCCTATTATTGAATATAGTGAATTGTTTGGAGAATTCAATGGGGAGCAAATGTGTCCCAGGGAACCCACTGTTGAATTCTCTGTCAAGAAGTTCACTGAATGATGTGGGGCTAGTTGCTGTCTTCTGAGCCTAACCCACTCACAGGGTCACTATGAGAATAAAACATGTGCATCCCTGAGCTTCTTGCAAGAAATAGTCCTAGCCAGATACTCTATAGCACTATAGCACATTGGCTGTCCATTGATTTCTCTGAACCATTTGTTTAGTTCATGATTGGCTGCAAGACTTCTGGAATTTGAAATTAACTTTCAGACACAGAATATATAATATATAGTCAGATCTGATTTTTTAAAAAAAAAATACTTCCAAAGTATCCCCAAAATGAGTTATATGGGTCAAAACAAGAGAAGAGACCCTTGGTCAGCATACAAAATCATTAGTTGTTCTTAGATAAACACATTGTCTTTATCAGTTTCACAGAGAAACTTTCTGTAATGGTAGTTGCCCATGCCAAAAGAGAGAGTCAGACTGCTTGCCTGTGGTAATGATTTTCACGCTGCTGTTATCTCTGCTGTGAATACAGGGGCATGTCTGCTGGCAGTGGAGCTTCCAAACATACTTGCTTCCTGAATAGTTCTTCCATATTCCACTCCCCCCTCCTGTCTTTTCTCTTCCACCTTGACTTATGGACACAGTCATAAAGGCTGCCATAGTGTTGCCCCTTTTTTCTTTCATGCATGCACAATAGCTCTGTAATGATTACTGGCATCAGATCATCATACCACAGTAGTAGTTACTAATTTTAATGTCTGATTTTTTTAAAAAGTCACAATGCCCTCTGGTGGCATGGCAGGAACCAAAGGCCAGGGAAATAGCACCAATAATGGGCTGACCATGGGGATATGGAGTGATGTGGGTGGGTTCTTTGCAGCAAAGGAATATGTTCACTAGTTCTATGCTGTAATGAACTCAGACAGTGATTTTTTTGAAAAAAAAAATGGCATAAAACTATTGAGGACTGGGAAAACCTGGAAACAAGACAATGATAGCAGATGTGTGGAAACTCCAAAAATAGTGCTCAAAAAAGGGAAGAGGAACCTCCATATGGAAGCAATCTCAGAATTAGTGGAAGATTAATACATCATCTCTTTGTAGCTTCAAACCATGTTAATTTCCACTGTTTACTCTAAAAGACAGAGTTCTAAATTTTACTATTATCTGTGTATCTGTACTAAAAGGAAATCATATGCTATGTTTTCCTTATGCAGTTTAGGGGCAATGTGCTCCTTGAAAAGTTCATATATCTGCTATCCATTTTCAGTCTTCAAAAAAAAAAGGTGATAGTTGAAAGAAATAACAGCATAGCTGTAACTAATGGATGATGTCTAGGCCTTCTCTTGTCATAGAATGTGCACAAGTCATATTAAATGCCTGTGTATGTTAAATTTTTGTACAGTGTAGCAGAGAAATGTGTGTGAAATCATATTGTTGGTAGATGTGATTTTATTGGCCGAGAATCTGAGGAAATTCAGGAATGTAAGTAATTGCTTCTGAAGTCAGTTGTAATTTATGTTAAGTAAATTATCTCCAGATTTGTCTCCCAGATGTATTCAATCCCTTCTTCAAGGTGTTTTGTCAGTCATTGTTTGTTTCTCTGAGAAAGGATGAACATGCTGTGAAAATGTCAGTCTGTGCCAATCAGAAGAATTGTCACACATGAAAAATGCTCTTCTTAAGGATTACATTTGCTTAGAGAGGAAGTGTTGTTCACTGTTATCACATAGAAACACTTTACAGTAGAGCTCCTTCTTGATAATTGGCCGAAAGTTTCTGGTACCTTTGAGACATCAATATTGTATCAGCAATCATTCCAGGTTCTAAGGTTTCAGGCCCATTTTCCTCTGCTTTCTATCTCACAAACACATGCAGAAGCAGCATCACAGGAGAACAATCACTGCTATGGATATCATTTCAAGGTTAAAAGGGCATAGAAGTTTCTGTGCAAATTCTGAATGTGTGCAGGCAGATGGGGGAAGAGGGATTACAGCAACTGCCTGTATGATAACCCACATGACCAGCTGTCATGTGTGATTGAGAATTCTGCCATATGGTTTTGATCTTGAGAACATGTCTAAGTTGTGTGCCATGAATACAGAATCTGTTCAAACAATGTATGAAGGTTTGGAGAAGAGCCTGCTACTGCAATTCACTATCTCATGCACATTTATTCACACTACATTTGTTGTATGTAGGGATGCCAGTCCTCAGATGGGATCTCGGAATCCCCCAGAATTACAGCTCATCTCCAGACTACAGAGATTAGCTCCCCCTGGAGAAAATGGGTGCTTTGGAGGATGTACTGCATGGCACTGTACCCCACTGAAGTCCCTGTCCTCCCCAGGCTCCATCCCCAAATCTCTAGGACTGTTTTCCCACTCACTTTATTTCAGTCTCATTGCTCCTTTTCCCTGCCGGGCTGCTGCTGGATTCTGCACAAGCTGCCCCAAGCCGGCAAGCTGCCCCACCCCTTTTCAAGTCCCCTCCATGGCAGATAAAAACCGGTTTTCAGAGGATCCTGCCTGCTGTGATGGAAACCTGAAGAGAGGCAGAGCTGCTTGCTGATCCAGGGCAGTTTGTGCAAAATCCAGCAGCAGCCCTGTGGAAAAGAGGAGAGTGAGAGTGGCGTACGTTTAGTGGGAAATCAGTCTAGGAGTTTACCAACCTGGATCTGACCACCCTACCTTCCATCCCCCACCAGAGGCCACGGGGACCTGGAATTGAATCCAAACAAATGGTGGCCACGTGGACAACTTGTTATCTCTGTTCGGTCTTTGCATCTGTTAAAACATCTTCATTATGTTAAATGGTAAACATATAGACCAAGGTTGTTATTCTTGAATCTGATAAATATCTTCATAATGTTGCATGCTAATTTACTGTTCAGCCTCTGCCTATATGTATGGACTGGTAAATGCCATTTCATTGTATCTGAAGAAATGTGCATGCACATGAAAGCTCCTACAGTGAATAAAACTTTGTCTTCTTAAAGGTGCCACTGGACTCATACTTTGAAACTGAATGCAGTCTTTTTGAACTGTAACCAACGTAATTCCTTTTTTCGCTCAGTTTGAGCACTGCCCCTCTCCTATTTTCCCTCTCTTATCTAGAAGCCAACTAAACCAGGGAACATAGGGCAATAAAGCAAAAATGTAGCTGTCTGATTTCTGGAAAACCAATACATTTTTATGAGGCTAAGTGAAGGAAACACTGTATGTGAATACATAGAGCTTACTATGTGGGGTGTTTTTTCTTGATTCTTAAATGTGTGCTAACTTTCTGTAGCACACATAACTGTAGCTGATTTTGTTATAGTCTCTGAATGGTGTTGCTTCATCTTAGTTACTGACTCTTTCTGTTGCTCTGAAGTAAATACTGTAGCATTTTCTCACCAATTCCTTTATTTACACAACTAGATGTCTGGATGGGTCATTAAAGTGAGTCCCTATTGTACAGAATTTCAATTATTCCATGTATCATCATATTGTTGGCTGAAATAGATTTGGTTTTTTTTTTTAAAATGAGTCCTCCAAGATTCAAATCACACATATGGAAACACACACCTATTCATCACATAGTGCATTCAGATTTTTCAGATTGATTTGTTAGCTAATAACATGAAGATTTTGGGTGCAATAGACTAACATGGCTACTGCTTTGAAAGATGATATGAGGATACAGTTTAAAAATGTCAAATATATCATTGGTTTTAAATAACACTGATGGACCTCTGCTCCATATATATATACACACACACACATATAAATATACACACTGTGGCTAATAGCCACTGATGGACTTCTGCTTGATATTTTCATCTAACCCCCTCTTGAAGCTGGCTATGCTTGTAGCCGCCACCACCTCCTGTGGCAGTGAATTCCACATGTTAATCACCTTTTGGGTGAAGAAGGACTTCCTTTTATCCGTTTTAACCCGACTGCTCAGCAATTTCATCGAATGCCCACGAGTTCTTGTATTGTGAGAAAGGGAGAAAAGTACCTCTTTCTCTACTTTCTCCATCCCATGCATTATCTTGTAAACTTCTATCATGTCACCCCGCAGTCGACATTTCTCCAAGCTAAAGAGCCCCAAGCATTTTAATCTTTCTTCATAGGGAAAGTGTTCCAACCCTTTAATCATTCTAGTTGCCCTTTTCTGCACTTTTTCCAATGCTATAATATCCTTTTTGAGGTGTGGTGACCAGAATTGCACACAGTATTCCAAATGAGACCGCACCATTGATTTATACAGGGGCATTATGATACTGGCTGATTTGTTTTCAATTCCCTTCCTAATAATTCCCAGCATGGCGTTGGCCTTTTTTATTGCAATTGCACACTATCTTGACATTTTCAGTGAGTTATCTACCACAACCCCAAGATCTCTCTTTTGGTCAGTCTCTGTCAGTTCTCACCCCATCAACTTGTATTTGTAGCTGGGATTCTTGGCCCCAATGTGCATTACTTTGCACTTGGCCACATTGAACCTCATCTGCCACATTGATGCCCACTCACCCAGCCTCAACAGATCCCTTTGGAGTGCCTCACAATCCTCTCTGGTTCTCACCACCCTGAACAATTTAGTGTCATCTGCAAACTTGGCCACTTCACTGTTCACTCCCAACTCCAAATCATTTATGAACAAGTTAAAGAGCATGGGACCCAGTACTGAGCCCTGCGGCACCCCACTGCTTACCATCCTCTACTGCGAAGACTGCCCATTTATACTCACTCTCTGGTTCCTATTAATTAGCCAGTTTTTGATCCACAAGAGGACCTGTCCTTTTACTCCATGACTCTCGAGCTTACTAAGGAGCCTTTGATAAGGAACTTTATCAAAAGTTTTCTGGAAGTCAAGGTAAACAACATCTATTGGGTCTCCTTTGTCCACATGTTTGTTCACCCCCTCAAAGAAATGTAACAGGTTAGTGAGGCAAGATCTTCCCTTACAGAACCCATGCTGAGTCTTCCTCAATAACCCATGTTCATCAATGTGCCTACTCATTCTGTCCTTGATAATGGTTTCTACCAACTTTCCCGGTATTGAAGTCAGACTGACTGGCCTGTAATTTTCTGGATCTCCTCTGGAACCCTTTTTAAAGATGGGGGTGACATTTGCTACCTTCCAGTCCTCAGGAACGGAGGCAGATATCAATGAAAGATTACATATTTTTGTCAGAAGATCCACAAGTTCAACTTTGAGTTCTTTCAGAACTCTTGGATGTATGCCATCCGGACCTGGTGACTTATTACTTTTTAATTTATCAATCAGTTGTAGGACCTCCTCTCTTGTCACTTCAATCTGATTCAGGTCTTTCAACACCCCTTCCAAATTAGTGGTTCTGGAGCGGGCAAACACTTCTCATCTTCCACAGTGAAGACGGAGGAAAAAAATGCATTCAGCTTCTCAGCCATTTCCGTATCCTCCTTCAGTAATCCTTTGAACCCTTGGTCATCCAAGGGCCCCACTGCTTCCCTGGCTGGTTTCCTGCTTCTAATATATGTGAAGAAATTTGAAACCTAGGTTCAGAAAATCCTCTCTCCCATCCAGTCCTGGGGAGTGACAGGCCCTTGGGCTAATGGATATTGTCCTTGGATTAGTGAGTTCACCGGCCCTTTCCCCTGAACTTCTTTAAAAAACTTACTGCCCCACTCCACCTCCTCTAAGGAGGTCAGTGCTGTTTGTTCCCTGGTCAGTGCTGTTTGTTCCCTGGTAAGGAGGTCAGTGCTGTCCCTGTTCCCTGGTAGAGCTCTTTGGGTCACAGTTCCAAAGTTCTTTCTGGTAAAAACTCAGCTGGGTTGGCTTCTGCTGCTGAGCATACTGCTGAGATCTGGCTGGGATCCTTCTGGCCACCTGACTCCTGAGTAGACTCAGTCAAGACCATGTCCTGGTGCAACCTGGAAGACTACTTTTCTGGTTTCAAGGCTTGCATGTGCAGTGTGCCTTTGATTGAGCTTGCAGTAATATTCCCTCTAAGCTGTGGAGTCTTGTGAGCAAATATTCTACTTTGTGAGCTACTGGCATTAAAGTTGTGAGTGAGAGATTTGGCTACTGCATAAATTAGTTTGCTCTAGGATCATCCTTCCTGAGCTAAGACAAAAATGTGTGAGCCAGAGGCTAAAAAACTGTGAGTTATCTCACACTAACTCAGTTTACAAGGAACACTGGTAGGGATGCCATTCCTCAGATGGGGGCGGGGATCCCTTGGTTTTATGGGCTGGCTGGCTGACCAGCAGGAGGAAATTCTTCCCACCTCTTGAAACCATGAAGCGCTGAAAACCATGACATTTTTATGAGACTAAATGAAGGAAACACTATGTGTGAATACAGAGAGCTTACTATGTGGGTTATTATTATTATTATTATGGCACATGGAAGTGGCATCAATGCATCATGTGACATCTCTGCCCACTCCTGGAACATCCCCCACATCCCCCCACTGCTGCAATGAAGAGATCTGGCAACTCTAGCTTGCAGTCCCATGTGGTTAGGCTTCCCAATCCCCAGGTCCCAGCGGGGGATCCCCTGGTTTTACAGGCTTCCCCCCTCCCCCAGCCAGCTGGCTGGCGGGGGAAGCTCCACCCCCACAGCCATTATGCACCTCCAGGAACGATTCCCATAGGGAATGATGGAGAATTGATCCGCGGGTGTCAGGGGCTCTGGGAAGGCTGTATTTTGAGGTAGAGATGCCAAATTTTCCATATACCATCTAGTGCCTCTCCCCAAAATACCTCCCAAGTTTCAAAAGGATTGGACCAGGGGGTCCAATTCTATGAGCCCCCAAAAAAGGTGCCCCTATCCTTCATTATTTTCTATGGAAGGAAGGCATTCTAAAAGGTGTGCTCTCCCTTTAAATGTGATGGACAGAACTCTCTTGGAGTTCAATTATGCTTGTCACAGCCTTGATCTTGGCTCCACCCCCAATGTCTCCAGGCTCCACCCCCAAAGTCTCCTGGCTCCACCCCCAAAGTCCCCAGATATTTCTTGAATTGGACTTGGCAACCCTACATGTGGTAAATGCAGGGGCAGGGGTGCCAACCCCAGACAAAGAGTTACATAGTTGTTAGCATGACTAAGCCAGTTGTATATTTTACATTTTTGTAATGTACAAAATTCTAAAAATGAGATTCTGTTTTTGAGGTTTTGGGCATATAATACTGCACTTTACCTGACAATTTTTCCATGCTCTTCTATGTCATTTGGGTGGTCTTCAAGCTGTGAAAGCTGTCAAGTGAACTCAGCTGTAGAATCACTCAGACCCTGTGGGAGAAACAAAGTATAGATTTGTTCTATTTATGTTTTGGATTAGGAATTGGTTGTGTTAAGCATAATGGATGAGATGTTGTTTCCTTTGGCTTTTGGACTGATCTTTTTATATATGTGGAACAAATTATCTTAATAAATAAGATAAGATATGATTTTTTTAAACTGTAACATGAACTTTTAAAGCTGAATTATAAATGTCTTTATATGGAGTTCTATTTATTCCCAGTAATTTATAAACTATGAGTGGAGAGAAAGTTTAGAGATGAAATATTTTGTTGAAATGCCATTCTGATAGTCTACCATATATAGTTTCTTACAGCAGATTCATTAATGCATTTTCCCTAATTCATGGCAGTTTCCCCCATCCCATACACCCCATGATAGATCCTTGTGGAACTTGGTTTTGAAAAAGGGAACAAGGTTTACTTGGCTTCATAGCTGCCACACAAACCATGCTATACAACAACCAGTGTATTTGCTGACAGCTAACATTAAAATGGTGGCTATTTAGGTCAAATTCAATTTGGAACTCGTTGTGAGAATTTTTAAAAAAAATAATCTTCTAAGGGAAAAAAGGAAGCCAGACATGTAAACATTGGACTTTGCTTTATATGTTGTCTTCCCTAATTATATTTGGTACCACTAATGGTAAATTAACGTTAAAGGTGTGATTACTGCAATCTAAAACATGCTGTCATTAATGGTCACATTCATTTATTCAAGTATTTATATATTTAATTGTCCTTTTTTTTCCTTTAGGTGAGGACAACCATAACATTCCTGACATTGGTAAGGGTAGGAGAGGATTGTTTATCATCTCGTTCCCCCTCTGACTGATTTTGAGATAGGAATGGTTTCCAATGCCACAACTGTACAGTCTACATTTTTTTAATGAACTAATTAAATAAATACACATCTCAAGGCATAAATCTTGACTGTCTGTAATTTAATGGAAGATAAACAACTTCTAAAAATCCAACAGAAAGACGCTGTAGAAGAGAACTATGAAAGAACATATAAAACCTGTAAATCAAATTTAATTACACAAAGAGTCCTTCCTTCTTCATCCTATCACCACTGTATGTATATTTATAACAGCAGTGACTGGGAAATATGTGAGGAGCTACGAATTCGAGAGCTTGAAGAAGCCAAGGCCAGGACAGCTCAAATGGAGAAGACCATGCGTTGGTGGTCAGACTGTACTGCCAACTGGCGGGAGAAATGGAGCAAAGTTAGGACAGAAAGAAATAAAGCACGTGAAGAAGGGAGGCAGCTGAAGCTCAAGCTGGAATCCACATTGAAAGAGCTGAGTGTCCTGAAAAAAATTAAGCAACATGTACTTAGTGAGAATCAAGAAGCAGAAACTGGCAATACTTGGGAAAAGAATTTAAATTCTTCTGACTTGTGCTGGATGAAAGAAAACCATACAAGACTTCTAGAGAACAAACCACTTAAATATGTACAGAATAACAAGATCTGTGATGTAGACTATATCCATGAGGTAAACAGCTATGAGTAAATACTTTGAAAATCACAAAAGAGGAGCAAACATTCCCTAGAGATCAATTTTGATTTGCTTTCATAATATCCTATTAATTCCATCTCTTTCACAGTAGTGAAGCATTGATTGCACAGTGTAATATTGTTCTGAACTCTAGAAATCAGTCTCTAAACCATTGGGAAGGGAGAATTCTTATTTCTGGTTTCTCACAAAGGTATTACCAACCATTGATAAGTGGGTGGGTGTTCTGATGGTTAGACAGAACTGTTTTGCTGACAAGTTAACATAATTTCTTCTCAGGATACTTGTACAATGGAAAATTCCTTTGACCATCACAATATGAAAATCAATCTGGAAATTCTTAATTCTGGAAGTAAATGTACAACTGCAGTTTCTCTGAAAAATCCTAACTCAAGCAAGGATCATCTAATCTATTCTCAGGATGACGAAGTAATGCATATTTCGATGTTACACTTACGACTTCGTGAATTGCAAAAAATCCTGCAGAAAGAACAAAAGTAAGTTCAAAACATTTTTAAGCAATACTTTTAAATGGAACTCTTTTCAGTCCATTTTAAAATAAAATTATATTCATGGGCACATGGTGAAAAGACTTCTCCCAAAGCTAAATACTCAAGAATATAGTTCACATTGCCCCATAAATTATCACCTCTGTTAAGTTCCCCAACTCTCTGCAAGTGACAACAGCAATTTAGAATAGCTATGGCATATATTTTAAATTTTCTGTAGCAAGGCTATATATATTGCACTGTGTTACAACCAAGATATTGTTGCTCCGTTGTAAGCATCTGATTTATTCCGGTATAAAATGATGATGGCTGTTGCTACAGTTACTAAATATTTATTAGGTTTCAAAGATGTCCAAAGACATATCTGCAGTTAAAAGAAACAACTCCTCCTCAAACAAAACAACATCTGAGAACCGACCAAATTGCAGCAGTTACCATAGTTTTGGTGCACATTTGGCTGTCAGTCATGCTTTTTTAAATTCAACAGGATTTATTTCTATTTCTTGAGCCACAGAGGTTTTCTGGCATTTATGGTTTTCTGAGACACAGGAGGCTCCATCACCAACAGATACACATGTACCTCCCTCCTAGATTGTCAGATAGCCAATGAGACTGAAGGGTCGTTCAGATTCTAGAGTTTGGAGTGGCTTCTGTGCATCAAGATTGACTCATCCAATGTTTATCATTTCCAATCTGTTTGAGCAATCATGCAACAAGGTGAAGTTTAGGCTAGATGGCTGTTGGGGCCTCTCCCCACTAAAGTATCAACCATAACAAACTCAGTGTAATTTTGTGTGGATTTTATGCCAGGGTTGTGGCCACTGTGCCATTGTGCTAGGGTCAGTACACAGGTTTGGAAGGCTTAGGATGCTGACTAAACTGTTCTCTTATTTTATTTATATCCCACCTGTCTCTCCAATGGGGACATAAACTGGCTTCTTTCTCCTATCTTCCATTTTATCCTTAAAATAATCCTGTGAGCTAAATTAGGCAGGGAGTATCTGACTGGCTCTCTTGAGGAAAACTGCACCCCTCCCCCTACTTGGATCGTCCTCCCTTAGGATTTGAGATGGGCTGGCCTTCCCCTTTCTGGGTGACATGGCCCCCCTTTTCTCCTGCAGTAACCGGAACCATTTCCTCTTCCTTAGCTGATGAAGTGCTGATCTCCATGGAAACTGATTCATCCCCCCCACACACACACACCATCTAGGTTATGGCTGCAGGCTACCACATCCAATGAATAAGTAAGGAGATCTTGGCCAACCATCACAGGATAGGGCAGGTTCTCCATAAACCCCATTTCTGTGAAGTCTACCATCCCTCTCCATTCCACAGGGATCTGGAGAGATTATAAAAGAATAATTTTTGTTTGTCATGAAGGTGCCACTGGATTCAAACCTTGTTCTGCTGGTTCAGACCAACATGGCTACCCACCTTGTGATAATTCTTGTCTCATTTTAGAATACGCTCAACTCTCAAAAAGGAAGTAGAGGACCTGAAATCAGAGAAATCTCTGTGGAAATGGAAGTACGATGAGCTAAAAATGTCCACGGAGAGCAGTTTAAAGCAGGTATGTTTTAAAAGGAAGTGCCAAAGGAAATTACAGTAGATAAAATGAATGGAGACATTTTGTATAACCTACTTCCAAAACCCTAGGCTTTGTCCTTGAAATTATGTGTTATATTGAAGCAGGGAAATTCCTTATTCCATTCTATTATTGTTCCATAGGCTGGCTCTGTTCCATATTTCTTTTTCCTTCTGATTTAACATGGAAGATAGTTAAAATTAATTCCAGAGTTTCTGTATGTCTGGATTGCCAAAGCATTCTACATCTGTTCATTCTCTTCATTTTTAAACTCACTGAGATTTAAGCAGGTGACTTTTGCATACTGATGAAACATAATATCAAAATGGAATATTGAAGCTATTGTACATCCTTTTTTCCATTATTTCAGAAATGCACACCTGTGATTGTACAGATTTTGTAATGTTGATGGGGGGGAATGTGAATAATCAGAAGGCACAAACATGAGGCAAATTATATGTGCGCCATCATCATTACAAAGTCCAGAAATAAAAGAAGGAAGACTTGCACATGCCTAAACTACTGTTGACATTCCGCATATAAGGCAAAGTAATTTAAAACTCCAAGATCTTTGGAGAAATTTGGATGAGAATTTCATAAGCATCCCTCCAATGAGTATGAATATGGAGAAAAGTAACATAAAGTATAACTTTGCCATTTGTGGCACCAGCATTTAGGTGGAAGGAGAGAGTTCCTGCCAATAGGCATCCCCATTTCCCAGCAGCACAGAAACAAGCATACATATCAGGTTTGGAAAATTTGTGGAATAAAATGACCACAGCTTTATTGGCTACAGCTGTAAGAAGCATTGGCACAACTTGGGCCCCTAGATTCAGAGCACTGACTGGCCTGGTGCCAGATGATGTATCCATCACACCCTGCCAGCCACCTTGGGTGGAGAACTATGGGATGGCAGGTTGCAGGAGTTCACATGGATGACTGCCTCCAGTGGTCTCCTTGCCATCTGCCCATGAGGGTGAGCACTGGTAGTCCCAGATCTGGCTTGCTTCCATAAGCCCCCATGCCAAGACCCCTTAAGGGAGTCCCAAAATCTGGGAAGTGGCATGCAAGCCAATTTCCAAAACAGGTCTTGCCCCATGCTGTTACCACCAAAAGAGCCAAGCGGCATATCCCTGCCTAGCTCCTGCCAATACTCTTACATTTGTAGCCGGGTCACTAAAGAATGGCAGACCCCGTGCAGCCAGATATCCATGCTCCGTGGGTACAGATGCACAGCATCAGACTGGAACAGGGGACTCCAACCTACAGGTGCCAAATCCAACCCCACCCCCCCAGCCCTTGTTCTCCACTGCCCTGCCCAGCCTGCCCATCACTTCTGCCTTGTGACGTCCACCTTCTGTGGGCAAGCAGCTCCTTTTCCATAAGCAGCACTCCTGCCCAGTCTCACCTGAGAAAAATTATACTGGGAAGTTCCCGCCGCTCCTAGCTGCTTCATACCAGCCAATAACTACTCACACACCCATGGAAAAAGTGAAAAAAGCCTCTGCTGCTTTGGAATAAGAACAAAAGGTGGATGAAGCAACAGAGCTGTAGATCCCTTGTGTTATGGTACCTTCCCAAGGCCCCAGTGCTCCTTGGGAAATGAATCCAAGATGAGGTTGTCCTCTGATAAAAGGGTGTACTTCTTCACCCAAAGGGTGATTAACATGTGGAATTCACTGCCACAGGAGGTGGTGGTGGCTACAAGCATAGTCAGCTTCAAGAGGGGAATGGATAAGCATATGGAGCAGAGGTCCATCAGTGGCTATTAGCCACAGCTTATCATTGAAATTCTCTGTCTGGGGCAATGATGCTCTGTATTCTTGTGCTTGGGAGGAGGGCACAGTGGAAGGACTTCTAGCCCCACTGGTGGACCTCTTGATGGCACTTGGGGGTATTTTAGCCACTGTGTGACACAGAGTGTTGGACTGGATGGGCCATTGACCTGATCCAACATGTCTTCTCTTATGTTCTTATGTTTTGATGCCAGGGTGCTAAACCACTCCTCCTGCAAACAAGACAAAGCATCTAAAAAGCTTAAGACCAAACAGGAATAAGAAGCTTAGCTTATATGGTTACCAATTGTTTGGATTTCATTCCAGGAAGAAGAATAGTGAAGCAAATAAAAATATCAGAATTGCAGATTGATGTATACATTGTGGCATGTTTAGAGTAATTAACTGAAATCCTGTTGTTACACTCCATCCATCTCCTCTCAAGGATGGAGGTAACTAACAGCATCCTTCTCTTTAAGGTGAGGTGATTGGTTGTGCAGTGTTGTGTCTTCTCTGTTATCAGACCAGAGAAATACTTTCCGATCTACCATTCCAGATTACTATTCATTGCATTGCATTACAATCACTATTCCAATCTATTATTCCAAATAAGAAATACGGTAGAATAAGGAGGATGCGTGGCCATTCTTGATGAAAATACAGGTGTAAGGACTGAATGACATTAGCACATGTAGTGAGATAAGAAAGCAATATTCCTGTTCTGTTCTTTTTGTTGCTGTTTTAAACTGATAAATGTATTATGGTTTTAAACTGATAAATGTATTATGGTTTTATATGTTTTATGGAATTGATTGTTTTTATGATACTGTAAGCCGCCCTGAGTCCGCTTGCAGAGAGGGCGGGATATAAATGCAAAGTAATAAATAATAAATAAATAAATGTTCTTCTGAATGTTGTAATATCTTGTAATGCAGCAATTTACCTTTGCAGTCTGTTCCTGATGTTCCTTTGGAATAAAACAGCTACTTTGAGGACACCCACTGAAGGTTCTTGAAGGATGAAGTGTTCTCCTTCAAATTACTCAAAATTATAATTCTTAATGTCACATTTGTGTCCATTTATTCTTTGGCACAGGGTTTGACCTGTTTGTCCTGTGTAGAGAACAGAAGGGCATTGTTGTCATTTAATGGCATATACAGTGTTAGAATATGAGCAAGTGAATGAGTCTAAAATGGTATAGTGGATGTTAGGTCCAGTGATCATGTTGCCTTGGCTGTATATGGAAACAAAGTTGGCATCTGGGTTTGTTGCAAGCTTTGGTACCAGTGTCCATGTTCAAATTAGATATTGTATTATTGTGGGTGGTGAGTTTATTTATTTATTTTTATTTATTTTATTTATTTATTTGTAATTTATATCCCGCCCTTCCCACCAGGTGGCTCAGGGCGGCTTACAACATATAAAAACTAACATATAAAAACTAACATAAGAATATAAAATTAAGCATAAAGGTTAACATTTCATAATTTACATAGTTAAAAAAACAAAAACTAGACATTTATCACGGTTATAAACTTAAAACATTAAAACCATACAGCGATCTTACAGCTACACTCAGTTCAAGTTTCAGTGCCGGTTAGTTGTGGGCCAGCCGGAAGAGGACTGTCTTACAGGCCCTGCGGAATTGAGCAAGGTCCCGCAGGGCCCTTACCTCTTCCGGCAGCTGGTTCCACCAGGAAGGGGCCATTACGGAGAAGGCCCTATCCCTTGTAGTTTTCAAACGGGCTTCCTTTGGCCCGGGGACAACAAGGAGATTTTGAGTTCCCGATCTCAGTACTCTCTGGGGAACGTATGGGAAGAGACGGTCCCTCAGGTAGGCAGGTCCTAGGCCATATAGGGCTTTAAAGGTAATGACCAGCACCTTGTACCGAACTCGGTAGAGTATTGGCAGCCAGTGCAGAGCCCGGTGTCCCGGCTGGATGTGCTTCCATCTTGGGAGCCCCAATAACAACCGGGCGGCGGTGTTCTGCACCAGCTGCAATTTCCGGGTTCGGCACAGGAGCAGCCCCATGTAGAGGGCATTGCAGTAGTCCAACCTCGAGGTGACCGTTGCATGGATCACCGTTGCTAGATTGTCGCGCTCCAGGAAGGGAGCCAGCTGCCTTGCCCGCCTAAGATGGAAAAATGCGGACTTGGCAGTGGCTGCTATCTGGGCCTCCATTGTTAAGGAAGGCTCCAGTAGTACCCCCAAGCTCTTGACCCTATGCGTCGCAATCAGTGGTGCACCGTCAAAAAACGGAAGGGGGATTTCCCTTCCCAGACCCCGACGGCCCAAGCAAAGGACCTCTGTCTTCGCCAGATTTAGCCTCAGCCCGCTCAGCCTGAGCCACCCAGCCACAGCCTGTAACGCCCGGTCCAGAGTTGTCTAAGACTGTCTGTGTGCCACAATTAAGAAGGGTATATTTATACAACAGTCTCCAATTTTGATTATTTGTTTCTCACCATAATTAAATCAAAACAAATGGTGACCCTATAAACTAAACTTCTTATTCCTGTTTGGTCCTTGCATCTGTTGAACTTCTTCATTATGTTGCATGCTAATTTGCTGCTCACCCTCTACATATATGTATGAACTGGTAATCTTTCATTTCACTATATTTGAAGAAGTCTGTGTGCATATGAATGCTTATACCTTGAAAAAAAACTTTCTTGGTCTTAAAGGTGCCACTGGACTTGAATTTTGTTTAATTGAGAAAGGATATTAGGAAACTTTGCAGTGTAGACCCAGAAATAACGTGCAGGTTCTTTTAATGACCACTGGTGTGCACTATAGTCTTAAAAATGCTTTAGCAAATAGCATGGTTTCTTTTGGTTCTTTTCAGGAAAAAATGAATTTGTTCATTATAATATTTTCATTGTGAAATAATGGCAAAGATTTTTTAAAAAATTGAATATACAACTGTACAAGAAGGGAGGGAGAGAGAAAACTATATATAGCAGTGTTGTGCACAATTACTTGTTAGCATATCCTGTTGGACACAATGGCACTTTCTTCTAAGTAAATATGAATAGGTTTTTGCTGTCAGTCTCCACATATTAAATATCAGACAGAATAGAACAACTGAATCTATCTTTTTAACCACTAGAAGGGATGGATTTATTAGAAAGCAAAATATTGTGTAATATTGTATTACAATATTAATTTCATGAGCAATGTGTGTGCACCTACTGTATTATTCCCAAGAATGCTTCAGGTGCTACATTTAATCACCATCCTTCCTGTATCTTAAGACCCACATCAATATTATTTGTGAAATCTTAGATCAACCGGGATCATTTTGTAGAAAAAGAGGTGCTAGAACTCATTAGCATAACTCATTCACATAGCTCATTTGCATATGCCACACACCCCTGACATCACCGGAAGGTGTACTAAATTATATCAGCTCAGCATCTACCCTAAAATGCTTCTTGAATTATAATTGTCTTAATAAAATCTTACTCCCATCATTCTTTTAAAATAAACTTTCTCCTGTGTGGCCATAGTGACATGATGATTTCCATCTGTCTGCTTTATTTTCCCACTTGTTGTATGGGAAAATATTAGAAAGTTTGTCAAATCTTAGAATTCAGCAAAATTCTCACAGGGGATTTGAACAATGGAGCCCAGTAGCAAGTTTTTTTTTTGGGGGGGGGGGGGTGGAAAAAGCCGCCCTGAGCCTGCCTCGGCGGGGAGGGTGGGGTATAAATAAAAAATTTACTTACTTACAATAAAATTTAGAGATTCCACAGCTCTGCTCCTGTGAGCTCTTGCCCAAAATGAGCCCTGGTTAACACTACATTTAAAGAATTACTCCACTGAATAGTGCTACATTTAAAGAATTATTCCATTGAATAGCCATAATGTCATCATGAGCAACTATAGTTTACTTCATAGTAACTTGACTCAGGTAGCTTGCAGAATTACAGGTTATGAGGCTAAATGATATATATAGTATATATATATTTTTGGTCAAGTATTTTGAAGCTGATTAACTAAGAAATGGAAACTTAATCACTAGGGGGTGCAAAAGGTCTATCATTTCAAGGCCCTCATTGTTTTTCAGTATGTGAATTAAAATGCAGTTTTCTTCTCCTTTTGGCAAAGAGAATGCAAACACGCTACCTCACAATTATACATTGAAATTTTGTGTACAATATTCAGATAAGTACCTACACCTGCTGCATATGTAAACATTCCTTCACACCTGCATGAACTATGTAGGCGAAGATAAATTTGATTTGTTCTTTCATTCTAGCTCCTGCAACAGTTTTTATTTTTTTTTCCAAGCAAGCTAAATGTAAATAGAGCTGTATCAACACTGAAACAGAGGCAGAAAGACATTTGTGGAAAAAGGACAGGGAAGAGTCTCGCTCAAACATTGTTTCCCAGTTTAATTTAAAACACAAATTGATTTTGCTCAACCTTTGTGTTTTGGGGGGAGGGGTTGATCTCAGTGACAGTGGGATGAGATTTCTTCTTGTGCTATTGAATTATCTGGTTCCTCTTACAGAATGTTAAAAATGTAGGGAAAGGCCAATCCATTTCAACAAGTAAAAATTATTAACAATCAAATCCAAAGGTTTCATTTGAGTAGCGTGCGCTTTGTTTTTAACTTATCTATTGAGAAATTTCTGCTAACTTCTGGTAACCTGTGTTTCAGATTGTGCATAAACTCTATTTCTGTGTAATTCAGAATATTATATTAAATCAAGTTAAAAGGGTCAACTTAATCCTGTTCGCAACAGTGAATCCATATAATTGAGTTTAACCAGAAGTCCCAACATTAAGATGTAGTAAATTCCATATTAGAGGGTGCAACAACCAAATACTATGGTAATGTTGGGATGTCACAGTTCTGCCTGAAAGCCATTATTTTATAAGGTTCTTCATGGTTCCATTGCTCATGATATTTAATAGCTATATGAATTTTCTGTGCATGTCATCTGAAGGATTGTGGTGTGGTATCATCTATATAATTATGGGTGTAATCCCATGAGAGATTTGGTCTGACCTAGCCACACCTCCCATCTGATTTAATGTGCTCAATCACACAAGCGCATCTGCCTCCTGAGTTCCACTCATACCTACCTCATCACAGGACAGGCTAGGACCAGATTAAATAGCTACTGGGAACTTCCAGGTAGCAAACCTTTAAATCATATGTAGAGCATGTTTCCCAGCTGCCTGAACAGCCAGATGCATGCTGCACCCACTCCACACCCACCTGGCATATGCATGAGCAATCTGAAGACTCCACTTGTGCATATGTGGCCAGTGCCTCTCCAGGCAGCAGGGCAGGAGCTGTATGAATGCCAGGGCACAGATAAAAGAGAACTGGCCTTTTCAGAGCCGGGATAATGCCACACCTAATCTCCAGTGCGATCACACCCTATGTATCTTCTTCATTGGATTTCATGAAACAGTGGAGACTCTAGATTTTTGCTTGAAATCAATGAAGATCCAAACATACAACGAGAGAACTGGGGCACACGTGAAGCAACAATCAAGAAATCCCCAGTTCCAATAACAATTTCCTAAGACACTATACAACTTTTATCGTATTTATAATGCAGTATTTATATTGGTATCAATATCAAAATATTACAATACAGTGCTCAAAATACATCTCAAAAGTTCCAATATAACTACCCTCTAACAAACAAACTTACATGATGCAGAGTACTGCTCTTCAGAAAAAATTCCTGGTAAGTTCAACATGTGGCTTTCCCTGCACTTTTTATATTTGGTTGAAACTCTTGGCAGTAAATCAGATCAATTGCTGACTTCAAGAATTCATGCTGTTTTTATAAATAAGAAGAAGGGTTGTGCAAAATAATGAGGGGGGGGGGTCCATTTGCCAGCTGTTTGATGGGAACAAAGATTTGCAAGAATCAGACTAATCTCCCAAATGCCTGTCAATGGGGAGGGATGGTGTATCAGTGGCAGAGCATCTGCTTGGTAAGCAGAAGGTCCCAGGTTCAATCTCCGGCATCTCCAACTAAAAAGGATCCAGGCAAATAGGTGTGAAAAACCTTAGTTTGAGACCCTGGAGAGCCGCTGCCAGTCTGAGTAGACAGTACTGACTTCGATGGACCGAGGGTCTGATTCAATATAAGGCAGCTTCATATGTTCATATGTTCAATGCCCCATATGCTTAGAATAAGAGGGCAGCAAAATGAGCCTTTAAAAATGATAAACAAGCAAATGCAGCTTCTAGTCATGGAGATGAAGCATTTTGTTTGGTTATTTACACATTATTTGTTAAGAAAAGACAAGGAGCACCAGTCATGCTGTACTGTTTCAGGTGCTAGTAAAATGTTGTCTGAGATAGAAGCACAGTGCTGTCCTTTGAAATGTAAAACAAATCTCTGTTATTGAACCTTGAACCCACATGGGAATTAGTGAGCAATCTTTGTGTTTTCTGCAGTGTTAGGATGTCATTCAGGCAAATTAAGGGATGAAAGCTCATGTTTTGCTTCAGATCTTTTGCTTCAGAATGCTCGAAAGCAGCTGCCCTTTTGAGATTTAAAATTAAATTAGAAGAAATAATTGCGATAATCCCTCAGCCTAAAACAATTTTCACCATTTACAGAAGGTTTTGAACACAGTCTGTATAAGGTATTACTACTGCCACCCCTGCTGGGTTCTTTTGTCATAATCCAATCAACTAGTAAAGAAAAAATGCTAATGATTTTTTAAAAATCCCATTTGGAATTAACATCAGGGGTCCAAGATTTTCACTGTCTAGTAGCAGAATGTGAAGCTGAGATTTCTTCAGAAGCAGTCGAAATGAATCAACAGAATACATGAGGGTTTTTCTCCCCTGTTCTTTGATGAAGTTCTTCTGTTTGTTATTCTGGAACAACAACAACTATGATATGACACATCAGAGAAAAAAGAAAGCAAAATCATAATTTCCCTTTGAATGACAAGACATCTTCAAAAATTCTAATCAAATTAAATTCTAATATATGTGAAGGAAAATTATTTCCGACTATGTCCCATAGTGCCAAAGCGCTGGGTACACAATTCACAGGCAAAAAGATTGCAGAATCTTCCCCACCCTTGTCTTCCCCAGGAAACCTTATTCATAGGGTCTAGATATGTGTATACTAATAACTGCAGTACTGGGTAACTGTAATGAGGAAGAGGAAAGGGGAAAATCACTCCTTTCTTTTCACTTCCATGAGGGATCTCTGCACATACTAAAAGCAAAAAATGGAGACCTTGTTCCCTTCCCACTGCAGCTTCCCAACCAATAAAGCTGTCAGCAATGTTCCCTCTAAACTAAGTTAGCATGAGCTAGCTCACAGATTTTTGCCTCCAGCTCACACATTTTTGTCTTAGCTCAGTAAGGATGACCCCAGAGCACAACAATTTATGCAGTAGCTCACAAAATAGAATTTTTGCTTACCAGACTCTGCAGCTTAGAGGGATCATTGACTGTCAGTATCCATGAATCCCTTGATTCTGGGAATAAGCTTTCCCAGGATCAGAAGTGGCATGAGGAACAAGGGGATACAAGAGTGGAGAAGATCTCAGAACAGAACATCATTGATTTCTTCTTGGAATGTAAATGGATTAAATTCACTACACAAAAAAGGCAACGTATCATTGGATTAAAAAGCAAAACTGTAATATAATTTGTTTACAAGAAGTACATATCAAACAAAAGGATTACAAATTTTTATGGAATAAGCAATTGGGACTAGAATTTCATTCATTGGCTGAACAGAAGAAAAGGGGAGTGATTTTTTATATTAAACAAGAATTGGATCCAAGATTAGTGCTTAAAGATAAAAATGGAAGATTTGTAGTGGTAGAAATAATATTAAATGCAAAAAAAAGTTGTTTGGGGGATTGTATGCACCAGATGGAGCAAAGGATGCTTTTTTCAAAGACATTATACAACAACTTGATGAAGTGACATATGATCAAGTTTTGATAATGGGGGACTTTAATGGAACAATTAAGAATACACTGGATAGGTCTGGGAAAAAATAATAATAAGGAAGGAAAATTGCCAAAGTCTTTTTTTGAATTGGTCAAACAAGAAAACCTGGAAGATATATGGAGAAAATTTAACCTGAAGTGTGGGACTATACCTTTTTTTCAGCAAGACATAATATTTTTTCCAGAATTGACATGTTGTGGGGCACTAAGGATTTAGACCTTATAACAAAGAAAATAGAGATTTTACCTAAAATAGGAGCTGATCATAACCTAATAATGTGGATTACAAAATTGTCTAAAAAGTTGAGAAGATGGAGATTAAATGAAGATTTACTACAGAATAAAGAAATAGTGACATCTCTAGAAAATGAAACTAAAGCTTTCTTCCAAATAAACAATAAAGAAGATATAGAATTTCAGACGGTGTGGGATGCTTATAAAGCAGCAATGAGAGGAATATTGATTACACTGAATAATAAAGACGAGGGCAAAAGAAAAACAGATGTTGGACATTCAAAATGAAATAAATAAAAAGGAAGGGGAACTGAGAAAAAGGGCAGGAAAAAAGAAAATTATGAGGAAGATTATAATATTATAAACACAAATGAAACATTTGTTAAATAAAGAACTGGAATGGAATCTGAAAAAATTACAGCAGAAATCTTTCAAGGGAGCAAATAAACCTGGAAAATATTTGGCCTGGCAACTGAAAAAAAAAGAGAGAAAGCGAAATCATTAATAAAATTGTGGCTGATGGAAGAGAGGTGGTAGATCAAGAAGGAATAAAGAGAGAATTCTTTAAGTACTATGCTAAATTATTTAAGGGTGTTAAAATAAAGAAAGAAAAATTGGAAGCATATTTACAAAATATTAAAATAGCACCTTTAACAGAAAATATGAAAAAAGTTTTGAATGACCCAATTGAAAAAATAGAAATTGAAGCAGCAATTAATGCAATGAAAAATGGAAAGGCACCTGGGCCAGATGGATATACAGCTAAATTTTTTAAAACCTTCAAAGAGGAATTAATACCAAAACTTCAGAAATTGATGAACATGATAAGAATAAAAGAGAAAATACCAAATACATGGAAGGAAGCTGTTATTTCGTTGATTCCAAAATAAGATAGAGACGTCACAAATGTAAAAAATTATAGACCAATCTCACTATTAAATGATTATAAAATATATACAAGAATATTGGCAGAATGGTTTAAACAACATCTGATAAATTTTATAAAGCAGGATCAAGCGGGGTTTCTCCCCAAAGGGCAAATAAGAGACAATATTAGAACTGTTGTAAATATTGTAGAAAATTATGAAAGACATCCAGAAAAAGAAGTAGCATTATTCTTTGTGGATGCAGAAAAAGCATTTGATAATTTAAACTGAGACTTTATGTTTGCAATAATGGAGAAAATGGAGTTGAGCGAAAACTTTATAAGGATGATAAAAGCAATATATACTGAACAACGTGCAAGGCTATGTATAAATGCAGATCTTACAGAAGATATGATAATTAGCAAAGGTACAAGACAAGGCTGTCCACTTTCCCCACTGTTGTTTATAATGACTCTTGAAATTTTACTGATGCAAATCCAAGATGACAAAGAAATAGAAGGATTAAAAGTAAAAGCATTTACTTATAAATATAGAGCATTTGCAGATGATATAATGTTTATAAATGAAAATCCCATACAAGTAACACCTTTGTTGTTAGCTAAAATACAAGCTAAATCTCTCCCAGACAGGGAGAGACAGAGGGCGCCCATTTAGGCGCGCAGGCTGGAGGGCGAGGTCTGGCTGATTGACAGCCAGACCTGCGTTCCTCTCAGTCTGCGTCGGGCGCTGCTTCGGCCCCTCCCACCCGCCCTGTATGTTATGTAGGCATTTGCTGGTTGCTTCTTTGAGGAGCCGGGTAGGAATTTTTTCGCACCCAGGCTGATTGGCATTGCCCAGGTTGTGTTTTTCGCCTACCCTACATAGCATTGCAGTGGATTGTGGATTTGGCTATTGGTAGGTGCTGTTAAATAGGCGGTCCTTTAGTGGCAGGTTTTTGGGGTTTAGGGCACTATACGGCCAGAGGAGGACTGTGAAGCATCCCCCTTTTGGGGAATTTGGGGTCTGGCATGATCAACCCTGGGTTTTGAAGACCCGGGTGGAGATTGCAGACTGCCGGGAGTAGGGTGGCCATAATGTCTGAAGGCCAGCCAGGGACACTTTTTTGGGGGGGGGAAGGTTGGGGTGCCGCCGGAAACAGGAAGTGACGTCACTTCCTGTGACATCATTTCCCCCGCACCACCTGCCGGAAGCAGGAAATGACATCACTTCCTGTGACATCATTTCCCCCAAATGACATCATTTCCCCCAAATGCCACTGCCAGAAACAGGAAGTGACTTCACAGCATTTCCTGTGATGTCCCCAAAAATCCCCCAAATATCACCGCCGGAAACACCAAGATTATTTACAAAGAGGGAAAGGGGGAAATAAAGTTAAATAAAACTCTTTTTTTACTTTTTTCAAAGACTAGAGAGAACGGGTTCCACGCTGAGAAGCCAGTCAGATTCCAGTGAGATTCCAGTGAGACTGTGCTGCATAGTGACAGGTTGAGATGCAGGACAGGAACCCGGAAGTGACCGACAGGCTGCTTCAGCGTGCCGCTGCACTGGCCCCCTGGGCCCCACAATGATGGGACCGATGCCACAGGGACAGGCTCGAAACACTCTATAACCCCTCAAAAGAACAGCAGTCTAGCTTGCTTCCCCCGAGCCCTGCCGCCATAAGCCTCAAGGGGGCTCATTTTGTGGCATCTCCCGGCGGGAGGGTGGCACCCACACGGGACACATATCAAATGAAAGAGGGGGCGCAGGGCTATCAGAAACAGCTGGCGGAGGGAGTTGGGAGACCACCCCACTGGGGGATCCACACCCCGAAAGTGATGAAGGTGGCGCAGATAGAGCCAACAGAGCAAACAGGACAAAATAAATAGGCTGCATTATGCAGCACAATTGAGAAAGTGCCTTATCCCATATACTGATGAAGTAAATACAGGATCTGAGAACAAAATTGCACCAGAAGACACAAACACAAAGCTCCCTTACACTGAATCAGTGCTTGGGTCCACCAAATTCAGTATTGTCTAGTCCAGTCACAAACACAAAGCTCCCTTACACTGAATCAGTGCTTGGGTCCACCAAAGTCAGTATTGTCTAGTCCAGTCACAAACACAAAGCTCCCTTACACTGAATCAGTGCTTGGGTCCACCAAAGTCAGTATTGTCTACTCCAGGGGTGGCCAGAGGGAGGGAGGAAGGAAGGGAGGAGGGAGGGAGGAAGGAGGTAGGGAAGGAAGGGAGGGAAGGAGGGAAGGAAGGAAGGAAGGAAGGAAGGAAGGAAGGAAGGAAGGAAGGAAGGAAGGAAGGAAGGAAGGAAGGAAGGGAGGGAGGGAGGGAGGAGGGAGGGAAGGAAGAAAGGAAGGAAGGAAGGGAGGAGGGAGGGAAGGAGGGAAGGAAGGAAGGAAGGAAGGAAGGAAGGAAGGAAGGAAGGAAGGAAGGAAGGAAGGAAGGAAGGAAGGAGGGAGGGAGGGAGGGAAGGAAGGAAGGAGGGAAGGAAGGAAGGAAGGGTGGAGGGAGGGAAGGAAGGGAGGAGGGAGGGAAGGAAGGAAGAAAGGAAGGAAGGAGGGAGGAGGGAGGGAAGGAAGGGAGGAGGGAGGGAGGGAAGGAGGGAAGGAAGAAAGGAAGGAAGGGAGGAGGGGGGGAGGGAGGGAGGGAAGGAGGGAAGGGAGGAAGAAAGGAAGGAGGGAGGGAGGGAAGGAGGGAGGGAAGGAAGGGAGGAGGGAGGGAGGGAGGGAAGGAGGGAAGGAAGGAAGGAGGGAGGGAAGGAAGAGAGGAGGGAGGGAGGGAAGGAGGGAGGGAAGGAAGGAAGGCCGCCCCCTCCCGCCAGCCGCTCCCCCCGCTTTTGGCCCCTCCCTCCCTGCCTGCCCTGCTTACCTGCTTCCAGGGCGGGTGGAGGCCCGCGCGCGGGGCCCGGCGGTGGAGGCCGGGGAGGTGGCGGAGAGGCCGGCCCTGGTCGCTGGAGGGCCTCCAGCGACCAGCGCCGGCCTCTCCGCCGCCTCCCCGGCCTCCGCCTGCAGTGTAGGGCCCGCGCACGGGGCCCGGCGGTGGTCGCGGAGGCCGGCGAGGCGGCGGAGAGGCCGGCGCTGGTCGCTGGAGGGCCTCCAGCGACTAGCGCCGGCCTCTCCGCCCCCTCCCCGGCCTCCGCCTGCAGTGGAGGCCCGCGCACGGGGCCCGGCGGCGGTCGCGGAGGCCGGGAAGGCGGCGGAGAGGCCGGCGCTGGTCGCTGGAGGGCCTCCAGCGACCAGCGCCGGCCTCTCTGCCACCTCCCGGGCCTCCGCCACCGCCGCCGGGCCCCGCGCGCGGGCGGGGAAGGCGGCGAGTGAGGGAGGGAGCATCCTTGCATGTGCGCAGGGGCCTTGCGCAGGCGCAAGGATGCTCCCTCCCTCACTCGCCGCCTTCCCCGCCCGTGTGCGGGGCCCACCGGCTCTCTGGCTGGCTAAACCGGGACCTCTAATTGTCCCGGTATAGCCAGCCCGGGAGCCAGGAATAGGTGTCCAGAACCGGGACTTTCCCGGGTGCCCGGGACGGTCTGGCCACCCTAGCCGTGAGACTCGGCTAGGGGGTGCTTTCTGGCGAGACGTGCATCTGAGTTTGGGCCCTCTGGTGCGGGCCTCCCCGGAGGGAGCTGAGGCACTCAGTTCTGCCCGGGGGGCTGGGTCTCTCGCCCATTATGGCAGGGGAGTGGTTGCGGTGACCCCTAGCCCTGGCCAGGTCACTGGCGGGGTACCCTTGCTGTTTGTGAGATTAATTAATAAAGTGGCCCAATTTTATTCCAATCACTTGGTGTCTGTCTCGTTATTTCGTCCTTGGGGGGGCAAACTATATAACTGTTTTACCACTTATATGGCTAGAAGTTGATGCAGAAAAGCTGAAAATCATAGCAAAATATTTCTTAGTTAACAGTTAATATAATGTATCATATTAATTCATATTGGTATAAAAGGTAAAGGTAGTCCCCTGTGAAAGCACCAGTTGTTTTCGACTCCAGGGTGATGTTGCTTTCACAACGTTTTCACGGTGGGCTTTTTACCGGTTGGTTTGCCATTGCCTTCCCCAGTCATCTACACTTTCCCCCCAACAAGCTGGGTACTCATTTTACCAACCTTGGAAGGATGGAAGGCTAAGTCAACCTGGAGTCAGCTACCTGAACCAGCTTCCACTGGGATCAAACTCAGGTTGTGAGCAGAGGGCTCCGACTGCAGTACTGCAGCTTTACCACTCTGCGCCACTGGCTCTTCATATTGGTATACCCAGGGCTTTTTTTGTAGCAGGAACTCCTTTGCATATTAGGGCACACAACCCTGACGTAGCCAATCCTCCAAGACCTTGCAGTTGGCCCTGTAAAAAAGAGCCCTGTAAACTCTTGAAAGATTGGCTACATCAGGGGTGTGTGGCCTAATATGCAAAGGAGTTCCTGCTACAAAAAGAAGTCCTGGGTATAACTGTTTAAATGTTTTTGTAAATTGCTGTCTGTAACCCACCCTGAGCCTGCTTGTGGGGAGGAAGGGATATAAATAGAAATAATAAATAAATAAATTTATTTTTACAATATACAAATAATTATTCTTACCCAACACATTGTAAACTGATGTTCTCCCAATACTTCATGACTCAAACTTCATGATGTAGGCAGAGTTTTAGATTTACAATGATGAATTATTTTAACATTGCAAAAAGGTCACATTTTGTTTGTATGTAGAAGAACAAATGTCCATAGCTATTCTAGAATATATATGTGTTTAATGCAACCCTCCTTTATGTAATATGATCATTAAGTAAGTAAAGGCAAATGTTCTTTATATTCTTGCTAAAAATATTTAGCAAGCCAAGAACATCTCAGCTTTTTTCTTCCCATGACATATTGTTTAAATCATGCTATTTTCCAAAGAAATGAAAACATCAATAGCAAAATATTCTGTTCAAACTGTCTAATGAAACACATACTGACATCAACATTATTACAGGATACTGGGTGGAAATAAGTATCTGTCATTAGAAACCTATGCAAATTACTCCAGACTGCATAGGACAATCAGTGTGTCCATTCCCCATAATACAGTGATCCAAACAGGTTATTTATTTATGTCGTATTATGTGCATTATAATTTTGGAATCATTGTAAATCATATTTACTTGTATTTTTATACAATTAGGGCCACAATCCTGAACTCAGGTATAAGAAAACCAAGGGCTTTTTCAGTGTTCTGAGTTTGGAATGCAGAGAGGAGAGAGTGAGGTTGTCATCGCTGACTCCCCTCCACTGCTAATTTCCATGTATTGGTAGCTTCTATACTGTATAGGATCCCCCCCTTGTGACTAGGAACCATGCATTTTACAGAATTCCAGATTGCACATAGATTCTGGACTTGCACAACTGATCAGTAGGGGGACAGCAGGTAGAATCCCCATTCCTTCACTACATGGTGTATCTGCCCAAACTAGAAAGTGGACAGGGCTTTAAGTCCTACTGAAACCCACAGAGTTTACTTCTAAGTGAGACTCCATCTGCAGCTTCTTTAGCATCATGTAGTACAAGTGAATTAGACATGTAGTTTAGCTTTATAAGAATTGTAGCAGGTGTCCTAATTCTTGAGTGATTAAACTATATTCTGTCTTTCAGTTTGGTAGAAATCAGAACAAGGTGGAAGTAATTTTGGATGATCTGGAAGAAGAAGAAACTGGAGCCAAAGCCCCCAAAGATACAAAGATTCAGGATTTACAAGCAGAAGTATGTTACTTTTGTTACTATTTCTGAGTACTGTGCTTATTAAATTTCTAACTAAAAATCCAGAGATCATAGTATTTTCTTCAAACATTGTGTATATGTATGATGACCATAAGTTATTCTAATATTATATACCTGGATGTAATTCCTCTCATAGGAGCCCCATAGTGCAGAGTGGTGAGCTGCAGTACTGCAGGGCAAGCTCTGCTCATGACCTTAGTTTGATCCCGGTGGAAGCTGGGTTCAGGTAACCAGCTCAGTTTTCCATCCTTCCGAGGTTGCTAAAATGAGTATCCAGTTTGCTGGGGGGAAAGTGTTGACTGGAGAAGGCAATGGCAAACCACCCCATAAAAAAAAAGTCTGCCAAGAAAACAACATGATGTGACATCACCCCAATTGCTTAGTATTTATTTAAATATTTATGCTTCACTTTTCTTTGCAAAGTAGTTTACAACATCACTGCCTCTTCTTCCCTTTTATCCTCACAACAACACTAACAAGTAGATCAGGCAAAGTGAGGATTCAAACCTGGGTCTCCCAGATTCTGGACCTAGACCAGGGGTGGCCCAATTTGCTTAACGTAAGAGCCACATAGAATAAATGTCAGATGTTTGAGAACCACAAGACAAACATCAGGGGAAGGAAGGAAGGAAGGAAGGAAGGAAGGAAGGAAGGAAGGAAGGAAGGAAGGAAGGAAGGAAGGAAGGAAGGAAGGAAGGAAGGAAGGAAGGAAGGAAGGAAGGAAGGAAGGAAGGAAGGGAGATGGAAATAAAGCAACTTTAAATGTATTCTCCACGTCAGCCAATGGAGTGGTGGAGGCTTCAAGAGCCACACAATATGTGTGAAAGAGCAGCATGTGACTCCCAAGCTGCAGTTTGTCCACCCCCAACCTAGACTGACACTGTAACTATGATACCACACTGGCTACTCAGACAACTACTAACCTCTACATGTATTTTGATATTTGGATACCTTTCAGTGAAATTTAACAGAGATATAGCTTCCAGTCACCTGAATGGTAGGGGCTGAATATAGCTAAGGTGCTAAGCTGTAATAGTACAAGCAACAACCAGTATTTGTGGATTTTGATATTCAATCTATGTAACACTTCTCAAATTACATTTTCTTTTCAGATTGAGGTTTCTGGGAAGGTGTGTTTATCTGTGTAAATAATTTCATGCTTTCTTACTAACACTTCTGAAAGATTACTTTCCCCTCTATATCCCATCATGCTTTCTAAATTTATGTGAGAGCTGATAAACCATACCATTAAATAAGACACCGAGTGCCTGTCAGTAATTTTAGTAGTTGGCAGAATAGTTGCATTCACTTTTCCAGGATCCCTGTAAAAATATAACTTGGAAAAATTAGCTCTGAAAGGCAGTCATTCACCCGCTATTGTGAAAATGTGTTGCCCTGGAGAAAACAGCAGCAAGTGATATAGGAGCAGTTGGAAATAGTAGCCACATCCCAATCCACTTCAATAACATCTGCTGCTGGCCTCAACCCCCATTCATCCCCTTTTCCTCTATTGTAGTGATAGGTCGTTTTCGCACTCACCTTCCGCCGGCGCGACCCCCCTCTTCACCGCGCAGGATCTGCGCGGATTTCACACTAAACGCTGCGGAGCAGCCAGAAAAGCCGGAAGCTCCCAGCGCAAAAGCCACTCAAACTGAAACCGCCAAAAAGCAGTTTGGCATTTGCGCGGCTTTTGCGACGGGAGCTTCCGGCTTTTCTGGCTGCTCCGCAGCGTTTAGTGCGAAATCCACGCAGATCCTGCGCGGTGAAGAGGGGGGTCGCGCCGGTGGAAGGTGAGTGCGAAAACGACCTGTGTTGCTGCCCCAGGGCTGTGAACTTCCATTTTATTTCACTCTCCCCTTTTTCTTCACTATCCCCACACTGTATCACCGCAGCTTGAATTGGCAAGGAAATGAACTAAAGTCCATTAAAGGGCTACATGAGGATGACAGAATTAGTGAGCTGCCCTGTGATATTTTGAAGGTGGAGCTAGACTTTATGCCCTCTTCCCAATAGCGATGATGGCAAAAGTGTCCACATGGACACTTCCCCACATTTCCCATTTAAACTGGACCAAAAAAAAGTTAGTTTTTTCCCCTTCAGTTTCAAGAGAAAAGCCCAGGGAACACCACAGCTCACTTTCAGAATGAGCATAGTATCACATGGATGAACCCCTTTAATCTGGGGGCTTTCTGCTTTCCAGATGAGGAAAAGTCATTATTTGGAACCAGTCCATGTAAAGCTTTATGCATTGTGTGGAAGATACATCTGCCCTCACTGCCTTAAGATCCATTTGTATTGTGTTCCCTTTGAAAACTAGAAGTTTAGTAAAATGGAAAAATGAAAGTTTATTTCAGTCTCACATGCTTAAGTCCAGTACAGACATTACCTTAGAGGTCAGGCACAGTGAGGCGATGTTGCTAAGTAGGTGCAATCCAAACTTCCCACCATCTTTTGTGAAGCTATACACAGAATGATTGTGTGTTGTGAGACCTTTCACTGGCTTAGAGTACATCTGCTACAACAGGAGTTATCCTGCCTGTATAGGTATGCAGTTTAGCATGTAATAATAATTTTAAGTGGCTGTTTGCAATATTGTATTGTTGCACTGTTACACACGATGAGGGATGCTAAAATGCAGTATGTGTTGGCCAGCATTTTTCAGACATCTACTGAAAAGATTTGTGTAAGGGCTTTCGTTGTTATTCGCCTTTCCCCCCTTGGCTTTTTAAAATGGCTTTGGAATTGGGAACTATGTTAAGATGCTGATGGAAAAGTCAAAGTGAAACAAGACCACAGTGTGATTTATCTGGTTTACTTAACATATGGGGGAAAGCAAAATGGTGTCAGGGCGACATGGATGTTACGTATCCTGTGCTACCTTCTGTCATTGTATTGTCAACATGCTCTCAGAAAGCATCCCAAAATGATGGTTTCTAAGTGACATTCCATTACGAAGCACAAACAAATCTCATTTGAAACCTGAACAACTGTAACACAGCTATTCTGAACACTAATTGTCTTGTATTGATTTTATCTTTTCCTTGTTGAACTCTTCAAATTTAGAACAGCTGTTCTGCCAGTAGCTGAGCAAGATAGCCCGAAGCATCCTTCTGTTGTCTTTAACAAGGATTCATGACCCCCTGGAGTAATGTCTTTGGGTCATGTTAGAATTGCTTGTTTATGAAGAGGTATCACTTTTAAAAATGAATGTTTTGCGAGGATTACCAAAGTTAAGATTCCTGAGAAGTAGACAGATTGATGACACCCATTATAACTAGCTCCCTGACCATACTGAGACTTGTGTTTAATGTAAATGAAACAAAATTAGATGTAATAATTTTGTGCTGTAGTAAAAAAATATCAATACAACAGATATTTCCTAGAAATTGTTGCTACTGTGGCTCAGATTGTATAACAGCAGTCTTGTTTGTTTATCTCCCTGTTACTCTTTTATCACATATCTTTTTATCTATGGAGTCTAGGACACATGGTTCTCCCAACACCCAATTTTATCTTCATAAAATTCAATGAGAGACAATGATTGGTCTAAATTGATAACTAAGTTATTATTTCAGCCCACTGTGCCACATTGGTTGTCCACTATTTAAACCTGGATCTTTTCTAATCCTAAATAGAGTAGTGGTAGGAGTCTAAGAGCAAAGAAGAAGAAGAAGATGATATTGGATTTATATCCCGCCCTCCACTCCAAAGAGACTCAGAGTGGCTCACAATCTCCTTTACCTTCCCACCCCACAATAGACACCCTGTGAGGTGGGTGGGGCTGGAGATGGCTCTCACAGCAACTGCCCTTTCAAGGACAACCTTTGCCAGAGCCATGGCTGACCCAAAGCCATGCTAGCCGGTGCAAGTGGAGGAGTGGGGAATCAAACCCGGTTCTCCCAGATAAGAGTCCGCACACTTAACCACTAAACCAGACTGGCTCTCAAACCAAAGTTATGCATGAAGACAGCTGAATGTTCTCCATACCTGCCACTTACCTCTCCTCTGGAAACCTTTTTTCTTGCGCTGAGAGGGAGAAAAGTTAGATTACAAATAAGTAGTGGATGCACAGGCATACTCCTTTTACATTTACAATCATCCCCCCCACCCCCACCAGCATAGCGTCATTTTTAAAACATCATTTACAAATGCACAAGTTTCCAGCTTTTCCCTCCTGCTGCAGCCCAAAATGCCGCCTCTCTACAGAATGGAGAATTCCCCTCTTACCCAGACTAGCATGCTGGAGAAGGTGGAAAGGTGCCATAGGAGAGGGGAACTGGTGAAAATGGCTCACTCTCCCCATCTCCTTACATGTGCAGGTTATCCTATAGGATCCAACCCATTAGATTCCTTTGTACATATACTGTAGTTCTGGCTTTGAGGAAGAGTATGCAAATCCTCTTTATGCAGTCCTGTGTTCATTTTCTCAATTTTTTTTAAACATACAGCAGCTGGTATGTGTAACTTAGATTTATTTATTTATCTAAATACAATTTTTATCATGCCCTCCCCTGCAAGTGGGCTCAGTGAGGGACACAATGCAACAGCAAAACATATAAAAACAATTCCATATAATTTATATTAAAATCTAAAACCCATAGATAGTTAAACTACATGATGGCAAAACAGTAACATATAAACCCAATAACTAGGCTTGCCAGTCCCTAGGCTCCTCCGCACCACCAGTCAGCTGGCCATCCCAACAGCCATGATGTACCTTTAAATCTCTGCAGGTCTAGATGAGGCTTGCAAAATGTGTTTTGGAATGTGTTTTGGAATCTTAGTAGGAGAAAAGCTGCTCTTCCCAGTGGGTGTGTGAAGCTGTGAGAAAGGAGGAGAGCACAGTTCCTCTGTTTTTCATTTATTTCAGAAGCTGTTTGCATAGTAAAATCAATAATAAAAAGTAAACTAGAACCTGATTGCAGGATGGATGGAAATTCCACCCCCTAGACTGCTTTGTTCCTTACTTTCATTTTCCTGAGTTAGTTTGAAGAAGTTGGTTAAAATGCAGCAGACTGTTACATTCAGCAACTTGTGGGAATAAATGTCCCCCGTGAGATCACAAAAGTGTGGGTTTGCAAACTGTTTGTGTTTATTCTGGCTGCTTTATGAGTGTGTGTGTCCCTTAATTAAAGCCATGCTTGAAAATGCCACTAAAACCTAGCAAGGGACTCATGGGGGTATGACAAATTTCATTTTCATTTAATGGACATGCAGCTACTGGGGAACCCTTTGAAGATAAAAAAAAGAGGATGAGGAAATGAAGACTGTATTCAGGAAAACTGCATTGCTGTGTGTTTTATTTATTTATTTTAAGGGACTGGGAAAGTCTCCTGGCTCCACCCCCCAAATCCCCAGTTATTTCCAAAGTTGGACCTGACAACCCTAGCTATAACTGTGTGAACAGAGGAAATTGATCAGACAGAAAGGGGACTAGTCAATTATTTTACTTTATGTTGTTTTCTTGCTGAAAATAAGCAGCATCCAGCAGAAGTAAAAGAAACTTTGGGGTGGTCATTTGGGTGGGGGGAAAGACAGAAGAAAAATATGTTATATACTCCCCACAATTTCCCCTCTCTTTATATATGGATGCTTCTTCAGTGAATGCTTCTGGTTGTTAGAAAGGTTACTGAGAAAAAGAATTATGATTTTGTGTATAATATGTAGCTTGATCTTGATTCTATCAAATTTAAAATGTATCAGTGGCGACATACATAAATTCTTGCACATGTTCTTATATTAGGTACGGTTGGATGTGAATTACCTTGAATAAATGTGAATATTTGTTATAAAAAGGCTGACAAAATCAGGACTGAAACTGACTGGTTCTTTGCTTTGCTGTAACTAGTCCTGAGAAGGCCCTCTACTGTAGGCATTTAATTATCAAAGCTTAGCCTGCAGAATGAAAGGGATTTTTCACTTGATATAGAGCAGGAAGATTGGAGAGGACTTTCCAGTTTCACTGCTGCTCTTGAAAGCCTTTATATACGATCCTCAAGCTTTGGAAAAGTGTTCAGTTTAAGTAATGTCTAACGAAAAAGTGAGAAGAGGGCATTAATTAACGTGAGCATCCTGCCTAGAGCATATCTTTGTGAGGATATCTTGCAAACAGCAGTTGTGAATCTGACAAGTTTGAGTTAGGAGAAGCCCTCTCAGTTTATAAGTGAACATGACAGTGGGTTTCAGATGTCCTCTCAGCTCCACATTCACAGCTAAGGGATTTGTCAGAACTTGCATCAGAGGTAGGCAGAAAGACTGCCAGTTTCCAAGGCTGTGCATTTCGATAGCAATTAATAAAAATCTTCAAGCCCTGTTCACTAACATCAGTTGTTTTTGCAACTCTCAGATATGAACTGACTTGCCTGGATATGGCTCCTTTCTGATTATCATAGTGTCCAAATATGTTTTTTGCCATTGTATGACACTGAGTGTTGGACAGGGTGGGCCACTGGCCTGATGCAACATGCCTTCTCTTATATTCTGAAGTTCCTTCTCAAAACTGCGCCTCCTTCTCAACTCTTTCTTGGTCTCTTTTAGATGGGTAACTTGCAACCTGCCTCCCCCCCCCACCTTTAACAACTCACCTCTGCTTAATTATAAATTTAATTTAAAACTACATCATCTGCTAACTGTTTTTTATAATAAATTAAATAACTAAGGCTGTGATCACAAACACTAAATAATGCACTTTCAATACATTTTCAATGCATTTTCCAACTTGATTTTGCCAGTTCGCACAATAAAAATCCAGTTGGAAAATACATTAAAAGTGAATTGAAAGTGCATTACAGTGTTTGTGATCACATCCTAATAGGTTGCATTCTGTATAATATTTGGATGGCCTTCCATGCATGGACCTTGGAAGGACTTCCATGCTCACAAGCATGACTCTGCTCTCCTACTGCAGACTGAAATCCCACCCCCACCCCCCGCTGTTCTTTAGAGATGCCACGGACCAATATGAGAGGGGTGCTAGAGGGCTTCTGTGAGAGTGGGAAATCACAACAGCCATCTCTTTTGTTGATACAGATACTTTTAATGGGATTGCACCCAGTTATGTTAATTCATTACGAGAAACAGGGGGAAATGTTCTTCCTCACAACCTGCATTCCTAAGAATTTAAGAGTCTTCCTCTTAAATCTCCTGAAGGATAACTCACAACTAGACTCTCCTGCTGATTACTGGCTTCTTTGCTATTTGTTAACAGAACAATGGCTCTATCTCTGAATTTGATCCAGCATAGGGTATCTCTTACCTTTGAAAAATATGTAGAAGAGTCTCTTGGCAAGACATGATGATGCAGATAAAGAGAGAGAGAGAGATCTGTGGGGAGATAGATATAGACAGGGCTTTTATGTAGCAAAATCCCAGCAGCTCATTTGCATTTTAGGCCACACCCCTTGATGCCAAGCTAGCCAGAACTGCATTCCTGTTCACAAAAAGCCCCGGATATAGATAGATACAGATATAGATATAAAGATATATAGAGATGATATAAAACGTGAGTATCATGATATAAGCATACAGTTGTTAGACCACGTATTTTATTATAAATTCTGTTTAAAAGTAATAATATTTACATCAGTGCTTTTCCTATTAATGCCTCACTCCCTTTCCCCATTTCTTGAATGCAACATGCTTTTTTTCTCTCCTTTCCAATCAATTCGGAGCATTTGATAAGTGCCTGCTATCTGACTTTAGTTATAAAAACCAGTTCATTGGAACCTTGACTTTCCCCCGAATTCTAGAGAATAATTTATTGTAACCTTGACATATCCTCCCATATGCATAGATGCATTTACTGCCCAGAGACCCTCATTCATTGTAACTTATTTATTTGCTTTTTTTACAAATATTTGTTCTTGTCAGTTGTGCGCTGATTAATGTTCTGAAGCATTCCAAGTTGAAAGATTAAAGAAGTGGCATGTTCTAATTTAGATTTCTGAAGTCCACTCTTACCACAGGACTAATTATTGCTAATCCAAGAAACTATTTACTTGAGTTTTGATTCAATTCTTCAGTTCTTGCCTTTGCAAAATAATAAGCATAAATTATAAAATGGCCCCAAAAGCTTTCAGTACATCCTGGGAAGTTTTTCTATTATTCCATACAGGAGCCATGGAATAGGAGATGCAAAGTTGGTTTTAAAACCACTAAAATTGGACAGAAGTACTCACATTTCTTACAGAAGATATAAAAATCTACAACTGTCTTCTAATGTATGGAAGCAATATGGGGAAGGTAAAGTATCCATCTTTTTCTGAGACAAGACATGCAGTCTAAATGCCCAGAGCTGAGAACACTTCTATAAATTGTGGCTTTATATCTTGTTATACAATTTAAGATTTATTTGCCTGTGGCTTCTAATATTACAGGGGAAATCCTCAGGTTTGTTTAAACTAGCTCTGTTCTTCTTGAGTGGGAACAAAAGTGTTGTGACCTAAGGGGACTGAGTACCTCTAAATTCTGCCCCTGGCAATCTGGTAATCATGAATGCAGAGAAGGGATTTGACAAAAATCAGCCCAGAGCCCCAATGGAAGGGCTCTTTTCTACCATTATGGTGATAGAAGAGTAGCTTTGGAACCAAATCTTTGTCTTTTTTTCTGTTGGTGAGTGGGCATGCTCATGACTGTGGTGCATGTGCTGGTTACATCTAAAGTAGATTACTGTAATTCTCTCTACATGCTACATGGAAAAGTGCCCTTGAAAAGTGTTTGGGAACTTTGATTGATACAGAATGTTGCAGCTAGGATGTTGAGTGGAGTGGATTAAGGATGGGCATGAACTGGGAAAATATAATTTAGTTAATTTAGTTAATGGTTTGTGGAATGCATAGTTTGCGAACCATTGACCATCGCGAACATTTTAATGCTAAATGAATCCATTTGGTTTGTGAGATTGATGACACAGTAGAATCCCCCCCAGTATTCTAGAGACACCAAACTTGCAGGGAATCTTTGGCTGACTCTCCTCTACTGGCTCTCCAAGTTTGGTGAAGACTGGATTTATGGGTCTTAGTTACATCCACCCAAAGAAAGTGACCCATCCTCCATTTTTCCAGGAGGCAAAAAACCAGCAAAAACATGAGGGCAGTAGAAGCCCAGCAGAACAGAATCAAAATCCCCAAGAAGCTCTGCAGTAAAAACTGAATTGGGGGGGGGGCATTTTTGCAAGCCCAGAAGAACCAATGCAATGTGCCCAGCAGAACTAGTGCCACTGCAAACCCAACAGGGGAAAATGCCAGGCACAGGTTCAAAAGTTTAAAGGAATGACCCTCTGCAAGCTAAACTCACCAAACATACAGGAAACCTTACCCTGAGACTTACTTCTCTACAATCTCTCCAAATTGGACATAGATTACATTTCTGGAGCCCCAGTTATGGACACATAAAAGAGGTCTCCCCAGTGGTCTCTCTGGAAAAGACAGCTGCAGTTACAGCAAGGGTAGAATTCTAGCAGGAGATCCTTTGCATATTAGGCCACACACCCCTGATGTAGCCAATCCTCCAGGAGCTTACAAAAAAGAGTCTTGTAAGGTCTTGAAGGATTGGCTACATCAGGGGTGTGTGGCCTAATATGCAAAGAAGCGCCTACTAGAATTCTACCCCTAAGTTACAGGATTCTATGGAATGACTCAGAAACAAGCCAGTGAGATCAAACTCTCAGGGAAACTTCACCTGGGAAGACACCCCCCGTGTCATGGGTGCTGGGGGCCCTGCAGAAGAAGCCGAGCCTGCTGAAGAAACTGTGCCCCTGCCACCTGCACCAGTGCCCCTGCCCCCTGCTGGAGAAGATCCAAGCCCCCCTGCCTCGCCCTCTCGGGTGGCTCATGTGCGTGACCGCCTTCATCAGGACCTCAGGGATCGGAGGAGGGCAGCACGCTCATGAGCAAGACGCTCCCTGAGCCCTGAGTTTTGAAAGGATTCTGGCCCTTCTAGGAGTGAGGGTGCTTGAGTCTCAGCAGGATCCTGGCTGCCCTCTGAGTCAGCAATTAGCCCAAATGGGCAACAGACAGCAGAGGGCTATATAGCTGTGGGCTTTGAGAGAAGGCTTTGTGGAAGCAACTAGTCACTTACCTGATGTTCTAGCATCCACTTCGGCTTCTGGACCCCCTGACTTCGGCTTCTGAACCTCTGACCTACGATACCTGGACTGTGATTTGGTTTTGGTGCTTTGAACCCTCCTTGCTACTCAGCTACAGACCTTGGACTGCCCCTGGACTTCGCCTGGCCTGGCCCCAGCCCATGACAGCCCGCCCCAGCCAGACAGTGGAAGCAAGGCAAGTATCCCCCTATGCCCAGACACTCTGAAGTCTCCAAAGGTGGACAGAAAGGCAAACATGACAACAGACTTCTAACAGGGGCTCACCAAAGTTATTCCATTGCAGCTTGGTGGGCACCACAACCCCATCAGTCCAGTGGAAATCAGAGTATTTCCTCTAAAGTGATTAGTGATGCAACAACAGAACGGCAGACATAACAAGATTTCTGACAGGGGCTCCCAACAGTTTGGCAGGCACTCCAATCCCATCAAACAAGAAAGGGAGTGTGCTCACAATTCTCACAGCCTCTCTCCCCCAAGGGCTGAAACAGCCCACAACGATTTTTCTACTGTGCAGAGGAAAATAAACTCCTGTTGGGCTGGCTGGGTCACCCACAATACTCCAAAGGGAGGTTTGGAAGGAAAAAAAGATAGACATGACCAGGGGTTTTTTTTTATTTTTTTCTAGCAGGAACACACAGGAACACAGTTCTGGCTGACTTAGTGTAAGGGGTGTGGCCTAATATGCAAATGAGTTTGTGCTAGGCTTTTTCTATTAAAAAAGCCCTATATGAAATGAAGGTGATGTCAGTGGTATGGCCTAATATGCAAATGAGTTTGTGCTGGGCTTTTCTGCAAAAAAACAGAGCTCTGGACATGACAAGACTTCTGACAAGGCTCCCCAAAGTTACCCTATGACAGGTTGGCAGGCACCCTAACCCCACCAGACCAATGGAAATTAGAGTGTTCCATTTCATGTGATTAGTGGTAAAAACTGTCTTGCATAAAAAAAGAAAGACAGTACAGTTTCTTGACCAACCAAGTGTTTATGGGTTGAAGTGTTGAAGTATGTTCATACAGTGTAATAATGCACGCGGACTATCACAAGTATGTTCCTATGTAATAGTAGTGTTTCTAAGGTTGCTTCTATATTGGATGTTAGGACTGGCTCCTCTACAATCTCTCCAAATTGGGGGTGGGTTACATTTCTGGGGTCCCAATTATGGACCCCCAAAATATGTCTCCTGCATTTATATCTTCCCATCCCTCCTGAGTGTGAACACCTCATTGTACAGCGAGAGTGAAAGTGGGTGTGAAGGGTGCTCATTGTGGGACGAAGAAGTCCTCTACCCTGTTAGTACCACAGGCCCCTGCCCCTAGGTATTAAACCCATCCCAGCCCTAGCAAGGCATCACCAGGGTCTCAGAGCCTTCTTCCCCTGATCTATTCCTGGCCCTGCGACTTTCCACAGAAGCAAAACAGTTATTAACACTCTCTGGAAAGCAAGACTCTGACAGCAGTGATTCAGAGGGTGGGGGAAAGCATCCTCTTAGGCTTCCCAATCCCCAGGTCCCAGCGGGGGATTCCCCAGTTTTACAAACTTCCCTCTGCCCCCAGCCAGCTGGCTGGCGGGCGAAGCCTCTCTCCCACACCCACCATGTACCTCTAGATCTGGGGCAGGACCTGCAAACAGGTCCAGTTTTAAAATGTGTGTGTGCCTTTAAATTGGAGCAGGAAGTACTTCATGGGGAAGGGTTAGCAACAGCAGATTTCTGAGTCAGCCCCTCTGTTTGTTTTGCTTTCATTTTGGACAAGTGAGTGTGTGTGTAAAAGAGCAGCGTAGCCCCTGTACTTTCCAGACCTGGTTGTGGAGGCACCAGAGACTCCTGCTTTGTTCTACTGCTTCAGACCAACACGGCTGCCCACTTGCATCAGAGACAGTTAAACGTGTGTGTGAGTGAGAGAGAGAAAGCAGGGGGAGGGGAGGGAACTCTATTATTCCCTATGGAGACTTATTTTCATAGGAAATAATGGAGAATTGATCTGCGGGTATCTTGGGCCCTGGGGGGGGCTGTTTTTTGAGGTAGAGGCACCAGATTTGGAGCATAGCATCCAGTATCTCTCCCCAAAATACCCCCCAAGTTTCAAAAAGATTGGACCAGGGGGTCCAATTCTATGAGCCCCAAAAGAAGGTGCCCCTATACTTCATTATTTCCTATGGAGGGAAGGGATTTAAAAGATGTGCAGTCCCTTTAAATGTGATGGCCAGAACTCCCTTGAAGTTCAATTATGCTTGTCACAACCTTGCTCCTGGCTCTGCCCCCAATGTCTCCTTGCTCCACCCCCAAAGTCTCTAGATACTTCTTGAATTGGACTTGGCAACCCTACATCCTCTCCTTCCACATTCCAAACTCCCTGTTTCTGCTCCCACCTCAAGTACATCCCTCCCAGCCTAGTGTCTACAAACCAGCCAAAATTTGTTATGAGCATTTCTTCATGAGCCAGTTCATGCTCATACCTCGAGTGGATCATAGAGACCATATCACTCCAGTATTGGATCATCTGCACTGGCTCACACTCTATTTCCAGGCACAATTCAAGTGCTGGTGTTGACCTGTACTGGGACCAGCTTGTCTGAAAAAAGCACTCCATTCCATTTGGAACCTACTCATTTGCTAGAGTCATCTCCAAAGGCCCTGCTTCTGGTGACCCCACCTCCTCAGTTATGGCACCAAAACACAGGAACACTCTCCCCCAGAGAAACTCATCTGTCTCCTTCTGCTGCCATCTTCTGCCAATGGTGAAGACTTTTTGTTTCTTTAGCCATTCCCTCAGTATCCTTCCTTCCTGCCCTGTTCTTGATAGTTTTATGCACGTGTATTGAATTGTATGCGTATTAGCTTAGATGTAATTGATAGAATGAATATATAAATTGTTTTGTTTTATTGGTTTTTAAGATGTGTTTTTATTATGTGTGTTTTTCATCTGTTAGCCACGACATCCTGATAAAAGCAGAAAGGTGGGGTATTAATTTTGTAAACAAATAAATACATTTAATTCTTTCCACATTTTTCAGATAATGAGACTTCATTCTGAAAATGCATCAGAGTGGGGAAGAAGAAAAATGCTTGAAGCAGAAAATCAAGATTTGGATAGGGAGAACCAAAGACTGAAGACCCATGTGAAAGATCTTCAAGATCTCCTTGACAGAAAACTGTCTGCAATTAATTTGTGTAGTGATCTCCAGGTGTCACAAACTGAACTCCTGGAGAAAAATAAGGTATGATTCTTTTCTAGCATAACATACCTATTTCACAAAAATGGTTTAAATTTATCACAGTTTTGTATTAATTCCAAGTGCTATGTTCTTTTTGGTCTAAATAATTGGTTATACAGTTATATTTGTGTTTTAATATGATTTTAGAGTACGCTAATGGAATGAATGAATTCTTGTCTCTCATTGTGTCAGCCCCTCCCAGCTATTGCTTTTCATTAACTGAAATCAGAAATTGAGGCATCAGAATGGTTCTCAGCTCAGAAGAATCAACAAGTTTGTTTCCAAAATGCAGCAAATTTGTGTTTGAATATGGAACATTATTTTTCCAGATTACAGAAGGGCACTGTCTTGGTCAGATCCTGATTAATACATTTCAAAATAAACATGAATATGTGCAGTTTTGAGCTATACTCATTTGCACCACTAGCCACACCTATGGATCTGTGTATCCTTGCAATAACATTTGTAAAATATGCTAGCAGGGGCTGGTAACATACCTCCTTGGTTTATAGATTTCAAAAGAACCATAAAGGAAGGAAGGCTTCCTACCCCTCAACATCAGAAAAACTTGAAATATTTCGTAACAAATTAGAAAAATCAGATATGCATCAGGCAGGCACAAAATAAGAAGATCTTTTCAGACAGGAGTTACTCCAAGCAGAGGTAAATCAGAGCAGGAGCAGCCAAAACAGCAGCAGCACTCCAAAAGATCTAGACATGTCTCTCAGATAAATATCTAAAACAATAGAGCTGCTAGATTTAGTTAATTTATAGGTGTGACCTTCCAATGTTCCATCCTTGCCAAAGTGACTTTAATAATATTTTTCATAGGCAGCAGTGATGAACACTAGAGTAACCTGAGCATGCTTGGGATATAGGCTTCCCAAACCTCCTGCCCTGATGGGGGACCCCAGAATTAGCCCCCTTCTCCCCCGCTTTCCAAAAATCTTGAAGCAGGGTGGGGGGTATGGTGTCTGGGAGTGATTCCGTTGTGAGCAGTTACTTAAGGTGGAGAGCTCAGTTCCTCTGCACGAGAAGAGCCAAGCTGAGTCCAGGAACACCTTAAGAGACCACCAAGATTTTTAGGGTTATAAACAGTTTTCAAGATTCAAAGCCCCCTTCATCTGATCTTCTGAAGGGAACTTTGGTTGCAGTCACGCACACAAAGGTAGGAGGGCCTCCTGGAGTGGGGCAGGGGGGGAGTGGTAAGTTAACTGCATACTGCCTAGCCCTTGTAGGATTGCCCGCCCCCGCGCTTTCTGGCTCCTCTCTTTCCCTTCCCAATCCCAGCGTTTACACAGAGAACCTGCTGGGATCAATTTGCAGCCGTTTTGCATTCCACAGGCTTCCGTCATCCCACTTCTTCATAATCTTCTTCTTTTTGCACATTTACTTGGAAGCAAATCCCAGTGTTTCAGCTGAGCTTACTCCCTACTA
This sequence comes from Heteronotia binoei, assembly GCF_032191835.1. Classification (NCBI taxonomy): domain Eukaryota; kingdom Metazoa; phylum Chordata; class Lepidosauria; order Squamata; family Gekkonidae; genus Heteronotia; species Heteronotia binoei. The sequence continues at coordinate 94,334,694 of NC_083229.1, forward strand.
GGCGCAAGAAAGATCGCAGTGCCTCTGTTTCCTGCTGAAGAGAGCTGCCCCAACCTTGTGCACGCTGATTTGGGAGCGCTCTTTGAAGTAGGCATGCTGAATTAAGGCTGCTGTTCTAAGAAAAGGGGGGGGGGAATGTCTGCTTGCCACTCCATTATTCCCTATGAAGATCAATTCCCATAGAATAATGGATAATTGATCTGTGGGTATCAGGGCTTTGGGGGGCTGTTTTTTGAGATTGAGGCACCAAATTTGTATCATAGCATCCAGTCCCTCTTCCCAAAATACCTCCCAAGTTTCAAAATGATTGGACCAGGGGGTCCAATTCTACGACCCCAAAAGAAGGTGCCCCTATCTTTCATTATTTCCAAAGGAGGGAAGGCATTTAAAAGGTGTGCAGTTCCTTTAAATATGATGGCAAGAACTTCCTTTGGAGTTCAAATATGCTTATCACGCCCTTGCTGCTGGCTCCACCCCAATGTCTCCTGGCTCAACCCCCAAAGTCCCCAGATATTTCTTAAATTGGACTTGGCAACCCTATAGGGATATGAAGTCAGATGATAATTTAAAACTTATCTAAATCTCATTTGTTTTGTCAGGGGTTTTTTTTTGTAGCAAGAACTCCTTTGTATATTAGACCACACAACCCTGATGTAGCCAATCCTCCTGACATTTACAGTAGGCCCTGTACTGAGAGTCCTATAAACTCTTGGAGGATTGGCTACATCAGGGGTGTGTGGCCTAGTATGCAAAGGAGCTCCTGCTAAAAAAAACAAACCCTGAATATATTCGATAGAAATCACAGTAACAGTTTCCTAAATTCAGTCAGCTCACCATTATTCTCACACTTTCTGTCTGCTTTCAGTTTCCTAGGCAGTGGGTGGGGGAAGCATTGCAGTAGGAGAGAATGACTCAGAGTCAGCAAGCGCGTGCCTCATTGGAACGTCATCAACCAGAAGAGGTTGCTGTTGTTACCATTCAGTCAATCAGTCAATCAATCAATCATTTGTTATGGTCATGGACCAGCAGAATAAACCATACATTGATGTTATTACTGAACAGGATAATCTTGCTTGGCATTTCTGTGTGAAATGTTTCTTTTTTCTACCAATCACTGTGCCACTTTAATAACTTCAAGAGGGCTTTCAGGTTCTACATAACCATGCACTTCTTTACTTGTGCAATTTTATGCTCCCAAGGTGTGCCTGCTAGGTAAGGGCAAAGCTTGCTTGTACATGCTGACAGAGCTGTGTCCATTAAGTATGTGTGTGCATAGTAAAGCTGTAATGTACTGAGTTATGAGACTTGTAGAAGGCAACATGCTTTATTGGCAAGTACATCACAAAGGGAACATGGAGGGGCCGGGTCCCCGATTATATACATCTCCCAGAACAACCCTCTTTCCTGGCCAGGTCCAATCCTGGCCAGTTAAACTTCCCACCACAGATCTTCATAGGTGGAGGGTATTTACGTCCTTACATCCGGTGACCTGTGGTCTCCCACTGGTCACCTCTGCACGCGCACATATGCGCTGTGTTGTGAATTCATGGATCGAATTGCAAGACACAACAAAAACAGAAGCGTCTATTCCTTGCACTCCCATTGATATGTTGGGAGTCTACCCTTCAGGGGACAACAGACACAAATTCATTTTCTGACAGACAGGGATACATAGACAGAGAAGATAGATGTACATACCCATGCTCTGCTGCCCAAGAAATTGGGAGTCTACCCTTCAGGGGACAACAGACACAAATTCATTTTTTGACAGACAGGGATACATAGACAGAGAAGATAGATGTACATACCCATGCTCTGCTGCCCAAGAAATAGGCAGTGCACCTGCACAGAAGGGAATAGTATTTCATTTGCAGTAGCTGGCAGGCAGGAATGTATGGGTGAAAAGGAATAAAGACAAGGAGCATGGTGGATTTAGCAGTCTCTCACACTGTTTCCATTTTTGTTTAAAAAAAGACCTACTTCCCCAACCACATCCAATTGAGAATCTCAGGAAAAGAGGAAAAGTTCAGATGTTAGCTTACACTTTAGTGTTGCTGCTCTGAGGATACTTAGCAGAGAATTCCTCCCTTGGTGAGGAATTCAAGCCCTGAGTAGTTCATCCCAGCTGGAAGGGAGGTGGGGAATTACAGCAGAAATGTGTTTCTAGAGAAACCCATAGAAGCAAATAAAAAAGGGGGGAAAGAAATCCAGGATAACTTCAATGAAAATAAATAAAAATACTAAAGAACAAATGAACCCAAAATACTTTATTAAGATGTCTGTGCAACCCGCCCCCCCCCCCCACACACACACATAGTGCAAACATGCATCTTCAAATTTTTCTTAGAAAAACTTTGAGGAAACCATATGGTCACAGTTCTCTTGATCATAAACATATTGACTTTGGAGCAGATAGGAAGGTAAAATTATATTTGAATTGGGATCAACTGTGTTTTTCTCCATAGAGAGACTTCAGTTACATGAGACTCTCAGTCCATGCTGACAACAAATATGGGCACTTTTTCATAAGGCCTTTATCTTGACCCTCTTACTATGACAGAATAATACATTATTGCTTTTCCATCTTTCCATCTACAGTTCTGTGACTAATATATATTATATTTCCCTTCAATTCTACTGCCAAGTTTTTCAGACAGCTGCCTTGATTATATGAAAGATGTGTATCAAATCTAATCTTCACTGTACTTGAAACTTTAAAAAAATGCCACTGTGTGATTTTTCATCCAAATGTATTGTAAAAGTAGGGATTTACTGTATTTTACTGAAAACACGACTATATTCTACTATAAATATAAAACATGGGAATCAAGATGCTTTCTATGGCCCATGCAAGTTTTATGAACTTACCTTTAAATTCTCCTTTGACAGGTTGAAATTATGCTTGGGTAGGAAGTACGGATGCCAGATCCCTGATGGGGGTGGGGTCTTCTGCTGCCTGGCAGTAGGAGAAATTCCACCCCCCGCCCCCCGGACAAACACCAAAATTAACCTGATGTGCCTACATGACCTGGAAGTGATATAAACATGTCAGGGACATTGGAGACAACACTCTGGATTTTGGGCAAAAAATCTATGGTAGAAGCTAATTCTACCTGTCCCTGACAAGCCTATGTCACCTCTGGGTCATGTAGGTACATCACTGAAATGCTGGGCATTCCTTCCTGCTCTCAGTAAGTGCCAACCTCCCACCCCATCCCCATCTGCTTGGAGGGACCTGGCAACCCTAGTAGAAAGGAAATATATTATATAAATGAAGAGTCATTTCTATGTTCAAAAATGTACCTCAAAATGATATTTGCAGACATGGTGTTACACCTCAAACAACTTTTTATTGGGGAATATTAATATTTCTTAGCTCAATATGGTAGGCCTACAAGAGGTTAGGTGTACAGGATCTATGTCTATGTCTATGGAGATAGACCACTGAAAATCCTTTGGTTAATAATGGATTTTATTATAGGCATAGGGTTTCAAATAGTTCCATCTCAATCAAACAATTTCAAGCATACAAGAGGAATACAAGAGTTTAGCTGAATAAGTAGGATGGGGAAGGTGATACAATGCCTATATCTTCCAGGGTAGACTCAGTCAGAGGAAATGCAAGGCATCTGGAGGGAGATTTCTCTTGAGAAGAGGGAGGGTAAGGGTAGGAAGGGGGTGGAGGAAGGAGAGGATGAAGGGATTCCCTTTTTCCTTCCTTTTTTCTTCTTCTTCAACCATCTAACCTGACAGGTAGGGTTGCCTGTTTTCTAGGGTAAATTACGTCACATCACTCAATTAACCTACCCAATGAGGGGGCAGAGTGTCACAACAATGGAAAATCGGGGTGTCATATGTGTAATATCCAATCAGAGACCATTCGTATCATAGATCCATATCCCAACATAGGAATTTTAATTACACTGGCCAAATGACTTTATGGCCTTGTTTTCCCCAAAACTGGTTCCTTTGAAGCTCCGCAAAAATGATAGATTTCTCTCTTAGTGTCAAACATGGATGGGTATCCATCAGGTGGTCAGGGAACTGGTTGACTTTGATGGCCTTAGCAGTTAATTAAAGAAAAATAGAAACTTTGTTAAGAGTCAAAATTGTGATTACAGGTTATACCACACATTCACAACAAGATGAGTACTTAGCCTCTAACCTTCCTGTTTCTGTTGTGTTGCCCTGAGGAATAACAGACAAGCCATTTATTTGTGTTGGAGGTTTCCTGGGTCATTCTTATTTCTTTAACAGGACTTTAAAGGTTGCCAAAAGAGTGGAGGAATTTTTATAGCTGTGCCCACATTTGTCCCTCTCTGAGCCCAAAACATTTTCATTCCCAGGAGCAGAAAGATGGACGCTTCTCAACCTTTCAGCTGGCCACATGTTGTTCTGGCTTGTGAATCAGAACCACATTACAGACCTGCTTTGGGTCAAGAAGGAACTGGATTTGTCTCCCTTATGTGCAAGAAAGACCATTCCAATTCAAATGGGCATTGCTGTATCAAATTAATATTCTAGGGTTACATTGCAATATCACATTCCAGGGGTGTATGGCTTGGGAATAAGTACAGGGGTGTCTTCCTGAATATCAATGGCACTCCTTAGATTATCTCTGAATTCATATATTGTTTGCTAGATTGTATTATTTTGTTATTCTTGATATGAATTAACTTTAGTTTTCGTTTAAGTAAGTGGTTGAAGAAATAATATGCCTAGGATAAGATTTATTGGTCTTTAGTTAAACTGCTCCTTTAGGGAAGGACGGTGGCTCAGTGGTAGAGCATCTGCTTGGGAAGCAGAAGGTCCCAAGTTCAATCCGTGGCATCTCCAAAAAAGGGTCCAGGCAAATAGGTGTGAAAAACCTCAGCTTGAGACCCTGGAGAGCCGCTGCCAGTCTGAGAAGACAATACTGACTTTGATGGACCAAAGGTCTGATTCAGTATAAGGCAGCTTCATATGTTCATATGCTGTCTAATGATCTAACTAACCAGCTTACTTATTACATTTTTCTTCACTCAAACCTTCTTCCATGGGGGACTAGGACTGTGTACATGATTGCCTCACCTCCCTTTTACACTTGCATAAAACTTTTACAATAGGTTATGTTGAGCAAGAATGACAGACTCAGAGTTGCCTAGCAAGTTTAATAGTTAGCAGGGATTTGAACCAAGATCTTCCCACTATTAGGGTCCAGAATGACAAGACTGAGATCACATATCTTATTCCATCTGTAGCATACAAACTGAAGTTTCAGAGGGTGGGCATGTTGGTCTGTGATGGAACAGCTAGATTCCAACAAGATTTTGGGGGTATAAGCTTGTGAGAGGCATACCTCCCTTCATGAGACACAGATTGCAGATTCTTGTTGCTCCAAATTGCCTCATGGGCTTGCAGGTTAGGGAGAAAGGGTTTAACTTTTCAGCTGCAACTCAGTCCCCTGCTCTACTATTAGCATTTTAATGGAGAATATACACATTAAAGGAAACATTTTTCTTATTTAAAATGCTTATAACATGGTGAGAGAGACAGTGTCAAATAATGAAATTAACTGGATGGTTTTGAGTTTGAAATTACACCCCATTGACCCTTTTTTACTCCCACGGACCATTGTCAGACATTTCAGAAGAGTCAGATATTTCTTTATTTTTTTCCATTAAGATATTAAAAAGATAGAGGTGGAAGAGAACTAATTTAAAGTGTGGTACACAAGTGACATATACTTAGAAAACAAATAGATAAACTACAATTAAATTTTAATTTTCAAACATTTGGACAAATGGGTAACAAATTCATCCACTAGTAGTTATACAAAATGCAAAACAAGATTTTAGTCCAGTGGCACCTTTAAGATCTACAAAGTGTTATTCTGGATATAAGGTTTCATAAGCACACAAAGAGAATAAAACTGTGTTGGTCTTAAAGGTGCCATCTGACTCAAAATTGATTCTGTTTTAAACCAACGTGGCTATCTATCTGAATATTAAATGCAAGTATAAATAATTGTCCAGTACTTTATATTTTCTCTCTTGAGTGTTTATGTTTAGGCTAGTTATGGGAAACTATAGAATGATAATTTTTAATGGTTGAATGAACTTTTTAGAATACCTATTTCAAAAATTCAGAAAAAAGGTTCATTTTAGGATGGCCCCATCACATTTACATTTAAATCTTCTGAAATATACACATAAAATATTTTAATTTTAAAAGTCTTTGAGGAAGACTGAGATTGTACTTTATAAAGGGCATTCATATTCTAGTGACTGGGGCATGGATATTCAGAAAGACACTGAGGGCATTCTGATCATTATTATAGTCTGTTGAAAACATTAAATCTATGTTTATCTGTCACATTTTGACATTTCTTGGACATAATAAGTATAATTGCCTATATTATACAAATGGCTTCTAAGTATAGATAAACCAGTATCAATCCAAAATCAGAGCAAATACTACAAGAAATGGTCATTTATTATCTTTCCCCCCCAATGTGTTTCTTTAATTCACTGTAGAGAGTCATTTAAACTTACAACCCTATATTCAACTAAGAGAATTGATACACTTCACAAATGTGAATGAAGTATGTATAGTGTATCCAGTTTCACCTGTGAAGTCTACATTTTTTCTATACAATTCCATTTCAGTTTTTAATCAGATTGTGCTAGTATGTGTTCTTGGAATATATTGACCTAAAGTACTGGTAGGTCAAATTTAAATTTTACAGTATCCACAAACTAATAGTATGCTGGAAGCAAAAGGAAGTTGTATTGAGTAAGAAAGGCAAGAGGAAAAAAATAAGAACAAGTGAGAAGAGGACAATCAAAAGCAATGCAGCAGGAGGTTAATGAACCAAAAATTATCTGGAAAGACTTGGAAGGCAAATATGGTAAACATGTTCTGTTGTATGATACAAAATTTACCAAGATAGCAAATGCCAAACATTTAAAAGAGCTGTTATTTGCTTGTGAACCTCCTCCCATCTTACTGTGGTCTTTCCACCCTCTGCCATTCTCTTTAAGGTCGGGCCACCCTGAGGCCTCAGAACAGGAAGGAGAGGGGTTATGCCACCTAAGTCCTCTTCCTTCCCAATACAAGTTTCCTTTGGGCTCCATCTATCTTGGCTGCCTCTACAATTCAGTCCTTCCTTTTCTTCTCAGCTGGGTGTGGTGCCTTCTCTTTTATAGGATTCCTTGGCCTCCCTCTTATCTGGCCTATATTCAGGACCCCTTCTACCAGCTCCACCTGGGAAGCTATAGAAGGAAAGGGGAACATTCTACATCTATTCCACTTGTTGCCTGTCTCCCTGACCTGCTCTTACTCAGGCTGTGCAAGGCTGCTTTTTAGTCCCTCCCAGCTTGGTCCTCCCTAAGTCCTGGTCTGGCCTGGCCTTCTGAACTTGCACTTCCCTGCTCCTGCCTGACTCCTGGCTTTGTCTTCAGATGTACTGGAGTGATCTGCCTCTGGGCTACATCCCTCACCCTACCTTCCTTGCATGGGTGAGTCAAGTCCCTGGCTGTACTCAGCTCCGGCAGCCAGGACAGGGTCAAGTTGAGGCCAGGGGTCAGCTCCCAACATCAGCCCTCAGGGGTTATTGGTTGTAACAAGTTCTTTAATCAAACAATCTGTGCATACATTCTTTATTACTGGGGAACAATTAGGATGGTGGAAGACAGGAGGGCCTGGCATGACTTTGTCTATGGGGTTGCAAAGAGTCAGACTCGACTGTGCGACTGAATAACAACAACAACTAGGAATCAGCAGATTTCCTAGGCCACTACCTTCTTACAGGAAACAACAACATTCCAAACAGATTTTGTGTATCTTAATTCACATTTGGCTCATAAACGCATTTTTGTCTTCCCTTAGTCTGTTTATTTTTCTTATGATTTTTTTCAGGAATTCTTTGGTGTGATGAAAAATATATGTGATAAATTGCTCAACAAATAAACATGATGCACAATGTTAATATTTATAGGGTAACTAGAATATGCAATTAGTATTTAAAGAAAGATGCAGATTTGTTACTTGTAATCCTGACAAAATGGAGGTGGGAGAAAGTATTGAACCTTGGATTGAGGTGTGTCTGGATTGAGGTGTGTCTGGATGGGGTTGCATTTCCCCTAAACTAATAGGCCTGTTGCTCAGAGGTTCTGCTAGACTCCTCTTGGATAAGCAAGTGATAGTATACCAGCTACACCCCCTTCCTGGGTAAAATAGATCTTGCCATTTGCACAGCAGTAAAATGCTGTCACCCTACTATAGTCCTGTTCCTTTTGGCTGCAGCTGACATGGCTATCCCTCTGGAATTATTAACCTTAATGGTATGTATCTTCTGCAGGTTTCTCTCTAAAATTATATCAAATTAGAAGCAATTAAAATATTTGAAATCCTTTAAACTGTAATATATATGTAGATACATAAAGCCACACATTACAATATAATTTTATCACATTTGAGTTCCTTTTTTGTACAGCTGACTATCTGTTTTACCTGATGTAGCACATTTCAGTCTGTGCTACCTGTTGATGTAGCTCAGGAGACCCCAACATGACACCCATGGGCCATGACACCCATTGGCACCTTTCTTAGCTTCCACCATTTTTGTTTATAAATTTGGCAGGGCCAGGTGGGGCTTTTTGCCCACCAGAACTTATAATTAGCCGCTGGAGATCTGATTGGCTACACACTTTAAAAAAAACATGGCTTTAGCAGGATATGACACCAAAGATCTTCACCGATAGAGTGAAGCTAAACTGAGTCCGTGTAGAAATGTTTTAACAATATGTTCAGTTTAAAAGCATCCTATTAAGCAGAGTTTTGAGGAACTGTTGAACAGTTACTATTAGAGTAATGCATAACCTCACTATGCAACATTTGGTTTGTGGCATCATCTCCTTTGGCAGCCATTTTGTGGTTGCATCCATGATCCTGTTACAGAATTTCAAGGGTGCCTTCAGGCTTTAAAAGGCTGAAGACCTTGATGTAGCTTCTTGAACCAGAATGAAGCTCTAGTTTATGCTTTGTCTGCCTCGTATTCCCAACATAAACCCCTGTTGCAGACTAAGACAGAGCATCAAACCAAAGTAGTCTTTAGAAGCTTCCCCAGTCTCTCTTCTGGAATCTCTGGATCACATGCAGCTTCATTTCCCTACAACACTGAAGTCTTTAGGAGCATCACTCACTCACTGCTTGTGATAAAAGAGTCAGTTTGGTGTAGTGGTTAAGTGTGTGGATTCTAATCTGGGTGTTAAATACTGGGTTCGATACATGAAGAGATGTTCAGCTTAGTGATCAGCATTCTTTATTGTGATTACAGCATGGTAAACTGCAACTAAGACTGGCTAGCTGGGCCAACTGGGTCAACTGTATACAGTTCAAGTTCCCATGCTAATACACCATTGGATTATTTGAACCAGCAGAGAGCTAACAATTGGTCCAGGGGAGCAAAGACTAGGATCCTGCATCCCATTGTCACTGTGTACCTAAGCTCAATCCTAAAGGCTCCAATGAGTCAAGCAGGAACTAGCAAACCCTGTAACTGTAACATGGCTTCACATACATAACGCTGGGAGAACCTGGTTTGATTCCCTACTCCTTCACATGCACCTGCTGAGTGACCTTGGGACAGTCACAGTTCTGAAAGAGCTGCTTTCTCAAGAACATTTCTCAAAAGATTTCTCTTACCTACCACACGGTGTCTGTTGTGGGGAGGGGAAGAGCAGAGAGATTGTTGACCATTCTGATACATGGATTGAAGGGCAGGATATAAATCCAATCCCTTCTTCTTCTTTCTTGTTTTTGATAATAAGCCTACTTTGTGAAAAACATGTATAGCTAATAAATACAAGGTGACACATTCCTAACTTCAAATGTCTGTGTTCATTAGATTTAAACCATATAACCTGACTGGTTATATAGGTCAAGTCTGCTCATTCATGTTCATTCTGCAATCTGAAATATTTTAAAACCAGAAACATCCCAGACTTTTCTGTGTGTCTGAATTTTGATCAAGGAACTGCATAATATTACCTACTGATATTTAAGGATCAAGAACATAAGAGAAGCCATGTTGGATCAGGGCAATGGCCCATCCAGTCCAACACTCTGTGTCACACAGTGGCCAAAAAACCCAGGCACCATCAGGAGGTCCATCAGTGGGGCCAGGACACTAGAAGCCCTCCCATTGTGCCCCCCTCCAGCACCAAGAAATCCTATACATTTTTCCTTGTTCATTTGTTAGCTTCCTTTTCCTGTGATAGGTAAAATCTTTGTCTCCTAAGATTCCTGGTATTTCAATTTTTAAAAAATGCTGCAGTCATTTTGTGTTAGATTTCACAAATTTATGGCAAGCATAGCAAAAAAAAATCACTTCATTTTTCTGTGTGACAGCTGAAACCTCTTCTACAGATGACTCTGTCATTATGCACCGTCTGTTTCTTTACATTAATGGGTTGCAGTGTATGCAGGGAAAATTAATCTTGGGAGAGCCAACATTATTTCATGCTTCATTACATGAAATGCCTCCTAACTCTTTGATTATATATAAATTTGCCCCTAAAAAATCTCTGAAATCTAGCCTGTGATGTACCAACTAATGAATTCTCATTAGGAAAGATACAATTTCTCATTATTTTAATTTTTCATTACAAAAATTCTGTGAGGATGAAAGTTTTAACTACAGTTTCATTTGAGAGTTCACTTTAATGTATTTAAGTGAAATCGTACCCATAATTCTGATCTTTGATGTATTCTCAGTAATGGGTTTCATTCTTACAAGACCTTTACTAACAAATGTAAGATTTATAATATGCAAGCTACTGAACAGAAAAAAGCAAGGGTTTTTTTAAAAAAAAAATGGGATTCACATAATTTTAATAACAGACTGTATTTCAATACAAATTTGAAAAAAAAATGTGCATCTTTATCACAGTCTGGCAGTAAAGTGCACAGTCAAAAAGGAAAATATAACACACAAATACTCTTTACTCATTTAGGCTTCTAATGTAAAGGAACCTATCTTTTAAGAATCTCTTACCCTCCCAAGGATATTTTTGAGCCTGGGGATATTTTTGACCCCGAAGTCATGGGGAAAAAATTGTTTACCCATTTAAAGCTTTCTACAGGCACCAACCTCCTGTATGCTTTCTCCTCCATGAACTGGAGTGCCCTGAAGTCCCTCTCTCCCCTCCCCACTGCCTTTCTTTTTAAATGTTGAGTTTCATCAAAAGGGAAATTGAGTCAATATGGTCCCCAATCGACTTGGTTTAAAAATGAAACCACTATGCATAATCGTAATTTGATGTTCTGTTGACCCCAAAAATATTGGAGGGGGATGATTTTAGCACTGTGCCCATGTATAAATAGATGGGCCAACACCATTGTCACCATTTCATAGAAAGGTGGAGCAAACAGTGAATACGTTTTTCTCTCTCATAATTTGTATCTATATATATTTTTTGGCTTTGAGGCTTTACAACAGTTTTGGAATTGGGGGTTGCGATGACCCCAAGGGAAAGTAGTCTTTGCAACTTGAATTGTTGAGTATATAGTAGGAGCAGGTAAAAGCCCTGTGTTTGTGCTCTGCCAACCCCCCTTGGGGGTTGCAATGACCCCAAGGGAAAGTAGTCTTTACAACCTGAATTGTTGAGTATATAGTAGGAGCAGGTAAAAGCCCTTTGTTTGTGCTCTGCCAAAGCTTCCATCTTGCCCATAGCCTCATGGGAAAGCTCAAATTGAACTGAACTGCACTTTTCAAAATGGGGTCATTCCATACCCCATAGCAAGAAAGCAAGGACATGTCTGGAGGCATCCTCTGAACCTCACATTTTCCAGACTTGAAGGAGCCATTAAGCCTGGAACTCTAGACAATCCTTGGCCACCTGTTTTCTGAGTTAATTGCTTCCCTTTATCTGTTAAGTTTTGCAAACTTTGGAGTGATCTTTTCAACTTTACATATCTGGAGGGGAGTACTCTAGCTGACCCCAGATTCATCCTTTGTCCTTCAGATTTTCCAAACTTCTGATTTGATCGTCTCAACTTTACAGGGGGAAGTTACTCTAGGTCTCCAACCTTTTTGGCACCAGGGAATGGTTTTGTGGAAGGCAATTTTTCCACAGACTGGGGGGGGGGGGGGTGATGGTTTTGGGATGATACAATTGTGCACTTTATTTTGGTGTGGTGGTTAAGTGCGTGGACTCTTATCTGGGAGAACTGAATTTGATTCCCCACTCCTCCACTTGCAGCTGCTGAAATGGCTTTGGATCAGCCATAGCTCTCGCAGAGTTGTCCTTGAAAGGGCAGCTTCTGGGAGATCTCTCATTCCCACCTACCTCACAGGGTGTCTGTTGTTGGGGAAGGAGATAAAGGAGATTGTGAGCTGCTCTGAGATTCAGAATAGAGGGCAGGATATAAATCCAATGTCATCGTTTTATTATTACTACTACATTGTAATATATAATGAAATAATTATACAACTCACAGCCCGGTTACTAACAGGCCACGGACTGGTACCGGTCCACGGCCCAGGAGTTGGGAACCCCTGCTCTGGATGATCCATAGCTACCTGTGCCCTGAACTGTTCACCTTCAAATTTCCCAATCCTCTGAGGCACCTTCTCAACTTTACATGTTTGGTGTGTGTGGGTGGGTGGGTGGAAGGTTACAATGATTGCTTTCTTAAAATAAACAGTTTTATAGATTCCCAACTGTGTCTTCTGCTTTAAAAATGATAGGCAATTTGACTCCATTTACATTTTTGTAGGGTTTTAATGTTTTCAGTGAGGTGTACTTTTGACCCGAATTCCAAATTTCACTCTCCTTTGTCCTACATTTATGACAGAAGTTATTCTTGAGGCCTGATTTTTTTTTCGTGGTAGCTAATGCCATGACTGAGAAAGCTATCAGGTTTCCATTGCTTTTTGCTGTAATATGGGGTCACTTTGACCCCTATGCCAAAGTAGTATAGTTGGGTTTTTCCCCGTTGGGCAGGCTAAATGTTTTAGAGCAGTCTGAATAGCCCAGCTTAGCTAGGCAGGTTGGTCACAATCAGTATTTGATGGCAGATGATCAAGAATAATTGGGGAGGCAGGCAGTGGCAACCTCATCTGCTTCTGTCTTGCCTCAAACACTCTGCAGATAAGGCTGCCATGAGTCAATACTGACTCAATGGCACATTGTTCTTCTAAACATTACACATTGCTCAAAGCCACATAATTTATTCAACTCAGGTATCAATATTCAAAGCTGGAATAAATGCATGCTTTGTAATGTGCTGAATGAGCATTTTTCATGAAGTAAATGGGGTTGGTGACTGTACTGTTGCAGCAAATATGATTAAGGAAGCAGGACCAGATTAATATTTTGCTGTCACAGAACTTTTAAGTAGCAAAATCTCTCTCCTCCATTATCTTTCCCCATCAAAAGTTGATAGCTCTTGTCTGGAAGTTATCTTTAAGCATGCTTTTGTAACTTTGCAGTTGGGTTATTGTAATACATTGGTATACATTGGACTGCCCATGAATATATCTCAAAATTTGCAACTGATTCAAGATGCAGTAGCGTGATTATGCTTAGAAATTAACTGATGGGAACATATCTTGCCAATTTCAAATCAGTTACATTGGCTGACAGTTCGCTTCTGAGTTCAGTCTGGTTATGACCTTCAAAGATTTTCATGGCTTAATACACACATATGTAAAATATCTTCTCTTCCCATATGTCCCATGTGCCAACTATGGTCTTCGAGATGCCACCTACTGGTTTATTCCCATACTTCAGGTAGCACACCTGATAGACCAGATCATAGCTTCTACTCCATTGAATGGGCTACCTGAAGGGGATACTATGCCTAGATTTCAGAAAACACTGCAAAGCCATTTTATCTGGTAGTGCTTTTAATGACGTATAGAATGAAGGCATTGGGGGTGGGGTCTATTTAGCATTATTCTGTTTTGCATGTTGCAGTTTTGGATTTAAGTAACCACAGACTTAGCCACATTGAGAATCAGATATATTGATGTGACTTTCAGCTGATGTTGGGTTAAAGCACAGTGGAAAAATGCTTGGCCATTTTCTGCCTTTGTCTGTGACCATCCTTTGAAAACTGGGTGAAATTTTAAAAGAAAGGCACAGTTAACTATGCTAAGTAAAGAAGATACAGACAATCCTGATATATTTTGTCTACATGAAAAAATTATCCATTGAAGTGAACAGAAATGATATGTCAAGGATTTATATCATGTACAGTTACCTTTAACATTTTTATTGGAAAATATTACACATTTGTGTCTTAAAACTGAATATGTTTTCCTTCTGAAAAGAGTACTGAGAAAAATGCCTGAGGTTAAATTCATAGCCCTTATGCTAGCAGAGATTTTTTTTAAAAAAGAGAGAGAGATAAAAATGCTAAATGGATGGAAAACAAGAAAATAAGTAAAGAGGACAAAAAGTAGGTCTAATGCATATATCATGGTTTTTCAAGGGCTTATAGGTAATAGGTTCAGAATAAAAATATAACTAAACAAGTGCAATATGAAGCTGCTATGCATTATATTTGTTATATATAAATTGCCAAGACCCCTTGAGGTCATACTGTATTTATGATGGGAACCTTAACGCTGAGTATTGTTCACTTTAGTATAGGGATAAGTGAAAGAAATGCAGTAGGAGCATGTTTTACCTGGTGAAATAGACAGGAAAAGCAGGAGCTGAATGCACAATTCTCTTGGCATTACTATGCTGGGTGTGCAGTCAAGTTGGTTTATAGTACAGGTGGTTGATTCCTGTTAGATAATGGTTCATAACTGATTTTAATAGTATAGCTTACTGAAGCATGCTGATACAATGTTGCCTCAAGGTATTTGTCATGAATATTAAAGAAATTCCTGTGGATCAGCCGGATTATGTGCTCATATAGTGGTGCCTTTTTCATTAAGTAGCACATGGCCATGGATTTTTTGGTGGGACATTTAGTAAGTCTTGCAAAAAACTTAGTCTTTTTTTTTTTTAAGTAGACACTACTTTATCAGAGATTTAAAAATAGTGTAGTTGAGTAAGTTGTGTAGAGGAGCTGCCATGGAATTGGGATGTGAACTTAAAAAAAAAAAACTATTGATGATTAGACTTAAAACACAGCTGATTTTATTCTGCAATTTGGTTCAAGCAGGATTATGGCAATCAAGCTGTACATAGTCCACCAGTCATGTGAAATGGCCATTCACTGCTTTGATAAATCTAATTTTGTTCCTTGCTTGGAATTACAAAAACATGAAGGTGTATCAAACTTGTGAACAGGCTCCAACCCATGGCTTATTGTTATCTAGCTGGATGCAAAGGATAAGAATCAGGTAAAAACTGGAAAGACAAAGGTTTAGTCCAGACTAGCATTTCCATAGGTATAAGGATCATTGCCACAGAGTATGACCTACCTCTCCTCTCCTGTGGTAGCCCCTCTCCTGGTCCTCAGGTACTGTGTAGCCCCCATGCCAGGCCATCAACTTGGACAATGATGGCACACCAATGTCTAATGCCACTCTTATCCGCTGCACCACACAGGGCAGCCTCAGAGGACATCTCCCCAGTGCCTATGAACTAAAGTGTCAACCATATTGCAGACATGAGGCATCCCAACATAGGGGCTCTGGATATTTGTAGAAGACAATAGAGAGAAGCACAAAATTAAAAAAAAATTAAAAAAAAATCTGCCAGAGTTTAAGGGCAATCTATAACAATGATTGCTTTCTTTCCCCCTCTCAGGTATTAACTTCTCAAACCCAAATTCATTAAGTATGTAAAAATGGCTTAATCAGAAAGTCTAGCTCAAAAAGGTCTTACCTTTATCTCCAAAGGGGAAACACCCCTGCTATTTCCCTTCTTCTGCTCCTGGAACTCCCTTTTTTATATAATCTTGTCAAGATCTTATTGTCTAAACTATGGCTCTGTTTGCCATGTATTGCCATCCTACTTTACTCCTTTATTACTCCAGGAACCAAGACAATATTATTCAAATATCCAATATTGTTGGGACCACCACCATTCAGGATGTGCCCATTGTGGAACAATTCACCTTTTGTTTGAAATGGAGAACCTTTTACTGGGCATTCCAGACCAACCTTTTTCAGGGTATTCCAGATCCACCTCTTGTTGGGCATTCCAAAACCACTGTCATGAGCCCTGATGAGGGGGAGCTGGAAGGGTTAACAGATCTGGAAGAGTTGCCAAACAGCTCCTCAGCCTAACAACCAGCAGCTGGCCCATTAATCACTCTCTCCACATTCCAGGCACCAGTGCCGGTTGTTGACAATCAGTCTCCTCCAAGCTCTCCCCCTCCCATCTCAAGAGTTTGAAGCAGGCTCTGGAAAGAACTTTCAGCGTGAAGACATGAGGCACGCCGATGCTTCAGATCTCTCAGCCCTGTGTTCTAGCAGAGTTGCTGCCACCCAGGATGCAGTCTGATTGAGGCTCCCATATAACTCCCACCCAGGACCTGGTATTCTTGTGGAAGCAACAAGCTGATTCTCCAGCTTGCATCCACGCTCCTTCCTGATGCCAGACCCTGACCTGCTTGAATTCCTTGGCACCTGATCCTTTGGTTTTTGGACACCGACTTCTGATTCCAATTTGCGATTTTGCTTTGGTGACTTGGCCCCTGCTTGGTTTTCTGGACTTTGACCTTGGACTGGCTTTAGACTCCAGCCTGCCTGCACCTGAGAATGTGACACCCACCTCCTGCTACAGTTTCAGCCAATCCCTGTTGTTTGCATCAGTGCACAGCCAGCAAGCCCCCTTCTGACCCCTTTTCACTCTAACATACAGTTTAAATATATGTGTTTGAAATGAATACACATTTGTGTATTCACTCTAAGGACACCCACCGTATGAGTTGCACCCCAAGTACCTTGTGCTTGGGCTTCTGAGATCGTGAGCACTGGTCATTCATATATTCCTTCTCTTCATGGACTTCTGCACATCTGGATGGTAAATATTCCTGCAACAACCCCCTCCCTTGTCTTATCCCCCATTCCAACTTATTTTTCCATAATGCATTTGTATGAATGATTTATAATTTGCTTGTGTGTCTGCTTGAGTTCCTATTTCATTTCATTTGGAATCTGGTGTCAGTGAGAAGTTTTGTTCCTCAGAACTGACCCTGTTATATATAGGTGGTGTTTCCCACCTCTAATTCCTGTCTGCCATATTTGGTTTCACACTAATTCCCATCTAAATCTGAGACAAGGCAATTTAGGTAACAACTAGGACCCCCAGGAACAGGATTTCAGGGGTCTTTGAGTCTGTATTGGAAGGCTGAGGGGGAAAACATGCTGTGTGAGAGGAAATCATTGTGCCCAGAAAAGCACTGGTCTGATTCCAAGCTCATGTCTGTTTTTGTGTTTAAATATTTGAAGAACTACAAGTGATATTAAATATATCTGTATGATCTTTGTAACTGTGGTTTAGTATTTACACTACTGGAACTCAGTGAAGGTCCCCAGCCAATTTTGTCAAAGTTGTGTTTCATATCCATGTCAATGGATATTATTCATGTCCTGTTCAGGTTCCTAGATCACTGAATTAAGCCTCACAGCAGCAAATGCATTTGCCTAGAATTATAGAATTGCAGAGTTAAAAGGGGCCATACAGACCTTCTAGTCCAATCCCCTGCTCAATTCAGGATCAGTATAGAGCAGGGGTGGCCAAACTGTGGCTTGGGAGTCACAGGTTGAACAGCTCCCAAAGATCAAGGAGGAACTAAATGCAGGCTTAATCTCAAGTAAGCATGCATAACATTGGGACCTCATTCAGCCTTTGAGTGCTGACCCATAGGTAGGTGACTATTTCCACCATGTGTGAAGTAGGGAAGGATGAGAAAATAGGCAGGCTTGCAAGCTCTTCTCCTCCACCACAGAGGTTGCCTGGAGATCTAGAGTGGGAAAAGAGAGTGCAAGAGCCAAGGGAGAAAAGTGAGCTAATAGGGGAGGGAAGATGTTGGCCATACCACTGAGACCAGCTGGACATGCACTCGGGATTCCCACCTTTCCTTGCTGGAGGAACAAAGTGACCCAAATACAGCAACCACCAAGAAGGGCAACAAGATTGAGAGCAGTGAGTGAGAAAAGGAATACAAGAGGGTGAGCGCCAGTGGTAGCCCTTGGCTCGGCAAGCAATGATGGTGGTGGGACTGGGGAGAGCGTGACAGCTGCCCTCACCCCTCCTCTGCTAGGTGCACTGTGATGTCCAATGACAGGGACTATGACCTAACTGAGTGAGCTGCAGAACTGACAACTTACCTCCCTCCTTGACCAACCAGTGCAGGCATGGTAGCCAAGGCTGTGGCTGGCTGAGTGCCATTGACCCCTGACAGGTTTGCAGGCCTGCTGAGCTCATGGAAACTGCTGCATCCTCCTCCTGTGCTGTGCTTTAGAAGTAAGTGGGTTAAATAGTCTCCTGCCTGGTTCTGGACACCTGCAAAAGCAGTGGTGAAGTTGTGGTGTCCCTTGTTTTGCCTATGATAACACTTCACACCTTTTCTCAGATGCCTCCCCCATTATGCTGTCCCACTGGAAGGAAGGATGGAATTAAAGAGTTCAGTCCTTAGTTTCATAGCTCTTGTAGGAGCTGTATTTACTAATCTCAGTGTCAAGGCAAAAAGAGATGCATAATGATGCAAATGGTAGCCAGTGCTTTGCAGGACTTTTTATGTAGCAGGAACTCCTTTGCATATTAGGCCACACACCCCTGATGTAGCCAATCCTCCAAGAGCTTACAGGGCTCTTAGTACAGGGCCTACTGTAAGCTCCAGGAGGATTGGCTACATCAGGGGTGTGTGGCCTAATATGCAAAGGAGTTCCTGTCACAAAAAAAAGCCCTGGTGTTTTATATGGTACATGTGTGTTTCCTTCTCCCACTGATGCCAAAAAATAATTCCTTAACCCTTCCCTATGCTGGTTTTATGGGGACTGTTACCAGCTTTTGTTTTTAAAAAAGTCATCTTCTAGCATGGTCATGTTGCAAATTGCATAGATATGTATCTTATCTTCTTGTGCAAAGACAGTATTAAGATTTTTAATAAAAGTGTGTGTATAATATTTGTTCATGTATTGCAGCTCTCAAACATCTGGCATTTAATCTATATGGCTATTATGCTAAGCATCTCTTACAAGTTTTTGTCCAGCCCTAAGATGTATATATGGCAGGAAACCAGGATCAGTTCTGACTACCTGGAAGCTCTTTCTTTAATATATGTGAGCAATGCATACAAACACCATCATTCTTGGAAAAAGGCATTTCTTCCTTAATCCAGATATGTTACATCAGAATACAAATGCATGGCATACATTATCTTCATGAGAGGTATGTGTAGGTGACCCATACCTGGTTCAGAACCTTGCTGTGAACCCTCTTGTAGATTCACTGTCTTTGAATCTACAAATGATATCTGTGGCATCTTGCCCATGTATGCCTTCTGTTCCTTTACAAATTAGTTGAGATGTCATCACTATTCCATATAGCACTAGAAACTACTCACCAGTCTATCAGTTAGGTTTGCTTCCTGGCCTCCAGATTCCTAATTGAAGTATAAAACATGGTCCTCTGAGACAAGTCTAGGACTAGGAAGATACTTTTCAAATCTTTGATGATCAGGACCAATCTTGATATCTGTGTAAGACAATGCTTCATTAAGTCAAGAAAAACAATGCAATTAGAAGGTACATGCTCACTTCTTGTAAGGTGGAAATGGTTGTTCTACATTATGCTCATCATTATTTTGCCATTTATGTGAGCCTTGGCTATGACCTTTCTTTCCTGAGAAACATAATATTATGACCAAAGAGTAGTTCTTACTTCTAGGATTCAACATATATCACATCTGTAAATAAACTAGAAACTCGTTATGGGATCAAACCAATGAATTTGTAATGCAACGTGAAATGAGATGGGCTCGCACACTTAGGAAGAGCAATTATTATAGAAGAGGAATGTCTCATGTGGGTAAGCAGAAATGAAAAGCCAGATAGACAAAATGTAGTTCTCTGCCACTACAAGATTGGGGTGTGCAAAAGGTTAATGTAGAAAGGCAGTCAGCTGAAACGTTTAAAATTCCAAGACTGCCTTTCACAGTTTTTGTTATTACCTACCTCAATAGCAATCTCAATGCAGGTGCTTGCTATTTCTGAAATATTACAGATCAAGAGATCCATCTTATAAATAAATTATCAGGGATTTATTACTAGTGACCCAAATATATGGTCACAGCACACAGGAGGCTTGCAAGGAGACATTTCTGAGTGTGTGGGGGGTTAGTAGCATCTAAATCCAGATGTGATTCATTGAACAATGGATGCAGCCTTCAAAAACACATGTTAAATGACGTATACCATCATATTGCAGTTTTAAATGTAGTTTTGTGAGAGCAAATGAACCCTATGTAAAAAAACAAAACAAACCCACAGTGAACTGCATTTCAGAATACTGAAGGTTATATGACAAACAAAAAAGGTGAAGGGACTAGTTAAATAAAATCTCATTTATGTGGACCATCATTTACCCTAGCACCTCCCAAAGACAAGACAACTGCTTGGGTTCAATTAGTTATTTATTTATTTATTTGTTCAAATGGCTGCTCTAAGTTATTGCTTATTTTAACAAGCTTGACTATTTTGAGGGCGAGCTGCCCATGGCATCCGCACATGGATGCCTTTAGGAGCAGGTCCACTCTGGCTCACAACTTGGCCGTGTTTATCCTTTGCTGCACATGCAGTATGTGCCAAGAGGTGCCAAGCCACATCTTCCTTCTCTGATGTGCCATAAGGCCCCTACCAGGTTTGGAAAGATGCTGCTCAGCACTTCATCCCAGCACACCCCACCATAAGGCATGTAACAACCGATTAAAAACCTGCCCTCCACCATGACAAATTCCTTAGAGTGCTTGCCAAGTATCCCTACCTATCTTGTGCAACCTGCCCTATTCCTACTAATTAGTTGTGGCCTAACTAGTCTGATACAGGCCTATTTAGACATCCCTCTTTCAGGGATATCGCAGAGCTGGTGGGGGGGAGGCTTCACCACAAGTCAGCCTGGTGAAACCTGAAAATTCCTGCTTGCTGCTATTAAAACAACTAACTAACTCTGTAATGCCTTGACCTGTATGGTTCAGGTTAGCCTGATCTCATCATATGTTAGAAACAAAGCAGGGTTGGCCTTGGTTAGTAATTGGATGGGAGACCGCCAAGGAAGTCCAAGATCGCTACACAGAGGCAGGCAATGGCAAACCACCTCTGATCCATCTCTGATGGCACATAGTTGCCATCTAATGCAGTGTGTTATACAGGGCTTTTTTTGTAGAAAAAACCCTGAAGGAACTCATTTGCATATTAGGCCACACACTCAATGTCACCATTGTTTCATACAGGGCTTTTTTGTAGGAAAAGCCCAGCAGGAATTCATTTGCATATTAGGCCACACCCCCTGATATCACCAGAAGGTTACTTTCTGCATAGTAACACAGAACAGTACAGTGCCATCAGCTGCATTTCATGGATGTGTGTTCTAACACAGCCCAATGACAAGCCCTGTGTTCTAACACAGCCCTTGTTCCCCCCATGCCAACATGGACCTGTCATCTCTGCATATTGCTCCACAACCAGTTTTTCAATAGTAAGCAAATCAATCAGTCATTTATAAATAACATGTTTTAAAGAAGTATTGACATTTGGTATTCATTTTAGTTCATATTACTGTTAGTTCAGGTTACTGAGTTTTCACACAGCATACTGGGAGATGCAGCCCCCACATAATATAACCATTTTACTCTTACCTTATTTATAGTCTGCCTTTCACACTGGGACTCAAGCTAGATTATGTATATGTAATTCTGAATATGGCCCTAGAAGCAGACTGATAAATTCACAGAATATGGCCATGTAAAAAGATGAGAAATATTTCTACAAACTTGGGTGGACACCCAGGGTTGCAGAAAAACCTTATACTTTAAAAACATTGGGGAAGTTTAAAAAAAAAAACCCAAAAGGAAAAGGGTTGTCTGCAGCACAGGCAGCGTAAAAACAAAATGATTCTTGGCTGCCGCTTCAAAGGCCCAGCTTCTCCTGAGAGGGGACGCTCATAGGGTGCTCTGCATCTCTTGCTCTTTTCGCAAACCCACTGGAGGCTAGAGGTAGCAGAGAGAACAGAGTGTGCAGTCTGGGAGTGCGTGGCTGCCAGGGCCTTCCCTCTGCCAGAGACCTTTTTTGAGGCGGAGCCCTGTCCAAGCCAGCCAGAACTGTGTTCTTGTGCGTTCCTGCTCAAAAAAAGCCTTGACATAATCTATGGAATATCTCCAGTTCACCTAATTGAGGTCTGTTGCTTATTTTTATTGATTTATTTATTCATTACATTTGCAAACCACCTAATCCCCACAATTATGGGGCTCTTGGTGATGTAAAAAGGTAAAGGTAGTCCCCTGTGCAAGCACCAGTCATAAAATCAAGTGGCAAAATTTGCAATTTCACCTCATTTCTGGCCTTTGGGCACCTTGTGGGTATGGGGAGAGCGATTATATTGATCTGAGAGGACAGAGAGCAAAGGAGGGTGTCAGCCATAATATAAACCATCAGTGCCTCCAACCAGAACATCTTTGCCTTACAGACCTTGTGGAATTGCATAAGATCCCACAGAGCCCTGATGTTATTTGGCAAAGAGTTCCACCAGGTTGGGGCCAAGACAGAAAAAGCCCTGGCCTTGGTCAAGGATAGCTGGATATCTCTGGAGCTTGAGGTCACCAGCAGATTGGTATCTGAGGAGCGTAACACTCTACCAGCAATGTGGTCCAGCAGATACATTGGTCCCAGACAGTTCAAGGCCTTAAAGGTCAACGCCAAAATCTTTCTTTACAACCCTGTTACTTGCAAGACTGCTTCATTCATTTTGCTCTCGTTTAAGTTCCAAAGACTTCATTTTCCCCTGTGATTTGATCAAAGCTTATTGCTATCAGTAAATGCTTCCTGCTAGAATATGCTGACTACACATAAGCTTGAATGAAAAATGTCAATGCAATCACATTTGCTATGTGAGGAAATGTTTTGGCTTCTTTATTCTTTCATTCAATCAGAACTTTTTCCGGGGAAAATCCCCCTGCTGTGTCCAGTTTTGTCCAATTGTAAAGTTATTCATCTTGCTGCAATTGTACCACAAAACTTATTACATTTACCACTGAATGGTGCGTTGTTTAGCTGTTATAGATCAATGAGATGTCTTTTCAAAAAAGGGCTACAAAATAGTAAAGCATGCTAGTGATCCCAGATAGCTCTAATCTGTTTAGGAAATGATTTTAAAATTGCTACTTACAGGCATTCAGGTAATTTTATGATGTAGTAGGCACTGGATCAGCATTGCAGAGCCAGCCAGCTAGAGGGATGACCTTGAACTCATAAGTACTCTCAGATGGAAAATGAGCATGTAAAAGTCTGCCTGTTGGCACTTCCCACCATTTGGGAAGTGTGGAGCACAAAACATGAACATATTCACTTTTGAGAAAAATAAGGATAAGGGAATGCAGTTTTTTCCAGATCTACTCAAAAGTACATCGATGAAGATATTCTAAAAGTATATCTCTATAATATGAGCCAAGCAGTATTTATATTAGACCACCTTCACTTTCAATCAGAACTTATATTATACCACCTTCACTTTTGGCTGGACAGCGTTACTGATGTAACTAACATGAATCTGAGCAGACTTCGGAGGACGGTAGAAGACAGGAGAGCCTGGCATAACTTTGTCCATGGGGTTGCAAAGAGTTGGACTGAACTGTGCAACAACAAACCTTCACTTTCTGTAATATAGGAAACCATTAAGTTCTTGGACATCCCTAGTTCTTAATGAGACATGGGATGTAAACTTCTCCATTTCTCAGGGGTTGGGGCAAACTTAGAAAAGGGGTGGGACCAAACCTGAGAAGAGGGTGGTTCCAAAGGCCAAGAGCTAAAAATACAGTATAGAAATCTAATAAATAAATAAATATGTGACCCCTGGATTAAAGGCAGCATTGCTCTCCAGAATGCAGAGCTCATGTAATGGAAGCACGAGCTCTTCAAAGAAGTGTGGAGGCTACAGGCTAGTAGATGTGGCCAGAGGGAACAGCAAGTGGAAGAAGCTGAGGAGGAGAGGGAGGAGTCAACTAGGGAGAAGCCTTGCTACTGGTTGTCAGCGGTGAACTGAGAGGTCAGCAGTTGTGGGGATGGCAGGCATGCGATGGTGGAGGACTTGACAGTGGTAATGGTGAGGGAGTACCTTGCCAAGTCTCCTAAGTCTGCCTCCATTGATCCCTTGGAGTACTTATCACACTTGTCATCTGGTCAGACCTATCTTGCATGGCTATGAGTCTCCTCTCCTGCCATCCCACCAGTGTTCAGAGTGAGTGGATATTTTCCTTCCTCAGCCCCTACCACTCCTGCCTAGAACCAGCCAGGAGTTGGCCTTCCTGAATGTCAACCTCCCCCTGCTGGTCTACCCATTTCTGAACCTCACAGGCCTCCTGTTGTCCCCCTGCATGTCTCCTCCCCATTCCTCCTCCACCCTAAGCAATCTGGCCTATGGGTTGCACCCTTGGCATTTGGGTGAGAGGATGGCTGCCTCTGAAGGGTAGAGGTGAGTTCCATCACCCAGCACCTATTTCATGAAATAAGATCATCTACCTCACAACACAACACTTACCTCATAATCATTTTAAATTGAAAAAAAATTGATTACCATCAATCTAGTGGGGCTGGGGTGCCCTGCCTGCCAAGTTTTCATGGGGTTACTTCAAGGAGCCCCTGTCCTGTTGGATATCTGCCTTTCTGTCATGGCTGCAATGACTAATCACTTTAATTGGAAAACTCTGAATTCTGCTGGTCTTGTGCGGCAGAGGTGCCCTGCCTAGCAAGCTGTCATGGGGTAACTTTGGGGGCCCCTGTCAGAAGTCTCTTGTCATATGCACCTTTCTGTCCTTCAGAACCTGCCTTTGGAGATTTGTGGGGGGCCTGCAAGAATTGGGGGGGGGGGGGTTGCTTTCCGTGCTTCTACTGTCTGACTGGGCCTGCCCAGATGAAGTTTTCCTGTGAGTTTCCTGTGAGTCACTGGCTTGTTCCTCTGCTGTTCCATAGACTCCTGCAACTGCAGCTGTCTTTTCCAGAGGGAGCACTGGAGAGTCCTTTTTTTTGGGGGGAGGGGGGGTTCATCACTGGGACCCCAGAAATGTAATCCCCCTCCAACTTGGAAAGATTGTATAGGAGCAGGAAGCATGGTGAGATTTCTTTCATGTTTGGTGTGTGTAGCTTGCAGAGGGTCCATGCTATACACTTTTGAACCTGTGCCTGACATTTCCCCCAAAAGCATTTTCCTGGTTTGGCATTAGTCTTGTTGGGTTTCCAGTGGCATACTGGCACTGGTTCTGAGCACATGGCACTGGTTCTTTTGGGCTTGCAAAAATGCCCCCTACGTTAAGTTTCTACTGAGAGCATCTCTGGTTTGTCCAATGAATCAAAAAGGTGGCAGAGCAGTTTTTAAACTAAATCTTGGGGGAAAGCTGACAGGAGATGAAATATCTCTGGTTCAGGAGGACTCGTCTCAAAGAGATGAAGGGTTGGCTGCTATTTTTCTACCGGGTAAGGGACCAGAGTTGTCCACTGTGATGGTGACAAACAGTATGGACTGTCTGCCAGAGTCTCAAGGCGGCAGGAGGAAGGTGGCGGGCCTAGCTTGCCTGGGAAATTATAGATGTTTGTATGCAAATGTTAGAAGTGTTCAAAGTAAAATTGGTGAATTGGAATGTTTAGTGTTGGGAGAAAACATAGACATTGTGGGAATTTCAGAAACTTGGTGGAATGAGGAGAATCAGTGGGACACGGTAATTCCTGGATATAAGCTATATCGGAAGGATAGGGAGAGAAGGGTTGGAGGTGGGGTGGCTCTGTATGTCAGAGAGGATATACGGTTTAGTAAGACTGAGGTCAGAGAATTAGATTCACTTTTAGAAATTCTTTGGGTTGAAATAGAGGGCCCAAAAGAAAATTTAACTATGGGAGTTTGTTATCGCCCACCAAATCAAAAGAGAGAGGATGATTATAATGTGATGGAAGGCTGCAAGATAGCGGCTAAATGTAAAAACTATGTCATAATAGGTGATTTTAACTACCCACAGATTGATTGTGTTCTGGTCGAGAGAAAGAGATTGAGTTTCTTGATGCTCTCAATGACTGTGCTATGGAGCAGATGGTCTCAGAACCTACCAGGGGTG
Organism: Heteronotia binoei; assembly: GCF_032191835.1. Lineage (NCBI taxonomy): Eukaryota > Metazoa > Chordata > Lepidosauria > Squamata > Gekkonidae > Heteronotia > Heteronotia binoei. Next base: position 94,360,965 of record NC_083229.1, read on the forward strand.
GGGCGATCCTGGATTTGGTCCTAAGTAATGCCCAAGACTTGGTGAGAGATGAAAAACTGATTGCGCCGCTTGGGAGCAGTGACCATAATGTTATTGACTTTACCGTTTGTATAAATAGGGAGTTGCCCAAAAAGACCACCACAACCACGTTTAACTTTAAAAGGGGTAAATACACTAAGATGAGGAGGCATATGAGGAGGAAACTGAAAGGAAAGGTAAATACGGTCAAAAACCTTGGGGAAGCTTGGAGACTATTTAAAACTATAATCCTAGAAGCTCAGATAGAATACATACCACAAGTTAGGAAAGGCACAAACAGGCATAAGAAAAAGCCTGCATGGTTAACAAACAAAGTAATGGAAGCTGTAAAAGGTAAGAAGGACTCCTTTAAGCGTTGGAAAACCAGTCCAAGTGAGATTAGTAAAAGGGAACACAGGCTGTGGCAAATCAAATGCAAGACTGTGATCAGGCAGGCAAAAAGGGACTATGAGGAGCATACTGCAAAAAAACATAAAGACCAACAATAAAAATTTCTTCAAATATATTAGAAGTAGGAAACCAGCCAGGGAAGCAGTGGGGCCCTGGATGACCATGGGGTAAAAGGATTACTGAAGGAGGATACGGAAATGGCTGAGAAGCTGAATGAATTTTTTGTCCCTTTCTTCACTGTGGAAGATGAGAACTTTTTGCCCGCCCCAGAACCACTAATTTTGGAAGGGGTGTTGAAAGACCTGAGTCAGATTGAGGTGACAAAAGAGGAGGTCCTACAACTGATAGACAAATTAAAAACTAATAAGTCACCGGGTCCGGATGGCATACATCCGAGAGTTCTGAAAGAACTCAAAGTTGAACTTGTGGATCTTCTAACAAAAATCTGTAATCTTTCATTGAAATCTGCCTTCGTTCCTGAGGACTGGAAGGTAGCAAATGTCACCACCATCTTTAAAAAGGGTTCCAGAGGAGATCCGGGAAATTACAGGCCAGTCAGTCTGACTTCAATACTGGGAAAGTTGGTAGAAACCATTATCAAGGACAGAATGAGTAGGCACATTGATGAACACGGGTTATTGAGGAAGACTCAGCATGGGTTCTGTAAGGGAAGATCTTGCCTGTTACATTTCTTTGAGGGGGTGAACAAACATGTGGACAAAGGAGACCCAATAGATGTTGTTTACCTTGACTTCCAGAAAGCTTTTGATAAAGTTCCTCATCAAAGGCTCCTTAGAAAGCTTGAGAGTCATGGAGTAAAAGGACAGGTCCTCTTGTGGATCAAAAACTGGCTGAGTAATAGGAAGCAGAGAGTGAGTATAAATGGGCAGTCTTCACAGTGGAGGACGGTAAGCAGTGGGGTGCCGCAGGGCTCGGTACTGGGTCCCATGCTCTTTAACTTGTTCATAAATGATTTAGAGTTGGGAGTGAGCAGTGAAGTGGCCAAGTTTGCGGATGACACTAAATTGTTCAGAGTGGTGAGAACCAGAGAGAATTGTGAGGAACTCCAAAGGGATCTGTTGAGGCTGGGTGAGTGGGCGTCAACGTGGCAGACGCGGTTCAATGTGCCCAAGTGCAAAGTAATGCACATTGGGGCCAAGAATCCTAGCTACAAATACAAGTTGATGGGGTGTGAACGGCAGAGACTGACCAAGAAAGAGATCTTGGGGTCGTGGTAGATAACTCACTGAAAATGTCAAGACAGTGTGCGTTTGCAATAAAAAAGGCCAATGCCATGCTGGGAATTATTAGGAAGGGAATTGAAAACAAATCAGCCAGTATCATAATGCCCCTGTATAAATCGATGGTGCGGTCTCATTTGGAGTACTGTGTGCAGTTCTGGTCGCCGCACCTCAAAAAGGATATTATAGCATTGGAGAAAGTCCAGAAAAGGGCAACTAGAATGATTAAAGAACTGGAACACTTTCCCTATGAAGAAAGGTTGAAATGCTTGGGACTCTTTAGCTTGGAGAAACGTCGACTGCGGGGTGACATGATAGAGGTTTACAAGATAATGCATGGGATGGAGAAAGTAGAGAAAGAAGTACTTTTCTCCCTTTCTTACAATACAAGAACTCGTGGCATTCAATGAAATTGCTGAGCAGACAGGTTAAAACGGATAAAAGGAAGTACTTCTTCACCCAAAGGTAACATGTGGAATTCACTGCCACAGGAGTGGTGGCGGCCACAAGCATAGCCAGCTTCAAGAGAGGTTTAGATAAAAATATGGAGCAGAGGTCCATCAGTGGCTATTAGCCACAGTGTGTGTATATATATATATAAAAAATTTTGCCACTGTGTGACACAGAGTGTTGGACTGGATGGGCCATTGGCCTGATCTAACATGGCTTCTCTTATGTTATGTTCTTATGAATACAAAATTATTATGAGTAATTATTTCCCTGTGTTAGACAGAAATGTAAACATTTCAATTAATGGGATTCCAGGCTTTTAAAGATGAAGCATCAAATTCTGTAGTTGTTTAAAAGACAGTGCCCCAGGCAAATTGTTCATATTTTTTTCAGTAGATATTCAGCTATTGATTTTTCCACCAAGCAGTTATTAGAATTGCTCGCTGTGTTTATTTTAGCATGTCATTAATTTGCATTTCCATTTTAGATGAAAACTCTGTGCATATCCAGTTCTAGAAATCAATAGGCTATTTGACTAAAGCATTTCAGGGGATTATTTATTCACCTACTGGGTTTTGAAATGGCAAAACAAAAACAAAACCTGTTTATATGAAAACATATACATGCTCTTATAAGAATAGTATGAAATTCCAAGTTATATTTCTATATTTAAGAGTAAAATGGATGGACTGCTCTGGATAAAGTGCTAATGCATACTCAAACTTACATGACTAACTTTTATTTGTGATTTTTGTATATTTGGCCTATATTCTGGAAAGCATACTGGGGTTTTGTTAAGTTGTGTGCAAAAATATTTAAAATCTGTGAATATGTACATATTAATTCTAACTAACTGAGCATGGATCAATGCTGCCATTATAAATTGTGTTACTATTATAAATACAAAATTCATTTGTGTTTATAATACAAATATAAAATAATACTTGCAGTATGCTGAAGCTGATCATGTGGAACCCAATAAAATAAGGTAGCCAGTGAACTGATTCTATGGTCTCCCTCTCAGACATCTAAGCTCTAGAATTTTAACCTCCTTGAAAGAGCGTCTAGGCATTTTCAGTTGTTGGATTGCAGAAGGAAACTTCTGTATGCAGCTCTAGTATTTGCATACTGTTTACATTCCAACTGTGAATATGTATGAAGTAGCCTTTCATGTGCACAGTGTACCCAACAGGACTACAATTGCTATCTGGGAACAATAGATGTTCCAGAATAGAACAGCAGAATGCAAAAGCAATAAATTTTATTAAACAACCAGGAGCACAACTGGTAAGACATTTTATAAGACACTAAAATAAACTGCATGCTTTACCTAGTGAATAAGAAGCTTCATGTTAAAAATTAAAATCTAGAAAGGGGAGAAATAATCATTTGAGTACATCTGTCATCCAAAAGACTAGACAAAAGGCCATGTCTTACACCTTTATAATAATAATAATAATAATAATAATAAATTTTATTTCTACCCCGCCCTCCCCGCAAAGCGGCTCAGGGCGGCTAACAGTAAATAATATATTAACATAAATAGTAAAACATTAGATTAACAATTAAAATTACACATAAAAACCCGTTAATTCAATTAAAATACTTAATTTACATTACATTATATATATCTGGCAGTAATAGCTGTTTTGGCGCTGATTCTGCCAGTTTAAATGGTGTTAAAGATGGCGGTTCTTCGTTCATTGCAACTCAGCAGTCCGTATCATTATAGGCGCGTCTAAAAAGGGCAGTCTTGCAGGCCCTGCGGAACTGGTCGAGGTTCCGCAGGGCCCGCACCTCCTCCGGGAGCTGGTTCCACAGTGCAGGTGCCGCAACTGAAAAGGCTCGCACCCTGGTGCTTTGGAGCCTGGCCTCTCTCGGCCCAGGGATGGTCATTTTGTTTTTACTTGCTGACCTCAGTGCCCTCTGGGGTTCATACGGGGAGAGACGGTCCCTTAGGTAGGCAGGTCCTCGGCCATATAGGGCTTTAAAGGTAATAACCAACACTTTGTACTGGACTCGGTAGATAACCGGCAGCCAGTGCAGTCCGCGCAGCCCCGGCTGTATGTGCTCCCATTTCGGGAGCCCCAGTAACAGCCTGGCCGCCGCATTCTGCACTAGCTGCAGCTTCCGAGTCCGGCACAGAGGTAGCCCCAAGTAGAGGGCATTACAGTAGTCCAATCTTGAGGTGACCGTTGCATGGATCACTGTTGCGAGGTCGCGGCGTTCCAGGAAGGGGGCCAACTGCCTTGCCCGCTTCAGATGAAAGAATGCTGACTTGGCAGTGGCTGCTATCTGGGCCTCCATTGATAATGAAGGCTCCAGTAAAACACCCAAACTCTTTACCTGGCGCACTGGTTCCAATGGTGCGCCGTCGAAGGTTGGGAGAGCTATTTCCCCTCCCTGGGCGCCGCGACCCACGCAAAGGACCTCTGTCTTCGCTGGGTTCAACTTCAACCCACTCAATCTAAGCCACGCCGCTACAGCCTGCAAGGCCCGATCCAGGTTCCCTGGGGCGGAGCCAGGCCGGCCGTCCATTAGTAGATAGAGCTGGGTGTCATCTGCATATTGATGGCAACCCAGCCCAAACCTCCGGACAATCTGGGCAAGGGGGCGCATATAAATGTTAAACAGCATTGGGGAGAGAACTGCTCCCTGAGGCACCCCACAATCAAGTGTGTGCCTCTGGGATCGCTCGCCCCCAATGGCCACCCTTTGTCCCCGATCCGAGAGGAAGGAGGAAAGCCACTGTAAGGCCAGCCCCCTAACCCCTATGTCGGCAAGGCGGCGCTTTAGTAACTGATGGTCGACTGTATCAAATGCCGCCGACAGGTCTAATAACATCAGTACCGCAGAGCCGCCCCGATCCAGATGCCGCTGGAGGTCATCCACCAAGGCGACCAGCACTGTCTCCGTCCCATGGCCCGGTCGGAACCCAGACTGGCACGGGTCAAGGACGGAAGCGTCATCTAGGAACCTCTGTAGCTGCAACGCCACTGCCCTCTCAATAATTTTGCCTAGGAATGGTAGATTAGACACCGGACGGTAATTCGCCAATTCGGCCGGGTCTGCTGTACATTTTTTTAAGAGAGGGCGAACCAACGCCTCTTTCAGAGGCGTTGGGAAGTGCCCCTCTACGAGGGATCTATTTATGATGTCCCGTAAAGGACTTCTGAGCTCCCTCTGACAGGATTTAATCAGCCAAGAGGGGCAAGGATCCAAATCACATGTTGTTGGGCGAGCAGCGGAGAGGATCCCATCGACTTCCTCCAGGTCGAGCGGGTCGAAGCGATCTTACTCTTATCAATTATTATAATTGTCATATGTATTCTAGTAAAATGGTGTGCTTTTCTAACATACTGAACAGCAAAAGCTCTTTGAAGAATGCTTGATGGAGACAGCCACAAGGCCCAAAAGCAAGATGACAATATATCCATGAGCATTTTCATGGTTGCTTGATAGGGAAAACTTTGTAAGGCTATTGTTCATGCTCATGCAAGTAGGCTCTTACCATGATTCACTGGCATGTCATAAACTTCTCCATAATTAGGGTAAGCTGGTTCTGGAACATCTATGTTCATACTGTGTTGAACAGCCACAATCACTTGTAAGTTGAGCCTTGAATTTATTTGTTTCACTATCATTCAAGTTGAACAGGCATTTAAACAAATTGGCTGTACAATAGCTGTGGTGGTGAAATTGCTTAGCAGGTGCTTTTGCATCCATGCAGAAGGTGAAATCAACACTTTCCCAGGGACCATGGATTGTCAGGTCAAGTAACTGAATGCCATATGTATCCCATAAGGCTGTGTGAATATTCAAACACAGAATATTCTCCATAATACAGCTTTAAATGATCACCAGATGGTAAGAATTGTGTTTATCACTGGCTGACTCATTTTGCTCACCTCAGAAAAGCAGTAAAACATTCCAGTTTTTATCTCCCAAGATAAGATAGGGGTATCTAATTTAAGTTGCAGTCATTTAGGCTCATTCATTACCTTGGTTTCAATATTCAGGGAATATGGCTTTCTCAGGACCATATGTTCAAAGCTGCTGTCTTGAGTTAAAGTGGATGCCTTCTACCCTCTGAATGTTTATGGCCACTTCTTCCCAAACCCCAACAATCTTTGCTTATTTTCATATCTGCAAGAAGTTCCACTCTCACCTTGGCCTCCCGAGGCTCTATGGCTTAAGTGTGATTCAGGCTGTTCATTGTCCTCCTCTGGCCAGAATCATCTGGGGCCCCGGATTGCTCTGCACTGAGGTGAATTATCCCCACTTGTTTCTCTATTTCCATCCTGCTAACCAGAAAGAAGTATCTTATAGTACGGTAGATCCTACTCCTATCCTACCTCTCCAGTGATCAAAATGTTTTTATGAATTAAAATATCTGTACCACCTTTTCCTTTCAGCTCAAGATGAAAGCCTTCCTCCAGCATAAGAAGCCTTCCTCTGATCTAAATGGCTCTTCCTACTTTTTATTTTAACTATGTCTATCTAAAAATGTTGATTACAAATTTTTCATACACAATATTTTTTGATCCTCAATCACCACACCCGTTTTGAACAATACCTCTGCTTCAGTGAGGTTGGGTGTTTCTGCCTTATTCAGAAACTGGGACCTAACAAATCTAATATCTATTGATATGAGTTAGGCAGCTTCTAATCCATACAATGCTATATAAGTGTGCTACTACTTAGAATCATAGAGTTGGAAGCGACTTCCAGGGTCATCTAGTCCTATCCCCCGCACAATGCAGGAAACACACAAATACCTCCCCCTAAATTCACAGGATCTCCATCGCTGTCAGATGGCCATATAGCCTCTGTTTAAAAACTTCCAAGGAAGGAGAGCCCACCACCTCCCAAGGAAGCCTGTTCCATTGAGGAATCGCTCTAATGGTCAGGAAGTTCTTCCTAATATTGAGCCGGAAACTCTTTTGATTTAATTTCAACCCACTCGTTCGGGTCCTACCTTCTGGGGCCACAGAAAACAATTCCACACCATCCTTTATATGACAGCCCTTCAAGTACCTGAAGATGGTGATCATGTCACCTCTCAGCTGCTTCCTCTTCAGGCTAAACATCCCCAGCTCCTTCAACCTTTCCTCATAGGACTCAGTCTCCAGACCCCTCACCATCTTTGTCGCCCTCCTCTGCTTTGCTTCTTGTCCGTCTCCAAGGCTATTCTGGGTGTCTATGCTCTCTTGTTGGCATGTTTCACTGAGAGGCCAGGCTAATTTTGCTTCTTGCATAAAGATATTTTCTAAAAAATTTTTGTCAAGTCCAGCAACTGTTCCCCTATACTCTGGCCATGTCCATGACATTTTGTTTTAGTAGAATTATGTATGTATTGCACAGCATACTTGTATGTTCTGGTCCACAAATTGGTTAGCGTCAGTACCCAAGTTTAGGAAGACAGACCTTTCAACTTCAGTGGTATTAAACCTATTTATTGTAACAACTACATAGTGGTTTCAGGCTGAGAATGTCCCTATTTCCAGTATATCCAATGCTGTATATATTTATGGACTGAGGTAGCAATATTGATCTGTCTGTCTGCATAAAGTCTTATAAATGAAATTGAAACAAAATGCATAAACCAGCAAAAATATTAGCTTGTTTAAACACTGGTGAAGTTATAAACCAGCATTTGCTTTCATGTAGTCAGCATCAGCATTTTCTAGTGTAACAGTGTTTTTTCAAGTGGATTGAGTATTCGACCATCATAACATTATCTTCCCAGATCAAATTTTCTGATGTAGAGAAATACATCTCTATAGATTGCTAAAATAATGTTCCGATTTAATATTTTATGTTCTTTTTCAATTTATTCAGCAATAAAATTGGAAGCATGGAAAATGTTAGAAGACCAGGTCATAAGAGGTTTAATGCATAGGTCAAATAAGCTTATAATTTGGACTAGTTTAACATGTTGTAGTTATAAACTTTACTACAGATATTGTAAGAAATATGAATAGCGTATTTAAAAAAACCTTTTACTTTATCAAAGAAGGTGGTTAAAGTCATCATCCACTGAATCATTTTGACACTCTCAGTGGAAATTGAAAACATAACCTGCCTTTGGATAATATTCTTGATTTTTTGAATGTATCAGCTTTAGGGTTGCCAAGTCCAATTCAAGAAATAGCTGGGGACTTTGGGGGTGGAGCCAGGAGACATTAAGGGTGGAGCCAGGATCAAGGCTGTGACAAGCATAATTGAACTCCAAAGAAAGTTCTGGCCATCACATTTAAAGGGATGGCACACCTTTTCAATTCCTTCCTTCCATAGGAAATAATGAAGGATAGGGGCACCTTCTTTTGTGACTCATAGAATTGGACCACCTGGTCCAATCTTTTTGAAACTTGTGGGGTATTTTGGGGAGCGGCACTAGATGTTATACTGAAAATTTGGTGCCTCTACCCCAAAAAACAGCCCCCCCCCCAGAGCCCCAGATACCCGCAGATCAATTCTCCATGATTTTCTATGGGAATAAATCTCCATAGGGAATAATAGAGTTCCCAGCAGACATTTCCCTCCCTTCCCCCCGCTTTCTGATGATCCTGAAGCAGGGGGAGGGTCTCCAAACCGGGGGATCCCCTACCCCCACTTGGGGATTGGCAACCCTAATCAGCTTACATGAATATACAGATACCTTATACTGAATCAGACCAATGGTCTGATGGACCATTCAGACCATTGGTCCATCAGATGGCAGTGGCTCTCTAGGTTCTTTTACTTCTTACTGTTTTTACAACCTAAGTCATAAACAGCAAGCTCTCATCCCATGGGAGGAAAACCTAAAAGTTAGTTATTGTGTAACTTAACAGCTGCCGAAAATTTTGCACTCTCTAGAGTCTCTATTAGAGATCTTCCACATCATCTGCCATCCAATCCTTTTAGAGGGAGATGCTGGGAATTGAACCTGGGACCATCTGCATGTCAAGCAGAAAACAGGCTCAGGGTGGGATATACTTAATCTGGCATGGTATTATTCATGTTATTTTAAGATTATTTTAATGTTGGAAGACACCATGTGAGCTGCAGCTGAAACCAACGGGATGGGGGGAATCTGATGTTAGGTGACAAACTATGTGAGCTGGTGCAAAGGATTTACCTGCTCTCAGATTTAGCAATATTCTTCCTCTTTTAAGGTTGATTTTAATGCTTTTTAAATCCATGTAGCTTAAATTGTCCTAGAGTATCTTATACACTGTTGAAGCAAATCTTTCATTATTGTAAATGTGGATGAGAAACAGAGAGTTTATATTTGGTTTGCAACTGATGCTAGCAAGAAATCCTTTAAGGACAGCTAGTCAAAACACCTTCAGTCTTGGTAGATATCCTTCAGTTTCTAATGTAACACTTGATGCTGTCTTTGCATTTATTCACCAATAAAAATAGGATGAAAAATGCTAGAAGAAGACCAGGCCTTGAGATGGAATTAGACAGAATAATATAGCTACCTGCACAATCATGACAATTGGAGTCTCTGGTATGACACTGATTGTGTTGGTCTTTCCACATTGGCCATGATTCTGGGATCCTCTGGTTTGATGTTGCTTGTTTGTATTTGGAGGCTTTTGGCCAGTTGTTGCTCCTGTCTGTTTCACTGTTGGCTATTGGAAATTTTGCCCTAGATAAAATCGGGCGGGGGGTGTTTCCTCATAGGAAACAATGCAGACAAGTAGAAGGTGTGAGGATACCTTGCTCACAGGCCCATAAAATTAGACTCCTTGATTCAATTTGCTTAACACTTTAGGGAAGGGGATGTCCAGTAGACAGACAGAACTAGATTCCTTGCGATTGTGGTGTCATTTGTTTTTAAAATAACCACTCCAGCCCCCCAGAAAGAATCTAATATAGAGAATAATGGACCCCAAAGATTTCAGAATCCTGGAGTGAAAAATCTGAATTCTGAAACAATATTGTGGACCTGAATAATGTGGAATGCCAGTATGGATACTCTTCCTAAAGTCTGAATAAAAAAATACCATTTTTGAGTGCACATACCCTACCAACATGTTTAAGTAAACTACATAAGATGGAGTAATACCAATTCGCCCTAATTCATGTGGCTGAGTCATTTCATCTCTCTCACCCATATAGGAGCTATTCATAGATAAATAGCTGCCATAAGACTAGACAAGCATGTAAAAGGCACCTAATTGAACAGCAGTTTAGATATATCGTGAATCAATAAGATTTACAAGATTGGTTTAAGACTCTGGATTGCAATATGAATTACATTAAAAGATTGCTTGAATGTTTGCCATGACTTCTAGTGGATATTTTGTCCTGGTGATCATAGTAAAATTATTTATTATAAATGTGTTGCTGACTCTATCACATAGGTCACTTTTAGCCTAATTGCATTCCAGAGGGTAGGTCATTTCAATTATTTGCTTAGGAATCTAAGAGCTTCCATAAATTGGTGAGAATTTATATCAGTGAAAACCGATCTCTTCAGCTGACTAGGAACTAAATATATATTACTGCCACAGTTTGCTTGGATCAAAACTCAAATTCAGCTAATGTATTGTACATCTGTGAAAACATTCAGAAGTTAAGAGAAAAGGTTTCACACTAAACACTGTAAATAGTTTTGTTACACTTGGTAGCCATTAAAAAGAGGCATGCTGAAAGCTTAATAGCTCCTTTACATTTGTTTTTGGAAATGGTAATTGTAATATGGCCTAAATTGTAATAATACATTTAATAGGCTTGGAATAAAATCATAAGACAATCGATGTTATATAATTATATTGCAAGTAGTATAATCCTATTTGCCATTGCCTGCCTCTGCATCACAACTTTGGACTTCCTTTGTGATGTGACATCCCATTCAAATACTAACCAGGGCTTACCCTGCTTAGTTTCCAAGATCTGATGAGACTGGGCAAGCCTGGGCTATCCATGTCAGAGGCCTTAATGAATTAATGATCTCCAAAACATCCTCTCATTAACAACCTTGCTCAGATTTTGCAAACTGAAGGTCAGGGCTGCCTTTATTGAGTCAATCAATCTCATGTTGTGTCTTCCTCTTTTCCTACCATTCAACTTTTCTTAGTATTATTGTCTTTTCCAGTGAGTCTCGTCTTCTCATGATGTAATCATAGTACAATAGCCACAGTTTGGTCATTCTTACTTCTGGGGAGATTATCTGTAAAACTCCCCTCCAACACCAGATTTCAAAGAAATCAATTTTCTTACTATCAGCTTTCTTCCCTTTCCAACTGTCCATATTAGTAGGGAATACCTTAGCATGAATTATCTTGATTTTGGTCTCCATGGATACTTCCTTACACTTAAGGGTTTCCTTCATGGTTGCCCTTACAAGTCTCAGTCTCCTTCTAATTCCTTGATAGTAGTTTCTCTTTTGGTTCATGATTGAGCCAAGGAAGAGAAAATCTTTAACGATTTCAATATCTTAATTTCCAACTTCCAAAGTTGTGTAATTCCTCTGAAGTTATTACTTTTGTCTACTTATGCTCAGTTGTGATCCTGCTTTGGTACTTTCTCCTTTAAATTTAATCAGTAGCTATTTCAAGTCTTTCAATACATTACAAGGTCATAAAAGATAGTATTTTGTCCAGCAAGGTTATTTGAGGTGAAGAAGCTCTGAGTTATGAACTTTTAATCATTGTATAGATTTGGGGACATCTGCAAGTGAAATGATATCTCTTCTACACAGTTATGAAAGATATACAACAGCAGTGACCACCAGTGTTCCCTCTAAGCTGAGTTAGCATGAGCTAGCTCACAGATTTTTAGCCTACAGCTCACACATTTTTGTCTTAGTTCAGGAAGAATGACCCTAGAGTACACTAATTTAAGCAGTACTCATAACTTTAATGCCAGTAGATAACAACTTTAATACCAGTAGCTCACAAAGTAGGATTTTTGCTCACAAGACTCTGCAGCTTAGAGGGAATACTGGTGACTGCCTCTATACATTATATGGCTGATGCCCCACAGTCTGTGTTGTACTGATCATGTATATAAATTTCTCTTCAAAGCAGTTTTTAAAAATGAATTCCTGTAAGATAAACTATGATAATCAGTTTCAGTAAAAAACAGGAAAAGGATCTTGCAGTACCTTTCATTGTAACAGGCTAATGGCAACATAAGCTTCTGTGAGCTACAGCCTATTCTATCAGATGCCTGAAATAAAACTTCAGGGTTGAATCAAGCAGTTTTGAGAGGAAATGAAAATGCACCATAGCATAGTTTTGCTTGTACAAGAAATACTACAGTGGCTGCAGCAACACATAGCAATTTAGTATATATTTTAAATTAAATAACAGTGTGCTTGTGAAGCAATGGAATGTACATAGGATTATTCAGAAGGTTTCATCTAAATTAGTTTTGAAATTCTATCAGAAACTTTGTGCAAACTGGTCCACCAGGTGTTCTCAACTGCTCAGTGCAAACCAAACTTATTGATTGATCAGATCATCACCTGCAAACATGGTCAGTTTGACAGCTGAATATATTTACAGTGAAATTTGCAGCATCCCTACTGGTTATATGGACTCACCCTTAAACTTTAGGCCACCAATTATGTGGACACTTCTGTCCTTGACAAAACCACAATCTATTGGCAATCTGTCAGAAAATACTATCCAAGATAATGGATGATATATTGTGTCAGTACACTCCTCACAAGGATGAACTACAAGCTATCAGGAATATCATCTGTAATAAGACTGTAGATATGTTGTGTTCCTGGATGTAGTTAATAAAGTGAATTAGCGGGGGGATGTTAAAGCCATGGAAAATATACATTTATATTAATTTAATGAATTTTCTACTCAGAGGTCATTGATTGATTAAAATGCACAGAGATATGATGTTTGCCAAAGCATATTTTTATCCTAAAGTGCCTTTTTGAGTTCCCTTTTGTCTTGGAGTAAAATATATATAGTTTTCTATTTTACTTAGTATGTCAGTTTTGGAATGCGACTTGGTGCTTGTTCAAGTAGTCTTGACTGCACATCATCTTCTATAGGTCAAGTTGGGGACCTAAAGAAAATTACAGGATCATCCCATAAGTAGCATTTCCTCCATAGTGCTTCCTGTTTACATGCTTTTTGTGTGGAGAGACTGGAGAGGGTAGATGGGGCAGAAATTGATGACTTGAGCTACTTTTCTTTACGAAAGGAAAATAGATTGGATTATAGTGTCAATAGATAGTGTACTCAAGTCAACTTGTTTCCATGCATGAATTACTGTTCTTCTGAGTGCCCCCTATTAAACGCAGCTGGAGTGTAACAAGGCTTAGCAGCATGAAGCAATCAAACAGTTTCCAGTTATAGCAACATAGTTGTTCCAATGCCTTTGTTGAACCATGGACTATTATTTGTCTTCCGACTGTGTGGTGCCTTTGTAAAAACAGGACAATTAACACTGATTGTAACTACGGAGGGAGCTGCAGAAATCGTGGCATAGTGGATATTGCTCGAGACATTTTTTTAGAGCAAGAATTAACTCATCTTTTCAAAAGAGAGTTTTCATACCAAATGCAGACAAATTTCAGATATATATTTATTTAATTCCCTTCCATACAGCTGTTAGTTTTGTTTGATTGAAAGTTTTATGTGAACTTTTAAATTGCCCTGTTTCAGTCTTTTGTTTTCAAAGTTACTGCGAATTTTCTGTAACACAAACAGACTTTTGCAGACCCACACTTGAACAATGATCTCCCCATTTGGAGCAGCCCCATGACTGCATTCACATGGAAGAAATAATGTATTAACATTTTTGCCATGCATTTTACAGCTTGCAATTACAGTGAATTTAAAAAACTGTCTGATGTGTTCAGAAATTGTCACCAGAAAGCTGCAGTCTGTCCATTTGTATATTACTCCTCCTGCTGCTGTGACCCAGAATTGCTCCACATGGAGTTTGTATGAACCAGGTCACCAAGTCAAATTGTTTTATTCTTTCTCTGGTTTCTTTCATGGTTTCATGAAGTATTTTTTTCAATGGTAAAACAGTGACATCTATTCATGCTTCACTCATTTTAGTGCAATAGTGCAAGATTAGGAATCTGTATTGTAACAGGTGATTGTTTCTTAGGAATGTCACCTAATAGAATACTGCAGACATGTTTTCAGAGCACAGGAAAGAGATGCCCAGCAAGACTGATAGGAACTAATATGAAATCTATGGCATGAATTAATGTTATATTATTTTCTTCCATGTTTGGGGAGTCACTGGCTGTAATTGTGTATTCTTCTCATCCTGAATGTGTTTGGTAGCTGATCCAAAGTCATGGAACAATTCACAAAAGTGAGTGTCTGCATTTGTCTCTGTTACCAGTGCTGATTGTGGGTCAGTTTCATACCATTTTTTTTAAAGGCACCTGAACATCTGGGACTTAAAATCTTGTTCAAATTAAATTAAGCAAAATGAATGAAATTTACTTCGGATTTTACTGAGAAGGTTCTTTCTCAGGGTACCACTTCCTAGATCGTGTTTCAAACCTCAGTCTCAGTGCCAAAGCCTAAGTCCCGCCAACCAGGGGATGTCATCAGCCTAGTAAAAACCTAAGTACATTTCATCAGGGCTTTTTTTTTTTGTAACTGGAACTCCTTTGCATATTGGGCCACACAGCCCTGATGTAGCCAATCCTCTTGGACCTTGCAGTAGGCCCTGTACTAAGAGCACTGTAAGCCTTGGGAGGTTTCACTATATCAGGGTTGTGTGGCCTAATATGCAAAGGAGTTCCTGCTACAAAAAAGCCCTGCATTTCATGTAATTTTTATTACTTAATATATTCATTTAAATTGAACTGAATTTTAAGTCCCAGATGCCCAGATGTTCAGGCCTACTGTCATTAGAGCATTTTTTACTAATAATATTTGCATTTCCCAAATGAAAAACCACAATCTTAGCACTGGTAATAATGTTTCATCCAACATATGAGAAGCTTATAAAGTTGAAGGAATGATGAAACTATAGAAGTAAAAATTATTTCCTTGGGGCATCTGACAAGAGCCAACTAACAAGAGCACAGATTTTTGTTGAAGGAATAAGGAGAAGGAAGATGGGAGGACCAGATCTCATCGTTATGGTACTAAGGAATGTCTGTTAATCTGTTAATTATTGAATGCTTTCTTTGTGAACATTCATGTTTTGCTATTTTTTCTAATTAAAATTCTTAAACACATTTGTGGAAATATATCACTGTGTAGTCATCACAGATTAATAATCTGTTATATTGCATATCTTTCTTTTCTATTACTGTTAATTTGATCCAGTGGTCTCAAGCAGACACTAAGAGTTTATGTTTAAGCAATTACTTGGAAGTTACTCACATAATGATAGGGTTTATGCAGCTGTTTTAGAATAATAAATAATAATCCTCCTATGGTGGTGCCAAATGGAGCACTCCCATTGCCTGATGGGTGCACTCAACAAACCATTGGCCCATCAGTCATCAGTCACCACATCTGGGTTCCCATTGGCTAACTCCCCTGTTCCCTGCCTACTGCAGGCTTGGGAACACTGAACAAACCACCAAAACAGTCTTACCACAGAGACAGACACATCGCCAGACAGGTTAAGACGGATAAAAGGAAGTACTTCTTCACCCAAAGGGTGATTAACATGTGGAATTCACTGCCACAGGAGGTGGTGGCGGCCACAAGTATAGCCACCTTCAAGAGGGGTTTAGATAAAAATATGGAGCACAGGTCCATCAGTGGCTATTAGCCACAGTGTATGGAGCACAGGTCCATCAGTGGCTATTAGCCACAGTGTATGTGTGTATATAACATTTTTGCCACTGTGTGACACAGAGTGTTGGACTTGATGGGCCGTTGGCCTGATCCAACATGGCTTCTCTTATGTTCTTATCGCCAATGCTTCTCTGTGTTCTCTCCATCAACCAGCTCAGAAAGGGCTGCCACTCTACTGCAGCTTCACAAAACATTTCCTCAGAGGCTATGGTGGCCACCTCTTTCCTGTAACTTCCTCCTCCCCTCAGCCTCACTCCAGGACAGACAAGGATTGGGCCACTGGAAAAACTGCTTGCCAGAGGCTGTTGCTTCTGTCAGTAAAGGGAAAGCCCTCAGTTGAATATAATACCATAGAGTCCAACCTCCAAAGCAATTATTTTATCCAATGGGAGAGAGCTCTATTGTCTGGAGTTCAGTTCTGATCCCAGGAGATTTTCAGGCTCCACCTAGAGGTTGGCTACCCTAGGCCTGGCAGCACCTTCTGCCACCTGACTAAGCCTGGCTGCTTGCTCCTGTTCAGCAGGCATTCATTCAGAGCCTTCTTGACCTTTTTGATGTACTTTTATAATCCAGATATTTCAAACAAATTTCAGTCAGATGTCTTTGCTCATTAGCATTTACTCTCTTCATCAATTCTATTGAAATCCTTAGGCATGTTAGCTTATAATTCACCAATTTATCTCAGTTGCTCTAATAATTGTCTTCAGATCTGATTGCTGGATCTAAATTAAATACTTTCCTTCATGTCCTAGCTTCATAAGAGATTTCACCCACTTCAGGTCTTAGAAAAACACCAGCCACACATTGTTGGGGGGGGGCAGTATACTATGAAGAAACTTAATTAGTGATTGATCAATATCCTCAGTAATTGCTTCTATCCATACATCAACTGCATATAACAAATGACCAACCACCTTGAAGTTAGATACTCCTAGTGCTGAAGGTACATATTGTCTCCTTAAATATAAAAGAATCAAGTGATTGCTTTCCCAATGTTGTGCATCATTCTTATTATCAATGTCACTTGGGTTCTCCATGAAAGATCAGCACTGAACAGTATTCCTAAGTATTTAAACTGAGTGACCTGTGGCATAGGTAGACCAACCGCAGTCCATTTATAATCCTTCCTATATGATATCTGCAAAAAATGACCACCTTAAACTTTGCTGTGTTAATACCAAACTTTCCTTATGGCAGTATTTAGAAAATAGATAAGTTTATGCAGGTCCACTATAGATCTAGAGTGCAAGACAATATCATATGCATACAGGAGAACTGGCAGCTTGTATTCCTGAAGGGCCACACCCAACTTGGGCTGTTGGATGGTCATAAAACTGTTGGATGGTCACAAAGTATATTTATCAATAATAATAAACTGTAGAACATGGCAATGATTGATTGCACTTGCTCTCCTTCAGAAGCCAGATTGTTCTTTCCCCAAGATTGTCTTGCTTTCTAACCGATTTACCAACTTGCCATACGGCAGGGATGCATATAATTTACCCACAACTGACAACAGGCTGATAGGGAGGTAATTACAAGTATCTGATGGGTTTCCTTTCTTGTGTATTGGCACAATGATAGCATGATGCCAAATCCTAGGCGTTATACCTGTTTCATTATCTTGTTTTAAAATAGGTGCCAAAACTTCTGCCCACCAAATTGGGGTTGATTTAAATAATTTAGGGGGGACCATGTCAGAGCCAGGACCTTTACCTGATTTCATTTGTATTATTGAAGTTCTAACTTTTTCTATTGAGACAAGAGGCCAAGCATTGGTGCCAGAAGAAAAGGCCAGCTGAGCATTTGAGACAGCCACAGTTTGATTAGAAAACAGCTCTAAAATGTTCTTCCCAACACTCAGCAGAAATATGAGTCCAGAGGCCAAGAATTAAATTTTTCCACTATAGTAATCCAAAAGGGTTTACTATCTTAGCTGCCCAAATTAAATGGTCCCACTTCAGCCACAAGGCCTTCCTTAAATTTAACAGCTTTAAATTCCTGCTTCAGAAGAAGTAGATACTGTAGCATTTGTCTTGAGTTACAGTTTTTAAACTGGCAGTGCATATAACATATTACATGTTTGAATACTCTGCAGTCTGCATGAAACCACAAGCTTCCCAGTGTGACACCAAAAGACCTTTTAGCCAAATAATTAGATGTATATATCAGTTGAAATAAATCTATCAAATCCTTTACAATGTCTAAAAGATCTGTGGTAGTGCAAGTGGAGATCACTTTGGGATGGGTTCTGAATTCTTCAACTTTCATCTGTAAGAAATTACCCCTAATATTCAGAACATCGTAGTCACCCGCCTAGTTTCCAGGGTGCCTGGAGACTGAACTCACACACATCTGCTAGGAGAACGTGGGTTTGGCTGCCAGACTGGAAAGGACTTATGAGTACTAACAGCCACAATGCTAAAGTAGCACTCCGTGTTTCTGGAGGAGTACTAGCAAGAAGAACGGATGGTTTCCAGTTGCTTTGAGCGAACACCATCTCTATCATTGGAGCGGAAGAAAGTGTGCCACTAGAAGCTATCCAGGCCATGCAGTTTTCAGCCTTGACCATAGAATCCACTTTGGGAGGCTAATACCAGCTGTCTTCCAAGACTCCATTTCAGCGAAGCGAGAGGCTCACATACTCAACAGATGTCACCCATCCATGAGGCCATCAAGCTTAGGCATAGACCCTGCCGGAACGCCTAAGCTTTTGTCCAAAAGAACTAAGGAGAAAGACTGGTGTCAAGAAGATCACTGAAGAAGAGGAAGACCATCTTCAGCCAGAGCCAAGTTCCTTTGTGGAAACCGGGTGTTACCTAGGTAGTAATTTGGTCACCTATTGTCACCTTTTTAGATAAGTTTAATAGTCCTAAGCACCCCTCCACAAAGTTATTTCTCCCATTCTTCTCCCCAACAGTCATCTTGGAGCATCCCCACCTTGGTCCATTGTTACCTGGAGGTCCAATCAGGTAACCAGGACCCAAGCTTGTTCATTGGTCAGTTGTGGGCATCCAATTGGGGGCCACAAATTGACTTGCTATTGGCTACTGCAGAAGTCCAGCCCTTATGGTCACTGCAGAGCCTCCCCTTTTTCCACCTCTGTACCTCCCATCCCCTGAGGGTCCAAGGTAGTCTATATAACCTGTGACCCAACTTCCCACATGTGTGCATCTAGCAGTACCCCAATTCCGCTGTCTAGATCCATCCCCGATTCTGGCCACAGTTGAGGGTCCCATTTCCCTTTTGTTGCCATTGGAGCCTTCCTTGAAGCCTACGATCGGTAATTATCATCCTGTTTGTCTATCCATATGTTGTCTCTATATCTCACTCTATTTTTCCTAGGACTGTCTGTATGTTTCATGAGCACATTGCCTTGTATGTATGCCTATATTTTTCTGGAATAAATTTTAATTGTTTTACTTAATTAGAGTCCTTGATAAATTTAAGCGTTAATTTATCTGTATACATAGATAAAAGATCCTGATTAAGCCAGGTGCCCACCTGACAATTCCCCATCCTCATTTTGAGGGCATTTTGGCTTACACATCCCTGAAGTTTGGCTCCAATGCAAAGGTCTAAGTTTATCATAAGTCTACCTAAACTGCAAGGGCTTTTGGGATGGATAGTTAGCTCTACCTTCTGGCTACACTTGCACTACAACTCTGAACTGGGGAGCTATATCTCTCAAATGCTCTCTGAATTTAATTTGTCAATTTGGTCAGCACATATTGAGAGAAAAATCAAAGCAATGGGTTTATCCCTAGAACTATTGTCCATGCTGTCCTTCACCACTGCAGTCCAACAAATTAAAAACAGGTTGCTAGATCTTGAGCGCCAATATCTATACAGTCTGGCTAAGAAAACTTGTTCCTCACTGAGTTTTGAGATCTTTCTTAGTACTGGGAAAATGGCCTCATATCTATCCGCCTTGCAGGTGCCACAGCAGCATAGAGCTTTTTCCCTTGCCAGAGGCAACGCCATGCCCTCTGCCATTCTTTATGGCAGATTTAAAAAGACAGCCTACTAAGTCAGATATTGTCTCTGTAAGAAAAAATGTGTGGAGTCAGTTACTCATTTTCTTCTTTATTGCAATTTGTATACAGATTTTCGTCACAAGTATTTACATCCTCTTTTAGTTAGTATGGTTGATTGTTCTGATGCACTTAAGGTCTATAGTCTTTTGAACGATACTTCATCTAGTGTCACTGAGAAAGTGGCTAAGTTTCTTTATTCTGTTTTAAAGGCATGTCAGAGGATCTAATAGAAACAGTTTATGTTTATGCTTTTCCTGATGTATATGTATGCAATCGTTTCATTTTATCTTATTTTAACCAATTTGCTCTGATATATATATATCAATGACCGTTTTTGCACACAGCTCACCTCGCAGTCACAATCCTGTTCCCTCCGCAGTGTCTGGTCAGATTCCCCACCATCTGCACCAAAGTTACAGGAAGTGCCGCAGCTTTTGTAGCTAAAACCCAGTTTACGTTTGCTATGCAAAAGCCGCAGCACTTCCTGTAACTCTGGAGCAGATGGTGGGAAATCCGACAGATGCTGCGGAGGGAACAGGATTGTGACTGTGTGCAAAAACGGTCTATATATTTTATGCCAATAAAGGCTAACTTGACTTGACTTGACTTGATTAGCTCTACCTGGGACCAAAAGGACCATTTTTAAATGGAGATGATCACCCCCAGATTCTCAGTTATTCCAAGAAATTCAATTAAGCTAAACAATTTAAAGGAAACATCAAAATAATAACATTGGCAATGCAGTGGTTTACACACGTATAATCCCACAGTTACCAGCTTGAGAGGAACCATTGACAATCTTCAAACTGTTATTAGCTACTAGGGAATTTCCCCCCTGCGTCATTTAATTTAACATCCTTTGACTTTCTTACCTCGGCAGGGAAATTAGCTGCAGATTGGTTACCAGAGCTTTTAAGAAAGAGTTCTTCATTGGAAGCCTCAGTGCATGCATTCACAAGCCAACACAAACATAGTCCACGGATGTAAGGAATTAATATACTGAAAGGATTTATTGAATTTACTCCAATATTTAGATGGGTCTGTTTTATGCATGGTGTCAGGGATATAGGCATTGATCACTATAAGTGACAGATGTTGAAAATTCAAGTGCAGGGTTATTGCATAGGGAGGATAATTAAGTAATACTGTAATTTCTACAACTAGTTTTGTTGAGATAAGACAAGCAATGCCAACCAAGGGACATTCGCTCTTCTTGTCCTTTACAGTCTCAAGAGAATAACTGGAACAGCATGAAATAATTCCCACCCCCCATCAACCAGTCTCCTGTACTAAGATTGTATCAGATTTTCAGAAGCTCCCCTATTCCCTTCATACTCATTTTGTTATTCCATTTGGCCATATTCCAAGAGAGAAAGCATATTTTCTGTTTATTTAGCCAGCTATTCTCACTTTTAGAGATCACAAGGTTCTCTTTCTCATTCTGCAGCCGGGATTCAGTAAGAAAGGCCATTTGACCAAAATGGGTCAAAATGCCAGAAGGTTTGTGCAAAACAATTTTTGTGAACTAATCAATGGCGACCCCTTAGCATATAAATGGTCATTTTCATTGTCCTGAATTTTCTACTCCCTAATATTTTTCAGAGTGATTGTTAAATTTTACAATCTGGAAAGCAAAGAAACACCATCTCCTCATTAGATCTCTTCCTATTGTAGCAGTCTGCTTTAATAATTCATCAAAAACTTTCAGGTCAGTAGGGGGGTTCTGGTAGGGGGCTAGTATAGAATCCTCAAAACTAGCAGGTGCTGGCACATCATTTAGTAAAAGGGCAGATATATTGGCAAGTACAGTTGGTGAAAGCTGCTGAAAATATTCCTCACTCTTACTGTTTTTCAGCTGGCTTTCCCCTCATAAAGAACAGACCTCCCCCCCAATTGTTATTGATCTGTTCCCAGGGACTAGGCTTTATAACGCCAATTAAATAAATAAAGTAAAATAATTCCTAGCAAAATAAAGGGCTTAAAATTAATAGAGCTTGTAAAATTCAGGGTGCTATTGAGTTGAAATATGGTTCTAATAAAATGTCCAGATTAAAACTCATTGAGATAATCCCTAATATGAAGGAGAATATAAAATATACATTGTTAAAATATAATAATACTGATAAAATAGCTAAAATAGCTATAAAATTAAAATTATAACTAAAATTCAACAGTTCAGAGATATTGATAACAAAGTGGCTGGGGTAAAGTGAATTAGTTAAATAGATAAAACAAATAGAATAGAACGGATAGTATTAAGATGTTTGCACCACAGAAGCACAAGCCCAGAACACAATTGCTCCTGTAAGTGCAGTTTTATAGCAAATAAAATAATAATAAATCAAACATGTAAAACAACATAATACAAACTACAGCCTTTGTCACAACCAACGTTAAATTAAATTAAATAGAATAAAATACTAAAAGGAATAAGAAGTAGAAAATAGCAGAGGGGAGGGAGAAAAAAGGAGAGACAAAATTCTCTCCCTCCCAAGAACCAATGGCTGGATAACCAATTAATTAAGGTCCATGTTTTCCAAGTGAAAGGGAAAATCAGTCCAGCTGATCAAGTTCAGCCATTTCAAAAGAAAAACAACTACTTTCCTAGGCTGCAACAAACGATACCATACTATAGAGCAAGAAAAGAAAAGAAAACTCATATTCCAAGGAGGTCTCCCATCAGAAGTCACCATGACTTCCAGGTACACACACACTCACACATAAAACTACAAAAACACACCAAAAATCCTCATATAAGCTACAGTTAAAACAAATTCACTTACAGCCAAGGCTTTTTGGGTATAAAAACCCAGCAGGAACTCATTTGCATATTAGGCCACACCCTCTGACATCATGATTGTTTCACACAGGGGTTTTTGTAGTAAAAGCCCAGAAGGAACTCATTTGCGCATTAGGCCACACCCCCTGACACCAAGCCAGCCGGAATGGCATTCCTGTGTATTCCTGCTCAAAAAAAGCCCCGCTTATAGTGTTCACATCTGCTGACTCTCACCAGAATCAATACTAATATTATCCAAGGAAAAAGTGACTTGCTGATAATCATACTATGGCTGCAATCCTAAAAATACTTTCCTATGAGTAATCCTGAATGAATTAAATGTGACATAGTTATTTTCTTTTCTTTTTTTCAAACATCTTATAAGAGAATAAGCTCAAAAAGGAGCACACATACAATAACAATATAGTAAGAATTCACCTTAAAAGTGATATGCAGAAAAAATAGCAATGTAACAAAGATAAGATACATTGGTACATAGGAACTACAGAAGCCACAAGAACCTAATAAATAATGTTGATGGTAATTACTGTGGATTTAAATTCTTGTTTTGACGATAGGAATTCCAAAACAGGTAACCAAACAGTCACAAAGAATGATGAGTATGGGTCTAATTCTATGAGTACATCTGTTTAGGAGGGCTCTCTGTGAGTCTTTGTTGATTTAATTGGTGAATCTATATTATTTAAATAGATGTTGTAGGACGTAAGGCTGTACTAGGATTCAAAACTGTGTTGGTATTGGGAAAGCTGGTGGGAGAAATTACAATTGATTAATGCTATTATTCCTAAAATGGGCATGAGAGACAATCAGGGTCAGCATGGTAAAAATTACCACTATGAATTTTTATCACCTTTCCCAAGTACCTCAGGCACACAGAATAAAATCTTGTCAGAAATTAATAAATCACCAAGATATTTTAAAATTCAAGACCAAAACAGTATGTTTATTAAATACAGAAGGCAAGGAAGGGAGCAATTAATAATTATTGGATGTTATTAACAAATCAGTTGGCCAGCAGGAGTTCAACTAATAACTGATCTCTGAACACTAGAGATGTTGGCAGGCTGAAGATATATATAAAACAAACAAGCAGTGTCTCCTTCACACGAGAAAACAATCTTAGGTAGAAAAAAATTATAAAGTTGTTGCAGGTTTTCTTAAATATAAAATCCACACACTCTTTGACATTCGCTCAGAGGACTGTCTGAACATGTGACAGAAATATCCCCACACAGACACTCTCCACTAGCACACAGGTATACTCCAGACATTGAGTAATACCTAGGAACTAACACTCTTGAGTGCTATCACAGCAGCACCTCAATTCCGTGTTCAGTCCCACATAGCTAGTATCCCTGTCTGTAGGGGTCGTTTTGTAGAAAAATAGGTGCTAGAGCTCATCCAGGGATTGTTATGCAGCTATACATACTATTCAATGGACAAGAAGGTGGAACTCTCAGGAGTTGGTGGAAGTCTCAGAAAGGTTCAGGAGCTGTGTTCCTGTGAGCTCCCACTGAATCTGAGGCCTGCCTATCTGACTTTTGGGATTTCTTCACAGCCACAAGAACCTTAGCCTCTCTCCCAGTGTGTTTGTGTTCTGTATTTGAACCAGGAGTCTGCCCTGTAGCTCTGACAGAATTCCTCAGCAAAGCCTTCAAGTTTTCCTCTGCTTTAGTGACACAGTGTGCCACAACTCAGAAAGTTTTCCCTCAGAAAGAGTCTGGTTTTGCCCCTTCTCACAAATAAAGCTCTCTCTCTCAGACAGGAACTCTAAATCAATTCTGTCTCAAGGAACTAAGCCAACAGGCTGCTCTCAACTCCTTCCGTCAGTTGATCTCAAACTGAACTAACCCTGAGGAGATATTTCCTCTCCCCCCCCTTCCAAACAATACATTAGTATCCATGAAAGCAGCTCAGCCAATCAGAGTGAGTTGTTACGCACTCACCAGGCAAACTGCTTTAAGTCCATCACAATGGGAAATTCCTGAGTTATATGTGCCTACAAATCATTGTCTTCGACCCAGGAATGTGTCCCAGGTTCTGTGAATTGCAGGGGGGGCGGGGGGGACTCTGCAGATTTGTGGACTTGGCAGTCAGAGTAGGAATTATTCTTGAATCTAATTTATTTAATGTAGATCTTTTTAAACACATTGTTTTTATTTCGTTGAAAGTGGTAGGACTTGAGACTGCCTAGATATTTTGCTTCCACAGTGCTTTGATGTTCTGCAGTGCAGCCTTTTCTGTAGTAAGATGTTCTGGATTTTACCCTGCCTAAGTATTATACCTCCTTAACAGGAAACTGAGACAAATACTAAATTTGAGTCCAGTAGCACCATAGAGACCAACAAGATTTGGAGCATACAAACTTCCAAAAGTCAAAGCTGCCTTCCTCCAACAATTTTCATGTGATTAAAAAAATCCTGTGCACATTTTTCTGCTTTTATCTTTGAAATGAAAAAGGTTGGAGATTTATGTTAAAGATGAAAGCTGCAAATTTAGAAAAGGAGCATGCTGTATTTCTAAGGGGTATTGCTTTATATTTCCCCTGTAGCCTCTATCTAGGAATTGTAATCCTTCTGTCAGGGCCAGAATATACAAAGCAGTGTTCAAACTTTAGGGTCTATACATCAGGCCCCACCACCACCACCCAGGGCTGGAAACTCTGACCTAGTGAACCTATATGGCAAGTATTCCAACATCTTTTCAGATCACTTCCTATCCAGCTGAAGCTCATCTTGAATAGCCCTCCAGCACCTTGTTTGAGCTATCTCAGTTGTGCATTAAGTTTCTTCTGTTTCTTGTAAGAACTATTTTCTTGCTGTCTGCCCTCCAGCCAAACCTTGGCTGCTACCTGAATCACAGGGGTGAATAAGAACCATAGGCTAGAAATAGGTCACTACTGAATTCCTATAGTATAGGAATGCTTAACTGAAACCTCTGATGTTCTGCTGCGCTGACTGATATGAAGCCCTTGTCAGGAGACACAGCTGGGGAAAACAACTTTTTCAAAGGGTATAAGGTAAGAAGGTGAATAATTCAGCAGCTCTTTCTGCTTTTGCTGAGATTTCATTTCCATCTTACTTTGCCTTCTAGGAATTTGCATGCCCCATGAACTAACATATTGAGTTCACTACTATGCTGTTTGCTTTGCCTCATGCTAGAGTTCTTGCCATTTTGAGCTGGCAGGCACCTTTGCTATTTTGACACAGAGTGGTGCGTGCAACCACAAAATGGCTGCTGCAGTGACAACATGTCAGGGAGTGAAGTTATGCTTAACACTAATAGTAACTCTTCAACATATTGGGCACAAGTTCTTCCTTACAGGATGCCTTTTAAAATGAACATTTTCTTGCTTACACACAGTTTATCTTCTGTCACACAGCAAAGATCTGTTAACATGCATTATTTTCCAGGTGAAAATTGGGTTTACAAGAGAGATCTTTTGATTCTTATTTTAAGAAGGACAATCCCAGGAAAAGATTCAGGTTGGACACTAGATTCATAAATTTCATGGAATTTTGTTTTTAATAAACTCCGACAAGGAATTTAAACAAGGCTTCTCTCTCTCTCTCTGTCTTCCCTTCCCTGTCCCACCATGGCAACGAAGAGAAGGCATTTAAACATACTTTCATTTTCTGCTTCCCCTTCCTCAGCCTCCCCACTGTGGAAGAGCATTTAAACATGCCTTCACGCTCTGCCTTGCTTCCCCCAGTCCCTCTGCTATAGTGGGTTGCTCAAGGAGGGAAGGGAAGGGAAGGCATTCCTCCCATGTAAACTGATCAGCATGACACTCCATCCATCAGCTAATAGGTTTACGTGGGATAAAGCCATTTCAGCCCTTCATTTTGCTCCTCCCTTGCTCCAGAATCAGGGAGAGTGAGATGGAGCACTGAAATGGCTGCCAGGCACAGGTTTAAACCCAACAACTGACTGGTGGTTCTGCCTGTCAGTTGTTAGGTTTAAATGGCTGCCAGCTAGGTTCCAGTATAACTGAATAAACCCAAATAAAAACTGAATAAAACCGGCTTTTGGGGGGTCAGCCATATTGCTAGCCAAATACACATTAATGGGGTCTAAACTGGCAGAGACTGACCAAGAGAGACATCTTAGAGTCATGGTAGATAACTCACTGAAAATGTCATGACAGTGAGCCAGTGCAATTTAAAAAGGCCAACGCTATGCTGGGGATTATTTTGAAAGGAACTGAAAACATATCAGCCAGTATCATGATGTCCCTGTATAAATCGATGGTGCAGCCTCATTTGGAGTACTGTGTACAATTCTGGTCACCACACCTCAGAAAAGATATTATAGCACTGGAAAAAGTTCAGAAAAGGGCAACTAGAATGATTAAAGGGTTGGAACACTTTCCCTATGAAGAAAGGTTAAAGCGCTTGGGACTCTTTAGCCTGGAGAAACAATGACAGAGGGGTGACATGATAGAGGTTTACAAGATTATGCATGGGATAGAGAAGGTAGAGAAAGAAGTACTTTTCTCTCTTTCTCACAACCTGTGGGCACTCAATGAAATTGCTGAGCAGTTGGGTTAGAATAGATAAAAGGAAGTATTTCTTCACCCAAAGAGTGATTAACACATGGACTTCACTGCCACAAGAAGTGGCAGCAGCTACATGCATAGATGGCTTCAAGAGAGGATTGGAGATAAACGTATGGAGCAGAGGTCCATCAGTAGATATTAGTCACAAGGTATTGATGGAACTCTCTGTCTGGGGCAGTGATGCTCTGTATTCTTGGTGCTTGGGGGAGACAACAGTGGGAGGGCTTCTGGTGTCCTAGCTCCACTGGTGGACCTCCTGATGGCACCTGGTTTTTTTGGCCACTGTGTGACAGACTGTTGGACTGGATGGGCCACTGGCCTGATCCAACATGGCTTCTCTTATGTTCTTAAATACAGATCTCTGATCTGTATTCGGCTTACATGATACCTGAAAAATCCTGATAAGGTATTTGGCTCAGTATATGCTGAATGCACACGGCTGTACAGCACCATATCAAACAGTACCTCCGCCAACTCATTTACAGTGCCATTGGGGATTTAGGTTGCCAGTAGTCAATTAGTAATCTAACCTTTGTCATATATATATATATATATATATAAACTTTACTTACTTGAGCAGTTAGCTGAAGAAAACAGGTAAGCACTGATTTTCAGTTGCTAAAATGTTCCATAAACAGAAATAAAATAGTTACATTTGGCTTGAAATGAGAAATGCATGAATTACAAGAGTGTCTAATTTAACTATAAAAGCTCTGGAGCCTCTTGTTTAAAATGTCATTTAATTTTCCACTACTGTACTCCTGACATTATCATAGATGACCCTGACATTTCCCTACAGCTAAACCAGAAGAACAGACTAGGAATCAATGGAGCCATTTTCTTTCTAACCATCAGAATAATCACAGTGCCAAGATAAAATGTTGTGATATTTTTTCTTCACAAGGAGCTCTTCAATCATCATTCTTCTGTACATAAGCAACGATCCCACACATTTCATCTAAAGTAATAATGTGTAGCACCAGTATTCCATATAAAAAAATAACTTGTTCTTTTTGGAATACTTCTAGCTTCTCTAAATATTCTTTGAGTGTTTTGCTAGACATGGAAAATTCACTTTGAATTTTTCTTGAGGTAAAATGCCAAATCTGTTTAGAGATATTTGTTTTTTTATTCAAGTAATTTATATTCCCTCAAAACAGATATCTGAGAAAGAACCCCAAATTGAATTTTCGTGAATTTCAGTGGCAAACCTTTCATCCAATGAACTCAGATAAAATGGTACTTTTTCAATATCATGATAGCTGCTAATATATGGCAAGTAGTTTATACGCAGTGGATCACTATGATTTTTGGATAATTTTAATCATTCTAACAAAAAAAAAAAGCCTTGCCAATCTTCACAGGTGGCTATGTATACTGCTTCTAATTTGCTACTGATTTACAATGATTATTGCTCAAATATCATAATTTTGTTGGCTTGTTAAAAGGACTTTATGGATCTGCAACCTAATGACACTGAAGTCAACAAGCAGGAGCAAGATATACTGGCAGAACTTATGCGCACAAGAAAGAGGGTAGAACAGCATAAGGCAGAAGCAAAGGAGCTGAGCATTAGAGTTGAAGATCTAAGAAGAAAATTAAAGCAGGCACAAGACAAGGTAAATAGGCTATATTTGATTGAAAAATGCTCTTATGAATGGAAATTAATGTTGATACTGAATGTACATTTCAAATATTATATATTTGATCAATATCACTAATCAAAAAGGCCACTTGCAAGTTCCAGTGTATTCCTGAGAACACTTTCCTGAAACTAAGCTCCATTAAATAGATTTGATTAGGATTCAGAGAGCCATAGTTGTGTATGGGTTAGAGTGTCAGACTAGGCACTGTAATGTTCCAAAGCGATTGGAATGAAGAGATGTATAATCACAAGCAGAAACAATCTGTGTATGGTGTTCTTGCCTGTTTCTTTTGAAACATACATGCTATGCAAAAACAGGAAATGCTACTCCTGCGTCCTACCCTTCATAACATGCAAAACTATGCATCTGTCAACCAGAGAGATCCCCCTGAAGACTGGGCTGGAGACACCAGTGGGCCTCCTGGGAGAAGTCTGAATGCTGCAGGAATTCACAGCTGTATGCTCAAGTGTAGGCACATTAACTGACACTGATTCTCCTAGGTTGTGGTGGGTGTAAGCCCATCAGGGTCTTCAAGGCCTCAGTCTGTTGTTAACCTTGGTTTAAACAAATGGTCAGGTTTGGAGTTGTCTGCAATCCTATGGTTTTGAATCCAGCCCAACTGACTACTATAATCCCTGGCTAACATCTTCTGTCCTGTTCCACAAAAACTTTGCTTTGCCCCAGGGGTCCCAGCAAGAGAAGTGAAGCTTTTCTCACTTCTTAGAGCCAGAAAATGCTTTACCTTTTGCATTTCTGATAGTTAAGCTGCTCTAAAACACAGAACCCTGCTAGAAGGAAGAATCCTTCCTCAGTCTTTCTTATGACTATGCACTCATAATCCATATATACATAATGAAAGACTTCTTTACAAAGAAATCCAATGTGTGCAGCACATAAATCCTATCAAAGACAACAACAAAATCCCTTTGATGTTAGGCTGCTGGTATTGTCCTTTGAAAGCCCCATTTTCTGTTAAATTTGGTGCAGTCCCTTTGAAAGGGATTGTTGGAGTGATAGGACTTTCTTTGACTCACACATTTTCAAGCCATGAGATATGCTTTTGGGCATATCTATAGTTCACAACTTGGCATGTTTCAGAACTTGCTTGTAAAAAAAATTAACAACTCATTTAAGGTTCATTAATTCAGTTCTATTGGCCTGTGGGCACAATCTCCATCTCCACTTTAAATTGGTTTTCAAAGGGGAAAAATGGGTAATAGTTTATGGTCAAGCTAGGTAGCCCTATGGTCCCCAGAGCCTCAAAAATCTATAAAGCTAAGAGCAAGACCAATGTAGAACATAATTAGGAGGTACTTGAAATTTTTGTTACTGTCCTAATTAGATACGGTAGTAAATTACTAGTACAATTTTATATCTGGATACACGAAAATGTATATGTTTGGGAAATTACATGAGTTGTACTTAGTAATGCATTACCATGACATAAAATAGCTACTGACAAGTTACTTCACTGAAAATACCATAAGCATAATTAAATACCCCTCAGGAGGAATAGCGACACGGCTTTTGTCAAATCAAGATTTGATGAGGAGATAAGTCCCGTCTTCTTGCCACCCTCCTGGCTCCCCCCTCCCACCTGGCTCCCCCCTCCCACCCACCTGGACTGTCAGGGGTGGGTGGAGCCATCCCCCCTGGGGCCTGGACTTCTGGGAAGAAGGAGGTGGCAAAATGACTAAAACAGGGGTTTTTTATTAGATGCAAACTTTATTTTGGGGGGGAGCTGTGCTTTTGTACAGGAGGGGTATTGGAAAGTGTGCTTTTGTACAATGTGGGAAAAATGTTTGGTGTGCTTTGAAAACTGTATTTGAAAAACTGAAATCACAAATTCCTAGGAATCTCCAGTTCCCACCTGGAGAATGTTTTGCAAGTTCTCTCTTCCTGCAAGCCCCACTGGTTTCCCCACAAGGAACAGTGCCCTTTTTTTAAAAAAAAAGCAGTACAGGTTCAAAATTTCCTTTCAAGATGACTCTTGACCATTCACTTCAAAAGTACACATAAAATGAGTTTTGTACACTGAATTCAAAATCATCCAGTGTGCAATCTCATATCTGTATGCTCAGGAATGAGCGGCCAGTAATACTTTATTACGACAATTGACAGCCTAGCCCAAATGGTGAAATTTGGCCTGGTGATTCAGCTGCTTCCCAGTGCATCTATCACCATAAAAATATCCTCCCCTGTCATAGAATGAAACCTGGATATCCTTTTCCCCAATTGCAACAGGTAAGCCTGAGTTATTCTAAAACCATATTTATCCTAGACCCTCACCAGTTCGGCTTCCCTCCAGGTCACAGGACAGAGACAGTGCTGGTCGCTCTGTTCGATGACCTCCAGCGGCATCTGGATCGAGGTGGTTCGGCAGTACTGATGTTGTTGGACCTATCAGCGGTGTTTGATACGGTCGACCATCAGTTGCTGACCTGCCATCTTGCCAACGCAGGGATTTATGGTTGGCCTTGCAATGGCTTTTCTCCTTCCTTGATGGTCGGGGACAAAGGGTGGTGATTGGGGGTGAACTGTCCTGGAGGCATGCGCTTGACTTCGGGGTGCCTCAGGGGGTGGTGCTCTCCCCAATGTTGTTCAACATCTACATGCGCCCCCTTGCCCAGATTGCCCGGAGGTACGGGTTGGGTTGTCACCAGTACGCAGATGGACAGCCAGCCTGACTGTGTCCCAGAAAATTTGAACCTGGCACTACAAGCCATGGCTGGATGGCTTAGGCTGAGTAGATTGAAGCTCAATCCAGCAAAGACAGAGGTTCTTTGCTTGAGTCGTGGTGGTCTAGGAAGGGAAATTCCCCTACCAGCATTTGATGGTGTGCCACTGGCAATGGTGCACAAGGTCAAGAGCTTGGGGGTGCTACTGGAGCCTGCCTTGACAATGGAGGCCCAGATAACAGCCACTGCTAAATCCGCGTTTTTCCATCTTAGGCGAGCAAAGCAGCTGGTCCCCTTCCTGGAGCACAGCAACCTGGCAACAGTGATCCATGCAACAGTCACCTCGAGGCTGGACTATTGTAATGCCCTCTACATGGGGCTACCCTTGTGCCGAACTCGGAAGTTGCAGCTAGTGCAGAACGCGGCTGCTCAGCTGTTATTGGGGCTCCCCAGGTGGGAGCACATTTGGCCGGGACTGCGGGAACTGCAGTGGCTGCCAATAGTATACTGGATTTGTTACAAGGTGCTGGTTATTACCTTTAAAGCCCTGTATGGCCTAGGACCTGCCTACCTTAGGGATTGTCTCTCCCCACATGTTCCCCAGAGAGTACTCAGATCGGGATCACAAAATCTATTAGTAATCCCCAGGCCGAAGGAGGCCCGATCGAAATCAACCAGAGACAGGGCTTTCTCAATTGTAGCCCCCTGCTGGTGGAACCAACTGCCGGATGAAGTGAGGGCCTTGCAGAACCTTGTGCAGTTCCACAGGGCCTACAAGACTGTCTTCTTCCGGCTGGCATTTAATTGACTCGGCACTGGTATTTAAGAGAAATGGAAGAAGGCCGTCGCCACCGGAATAGCACCAACTCAATATTCTGTTTTAACTGTTTTAATCATTGAATATCTGTTTTATTACTGAATGTGTAATTTTAATACTTATTAATTTAATTGTTTGTGGGATTTTGTGTTGTAAGCCACCCTGAGCCTGCTTTGGCGGGGAGGGTAGGATATAAATCAAATCAAATAAAAATAAATAAAACAAATAAATCCTTTCCCCATGCACTTGACTGGAGGAAAGTCTCATCTTTCCTTCTCTTATTATGGAGCTTGTAATGTAGTGTTGTGTATGTGCAATTTTTTGAGAATTTGCTAAACAAAGTAGGTAAGTCTGAGCATCCAGTCTTCTGGAAGAAAGTTCAAAAAGTTATAGCACTGTATCCTTGATTAAATGCCCAGTGTCAGGTGTTTCATCTCCTGAGTCATAGTGGATCAATGTGTACAAAGCAAATGGATCCTGCTCCCAAGGCAGATATCCAGTCTTTTAAAAAGCTGAATGAAGTGGTAAATAACTATAGGTATTCCTTAAAGGGAGCATATGAAGAATCCTCCTGAAGCCCCAAGAGAAACATATATAAATAAAGACTGTGCCAGTGCGTGAGTCAGCATCAATGAATGATGCTCCAGAGCTAATTATGCTTCTATAAAGTAACCATCAAAGCAGATGACAGTTGCTAATATTCAGTCAAATCTAAAAAAACTGTACCGGAGAAATTCCAAGGCATACTGATAAGGCTGTGACTCCTTTGCGTGATTTATAAGCCCTGACCTTTCCTGAATCTCACAAGAGAAGACTGTGGAGGGTATTTAATAAGAAAGAGGTTCAGCTAATCCAGGTTTTCTGTCTGTGGAATTTGTGGACAATGGTCACAATCTCTCCACACACACACACACACACCCGCCAAAGTGTTTTCTCTGGTTCTCACTACAAATGATTTACCATGGGACTAGTTTCTACAGATTACCTGTGCCACAAGTCAGATCAGGGTTCTCCTGACCTGTCAATTTCTTTTTTTGCAAACATACATGACTTTGGGGAACTGATGTTCCCAAGTTCACCAGGATTCCCAACTGATGCTTTTTTGCTTTTTTGAATCCTGAAATGGTACAGGAAAGCTATTTCTCCTGTGAGAAATTTATGTGAAGCCATTATTACACATACATTTCCCACCAGAACAAATAATTCGTCCCTGGGCCATTTCAGAACATGAAAATTGCGCAGGTGGCAAGGCTGAAACTTTTGAAATGGTAGCTAATAATGCTAGATGATAATAACAGGTCTCCTGTTATTTCCTTCCAAAATACACAAATACATAAGATACAGTACAGAAAAAAGTACTTATTGATACCAGAGATGCAGAAGCCAATTGAATAATTTTAGGTTATGTATAGGTGATTCTTTTTCAACATTGTGGAGATAGCATCACAGAATCATTAATGTCTTGTACATGATCACTTTCTCTTTTTTTTTCTCAGTGAGGAAAAAATGGGTCCTATAGAACCTACAAGATGTGTTGGACTGTAAGCTATGGCTGCACTCACACATCATTGTATATTTTTGTGGTGTTTTGCAGCAATCATTTGTAACTGGATTTTCCTGTGTTTACAAAAGATTCCTGGAGGTAAATGACTGCTATAGTACTATGATAGCAAAATATTCAATAATGGGTGGATGCATCCTCTACCACAACGGAAAAAACAGCAACATATATTGCTGTCTTGTATTACTTTCAAGCCATCATCTGTTTACAGACATAAATGCATTTTGGAGGAAGCCTGAATGTCTCATAACTTTGTTAAATATATATCTGTTTAACGAAGCCTTATAATGAGATATTCATCACTATACAACCTTCATCTAGAGGAAATAATTCTGTGCTCCAGCTCTACAAAATGTCCAAAAGATATGGGGTGTTTAAATTTCTGGAATTAAATCCTTGTGCGAAATCTCTTCTATGCCTATTTAAATAAAACAGGCCAAAAATATGGGAACAGGGTAAGATCATACTTTTCCTAATAAACTACATTCTACAACTGGGACTGCAAGCCAAATCAAGCTGGTAAGAATAGTTCATTATCTTGAGAGGCTCCCAGCAGAAACTGCTCTGTCCAGCAAAGGGAAAATAAAGTCCCAAGTAGTTACTCTAATGCAAGTCCGTCCAGTTTATGCCTCATGAAACTGAATGCAGCTGTGATAGTATCTGCTTGGGCCTTCACTCCCCACTGCCCTTCCCAAGCAGTTGCCCCAAAGAAGCAAAGACTGCCCAAGGGAAGAACACAAACTATTAATAATTAACTCTCTAAAATGTATTTTTTTTCATGCTGTAGATGCCCTGTGTCTAGTTGCCATTAAGGAAGAATGCACCATGAGAGATTCCAAGTTGTACCATGCTTTACGCCTAGTTGCAATCTGAGTAAACTAATATTTTAAAAAGCACTCTGGAGAGGGGGTTGAGATGTGTTGTCAAATATTTATTCTTAACAAATATTTATTAAAACTTATTTACTATTATTAGATACAATTCCAGGTTTTCATTGTTGTTAATTCCTAGAGGGGCTTTTAATTCATGATGAGACTATTGCTTTTCGAATAATTTGCTTTGAACTTTATCAACCACAGATTTCAAATATCTGGTAATTTTCAATTTCATTTCAGTCTCTGACTTGACTTTAATTGGCCCTTCCTGACAACTAACCCCCTCTCTTTCTATATGTAATAGTTGAGGAAATTCTGTTTCACTGAAAAAAATGTGCTTGCACATGAAAACTTGTACTTTGAATAAAACTTTGTTGGTCTTTGTTGTGCTGCTTGCATATCAAATGTCCTGCATCCAACAGAAATAGCAATATTGGGGCCACAGGTTTTCAAGTACTTTATTTTGTTTTCTTGGGGATTTTTTCCCCTCAGTATCTTATGCACTGTATGTTTTATTTTAAAAATTGTTTACCTATGAAGCCTGCAATATTTTTAATAGATATGCAACTTTTTCCCTTTTCATTTTTGAAACAACTCCTAGGCATAACTTTGTTGGTGTCACATTGTACTTAACTTCCATACATTCCTGAGGCTAAACATTTATCTTGTGTGCAGATCTAAGATCTTTATACTGAACATGCCAGAGAGTGAATCTTCATGCCATCTTTATTCAGAGTTAGAGCTTTATCATAGCATGAGTTATGGACCTCCCATTCATTGTGTAGTTCAAAAGCAGTGGAAGCTGTCATATCCTTCATGAATTAGCTTTTTTAAACATGATTTTAAACAATGTAATTAACTATGTCCTTTGACATAAAGGTTGGTGAGCCCAGCCTGCCCATCCGGTTATACCGCCGGACATTCAGTCGCACCATGACGTGGCAAACTCTGTGAGAAACGGGGGGGGACCAGCGGGAAGGTGTTGCCACAGATGCAGTAATGCAGGAGAGGCCATTGCAGTGACCATCTGCCAGGCATAGCCGGACAGTGACCACGCGGCGTTCACTAAACCGGGAAAGGAGAGGCTATGTATTGCGCATACACTTTCCCAGGGGGGGCAGGATACCCAAGAGGGAGCCCACCCCCTCCCCCCCAAGAGAAGGAAAACTCTAACATCAAACCCGGGCAGATAGAGCTCGTTAATGTAACACCTACCACCTGAAGGACTCGCTGCCGGCATCCCGGCTTACTGGGCCATGGCAGATGACCCCAAGATGAAAGGGTGGAGCCAGTACCGCGCACACTGTGCTTCACCTAAAAATTCCTCTGCGCAGGCCTGAAGGGCATATCCACATCCACAACCCACAACACACCAAGTCCTGCAGCGATGGGCAAGGGGCGAAACGGCAGGTGGAAGATGCCACTGGAAGCCGCAGTCCCGATCCTGCATGTAGGAGGTTCAGGGTATTGGTCGCCTGATGCTGACCCGGAGACAAAAGCATTTTTCGGCAGCACCCTGAACGACCAAGCAGCCTTATCTAGGGACAGCACTGCTTGCTCCACATGGAGAGGGGCCTAGAAAAGGTGGCCTAAACAAAGCTCGTCTCCCCCCCACAGTTGGCTAGCCGCGGTCAACGGGCATCCTTACTTGTGGTCGAAAAATAACAACAAAGAAAAGGCATGCACCTGCCTCACAAAGTGTGCAAAGACTAAAGCTTGCGTGTTGGAACATCAGAACCATGCTTGACACAGTAGACAGTGTTCGCCCTGAACGACACTCTGCTTTAGTTGCCCACGAACTTCTCAGGTTGAATATTGACATAGCAGCTCTCAGTGAGGTCCGTTTCCCTGAGGAAGGTAGTCTTCAAGAACATGGTGCTGGCTATACCCTCTACTGGTCAGGTAAGTCAAAGGCTGAGAGCCGCCTTTCTGGCGTTGTCTTCATGGTCAGGAACTCCATTGCCTCCAAACTCAAAAACCTGCCAACAGGTCACTCAGATCGCATCATGTCCATGCGCCTCCCACTTCAAAACAAGCAGCATGCAACACTCTTCAGTGTGTATGCCCCAACCCTTCAAGCAGATTCTGCAGAAAAGAACAAGTTCTATGCTGAT
The DNA here is from genome assembly GCF_032191835.1 of Heteronotia binoei. Taxonomy (NCBI): domain Eukaryota; kingdom Metazoa; phylum Chordata; class Lepidosauria; order Squamata; family Gekkonidae; genus Heteronotia; species Heteronotia binoei. Next base: position 94,397,922 of record NC_083229.1, read on the forward strand.
CTATGCAACCTCGTATGGAAGACCCCTACAGAGGACAAGGTGATCATCCTTGGCGACCTCAATGCCAGAGTAGGTAAAGACTCGGAAGCCTGGAAAGGAGTACTTGGCAAACACGAGTGGTGGACCAAGCTTGCAGAGAGAACCCAGCTGTGTGCAGACACTGATGATTTAAGAGGGTTCTACGAAGCCCTGAAGGCAATATATGGCCCATCATATCAGGCTCAGAGTCCCTTGTGTAGTGCAGATGGCCAAGTGCTCCTCACAGACAAGGCATCCATACTGAACCGGTGGTCGGAGTATTTTCAGGTTCTCTTCAGTGCCAACCACGTAGTTCAAGATTCAGCAATCCACCTTACCCCACTTCAACCAGTGAAAACAGAGTTGGATGAGATCCCCACCCTAGAAGAGACTGTTAAAGCCATCAAGCAACTGAAAAGTGGCAAGGCAGCAGGAGTTGATGGAATCCCACCAGAGATCTGGAAGCATGGGGGCACAGTACTACATAGCGCACTTCACAAAGTACTTGTTACCTGCTGGGAACAAGGCAAACTACCACAGGACTTTCACGATGCAATCATCATCACTCTACACAAGAACAAAGGGGAAAAGTCAGACTGCTCCAACTACCGGGGGATAACCCTGCTCTCCATCGCAGGCAAAATCCTTGCCAGAATACTCCTGAACAGACTGGTGCCCACCATTGCAGAAGAACTCCTCCCAGAGAGCCAGTGCGGCTTCAGAGCTAACAGGAGCACCACCGACATGGTATTTGTTCTCAGGCAGCTCCAAGAGAAATGCAGGGAACAGAACAAGGGTCTATATGTGATTTTTGTCGACCTTACCAAAGCTTTCGATACCGTTAGCAGGAAAGGCCTGTGGCAAATCTTGGAACGTTTAGGATGTCCCCCAAGGTTCCTCAGCATGATCATCCAGCTACATGAAGACCAGCGAGGCCAAGTCAGACACTGCAATGACCTCTCGGAGCCCTTCCCAATAGGCACAGGTGTAAAGCAAGGCTGCGTTCTCGCGCCAACTCTCTTTACGATCTTCTTTAGCATGATGCTTCAGAGAGCCGCAGTAGATCTAGATGATGACGATGGTGTCTACATCCGCTATCGCACTGATGGCAGCCTGTTCAACCTGAGGCGACTAAAGGCTCACTCCAAGACAATGGAAAAACTTATCCGAGAGCTACTGTTTGCTGATGATGCTGCACTCGTCTCCCACTCGGTATCAGCTCTGCAGCATATGACGTCCTGCTTTGCAGAGGCTGCCAAGCTATTCGGCCTAGAAGTTAGTCTGAAGAAGACAGAAGTTCTCCATCAGCCTGCACCCCAGGAAGATTATCACCCTCCCTGCATCACTGTGGGTGAATCAGTTCTGAAGACAGTCCAGCAGTTCAGCTACCTGGGGTGCATCATCTCCTCAGATGCCAAGATCGACAAGGAGATTGACAACAGGCTGGCAAAGGCAAACCATGCATTTGGCCAACTGCACAAAAGAGTGTGGAGCATCAAGCATCTGAAAAAAGGCACAAAGATCAATGTTTACAAAGCGGTTGTGATGACAACCCTCATCTACGGCTCCGAATCGTGGGTTTTATACCGTCATCACCTGCGACTCCTTGAGCGCTTTCATCAGCGCTGCCTTCGCACCATCCTCAACAGCCACTGGAGTGACTTTGTGACCAACACTGAAGTCCTCAAGAGGGCCGAGGTTACAAGCATCGAGGCACTGCTGTTGAAGATGCAGCTGCGCTGGGCAGGGCATATTTCTAGGATGGAAAACCACCGCCTTCCCAAGATTGCTCTGTATGGCGAACTTTCCACCGGCCATTGAAATAGAGGGGCACCAAAGAAGAGGTACAAGGACTCCTTGAAGAAATCCCTTGGCACCTGACTGACTGACTGACTGACTGGCACCTGTCGCATCAACCATCACCAGTGGTCTGACCTAGCCTCAGATCGCAAAGCGTGGAGGCACACCATCCACCAGGCTGTCTCTTCCTTTGAGAACGCACGCATAGCTGGTCTTGAGGACAAAAGGAGATTGAGGAAGAATCGCACTGCTACAGCACCAACCCCAAACCAGACTTTTCCCTGCAGCCACTGTGGCCGGATCTGCCTGTCCCGCATTGGTCTTGTCAGCCACCAGCGAGCCTGCAGCAGACGTGGACTACTGCACCCTTCTTAAATCTTCGTTCGCGAAGTCAAGCCGAGAGAGAGAGAGAGACATAAAACTTGATGTTTGACTACTATTGTCCCCACAAACACATTTGATAAGGTTCAGGTGGACTGTAGCTATAAAACTCAAGTGCTTGTTTTTCAATGTGAAATTTATTCTAATAAACCTAATGGCATGCTTTTGGCAGTGACGGATGTTCCATACATGAGACTCTGAAAGGCCAGGGAAAAAATCTCATTGTGTCATGGTAATATAAACATTTTCATTATATAATAAAACCAGCAGCTGCTCTTCTCATTGTAAAGTCAACTATACAAAAAATCCAAAGGTTCAAGTCTTGGAAATGTCCTCTTTTGAGTTCAAGGAAAAGCAGGTGTTCAAGAGAAGAATCCTTGCAAAATTCTGTAACACCTTCTAAACTATTCTTAATTAAAATATTTATAATCAGAAAGACCCCAATACAAATACGCAAGAAGAAAGCGGACACAAAATATATGTGGGAACAAAACAAAAACAAAGCATAAAATGTACAGTGCTCTCTCCCTGTTCTCATTATCTAAGCAGTTTGAACAAGACAGGAAATCAATACCCCCCGTTGACATCATACTGATGTCCCCTCTCCAAGTACCCCACAGATTGCATATCAACTATTGTTAGGTTTGACCATAAAACAGCGAAGCAAAAGCAGACATATTTATTTATTTATTTATTTATTTATTTATTCGGGATTTATATCCCGCCCTTCCCAGGAGTGGCTCAGGGCGGCTTCCAACAATAACAATTTAACAATTTAAATAGAACAATTAAATACTTCACATTTAAACATTAAAACCAATACATTTCAATTCATAAAAACAAAGCAGCTTAAAACCAATAACATATCATTTTATATAAACAGATGGCAGGCCAGTTACGTCAAGTTCCATCCCGGCTAGGTGTAAGCTAGCCGGAAGAGGGTCGTCTTACAGGCCCTGCGGAATTGAACCAAGTCCCGCAGGGCCCTCACCTCTTCCGGCAGCTGATTCCACCAAGTGGGGGCCATAACGGAGAAAGCCCTATCTCGAGTGACTTTCAGGCGGGCTTCTTTTGGCCCGGGGATAGAGAGGAGATTTTGTGTTCCTGACCTCAGTGCTCTCTGGGGAACGTATGGGGAGAGACGGTCCCTCAGGTAGGCAGGTCCCAGGCCATATAGGGCTTTAAAGGTAATAACCAGCACCTTGTACCGGACTCGATACATCACTGGAAGCCAGTGCAGAGTCCGAAGACCCGGCCGAATGTGTCCCCACTTTGGGAGACCCAATAACAGCCGGGCCGCGGCATTCTGCACCAGCTGCAGCTTTCGAGTCCGGGACAGGGGCAGCCCCATGTAGAGGGCATTGCAGTAGTCCAACCTCGAGGTGACCGTAGCATGGATCACTGTTGCTAGGTCGTCGCGCTCCAGGAAGGGGGCCAGCTGCCTTGCCCGCCTAAGATGAAAAAATGCGGACTTGGCAGCGGCTGCTATCTGAGCCTCCATCTTTAAGGAAGGCTCCAACAGCACCCCCAAGCTCCTGACTCTGTCCGCCGCCATCAGCGGTGCACCGTCAAAAGCTGGCAGGGGGATCCCCCCCCCCGGGCCGCGGCGACCCAAGCAAAGGACCTCTGTCTTCGTAGGATTTAGCTTCAGCCCACTCAGTCTGAGCCACTCAGCCACGGCCTGTAATGCCCGGTCCAGATTTTCCGGGGCGCAGACCGGCCGGCCGTCCATCAGTAGATAGAGCTGGGTGTCATCAGCATACTGGTGACACCCCAGCCCATACCTTCGGGCTATCTGGGCAAGAGGCCGCATATAGATATTGAATAACATCGGGGAGAGAACCGCCCCCTGGGGCACACCACAATCAAGTGTGCGCCTCTGGGATAGCTCCCCCCCTACTGCGACCTTTTGTCCCCGACCTTCCAGGAAAGAGGAAAGCCACTGTAAGGCCAACCCCTGAATCCCTGCGTCGGCGAGGCGGCACGTCAGTAGCCGATGGTCGACCGTGTCGAACGCCGCCGACAGGTCTAACAGCATCAGCACCGCCGAGCCACCCCGATCCAGATGCCGTTGAAGGTCATCTACTAGGGCGACCAACACTGTCTCCGTCCCGTGTCCCGGGCGGAAGCCGGACTGAAATGGGTCAAGGATGGAAGCGTCCTCCAGGAAATTCTGTAATTGTATCGCCACTGCCCTCTCAATAAGTTTACCCAAAAAGGGCAAATTAGAAACCGGCCGATAATGTGCCAATTGGGCCGGATCTAAAGATGGTTTTTTTAGGAGGGGACGGACCACAGCCTCTTTGAGTGGCGTTGGAAAGTGCCCTTCCGTTAGGGATCTATTTATGATATCCCGCACAGGATATCTAAGATCCCCCTGGCAAGATTTAATAAGCCAGGAAGGGCATGGGTCCAATTTACAAGTTGTTGGGCGAGCCAATAAGAGAATCCTGTCAACTTCCTCCAGGCTGAGGGGTCTAAAGCCATCCAGAGTATAGTCCGAAGACAGGCTCGGGGCCTCAGGTTCGCTAACTGTCTCCAAACTGGCAGGGGGGTCGGGGCGAAGTGACGCGATTTTATCCGCAAAAAATTTCGCAAAAGCCTCACAGCCGATTTCCAATTCAATAGAATTTAACCTGCCTTGTGGCAGCGTTGTAAGTCCTCTAATTATATCAAATAATTGTGCCGGGCGCGAGGTTGCGGACGCAATCTTAGCCGCAAAGAATACTCTCTTTGCGGATTTGATTGCCATCTCATAGGCCTTCAAACTCTCTCTATAAGATGTTCGGGTCACTTCGTCTCGAGTACGCCGCCATTGCCTCTCTAGTCGTCTGAGCTCCCGCTTTTGTTGCCGCAGCTCCCGGTTAAACCAGGGCGACGGTTTCGGGCGGGGGCGCAGAGGGCGCCTGGGTGCGATCTCCTCAATGGCCCTGGAGAGCCCATCGTTCCAGGACTCTACCAGATCATCCAGGGAATCGCCAGCGGGCCAGGTATCCCGTAGAGCCGTTAGGAACCGTTCCGGGTCCATCAGGCTCCGCGGGTGAGCTAAAATACGCTCTCCGCCTAAACAGGTTTTGGGTGACACCTCCATACGGACCTTAAGGGCAAAGTGATCTGACCATGGCACTGCTTCCGTTGCAATATCAGTCACTGATATTCCGGCCACAAAGACCAGGTCTAACATGTGTCCCGCCTGATGGGTGGGTGTTGTAACAACCTGGGAGAGTCCTAGTGTCGCCATGGATGACACCAGGTCCATCGCCTGGCTGGACGCCGCGTCGTCGGCATGGACATTGAAGTCACCCAAGACCAAAAGCCTTGGGTGCTCCAGCGCCCAGCCCGCCGCGGCCTCCACCAGGGATGGTAGGGCGCCGGCCGGTGCGTTAGGCGGTCGGTACACCAGCCAGATTGCCAACCCCTCCCCAACATCCCACATCAGGCCAACACATTCAACGCCCGGAATCTCTGGAGCCGGAAGAGCCCTAAAGGAGTAAGCCTCTCGTATGAAAAGTGCCACCCCACCCCCCCGCCCGCTAGTCCGTGACTGATGAAAGACCGAGTATCCTGGGGGGGCGGTCTGAGAGAGAGCTACCGTCTCCCCTTCACGCACCCAGGTCTCGGTCACGCAAGCCAGGTCCATGTCCTGTTCGGTCAGGAACTCCTGTAGGACAGAGGTCTTATTATTAATGGACCTGGCATTGCATAACACCAGTGACGGAGGCGGGTGATTCAACCTGGCCCCGCTACCTGTCACCTTCGGGATGGGGCGAAGGCTGGAAGGGGGTCGAGCACTATTATGTCTCAACCTCCTTCCCTTATAATTCTGCCTCGTCCCACCGTCATATCTTCCCCTCCCCAGGAGCACTGGAATCCCCAGGCCGATCATCTCCTGTTAATGCCACATAGTGGGTCATTAAAGGCTTACAAAAGGCATGCTCTCAATAATGCTTACACTGACATCACTGTAAGAATTTTGTGGCTCAAGTACAATAGAATCTGAAGTATTGTACTTCCTGCCTCTGCTAGAATTTTCCAACTTGAGTTGGAGCATTCAGCCATATTACTGATAAGATTGTAATCTGTTTATCAGACTTCATGCATGAACAATGAACCATTATACTGGCCATATGCATTCCACCCATGGAACATCCTTGCCAAATATAAGCTCCAGCAACATATAGTATCTCTTGTTACTAATCAGATGCAAGAGAACTTAGTAGATGGGGTGGAGGTTGAAGAAAGCTGTTAAGCATATAAATGGTATTTGTTGCAGTTACATTTTTTTTGTAACTCTTAACGACCACAGTAACACAATAAAATTTGAGTTCAGTGGCACCTTTAAGACAGTTTTATTCATGTGCATGCACATGAAAACTTATACCCAAAATAAAATTTTGTTGGTCTTAAAGGTGCCACTTGACTCAAACTTTGTTCTGTTGCTTCAGACCCACCTGAATCTATCTTTATAGTAATATGTGTGCAGGATGAACAGTGTGCAGGATGGATTGAGATTTTTACATGCATAAGCCTACTTAACCATGGTTATAGTCAGAGTTCTCTCTAAGCTCAGTTAGTGCAAGCTAGCTCACAGTTTTTTAGCCTCCAGCTCACACATTGTTGTCTTAGCTCAGGAAAAATAACCCCAGAGCAAACTAATTTTTGCAGTAGCTTGTAACTTTAATGCCAGTAGCTCACAAAGTTGAATTTTTGCTCACAAGACTCCACAGCATAGGTTATACTGTGCAGTAGTAGTGAGCTAAGATGCAGGAGTTCTTTAGGAAATGTGGTTTACAGCTAGTGTGGGGGTATGCGATGATTTGCCCTCCATTCACTTAAGTGCACTTTCACCTAGTCACTGGCCTATGCAGCTTTAAAGGGGGATTAGTGCGATTCATGGAAAATGTCTATTGGTGGCTGCTAGCCATGGTGGCTAATGGGAACTTCCACATTAAGAGATTAAGTCTTTGAATACCAGTGCCAGAAAGCAACATCAGGAAATATCTCAGCCTATGTGCCCTGTTGTTGGCCATCTAGAGTTACTGACTGACCCCTGTGTGTGACAAGATGCTGGACTAGATGGACCACTGATAGAGCTATTGTTATGTTCTTAAATGTGACTTGCTGGTGGGAAAGTGTAGATGACTGGGGAAGGCAATGGCAAACCACCCCGTAAAAAGTCTGCCGTGAAAACGTTGTGAAAGCAACGTCACCCCAGAGTCGAAAACAACTGGTGCTTGCAAGGGGGACTACCTTTTTTTTAAAAAAAATGTGACTAACTAAACGAAGTGTAATTAATTTACAGAATAATCCACAGTACTCTTTAACTTTCTGTCAAAGAGACTACAGCGCAGGAACCTACAGAGCCACCAAACTGGATGTGTATCCTGAAAAGCTGAGCTCACAATAGTTTAACCATGAGTTTTGTAGAGCCTTGAAAATTAATCATTTGGTTCCGCCCCCCACTACTATAGTTATATTTATGACCTGTTGTACAAGATCCTACTTATTACATTTTTATCCCAGTCTTCCTGTCAAAGGTTGAAAATAACAGACATGCTTTACCTCCTCCCCATTCTATTCTGACAACTACTCTGTGAGGTATGTTAGCCTGATAGATACTGTAGCCAACAGTCATCCCAGAAGCTTGTGACTGTGTGCAGATTTCAATACAAGTTTTTTCCATCCTCGTCCAGTGCTCTGACCACTACAATAATTTAGCTTTATTACTATGAGATTAGATTAAAATAAATATTTTGTGGATTAAAATGTTACAGGTAAGTATTGAAAGAAAATTAGTTTCCAAGGGAAGACTCAACAAATCTTAAATTAATATGGCAGCTGTAATTATACAGCACACATAGTATATACTGCAGTACTATAGTTGACTTGGCTATGTTGACATCACAATTTCCATTTGCCCACCTCTTTGTATGCCTTATTTTCTCATTTAGTTTTTCCTTTGTTGTATTCAAAAGATTAAATCACTGCCTAATCATATCTCGGTTGTTTTTTTTATCCCATAGGTGTAAAAGGTAGAAACCAACTTTGCAGTCATCATGCTGCTCAAGAATATGTGGGCAACTTGAACTGTGCAGCATTGCCTGGTAGTCTCCAAGTCTCATGGTCTTTGCTCTTTTGAACCTGATAAAGAGCACCTATATATTATGTCTGGTATCATCAATATATTCTGTGCTTACTGATATTCAATTTGATACCCTTAGTACACATCTATTATTCTATTAAAAGAATCTTACTAACGTTCCCTTCTCACTTAAATGTCATGTTGTTGCCCCCTTTTGCAGTTTTAGCAATGCATAGCATGCCTTTTGTTTTGCTAATAATTAATAAAGATAACTTTTATAAATCATGGGACTTTTCCAGCACAGGAGTATATATCGAACAATTCCTGTTATTCTTCAAAATATCTAAAAGCGTTATTTCTATATAGTCATTGTTGTGTATATTATAATCTTAAATGTAACTGTTACTTGCTTCTGAATATATTTGGGTAGACTGACTACAGCTATTGATACTATAAATACCATCTTACATTCCATATGCCTGTTACCAGAGGGAAATGCTTCTTAAAGTTATTTTGAGCTCTGGTGTCTTTGGCAAAGCTTAATTGCCTACCTTTGCTAAGCTTGTGATTTGTTTGTTGGAAATATTCTACTTTTGCCATCTGTACACTGCAGTAAATGATTAGAAGCATAACAATGTATTATGAAACCAAACAGTCCTGGGAAAACTTGTCACAATTACCTAATCATGTCTGTGCAACTGTACAAAGCAGCTTTTTCCAACAGAAGCTACAGCATAGCTGCCAAAGTTGACAACAACTTGAACAAGACAAGAAGACTTTGGAAACTGCAGCCATACTGCAGAGAAAAGAATGTTTAAAATAGTGTTTTTAGAATACTGAATAGCTCTTCTTTCACTTATTTCTAGTGTAGGTGCTGGCAGATAATAAAAATTTAGAATATTGCAAAGTGGCTAAAACAATTTATAAAACTGAGAATGGATGGGCATAAAGTAGCAATGGATTTCTTCATTTAACATAAACATCAGCTACTCCCTATGTCCCCTCTCACCTCCCTTTTCTTGTAGGCTTTGCCCACACTATATAACTCAGCTGCAGAGCACATGATTTTTATGGTCTCAAGTAAAATGTCTGCTGATTTCCAGTACCAAGACTGGACAATGCCCTTGTCTAAGACCTTAGAGAGACACAGCCACTCATAAGAAAAAGCACCAAGCTAGATGGATCATAGATTGACTCAACACAACACAGATTGACACACGCATATATTTGTTCTCACATTCTTTCCCATTAGTTGCAGATAATCTTTTCTGGTACCATTAAAAAATACCATAGAATACTACATACCACATACTACAAAAGAACCCCCTACATACATACATACATACACACACATCTATGTGACTGTAGGAACTATATGAAAAACCCAAATTTAAAAACATATTTAAAGTTTCCCAATGTGAACAAATGGGGCATATTATTGAGCCCATTGGCAAGGAGACAGCTGTTATCAGGCTCAACTCCTGAGTCCGCTTGCAGAGAGGGCGGGATAGAAATTTAAAGTAACAAATAAATAAATAAATTCATCATGGTCTCCTTTCTGAGTAGAAGGCATCACAGAACTTCTATTTCCTTACCTGCTTGCTCCCTGTCTTTTATATGCAGCTTCCTATTTTGCAGATAAGGCCCATCCGCTCTATGCACTGCTTAAGAAGAAGGCACAGTGGGAATGGGGGAAGGAACAGCAGATAGCCTTTGCCAATCTCAAGCAAAGCCTTCTACAAGGCCCCGCACTAACACACCCTGACATGACAAGATCATTTTATATTCAATTGGCCACATCTGAGCAAAGTATCTCTGTTACCTTGAGCCAAAAACAGAACGGGGCCATGAGGGTTGTGGCTTACGCATCCTGCAACCTGTCACAGCCAGAAAAACGCTTCACCCCTTGCGAGACGGTGTGCTTAGCCCTAGTATGGAGTCTGGAATACTAGGAATTCATTATAGGGGGAGCAAAAGTTATAGTACAGACCACACCCCCCCTGTTGAAGTATATTCTGTCAGGGAAAATTCAGAACGGGCAGGTCACTAACAGGATTGCACAGTGGACGGTAGCCTTGGTAAACAAAGGCATCGATTTTCAAAAAGAGTCAAAAAGCCGCCCTCTCCTTACAGTCTGATGATTGTGGGAGCAGAACACAAATGCCCTATACCTGAACTTAAAAGGAATATATGGCCCGCGGTGTGGGGAGGATCCCTAGAGGAAGCACTGCTGCAGGGTTTCACATATTGATTTTGTGACAGCTCCTCATTACATGTAGGAGGGAGAGCCGTGACTGAATTTGGAGCAATTAGAACCTCAGACGGATATGAGCTTTCCGGCTCTGCACGTCCCCACTCCAGTCAAGCAGCAGAAATAGAGGCTCTCCAGAGGGTTCTTTTCTTTGAGCCCTTAGAGATCTCCTTAGCAATAGATACAGACTCAGAGTGGGTGATCAAAGCCATCACCATGTGGCTCCCCGGATGGCTTGAGAACGATGGAATGAATTCAGGAGGAAAACCAATACCACACCCAGACAAATGGCATAGTGTGGCTGGGAGTGTTCTAGCCAGAACTGGCCAAACCTGGATTACCCATGTCAAAGGACATCAGAGGGACTCATCCCCTGCTAGCCAATGGAACAACAGGGTAGACAAGTTAGCAAAGGCAGCCACTTATGCAGACCTGGACACAGAGGTGGTGGAAGAATTCTTTCCGGTTTGTGCAGTTACAACTAGAAGGCAAGCTTCCCGATTTTTCCCGTATCTGGACCTGGTCATCCTTCAGGACGGAGACCCCATGATAATACAGCTAGTTGAGGTAGGGAAGGATCCCACTGGCCGGTATGTGATAGAGAAAAAGGAAGGAGTATATTGGGCCATATACAGCGAAGGGAATCCTCATTGGGTAGTCCCTACTGAAACACAGGAAGAGTTGATCCTATTTGTCCATGAACAAGGACACAAAGGCAAAGATGCCACCCTAGAAAGAGTAAGAAAAACTGGATGGTGGTCGGGCATGCGCAAGGACGTAGAACAATGGGTTAATAATTGCCTCTTCTGTGCTACGGCACAAAAGCCCCTATTCAGCATCAAAGGATCGAAGGGCCATGGGCTCGGATCCAAATTGATTTCATTGGACCTCTTCCTAGCACTCCACGAGGATACAAATACTGCCTGACTGTAATAGATCCATTTAGCAAATGGGTCGAGGCATTTCCCTGCCGCAACAATATGGCAGCAACCACGGCCAAAATTTTGTTCAACAACATGTGTAATTGACTCAGATTTAGGCTCACATTTCATTGGGGAAGTTACCAGAGAACTATGTAAGGCTCTGGAAATAAAACAGAGATTTCACATTGCTGCACACTCGCAATTCTCCGGGGCCATAGAGAGAACAAATCGCACCTTAAAGGAAGCTCTCAGAAAAATGGTGCGATCCACTCGGAAGGACTGGGACAAGAAGTTGCCCATCATCCTCATGGTCCTTAGAGGAACAAAGGTGGTACATGGTTTCTCCCCACACATGGTTATGACAGGGCGAAAATGCTGCTGCCAGAAGCATTCTGGATAAACACACAAATCTCCTCTGAACTAGAGCCTGCCTTGGTCACGGATCAATAGGTGTGCACATTGATCGGTAAGCTAAGCAAAGTCCACCGTCAAGTAGTCTGCAGCTAGGAGTTGCCCAACAGAGACTGGATAAGAGATTGGGTTGGGTTCAAAGTCCTCAGCAATGGGAAGTGGGGCAACTGGTGATGTATTGCAAACTGTTCCAACAAGAGCACTCTCTGGCTGTGAAATGGCAGGGGCCAGTAAAAATCTTTCAGAGGGTAACCCCTGCCATCTACCAAGTAGCCATCCTTAGAAGAGAAGCGGAGCCAAGGCTCAAGTATTTCCATTGTTCCCAGTTGAAGGAGTGGAAAGGGAAGCCACCGGAGGCAACCGCCCCTAGCAATCCTGCTGCCCCTATAGCCACAAGGAGATCCATGCCGGAGATAAATGTAAAACAGGCCTCCTTAAGTGCACAAACACAGCCCAACCAAGTTTGCCTAGCTGATACTTTAATGACCCTTTTGGTAAACACCCCCACCCTCCCAAGCCAGCCAAGTGGGGAGGATGCTGTCACATAGATAAGGCTATGGGAAAAATGAGTCTGGAAAAACATAATTCCTTTCGCAGGTTGTGCCCCGGTTGAACAGATCGCTGAAAAATGATGGTAAGTATATTTTATTTTGTGCTACTTGCAGTAGAGGTAGGCGCACCCTTAGCACAAACAGAGAAATTCGGGACGCAGCCACACATTTGGAACTGTTTTGGCCGCTTAGAATCTCCAGGGAATCTTCTGTACTCAGTAACTAGACACGGAAGACTCATTAATGTATATAAATGTGATGGAAAACAGAATCCCAGAGAGGCCATGGCATGCTATTTAGCCTGGAAATTAGCTATCAAAATAAGAGACTTAAAGCACTGCCTGTAACACCCTCTGCAAGTTGTTGTGGGATCTTTGCCTTGCAATTAGTACCAGCAGCTGATAGGGCACAACAGTGCACAACTTGACTAGAGTTTTCCTGGGAGAGACTGCCAGGGAGATGGAAGGAATACTGAAGACCAGGAGCACACAGAGGCCTTTCAGCTGGTGTGTAAGAAGCTGGAAAACAGGACAGGCTATGGGAGCTTTCAGAGAAGGAAAAGAGGAAATATTGGGGGTGGGTGCCCTGCTGAGGATTTGTGTACTACAGCTCAAATAAAGCAGATTTATGTGGTTGTCTTAATGGTGCAACCTCTACACTTTATAGTGGTCACAGTTATTGGAACTAATAACAGAGAGATGGAGATGGAGTCATGAAAGATTTTTTTTTGGGAGGGCGAGAATGCATTCGCAGGGAAAATCATAGTAGGCATTAGGGTTGCCAAGTCCAATTCAAGAAATATCTGGGAACTTTGGGGGTGGAGCCAGGAGACATTGGGGTGGAGCCAGGAGCAAGAGTGACAAGCATAATTGAACTCCAAGGGAGTTCTAGTCATCACATTTAAAGGGACAGCACACCTTTTAAAATTCCTTACTTCCGTAGAAAATAATGAAGGATAGGGGCACCTTCTTTTGGTCCAATCATTTTGAAACTTGAGGGACATTTTGGGGAGAGGCACTAGATGCTATACTGAAAATTCAGTGCTTCTACCTCAAACAACACCCCCCCGAGCCCCTGATACCTGCAGATCAAGTCCCCATTATTCCCTGTGGGAATTGTTCTCCATAAGGAATAATAGTGCCCAGTAACCATTGTCCTCCCCCCCCCCGCCCTGCTTTCTGATGACCCTAAAGCTGGGGGAGGGCCTCCAAACCTGGGGATTGGCAACTCTCTCTCTCTCACACACACACACTTACTGGATCTAGTTCCTCCACAACGATGCCTGAAAAGAACAGGGGTTACGCGGCTCTCGCTCTCACACACACTCTTACTTCCTCGACCCTTCCCATGAAGTACTTCCTGTTCAACTTTAAAGGCACACATTTTGAAATGGGACCTGTTTGCAGGTTTCTAAACCTGCTGGAGTTCAAGAAGTGTATGATGGCTGTGAGGGTGGGGCTTCCCCTGCCGGCCAGCTGGCTGGGGGTGGGGGGAAGCCTGTAAAACCGGGGGATCCCTTGCTGGGACCTGGGGATTGGGAAGCCTAGTAGTCAGGTGGAAGCCTTTAACAACAGTACTGAAATCAATAGTAGCTGTATAATTCCTCTGTTTTCCTTCATATTAATTTTTTTCATGCCCTGGAGAGTTGATACCATGGCATCATATCCTTACTGAGTTCTCGGCCATCCCTGGACATCATCCCCAAATCCCCAGGAATTTCCTAAACCAGAATTTGCAGTCTCTCTGGATTCTATTCCTTTCTACATGTAAAGAAATCAGGTTGAACTAAGGCAAAATCTTATGCTGGTATAATGATTATCAAAGCAAGATGTGTACTTTCTATGTGTTTTTCTCAATTATATAAGCTCTGTTTCATGGTAAAGAAATAAGCTTGCTAAAATTAAAGAAACTGTTATCTGATCGTTTGGAAAGGCTTTCTCCGTGATATGACTTCTATCCCAAATATTATTTGTTGAATAAATCAACAGCAAAATACACATGGCTTGATCTCTCTTTATGTTAGTAAGCAAGGACAATATCATTGGTTAACCATTGTTTGCTGGTAAATGGCTGACAAATCATAAACAAGTTATTCTTTGTCATTTACAAGTTTGCTTCATATGCCTGCTGCTCTTCTGACATATCTCTGCAAGGTCAGCGTGCTTTGCTTATCTCCCTAGGCATTTTATCTCACTTCAGAAAAGACACAGACCATAAATCATTCTAAACTTTGGCCATCTCATTTTCTTTTTAGGGTGGTGTCCTGCCAACTGGCCTGACATTTATATAATAACCAAACATTTATTTATTTTTTGGAAGAGGTCTCTGGAGTATTAGTCTTCCTTCAACTCAGGATCATATTGCAATTTAAAAAAAACCCACTTGGCAGACATGGCTCAGGTAGGGAACAGGGACATTAATATCCCAGCAACTAACTGCGAGGTCAGTGGGAGAAGAACTTGCTCAAACTACAATTTGCCATTGTTCTGAGTGTTATGATAACATGTAACTCTGCAATCCCCCTTTCTAGTCTGAAGTTCCTTTGCAATAAAACAGCTACTTTGAGGTTACTCATTGAATGTCCTGGGAGGATGAAGTGTTTTCATACAGGTTTCTCAAACTTACCATTCTTGATGCCAGATCTGTGTTCATTTATCCTTTGACCTAGGGTTTAGTCTGTTTGACCTATGTAGAGAACCAAAGGGCATTGTTGGCATTTAATGGCAGATAAAGTGTTAGAAGTTGAGCAAGTGAATGAGCGTGAGATTGTCTAGTTGATGTTGTTCAGTCCAGTGTTAGTGTTGTCTGGTTGTACATGGCAGCAAAGCTGGCATCTAGGTTTATTGAAAACTCTGGTACCAGTGTCCATATTTAAGTTAGCTTGTTGTGTTATTGTGGGTGAGGAGTTAAGACTGGGGGGCTATCTGTGTGCAAGGAAAAGTTTGCCCCCCAGCACTTGTGAAAGAGATCTGTCATTATTTAGTAGAGGTTTTAGGTCATTGATGATGTGTTGAGCTGTTTTGCATTATGAACTGTAGGTGACCACTAGTGGTGTTCTGTTATTGTCTCTTTGGGGCCTGTCTTTCTCTAGGTATTGTTCTGGCTTTCTTAATCTGTTTCTTGACTTCATCAGGTGGCTATTTTAGTTCAAAAAAGATTCCTTCAAGTGAGAATCTCTGGCTAAAGACAATAGATTATTTGATATGGCATAGGGGCATGGTATAGGGTCCATTTATCCATGGTGAGAATGCCTATTCCTGAGACAAGGGGGCATCCTGAGTTGCCAGGTTTCTGTATTTTCAGTAGAAGGTAAAAGGTATCTAGTTGAGATTCATGTGGTGCATCTGAAAGGATCCCCCCTCCCCACCTCCGTAAGCATCTGCATGATCTTGGATATAGTCTGATCTACCCATGATGACAGTGGCTCTACCTTTGTCTGCTTCTTTAATTATAATATCTGGATTGTTCCTGAGACTGTCTATGGCCTTCCTTTCAGCATGATGGAAATTCTGTTGTATGTGATGTTTGTTGATCAAATAAGTTTGTACTCTATGGTGAAAGCATTAGATGTAGAGATCCAGTGTGAAATTGCAGCCATCAGGAGGGGTCTATAGGGAATCTCTTTTATAGTGATGTTTCGATAGCAGTTGGTGGTTAGTATCGTGTTCATTGTTGGGTGGGAGAGATGATAGCTTTTCTCTAGTAGATAGTGTGATGTACATTGTGAAGATGTTTGTTCTTTCTTGTCCTGTACCTGGATATATTGAAAGTACTCCTTTAGGTGTAGATGGCATAAAAAGACTTCATGGTCTCCACAGAACTGGATCATCTGTGTGGATTTGGTGGGGCAGAATGACAGTGCAAATGAAAGAACTGATTCCTTTTCTGGGCTGAGTCTGTGTTGTGAAAGGTTTACAATATTGTTGGGGTAGTTCTTGTTCTTTTAATTAGTAGCATGCAGGTTAGTGAGGTCCCCCCCCCTTTCTGTTACAGGTTAAAGGGTTTTTTTCTCTTTGTGTTTTTTCAGCAAATCCAGTTGAGAGCTGTAGATTGCTCATTTTTTCTTGTGGCAGTTTTGCCAAGTAAGTTATTTCCTTATGGAAATGCACAGTTCAAAGTTTCTCCTTCATCAGCTTCTGTTTGTAGTACAGGACGCTGATCAGATATTTGAGTAGCTTCTTGGAGAATGTAAGACAGATTTTCTGCATAGTTTGCAGGAAAACTGGAGGATTTCTAATTCTCAGGGTATAATGTCCAGATTTTTGCACTTTGTAAAATAGAAAATATCAGTCTGTGGCCAGGAATATTTGGGGGGAGGCAGTCAGTGGAACTAATTACATTGAAATTAAAATTAATTTTAAATTAATTGTAAAATCAATTCATTTTAAATTAAATTACTGGAGGGCGCAGGCAGGTAGGGCAGAATGGCCTCATTGCACCTGCACTAGATGGTGTGGGAGGATCTTGTTGCTAGCATCAGCATGTGACCCAGCAGTGAGCTTGTCCCTCGCTGCCCTGGCACAGGCACAGTCAGGTGACAGGCCAGGATGGGCCATTCTGCCCTGCCTACCTCCTCCAGACCTCCATCTCCACATGCCATCTATGGCAGACAGGGCAGCAGGTTGTGAACTCATCCACCCACACCAAGCCCCACAAGGTCAGGTACTTCTCTAGAGTGGAGAAGGGGTGAAGGCAGCATGGCACAGTAGCACCAGATGCCCCAGGTTCCCTTCCTACACCCCCCCCAGTCAACTGATGGAAGAAAGAAAGGAAATTGTGCTTTAGGCCAGCACAACAGTGGCCCAAAATGGTGCAGCGTAAACAAGGTATTTAAATTTAAACAAGAAAGGTAAGATTGAGGAAGATTGAGGTGGGAACATTGCAGATGTGATAGGGGGTGCCGCCTCTAACACCCCACTGCTGGCTATGGCCCTAAGTGACAAGTTTCTTCATGAGGCTGAATTTAACTGGATTGCTGCTGAAGCTCTCCATAACTCTAAAAAGATGTCATGATCTGACAGAGTAAAGATTTCCTGTTAAATATAAGACACAGTAGATTTTTTTTAAATTTTGTTTTCATGCTTCAGATTAAGAACTGATTTCTTCTGGCACAGATTCTCAGATAAATCAAAGACATAAGAATTGGTGATGTTTCCCAAGTGAGCATTTTGGTTGCTTTTGGGAGTGTTATCCCAGATCCATTTCTTCCATTTGCACCATTTTATTGTACAATCCATCTGGCTTCTTCCCTTTCTCCCAAAATATAAACTCACCTGGATACTATGTCATAATTTGAGCTACTTGTCCTATTTTACCAAACATCCAATGGATCTAGCAGGGAAAATGATAACACATTACTAATACTGTGATACACACATTTTCTCTGTTCACCTTCAAGGGCAAATGAAAAAATATTTTTGTAAAGGTGTGCTGGGAGTGTTCTCTTTGGCTCTCTTTCCCAAAAGAGTTGTTAATTATGAAGCTGTTTCTTCTGCAGGGAGTCAGCAAAGACAGAAACAGAGGTCTAACTGTGTGTTAGTCTTTCCCAGGCTTCATACCAGACAAGAAGCTGAAAAGTTTGGGATCAGGTCTCTAGCTCAGATTTATAGCAGCTACAGAACCCCCTCATCTGAATCAGTGCTGTGGCACAGGGAAATTGTCTTTGCCCTTGCACCAGTTTCCAGATTGTAACTCCTCGGTAGCTGCTATTTGCCCCACAGGGGAAAATATGCTAACAACAATGGGACAAATAGTTTCTCACTAGCCATCTGATTCTGGTAAAACTGCATGGAGAAATGAAACAGGCAACACTGTTACCAGACAGAGACCCATATCAGGCTATCCTTGTTTAAATGATACACTGAAGACCCAATAATTTGATCTGATTTGCATTTTCCAGAGATTCACACATAAGTCTGAACATCAAAGTTTTCTTATTTCCCCGCTGGGCAGTGAGGGAGAGGTAGCCATGCTGTCAGTTGTTCCAGAGGTCCACAGTGATATGGACAGTTCTGCCTTGTGCTCTGGAGAACACAGTCTTGACCAGCACCACTACAGAGTAATGCATGGCAGGCAATACTTGCAAGCTCATGGTTCCCTATGAAGGGACTGAGTGCCAGGGAGCCAGGTGGTGCAGCAGCTGTCAAAAGGATATGCCGTCCACAAGGGAGAAGGGTTGGTCATTCATGGCAATCATCTCATGATGGGGCAGGTAAATTGCTCCCTGATTCCTTCCTCTTGCCCTTTTGGGTGGTGCTGTCACTGTCCCTGGGAGCATGACCTCATGGAGAGTGGCCTGCCTTGAGGTCCCGACTATGGCACCCTGTGCGTGGGAAATCTTTCTTGGAGGGTTCTTCTGCTCCCCTCCACTTGTCCCTGTTGAGTGGAATCATAGACTCATAGAGTTGAAAGGGACCTCCAGGGTCAGCTAGTCCAACTCCCTGCACAATGCAGGAAACTCACAAATACCCCCCCCCCCTAAATTCACAGGATCTTCATTGCTGTCAGATGGCCATCAATGTCAAATGGAATTGGGCCTCTTCTTCCTCCCACTGCCCACCAATCCTTCCTCTAGTGGCAACAAAGTGGGGTATGCCCAGGGCCGGCACATGGGAGTAGGCTAAGTAGGCTCTCCCTGCACCTGCCGCCTCCCTGCACCTGATGCCACCCACCTCCCCTCACCCCCGCCTGCCTCTCCACGCTCGCCAACTCCCCTTGCCCCCACCCACCTCTCCTCACCCCTGCCAGCCTCTCTGCACTTGCTGCCACCTCTCCTTGTCCCCGCCCACCTCTCCTCACCCCTGTCCACCTCTCCACACTCGCCGCTGTCGGCCTCCCCTTGCCCCATCCACCTCTCCACACTCACTGCCACCTCTCCTCACCTGCTGCAACCTCCCTACAATCAAAGATGCTTCCTGTGAGCTGGCTTGCCTGTGCTTCAAAGGAAGCCAGCAGGCTCCCTTTGAAGCAGGGGAGGGCCGTGCGTGCAGCCCGATGACGTCACTTCTGAGCGTGCAGCAACTCAGTAGGGGGGCAGCAGAAAGGGCCTTGACCTAGGGGTGCAGACCCCCTAGCACCAGGCCTGGGTGTGCCCTTCACAGGTGCCTGTGAAGAATGGAGGAAGAAAGCTTTTGGGTGTTTGTGCCCCTGCAGACATGGATGCTCTGCCTCAGAGAGATCACTGGAGATGGTGCAGAAATATTTCCACAGGTCGGAGCGGAAATGGGGTTATATGATTTGAGCTGGTTGGACTACACACTGCTGCTTTCTGGCACTAGGCTGGGAGGCTCAAGAGAGGGGTGTATTTGGGGCAGCAGGAACAGCAAGTTTAAATGATCAGTGCCAGTTTGTCTTCACTCATGAACCGCTACGGTCCATGATAAAAGAGAAAACATGACAATTCATGATGGCAGAGCCTCCACAGACATCACTTCATGGACTAGCAAAAATTCATGATGAATTTTTGTTTGTGTGCCAGTTCATGCCCATGCCTACCCACAACACCAATTCATCACAGCATTTTTTCTGTCATGGATTATTCTCATTGCTGCTAAATATAATTGATGGAGCAACTCATAAAGACAAAGGCAAAAGGCAGATAGATGAAGGTTGAAGAATGAATTCATTTTTAATTATAGCTTATTGGCCATTCTAGCCAACTACAGATACAATTATTTTGGACAACTTAAAAACTGGACATTGTTCCAAGGTCACCATTCCACATCACTGCTGAAGTACTGACACACATAATGACAAAATGCCCCCAATTTTCATTGCTTGAGTTATTTGATGCTGAATAGTAGAAAGAACCCCCATGGTCTGCTACTCAAGTCCTTCATGTAATAAAAGAATTAAAATTAAAATTTAATCAAACCTCATGAATGTGCAATGAGATTCTACATTAACTTAACTGGAGGGTTTTTTTCTAAAATTAACCAAATATTTCAGAATTGGTGTTGCAGTGACAAAACACATCGGTAATTAGAATATTGGTAAAATGTTGCTAACATGGTTAACAGATACCCTTTATCTCCTTTACTGTTTTCATATCCCAATATTATCTGTATTTTTACAAGTCATTTTTGAAACAAACTTTGTGGCTATGTACTCCCAAATTATATACATTTTTCCTGATTTCTATAGAACCGATGCATATGTTTGTAGGCTGAGAGTGTAGTATTAGTAGTATTAGTTCAAGTTGGAAGAGATGCTATAGAATCACAGGGAGAGGAAGTTTAACTACGCCCCGCCCCCCCATTTCTTCATGATGCTATAAGGTCTTAGAAACTTGAACAGGTCATTTTCCCATCTCCCTTTGTTTTCCTGGGCTTTTCTTTAAGGAACTTTTATCTACTGTCAGCATTTCCAATATTGGTCAATATTGTCCAAACAGTGCCTGGCAGGATGCTTCTGGGACTCCCCCATGGCCCCACCCCCTGAAGAGAGCCCCAAACCCCAGCACACCCCCACCAGCCCATGGCAGCCAGAAGCATTCCCTGCTTACCTGGAGCCCAGCAGGCCTGAAGAGGAAGCAGCTGAGTCCATTGGCTAGTGGCAGGGTGGAAAAGAGACCCTGGGGCCAGCCTGCTTCAGCTCTGACAGAGAGGGGCAGGCCAGGCCAGGACACCATGGTGAGCACCCAGCCACCTGGAGGTTGGCAGGTGAGGTGATGAGCTCCAAAGTGCTACAGTTTGGCCAGGATGCCCTGCAGGCAGCCAATGCCACAGCCTCCTTTGGCAAGGCTGGCCCACTGAGGCCAGAAGTGGAGCAATGTGTGGCCATTGAGCAAGGAGGCCAGGCTGGCAGGTCAATAGCCAGAGAAGGCCCCAATGGTACTCCAGATGGGGCTGGGCATCCCAGCTGAAAAGGGGAGGCAGGGCTTGAGACAGGGGTCAATAGGGGGATGTGGGAACCTGGGAGGGGCATAAAAAGAGGCCTAGTAAGGTCATTGAGGAGGCTGTCAGCTGGAAGACTAGGCTGTACACGAAGAGAGGGAGCCAGCCCCAGCAAAGGTGGAGGAACCACCTGGGTGACATCAATCTGGTCCCTGCCCCATCTGAGACCTCTGGCCAAGGGAAGAAGATCCCTCCAGGGACAAAGGGGATGACAGTCACTGGAGGTGGAGCCTCAGCAGAGGACCTGTGGCATGACAAATATATATGCTCTGTCACCAGTTATTTAGTTAATTTGAAAACTAATTTTTGCAGTACTCAGAGAATCTCCTGAGTATGCTGAAATCCGCAACTTGGCTGCAAGTGGCCCCAGTAGCTCCAGTGCAGACTTCATTTTAGAGGTGGTGCCTCCCAAAGGTAACTTGGTGGGCATAGATGAAATTCCCAAACTCCATGCCACTCAACTCAGGAGCATGCTGCAGAAACTTCCATTTCTGTAGTTAACTCATGAGCAGCTGCCATCAGGAGTGCAAGTGGGTTATCTCATTATCTCCCTTTGATTCAGAAAGATTTTGCTGGATGGAATTTCCTTCCCTGCTGATATTACTGACTGCAATGTTTCTCTGGTTCTTTGGAGATGCCAGGCCATTGTGATTCCACACTGGAAGCTGTTCAAAGGGTGGCTGCTGTTGAATATTAGTTAGCAGGCAGGCCTAGTTGAATCGTGCAAGTCAGGTACCAAGTCATTCAATGGTTGCTGCAAAGCCCATGCCTGGCTCTGATGAGTCTTTCTCAAAGGTCAAAAAGCCCTGGACACAGCCTGGCCCCATCCCCCTGCCCTTTACTGACAGAATGCTGTAGCTGCCTAGCAACAGCCACTGAAGGCCTCCATTTGTTAAAGCTACAGGCATTCCCTTTATGAACTGGGTTCTTTTAAATCCCTCCCCCCCATATTATTTTAGATTTCAGATTTTTATGCAAACCTGGGGTGTTTATCAGGTTTGTAGAAAGACATGTCTTGCCTTGTCTTGCCTGCTTATGGCTACAAATGTACTTGTGGATTTGACCAATTTAGCTGTTGGAATACGTAAATAGGAACCCATAAGTAACCTGTGGAAAGAGTGCAACTCTTCCCCTCTGTGTCTTTCCATTTCCCCCTTCTCTAATGACTTCATTCATTCATTCATTCATTCATTCATTCATTCATTCATATTTTTAAACTGCCCTTCCCTGTGGGACAGGCATCAATATAAAAATATGCATACTAAAATCATAATTAGAACCCATCATATAAATACAATAGCAATAACCTAAACCAATAAGATGGTGATGGAACTGCCAGAAATACGCTGCTGTCTTGTGGGTGGGAGGATGAGGCAAGTGAAACAGGAGTGCCAACCAGGCTGTCTTCAACCAAATACCTGGTGGGACACTTATGCATTGCATGCCCTAGGAACTGCATTAAATCCCGCAGGGCACAGATGTTATCTGGGAGCGAGTTCCATCAGGTTGAGGCTGAGGCCAAAAATGCCCTGGTCTGAGTTGAGGATAGCTAGATGTCTCTCAGGCCGAGACCCACCAGCAGGTTCTTATAGACCTAATGTAATGCTCTTTGTGGGGGTATACCAGAAGACATGGTCCCAAAGATGCATGGATCCATGACCACTAAGGGCCACTTCACATTCTTTCTCATCTCCTTCCCTTCAGTCAGTCTTCCCCATCTCTCTCCACCATTCTTTTCTCTGTCAATCTTCCTGTCAATACTCCATCAATCTTCTTTCAACCTGCCAATGTGCCCTTCTCTCTTTTGCCCCACCCCTTCTCTGTCAATCTTCCCCCCTTCTCTATCAACCTATTCCCTCTCTACTTCTCCCCCTCTTTCTCCCCTCCTATCTGTCTACCTGTCCCTCTTTTTCCCCCATCCCTAGTCTGTCAATCTTTTCTTCCCCTTTTTTTCAAGCTCCCCATCTATTTTCCTCCTCCCCTTCTCTGACAATTCCCCCTCTTTCCTTTCCTCTCCCCTTATCTGAAAACCTATCACCTCTCTTTTGCCCTAACCTTCCAATCAATCTTCCCCTCCCCTTCTTTGTCAATTTACCCTAAAATATTTGTCTCCCCTCCCATTCTCTTTCTTCCCCCTTCAACCTCTCGTCGACATTCCCTCCATCTCTCTTTCCCTTCTCTTACTGGCTGCAGCAGCTGTGGTTTCTGGAAGCTCTCTGTGCCCAGTGTGGCTCCTCTGTCACTAAGGTTGTCATAGCTCCAGGTCTCACAGTGAAGCCACAGTGGCAGCTATAGTGTCAAGGAGGTGATCTAGAGCCAGGGCAGCTCCTGACATCTGCCTCTGTGGCTGGGCACAGAGCAGCTCCCAGCGTCCAATTGCACCTCAGCTGAGCCAGGAGTGGCTCCCATACACCAACATTGTGACCTGTGAAGAAGAAAGGCAAACCTCCAATGCATTTTAAAAGATTTTTCTGCAACCTTAGGAGGTCCCCAAGTTTGCAGGAAATGTGTTTAGTGTTATTGTGGCCCCAATCACTGGATTCAGACATCCGCAGATGTGAGCCATACTGGAAAAATAGATTTATAGATTATTATTGGTTTAAAATGTTTGTGTTTTCCTTTCCACCCAACTTTATCCCCTACAAATAAAAGAACAAATGATAAAGTGATGAAATGTGAAATGCCCCTGCTGCCCAAGAGCTGCAACAAGTCAATAATACCTATGAAAAACAAAAAGATATCCATGCAAGGTCTGGACGAGATTAATAATGGACTATCATAGTGTGTGAATTAGAGAACAAGTCCTCAAAGTGGAGGGATGTGTAATGACAGAAGACTGATGTGTTGCCTAGTTACCCTTATGCATTAGTGAGTGCTGTCAGCTAAAATACATTACACCAGGAAATGATAGAATTAGGGGAGTAGGCAGAAGCTCAGATGTTACACAATCTGGCCCTCCAGTAGCATGAGAAGAAAAACACCGCATATAAAAGCTGGTTTTTAAGGGGTAATAACTACCAGTTACTGTCTTATGAGATGCCTCTGCTCATTGTGTTTTGTTCTACAGTGTTAGATTTGTTTATTGCAAGAGAACATCCTAGACTATCACCTTCAGAATGCTTCAGCAAATGTAATCATTTCAATAACCTGTGTGCAAAGTGCTTTTTGACATTTACTTCCAAGTAGAATGAGCATTGAACTGAAGAGATTCTTCAGAGAGAGTGAGGGATCACAATATTTTAAAACTAACTCACATTCATGATTGATTGGTTCAATTTAGGTTGAAGAGGAGGAAGCAAGAGATATGTAGAAACATATTCAAGGAGAATATATGTTCTTCCAAGAGGGGAAAATGTTAATTTTGCTTAATTGCAAAATGGAGTAAATAGTACTAAATTGTTACTTACAGGTCCAGGCACAATAATCTGGAAATATTGGTCAATGAGCAAATCCAAGGAAACCCACAGAAGGATCAGGTAAAATGTTCCAGACCAAAGATTCACAGCAATCAACATTGCATGACATGAAACCCGCGGAATATATCTCTCTGAGGATTCAGGTTCAAACATATGCATAATTGGTTTTTACATTACTCCACATCTCAATAGTTACAGGTGGGTAGCTATGTTGGTCTGCAGTAGATGATTTGCATCCAGTAGCACCTTAAAGGCCAACAAGTTTCCAGGTTTCATCAGATGAAGGAAGCTTTGACCAGGGTTTGGAAGTAGCCAGGATTTGGAAGTTTGGGGGACATTTACATTTTTGAGGGGCACTGATGCACCCCACAGCGTCCCTCTAGTTGCTTTCCCTCTCCGACACCCTCCCCACCAAGGAAGGCAGGAGGAGTGACAGGCAGGGCTGGCCCTAGCCCTTCTGGCTAGGCAGCACAGCTCCACCCCAGTCACCAGACCTGCTGCCTACTTGCAAGTAGCCCCATGCCTGCCACCTACTCACGAGTAGCCCCATGAGTAGGCAGCAGGCATGGGGCTTTTTGCAAGTAGGTGTCAGGGTGCAAGGCTACTTGTGGGAAGGGACAGCAGAGGAGGGGGAGAGGCAGACAGCAGAGGCTAGGAGCAGTGGCAGCGATCGGGGCTGGGAGGGAGGGGAAGAGGTGAGGAGAAGCGGCAGCAATCAGGGCAAAAGCAGCCTCCCACCTCCCCACCCTAGTTAAAGGGCCCGACAATCAGCGGCTTTGCGAGCTCTTTAACTAGCAAGGGGGCTGGGGCTGCTTCTGCCTCCAGCCCTGGACACTATTTTAATGGCGGGGAAGGGAGGGTGGTGGCAAGGGGCAGGCAAGTAAGAGCTTTCCTTCCCACCTCTCCCTGCTGCTTTCCCCACCACCACCCTCCCTTCCTTCCCCACCTTTAAAATAGCATGCAGGGCTGGAGGCAGAAGCAGCCCCAGCCCCAGCCCCCCTGCTAGTTAAAGGGCCCATGAAACAGCTGATCATTGGGCCCTTTAACTGGGGCAGGGAGGTGGGGGGCTGCTTTTGCTCAGGCTGGCACACGCTATTTTAATGGTGGGAAAGGGAGGGAAAAGAAGATCTTTCTCTTCCTTCCCTGTCACTCTCGTCACCACCCTCCTTTCCCTCTCCACCACTAAAACAGCCAGCGGAGCCAGCAGCAAAAGCAGCCCCCAGCTCCCTCCACCAGTTAAAGGGCCCGCAAAACAGCTGATCAGTGGGCCCTTTAACTCCAGGGAGAGGCTAAGACTGCTTCTGCCCCTGGCCCACCTAATCGCTCGCAGGGCCAGTGGCAGCCCGTGGAATCATGGCAGAGGCCCTGGGGGCTGGTTTGGGCCTCCAGTTAGGGGACCTTGCCCAGAGGTTGGAGGCTGTGCCCCTACAGGCCCCCTCATAGCTATGGGCCTGGCTTTGACTCTTATGGTCCTTCAGGGCTTTTTTTGAGCAGGAATGCACAGGAATGTAGTTCCAGCTGGCTTGGTGTCATGGGGTGCGGCCTAATATGCAAATGAGTTCCTACAGGGCCTTTCTACCAAAAAGCCCTGTGTGGAACAATGGTGATGGCATGGGGTGTTACCTAATATGCAAATGAATTCCTGCTGGGCTTTTTCTACAAAAAAGGCCCTTTTTCAAAATAACCTACAATATGAATTGTGGTTCCAGAATCATGAACTGGATACAAGACATTCAAAATAGCAGGCAAAGATTATAATAAATGGACTTTTAACAGACAGTTTTGAAATAGAAAAGGATACACATCATGGATGTTCATTATCTCCATTCTTATTTATACTTGCAATGGAGGTGTTGGCCTCCATGATAAGATCCAAACAACATAGGACTGAGAGTCAATGAAATTTAGAAGCTATGCAAATGATGTTGTCTTAACAATCAAAGACCCCCATACTTCATCATCATATACTGTATAATTGAACAGACTGAGGAGTTTGGACCCTTTTGAGGATACAGAATTAATAGGGAAAAAAATAAAACAATCACAAAATTTTTAACACAAAAAGAAGATGCTGTTAAGAGAATCACAGAATATGAAACCACAGTAAAGACAGTTAAGTATTTGGATATATATCTGTCTGGACAAAATGAAACACAGTTTAAGAACAATTACAAAAATACAATAACAAAAATATGAGACTTGACAAAATTGTCTAAACTAAAAGTATCATGGCTGGAAAGAATATCCACAGTAAAAATAAATATGCTGCCAAAATTGAATTTTCTTTTTCAGATGCTACCAATTTCTATACAAGAAAACATTCTGATGGACCAGCAGAAACAAATAAATGCATTTATTTGGAATGGCAAAAAACCAAGGATTATATTTAAAGTGTTGCAAGATTGCGGGGGGAGGGGCAGAATTGGCAGTTCCTAATATTACTATACACCATCAAGCAGTTAAACCAGTTTGGCGTAGTGGTTAAGTGCATGGAATCTTATCTGGGAGAACCGGGTTTGATTTCCCACTCCTCCACTTGCACCTGCTGGAATGGCCTTGGGTTAGCCATAGCTATCTCAGAGGTTGTCCTTGAAAGGGCAGCTGCTTGAGAGCCCTCTCAGCCCTACCCACCTCACAAGGTGTCTGTTATGGGGGGAGAAGATATAGGAGATTGTAAGTGGTTCCAAGAGGACCTGCGTGATCCGGTGCCCCCTGGTGGGTCGTTAGATGAACTTGTGGAAGACTGTTATCCCCGACTCTCCACTGCCATCGACGACATCGCCCCCCAGCACCCTCTACGCTGCCGTACCAAAGCAGCTCCCTGTAGTCCCTGGACCTGCTAAGGATAAAATGGCAGCTTAGATTGTTAGAGAGACTGCAGCAGCGTGCTCGTGATGAAGAGTCCAAAACCTCTTATAGAACGCTTATGAAAGTCTATGAGAAGGCTGTGAAGGCTGCTAATAAAACTTTCTATGCGACCTCCATAGAGTCTGCAAAGTTGCGCCCAGCCCAATTATTTAGAATGAATCGGTCTCTGACAACTTTGCCATCGAGCAATCAAAAAGACAGAGAATTGGATATTGACTCTGAGGCTTTTGCGACATATTTTGCAGATAAAATCTTGACTCTCCACCAGGACCTCCCAGCCATGGTTGATACAGTATGTGAACTGGAAGCCCCTTGGCTGTCGGATGGTCCAGCATTGGACCCCTTCAACTCACATTGGAGGATGTTGACAGGATCCTAGCTGCAGTGAAATCTACCACCTGCCCCCTGGATCCCTGACCATCCTGGCTTGTGAAGGCTTGCCAGGATGGTACTAGGGACTCTCTGGATGATATTGTTAATCTGTCCCTGACAAGTGAGACATTCCCAGAGATGCTAAAGGAGGCTGTAATTCGCCCGCTTTTGAAAAAACCTTCGCTAGACCCTAGTGTGCTAGTTAACTACCGCCCAGTTTCTAACTTGCCGTTTCTGGGAAAGGTAGTTGAGAAAGTGGTAGCGAAGCAGCTGCAGGTTTTCCTGGATGAAACATCTGCCCTGGACTCATTCCAGTCCAGTTTCCGCCCAGGCCATGGGACAGAGATGGTGCTAGTCACCCTCACAGATGACCTAAGAAGGCATCAGGACCGGCAGGTAAGCATTGCTGATTCTTCTTGACCTATCAGCAGCACTTGACACAGTCAACTATGACCTACTGACCCACTGCCTTGCTGTTACCGGTGTGTGGGGGGTGGGGCCTTATAATGGTTTTCCTCCTTCCTCTGGGGACAGGGACAAAGGGTGATACTTGGCAAGCAGACCTCCCTTATATGTGGAATGCTACAGGGAGCTATTAACACCTATATGCGCTCCCTTGCCCAGATTGTGCAAGGCTTTGTGTTGGGTTGTTACCAGTATGCTGATGACACCCAACTCCATCTGTTGATGGATGGTAGACCATCTTCTGACCCTGAACAGCTGTCGAAGGCATTAGGAGCTGTGGCTGGATGGCTACAGCAGAGTCGACTGAAGTTAAATCCAACTAAGATGGAGGTCCTGTACCTGAATCGAGGGGGTGTGATTCATGCATCCAGCTCCCAGCTCTGGACAGGGCCATTTTGGTACCAGCTCAGCAGGTGAAGAGTCTGGGAGTGATTCTGGATGCCTCCCTTTCCATGGAGGTCCAGGTCACAACAGCTGCATGGTCTGCCTTCTTCCACCTATGGCAGATCAGGCAACTAGCACCATACCTATCCTCCCAAGATTTGGCTACAGTGATCCATGCAATGGTCACTTCCAGGCTGGATTACTGTAACTCGCTCTATGCTGGCTTGTTCCTGAAACTGATTTGGAAACTGCAGCGGGTGCAGAATGCGGCAGCTCGCCTGCTGACTGCATCACCTATACAGGTGAGCATATGGCCAGCGCTCCGCAACCTGCACTGGCTGCCTATAGCATATCAGATCCATTTCAAGGTGTTAGTTTTGACTTTTAAAGCCTTACGCAGCCTGTGACCAACATACCTACAAGACCATCTCCTTCCATATATGCCCCGGAGGTCGCTTCGTTCGGCCTCCCAGGATCATCTGACAGTCCCTGACCCAAGGGATGCCCATCTTGCCTCTACCAGGTCCAGGACTTTCTCGGTCCTGGCCCCAACCTGGTGGAATCAGCTCCCAATAGAAATCCGGGCGCTACCTGGCCTACTGGCCTTTTGTAGGGCCTGTAAAATGGAGCTGTTCCGCCAGGTCTTTGAATGAGGCAGCAGGCATCCATCTATTAGATCGGTTGGCCTCTACCTACACCTTTATGGCCCACTGCATCACTGTATTGTGGATCTATACCATCTTGCTCATATCACCTTGCTGAACTAACTTACTGCACTTACTGAATGTTGAATTTGTTTTTTATTATGATTTTAACTTAATGTGATTTTAATTTAAATTGTTGTACTCTGTTCTGAGCCCTCCAAAAGGGGGAAGGGGTGGAATAGAAATAAAATAATAATAATAATAATACAGACTCTGGGATCCTTAAGAAAAAAAAATCAGCCCCATGACATCTTTATAATGTCACCAATATATGCATATCATAATAAACATGAGAGAAGAAATAATGATTTCTTAACTTACAAAGATATGATAAACACCAAAGGTGAAATCAAATCTTGGCAAACCTTCCTTCAAGAAGGAAAGAAGATACAATGGCTAGTTTACCTTCAATCAATCTCCAGACTTAAGAAAGATGTTTTTACAGAAAGAGGAGTAAGAAATTTGACTGAATTTGAAAAAATATTTGCACAACATAAAGACCATTTGCTAGGATGGCTTTACAAATTATTACTCCAACAAGATACAGTGACAGAACAAATTAAATATGCATGATGAAATGGATGCAGAATGTTGACAAAGAGATATCCCTTTCACACTGAGAAAATCTATGCATAAAAGGTATTAAATTTACAGCCTGTCAGGCCTTAAGAAAAAATTGGTGCAAGATGTTCTTCCAATGTTATTTTACTCCAATTGATATTCACAAGATGGATAAGAACTGTAAAGAAACTTACTGGAGATGCAAAGAAGTAGAAAGCACGTTTTTACCACATGTGGTGGTTTTGCAAAAAAACAACAACATTAATACTGGATTGAAATTTGCGCATTCAGAAAATTCTTAATATTAAATTCCCATTGAATCCAGAGACAATGTTATTGGGAACGATTACTCAAATATATGTTAACAGCTGCAAGAATACAGTTTGCATCTATTCAGAAGACAGAAAATTGTCCAATAAAAGAAGCCTAGTGTGACAAATTTGCTGAATAGTCTGTAATGGAAAATTAATAAACCCAGTAAATAGAAGACCAATTGAAGAATTTCAGTAGAAATGGAAAGCATATTACTCAAATTATAGTCAAGTTTAATAACGGATTGTAGTGATTCTGACCCAGAAATCACTAGACTTTGGTTCTGAAGTCTGATTCTAAAACTTTGGCCAAGAGGCTTTTCTTCTTTAAGATTCCAGCTAGGCCTATTGACTGCAAAACAAATGTCTGTGTTCCCAGAGATAATTGAAATGGAATGTGGCCTTCCGAACTGCTTGCACCTGTAGGAGTTGGTACCATCTTACCAGCTAGTCCCTCCATTAAGAGATCCTTTCAGTTGAAGATGTGAGAACCAAGGCCACTCTTAAATCATGTAAATTGTATATAGCAACTAATTAAGGATTTACATCACCTGCTTGATTCTGATTGGCTACTAAGGGCCCCAGTGACTAATCAGACCCATGCATAAGTTTAGCTATGCTGGGTTTGTTGAATGACTCTTGACTCGCTCAGGTTAGAGACACTTTAGTCGAGTCAAGTTTAGTTTAATGCGGTCAGAGACCCATCCAAAAAAAAAGAAAATAGGTAACAAGTGGCATTAAAAAAACAAACAAACAAACAAACCAAGGAATACAATTGAACTTGAGCACAATACAAAATATTATACATAAAAATTTCAGTTCCATTTCTAGGTATAAAACACTTCTAGTTATAAAACATAAAATTAAAATATTTCATAGACATTTAAATGTTTTTATCCATTAGTTGTTTACGGAGTCTCATGGCTTGTACAGCAAACATTGCAGCCTTCATAATAATTTCCTGGTTCCTATCCGCTAAAATCTTATCTAGATAAAAGCTAAAATCTCTCCCTGGGAACTGGTCACAAATAGGAGCAATGTAAATCAAACGAATGT
Organism: Heteronotia binoei; assembly: GCF_032191835.1. Lineage (NCBI taxonomy): Eukaryota > Metazoa > Chordata > Lepidosauria > Squamata > Gekkonidae > Heteronotia > Heteronotia binoei. The sequence continues at coordinate 94,429,370 of NC_083229.1, forward strand.
TCTGATAAAGTTTACATTCAAAGAGAATGTGCTCTCTCGTCTCTATCCTCCCATCTCCGCAGATATATAACCTTTCCTCATAGGGGCGCCTTTTGTATTTACCTTCTGTGACCGCTGAAGGGAACATATTCGCTTTCATGAGTGTGAAGGCTCTTCTATAATCTGGTTTATCTAAATTCTGCAAGCATGGCATCAGAACTATTCGATTCAGGTTTCCTGTGCCTGAAGGATAACATGTAATCTTTAGTCTTCACTCTGTGACCAGATGGCCTAAACCTCTGATGCTCCATCATGTCAGTGGTATCTAGCCATCAAGACTCTGTGTCTGGCTGAATACTTGGGAATATGTTGTGCACTGCCCTCAGGCCTGCCTACTTGAACTCTGAGTAACTATGTACTACTGTGTTATTTAGTCTGGTGAAGAATAGGCCTTTTGTTTTCTGTCCCCTTCCTACAAGTCTTATATTTTATTATATTGCACACAAATGAATCATTTATTTTTATTAAGCTGTTGAGAAGTCTTTGGTCTTTTAAGTGACAAAACTAAGTTCATTGACCTGACTGCTTGCCCAAGGTTTAAGTAGTTTTTCTGACTTTCAGTGTTGCAAGACAACCTTACAGGGCTGGTGTTACTGTTAGTCTCCCAGAAAGACTTGAAGGTTGACTCTGCCTTCATTGCTGTTGGGAATTTAGCCTCAGAGCCTGGTGGCTGCTTCCTTTGACCTACAGGAAGGGTTTAGCTTTCCTGCAGGGCTTGGATAACTCTTGTTTTAACCCATGACTGGGATGCTGTAGTTTAAAAGTGATTTGGGACAATAGGCCCCCACTTCCAGGACACTGATTATTAGTCTGTATTATTTGATGAAAAAAATGGCACTTCTGGAATAATCAGAGGGGGGGGGAATTATATTCACTATTAATGTATAATTTTAATAGTTATGTATATATGTTATACCTCAATATATCTGTCTAATAATATTAAGAAGCAACAGGGTTTTTTGTTAAAAAAAGCCCAGCAGGAACTCATTTGCATATCAGGCCACACCCCCTGACATCACCAGATGTGACATCACCCTTTCAGTAGGTTACTTTCTACATATTGACACAGAACAGTACAGTGCCATCAGCTGCATTTCATGGATGTGTGTTCTCACACAGTCAAATGAAATGTCTCGTCCCCACAAAAAAACATGGCTAGAGAGAGAGCCACATGTGGCAGAGTGAGCAGTGGCTGGCTCAGCTTCTCCTGGGAGGGTGCACTCATGGATGGCTCCGCATCTCTAGCTCTCTTCACAAGCCCATTGAAGGCTGGAGTTGATAGAGAGGACAAAACATGCGGTGTGGGAGCGCATGGCTGCCTAGTGCCTCCCTCTACCAGATAACTTTTTTTTTTTGAGCCAGAGCCCTGGCCAAGCCAGCCAGAACTGTGTTCATGTGCATTCCTGCTTTAAAAAAAAGTCATGTAAGCAATATGCAGCATATATTTTAAGAAAAAAAGAATCATATATGTTACTTTAAAATCCTTATTTTAATTTGTTCATAATTTGACATGTTTTGGTGTGTTTTTTTAATCTAATTTCTTAAGAAAAGAATAGTGACACAGGAATTATTGTTGAGAAATTAATTTGAAAAGTTATACTTTTGTTATGTGTACTGTGTTCTCAGCAATGACTTTCTGATTTCGATATCACCCTTTCTTTGGTATCCTACTACCATGATGATGGTGGTGGTGATGACAACAACAACAAGGTTGTTACAAAAAAAAGCCCTTATAACCTGGAAATGTTGTTTGCACTATTGGCCTTTAATCTTCCCCTTCATTCCTCTTTGAATATTTGTGTGCGCGCATGAACTGACAGTGAAACATGCATTACACCTAGGATACTGGAAGCATGATATTAATCTAATATTTATTTCATCTGTGATACTTACAATGACAAAATTGAGTAATGTACTTGATGCTGCTGATTTATTCATATATGTATCACCAATGTGCATGCTGCATGACAAGAGTACTATAAGACAGATCTCTACCTAGATGTGCTTACAGTCAAACATTTTACATGAGAAGACAACAAAGGGCAGGGAGGAAAATGCAAGTAGACAAACAGGGAGACAATACACAATCATCCACATTTATAATTGCCTTACTTAAAGTGGGAAAGGGTTACTAAGAAGCTGTGTCAAAGGTATCATGGAAAATTTAAATGGTGGTGGCTTATTTTATATTATATTATGAGAGCTAGTTTTGTGTAGTGGTTAAGTGCATGGACTCTTTATCTGGGAGAACCAGGTTTGATTCCCTACTCCTCCATATGCACCTGTTGATGTGACCTTGAGTCAGTCACAAGTTCTCACCGAGAACTTGAGAGAACTTCCTCTCAAGACCAGTGTCTGTTAGAGCTCTCTCAACTTCACCTACTCACAGGGTGTCCGTTGTAGGGAGGGAAAGGGAAAAGAGATTGTAAACCACTCTGAGACTCCTTTGGGTCATGAAGGGTGGGGTATAAATCCAATCTCCTCCTCCTCGTCTTCTTTGTATATGCAAGTTACCAAGCAATGAGGTTGCGTGTGCATGTGGGAATCAGTGCTAATCATAAAGGCTTATAAATTGCCCTACATCCCTCTTTTTTCAACAGGTGAGCCATCTTATTTGTTGTAACCGATGCCATTCTCTTACACTTCTTTGGCTGCATCTTTCTGCAGTCTCCATTCACACATAATAATTAGTACTGATGAATGTGATTAGACTGTGCAGCTGCCACTGCAAATGAAGGTGCTTCTATTTTATTCTAGTTTTTGCTATCATTTTCTAATGACAAGCTATTTCCCATAATTAGATTATTGTTTACTTTGGTTGCTGAAATGGAGTGGTTTTCCTCTACCTTCAGGTCTGTCTGTGCAGACCCACATGGTTTTTGCCATCTGTTCTTTTCATGTGGTCATAAAAGATCGTTTGTGAAATTGTCTTTCCTGTAGTAGCACTCCTAAGAAAATCTTTGGTTTTCTACAAGCAAAAATGCATTTTTTTTCTTTTTCAGTTGCATTGGAAAATGTATTATTTCAAGTAGTTCTCTTCATTCATCATCTTTTTTATTATTAATGAGCTGCCATGTTCATAATAGCAAAAATAGAATGTTAATGATTTCTTAGTAAAAGTGACAAACATCCCCCTAAGTAAGATTTACGATAAATCCCATCTCACTTTTTATTATACTTGGGAACTCTTAACATTTTACCTGTTATACTGACACAATAAACCATGGCCGCAGACTCACCAGGAGCCCATTTTGCAACTGGACTACAAGGGAATCAGATGTTCACTCTGTAGCATCTCCCAGTGACTGCAGGATACAGTTTGGATTGTTTCTGTGTGGCCAGCCAATCATGGCAGCTGGAACCTTGCTTCCTACTGGGTGGGGCTTGGAATGAGACAAAAGTTGCAGGCTTTTTGGACCTCTCCTTCCCTATTGAAAGTGCCTGGTCTTATCTCCTTCACTACGCTGTTTGCTAAGCATGCAGGAAGCAAAGCTTATTCCCTGCTTGATTCAGACCACATGGCTGGATTCCGAGAGGATCAGCTCCATCTAAGACTTAGGCTTTTTCCTGCTGCAACTTAGGGCTGATTCCTTTTGATCATCAGACTGAGGCACTAAAGGACTTTATGGGGCGTTTTCGCACTGACCTTAATCAGCAGCGACGCCCCTCTTCACCGCGCAGGATCGGCGCGGATTTTGCACTAATTGCCGCAGAGCACCCGGAAGAGCCGGAAAGTCCCGCGGCTTTTGCGGCGCAAACGGAAACCGCCAAAACCCAGTTTTTCTATTAAACAGACAGTCTCCTGTTTGAGTGTTAAAGGGGGGATTGGGGGCATCCAGGTCATGGCTGGGATTGCTAGTTAATGTATTATTTGGGTTCATGGGCTTTGTATTTTCTCTGAGGTCTGCGAGCTTAATAGAGTTTTGGGCACTGGGGCTTTCTGGGTGTTTAGGTTGGTAATTGGATTGGCGCAGCAGTGCTTCTTAAAATAATATTATAAAGTAGTGTAAATTGAGTTAAATATTTAGTGAAAGTTAATTTTTTTAAAAGCCTTGGGGGTTTAGTAATTAGTTAGTTCTGCTGTGGCTCTTGAAATAATACCAGTCTAAATGTCAGTATAAATTGAGATAGATACTTAGCCAAGTTTAGACAAATAAATAAAAGAAGTCCTACTGTCAGCATTGTGGGCTCAGGTAAGTGGTTGCGTTATTGTTGTTTTTCTGGTCCAATAGACACCCCCCCCAAAAAAAATGCAGAGAAAAAAAAGCAGCAACAAAGCAACAACAAAAAAAGCTCTTTTGGTTGGTCTCTTTAAACTGGATTGCCTAACAAAGCCTGCAAAGCAGCTGATCCTGCAGGTAGAGATCTTTCCAATCTAATCCTCCCCACAGGCACAGTTTTCCTCTGGACTGCCTAATTTATATAGGATTGCCCAACAGAGCCTACAAAGCAGCTGATCCTGCAAGGAGAACTTTCCCCTCAGGCCCAGCTGGGGCTCTGCCAGGCTGCCTGGTTTAAACCAGACTGCCCAACAGAGCCCACAAAGCAGGTGATTCTGGGGGGATATTTTTTGATTCTCCCAAAAACTCCCAGATACATTTCAGATGCCAAAATATGAAGAAGAAGAAGAAGAAGAAGAAGAAGAAGAAGAAGAAGAAGAAGAAGAAGAAGAAGAAGAAGAAGAAGAAGAAGAGATGACAATGATGATGATATTGGATTTATATCCCACCCTATAGTCTGAATCTCAGAGCAGTCACAATCTCCTTTACCTCCCCCCCACCACAACAGACACCCTTTGAGGTAGGTTGGACTGAAAGAGCTCTTATGGCAGCTGCCCTTTCAAGAACAACTCCTGCAAAATCTATGGCTGACCCAAAGCCATTCCAGACATTCTTATATCCATCTTCAAGAAGGGTCCATTTCTTGTGTATCTTCTTTTTAGTTTTTTTTCAGAACACTGGATGATTGTTTGGATCACAGGCCATAGCAACGTGCACTGGTCCAACTGTTATGCATTGTCTTCAGAATGGAGAGCCTTGTTGAGCCTTCACGACCAGCTGTGGATTCACTGGTTAGAGGAATGCATTTGGAACGCCTTCTTGCCAACTGTTCAAAGTGCTGTGGCTTCCTCAGGCCTTCTGATGCCATTGTGATTCAAATGGGAGAGAATGATCTACCACAGACTCAGCTTTTTTGGTACAAACTGCTTAAAAGATGAGTCTTAGGGGGACCAGCTATTCCAGAAAAGGTTGATGTGACTAAAAGAAAAGTTTGTAAGGTGACAGTTCATTTTGTTGAATCAGTTGGAGGCTTGGTGATTTACCACACAGACATCCCCTTCAGGCAGGATGCTCTGTACAGGGTTGATGGTGTCTATTTGTCATTCTGTGGACAAGACTTGTGTCTGCATGGTGTGCATCAAGCTCTGCTCTCTTGGTTGCAGTATTAGAAGCATTGGCAGGGCAATTCAGGCATTGGACTAGGTCCATTTTTGGGGAGGCTGTGCCTGAATATCTGCCTCCCCAGCTGGGAACCTCCTTAAGAGGTCTTGGGGTTTGAGCTCATGGTGTGCAGTGGCATGCCCAGCTCCGGGGCAGTTGCATGGCTCCATCTTCAGGTGGCCAGGGTGCTATGCAGAGTCTTGAGCCTCACTAGGGACCTCCAGTTTGCCACTTTTGGTTCCCCCAGCACGCAGGTTGGGGTAGATTCATTGGCCAATGGGCAAGTTGTTCAGTTTTAATCTAGCTACACTGTTCTGTGCTGATCACTGAGGCAGGAAATCATTTCCACAATACAACTGCAGTCCAAACAATGGCTTTTTAGGTTAGCATTTCCCTAACATGCTACTTTTCTGCAAGGATTTTCTTTTCATAGGGTCATATACAAACATGGGAACATGCTCTTCCCTCTCCATTCCCAAGACCAAAGTGAAGTAGTCCAGAAAAGGTTTTATTCTGCTGTCTGCAGTTTATGCTGCCTTAACCTATCCCAAAGATATTCCACTAAACAGATCATGCCTCCAAATCACATGCATATATGGAGTACGTGAGCTTCCCAGTCATTTGTTTTGTGTGCACTGAACTCTCTTACTCCCTGAACTGAATGAGGGAGGCTTTGAAAGGAGGAGGAGCAACTGGAATCAGTGGCTGGATCCAGATTTCCACCAACAGAAGATTAGATCCAGAGCAGTTGTGCTTATGTAATGGGGTGATAAATTCTCTTTGAGTTTCCTGGTTTCTTAAGCTGTCTGACATTTTGATCGGGAAGGTAACCCAATATTCAACAATGATTAGGGGTGCGGCCAGACGGACCACTTAAAGCGAGAAGGAAGAGCCTTTTTCTGGACTGGGGCAGAAAATTCCGATGTGGCGGCGTTCACACGAACGGTCGTATAAAGAGTTGGTCCCGTTAGTGAAAAGCAGTTGATCGATCACACAGTGATGGTGATTTCTGGGAGGGGGGGGTCCATTGAGCATGCACCCAACTGCTTGGAGCTGGGAAATCAAACATTGCTTCAGCGGCAGGGGGGGGGGAGGGGGGAAGTTTCCGAAATTAACATTGCCGATCCAAACCAAGGCACTGGCAGGAATTATTTTCCTAGAAATTGGCAGTGACAATGATATCTTGAAATCCTCACATTGAAAAGAAAGGTTTTTTTCCTGTTCTGAAAAGTGGGATAACATTTCCCCCCCCCCTCCGATCCTGTGTTGATTGGAGAAGCAGAAGCGTCATCTCAGATTCCCGGATGATCTGGCAATGCGCATGTTTGCTGGGTGGGAGGCAGTATCGCGCGTGAGCTGTCCAAACAACAAAAAGCCGATCTTGTGTCGCTGTTTTGAAAAAGGGCCGGACTTTATGTACTGTCAAATTAATGCGCCATTCATGCGGAGCAAGTCGGGATGATAACGACTCCACATTGTTTGACAGATGTGAATGTCTGGACGTCCACTTTAACTCCGCATGGGGGGCGTGGGTGAGTCGCGGTTAATGTTCCATCTGACCGCACCCTAGGATGGGATACAAATAGTTGCTGGGGGAAGGGACAGTCTGAGAAGGTCCACTTCCATGAACTTATTTTCATAAGAAGTTATTGTATTTGCTTATACACATTATTTCTTAAGGGAACAGTTATTTATCTTTCTTGATGCTTATCCTGTTATTTTTTCAATTTCTTCATTCCAATGAAAATAAATTACTTCAATACCCCATTTGTCCGAACCTCAATTTTTGTGTTGGAATCAAACCAACATTATTTTTTTCCTCTTTTTCAATGTGTCATAATAAAAATAGAATAGCATAAATGTCAAATTGTATGTATATTTCTAGACTGAGTGAATTTCAAAACCAAAGTATCCCCCACTCCATGGCTTTCTACATCATTTAAAAAGGCAGTTAGGAAACTATTGCATTTTAAGATTGACATTAAAATTGCAATAAACTTTGACAAAATTGAAAATGTCTAATGGTCTTTTATAAAATCAAGTTCAAAATTAATTTTAAGAGATGGAAAAGCTAATATTTTTCTGTTAAGCCATATATTTTTCGTTTAATCATTATCTTTTAAGAAACATTCACATTTTATTAATATGACTAATCAACTCCCTGTACAGCTGTGCTAATAGGAAGGAAGCACAGTAATTGAATACTGATAGCAATAGTTTTTCATAAAAGGAAAAAGTTAAATAAGGATAAGTTTCCCATATTTTAAAATAGTAATTTAAATGCAAATGTGTAATAAAAGAAAGACTAGGAATTGTGGAATACGTTCATTTAAGCAAAGCATATGTAACAGGGGAAAAGACATTTGTGATGGATTTAACCTAAGATGTATTTAACTTAGAATGTGAAGGAGGTGTTTAAAACTGTTTTACCAGTTTTTAGAGAAAGGCAACTGGAGGATCAGTAGAAGAAAATGTTGATGTCTGAAAACTTTTTTAGATATACGAAGCATTATAACACCCACACATGATCTGAAACGAAGAGTTGGAATACATATTATGGTTGCTATGGAGATACTGCCAGAAATAGCCTCTCTGTGGCAAATCATCCTCACCCTCAGCTAAGTATCTGAAGAAGTGAGCAGTGACTCACAAAGTTTTATACCCTGGACTCTTGCTCTGTTCTACTGCCCCAGAATAATGTAACAGCACATACAACATGGATCACACCATCACATTGTGAATCTTTACTTCATTCCCAACAGTTAGCAATATTGTAGAGTTCACAATGGCCACAATGAGGAGAGTTGTCTTATATGTTTTGCCAATCTAACTTGTAATAGTTGTACCAAGTCTCAGCCACTGTGGTACAAAAGAAGCTATTGCCTAAAACAGATAGATATATGGAAGAGCACAGCAAATTTTTTTGCCTTACTTTATGGGACCAATGACATAATAGCTAGGCCAGTGCAGCATACATGAAAAAATGGGTCCTGCTTTGAATAGAAACCATAACAGCCAAATGTGGGATCACAAGTTGTGCCTAATATGCTCCATAACATCTTATCTAGAACCTATGCAAATTAGAATACAGGTTGTAAAACCTACTTTTATAGTTTTATCAGTTGTTATCACTTGGGTGTTAGATGCGTGAGCATCTGATGCTTTGGGAGTCACGAGTACCTCCTGGGTAGATCACCTTTCATTCTTCACTAAGGGAAAAGAAAGGACCTCTAGGAGACTCTCTCATTGTTTTGGTTAATGACATCTTCGTGTACAATAAATCTAGCTCTACTGAACAGTTCTTAGTTGTTTCCTCATGGGGTAATTATCACTCTCCTTCTAACCATTGCTGTTCTCACAATGAAAGCAGCATTTGACTATTTTAACCGCTTATATTTAAATGTTGATTCAATTTTTGTTTTATTATCTGTTGTGAGCCGCCCTGAGCCATCTTTGTGGGAAGGGCGGGATATAAATCATAAAAAAATAAAAAAATAAAATCCTCAAACATTAAAAAATAAAGTTCCTTCTTTCTTTTTGAACATGCAAAATTAATTCACAAATGGTCGGCGTATGCATGTGTTCACATGCACTTTCCCTCTCTACATGCACTTTCCCTCTCCTCATCTCTATTTGAAAAATCAATACATTAAAAAGAAATTATCTAATTTCACTGAGGTTGGGGACTCTGTGTCCTCATGGGAACATATGAGTCTAATTATAAATACTTTGCACATTTTGCGCATTTTTAAAATCTGCTTCCACTGTAGCTGTCCCTAATTTCCCCCATTCAGCTTCTCAACACACCTAATTTTTTTTTAAAAAAAAAAAACTTATAAAAGAGAAGTTATTCTTGGTTGTCTTGATACTACTAGGATGAATAAGGAATTGGGCTGAAGCTGGGTGGCTTATTTTTCCAGTCTTCCAAACTTCCCTATTTTGCCTCCCTGCCCATCTTCAAAAGCTGAATTTATTCTTTTATGCCAATTACATCATATATACATGTTTGCCCCCCAAGTCGGAATAAAGAGACGGACACAATTAGATTGGTGAAACTTTTATTAAAATAACTTTTATTAAAATAACCAGCAACGGCAAGGGCAACCGAACTGCGGCCAGGTCAGGGCCAGGGGTCTCCTCAGACCGCTCCCCTGCCTTTTTTCAGCGAGTGAGAGACCCAGCCCCCCAGCCGGAGCTGTGAGCCACAGCTCCCGTTAGGCAGGCCCAGCAGGGAGGCTCGCACCGGAGGGCCCAAACACCAGATGTGAGTCTCAGCAAAAGGCACCCATCCAATCGAGCCTCCAGGACAGTCTGCATTCACATACCTCGGGCCACACCAAAGGTTGATCCTGCCAGATCCCTAACTCCCCAAAAGGGGGAGGCTAACCGGTCCTCCCCAGGCCGCATGGTGCCATAAACCCCGTAAAACCTGCCCTAAAAAGTGACCAAACTCTACCAAGGCACCAACCCAAAGCCAATTCCTCAATACACTGACATGCTATGCAGGGTAGGCAAAAAACACCCCCCAGTCCCGTGCCAAATAGCCGGGGAGTAAAAATTCCTACCAGGCCCCTCCAAACGGAAGCGACCAGCAATTGCCTGCATAACAAACAGGGCGGGTGGGTGGGCCGAAAACGCCAAGAGGACTGCACGGCGTCAGACGGGGCTTCAGCAATAGCGCTGAAGCCCCGCCCCCTAGAGACACGCTCAAAAGCGCATCGAAAAAGTCCGCTCTCCCTCCAGGGGGGGGCAAAATTCCCCCTCTAGCCACACTGCGATGCAGCGGGCTCAAGGAGGCTCCGTTCCATATTGCTATCTGGCAATTATAGTTTGATCCAGTAAGCACATGCTAACGTGACTGACTGATGAGCTAGAACCCAGTAGCACCTTAGAGACCACCAAGATATTCAGGGTATAAGCTTTTAAGAGTGAAAGGTTTTTTCATCAGGTACCTAATGAAGGGAGCTTTGACTCTCAAAAGCTTATACCTTGAAAATCTTGTGGGTCTCAAAGGTTCTTTTGTTGTTGCTGCTGCTGCTGTTCAGTTGCACAATTGAGTCCGACTCTTCGCAACTCCATGGATCACATCATGCCAGGCCCTTCTATCTTCCACTGTCCTCCTAAGTTCACTCAAATTCATATTCATTGCATCGATAACAATGTCTAACCATTTCATCCTTTGCCATTTCCTTCTTTTACCTGCAATCTTTCCCAGCATCAGGGTCATCTCCAGTGAGTGCCCTCTTCTCATTTGGTGCCCAAAGTATTTGAGCTTCAGTTTCAGTATCTGACCTTCCAGAAAACAGTCAAGTTCTGCTAGACTCCAATCTAGTTGCTCTACTGCAGACCAACTCCACTGGCTGATGAATGCCACCAACTGTCTATCTGCAAAGGCAGTCCAAACACTCCAAGGTAGCTGATTTTATATGATGCATGGAATACTCAATGACCACCCTAAGACATGCATAATCCAAGAAAGCTGGTAAACATAGAAGTCAGTGAGTATGTGTCAGCAGTGGCTGCTTGGCCACCTGCCATACAGAATATCACCACTGTGAAGATAAATTTCCTAAATTGCTAATACATAAGTCTACTGTAAGTGCTTCTTGAACAATGAAGAAACCAAGATGACTATAAAGATGCCTGAATGTGGGAACAAAGCAATATTCCTCACAACAGCAAAGCAGGACTAAAACCAAGATAAATTGGATTTATGAATCCCTGTTTTGCAAAAATAAAATAATTTCTGCTTCTCACCCTTACCTAATATCAGTGAAATAAGCTCTGGATAATGTATGTGATATATTTAAAACATTATAAAGCTCTGTACAAGTGTTGTGTAATTATTATTTCATGAGAGAAAAATCAAGCTTTCATAGTAGTTATTGTACAATTTACATAATGGTTTGCAAATTCTATGGTGAAGAGCCATATAATTTAGCACTAATAATACCATGGGCAGAAGACAATTGATCCTCATGATGCTAATGTGTCCTGATTCTATATATCACTTCCCATAGCCATGTATACACTAGTTGGGGAGGAATAACTATCTGAGTTTGAATTCAAGAGCAAAGCCATATTCCCCACAAGAGAATCACTGCCATGGGGGGAAAAACATCTGGATCCCGCAGAATAAATGAGCTATAACTGCACTGTTATTGCACTAAAAACTGATCATCTGGAAAGGCACCTCAAATTGCTTTTCTCTCTTTTAAAAAGTATAGGTTTATGATTTAGTTGTTCCTCTAGTAGAAACATTTGACTGTTTATCCTTTAATATTGTTTTCAGGAGAAATATAAGCAGGTACTTATTTTATATTTTACTACATGTTATTAAAAGACAGGATAATTATATACCATAATAATTCTAGAAAAGCAATGCTGAGGACATGTAAACTGACTAAAATGGAATGAAAATGTTTTCAAGGTTTGGTCTCTTATCAGATCCTGCTAATGGCTCGTCATTCTAATTTTTTTTAACCATCTTGTCAATTAATGTGGAGGCAAGAGCAAATGAACACATAGAATCTCTGATTCTGAATAATGACTCTGGTGCTTGCAAAGCTGTAAAATGCAAAAATTATAAAAACTAGAAGAGTGCTCTAGACATTTTTGTTACAGGCATCATTATTTTATTTACCTTCCATTATAGCAAAACTTAAAATGCAAATAAATTCAACAATGAAAGTGACCACATAAGCCCTTATTTTTTTCCCTTGGATTTATTTCTCAATTATTTATTTGCAGTTTGTGTAGTATACTTTTTCCCACCTTTCTTTAGGAGGCATAGCCCCTGTCAGGCTCTGAATCAGAGCAGCAGTAATAGCATCAACAAATAATTTCAGAAATAAAACTCAGTATTTAAAATAAGCCACACATCCATCCATCATCTATCCATCTATCTATCTGTCCATCTATCCGTCTGTCTGTCCGTCCATCATCTAAAAATAATTCCATTGATAATGGTCAGGTTAAGCAGCCACAGTATTCAAAGAGACTTGAAAGAAAATGAATTTTAGGGTTAACATTTCAAGTTTATTATTCTGGTTGTGGTCTAAGTTTAAAATATCATAGAGGCTGGTGTCAAACAACAGACTTAGTGCAATCTGGCACCGCCTCTAATTAATCCAAGGTTTTTTTGTAACTAAGAGTTTTGACCAGACATCTCACCATAACCCACATCAGCATTCGCTCACTCTGTGGTTGATCAGATTACTGCTGTGCAGCAACCACAGAGTGGGCAGTCAGGCAGCTTTTTCCATCATTTGTCTTCTAAGCATGCACATAAGTGCTTATGGGAAGCAGCGCTTCAAACTCCTGGCAGGATGGTGGTGGCTGGTGAGCAATGGAATTGCTGGAGGAGGCTGCTAGAATATGAAGTTCAGCATGGAGAAAGTGTTTCTGAAACTGACTTGAAGGTTTTCTAAAGAAAGACAGTCTTGACAAGCTCCCATGAGAAACAGAGAGAGAGAGATGTCTGTAAACTGTAAATAATAAATGCACAAGCAGTGATTGACAACCAAGGGGCAATTATGAACTCATGTGCATATCCCTACCTGATCAAAAGCGGGTGGGGATGGACTGGAAGGTTTACACTTCCCAACTGGATTGTGTTTACAACAGGGGAGTTCAGTCATCTAAAAATGTGGGATGCAAGCGGTGACATCCATAAGGACCAGACTTTCCCCGATGCCTAATAACTCTGTTTTGAAGGCAGGTCAAAACAGGGAGGCAATGACTGGGGAGGCAGATGTTGCAGTCTGATTATGCACTTTGAATCTTGAAGGGAACCACTACAACTTCAGATCAAAGTGCTTATCTGACTGCAGCCCGAGATTAATTCAAACTCCAACTAGATTTTCCACCACAACCTGCTTTCTCTTTAAATGAGGCCATTCATATATTCCAAATTCAAATTTGTCAGTTTCTAAACAAATGGGTCAAAGTTTGACTTTTTTCCTATTTAGTGGCTGTTTTTTCCCCTAATGGTACATTCTCTTGAGCCATATGTGTTCCACATGTCCTCTTTTTATAGGCTCTTTCATCTTTGCTACCTTTGTCCATTGTGCCCTCTTTCTTTACTATTCCTAGTGAGTTGTATACAATGTCAGTGGGATCTCATCTTCCTTCTGTCTCCCCTTCCAATCTCTTCACCACATCTACCCGCTGGCAAACTGCATATGTCCAATAAGGCTTCCAAAATTATTGTGGTATGCTGACTTCTTAATACCAATACTAGGCAGTATCTATCTGCTAATGGACGGCTGGCCCGACCCCGCACCAGGGAATCTCGACCGGGCCTTACAGGCTGTTGCGACATGGCTCAGGATGAGTGGGCTGAAGCTGAACCCAGCGAAGACAGAGGTTCTTTGCGTGGGTCGCGGCGCTCTGGGAAGGGAAATATCTCTCCCGGCCTTCGATGGTGCGCCATTGAAAGCAGCGCACCAGGTAAAGAGCCTGGGTGTTTTACTGGAGCCTTCATTATCGATGGAGGCCCAGATAGCAGCCACTGCCAAGTCAGCATTCTTCCATCTGAAGCGGGCAAGGCAGTTGGCCCCTTTCCTTGAGCGCCGGGACCTCGTAACAGTGATCCATGCAACGGTCACCTCAAGACTAGACAACTGTAATGCCCTCTACTTGGGGCTACCTCTGTGCTGGACTCGGAGACTGCAGCTAGTGCAGAACGCGGCGGCCAGGCTGTTGTTGGGACTCCCAAAATGGGAACATATACGGCCGGGGCTCCAAGAACTGCACTGGCTGCCGATTATATACTGGGTCCAGTACAAAGTGTTGGTCATTACCTTTAAAGCCTTATATGGCCGAGGACCTGCCTACCTGAGGGACCGTCTTTCCCCATATGAACCCCAGAGAGCACTGAGGTCAGTTGGGAAAAATCTAATGACTATCCCTGGGCCGAAGGAGATTAAATACCAGAACACTAGAGCACGGGCATTCTCAATCGCGGCCCCTACCCTGTGGAACCGACTCCCCGAGGAGGTGCGGGCCCTGCGGAACCTTGATCAGTTCCGCAGGGCCTGCAAGACCGTCCTTTTTAAACTTGCACACGTGGACTGCTAGGAAGATCGGTTACTAAGATCCGCCAATGCGGTTGGAAGATCTATACCGCCGAATAACTGTATTTATTAGACTGGTTTTAATGTTATTAAGTTTATTGTTAATGTTTTATATTGTTAAATTTATATTGTTAAATTTAAAGGCTTTTATCCATTATTGTATGTTTTCATAAAATGTTGTTAGCCGCCCTGAGCCTGCCGAGGCGGGGAGGGCAGGATAGAAATAAAAATTATTATTATTATTATTATTATTATTATTATTATTATTATTATTATTATTATCATCATCATCATCATCATCATCATCATCATCATCATCATCATCATCAGTGGAAAACCTTGACTGCTATGCCTTGTCTGTTGGATCACCAGAGCAACTAGTTAGGAGCTGTGTGAAACAGAATGCTGGATTTAATGGACTACTGATGGAGTTTCCTGGCCAATGCTGCCACCTGTTTATCCAACAGGAGACCCAGATCTAAGAACATCCCAGCTATGTACCTGCTTTTTAGGGGGAGTGCATAAAACTTCTTATAGGATCCAGGCAAAGCTAAAAATGTGCAAAGAAATTCAAACACTTCTATGCCCAACTTGAGCCCCTTGTAGCAAAACTGGAAGCAGTCTATATACCTCTTAAGTTATAGTGCTACAAGTACAGCAAAGATGAAAAAGAAAAAATAACAGTTTGAAAGAAACTATTAGCCTGGTTTCACAAAAACTAGAACTATGGATAATACTAGAATTCAGAAGCACCTGATGAAGTTGTTGGGCAACACACTTAGGAAATAGTTCTCTATTTAACAAGTAATTGCAAAATGCAAAAGTAAATTAAATTCACAGCCAATGGACATAGAGATTTCCACAAGCATAGATGGGTTTAAAAGGGGGAGAATATGTCCATCAGTGGCTATTTGGTGAGTTAAAGGAACCACCATATAGGAAGTCAGGAGACTTCTTAATACCAATGCTAGGCAGTATCAATGGAAGATCTTGGGTGCTATGCCCTGTCTGTTGGCTCTCCATAGCAACTAGTTAGGAGCTGCGTGAAACAGAATGCTGGACTTGATGGACTACTGGGTTTGAAGAAGAAGAAGATGATGATATTGGATTTATATCCCGCCCTCCACTCCAAAGAGTCTCAGAGCGGCTCACAATCTCCTTTACCTTCCTCCCCCACAACAGACACCCTGTGAGGTGGGTGGGGCTGGAGAGGGCTCTCACAGCAGCTGCCCTTTCAAGGACAACCTCTGCCAGAGCTATGGCTGACCCAAGGCCATGCTAGCAGGTGCAAGTGGAGGAGTGGGGAATCAAACCCGGTTCTCCCAGATAAGAGTCCACACACTTAACCACTACACCAAACCTGCTCTCCTGACCCAACAGGATGCCTCTTATGCTTGTATAGTTATTATGGTTATTTTTCCTGATTTGAAGTTTCACTCAATTCTGATATGAGAGACAATTTCTTGTATTTTGTGTATTCCAGTGTCTCTGAAAAAATATATTACAGAGTTTCCTCTTTGACATTTCATCAAACCAGTAATAGACACACATCTCAAAATAGAAGGTTTTAAAATACTGCTCCCATAAAGCAGTTGTCACAGCTCTTAATCATTAGCTAGTAGTGCAACTATGAATGAAACTTCTTAGCAAAGAAAGAGGGAGAGAAAGAGAAATTCTGGATAGAAATAATACATTTCAAAGGAATGTTGATGATACAAGCAGTTCAGCAGATACTGTTCTTGATTCTCTTCAATGATGCCTGTGAATCTAATACTGAATCTTCAATTGTTGCTGATTCAAGTTTCAGCATAGAGTAAAAACTATTGTGTTGTTTGTTAGAGACATTAATTGCTTAATTTTGCATTTCTGTAGTTTATTTGCATCTGCAGCACATTTATTTTGTTTTAAACAATTTTATTGATAATATATAGTAACAATTTCCATTAATAACTTCTTTTCATCTATCCCATATGCTTCTTTCTAATCACTCCTCCCCTGTTACTTGACACCCGGCAGTGTTATATACTCAAAATACTAACATTAAAAGGTACTGTTAATTCCTAAGAACTAAAATTAATATTCTACTTTCTTCTAAAGTTTAATCATTATAAAAATTGTCCAAAGTCCTTTTACTTTCCACTCGTCTTCTACATAACTTCTAAATTTTTTCCACTCCCTTTTAAAATCTTCTAAATCATAGTCTCTTAAAGTTCTTGTTAATTTGTCCATCTCACTCCATGTCATAACTTTTACAATCCAATCCCATTTTCTGGTATTTTTTCTGCTTCCATAACTGCGCATATAGTGTCCTAGCAGCCGAAAGCAAGTACCAAATTATAGTTCTATCTTCTTTTGGAAATTTTTCTATTTGTAATTCCAACAGAAAAGTCTCTGCAGCTTCCTTGAATTCATATCCCAAGATCCTAGAAATTTCTTGTTGGATCATCTGCCAATACTTTTTCGCTCTTTCACAAGTCCACCACATATGGTAGAAAGAACCTTCATGTTTTTTACATTTCCAACATCTGTCTGGCATCTTGTTATTCATCTTTGCAAATTTTTTAGGAGTCATATACCATCTATACATCATTTTAAAACAGTTCTCTTTAATACTCTGACATGTTGAAAGTTTCATAGAGTTCTTCCATAAATATTCCCATGTATCCATCTGTATTTCTTTATTTACATTTATTGCCCATTTAATCATTTGAGATTTCACTACTTCATCTGTAGACCATTTTAAAAGTAATTTATAAGTTTTTGAAATTAATTTTTCATTATCTCCAAGCAGAACTTTTTCCATTTCTGTTTGCTCTCGTCTTATTCCTTCAGTTTTAATATCATTTCCCACCAAACTCTTTATTTGTTGCATTTGAAACCAATCGTATTTGTTATTCAACTCCACAGCACTTTTCAATTCTATTTTGCCACTTTGTATTTTTAATAGTTGATTGTATGACAGCCATTTTTCCTCATCTGTCTCAGCTGTTATTTTTATCACTTCTGCTGGCACTATCCATAATGGTTTTCTTTCATCAACATATTTCTTATATTTCATCCAGGTATTCAACAAATTATTTCTTATATAATGGTGAGAGAAAAATCTATCCATCATAATACATATTAGCTTGCCAGCCGAATTTATTTCCATGACCTTCCAACGCTAAAAGTTTTTTATTCAAAAGCGTCACCCAATCTTTTATCCACACTAAACAAACTGCTTCATGATATAATCTTAAATCTGGTAATTGGAATCCTCCTCTTTCTTTAGCATTTATTAAAAATTTCATTTTAATCTTTGGTTTCTTCCCAGCCCATACAAATTCCGAAATCTTCCTTTGCCATTCGTTAAATTGTTTACTGTCTTTCACAATTGGAATAGTTTGAAACAAATGCATTATTCTTGGCAAAATATTCATCTTAATTGCAGCTATTCTTCCAAGCAATGACAAGTTAAGCTTATTCCATTTTATCACATCTTCACCCATTTTACGCCATAGCTTTTCATAGTTATTTTTGAACAGGTCAATATTCTTCATTGTTATCTCCACACCCGAATATTTTACTTTAGAGGTGACTTCAAATCCTGTTAGTCTCTGCAACTCCTTTTGTTTATTTGCGTGCATATTTTTACATAAAGATTTTGATTTTTCTTTATTAACATAAAATCCCACCAGTTCTCCATATTCTTATATTTTAGCTAACAACAAAGGTGTTACTTGTGTAGGATTTTCATTTATAAACATTATATCATCTGCAAATGCTCTATATTTGTAAATAAATACTTTGACTCTCAATCCTTCTATTTCTTTATCATCTTGTATTTGCATCAGTAAAATTTCAAGACTCATTATAAACAACGAAGGTGAAAGCAGACAACCTTGTCTTGTACCTTCAGTCCCAGTTCAAATTGTCAAAAGCTTTCTCTGCATCTGCAAAGAATAATGCAACTTTCTTCTCTGGATGTCTTTCATAATATTCTACAATATTTACAACAGTTCTAATATTGTCTCTTATTTGCCTTTTAGGGAGAAATCCTGCTTGGTCTTCCTTTATGAAATTTATCAAATATTGTTTAAGTTGTTCTGCCAAAATTCTTGTATATATCTTATAGTCATTATTTAGTAATGAAATTGGTCTATAGTTCTTTACATTCGTGAAATCTCTATCTTCCTTAGGAATCAAAGAAATTACAGCTTCCTTCCATGTATTTGGTATTTTCCCTTTTATTCTTATCAAATTAATCAATTTTTGAAGTTTCGGTACTAATTCTTAAAAAAAAAAATTAAAAATTGCCGTATATACATCTGGCCCAGGTGCTGTTCCAATTTTCACTGCATTAATCGCTACTTCAATTTCTATTTTTTCAATTGGATCATTCAATTTTTTTTTTCATATATTCAGTTAAGGGTGCTATTTTAATCTTTTGCAAATACGCTTCCTCTTTTCATTCTTTAATTTAACACTTTTAAATAATAAACTTGAAAATAATAAATAAACTTGAAAAATTCTCTCTTTATTCCTTCTTGATCTACCATCTCTCTTCCATCAACCACAATTTTATTCATAATTTTACTTCCTCTCTTTTTCATCAGTTGCCAGGCCAAATACTTTCCAGGTTTATTCGCTCCCTCAAAGGACTTCTGTTGTAATTTTTTCAAATTCCATTCCAATTCCTTATTTAACAAATGTCTCATTTGTGCTTGTAGTATTGTAATCTCCCTTATAATTTTCTTTTTCCCTGGCCTTTTCCTCAGTTCCCCTTCTTTTTTCTTTATTTCATTTTGAATGTCCAACATCTGTTTTTCTTTTACCCTTTTGTCTTTTTTGTTTAATGTAATCAATATTCCTCCCATTACGGCTTTATAAGTATCCCACACCATCTGAAATTCTGTATCATCTTTATCATTTATTTGGAAGAAAGCTTTAGTTTCATTTTCTAGAGATGTCACTAATTCTTTATTTTGTAGTAAATCTTCATTTAATCTCCATCTTCTCACTTTTTAAGACAATTTTGTAATCCATAATATTGGGTTATGATCTGCACCTATCTTCGGTAAGATCTCTATTTTCTTAGTTATAAGGCCTAAGTCCTTTGTACCCCATAACATGTCAATTCTGGAAAAAGTATTATGTCTTGCTGAAAAAAATGTATAATCTCGTACTTCAAGATTAAATTTTCTCCATATGTCTTCCACGTTTTCTTGTTTAACCAGTTCAAAGAAGGTTTTTGGCAATTTCCCTTCTTTAGTGTTATTTTTTTCCCCAGATCTGTCCAATGTATTCTGAATTGTTCCATTAAAGTCTCCCATAATCATGACCTGGTCATATGTCACTTCATCAAGTTATTTTATAATGTATTTTTTTTTAAAAAAAACACCATCTTTTGCACCATTTGGTGCATACAGTCCTAATAATAAGGTTTTTTCGCATTTATTATTACTTCTATTGCCACAAATTTTCCATCTTTATCTTTATATTATTTTTGAGTCCAATTCTTGTTTAATATAAAAAATCACACCCCTTTTCTTCTGTTCAGCCAATGAAAACAATTCCAGTCCCACTTGTTTATTCCATAAAAATTTATAATCCTTTTGTTTAATATGAACTTCTTGTAAGCAAATTATATTACAGTTTTGTTTTTTAATCCAATGAAATATTGCCTTTCTTTTTTGTGGTGAATTTAGTCTATTTACATTCCAAGATAATAATTTATAATCCATCATGGTGCAAATTCTTTATTCTCTTCATAAAATTTATGCAGCTCCTGTGTATTTGTAATTGTAATCCTTCTTCCTTGTAGCTCAAAGCTCAAACCTTCAGGTGTTATCCATCTATACTTCATTCCATTGTCACGTAGTTTTTCTGTTAATTTCTTATATGTTCTCCTGTCATTTATCACTTGTCTTGGCAATTCTTTCATTATTCTTACTCAGCTTCTCCCACTATCAATGTCTTTTCAAAATTTTTATTCAAGGTTTTCCCCACCATTTCTTTTGTCATATATCTTATAACCACATCTCTTGGTAAGTTATTTTTCTTGGCATATGATGAATCCACTCTATACATATAATCATACATATTTCTAGTCCCTTCAGGATCTTCCTCCAAGAAATCAGCAATTATTTTTATTACATGTTCTTTTAAGTCTGTCCCTTCTTCTTCAAATACTCCTCTCAGATGTATTTGTGTCTCCATCAATTTACTGTCATGGATTGTTATTTTTTCTTGCATTTTTAATAAGGTGGAATCCTGGAGTTTAACTTTCCCTTCTATCTCCTGCACTTTTTTTGACACCACCACTGTTTCCTTTCTAAGCTCTTCCATTTCTTTTTAAAGTCCTCAATATCTTTTTAAAGTTCTTTTTTGCAAGCATTTATCATCTTTTCCACCCTTTTCATCATCCTAGCTTCCATTGCTTCCAACTGATCTTGCATCTTCTCCAATGAGGCAGGCCTTGCACAGGTTACCTTTGACTGACATTTAAAAAAAGCAAAAAATTTGATATCACCAAATTAAATTTCAACTATCAGGTTTGATAGTTTGGAACTTGCCCTTTCAAATGAGCCTAATTTTGCCATCCTCCAACCTTCCCAGGCTCAGATATTATTATTTTTAAAATTTAGCCTCCCAGTAATGGCAACTGATGTTTTTCTATGGTAAAACAATCCTAGAGTACGTCCACTTCTTCAATAGTTACTTCCTGCTTTGCTTGCCCTAAGTCACATTCTCACTGGTAACAAAGTCTCACGATACTTGACATATTTCCTGTGTTGACTGTAGAAACTGCAGATCTCTGACAATGGTGCTTTCACTCCACGACTGCAGGTAGACAAAACATTAAATTCCTTTTCAATTTGTAACACTGTCCTTAATTTAACAAAGCCCAAAATTCTTTTCTTCTTCCAAGCTTTCAAACTTTCTCTTTTCCACCTTCTAATATTATTTTGTTTGCTTTAAAATAGTCCCAGAATGGTAGATAGCAATCAGTACCTTTTTCTAAGGTTATCCAAATCAACACTGGTCTCATACAGCATCAGATGTTTAGCAGTCTCAAAGAAGATTAGGATCTTGTCAAGCTTATGTCAAATAAATGACTCTGTAAGCTTCTGCAGATGATGAATATGCAATTCTTCTCCAGGGATCCCTCAAAGGAGCCCCCCCCTCCGGGACTCCCTTTTAGCCAAGGTAAATCACCTTAAAGTTTCCTGTGCATATCTTGGACTAATCTCTCACTGAGAAAAGTAGGCAGAAGGCAAAAATTTGCCCTTTACTACCCCGAACAGAAGCTCCAGTCTGCCCCCCTTAGAGAGGCAGGTCAGCTCAGCATTCTCCAAATCCCAGAAGTCCACATCAGCAGCACATTTATAAGCTTGCTTACTTTGAAGTTAATTCTTCTGAATTTAGCAAGACTAACTTCCTGGAAAGTTTGTCTTAACTATTCCAACCTTGGATTCCAGCTCAAGGAGCCTTATATAAATGAAAGAAAGCACTTCCATCTGTGCCAGGAGGGGCCACAATTTCTGCAGATTTCCCATTTGAGATGCTCCCTAATCTATTTCCCACATTGTTCCCCTGTACAAACATTTGAGGGGATGTGGGGACTACATTCAATTGGAGAGGCAGGAGATTACTATTCAGAAAATTATGTTCCATATGTGGTGCTTTGAACCCAACCTTTGTGTCTGTATTTTAAGATCTGCAGTTTAAAAGTTAATGCTATCTAAGTCTTGCTGAAACTAACAAGTAGTGACTAACTTTGACCGATTTCGCACACAGCTTACCCCACAGTCACGTTCCTGTTCTCTGCACAGCGTCCATCAGATTTCCCACTATCTGCGCCAGAGTGACAGGAAATGCCGTGGCTTTTGTGTAGCAAACGGAAACTGGGTTTTAGCTCTTGAGAGGGTTTTATGAATTACCAAAATAAACAGCATTGAAAACACTCTCAAAATTCATATTAATGTCAATATTAGGACCTCACCAATCCATTAGGATCAGGTCTATTTTTATGTGCAATGTAACACAGTCAAAAAAGGTCCATTATTCCAGTCTATCAGATAGGGATCCAAAAAAATCCTGCTAAACTCTGGAGTGACTAACTAATCCCATAGAGTAGGGAGCTCTGTGGCAAAAGAATACCAAGTAAGGTGAAACATCTTGATAGCTCCAATTCCTGGCCATCTCTTTGGCTGCATTGCACAATGCAACCATTATTTCTCCTCTATCCCCAAAATCTGGTGACTCCAGTTCTCTGTAGGGGGATAGGGGTACAAAAATCATCCTTGCCACTATTTGTTCAAGAAATGTGTTGGTCATGGATTTATCAGGATAACTCTGAAAATGTTTGTCTTCGGAGTCAGAAAATAACATTTAACAATTCAACTCCAGTAGGACTTTAGTGACCACTAAGATTTTCTGACTATAAGCTTTCAAGAATCAAGACTCTTTTCATTAAATAAAAGTAAGGAATGAAGATCCTTCAAGGCAGAAGCAGTGTTGCAAAGAAGGTGATTGAGTTGCAAAATGTAATCATCTTAATTAGAACAAGGTAGAAATTCTTAGGAGCAAAAAATTTGTATTCATAATGCAATAAGAATTTTGTGTCCCTATTTAGCTTGGGAAGAGGGTATTCATTGTGAAAGCACTCAAGTTCAGCAGTCTCCTAATCTGCACCTAAGGCTTTTCTGCTTGAGGACTCCCAATCATAGATCAGCAATGAAATCTCCTGGAGGATTAAAATGTTGTTGCACTGTTTTTGGGGTGTTGAGATTTTTTTTAAAAAATGAAGAACAAAGTTTGAGTCCAGTGGCACCTTTAAGACCAACAAAGATTTATTCTTGGTATAAGTTTTAATGTGCATGCACACTTCTTCAGATACAGATTTTTTTATGTCAGATTTATGCCGTGAAAATCTGAAGTGCTACCAGTTTTGAACGTAGCTCTCCTATTGCAGATCAACATAGCTACCCTCCTGAAACTTGAATAATAAATGCATCTTCTGTGTTCTTGCTCAGTTGGTCCATTTGCATGAATGAAAAGTATTTGTGATATTCAGTGGTTTAGTCCTCACTTCTACAGGTTCTTCCCCTTGGATGTAGCCTATGTGATTTTTCACATTTCTCTGCTACAGACTCAGGGGTATAGATGCCTGTAGAAAACAGGGAAAGGCCGGTTCCATGAGAGGAGTGGAACATTCATAGTTTAACTTTCCACACACAAAAAGCTGGCACTTCTTAAGAACCAACCCATTATTTCTTGCTGGACAGAAAATACTTGAAAAACATTTTGGTGGGTTGTATTAAGATGTAACAGTAATGATAAGAACAAGGCGAAAGATACATATTAAAATGAATAAAGGCCATTTGTGGGTAAATACAGAAAGCAGAATATAAATATAAATAAATAAATATATATACACACACACACATAGCATTTGTAACTGCTTAACTTTATCACCTCAAAATCATGCATATTTTGCATTAACAATTGATTATAATGTTAATATCATTAGGTATTATATAGCTAAAGTTCCACACTCCATTCCTTTCATTTTAGTGGGAAAGTTGAGGAGCTGTTGGATATGTGCCATGGTTCTCTGTTTTTTTTCAATATGTTCAATAAATATTTGCATTGTTAATCTCTGTGTTGTTCATTGTAAATAGAATACATGATACACTATTTCAGTAGTCTATAGTATCCAGGTGTTCTTGTTTACATTTTCATTTCAGCCATTTAGTGTTTAAGCTTTGAGCACATGCCAACCAAAAGTGATGTATACAGAAAAAAGGTGACTGTACAAAAGTGAGGGACAAGGTGCATATGTTGGCCCATGGTTGTGCAAATTGAAGGAGTTTCCTGTCTCCGTCTTCACTCAGCAGGCATGGTCTTTGGGAGTTGCCAGTGAAGCGGCAGAACCTGGCAATACTACACTTTCTTATTCTTGGGTAGGAGCAGCTGCTCTGCAACTGAAGGATCCAATCTTACATACAGAGAAAGAAGAAGAAGAAGAAGAATGCAAATGTATAAACTGCCCTTCTCTATGAATCAGAGACTCAGACGGCTTACAATCTCCTATATCTTCTCCCCCCCATAACAGACACCCTGTGAGATGGGTGGGGTTGAGAAGGCTCTTACAGCAGCTGCCCTTTCAAGGACAACTCCTGCGATAGCTATGGCTAACTCAAGGCCATTCCGGCAGCTGTAAGTGGAGGAGTGGGGAATCAAATCCGATTCACCCAGATAAGAGTCCATACACTTAACCACTACACCAAACTGGCTCTCCAAATTCCTTCCCCCACGCTCCAAATTTAGCATTGGAATTTTTACTAGTAGGAACTTCCTTGGATGAGCTAGATTACTGCTAACAGGCACTGGAGTGGGGCAGATGGTTTAAACCTATCTAAGCTGAATCCATTGATCCTTATATTTAACCATGCTGTCAAGAGAGAAGCTGCCTTAGAGGAATTTTCCAGTCTGTTCCAGCTATGTTCATTGTCCTCTGGTTCCCTGCAAGTGTTAGCTGCCAACCCACCGCCGCCGCCACTACACACACATTGGCAGATATTATCCAGGTCATCTACTTAGGCCTGTTAACTAGCTCACATAGTTCAACTGTGAATCTGGTATGGGAGGGGGAATTCACTTTCACCCTGGAAAGTCCCATGGTGATTGGTTGAAGAGTTCAGGAGGTTATGGCTGGTGGTTTCTTATAAATATAGTCAGAGAGAATAAACCTAAACCCTTTTTATTCCCTTTTACCCTTTCCCTCTTACCCTTGCTGCCAAGAAGCTCAGGAACTCTTTGCTTCTAGAACCAACTGTGCTGCATTAGGACTCCAGGAAGTAAGTGTAGCTAGTCAGTTTTTTCATTTTTGTTCATTTCACTACTACTGAATTGTATACCTTGTTTTTCATGGCTTTTCTTTAATTTCTTCAATAAAGCCTTCTCCTCCTTTATGACGGGGAATTACTGAGACCAAACCCAGTGAAGCTTGGTTATGTTACTGTAGCGAGGCAGGGTCAGCCTTGACATACGCAAATTTGAAGGAGTCCATACGCAAATTTGAAGGAGTCCATAGTCCCTTAGGAGAAGGCTTCTCTTCAAGGAAGGACAACTTCCTCTAAAGGAAGCATTCTTTTCTGGAAAGGAATCATTGAACTCATCCAAGTATATTTATGTTTTACAGCAGGGGTAGCTAACGGTAGCTCTCCAGATGTTTTTGCCTACAACTCCCATCAGCCCCAGCCAGTATGGCCAATGGCTGGGGCTGATGGGAGTTGTAGGCAAAAAACATCTGGAGAGCTACCGTTGGCCACCCCTGTTTTACAGGGCAGAGAGTGATTAAACATTTTAAAAAACCCTATATGTGCACAATACTTAGCTTGACCTGTTGGGATCCTCCATACCATCATCAATGAATATGGTTCTTAACAGTTTATATGTTACATGAGCATTTGCAAGAAGTTAAAGAAAAATAATAATTTTAAATTATATATGTGTAGGTGGGTATTAATGCTTGGGATTCTCCCCCCATTTAATTAAATAAGACTTCCTTATAAAGCATCAGTCAGTGTAATTTTCTTGTTCTATAACACAGAACCTGAATTATTAAGAAGAAAAGGGAAAATGCATAATTGCCAGAAGTTAAAAAGAGCTATATTTCAAAGAGGAAGCTATTTAATATACCATAAATTCAGATGAGAGAGACTGGATCCAATTTTCTCTGTTGCAAAGACCACTGCTTAAAATAGTTTGGAATCTGTATCCTAGCACTCAATGCAAAACAAAAAAAAATTAACCCCTTAAAAATGACTCTGATCCTCAGATGATGTATACAGAATCAGAAAAGATAGGATTCTTGCAGATAACAACAAATTGGGAGAAGCAGCAAACACACCAGAAGATAAAGATAGTATTCAATGAGATCTGAGCTCATTGGACTGGGCAGATGTGAACAAGATGCAATTTAACAAGGATAAGTGCCATGTTCTACATCTGGGTAGCAAAAATGAGCAACACACATACTGGATGGGGGATACACTTCTGGGTAGCAGTGTGTGTGAACAACATCTTGGGGTATGGGTGGGCTGTAAGTTAAATATGAGCAGCCAGTGTGTGATTCAGTGACAAAAAATGCTAATGTGATCTTGAGGGTGTATCAACAGAGGCATAACATCCAAATTGCAAAACGTCTTGCTGTACACCGTATTGATCAGTATTGTGTGCAGTCTGGAGGCCTTGCTTCAAAAAGGATGTGGACAGAATGGAGAGGATGCAGAGGAGAGTGACAAGGATGATCAGGGGCCTGGAGACCAAGCCCTATGAGGAAAGGCTACTTGGGAATGTTCAGTATGGAGAAAAGGAGGTTGAAGGGAGACATGATTTCTATCTTAAAGTATCTGAAGAGCTGTCACTTAGAGGGAATGTATCAGCTGGATATTAGGAAAAACTTTTTTAAAGAGTTAAATGGTGGAATAAGCTACCTAGGGAGGTGCTGAGCTCCCCCTCACTGCAGTCTTTAAGCAGTGGTTGGACAAATGCTTGTCAGGGATGCTCTAGGCTGATCCCACATTTAGCATGGGGTTGGACTACATGACTTATATTTACCCTTCCACCTCTGTGATTCTATGGTTCTATGGATAAGCATGCTCTTGCAGAATCAGGATCAACAGGGTGCTGAGCTTCCTTTTCCTGGGTGAGGTTCTAGATAGGGATGTGTATATTTACATTTTGCTATATGAGTATAAGATATTACATTGAGAGCTAATGATAACATGGCCCTGTAAAATATGCCTTCCTTTCAGCCTTTATGGGCAACACCCCCCCCCCTTTCTCATATCTTGCCCACAATATTTTCCCTAGAACTGTAGAGATTTCTTATTAGCCTGAATTGTTGGCTTAAATAGCACAAATTTACACATTGGCTCCAGATCTCATGCAACATTTTGCTTCTCTGAAATTGGCATTGATATTGCCCATTGGCTTTGATAATGAAGTTGTACACCTGTTCAAAAATAAGCACCAGATTGTTAATGATTCTCAACCCTCTTGCTGTCAGTAATTTCCCAACAATATTTCTCTTCAAATTAGTGATGCATTTTTGTGTTTGTGAAAAATTGTAAGACACACAGTTCTAAGACATCACATGTCATATTCCGGTGAATTCCAGTGAATTCAGATTCCTAATGCATGAGAGATGCTTGAAAAATAATGTTTTAATGTTTAAATTACTGAAATAATTTTATTAAAATAGGGAATGAATGAGAAATCTTAATAAAATGCCTGCGCGCTGGTGATGTTGTTAGTCTAAAGGTTGGGATATGTCAGACCCTCAAAACTGATTATTATTTTTTTACTATTTCCTCAATCCACTATAGAGAGGGTTCATGCAGTAAAAGTAATTTTAGTAACAGGAACCAAAAAGATAATCATTGCCAATCCTGTGACATGTGGCCCAGCTTCCAAATGAGACTTCTCAACTTGACAAAATGCATGTGTGCTACTGGTAGTGAAACAAATCCTTGGTGTAATTTTCATTCTCTGCGCTTTGCGCACATGGATCCTTCTCCAGTTAAAATGATCCATATTGTATCTCACTGCTTCATACACACATAAAAGGTAGCATGAATCATTCAGTATCTAATATTAATATTAAAAAGTCAGTGCAGCAAAAATACTTGAATAAAGCACTGTACCTTTGGTTGAAAGAATGTACACAGTAGTTTGAAAATCTCACTGAAACTCAGGGTGTTTTCTTTGTATTAACAAAAATATAATGCTCAATAGGTAAAAAAAATCCTTCTGATTAAAGGCTGATCTACAGGCCCAAGTTAAGATTTGTTTTCTTTATCAAAGTCTGTATCCAAAAGTATTGTTTGTTTGTTTGTTTGTTTGTTTGTTTCTATGCTGCCTTTCTACCCAATTCAGGTTCCTCAAAGCTATGAACTTTAAAACAATTAAAACATTTAAAAAGCTAATAAGGGCTAATAAGACTTAGTGAGGGAATGCCAAACAAAACACTAAGTCTTCACTGCTGATGAAAGACAACAATAAAGGAAGACAGATGAATCTCCGTAGGAAGGGAGTTTCAAAGTTTCTGCACCATGACGAAAAAGGGCCTTCCTCATCTAGCCTCAGATGTTTGCGACCTCGAAAATGACCAAAATGATCAGGCAGGCTTGTAAGCAAGTAGGCTCTTCAGTTATTTTATTATTTTTATTGTGTTGGGGGGTTATCCTGACGTACCCTGCAAGCAGTCTCAGGACAGCTTACATCATTTCATACAACAGTAAGTTAATTCCATAAAACATTACAGCATAAAAATAACATTAACCAGTTTAATATCAGATAACCCAATTAAAATCCATTAACAGCTCAGTAATTAGTATCTATTCCTGTGACCACTTCACTTATACCTGGGAGGGTGGTAGATAATTTGGTGGAATAGAACTGCTGCTCTGGCAGATCTAAATGACATATGAACCAATAAGGCTGAAGGCAGACCTCAAGCCTTATAAGGCTTAATAGGTCGATACCAGTACCTTAAATTTGGCCTGGAAGAATATTGAGAGTCAGTGTAGATGGAACAAGACTAGACTGACATGATCCCTATGACCCACTCCAGTCAACATCCTGGCCACAGCATTCTAAACCAACTGAGTTTACAGAACTCCAGGCAGCAGCCCCAGCTCCCCAGATCAAACCTCGGTGGTTGCTCAGAGGGTAGCAGCCGCCTGCTCATTTGAAAGACTATGTATCTTGAACTGGGGGGGAGGAGTGTTGTGTTTGGCGTTCATCCCGGAAAGTACAGCACAGCGCACCTCTGGGCAGTGCCTGGATGGGGCGAACGCAGCCCGCCTATGACGATTAGTGGCAGGAAGTTTAACTGGCCAGGATTGGACCTGACCAGGAAGAAAATTGTTCTGGGAAATGTATACAACAGGGGACCCAGCCCCACCATATTGTCTTTGTGATGTATTTACTAATAAAGCATGTTGCCATCTGAACGTCTCAAACTTCAGTACAACAACATTTCTAAGTGAGTACCCAGAAGTGACACTATGGCATCAGCAACACTGTAGGAATTCCCCTAATCTCTACAGTTAAAACAACAGAGAACTGGGGGGGGGGGGGGTATTATAGCATCACTGATGTCATGACATCATTTGCTCCCCCTCCCCCCAAAGTTCTCCTGCCTGCCAAGTGCTCCTTGTTGGGAACCCTATATACAACAAACTCAAATGGTCTGTGGGATATGTGTTACAGTTCCCCGTGCCTAAGGAATACTGTTCATGTGACAACCCAGAAACAAGGACCAATTTTAGTAACAATACCTTGAACCATATGCGCATATATTAAAACCAGCATGAAAGTAAAGGGGCATCTGTATAACAGTATTAGAAGCAATTTCCATAATAATTGATCCTTGCTTACTAACCCGAATTCAGTTTATGGGATGATTAATACAATAATTAGTAGTTACAGTTAGACTAGCAGTTCTTCCTGTTGTTATTGAATGGTGAAATAATCATAAAGAAATTTTCCTTCCTAACAGTGGTTTGGAAGCTATGACAATCTCCAACAAAAGTTTCTAAGAATATATTTTGCTTTAATGGCAATACTAAGATGTCTCAATATTTTTCTGCATTCCAGAAAAGAGTGGTCCAACACTGGATATTATTTATTTTCCAGTGTTAGTAATGCTAACCTGATACAGCCATGTGACTTTTTCATGTATTGCCAACAGTAATAACACTGCAATTATACAGACCCTTTGGAAGACAACTTATCATATGTCTTTCCATGTCAATAGCACTTTTTCTTTGTTCTTGACTGCTTAATTAAATCTATTAAAAGTGCTTAACAAGTCTTAGCATAGATTTAATTCATATTTCACTCTGGAGAACCCCTTTCTTTTCTTTTCAAGTGATTGCACTTCTGTCAAGCATCAGTAGAATTCTAAACTTTGCCCTCTGTTATTCTCTAGCAGCAAGCAAGAATTAGTTTCTCAATTTCAGAAAAAGACTGATTTGGTATTTTGTACATGCCATGTTTAAGTAATATACAGTGAAATCCTAAGTAGAATTACACCCTCCTAAGTCCAATGCCTTTAGAAAACTATAACTCTGTTTAATCTTTTGCAGTTCTGTGATTTTTTCTGTACCTCGTTGCCGCTGTTTTCCAGTGAATTCAATCCCCAGCTGATATTCTGGACTTCGCAGCACTCCTGCATTTATTGTGGGAGATTTTTTCTTGAATTTGGATCTGACCCCCCATGTGCTCCGTTCTTTCTTTAAAAAGGAGTTGTGTGGCTGTGTTGTCATGTATTTCATCAGTGACAGAACTTCCTCCTTTTAGCACACGTACACTAACATTATAACATCATATAATTTTTTAAGGCTGGATGTATTGTGAGGAGGAATAGGAGTGAGGCTCTAACATTATTGGGACCTTTCTTGTGGCTGTCTTAATACTCCTGACTCTTCCATTGTCTTTCTTTGCAGCAAGGCAACAGGGCTTAAGACTGTGTGTTCATGATTGGTGTCAGGGAGAAGAATTTTTCCATCTGAAACTGTGTACAAATTACCTGGAGGCTGGTGGGATTGTCTTGTTTATGGCCCCACACTCTCCTGGAAGCCCTGTGGACTTCTGTAGCTTGGTTCCTTGGAAATGTTGGGGAATGTGGACATTTCCACAGGTGCAGCTTACCTCCTTACCCTTGATGAAGCATATGTTCTCCCATTTAGCAATGCAGCATGAATGGCACAGAGTTTGGCCCTGTTCACGGGAGGGGGCTACAGTGTCCAGGCAAGTTTGACTGGCATATGTCTCTTCCCTCCCTGCCTTGCTGTTTACTGTGTCAGTATGGAGATCAGGTTTCTTCTCCCACTGCTACCTCCTTCTCCTTCATGGGACAGGAGAAGCCTGGTCTTTTGTAATCTGCAACTGGCATTGGAGGAGCTTGGGAGGGGAAAATAAGGTGCGTTCAATTCCTGAAAAAGTTGCTTGCTTTTCTTTGCAGTTGGCATTTTAACTTCTTTGTGTGTGTTTTGCCCTCCTCCTGCCACTACTCTTTGGTAGGGGTTGATTAGTCTTATCATCCTGTTTGTATCTGTGGCTCAGTGGTAGAGCATCCATTTGGCTTGCAACAGGTCACAGTTTCAGGCCTCCAGCATCTCCAGTTAAAAGGATCAGATAGCAGCTGAAGGGAAAGACCTCTGAGACCTTGGAGGGTTGCTATAAGTCTGAGTAGACAACACTGACTTTGATGGACCAGGGGTCTGATTCAATATAAGGCTGTTTCATTTGAGGACAGGGGATTCTTTTGACAAGCACAATGTACATTGAAATCACCCTGCTCTGCTATTTAGTTTGAGACCTGATTAGAATGGGTAGTCTGATCACACACATGGAGATTAAAAGAATGGAAGTTAAAGAGATGACTTGGGATAAGGGGAGAGGGGAATTAAAATAAATTATTTTGTCTTATTCTGAATTTTTTTAGATTAGATTTCTCTGTGTCTATCTGGAATTTTATTTTCCCTCAAAAAGACGCTGATTAGAAATTATAACACTTGGATTGCATTCCATTGTTTAATGACTGGAAGTAGATGGCTAAGTATTTAAAATACATTTAGGGTTCCATATGTTCCAGTTCAACACATCTTCTCTCCTATCCCACATCACTGTCTTTCTTCGCATTTAAACCCACCCCTTTTGCTTTTTTAGCTTTTTCATTATCATCACTAGCTCTGAGTGGAATTTGTCTAGTTTTAAATCAATACATTACTTCACTTGGAGAGATCTTTATTAGTCAAAAAGAGCAAGAATACAGTAGTGTCTTAAGAACTAACAAAATTTGTTGCAGAGCATGAGTCACTGCTCACTTCTTTAGATACAGCTAGAATGTGAGCCCATCAGTCCTATATGAGAGAGTGGAGTGATTTCAGATTTGCATCAATTCCAGCCCCTCAGACAGAGGCATATGAAATCACCTTTATAAAGTTTATATTTTTAGAACTTGGTGTTACATTTTATGGTATACATAGCCTGCCCAACCTGACAAAGTGAGATTTGTGTCAGATCTGGCCCTCATAACAAATGAGTTAGATGCCTCTCTTCTAGAACAAAAATCAATATATAACTAATATACTTTATTGGTTCAAGTACACGGACAGAAGGAGCCCCAATACTGTGAACCCAATACTTCAGGGGTGGCCAGCAGTAGCTCTCCAGATGTTTTTTGCCTACAACTCTCATCAGCCCCAGCAAGCATAGCCAATGGCTGGGGCTGATGGGAGTTGTAGGCAAAAAATATCTGAAGAGCTACCGTTGGCCACCCCTACAATACTCTATCATCTGATGAGCATTAGGTGGGGCTGCCGATTTCAGATGTTTCTATGTATTTGTTTTATTTTTCATTTGCTTTAGAGAATCCAAATAAATGATGATAAATTAACACTGTGTTTTCATTTAAGCAGTACAGATGCTGACTTTATATACTCATCAGTAAGTTGAGATAATTCAAATCACACCTCTTAATTTCTTTTTAAAAAACAGTGGCATGGCATAAAGAATTTGTATACATACCATCATGCAAAAGGAAGGCCCGGCCCCTTCCCAGCCAAGGCGGCATCACCGGCGTTCAGGCTGGGGGCCGTCTTTGCCCCCTCGGAAGGAGGGAGTGGCAGAACATTCAGCCCGGCACATCCGGGTCTGTTCTCTGGGTGCAGCGTCGGGGCTATATAAGCCCCTGCCCCGCCCAGAGCTTCGCACTTTGTTTGGGCTCTCTGCCCGCCCGCCCTCCCCTTGGCAGTACAGGTTTCAACCGGTCGCCTTATTAGGGGCCAGGTAGGATTTTTTTCACATAATTGGCCCATGTGGAGTTGTTTTTCGCCTACCTTGTACAGCCTTGTAGCGTTAGGTTTATTAGTAGGAGTTTTATTTCGGTCGCAGGCTGGAGGATGTATTGGCCACAGGGTTTTCAGGGGAGCACCTATGGCCTAGCACCAGTGGTGCGGGTGGTCTGTATGAACCGCAGATGGGCTACACGGCTCAGATCACAGAAAAGCCTCACCTGGGCGGATCTTTCCATGGGGGATTGATGCTAGCCCAGGTGGAGAATGGCTGGGGGCCTGGCCGCTCAGCTACAACCCGAATACGGCGGGCTTGTGCTGGGGGCAGGGTGGTTTGCCCTCTAGGACAAGGCGGGGTCAGGGGGTGACCCCAGGGCTTGTCCCGTTTAGGCCCCATCCCTGCCAGTTATAGGTTCACAAGTTCTTTAAATAAAGCGGCCCGGTTTTTATACCCAACACTTTGTGTCTGTCTCTTCATTCCGACTGGGGGGGGGGGGGCAATGTTAGCCCAGAAAAAAAAAACCCACTGTTTTCATATTTTAGTCAAGAAAAGAATTTAAAATACGTCTCCTTTGTATTCATTGGAGTAACAACAGTAGACAAAAAAGTCAAGGCATATGATGCACATTAAAGGACAAGAAAGGCAAAATCATGTTATTCTACTTTTAAACCTCTCATGATCACTATCCATGATCATTATGGTGATGATGGGGCAGTATTGTTGGCACATCAAAAATTAGCCAAGCAAGACTTTTATGACCATCAAAGATAGCTTAATTATATAGCTCTAGCTGATTATGTTTGGAATTAATATGTTATTTAGCAAATAAATATCAGTACATGAGCTGAAGCCAAGCAAGCTCTTAATGAGGCAGACAATATTAAGATCTAACATGCTGGATGGCTGTCATGAGATTGAACCGTCTGCTCACCTTTCTCTGTACCTTGAGAGTTTGGTGCAGTGTTGATTTTTTTTTTTGCTAGACAGAAATTGTAGCTATCCTTGTTAGAAAACTATAAATCTATAAATTTCAACAGTTTTCCGTCTACAAACACTCAGACTAGCACTGGGGGCAAAATAAATAAAAAGCACTCTACTGCTTCTAGAAAGATTTTTATAGTTAGGAAGTTGTCTTTAGAGTGTAGAAAGAGTTGTTTGGACAGAATGACTATAGCACAGAGTCATCTCCCAAATGGTCTTTCCAAAAATCTTGACTCTCCAAATAATTCATTAATTGTTCTTTCAGCACTGAGCCATTGTAATAGATGAAATCATTTGGCACCAACGTCCAAGATTTGAATTAAAGCTTGTAGGAAAGCACAAGTGCCAATTCTATCCAAATTCAATTTCATTTGGAGAGCCTAGTAAAGACTTGTGAGGGGGGAAAGACTTTTTAAGTCCCAATACTTCAAAATTCATTTTAATAGCAACTATTTTTTCCTTTCTAAAATCTGAAAAAAATCATTGCAAGTCAATGATAAATAAAACTTTGCTGCGGTAAATGCTTCTCTGGTAACCCACCAAATGCTCAATACCCACATGTAATTTGCATAAAACTGTTCATTAGTGTTTAATTGGGAAATGCACACAGGTTTTCTGTTGGTTTTTTTTCTACTTATGAAGTTCTATGAAGAACAAACAGATCTATACCAAACACACAGAAAGATGAATTATATCTGAAAATCTTCAGAGGCAGACACTCTGGAGATACAGAAGCCATCTTACAGACTGATTTGATAGGGACATATTAGATATGAAAGGTGTC
This sequence comes from Heteronotia binoei, assembly GCF_032191835.1. Classification (NCBI taxonomy): domain Eukaryota; kingdom Metazoa; phylum Chordata; class Lepidosauria; order Squamata; family Gekkonidae; genus Heteronotia; species Heteronotia binoei. The sequence continues at coordinate 94,464,550 of NC_083229.1, forward strand.
ACATCTGGCAGAATAGTTTGAGAGTTAACATTTGAAAAGGAAACGTCTATTTTTGGATAAAAAATCACAACCATTTGCCCATGTGAAGAAATGCATTTTGCCCGGGAGGTTTGAAATGAGCCAAACCTCCACTGTGTATTTTAACAGCATTCCTCTTCCCCCCTTAGCAGAGACCAGGCTGGAGAGGGGAAAGTCAGTCAGTTGATCTGACTCATTTGCATATTAAGCCACACCCCTTGACACTAAGCCAGCCAGAACTGCATCCCTGCTTAATATAGATGAATAGTCTCTATTTTATTTAGCAGTGGTTCAATGTGATTCTGTAGCAGTTCTTCTGCTACTGCACATTCCCTTTACTTCTCTCCAACCCCCCCCCCTTTTCCCCTGTTTCTTCTTTTGTATTCATCCTTTTGTTATTGGTTTCTTATTTATTTTTTACTGCGTTTGGCTGCTTGAGCTATTGGAATGCTACCTTTTTTGTTCTTTTACTGTACTGGCATGCTAGAGTGAAAAAATTAGTTGGTTATATAGGCCTTCTCAGTTATCTGATTATTCCTTGTCCAAAAAAGTTGATGATACTGACAGAAATAAAAGTTTATTGAATTAGAAAATCATTCTGTTTGACTGCAGTAAACGCAAATCCTTAGTGTTTCCATTCCAGTATGAAAACCTGTAAGATGGAGAGGTGGCTACCATTACCAGGTAGTAAAATACCATTACCAGTGGTAAAATACCCTCAAAGTGGGCTCAAATACATTCATAAAGAAAAAGGAACAACTATATACTTTCTCCTCTATTCTGTAGAACTGTACAGCAAAAATCTACTAGAAACTAGCGGGGATGTAAGCAGGAGTTTTTAAATATCAGAATGTAAAAGGAAGTCCACTAAGAATTTTTAAAAGTATTTTCAAATAAATAGCTATTCAACCAAGTGCTTTCCCAGCCAGAGTGCCAGATACAAGCCTGGAGGCAATTCCAAGGGTACTTTCATAATTGCTTGAAATTGTTGCCAAAGGGACAGATGCTACTTCTGGAAGTGCCTTTATCACAAGGTAGCATCTGGTTCTCTTTCATTCTTGGTAAAACAACATGCATTGATGAAGGTTCTTTTGGCTTCATTTTCCTAGCAAGCTCATTATTGTAGGTATGTCGCTGGAAAGAGCACATCATTTAACTTAACTTCTTCAGGGAGAAAACCCTGTGCCTAAAGTCCTTGCCCACTGTTTCTAGGTAACACATTCAATTTGCCAGAATCCTTACTTCAGTAGGCAAGCTGAGAACTTTGACATGAGTAATATTGACAGATGAACTTGTCTTGTTTGAACTACCTTGATTACGTGCAGGGTGAGCCCCTGATTGGATCACCTCAGTGTTCCCTGGTGTTCATCTTAAGCATACATAGCATTATGCCAAGCAGCTTTGCACCTGCACCATAGCTATTTACTAGTTGCAGCCTGTGAGGGCTGTTGCCCACTGCAAGAATTAAATCACCTCATTATGAAAGCCACCAACTTGTGCAAAAATTGAATCACTTTTGCTGTGAGGTACATCATTAAAAAAACATGTGATCTGTTTGATCACATTTCCTGGGTTGGCATTGTTACAATCAGTAGCATCTTTTAAAAACATGGGGCATTTTCGCACTGACCTTAATCGGCAGCGACGTCCCTCTTCACCGCGCAGGATCTGCGCGGATTTCGCACCAATTGCTACGGAGCACCTGGAAGAGCCGCAAAGTTCCGCGGCTTTTGCGGCGCAAATGGAAACTGGTTTTTGTCAGTTTCCATTTGTGCCGCAAAAGCCGCGGGACTTTGCAGCTCTTCCGGGTGCTCTGCAGCAATTGGTGCAAAATCCGCGCAGATCCTGCGCGGTGAAGAGGGACGTCGCTGCCGATTAAGGTCAGTGCGAAAAAGCCCATGATTATAAATACTGATTGTAAGGTTACTTAGTATTAAATATTGGGTTCAATGCATGAGGAGGCTCAGTTGCAGTAGATCACAGCTCTTTATTCGAGATTACAGCATGGTAATAGGCAGACTAAGACTACTGAAAAGGCCAACTGGGTCAACTATATGCAGTCCAAAGTTCCCACGCTAGGATGCCATTGGGTCATTTGAACCAGCACGGGGCCAGTGATTGGATTGGGGAAGCAGGGATTTGGATCCCAAACTCAGTTCTAAAGGTTCCAGCGAGCCAGGCAGAAACACCCAGATACTCTGAAACATGAAGTTACACATACACAACACTTAGGGTTATGGACAGACACCAAAGACACACGGAAACTTTAAATAGTGTATTTCAATGTTAAAAATTTCAATCTGATTTTTTTCTTTTCTTTTTACTGTGTGCCTAGTAAAATGGACGTAGTAGCAGATAGTTGAGGGATAGCAGCTGCAGATTATTTTCCAGTTTAGCTGCTGCTGCTGTATAATGAATTGCCCACCTCAGCTCACGCTGGGCTCTGGGCAATATACATCATATACAGTAAAACAATATTGAGTTTGTAGAAGCTATTCTGTTCTTTGGAGTTTTCCTCTCATTCCCAAACTGCTACAGCCTTCTACTACTAGAGCCAGTGCTTTAGTGGTTAAGAGTGGTGATCTCTAATCTGGAGAACCAGGTTTGCTTACCCATTCCTCCTCCACATGAAGCTTGCTGGGTGACCCTGAGCCAGTCACAGTTCTCTCAAAACTCTTTCAGCTCCACTTACTTCACAAAGTGCCTGTTGTGGGGAGAGGAAGGGAAAGGTGATTGTAAGCTGTTTTGAGACTCCTTAAGGTAAAGAAAAGTGGGGTATAAGACCTGCTCTTTTTCTGGCGACATTGGTAGGAGTTTCCTGGCTTATGAAATCTGTAGAAAACCATACATATCTAAATGGAACTAGCTGGAACAGATTTTAGATCACTAACAATATTCAAGTAAAGATTCAGGTGGGAAACCATATTGGTCTGAAGCAACAAAAGAAAGTTTGGGTCTAGTGGACCCTTTAAGACCAATAAAGTTTAATTCTGGGTACAAGCTTTCAGGTGCAAGCACACTTGTCGCTTGTACCTTGAATACAATTTTGTTTGTCTTAAAGGTACCACTGGACTCAAACTTTGTTCTTTCAACATTCAAGTAAAATATTGTACTTAGATGCTAGGACTAAAGAAGGCACATTCCATATTCAGTTATATGAACTCATTCTGGGTCAATCATTGGCAAAATAATGAGCATTTTCTCAATCATGTTCATCCTTTTATTGTTTTCTCAATCATGCTCAGCCTTTGATGGTTTGAAGATGATTTTAAAAAACGAATTGAAGAGCCCAGGGACTGAGTCTTAACTTAACTGAGTCTTAAGTTTTAACTTAACAGCAGGGGTCTCCAATCTTTTTGAGTCTGTGGGCACATTTGGAATTCTGAGACGGTGTGGTGGGCGCAGCACAAAATGATTGCCACAAAATCATTGTATCAGAGGCTGTACGAAATCTCACAAAATGGTGCCTGTAGCTAACTTTCAGTCACAATGAAAATCTTTATGCCAAAGTAATTTTTTAAAAATCTGCACAACTAATCAAAACTTCAGGAAGCTTTGCTGTGCAAAAGCCCCACTTGGCCTCGCCACTTTCTAAAAAAAACCTTGACTGCCACCAGGAAAGGTGTTGGTAGGCACCATAGGCACCAGTCTGGAGACCACTGCTTTACAGAAGCATTCATCTGTTAGCAAATTAAAATATATACATATACAATTCCACAAAGGTTTTTATTTCTGGATTTCAGCTTGCCAGAAGAGAAAAATGATGCTGTATCCCATCATATTAAAACATGCTTTATGACCCAGAGAATGTTCAAATGTCTCTCATTAAACATAGATTTACAGAAGTTATATTAGAACTTTAATTATGAACTGTGCACATTACTGCCATCATTATCTGATGTTGCTATGTACAGTCTATGAGAAAGCTGACACATTCTCCCCAGTCAAAGCTATAAGCAGCAGAAGCCAATGCGAGTTCTCGTGTGCTTTAATTTTTTTAATCCAATATCCTTGAGCTAGAACATTGTATCTGAGAATGCCACAGCCAAAACCAGGCACATTTGCAAATATTTCAAGGGAAACTGAAGTGCATGTTGCAAATCATTATGGAACAGTATTGATAGTTGTGCAAAATATAGAACATCAACAGTGTTCAGAACAGACAGAACTATTTCATGAGACCTGTTCTTGATACCCCTTATTGAACATGAAAATCTATGCCTTGAAACTGCAACTCCATTTCCTCCATCTTATCCCTCCTGCCTTTTGATGTTGATACATGCATTGCATTTCTCATTGCTGTGCATTTATCTGGGTAAAATGGCAATAAGTCTGCGCTAACCAAGAATAAAAAGGCAAGGATCATGTGGACGAAGAAAGATGTGAGGATCTAGCTAATGGTCATTTTCGCACTCACCTTAATCAGCAGCGACGACCCTCTTCACCGCGCAGGATCTGCGCAGATTTCGCACTAATTGCCACGGAGCACCCAGAAGAGCCGGAAAGTCCCGGCGCTTTTGCGGCGCAAACAGAAACTGGTTTTTTGGCGGTTTCCGTTTGCGCCGCAAAAGCACCGGGACTTTCCGGCTCTTCTGGGTGCTCCGTGGCAATTAGTGCGAAATCTGCGCAGATCCTGCGCGGTGAAGAGGGTCGTCGCTGCTGATTAAGGTGAGTGCGAAAACGACCAGTGTTAAAATCCAAACCTTAGATCTCTAGGATATGAGTGAGGGTAAGGTTGCTTCTTAAATTTGGTGTGGATGTGGAGTTCCACTTGCAAAGTAGGCTATAGTCACATAGACAACTGCGTAGGATATGCATGTCTTCTCACCTTACATAGTAACAAAACCAATATTGATTAATCAGAGTGTCAGATACTCATGCTATTATGGTATGCATCATACAATAGTTTACTGATTGATTGATTGATTGATTGATTAGATTAAAATATTTATATTTTGCCTTTCCTTTTGGTTTAAGGTGGCATACAATAATAATAAAAACATACTCAACTCCCAAGTCCCTCCCCCCTTAAAAGATGCCTACTGTTCAAACCCCCTCAAATGCCCTGGCAAACAGGCAGGTCTTACAGCACCTCCTGAATATCTCCAGGGAGGAGGGGGAGCTCTCACCTCTTCAGGGAGTCCATTCTAAAGAGCTGGGGCCATGACAGAAAAGGGCCAGACTCTGGTTGATGCCAGACAAGCCATTCTAAGTGGTGGGATAGTCAATAGATAGCTGCCTGATGACCATAGTTGGTGCACAGGAAGTAGACAGTCTTTTAAATATGTGGATCCTAAGTTGTGAAGGGTTTTAAGGTCATAATCAGCACACCTGATTTTTAATTTCTCTGCCTTTTTTTTTTTTAGCTAAGATATCACCTTTCCATGGTCAAGCTAGCTGGCCATTATATTTCATGATACAAATTCATTTGTGCAAATGAGATCCACTCCTGCCTTTCTCCTGGCCAGTCTAACCTACTTTATCTTGCATGCATACACCTTCTAACTGAGGTTAACCTAACTTTCTGGTAAATACCTCATCGAAGAAGAGTGGACAAGATTTTTTAAAAGATGGCAGGACTGATCATGAACCAAAACAGAAGATACTGGGGGGCAGTAGTGTACCTAGCTAATTTGGCACCCGGGGTAAATAATTTTCTAATACCCCTTCCTCTTTTCTTTTGCCATCAAGTCACAGCTGACACATAACAACCCTATAGGGCTTTCAAGGCAAGAGATGTTCAAAGCCTGGTTTGCCATTGCCTGCCTCTGTGTTGGCCCTGTTTAGCTTCTGAGATCTCACAACATCAGGCTAAACTGGGACTATCCAGGCTAAACTGGGACTATCCCTCTTCTATATGATAAAATTATTTTCAGTAACAATCATAAAATAGAATGAGTCATCATATTGGCCAGAAAACAGATTCAGATGAGTAACTGTTGGTCTGAAGCAGCAGAAAGTTTAATCTTAAAGGTGCTACTGGACCCAAACTTTGCTTCAATGGCCAGAAAAGAAAATGTCAGGTTCTGTGAGGAAAAACCCCTTACAGAACATCGTAATCACCAACTTGGTTGCCAGAGCACCTGGAGAAGTGACACACACACACGTCTGGCCAGAGAATGTGGGTAAACCTATCCAGGGGTGAAAGGGACTGATGCAGTACTAGCAGCCATAATGCTACAAAGGCACTCAAGACTGGTACAAGAGTGCCCAACAGGAGAACGGATGGCTTCCCATCGTTCTGTATGACATCCATCCCGGCCATGGAACGGAGGAAACTGCACCGCCAGGAGCTATCCAGGTGAACGGTTTTGAAGCACTGACCATAGACTCCATTGTGGAGGGCTAACACCACACACAGCCATCTTCCTACCAGGCCTGACTCCATTCCAGCGAAGTGGATGGCTCACGTACTCACCAGATGTCACCTGTGCCTGCAAGCAATCTACCCACCCCAGGAGTGGCTAATCGTCCAACCAGTCTTTGTCTAATGGAACTCAAGACAAAGACTGGTGCCAAGGAGAAGACAGAAGAGGAAGACCATCTTCAGCCCGAGCCAAGTTCCTTTGTGTAAACCGGGTGTTACCTAGGCAATGATTTGACTCTCTATTGTCACCCTTTTAGATACGTTTAATAGTCTTAAGCGTTTCCCCACCCAGTAATCTCTCCTATTCTTCTCCCCGACTGTCATTTTAGAGTCTTACCTTGGTTCATTTCAACCTGAAAGTTCACTCAGGTATCCAGGATCCAAGCAAGTCCATTGGTCAGGAATGGGCACCCAATTAGGTGCCACCAATGAACTTTCTATTGGTTGTCGCAGTAGTCCAACCCTTATGGTCACTGCGAAACCTCCCCTTTTTGGGAGGTCATGCATCAGCTGACCACCTTCCTCCTCCCTCGTACCTCCCATCCCCTAAGGGCTCAAGAGAGTCCTTATAACCTATGGACTAGCTACCCACAGGTGTGTGTCTAGCAGTATCCCAATTTCCGTTGCCTAGATCCATCCCTGATTCTAAGGCCAAGTTTCAGGCCCCTCTCCAACTTCCTCGCTCATCACCATTGGAGCCTTCCTTGAAGACTACGATCAGTAAATATCACCCTGTTTGTCTACCCTTGTGTTCCCCCATCTCTCTATCTATTTTTCTTAGGACTGTGTGTATGATTTTTATGAGTATTTTATCTTGTATGGAAGCCTATATTTTCCTTAATAAATTTTGTTTTACTTAATTTAGAGTCCCTAATATTTTAAGCATTAATTTCTGGATGTGGAATCCTGTATACACAGGTAAAAGATCCTGATTAAGCCAGGTGCCCACCTGACAATTCCCCAACCTCGTTTTGAGGGCATTTTGGCTTATAGTTCCAGGTACCCACCCTCATCCCACCTCATCCCTCTATGCATGGATTACCTCCTCAGGCCTCATAACAGATGTTTCAGGGGAGAGGGGGGTTACAGCACCCTTAGCCTTCTCCTCCTAGTGCTCCATCTCTCTGTCTCTTTGTGACAGGAACTTGGGTGTCCAGCATGCTCTCCTCCCTGGCCTTCACTGGAGACTCCTCTTATAAACCCATCTCCTCACTCCACCATCTCTCCAGGCCTGTCAGTAAGCCACAAATCTACCTGGGTCCCCTTAGAACCCTTCAGGACTCCACCCACTCTGAGCCGCAGCCTTGCTCATCTCAGGCTCTGCTGTGGTCTCTGTTGTGAGGCTGGCAGCTCACTCATTTCTTGACAATCATCTGAGGCTTGCCACTTCTGGGTGCCTCCAGTGTCTTGTTCTTTGGTGTTTCACCAGCATCTGGTGAATCTACTAGTTCCATGCCACACTTGGTCCTATGTCCATTGACCACCCCAGTGCTGTGTTCCTAGGGCCTCTCTGCTCCTCCAATATAACCTGCCAATCCATGGAAGCTTGCTGAGTGACCTTGAGCCAGTCACAATACTCTCAGCCTAGCCCTAACTTAGATAGCCCCAGGATAGCCTGATCTTATCATATCTCAGAAGCTAAGCAGGGCCAATATGGAGGCAGGCAATGACAAAATACCTCTGAATGTCCCTTGCCTTGAAAAACCCTACAGGGTTTCCTTAAATCAGTTGTGACTTGATGACCAAAAAAAAATTATCACACCACTCATGTCCTGAGGAGGCTCTTGGGAGGGTTTCTGTTCTCCATTTTGAAGCCCAAGAGCTGACTATCCCAAACATCTACAAGGCATTTTTGAGATTTAGGAATCCAACTTTGTATTAACTAACACTAGCCAAAACATCACAAAATAGCAATTGCAAGCTTTGCTAGAATGAATGTTAAGAATCACACTACTTCCCAAAGAAGGTGCCCTTATCCTCTACTGTTTCCAAAGAATTAAAGTTAAACCAGAGAATCTCTGCAGTAAAAATAAAGAGGGGGCATTTTTGCAAGCCCAGCAGAACCAGTGCAATGTACAGTGATCAGCCAACCCAGTGCTGTCTGTTCATAATAGTAGCAAAAGTTTGCTATTATATTACTCTTAAATACATTCTGTCACCAAGCAGGATAGGGATGAGAAGGTGTTGGGACCAAGAAGTGAAAATACAGGGGAGGGGGACACACAGAGAAAAAAAAATAGGTGAAGGAAGACAAAAATCAACGTGAAATGTGTGGAAAAGGGAGAGAGTAATTAAGACAAGGAAAAGTTATTTTATCTTGCTGCAACACTCTAATTACTGCTTTGTATGATCTGGCTGAGTTGGGTGCAAAGAAAAGAAGAGAGAAAGGCTAGACTATTTGGAGGCTGGCAATTACTATAGCAGCTATCAGCATGCCAACTTGGTTGTACGATCTGCTAAGCAAAATTGCTTCAGTCTTGGAGAAAGGGAAGTCCAGCCAATCTTAGAGTGCTTTTTCCTGTAATCAGACTTCCCTGTGCCCCAATTGACTGCAGCCAGAACTGCATTTTAAAAATAGGAAAGTGATGCTGACTTCAAGAAGCATGATGCTGACTTCAAAAGCCCTCCTTCAAAGGCCTTCCTCAAGCTGTGCTCAGGCCAGAGTGCACCCCCCACCCTGCCTTGGCACGCCACTGCTGGGGACACAAAATAGAGACAGAATGATGGTGTTTGAATTTGTGAATATTTTTGTGTCACACTGTTAGTTTACCCCTCTTCCATTCTGATTTTTTTAAGACACATTTTACTACAAGGCTGGGTGTTCCCCTCATTTTGCTGTCCATGAATTGTATCTGCAGTAGCTCAATCATGCACTTTTTCCTATGTACATGAATATGTCAGGTAATGACTAGCTTCCTTTCCATATCATTAGCAAGAGCTGTAGGCTTAGAAATTATGTCTTCTAGAATCCTAAATAAATTATGCCTAGTATCCATTGACTTCGACAGCACTTCTCAGCTCTGCCAATTTGAGCCCAGCTTTCTCCTGACCTATTCTTCATGGGTTTACTACTTTTAATGCATAACTATGAAGATTTAGAGACTATATCTTCTCTAGCTACTGTTTCCCCTTCATTTATGTAGTAGTGTAAAAGCTGGTAGAGTCGCTATCAAGGTATGTCTTCATTTACTATACTCTTTTAACTTCTTAAAATTATGTGTAGGCACATTAATCAGTATGGGGATCTTAATCCATGTACTATTATTGAACTAACGTTTCTTAAATAAATGTCTTGGCTTGAGAACAACATTTTTCCATTAGCAGTTACACCATTGTCCGGGCAAGCACACTAAGGTTCCATTAATGTGCTCACTTAAGTAGGCTATTAATGGGTAATATATAATGCCAGCACAAAAGCCATAAAAGGCACAGAAGTGTGTACCATGCATATGAAGAAGAAACTTATGCCAAAGCCATTCTGTAGCTGTGTAATGTACTCTACAAATTACTAGGAACAGATTCAGAGATTTTCAGTGCAACTGGCAATGTAAGCATCTCCTATTTAATGACACTTAAAGCATCCACATTAGTCTAGTATTCACAGGCTAGCCTTGCTCCTACACTAGAGCTTCCTACTGTCTCTGATATTTTGTGTATGCTATGTTTTCCCTGAATAGAAATAATATTGAGTTTCATTGCAGTAGTATAGTATTGCTTCCCACTACTTAAGTAATATAAATAATATAAGCCTGGAAACATATGGGCAGGGCCAATCATTTTGTTTCCCCATTTCTTAGTGCCATCAGCAGTTGGAATGGTGATGATTAAGTAAGAAAGTCCCATGTCCTTATTCTCATCACCCTGTTCTGGTCTTCAAATAATTACTATGCCTACATAAAATAAGCTTCAGGTTAACAAATCTCACCAGAAGTAATTTATGAAACAAATCTCAATAGAAGTAATTTATGAAACAGCATCACAGTGTGCATAGTATAACTTCTGAAGTGTGCTCAAGTGTATTTACCATAAATACACTCATAGAGAAATAGCCCAAGAAAAGCTTTTGATCTCTTCAGTGAAGCAAGATTTTTTTATTATTATTTAACAGTAGGGAAATCATATGGAAGCCTACAAACATGTTTTTCCTTTGGCCCTAGTTGATCTAGTAAATGAAAGATTTCTTCTATTTATATTTGGAGATGGGTAAACATATTCCTTAAAGAGTGATGTCAGCCTTGAAAGAGGTTATGTTTTCTTTTATAGCTAAATTAAAAGGTCAATAATTTTCAAATTCTAAAAGATCTTAGAAAATATATATTTGGTCTTGGTTCAATTGAGTAATAAATGACTAAACTTCAATGTTTGCTATTTCATTAATGATATTAGAGAGGACAAAATTAATCAAACTCTTCCCCTGTGTTTTTTTAACCACAGAAATAATAAAATGAAATATAGGGACCATTATTGGTTAAATAGCCTATTAGTTTTTTTTTTTTAAAAAGTTAATGACTTCTTAAAGAATACTTCTCATGTTCATGAGGGAACAATGTATCATTTCTATAATTCATTGTCATGGTTTTGAATTCCAGTGTTCTTTCCTCCACACTTTATTTTTCATTAGTAAATATGCTTGAAAAGATTAATAGGAAAATGTATATTGAATTTGCATTGTTGCTGGGGAACAAAATATCCACAAGCCAACAGAAAATATATTATCCATATGTTAATATGCTCTCTACCATATCCAGCTTTGCTATGTACATTTATGAATATTATAATTTGGACTGCATTTCTGAAACTGTTCCTAGAATTGAAGTGCTCATGTCAAAGTTTAGTACATCAGCCTCCATGTGGGGACTAGAAATCTCCTACTATTACAATTGATCTCCAGATTATAAAGATCTGTTCCCCTGGAGAAAAATGGCTGCTTTGGAGGGTGGAATCTATGGCATTATATCCCACTGAGGCTCCTCCCTTCCTCAAACCCTGCTCTCCTCAGGATCCACTGCCAAATCTTCAGGAATTTTTATACCCAGAGCTGGCAATACTAGCCAACCATCCAAAATGAAAACACATTAAAGAAGATATCAGTAAAACATTCTGATGCTTTACATATAACATAAAACCTCGGAATATGACTTGCACGTCTGCTTCTCTATATATGCTCCATAATAACAGACCCATTAATCAGAGTGAAGTCTTCTGAAATTACTACTATGAATGTAGGTAAACCAGTGTCTTCCCAGAAGCCAGTGTTCTCAGTGATAGCCTATTCCTAGAGGAATAGCTTATTTGACAAAATCATAAAGACATTCTGTACTGTTGTTTATAATGGCATTTTTATAATGGCAAGGCATTATGCCTAATGATGGATGGGTATCTATTTTATTGGATTTATTGTGCTTTAATGGTTTTATTGTAATCTACATTGAGTGGATTAGAAAAGCTATAAAAATACTACATAGGAATATTTGTGTTAATACTCATTTCATAAAAAGGACATGTGTTTATACTGTTGTTCATCAGATTCTTATTTAATTAACTGAACGAATGACCAGTTCAGCATCCCAGTTAGCACAGCAGATAGATCAATCAAATTGTGATTTGTTTTGGTCAGAAGGTTCATAAAGTTATTTGTTACAGGAAAATATTTGGAAATTATTTGGAAATAAAAAAAATTAAACATTTGTCACTTAACAATTGCTAAGATCCTCTAGAAATCTTAGAAGTTTTTAAAAAGGCTTCTGTTTTGCAAGAAGTTAACGTGAGTTTGTTAATGTCTTAAAAGACCTTGGGATCCAGCCACTAGGCAAATGCTTAAAATTATCAGGAGCATTATGTCTAGAGAAGCATACGTTATTGTAATTAAAAAAGCTGCAGCAGACAAGAAAACTGCTGAGGATCTAATGTTATTCTATTCCACCTTCTAAGCTACTAATAGGTAATGAGACTAAGATGGGGAAATATACATTAATATTTAATCAGTTTTGATCCTGAAAAATACTTAATCTTGTGCTAATGAACATATTGGAGCCAATTAATGAGCTCTTTGGAACCATGCTCAACAGCACTTCTATAAATCTTTGGCTCATTTTTGGCCATCTTGTGCTACATTGGTTTCAGAACAGATATAGTCCATCTTCTGAGTAACCCATGGCAAGTACAGCAAAAAATCAAAACTAACCGCAAATGCTATGGATCCAACATTGCTTCCATATTTAGCATCTCCTGATATGTCTTGTCAAATAGTTCACCTCAAATATTTCTTATCTAGAATATAATTTGTGAGGGAAGGTGACTTGGTATAGACCAACCTCATCAGATCTTGGAAGCTAAGCAGAGAAGGAAGATCACCAAGGAAGACTCAGCAGAGGAAGATAATGGGGAACCACCTCTGCTTCTCATTTGCCTTGAAAGCATCTTGCTGAGGATGCTATAAGTTGTTTGCAACTTGACAGAACTTTACTCACACTATATATATATATATATAGAAGATATTGGATTTATATCCCGCCCTCCACTCCGAAGAGTCTCAGAGCGGCTCACAATCTCCTTTACCTTCCTCCCCCACAACAGACACCCTGTGAGATGGGTGGGGCTGGAGAGGGCTCTCACAGCAACTCCCCTTTCAAGGACAACCTCTGCCAGAGCTATGGCTGACCCAAGGCCATGCTAGCAGGTGCAAGTGGAGGAGTGGCGAAACAAACCCGGTTCTCCCAGATAAGAGTCCGCACACTTACGGAGCCTCCTTGAGCCCGCTGCATCGCAGCGTGGCTAGAGGGGGAATTTTGCCCCCCCCTGGAGGGAGAGCGGACTTTTTCGGCGCGCTTTTGAGCACGTCTCTAGGGGGCAGGGCTTCAGCGCTATTGCTGAAGCCCCGTCTGACGCCTGCAGTCCTCTCGGCGTTCTCGGAAGGGCTGGGAGCGTGTTTGCACGCTCCTAATGTTTGAGGGCTGTGCAGGCTGGGAGGCTGGGAATTGTTGCGGGATCGACGAAGCTGAGTGGAGCGCGTCGCTGGAGCATTGTGCTTTGAAGTTTGACTGTGTGCCCAGGGGGGTTATAGGGTGCCCTTGGGGCTGAGGGAGGCTTCCTTTTCAGGAGCCTTAGTAGCAGTGATCCCTGAGTATTTCTATTCCTTGGGCTTTCCTGGGGTGTTGTTGGATCCAGGGGGGTTATAGGGTGCCCTTTGGGCTGAGGGAGGCTTCCTTTGCAGGGGCCCTAGTAGCAGTGATCCCCGAGTATTTTTATTCCTTGGGCTTCCCTGGGGTATTTTTGGATCCAGGGGGGTTATAGGGTGCCCTTTGGGCTGAGGGAGGCTTTCTTTGCAGGGGCCCTAGTAGCAGCGCCTTCTATAAATAGCAGTCCAGTTTTGGACCCCCTCCCCCTTCATTCTGTCAGGGGATTAGGTGGCCATTTGGCCAAGACAGTGGTGAGCAGCCGGGCTCGGTAGCCGTTTTGAGAGGTGGCTATTGGTCAACGGGTTCGAGGGTGCTTGTAATTGTACTTTACCCTGGGACTTGGCAGTCATTTTAGCCTTGCTGCTTCTTCCCCGTTCCTGGTGTTTTGGGTGGCCGTTGTTGAATTGCTGTACTTTTCCCTGGTGCTTAGCGGCCATTTTGGCTTTGCTTCTTCTTCCCCATACCCTGTGCTTGGGGCGGCCATTTTTTGAGTGCTGTACTTTTCCCTGGTGTTTGGTGGCCATTTTGGCCTTGCTTCTTCTTCCTCACGCCCTTGCTCTTCGGGCGGCCATTTTACGAGGTGTTGAGGTGGTGGCCATTTTAGAGTTCACTGGGGTGGTGGCCATTTTGAAGGCTGTTTTTTCCCACCTTTATTCCTTTGTTTGCCTCAGGCTTGGTTAAGCTAATTAAAGAAATTCTGCTTTGTGCTGCGCTCTTCAGTGAGCATGTCGGGTCGCAAAGGCAGTGGAAAGTCAAAAGGGAAACAGCCTGCCCCTAAGGCTCCTAAGCCTCCATCTAAGCCTCCGCCCCCCCCCCCTCGTCAGACGAGGAAGGGGACGATGAAGTTAATGCAGCCATTTTTCAGAGGCTGCGGGCACTTGAGCAGGCATTGGGGTTTCCACCTTCTCAGTTGCCCAAGAAGGGGCGTTTGTCTAAGCGTGCTTTGCAAGCAGATATATTGACCCGCTTATCTCTTTTGGAGGGCAGATCTGCTGCGGTTGCTGCTGGAGGAGCTGTGGGGCCCGCTGGCTCTGATGTTGGAGCGGGCCTGTTGTCCGGTGCAGGCAGTACCGGATCAGCTTTGGTGCCTGCTTTACCTTCTGGTAAGTCGGGGGATGTTTCTTTGCCCCATTTTGGGCCTGTATGGCCTTGGGGAGCTTGGGGGCTGGTCCTAGTGGGACGGGTGCTCCGTTAGGCGGTGCTGGGACTCCTTTTGCTCTAGATTTACAGCAGCAGAGCAACTGGACGTGGCCACAGGGTCAGTTCGGTCCGTTTGGTAATTGGCCCGGGGTGGGGCAGCAGGGGCCAGCAGCGACTTGGCCTGGAGGCTGGGGTTGCCCATCTCCTTAGGGGGCAGTCCCCTTTAGTGCTATGCCTTTTGGGGAAGTGGCTTTGCCGCTGGGTGATCACCTGCTGCCTGCCACGAGGGAGAAAATTTTAAAAGGGGAATACGTAGACGTATTCTCCCTTTTATTTAGGGAATTGGAGAAAAAGGACAAGGAGGAGCTGGATGATAAAGAGAAGGAGAAGCTGAGGAAGAGGAAGGTTGATCGGACCTGGGCCAATTGGCTTCCTGGGTTTTTCATTTATGCGGGAGTGATAGCACGTGCGCAGCCCTGGCGGGCCGCCGCATTGATTCAGTATATGGACATCATATACAAGGGGTATACAATGTTCAGCGGCCCGGCCTGGATCCAATATGACCAGGAGTTCAGGATGAGGGCCGCTTTGTACCCTTCACTCCCTTGGGATTGGATTCACCAGCAGTTGTGGCTGCAGGTGATGTCACCTGCTCGGCCCAATTTGGGGGACCGATCCGACAGTGGTCACCTTGTAACCAAGGATTCCTCTTCTCCTTCCAGTGCTTCTGTATCCTCCCGCAGCGCTGCGGGGCAGGCAGTTCAGCATTGCTTGCTCTGCTGGGAGTTTGGGGCCCAGGGGGCGTGCAGTCGTAAAGCTTGCCAGTTCAAGCACGAATGCCCCCTGTGTGCCGGCCCACACTCTTTCAACAACTGCCCGAGAGTCCAGCCACGCAAGGGTCAGAAAGGATCAGGGGGGGGGCCCTTCTCAATCTGGAGAAAGGCCTCAGCCCAATGAAGGTGGGTCCTCTTGAGGAATGGCTTCGCAGGTACCCACGTAAGGGGGACAGTTTATATTTGTTAAGAGTTTTAGTTTCAGGTAGGGATGTTAAGTTATCAGGGGGTAAGGTAGCTCTGAGGTTGCGAAAGGTTGTTGTTCTGCCATTTTGAGGGTAGCCCTCTGGCAAGACATCAATTTCAAGGTTATTTGGAGTGAGGTTTTGTATCCATTTCTTAGAATCGACGCGGCCTCTACGGCTGCTGCCCTGGGTTATCCTACTTCATCCATTCAGCCTTGGCCGTTGGCGGTCTCAGGCTTACAAAAGTGCTATTCGCCCCTTTGCTCTGCTGGTAGTTGTTATTAGGAGCGGGGGGGGGATAGTTTAAGTTTGGGTTTTATAATTTGTATGTTTTTCCTTTTAGATGCTGTTGTTCCTGGCCGGAGGAGCAGAGTTCTCATCTGCGGGCACGGTCAAGCTCGGAGAACTGCTGTTGGCTCTCAGCTGGGGCTCAGCAAATATGTTACGGTTGAAGGGCGGGGGCGCAGGGGTCTTCAGTGGCCTGGCTTGCTCCCCCCCCTTTTCTTATTTAATGGGGGTTTGGGCCCTCCTCCTCAGGTATTAATTGTTCACCTGGGAGGGAATGATCTCGAGCTGGTTAAAGGCAAGGCTTTGATCTTGCAGGCCTGAGATGATTTCAAGTACATAAGGAACAGATGGCCTGGTACCATTATAGTTTGGTCGGCCAAGATTCCGCGCTTGGTGTAGCGCAGTGCTTGGAATCCAGCTGGATTAGAAAGGGCTCGTTATAGAGCGAATAAGGAGATTTGCAAGGTTTTGGAGGGTGGTTTGAGCCACTATTTGCCCCATCCGGATATTTCTAAGGAATGTCCCGACCTCTACAGAGGGGATGGTGTGCATCTCTCGGAAAAGGGTAATATGTTTTTCAAGAGGGATTTACGGCAAGGGCTTGTGTTGGCTTTGGGCCTTTCTGTGGGTGCTAAGCCCTAAGTAGAGACTTGGCCTTAGTTGTGGCAGGTTTTACGGGGTTTATGGCACCATGCGGCCTGGGGAGGACCGGTTAGCCTCCCCCTTTTGGGGAGTTAGGGGTCTGGCAGGATCAACCTTTGGTGTGGCCTGAGGTATGTGAATGCAGACTGTCCTGGAGACTCGATTGGATGGGTGCCTTTCGCTGAGACTCACGTCTGGTGTTTGGGCCCTCCGGTGCGAGCCTCCCTGCTGGGCCTGCCTAATGGGAGCTGTGGCTCACAGCTCCGGCTGGGGGGCCGGGTCTCTCACCCGCTGAAAAAGGCAGGGGAGCGGTCTGAGGAGACCCCTGGCCCTGACCTGGCCGCAGTTCGGTTGCCCTTGCCGTTGCTGGTTATTTTAATAAAAGTGGCCCATAGTTTCACCAAACTAATTGTGTCCGTCTCTTTATTCCGACTTGGGGGGCAAACCACTATACCAAACTGACTCTGAGAAGATATCAAAGTGAAGTTGCATGTGCCATATGTCAGAATGCTTAAACAGAGTTATACCCTTGATGTCACGAGGCTTAGAAGACTGTAACTGATTGCACTGTCAATCCTTTTCCTCTTGTGATTCATTTTATATCATCAGTAGCTGTGAAAGGTATTCTACTGAATCCAGCTAAATGATTGCTGGTTAAGTCAGCAAACATTTAGTTCACATCAATGCTCCATCTAAGCTGTGGAGTCTTGTGATGAAAAATTTTACTTCATGAGCTCCTGGCATTAAAGTTATGAGTGAGCAATTTGGTTACTGCATAAATTAGTTTGCTCTTGGGCCATCCTTCCTGAGCTAAGATAAAAATGTGTAAGTCAGAGGCCAAAAAACACACACTAACTCAGCTTAGAAGGAACTTCTAAGCTTCTAAGCTCACACTAACTCAGTTTACACTTCTAAGCTCACACTAACTCAGCTTAGAAGGAACATTGAATCAGATTCCATTAGAGGTCCTTCAGATATTAGACAAGGACCTACCAATCACTTGTGCATCCTCTTTTCCCACTTCCTTGATATGTTACAAGAATTGCTTAGGTCTCCTCCTTTATGGGGGAATTAGCAGAGGCAGACCAGAGGTAGAACTATTTAGGAGTGAGTTCTCTCACTAATAATACAGGGGTCCAGTATCAGGAAGAAGACTCCAGATTTAAAATAATTTAAAATGTTTACTTAGAAAAATATTTAGGAATACAATGATAATATGCAGGAATACAAACATAAAGCAATTAGAATACACACAATCAAGAGACTATAAGGAGGGGAAAATAGAGATTTTGAGGGGAAATTGCATGTCCAGATGTGCAGAAATCATTGTAGAAATTAAAGATGGGGACATGCACAGCCATCGTGCCACGTCTAAGAGACCCATTACTTAGCATAATGGGGGTTCAACCTGCCTATGTGCCCACAGATTGCAGGGGGGAAGGTGATTTGCTGTCATGTTATTTAGTATTTGGAGGTGTGGAAATCCACTCCTGGGCTATGATTTTAACTATCATTGGTGGGTTTTTCCTGGGTGCCTGAATAGACTCCCAGTTCAAGACAAAAGATGAGAATGGGTTCCTGATGGCTCTCAGCAAGAGCTATAATGATTTATTGTTTGAGATTAATTTTACCTTGATACCTGGAGAGGAGGCAGGAAGGAAAGGGAGTTTTGTACAATAGGTTTGTACATTAGCATAGGATCACACAAAAGGATGCTTGGGTGTATTTGGAGACAGGAGAGATTAGCCAGCAGAAGAAAATTAAATTATTAAATAGTTCAGTTCTCCCTAAACACCATAATGTGATCTATATCAATAATATTCACCTCAGCATGCTGAAGTCATCATATTTTCAGCACAGTATTAAATGGAGAAAAATCAGCAATAGTAACACTAGATAAATTTTGACAGAACTTTGAGGTTTAGAGAAAAGTAGGTCAAGATAGTAAGCATATCTTGACATCCAAATCCTAAGGTTTAGGGAGAACATAAATAACAAGATGGCGTATACAAAATGGCATAAGATGTAAATGTATAGTGTGTTTTTTTTTTAATTGGCTTCTCTAAATGATTTCTTACCATTTGAGAGTCTTGTGTGGCATAGTGGTTTGAGTTTCATATTAGGATCTGGGAATCCCAATTTCAGATTTTCACTCTGCCATGGAAATCTGCTGGCAACCTTAGGCCAGTCATTCTCTTTTGCAGTCCAATTTACATCACTGGGTTGTTTGTAAGGATAAAATGGAGGAGGAGAGAATGACGGTGTAAGCCACATTAGGTCCCTAATGCGGAGAAATGTGGAGTATAAATATCTACCATGAGTAAAATGAAAAAAGGCATAGAACTGAAGTGAAGTTTACCTTTTTTTCCAGCTTGGTTGGAAGAGAGCCAAAATGATTAAATAATCAGGATTGATTAAAGATTGACCCAATACGTGGTTTATTTGAACAGAAATATCTGAACGAAACTGTTTTGCTCTTCCTTAAGTAACAGAACTCTTATCAGCTTGAGTCTAAGTACCTGAATGTAAGTTCTATATGCAAATTGATAATGGATCTGGCCAGATCAATTTTCCATGTGGTCACATAGATCTGGAATCAAATACACTGACTTTAATTAAACAATGCATCATAATAGTTTAAATGATGAGATCTGCAGTGTTTACTGCACTCTACTGTTCACATGACAGACCCTCTAGTACTGCATGGTGAAAGCACAAAGAAATCAGAACCTATTTGCATAAACAAAATGCAATGTCACAGGGGTGGCCAATGGTAGCATTCCAGATATTTTTTTGCCTACAACTCCCATCAGCCCCAGCCATTGGCCATGCTGGCTGGGGCTGATGGGAGTTGTAGGCAAAAAACATCTGGAGAGCTACCATTGGCCACCCCTGCAATATCAGATTAAATAACTCATTTCCAATTAATATTCTCTCTGACAAGGTCATCCAATGAAAGCATGTGAAAATACAAAAGCAATTATTCAGCTTTTTGTACCTACTAATAAAACATTCAAAACAATTACAGTTTAAAGATATCAAATGTACAGACCACCAGAGTAAGGGCAAAATTGTAGAAAAATGTTTTCAGATGGTATATAACTCAAAAGGACATTGAGAAAGAGGATTAAAAACTACAAGGGAATATGCTGGAAATGTCAAGACATAGATGGAACTTTCTTTCATATGTGGTGGCAAAAAGATTCTGGAAAGAAATACACCAAAAATGCAGAACATATTAAAGTTTAAATTTCCATTGGAAGCTAAGAGCATGCGATGATCTGTTCTTTTTAGAAGAGATGTTCAAATACATGGTGACAGCAGCTAGAACTGTTTATTCAGCAAAATGGAATCAGGTGTCTGTTCACGTTTAGAAGAACGGGAAAATAAATGTGTGACTATGCAGTAATGGCAAAATTACTTGAGAAACAGGTCTATCACAAACTTTGATGAGAGATGGAGTGTGTATTTTGTATACTATACTAGCAAGAAACTTACAGAATGAATAGCAGACTAAAATATATACAAATATATGGTAATGAAATAGAAGTATAATTAAATTCTGTTTTAATGTGACATCTTGAATACAAAAGGGTTCTTGATATATATATAATACATTCCTCCATACCCTGAAATATTTTTCTGCTAAAGGTTCTAATGAATATGTAGAAGTGATGAAAATATGTAATATTGAATACATAGCAATGATTAAACAATTGATGTAGTCAAAATATTATTACACTAAAGGTAAAGGTAGTCCCCTGTGCAAGCACCAGTCATTTCCAACTCTGGAGTAACGTCACATCACAACGTTTTCACAGCAGACTTTTTATGTAGTGGTTTGCCATTGCCTTCCCCAGTCACCTACACTTTACCCCCAGCAAGCTGGGTACTCATTTTACCAACCTCGGAAGGATGGAAGGCTGAGTCAACCTTGAGCCAGCTACTTGAAACCAGTTTCCACTGGGATCAAACTCAGGTCGTGACTCGTGAGCAGAGCCTGGACTGCAATAATGCAGCTTACCACTCTGTGCCATGGAGCTCTTTATTAGACTAAGGAAAGCCTAAAAGCTATGGGACAGATATAAAGCCTTTTTTTTTATATAAAAGCCATTTTCAAAAGAGAAACAGAGATAAATGTTCTGCTGTTTCATCCAGTCAAAAATCAATATAGTTATTGGCAAGGACCTGAGATGAAGATGACCACAAAGTTCAAAGTCTAGCACTCTTGCAAACAAACCACTCTGAGCTATGCAAACAACAGGAATCACTGCCAAAAGCCCCTAACAAGGGAAGTGGGGCTTTTTGAGACTGGGAATAATTGAAATTATAGTTTATATACATACATTTCTAATGCATTTTAAAGATTTCAAAAAGCACCTTGAGGAAATTGATAGAGAAACATGGGAGGAAGGAACCCCACTCAAGCTATCATAACAGCTTAATTACAGCTTAATTTTCCTAACAGAAATCAAACAGGGTCTTTGGGAGACAACAATGGGATAATGAGTAGCAGGATTCATGATGTCAACTTACCTAAGAATCAGGACCCAGGCCAGAGAGAAAAAAATTTGGCAGCAGATATAGGTTTCAAACTTTTTTTAAAAGTTTGGAAGGAAAACTCCTGATTTTTCCACAGAATGGGGACATAAAATAAAATTTCTTTTCCATAAGAGAGGAATCGAAGTTTCCTTTAAAGTCTTTATGACCAGACAGCTGATGATAGGGTTTGAATAATTAAGCTGAGGAGAAGATTTTGAGACAGGTTTGAAAATTGACCAAAGCAGAAAGGCACACAGGCCTCTTTCTCCACTTCTTTATTTGAAATTGCTTGGTGATGTATTTTGAATGCTACTTAACATGTAACCATAAATCATGACGCTTTGTTATGCCTTACTGATTAATGCTATGCATCTATAAATGGTTGCATATAATACACACTTATGTTTTGCACACTATACACAGTAGTATCCATTACTGCTAGTAACCAGGAACTCCAGAAGGGATGGTGTGTTGGACTACAAGGCTTTTAGCTTAGCAGCAAGGAATCAAGAGAGCTGCTAGGCCACATGATGAGCTGTGACATCAGACTGTTTAGAATTCTGAGGAACTGGGAGGGGAGGAAGGAATCAATGAGACAGTTATTTCAGAGGGTTGGTTCATTCAGACCTAGAGACCAGATCTGTGAATAAGCAGCCAGTTTGAGGGGAAACTGTTGCTAGCAACCAAATTCTGCTGATTACCTCTAGAGAGAGGGGGTAGGAAAGCTCTTTGGTTAAAAGAGTCACATACACTTTTCAGAGAAAGCTTTTACCCTGTTGGCAAATGACTAGGAATTTGGAAAGGCTTGCCAAAGGGTTTGGGTAGAGACAAGGACAGTCTCATAGGTAAGGCAAAACTGAGGTAATTCTCATGGGGCGTTTTCGCACTCACCTTCAAGTGGCGCGACCACCCTCTTCACGCCGGAGGATCTGCAGGGATTTCGCATAAGAAGCGCCGGAGCAGCCAAAAGAGCCGGAAAGTTCCGTCGCGAAACCTGCTCAAACGGAAACCGCCAAGAAGCAGGAAAACATTTGAGCGGCTTTTGCGACTGAAGTCGCCGGCTCTTTTGGCTGCTCCGGCGCTTCTTATGCGAAATCCCTGCAGATCCTCCGGCATGAAGAGGGTGGTCGCGCCACTTGAAGGTGAGTGCGAAAACGCCCATGGTGTATAGAGATTATCTGAAAGTCCAGACTAAGAGAGTCTTGGGAACAACAGGAGATATTAGCAGGAGAAGTGGAAAAACATTGTGTGTTCTCAGAGCCACCAACAAAGTAACTGCATCTATACCAGTATAACATCTGTCTAGAGTAAATTAAAGTGAATCATCTTGAACTAAGACAAAAGACTGTTCTGTGTAAACATCCGAACCTCCCCCCCCCCATGTTTTGTGAACAAAGACCTATTCTGTTTGCTGTTCAAAAGCTGTGGTGCCTGAATTTCTGAGGAGAAATTATGAACTCAGACATCAATCCCCCTGAAACAGTGTCAGCCCAAAAAAAGGTATAAGGCAACCTGAAAGAGTGTACATTACCAACACATTTTAAAAAATTAGTTTTGTTTTTATTTTGGCAGTGAGCTACCAAAAAGATATTTAGTTTCTTTTATTACAGCAACAGTAGAGCTGAAGAAAAGAGGGGAGGAAGAAAGTGGATGTCACTGTAAAAAGGTAGTCAGAAAATCAGACAAAGTCAGGAAATGATTAATGTCATAGATGGTTTTGGATAAAACTAAGGAATAAAGAAGAATGACTTCAAACAAGTTTTGATTCTAAGATGGATGCTGTGCTGTCAGGAGACAGGCCATATTGACAGTAGAATAGAGTTTAGGAATGGTTCCAGCACAGGAGTCCTTGATCCGGGGCCAGCACCAGGGTTTTTGATGGCCTTGGTGAGCCCCCACCCCCAACTTCCTGTTCTGCCTCTCCCCGCAGAAACTTATCCCCAATTTATTTTCTGAAGTGTAATTTTTGTATTTTTTTTCTTTCTACTGACTTGCTATTGTATAATTAATATTCAATAAAAATATGGGGGGATGCAAGATTTATCATTACCAAGGAGTACTTTCAGAAAGCAACATAGCTGTCATTCATACAACCACCACCAAATCTTCTCATTTATATAATGAGTAAATCAAAACAGTTGTAATCTGCTGTATACATTGAAAGGAAATTACTGGATTCTCCCCCACCCCACCCCAGTGCCATATCTTCTGTACACCAAAAAGTGATGTCTTGCCCCAGGGCCTATTTTACCCTCATATTTCTAACTCGTAATGCATTTTCACATCCAAAGATACTTAAGAAATAACAGACCAATGGGAAATAGCAGATGGTCTTATATAATTTCAATTATTTTGATCCAATATTGAATCTAAAAGACTTCTGTACGAGTGAAGTGGGCTCTGTAGTATAATTTTAACATCTATTTTGATTCCACAAAAACTCCAATGGGAAAAGCTCATTCAAGTTCAAACTTACAGGTTGTATTTTAATGTGAGAAGCTGAATAGTAATGGTCTTTCCTCTTTACAGAACCTTCCAGAATTTTAATTAGCTTTACTCCAAAGACAGTGGCACAACAACCTGAAATGTTCACTGGTTTCACACTTGCCAACTGGCAAAGATAATGAGTTATAATTAACCATGGTATTTGTATATGTTATTGTTTAAAGGGAGGATCACATATATAGGATATATTCCAGTGAGGTTACTGTTTAATGCTCCCCACTTTCCTAAGCTGTGGGAAGCTCCAGGGAAGCTTGTTACAAGAACAGTTTGCTTTTGGATAAGAGAGTTCTGATTACATAGTTGTGGCGACTTTCACAATACTTTTGTGTGTTTTTTAAAGAAATGTACTATAGATCAGGCAGCAAACAAGAAGCCAAGTAAACAAACATTGCTAGCCCTCAAAATAGCCACTTGTTTGCCACTTGCTCCCAACTGTGGTACATAAACACCCTTATAATATAAGTAGCGATCCAATAAATAATTATATTAGAGTGATTTTCAAATGAATTCACTAATAAAAATCACCAATTATTAATTCATTGTTCTTAAATTTATTATTATATCTTTATATTGTATAAATGTGTAATTACATATAAAAATTTATATTTATATTTTATTGTCCTTAAATGTGCTATGATACCTGTGTTATACCTTTCCTTTCCTTTTCAGAGCTCCTATAATCAGATAACCTTGAGCAATGGTCAAAAGAATAATATATGTTAGAAGAAAATTTGGCAACCAAGTAGGTTAGTTCAGGTCACTGTCAACATCAGACAGGGAATATTATCCCCTTGGAATTAATTTAAACAAAAAGAATGGTAAAGTGGTGAGGGCCAGCAGTTCCTAAAAGTGGAGGGGGAACATTCTAATATTTTGTGAGACATCAGGGTGTAGCCAGGAAATTTTTAGGTCAGGGGCTTTTAAAAAATTTGGAGGGCACTCAAATTTTTAAAAAGCTGCTCCCTCCTAAAAAATCCTGGCTGTCTCCCTGGGTGGATCTTTCTCCTTTCACAGCTGGCTTTAAACTAGGGTTGCCAATCCCCAGGTGGGGGCAGGGGATCCCCCGGTTTGGAGGCCCTCCCCCGCTTTAAGGTCATCAGAAAGAGGGGGGAGGGGAGGGAAATGTCTGCAGGGAACTCTATTATTCCCTATGGAGACTTATTCCCATAGGAAATCATGGAGAATTGGTCTTCAGGTATCTGGGGCTCTGGGGGGACTGTTTTATAAGGTAGAGGCACCAAATTTGTAGCATAGCATCCAGTGCCTCTCCCCAAAATACCTCCCAAGTTTCAAAAAGATTGGACCAGAGGGTCCAATTCTATGAGTCCCAAAAGAAGGTGCCCCTATCATTCCTTATTTCCTATGGAAGGAAGGCATTTAAAAAGGTTTGTGATCCCTTTAAATGTGTTGGCCAGAACTCTCTTTGGAATTCAGTTATGCTTGTCACACCCTTGCTCCTGGCTCCAGTCCAATGTCTCCTGGCTCCACCCCCAAAGTCCCCAGATATTTCTTGAATTGGACTTGGCAACCCTACTTTGAACCTTGCTACAAGAAGAAGACCCAATGCCCAAAAAGAGGAGAGAGTGGTAGGGCCAGCCTTCCCTCCTCGCTGCCACCACAGCTGCAACTTGACACTCACCCCTCTCCATGATGCAAATCATGGGGGAGGGATGGCAGGAACACCTCCCACCTCTCCGTGCCATTGAAATGGCCCGCTGAACAGCTGATTGGCAGGTCCTTTAATCATATGGGAAGTCCAACAGCTGCTTCTGCCACCCCTCCCATGTGATTTGAATCACAGGGGAGAAAAAAGGCTGCCCTCAAGTGCTGACGGAGGTGGGCAGTGAAGGGAAGACTGCAGGAGCAGCTGCCAAACTCCCTGTGTGATTTAAAGACCCCACTGATCAGCTTTGGTAGGCCCTTTAAATGGCACAGGGAGGCAGGGGAGTGCTCCTACTGCCATCCAGTGTGATTTGAATTGCAGGGGAGGGAGGAGACATGACACAGCATGGAGTGAAGGCCACAGGTTGGGGGCCCTAAGCACAAAGACAAAGATGATCTGAATATGGAATTTTACAAAATCTTCTCTGTAATACTTCAAATGTGATGGCATTAAGGTGAGCTAAAGTGAATGCCCTAACAAGGTAGGGGACTGTTAGGTGTCTTATGTATAATGGCATCAAATAATAATTATTGGTTCCCACTAGATCCATTCAGTAGTATTTCACAGACATTCATAAATAAAATGATTAATTGTACTTTCTTCCCTCTTCTACTGAGGTGGTACTTAAAAGTAGCAAAATATCCAAATAAAAAGTTCTTATTTTGGCAATAATAAGAGCTGTAAAAGAACTCATAACTCATAGCATGCTTTGGTCAAAAGGGACAATTAGTCTTTAAGGACTGGATTACATGCATGAATAAGAGGGCTTATCCCTAAGTATGTAACATAATATATTGGATAGCACTGGAAGCATATGTCTTAGCAATATATAATTTTTCATATTATACAATTTTATTTCTACTGTACCATAGAATGAAGGCACAAGTCACTAATGTATGTGCTGTGGATCAGCCAGGGCACACGACAGTGAGAACTCCTCAGAGAAGGAGGACCCACAGTAGACAGAAGCAGACCAACAGGAAAATGAGGTTCAGGCATTCTCTGACTTGCAGCAGAATCACCTCCACTCTCCATCTCCGATCCAGCAGGCAAAGGCCAGTTCTCCAGGATCATCAACACCGTTGGAATGCTGCAGAAGGGTGAGAACAAAATTACAGGCCAGGCTGTGCAGTGTATAGCTTGCTGCTCAGCACCAGCTGAGGATGATAATGAGGATGAGTTTTTGCAGGATTGTTCCTGAGAAGCTAGCTGCACACATGACATCTTGGTGTGTGGCTATAAAGTCTCCCGAGGGGAAAAAGCAACTTTTTAGGCATAGGAGCAATGTGTTCATCAGACACTGAACCTGTAGACACTGCCTTAATTGATTCCTGGAAACCTGTCCTCTAACCAAACAACTCTGGACTTCTGAAACCTCCTCTGGCCTTGCTATTTTTGGAAAGTAGAAATGCCTCAATCTGACACTAGAAGCCAGCAGGTCAGCCAGAGCAGTGTGGCTCTCGAAGCCTCCACCACACCATTGGCTAGCTTGGAGAAGGCATTTGTCTCTTTAAATCACTTTGCCAAGCCAGTTGGTGGCTTGGAGAATGAATTTAAAGTTAGTTACTTTATTTCCACCTCTCCCTCCCTTCATCCATTTTGTTTCCTTCCTTCCTTCCTGCCTGCCTGCTCTCAAATCTCTGACATTTGTGTGTTGCAGCTCTCAAACATTCTATGTGGTTATGTAAGTTTGACCACCCCTGGTCTAAAAGCTTGCTCCCTCTCTAGGACCAGAAGAGAGTCAAGGGAGATGCCAACTGAGGTAATTTTTCTCACCACTTGCTTACATATGAATCTGCAAGCATAGCACTTATGTAGCCTGGATGTTAAAAAAAAAAAAAGAGAGAGAGAGAGATGCAACCAGAACTTTCTGAATCCACACTCTCGTTTCCTCAAGCCCTTGCCAAGTTTCAAACCCTTGCCAGTTGAATTGACTTGAATGGAAAATGGATAGCACTCCCAGGACCAAATAGCAACCAAAAATTATAGAATAAAACTCTTGGTTGTGAGCACAACCTAAAAGTGTCAGCCAGCTACTGTTTAGTAAAGGAAGAACAAACCAATTTAGCAAATCATGTTCTACCATTTCCTATTGATTTATGCAGATGGTGCTGTCTTTTCCAAGAACATTACTTTTGTTTTCCTAGTTACATTGTTTCGGAGTTTTATACCTGCTTTGCCCACCAGCCAAAAGAAAAAAAAAACTTAGGGAGCTTGTATTGTAAACAATACAATTACAATTATTTCACTGCAGGACAATATGACATTGTGATTGAAAAAAACAGATTTTATGCACTATCACCAGTGCATCATTTAGCATCATAAATCTAGGAAGGTCTTTAAACTAATGGTTTCAGATGAGTGCTTAATTATAATTTTATATATGTGTACAGTGGATTCAATACAAGGCAACAAAATCTTTTCAAGTTTTTTTAATGCCACAGGGACTAATAAAGAAGTTACGTTTTGTTTGTACCAAATGAATTAAACTTTTGTTTTTGTACATTCCTGTAAAGTTATCGCAAACTGTAAGTATTCTTTTCACCTTAATTAAATTAGATAACAGTTATATAAATAAGCCTTGTTGAGATTAACATCATTAAGATCAATGTTTGTTCAAGGCCTTTTTGAGAAACTGGAAGTCATTAATGAAGCAGAAAAAAAATAAGGCTTTGACTTATGAAAGTATCTTTCATAGCTTTGATCATGGGGGTTCTTTTATGAAACAAGAAAAGGAGCCTAGCCCAGTCATGGTATCCTTTAGTGGAGCAGAATTTGCAATATAATTGTCACATGGCAATAGTAAGATCAGTAGAATAATTGTTCTTGATCTGAATCACAGAAAATGCAAAACAGTGGGAGTGCTATCCATTTTCCATTCAAGTCAATAGTAAAAGTATCCAAAAATTGGATAGAAACCTCAGTACTTCACAGTGCATGCATTTATATTAGCTGAATAGTGGCTTTCTGCTACTATTTATTCTTGTGCTTTTAAATATAATGTCTCAATTATTTATGACAAAATTAATAGTAAGTGACAGGATGAGCCTGCCTTGTTTTGTAATTGACATGAGCTGGTGGTATTGTTTGCTCTGAACTTTATAGCTTTTGTTTCTTGTAGCTGCTTGAAGAAACATCTATCTAACTGTTAAGACGTGTAGGAGGGATGAAGAATGCTGTGTAGCTGATTGTGTTTCAGACATGGCTAGCTTAGTTATCATGCAGTAAGGCGACAGGGCAGTAAGTTGTTGACCTTGATGCTCTACATATCTCTAGGTACCACCTTCCAAGGGAACCAGCAGTTGGTTGGGTGGAGATTCTTTGTGCATGCTTTTTTGACTACAATTCTGAGTAACCATATTGCTTTTGTCATTCCTGGGCTCTGGATGGCTACAGCATAAGGTCATGCTCTGTATTTGATTCCAATAAACCCTATACCATTTTTATTATGAGAACGGGTTGTTTGGATCAATAACTGGCAAATCCTTATAGTAAATGTACCACCAGGACAATAAATAATCATGTGAATAGAAAAAATCTAGATCTAATTTCTAATGTATGTTTGTTAACTTGAGTGCTCTTTGCCACATGTTATTTAAATATGAAAAGGCATTATAACACTTATAAACATGGAAAATCATTCATCAACATTTATTATGAATGAAGATCAACCATGGAAAATTACTTACAGATGCATTTCTGAGAATGAAATCTGTAATACTGTAACACCTATCAGAAGTAGTCCTAAATCCTAGTTCTCTAGTACTGTCTTCTCTAACAAATGTGGTTGGAGTTAGAAGCTGAGGCTGCCATTGATATTCAGGCCGTAGGTAATGAATTATATGTAAGAGCTGGTTCTGAAATTTTGCCTGAAATGAAATTTAGACACTTTCAACTTGAAGTGTCTCCTTAGGCTAAGTGTCTGAGGTCTCTTTGATATTATCTTTTGGCACGGGAGCTGCTATGCTATTATCCTACATTGCGGTGGTAACATTGGAAGATATAGCCAATAAAAAAGGAGACTGTGCAATGGTTCCTTTCCAAATCAGCCTTGGTCAATGTTACCATCAGGAAGACACGGTTGTTGCAGGAAGTAGTCATGATGAGGTTTTTCATCACATCCTTATCAAAATTTGAAACAAATTTGAGGTTAGTTCTTGAGTGAAACATCTGAGAAATTCTATGGGAAGCCAAAAGATCATTGTCAAGTCTTTCTGAATTCCTCATTGTTGTTCAAGTGTGTGATCTTGGATTTTATTTGGTTGGCTACTTGGAATACAAGGAGCCCCATGGTGCAGAGTGGTAAAGCTGCAGTACTGCAGTCTGAGCTCTCTGCTCACAACCTGAGTTCGATCCTGGTAGAAGCTGGGTTTAGATAGCTGGTTCAAGGTTGACTCAGTCTTCCATCCTTCCAAGGTTGGTAAAATGAGTACCCAGCTTGCTGGGGAGGGGGAGTGTAGATGACTGGGGAAGGCAATGGCAAACCACCTCATAAAAAGTCTGCCATGAAAACATGATGATGCAATGTCACCCCAGTGTTGGAAATAACTGGTGCTTGCACAGTGGACTACCTTTACCTTTTTACTTGGAATACAAAAGAAACCGTTGGGCTCATGAAACAATCTTGAATTGTAGGGAAAAAGACATCTAGGAGTAAAGGTAAATGAATATAATTTATTTCCGATTGAACTGGAAAAAAACTGTAATATTGTGGCTAAAATGATGGAGGGAAGTAGTGAAAAATGACATATTGCTGGATATAAATGCATATTTGAGGCCAGTAACATCATCTTAAAGGATAAAGTCCAAATGACAATATCAATGCTTCTCTGTCATAGGATTTTATAATTCTGTCAGGTGTTTTAATGACGTTTCAGTTCAGTTCTTGTAAGCTGAAATGCAGTTGACAGTTTCTTTTGCTTACTGTATACATCCAGTGAAGCAGAAGACTGATAAGCAATTAAACAACATGAGCAATAGATGATTGCTAACCACTTTTATGCCACGTTTCATTTTATGGGGTAGAGGCAGCCCTGGAAATTGGAGAAACATGTCAGCCTCTTTCTTCTCTTCTTACATGTTCACTTGGCAATACAATATTTTTTCTGACAGGTTCTTTGACCACAGCTATTGACATAACTATCTCAACAGATCTGTTCAGCCTTCACATCAAATGATATGGCTGTTGACTGTGCTGACTAAACTGCTGCTCCGGGATTTCAGTACCTTGAAATTCATGTGTATTATGAATAATATGATGAACATTCGGCTATTGCCTCCTTCTTTTGAGGTGAGCAAGAAATTCTGTGCACTTAGGAGCTTTATGCACACTTTGGGGTGATCATGAGGTTCAGGTTTTTTCCCCTTATTCTCAGGGCTTCTTTCTGGGGGAATATGCCAGAATGGAGTTTTGGAACCTCTTTGTGGAGACAAAATTCTCAAAAAAAATTAAAAGTTTATGAGGAGCACCTGTCTGGGGATTCCTAGACTGTAACAGATGATGGGACATCACATCCAAGAGACACCCAAGGAAATCTTCCAATCTTTGTGGTCTTTACAATTGATTATATTCCCTTCTATTTTCTCCTAGTTCTCAGAGGATCAAGGGTGGGGGCTTGCTTGCCTCAAGAGGCAAATGGCAAGTCTAACTGTATGTAATAGAAACTATTGCAGGACTACCATACTGCATCACGTGTGTATGTGTGTGTAAAAATACTGTTTATATATTTCATGTCTTTGTAATTGCCTCTTATTTTATTTGATGTATGTCCCTGTACCCTAAAGGGGACACACAAGTGTTGATGTTACACAGGCAGCTAAACCAGACAATAGTCAGTCTCACTCCCACAAAACTACATTACATATTTTACATTGGACACCTTTAACATGCACTGCATCAAAACAAGCGTAAAACAGAGATTTGTTACAAGCCAATGAATTATAAAGGAGTGATACAAATTCAAACAAACATGTTCCTTAGATCCAGCTCTTCTTTCATATCCTTGAGAGAAATGCTAATCTTTCAACTTCTAAGAGAAAATTCAGATTCATCCTGTGAAACCAGGTTTTAGCCCTTGATATGCGACATATTATAAGACCAAAAGAGGTTTTTTAAGTCACGAAAAAGCACATAATTTAATCTTGTTTCTTTCCATTTACAGGAGATACTAATTCAATTGTGTAATAAAAGTGCCAATTTAGAATGACGTCGGCATTTTTTAAAAAACAAACAAAAAAAACTTGTAAATAATGAAGCAATTGGAAAAATTTGTCCGTTACAGAGGAAGACATCAGCTTTGTGAGACCAGAGTCCTTAACCTTTCAGTTTATCCAGACTGAGAATGTGACAGGATCTTTGGAAGTTTGGGGTCTACCAACTGCTTGTATGATCCTTGCCATTTCTGGCGACTTAAATCTGCCAGGTGTGGGGATAGCCAACTGGGTCAGAGAGTTAGTTAATGTCTGGTTGAGAGAGGGGTAATCCTCCTGCCTGTGGTGTTTCTGCTACTAAAGAAGCCTAACTTGGATCCAGGAGATCTCAGACAACTGGCCAAAATATTCTATTTTTGAGCAAGGAGATTGAATGAGTAGTGGCTAGACAACTTCAGATTTTCCTACATGAAGTGGATTCTTTGGATCCTTTGATTCCTTTCCAATTTGGTTTTCTATCTGGTTAAGGGAAACAGCCTTAGTCACTCTGATGGATGACTTGAGCCAGGAGACAGACAGAGGAAGTATGACTGGATTTTCCTGGACCTCTCAGTAGCTTTCAATACCATTGATCATGGTATCCTTCTAGATCACCATTCCAGACTGGGATTGGGAGGCAGTATTTTGTGGTGGTTCTGGAGGCTGAGTTTCAGAAGGTGGTCTGGAGGAGTGCAACTCAGCTGCTTGGCCTTTGGCCTGTGGGATCACAAGTCTCTATCTTTTCTTCTGTGTTTTTTAATACCTATATGAAACTGCTGGGTAAGGTCATCTGGAGATCTGGACTGGGTGTCACCAATATGCAGATACCACTCAGCTCTACCTCATGCTTCTGGCTGATCATAGGGACGCTGTAGAAACCAGTGACTGGAGGCAGTTTGGAACTGAAGCTTAACCCCAAGATGGAAATGCTACTGGTGAGTGGAAAGTCTGACCTAGTATTTAAGCTATCACCTGTTCAGGGTGGGGTTGCACTCACCTTGAAGAAACAGGTCAAAAGTCTAGGGGTGCTTATTTACACTGGATCCCAGACTGGTTCTGGGCACAATTCAGGGTTCTGGGCTTGATCTTTAAAGCCCTATATAGTTTGAGACTGGTATCTGAGGAATGCCAACTCCCTTATGAACCCAACCAATCACTGTGTTCATATTCTGAATGTCTGCTTTGGGTACCCCTACCTTGAGATTAAGTTGTTGGCAACCCAGGAAAGGGCCTTCTCAGTGATGGCACCAAAATTCTGGAAATCTCTCCCCAGGGAGATTCAACTGTTCCTTCTTCTGTTGTCTCTTCCACCAGCAGATGAAGACCATTCCCTCTGTGATCATTCTTTTCTGTCCAATATATTAATGGTTGTTATTGTAAGTGTATCTTAGCTCTGGTTTTAAATGATGTGCCTTTTCTGGTTTAAATGGTTTTTAAGATGTTGTTTTATTATGTATGCTGTTGATCTACCCACAGGAGGGCAAAAGGCAGGATATAAATTTTATATAAGTAAAGAAAAAATATGAGCTAAAGTCCTATATACAGCCAAACTAGCTCTAAGCTAGAGTTCCAGCAAACTTTTGGATGAACAGGCAAGCAATTTGGCCAACTGGAACATTGCATAATAATATTTGGGATACTTTCCAAACTCCATTTAGTCAGAGATCATTTTGAGCACAATTGCTTAACAATGTCTCATTTCTCCCTACCAAATTGCCTCATGATAGCGATAAATTTAACATGTTAGCAATTTTAGCTTCAGGCCTACTAACTCTGCTGGCACAAGAGACTTAAGAACTACTGTTTGGCAAAATTGTGTGTTGGATCCAACCAGATTTTCCACTGATAGAAAATTTAGGAAGTGATCCTTTTAACCACCATAAAAGCTATGGTAGGGATCATGGGACCTGCATGGACAAAAAACTGTGTAGGGTTGCCTGGTTTGATGGAACTCCCACCAAAAGCCATCTCTTCCTGATAACTGATTTAGTAAAAGCAGGAGAGAGAAATGGTAGCAGTGCCCTATGATTAGGCTGTATAGTAAACATAGGAATAAGAAAAGGAAACCATAGCATTTAGTCAGTGCCATATAACCTTATGCCTCTGTAGAAGAAATATTGCCTCCTGAATTGTTGAACTTTATTGTTCTGTAATTGATTGATCTATGCTTTTTTTTTGTAAAACCAAACTTTGATATAACTTTTGTATAAGCGTTATTTAAGTTCTTGTTTGTAACTTTTTTTTTAACAATAAAATTGAAATTAAAAAAAAAGAAAAGAAAAGAAAAAAAGCTGGCATGCCTGCCCCAACTGCTTGTAGTTCTGCAGAAAGAGGTGAGTTGAACTCTCTGCCTGCTGGATCCCTCACCATGTCCACATACTTCGCCCTCACCAGTGGGGTGCACTCCCCCCCCAACAGAGTGACCTGGACAGTTGCTGGGGTGAGTCAGCCTTAGCTAGCAAGCACGTGCCAGGGGTTGCCAACACCCAGGTAGTTGTTGGAGTTCTCCAGGTATTATAATTGACCTGCAAATTAACTGGATAGAGCCAGGTGTATGACAGACCAAGTAGTAGCAGTAGAAATATGTTCAGCTGTTTATCAGTTTCTAATGACAATCCCTTAACCTTAGGCTTCCCAACCCTCCCGCTCTGGCGGGAATCCCCTGGGTTCGCAGCCTCATCTCCCGCTCTTCAAGAAGCGGGAAGCGGGGGGTGGGGGGTGGAGGGGGGGAGAACATACCTGTAGGCTTCATTATAGAGCTCCTGAGCCGTTTGTAAAATGTATGCCCCTTTAAGGCTGGGCAGGGAGCAGGAAGGGCATGGAAGAACGGCCCCGCCCTTTCTTTTGCTTTCGTTTTCACAGCAAGAGTTCTCCGGAAGAAGATCTGGTAAGTGTGTGTGTGTGAGAGAGAGAGAGAGGGAGGGGGCAGAGGATTCCCTGGTTTGGAGGCCCTCCCCCCCTTTAGAAAGCGTGGGGGGGAGGGAAATGTCTACTGGGCACTCTATTATTCCCTATGGAGAATGATTCCCATAGGGAATAATAGGGAATTCATCCGTTGGTATTGGGGGCTCTGGGGGGGCTGTTTTTTGAGGTAGAGGCACCAAATTTTTAGTATAACATCTAGTGCCTCTCCCCAAAATACCCCCCAAGTTTCAAAACAATTGGACAAGAGGGTCCAATTCTATGAGCCCCAAAAGATGGTGCCCCTATCCTTCATTATTTCCTATGGAAGAAAGGCATTTTAAACGGTGTGCTGTCCCTTTAAATGTGATGGCCAGAACTCCCTTGGAGTTCAATTATGCTTGTCACATCCTTGTTCTTGGTTCCACCCCCAATGTCTCCTGGCTCCACCCCCAAAGTCACCTGGCTCCGCCCCCAAAGTCCCCAGATTTTTCTTTAATTGGACTTGGCAACCCTACTTAACCTTTTAATATTGCTTTTAAAAAAATTGGCATTGCTGTTGAGAAGCAGCAAAGAACAAAATAAATTATGAAATTCAAAAACATTTTAAATATCTGTATCAGGGCTTTTTTTGTAGCAGGAACTCCTTTACATATTAGGCCACACTCCCCTGATGTAGCTAATCCTCCAAGAGCTTACAGGGCTGTTCTTACAGGGCCTACTGTAAGCTCCAGGAGGATTGGCTACATCAAGAGGGCATGGCCTAATAGGTAAAGGAGTTCCTGCTACAAAAAAAACCCCTTGATTTGTATTAATACAAACTACACTAAAGCACCACAGAATAGACCACATTTAATAACAAGGAAATCTACTTAAAGAAAACTATAAACACTGATATGCACTTATGTTTGCAGTTGGATCCAACCTTAGGCTAGAAGAAGTTCCTTCAGGCTAAGAAATTTTCCTTCAGTTTGAAGAGCCTTGCTCCCATTTAATAGGCTCTTTTATTGGAAGGAGGCCCCTTAGGCTGCAGGAAGACTGCAGACTTTGCTTAGGATAGTGATAGGGCCCATGGCAATATTGAAGTTTCTAAATAAGAGTCAAAGGGTGCTACGACTTTATGCATATTTAAGCATCCTGATTAGAAATTAAATAGGAAAGAGGGAAACTGCTTTTTTGTATTGGCTTTTGGCTTTTTTGGTTTTTATAGAGGAGAGTCTTATGACAACTTTTATACAACCCCCCCCCCCCCCCAATAAATATACTCCAAAGATTCATGGACTACAGCCTACTTATTAAGATATAGATTGTACCTCACCGATGGTAGTAACAACATTCTCTTTTATTTGAATGAATCCAAATTGCCCTTTACTTATTTAAGTATAATCTTTCATAATCAGTTTGTAAAAGTCATGCCTATTGGCATAATGAATTCTTACTTCAAATATCTTTTCAAGTGGAAAATAAAGTAACTCAGCATTAGTTTTCTGCCCTGTGGGGGGAGGAATCTAATAATATCTTCATGCTTCTATCTCTCCACCATCACTCATGCAGGCTGCTGATTAATCTAAACTGTTTAAAGAACACATTTCCAGAAATCAACCTGTGCTGGCTGTCTACCCTTAGCAATTCAGCAGCAAGCCTAATGCAGCTCCCATTGATTACAAGAGGGCTTTTGAAAGTACCTAATGGGTTTTAAAATGTGTACTTTATAATACAATTTGAAATAACATTATTGTATAGTATATCTGATCTTTATCAAAGAAATACTTTGGGAAGCCAATTTGTAAATATCAGGCTACACAGATTATGCATTAATTACAATGTTGAAATAAACTGGACAAATATAATAGCTCTAAGTATTGGTTAAGAAAGAGTGGTCACTGAGGGAAAGCCAAACAAAACCAAAAAATCTTCATCTGTTGAGAGAAGATAGCACCAGAAGGGGACAGAGGAATCTCCCTGGATAGGGAGTTCCATAGCTTTGATGCCATGATTAAGAAATCCCTGTCCTGGGGCTTCCCAATTATAGAAGGTGGGGGCACCCAAAGCAGGCCCTCAAAAGATTACCATAATGGTCTGGAGGGTTCAGCCAAGGTCTTGCCTTAGTCGAATGTCTTCATCATTTTGGTTGCCCTCTTCCAGCTGAGTAGGCTTCCCAACCCCCCCGCTCTGGCGGGAGTCCCCTGGGTTTGCAGCCTCATCTCCCGGTCTTCAAGAAGTGGGAAGCGGGGGGGTGGAGGGGGGGAGAACATACCTGTAGGCTTCATTATAGAGCTCCTGAGCCGTTTGTAAAATGTCTGCCCCTTTAAGGCTGGGCAGCGAGCAGGAAGGGCTTGGGAGAACAGCCCCGCCCTTTCTTTTGCTTTCGCTTTCACAAGAGTTCTCCGGAAGATCTGGTAAGTGTGTGTGTGTGTGAGAGAGAGAGAGGGAAGGGGCAGGGGATTCCCTGGTTTGGAGGTCCTCCCCCCTTTTAGAAAGCGTGGGGGGGGGAAATGTCTACTGGGCATTCTATTATTCCCTATGGAGAACGATTCCCATAGGGAATAATAGGGAATTCATCCGTTGGTATTGGGGGCTCTGGGGGGGCTATTTTTTGAGGTAGAGGCACCAACTTTTTAGTATAACATCTAGTGCCTCTCCCCAAAATACCCCCCAAGTTTCAAAACAATTGGACCAGAGGGTCCAATTCTATGAACCCCAAAAGATGGTGCCCCTATCCTTCATTATTTCCTATGGAAGAAAGGCATTTTAAACGGTGTGCTGTCCCTTTAAATGTGATGGCCAGAACTCCCTTGGAGTTCAATTATGCTTGTCACATCCTTGTTCTTGGCTCCACCCCCAGTGTCTCCTGGCTCCACCCCCAAAGTCTCCTGGCTCCGCCCCCAAAGTCCCCAGATTTTTCTTTAATTGGACTTGGCAACCCTACAGCTGAGTAATATCCTTTTTTAAGTGTAGGCCATCAGAATTGTAAACAGTATTCCAAATGTGAGTATACCTTTAATCTTCAAGGTCATTACAATATTAGCTATTTTATTTTCAATCTCTTAATAATGCACAGCATGAAACTTGCATTTTTTTCACCACTGCTGCACACTGAGTTGACATTTTCACAATGACCCCAAGATGACTTTAAATCTTGGTCTCAGCCAGTTCAGGAGCCATCAGTATATAGTAAAAGTATATAGTAAAAGTCAGGATTTTCACTTAATTTAGAAAAATAAGAAATCAGTGCTTTAAGTTTCATAGTGCTGATTACCTCTTTGGGGGATGAGAACTCTAAATTTACTTTTACCTATTGCCATCAGAACAGCTGTGATCCAGTGACTCAACTGTGCATGAAGCCCTGGAATTCACATGGTTTCCAACCTATTTGGTGCCTATTTCTTAGTCTTTAAAAAGAACATGAATGGTCACATCATCCTGGTTCTGTTTGGATGAATAGAGTTTACTTCAATAGCTTGCTTCTACTGAAAAATTCTAGACTAGATCCAGAAAAAGTTAGTCCTATTTAAGCCAAATTTCAGTGGAGTTAAATTCAATTAAGTGCAGTTTTCTTTAGAGCAGTGTAACAAAGGAGATGCAACAGCACGGTATGTTCATGTGTTTCTTTTTCATGTCATAAAACATTGTTATACATGGGAAGAACCCATTTTGTCTTGTCAGTTTCCAGAAGAGGCACATAGGATATGTCCAAAGCTATTGTGTCAAGATTTTTTCATAAGTATACTGTCCTGGGTTATGCGGGGAAACATTATCCATGTATTGTGGCATGTTCCTCTTTAAAATTTCATTAAGGTCTTAAGAAAATGGATTTTGTATTTCAGGCATAATACTTGTTAGTGAATTTTCTGTAACAAAGATTATCTTCATTCTATGTGGGTCATTGCATAAGGATATCTCCTACATTTAATTGTTATTTAAATGCTAATTGGTCTAGGGGAAGATTTATAATTGCATTTAATTTGTCAAGTGTTGCAATGTAATTTATATATTAACACAGTCCTTGCCATAAGGAGAGGTTATTAATTATAGCACAGTAGGTGGGCTGTGGAAATTGCTGTGCCCTTTTATACATTGATGGTGTTATAAAAATGCTTTATCTGCCAGCCTAATTTCTACAATCTGATATTGGCTACTAAAATACCAGCATGCTGCAGGCATAATTTGGTTGCTGAACTAATATGAATAAAATGAGGATGTCAATAAGAATTGCACTTTTTAACTATTTAAGAGGGGGGGGCTTGCACAGTGTGGCAATAATTCAGATGCTGGGGGGGGGGGTGGAAATCTGGCCGACATTGTAGACCATACAACCCAATCATTCTCAGAAGTGCTACCTGTTCCATGTGCAGGCCTGGAGAGACAGGCACAAATTAGAAGTCTCAACGTGCGGATGAGATGATGGTGTAGGGAGGAAGGGTTTAAGTTTGTTAGGCACTGAGATGCTTTCTGGAACAAGCGGGAGCTGTACAAAAGAGATGGTCTCCACTTATCCCCAGATGGAACCAAGCTGCTGGCACTTAAAATCAAAAAGGTGGCAGAGCAGTTTTTAAACTAAATCTTGGGGGAAAGCCAACAGGAGATGAAATGTCTCTGGTTCGGGAGGACTCATCTCTAAGAAATGAGGGGTTAGCTGTTACTTTTCTACCGGGTAATGGATCAGAGTTGTCCACTGAGATGGTGACAAACAGTATGGAATGTCTGCCAAAGTCTCGAGTTAGCAGGAGGAAGGTTGTGGGCCTAACTTGCCTGGGAAATTATAGATGTTTGTATACAAATGCTAGAAGTGTTCAAAGTAAAATCGGTGAGTTGGAATGTTTAGTGTTGGGGGAAAACATAGACATAGACACTAAACATTCCAACTCACCAATTTTACTTTGAACAATTCTAGCATTTGTGGGAATTTCAGAAACTTGGTGGAATGAGGAGAATCAGTGGGACACGGTGATTCCTGGATATAAGTTATATCGGAAGGATAGGGAGGAAAGAGTTGGAGGTGGGTTGGCTCTGTATGTCAGAGAGGGTATACAGTCCAGTAAGACTGAGGTCAGAGAATTAGATTCCCTTCTAGAAATGTTTTGGGTTGAAATAAAGGGCCCAAAAGGAAATTTAACTATGGGAGTTTGTTGTCACCCACCAAATCAAAAGATAGAGGATGATTATAATATGATGGAAGGATTAAAGATAGCAGCTAAATGTAAAAACTGTGTCGTCATAGGTGATTTTAACTACCCGCAGATTGATTGGGTCATATGTGTTCAGATCGAGAGAAAGAGATTGAGTTTCTAGATGCTCTCAATGACTGTGCTATGGAGCAGATGGTCACAGAACCTACCAGGGGTGGGGCGATCCTGGATTTGGTCCTAAGTAATGCTTAAGACTTGATGAGAGATGTAAAAGTGATCGCACCGCTTGGGAGCAGTGACCATAACGTTATTGATTTCACCATTTGTATAGAGAGTTGCCCCAAAAGACCAGCACAACCATGTTTAACTTTAAAAGGGGTAAATTCTCTGAGATGAGGAGGCATGTGAAGAGGAAACTGAAAGGAAAGGTAAATACAGTCAAAACCCTTGGGGAAGCTTGGAGGCTATTTAAAACTACAATCCTAGAAGCTCAGATAAAATATATACCACAAGTTAGGAAAGGCACAAACAGGTATAAGAAAAGGCCTGCATGGTTAACAAACAAAGTAATGGAAGTTGTAAAAGGTAAGAAGGACTGCTTTAAGTGGTGGAAAGCTAGTCCAAGTGAGATTAATAAAAGGGAACACAGGCTGTGGCAAATCAAATGCAAGACTGTGATCAGGCAGGCAAAAAGGGACTATGAGGAGCATTTTGCAAAAAACATAAAGACCAACAATAAAAATTTATTCAAATATATTAGAAGCAGGAAACCAGCCAAGGAGGCAGTGGGGCCCTTGGATAACCAAGGGGTAAAAGGATTACTGAAGGAGGATAGGGAAATGGCTGAGAAGCTGAATGCATTTTTTGCCTCCGTCTTCACTGTGGAAGATGAGAAGTGTTTGCCCACTCCAGAACCACGAATTTTGGAAGGGGTTTTGAAAGACCTGAGTCAGATTGAGGTGACAAGAGAGGAGGTCCTACAACTGATAGACAAATTAAAAACTAATAAGTCACCAGGTCCAGATACATCCAAGAGTTCTGAAAGAACTCAAAGTTGAACTTGTGGATCTCCTGACAAAAATATGTAATCTTTCATTGAAATCTGCCTCCGTTCCTGAGGACTGGAAGGTAGCAAATGTCACCCCCATCTTTAAAAAGGGTTCCAGAGGAGATCCGGGAAATTACAGGCCAGTCAGTCTGACTTCAATACCGGGAAAGTTGGTAGAAAGCATTATCAAGCACAGAATGAGTAGGCACATTGATGAACACGGGTTATTGAGGAAGACTCAGCATGGATTCTGTAAGGGAAGATCTTGCCTCACTAACCTGTTACAGTTCTTTGAGGGGGTGAACAAACATGTGGACAAAGGGGACCCAATAGATGTTGTTTACCTTAACTTTTAGAAAGCTTTTGATAAAGTTCCTCATCAAAGGCTCCTTAGTAAGCTCGAGAGTCATGGAGTAAAAGGACAGGTCCTCTTGTGGATCAAAAACTGGCTAATTAATAGGAACCAGAGAGTGAGTATAAATGGGCACTCTTCGCAGTGGAGGACGGTAAGCAGTGGGGTGCCACAGGGCTCAGTACTGGGTCCCATGCTCTTTAACTTGTTCATTAATGATTTGGAATTGGGAGTAAGCAGTGAAGTGGCCATGTTTGCAGATTACACTAAATTGTTCAGGGTGGTGAGAACCAGAGAGGATTGTGAGGCACTCCAAAGGGATCTGTTGAGGCTGGGTGAGTGGGCATCAATGTGGCAGATGAGGTTCAATGTGGCCAAGTGCAAAGTAATACACATTGGAGCCAAGAATCCCAGCTACAAATACAAGTTGATTGGATGTGATCTGGTAGAGATTGACCAAGAGAGAGATCTTGGGGTCGTGGTAGATAACTCACTGAAAATGTCAAGACAGTGTGTGATTGCAATAAAAAAGGCCAGCGCCATGCTGGGAATTATTAAGAAGGGAATTGAAAACAAATCAGCCAGTATCATAATGCCCCTGTATAAATCGATGGTGCGGTCTCATTTGGAACACTGTGTGCAATTCTGGTCACCGCACCTTAAAAAGGATATTATAGCATTGAAAAAAGTCCAGAAAAGGGCAACTAGAATGATTAAAGGTTTGGAACACTTTCCCTATGAAGAAAGGTTAAAACGCTTGGGGCTCTTTAGCTTGGAGAAACATTGCCTGTGAGATGACATGATAGAGGTTTACAAGATTATGCATGGGATGGAGAAAGTAGAGAAAGAAGTACTTTTCTCCTTTTCTCAAAATACAATAACTCGTGGACATTAAATGAAATTGCTGAGCAGTCAGTTTAAAACAGATAAAAGGAAGTACTTCTTCACCCAAAGGGTGATTAACATGTGGAATTCACTGCCACAGGAGGTGGTGGTGGCTACAAGCATAGCCAGCTTCAAGAGGGGATTGGATAAAAATATGGAGCAGAGGTCCATCAGTGGCTATTAGCCACAGTACACACACACACATATTGGCCACTGTGTGACACAGAGTGTTGGACTGGATGGGCCATTGGCCTGATCCAACATGGCTTCTCTTATGTTCTTATGTTCCCTCAATCTCTCTTTCCCTGTCCTGCCTACAAAGTTTATACCAGGGATTATTGTATCCCACAGATTTTCCCCATTCCACCATGTTTCTGAGATACCAACTACATCTAAATTGTCATTATCTTCATATATGAAAGCTGAGCTAAGTGTTTTATGATATGCTCCCTGGAAACAGTATTTTTAGCAACTGAGAAACAAACTGAGCTTAATGCAGTATTGATTTTCTGTTTTAGTAACTTGAACAAAATTGTTATAAGCAAAGTTTTACAATGGGCAAATCTTGGAAACACTAAATGGAAAGTTATCTAGTCAAATGTTGTCTTATTTTGATTTGTTGTGTGACATCTTTGTTTTATAGAAACCTGTTCTACAACTTATTTCAGTGGAACAAGGGAGACAGACAGCAATGAAATTGGCTGAATGAAGCCACAGAACGAGGCTCCATAGCTGATCACACCAAGCAGTCTTTCTTTTCTTTTTGCTATTGCTGCAAACTTTTAAAAAAGAAAGAAAAGATTAAAATATACCCCATGAGCTAAAATGTTTTCATCAGGCAAAATCTAGTTTGACTGGGATACAATGTGCTAAGTAGCACATATTAAATAGACATTCATGGAATATTGAGAAATGTTATATTGCCCCAGTATCCAAATGAAAACTCGAGACGACAGTGTGGTTTTAACTAGTTTATTTATATTTATTCAAATCTGCTGATCTACATCATCAATTAATTATGCTAATATTTCATTAAGGGCCTGTCCATGGGTGCCTTTGTTCTAGCTGTTCCACCCTGGCTCCAGACTCAGTCAGTAGCTACTGCCAGCCTTGTTTATCCTTGCCTGCACATAGAGTGCTAAGAGGTGCCCATCCTCATTCCCCTACCCTGATGCACTGTTTAGCTACTAGCAGGTTCAGGAAGATGTTGCTTAGCACCAAAGGTTCTGCTTCCCATGCCCCATCCTGCCATCCAATGAGTGATGGCCTGTTCAAGACATGCCCTCCATCACACCTGATAGCTCTGGGTGCTCATCGCTTATCCCTACCTAAATGAGCAACCCACTGCATGCCTGCCAAACAAGGGGGCTAGCCTCACTTAACAACCCTTATCCCACTTGAAAATTATAATGTCACACAGACCTTGATGCAGATCCTTA
The DNA here is from genome assembly GCF_032191835.1 of Heteronotia binoei. Lineage (NCBI taxonomy): Eukaryota > Metazoa > Chordata > Lepidosauria > Squamata > Gekkonidae > Heteronotia > Heteronotia binoei. Next base: position 94,507,854 of record NC_083229.1, read on the forward strand.
TATTCTACAAGACCTGCACTTTACCCTCCTGGTCATGAAAAGATTGGAAACTCCTTACATTGGTTTTCCTAGACCATCCTTGTGCAAAGTGACAATGTGCTTCCCTTATGCCATCCTTGTCCAAATTGCCAAGCACCCAAGATACCATGGCTTAATTGGCATTGGGCCATGATTCACACTTGGTACCAGCTCTCTAAGGTGCTGCTCCTGAAAAACAGCAAGCAGCCTAGCACATTCCCTTGTCTCAGCCAAGCCTGCAAAAAGAAAATCATCTAAAAAATGTGTGACCTTATCTGACACAGCTTTCCATGGTAAGTCCCCTTCCAACATGGTGCTAAATCTCTCAAAAGCATATTACGCCACAGACTTCCGGGATTCGGAGAATGCTGAGCTAACCCTTAGAGAGGCAGACTGGAACTTCTGTTCGGGGTAGTAAAGGGCAAATTTTTGCCTTCTGCCTACTTTTCTCAGTGAGAGATTAGTCCAAGATATGCACAGGAAACTTTGAGGTGATTTACCTTGGCTAAAAGGGAGTCCCCGAGGGGGGGGCTCCTTTGAGGAATCCCCGGAGAAGAGTTGCATATTCATCAACTGCAGAAGCTTACAGAGTCATTTATTTGACATAAGCTTGACAAGATCCTAATATTCTTTGAGACTGCTAAACATCTGATGCTGTACAAGATCAGTGTTGATTTGGATAACCTTAGAAAAAGGTACTGATTGTTATCTACCATTCCGGGACTATTTTAAAGCAAGCAAATAATATTAGAAGGTGGGGAAGAGAAAGTTTGAAAGCTTGGAAGAAGAAGAAGAGGAGAAGGGGTGAATTTTGGACTTTCTTAAATTAAGGACAGTGTTAAAAATTGGAAAGGAATTTATTGTTTTGTCTACCTGCGGTCGTGGAGTGAAAGCACCATTGTCAGAGATATGCAGGTTCTACAGTCAACACAGGAAATACGTCAAGTATCGTGAGACTTTGTTACCAGTGAAAACGTGACTAGGGGCAAGCAAAGCAGGAAGTAATTATTGAAGAAGTGGACGTAATCTAGGATTGTATTACCATAGAAAAACATCAGCGGCCATTACTGGGAGGCTAATTTTTTAAAAAATTAATATCTGGCCCTGGGAAGGTCGAAAGATGGCAAAATTAGGCTCATTGGAAAGGGCAAGTGCTAATCTATCAAATCTGATAGTTGAAATTTAATTTGGAGATATCAAATTTTTCGCTGTTTTTTTATGTCAGAGTCAAAGGTAACCCGTGCAAGGGCTGCCTCATTGAAGAAGATACAAGATCAGTTGGAAGCAATGGAAGCTAAGATGATGAAAGGGGTGGAAAAGATGATAAATGCTTGCAGAAAGGAACTTTAAAAAGATATTGAGGACTTTAAAAAAAGAAATGGAAGAGCTTACAAATGAAACAGTGGGGTGTCAAAAAAAAGTGCAGGAGGTAGAAGGGAAAGTTAAACTCCAGAATTCCACCTTATTAAAAATGCAAGAAAAAATAACTATTCATAACTGCAAATTGATGGAGACGCAAATACATCTGAGAGGAGTACCTGAAGAAAAAGGGACAGACTTAAAAAAACATGTAATAAAAATAATTGCTGATTTCTTGGAGGAAGATCCTGAAGGGACTAGAAATATGTATGATTATATGTATAGAGTGAATTCATCATATGCCAAGAAAAATAACTTACCAAGAGATGTGGTTATAAGATATATGACAAAAGAAATGGTGGGGAAAATCTTGAATAAAAATTTTGAAAAGACATTGATAGTGGGAGAAGCTGAGTAAGAATAATGAAAGAATTGCCAAGACAAGTGATAAATGACAGGAGACCATATAAGAAATTAACAGAAAAACTATGCGACAATGGAATGAGGTATAGATGGATAACACCTGAAGGTTTGAGCTTTGAGCTACAAGGAAGAAGGATTACAATCACAAATACACAGGAGCTGTGTAAATTTTATGAAGAAAATAAAGAATTTGCACCATGATGGATTATAAATTATTATCTTGGAATGTAAATGGACTAAATTCACCACAAAAAAGAAAGGCAATATTTCATTGGATTAAAAAACAAAACTGTAATATAATTTGCTTACAAGAAGTTCATATTAAACAAAAGGATTATAAATTTTTATGGAATAAACAATTGGGGCTGGAATTTTTTTCATTGGCTGAACAGAAGAAAAGGGGTGTGATTTTTTATATTAAACAAGAATTGGACCCAAAAATAATATTTAAAGATAAAGATGGAAGATTTGTGGCAGTAGAAGTAATAATAAATGCGAAAAAAACCTTATTATTGGGACTGTATGCACCAATTCAGAATACATTGGACAGATCTGGGGGGGAAAATAACACTAAAGAAGGAAAATTGCCAAAATCCTTCTTTGAACTGGTTAAACAAGAAAACCTGGAAGATATATGAAGAAAATTTAATCCTGAAGTACGAGATTATACATTTTTTTCAGCAAGACATAATACTTTTTCCAGAATTGAAATGTTATGGGGTACAAAGGACTTAGGCCTTATAACTAAGAAAATAGAGATCTTACCGAAGATAGGTGCAGATCATAACCCAATATTATGGATTACAAAATTGTCTAAAAAAGTGAGAAGATGGAGATTAAATGAAGATTTACTACAAAATAAAGAATTAGTGACATCTCTAGAAAATGAAACTAAAGCTTTCTTCCAAATAAATGATAAAGATGATATAGAATTTCAAATGGTGTGGGAAGCTTATAAAGCCATAATGAGAGGAATATTGATTACATTAAACAATAAGGACAAAAGGCAAAAGAAAAACAGATGTTGAACATTCAAAATGAAATAAAGAAAATAGAAGGGGAACTGAGGAAAAGGCCAGGGAAAAAGAAAATTATAAGGGAGATTACAATACTACAAGCACAGATGAGACATTGGTTAAATAAGGAATTGGAATGGAATTTGAAAAAAATTACAACATAAGTCCTTTGAGGGAGCAAATAAACCTGGAAAGTACTTGGCCTGGCAACTGATTTTCATATTTCATAATTACTGGTCTTAATAGGAGGGGGAGGGATCAAGGGAAATCACAAATAAAATAAACAGTGAACAGGAGGGGGGGTTAACAAGCAAACCATACTTTAATTGAGTTAGCAATGACTCAAAATCTCATACCCTACCACAAAATCTTCTAAATTGTGGAGTCTTGTGAGCAAAAATGCTGCTTAGTGAGCTACTGGTATTAACGTTGTGAGCAATCAATTTGGCTACCGCATAAATTAGTTTGCTCTGGGGCTTTTCTTCCTGAGCTAAGACAAAAATGTCTAAAGACTAAAAAAACTGAGAACTAGCTCACACTAACTCAGCTTAGAGGGAACACTGTCAGTCTTAGGTGCTACTGGACTTTTACTCTTTTCTACTGTGACAGACTAAGAGGGCTACCCATCTTGATCAACACACCACATGCAGTTAACACTAAACACTTTATTCTTCCTAAACAGACTTAGACAAACTAAGGATCTACGCAAAAATTCACTCCCACTCCTGTGTTAAAACTACTAATACTCAGAGAACCAGATTCTTCCAAATCAGATTATTTTCCATCCCTAGCACACTCCTCTCTCCTCAACAGGAAAAACTGAAGCAGGAGGTGAACAAGGAATAATTAATCTGTCTGCCTGCCCATTGGATGGCTGCATTCTAGTCAACCAATCCAGCCTTGAGCTTCCTTTGAGACTGGACTGGGGCAAATCAATCCACAGCTCTAATTCACAGCCATGAATGCCTCTATTTATAGATGCAGACAAAAGAATTTAAGGCTAAAGGCTGTCTCTTCAGAAATCAATAGGGAAAGAGGGAGAATGTCAAGTTCAAGCTGCTGGCTTGATCATGCAAGTTTGGGGTAGATAGTAATGCTTAACACAAGATATATGTATTGTGAGTTTATCTGCATTTCTTATATTTTTTTTGTAGATATCTGCTATTAAAGCTGGTTTATTTTAGGTGGTAATGTTCTTTGTATTGTCAAATTGTATTTTTTATACTTATTTGAAAATATGTATTTATTTATTAATTAATATATAGCTACCCTGTTTTTCCTAATTCCAAACAAAGGGAGTGGCAAAATAATGTTTTCCTCCCAAAACCCCCTGTATGAATGGGACCAAGTTCTATGAGGAAAGGTTGAAGGAGCTGGGAATGTTTAGCCTGGAGAGGAGGTGGCTGAGAGGTGATATGATCCATCTTCAAATAATTGAAGGGCTGTCATATAGAGGATGGTGTGAAATTGGTTTCTCTGGCCCCAGAAGATAGGACCAGAACCAATGGGTTGAAATTAAATCAAAAGAGTTTCCGGCTGAACATTAGGAAGAACTTCCTGAGAGTTAGATCAATTTCTCAGTGGAACAGGCTTCCTCGGGAGGTGGTGGGCTCTCCTTCCTTGGAGGTTTTTAAACAGAGGCTAGATGGCCATCTGACAGCAATGAAGATCCTGTGAATTTAGGGGGAGGTGTTTGTGAGTTTCCTGCATTGTGCAGGGGGTTGGACTAGATGATCCTGGAGGTTACTTCCAACTCTATGATTCTATGACAATTTGACAAGTGGAACTTTTCTCATGACAGTGAAAATAAAAGTTATAGTTGGTGCAGTTTTCCTTTGGCACTTGAAGATAGTCCCAGGGCATAGTCTGAAAATGATCCTAGGGTTCTGTCATACCCCAGAGCACCCTGATCCTGGGGGAGACAGATGGGGAAGAGCAGGAGTACAATCCTATGGGAGGTAGCAGTGCAACTGCAGGTCAAGGGAAGAGCAAGGTGTAAGGTAGCCAAGGAACAGACGAGAGTCTCACAGCCACACTAGCTCCCTGTGGAGTAATGGTCTTGTCTAGTGTACAAGTCTACTTTGGAGAAAGGATCTCTTCAAGATGAAGCAGGAAAGGGAGATAAAAGGCCCCAGTGGGAGCAAGTCACTGATAGATACCCATAGGAAGCTGAAGACAGTGCTTAAATTTTGGAGAAACTGTAACTTTGTTCAGACCAGGGAGGAATTACAAGTAGCATCTCCTTGGACACTGATAGACCAGCTGTCTTAAGACTTAACCCTGCAGAAAGGGTGTAGCGTTCTGAACCTGTGATTAAAGGGCCTAGGGACCTAAGTATGAAGCCAACCTGAAACCTGGTTTGAAGCAAGTGGAGGTGAAAATAAGAGATACCGTTTCCTGGATGCAGCAGGGGTGTTAAGTGCATGTGTTGGATGTTACATGTGAGTAAGCAGTTACGCTGACGTCTCTGCAATTCCTTGTTTTTGGTTTGTCTGTGATAAAGAAGCAGGAAGATGGGATATTAATAGGAAAGTGGCCTGGGCGTCTTTACAGGTACATTATACAGCAACCATAGAGAAGTTATGCTTGTCTGAAAGAACCTTCTCAGAGTGCATGTTTAGCCATAATTTCTCTGTATCTTTCTTTACCGGCACTGGTGTTTGTATCAGCAGTAAATAGACTGAAGTAATTCGGTTCATCAAGGTTGACTCAGCCTTCCATTCTTCCAAGTTCAGTAAAATGAGTACCCAGCTTGCTGGAGGGAAAGTGTAGATGACTGAGGAAGGCAATGGCAAACCACCCTGTAAAAAAGTCTGCCGTGACAACGTGATGCAACATCATCCCAGAGTCGGAAATGGCTGGTGCTTGCACAGGAAGACTATCTTTACTTTTAAAAAAAGAAGAAGAATTCAGTTCAGTCTTCTGAGCAGACTGAAATACTCTTTTTCCTGTTCACTGTTTCAGATCCTCTGCCCAGTCTTCCCTCTATAGACAGATCTTAGCTGTTTGTTGATTGACCATATGAATCCAAAAGAAGCTGTAATCTATTGTGTTCAGGCTCAAATGCAAGGGAGTGGAGACAATTATATGCGAATGATCTGGTTAGAACCATTCCAGGTATATGTTGCTTAAAGAAAACACTATATATTCAAATATCTCTGATAGACATCAGGACTTTTTGTTTTGTTTTGTTTTGCTTGGAAGCCTTCTTTTAAAAATGATAAATATTTCCCTCAACATCAGAAGATCTTCTATTTGTAGTACAAAATAGATTATCATTAAAAGGACAGTAGCTAATGCTTGATCTCACTGGTCAAATGTCTGATTAAAAATTCTGTGCAGCTTGTATCAAGAAAGATGGAATTTTCAGCTCTTAATTGCTTTTGCCAGATGCCATCTGTTCATTGATTTCTGACCTTTCTTTCCAACTCTGGGCTACATGAAATGTCCGCAGGTGAGCCAATTAGATCATAGATGTTACTTGCTGACAAAACAACCCAATTAATGTCTACCTGTAGAAAATCATTTGGGGAAAATTAATAGTGATGGCATAGTGGTCTGATATAATGTTTATTTTGACATAAATGAAATACCATTTCTGGAGATGCATTTCTTATCCAGTGATAACAAAACAGAATTTCACCAATAGATGCTAACTATTCTTATAATGAACCACCTTCCTCAAATATTATAAAATAATACATAAATAAAATATTAACATTAAGAGTTCATTTTTATGCCTCACTTTTCTCTACTCTAAGGAGTCTCAAAATGACTTGCCATCACCTTCCCTTCCTCTCCTCACACCAGGCAACTTGTGAGGTAGGTGGGAGTGAAAGAGTTCTGAGGAACTATGACTGGACCAAGGTCATAGAATCATGGAATTGGAAGGAACCTCCAGGGTCATCTAGTCCAACCTCCTGCACAATGCAGGAAACTCACAAACACCTCCCCCTAAATTCACAGGATCTTCATTGCTGACAGATGGCCATCTAGCCTCTATTGAAAAACCTCCAAGAAAGGAGAGGCCATCACCTCCCAAGGAAGCCTGTTCCACTGAGGAATTGCTCTAACGGTCAGGAAGTTCTTCCTAATGTTGAGCCAGAAACTCTTTTAATTTCAACCCACTGGTTCTGGTCTTATCTTCTGGGGCCACAGAAAACAATTCCACACCATCCTCTATATGTCAGCCCTTCAAGTACTTGAAGATAGTGATCATATCACCTCTCAGCCATCTCTTCTCCAGGCTAAACATCCCCAGCTCCTTCAATCTTTCCTCATAGGACTTGATCTCCAGACCCCTCACCATCTTCATCACCCTCCTCTGGACTTGGTCCAGCTTGTCTATATCCTTCTTAAAATGTGGTGCCCAAAACTGAACACAATACTCTAGGTGACGTCTTACCAGAGCAGAGTAAAGTGATACCATCACATCACGTGATCTGGATACTTTACTTCTGTTGATATGGCCCAAAATTGCATTTGCCTTTTTAGCCACCACATCGCACTGTTGACCCATGTTCAGCGTATTATCCACTAAGACCCTTAGATCCTTTTCATACATACTACTGCTAAGACAAGTCTCCCCCATGCAAGTCTCCCCTCTCTTATAACCATGCATTAGATTTTTCATACCTAAATGCAGAACTTTGCATTTCTCCCTGTTAAAATTAATTTATTGGTTTTAGCCCAGTTTCCAGCCTGTATCCTGTTTCTGTCATCTACTGTATTTGCAACCCCTCCCAATTTAGTATCATCATCAAATTTAATAAGCATTCCCTCTATTGCCCCCCCCAGTCGGAATAAAGAGGCTCAGACACATTGTTGGGTAACAAATGGGCAACTTTATTTACCATCTTAAACTGGCATGGGGCTAACTAAACAGCAGGACCAGGCCAAGGGAAAACCATGACCTTTCCCTGTCCTACAAGGGCAAGCCACCCTGCCCCCAGCTTGAGCCAGTGAGTTGGCTAATGCCAGGCCCGCCAAGGCCGGGTTTCCACTTCTCTGCCCCAGGCTCCGCCGACCGGGCAGACCTTAACAGAGGAGGGCAACCAGTGGCAGGTGTACACAGCAGAGAGCCGTACAGCCCAGTTGCCGCTCAGGCCAGCCACCTCCCCAAAACCGGGTAGGCCGTGGGTGCATACCGGAATCTATTAATGGCCCTAAACAAATTCCAGCCAAAATACCCTAACGACACCGCCCTACTCAAAAACCCCTGTGCCAACAAATAGTACAAGGTAAGCGAAACACACCCCAACCACGGCCAATTGGTTGAGGTGAAAAAATTCTTACCTGGCCCCGTAAACCAGCGACCGGTGAAGCCTGCAATATCATTGGGTGGGAGGGCAGGCCGAGAACAAGAAGAACTGTGACATATGGGGCTGGGGCTTATAAGGCCCTCTAACCCCACTCCTGCCAATTCCCCGGATGGGAGGGAAGGCCTGTTAGCCTCCCATCCTTCCAGGGAGGCAATTGCAGCCCCCGCCCTATGCCGCCATGCAGCGGAACGGTCAGGAGGGGTTGTATTCCTTCATCCAAATCGTTTATAAAGATGTTGAACAAAACAGGTCTCAGGACAGATCTTTGAGGCACTCCACTTGCCACTCCTCTCCAAGAGGATGAGGAACCATTCACAAGCACTCTTTGGGCACCTCTCCTGTTCTCTAAGAATTCTCAAAAATACTAGCCAGAGGTTCAGAAATTACATCCGCAAGCTCTTTTAGAACCCTTGGATGCAATTCATCTGGCCCTGAGGACTTAGTTTCATTTAAAGAAACTAGGTCACCCAGAAGACTTCATATGAAGGAGCGGGGAATCAAACCTGTTTCTCCAGATTAGAGTATGCTACTTGTAACCATTACACCACACTGGCAGAATGCTAGAAAATGCTAAGACATAATGCTAGAAAAATGTGAGCCAGAAAAATTAAGCAAAAAATGCAGATAAAGTATTATAACGCTATCAGTATAGAATATTAGAAATGGTGATTTTTATCTCTTAAATAACATTAAAAGCAACAGTACAAACTTCACTGAGAAAAACACTGTGCATTCTGTGCCAGAATCAGGAAAGAAGTTTTTTGCCATGACAAAAAAGGGCATATCTCTGAAGTTCATCCACCTTGAATTGGTCTATGGGGACACAACGGGTAGGCCCTCTGAAGAGGATCTTAAAAAGCAAACAGGAGAAGGCAATTCTTCAAGCACTCTATTCCCAGACAGCAAGAAATTTCAGAATAATTGGCACTCCAAATTGTGCCATTTTGGATACTTTAATGCAACCAAGTTGTAGTCCCTGTAATTCATAGCCTCTGAGCTTTCAATGCTTTTTATTCAGCTGAAGCTTCAGAATGGTCTTCAGTGGTAGCCCAAAATATCTGTTGTACAGGTTGGATTTAAGCACAAGATTAAGTACATTACAGTTTGAAAATCTATATATAATGTTGTGGCACTTATCTAAGTGAACACTGGTATAAATTACAACCAGGGGCAACACCATTGTAGGAAGTAGTCATGTTGTGCTTTTCTTTCACATACCAAAAAAAAAAAGGAAGGTTACCTCTCAAGTGAAACATCTGAGTAATACTGTGGAAAGGAATGCCACAGCTTGGCTGCTGTTGGGAGCTAGGTGGTGCATATATATTAAATCAGTCATTCTAAAATTACTCCATTGGTCAGTTACCCATCAGAGCAGGAAGACACCCACACTTTTATCATTTTGCAGAATATACAAAACAAATGAGCAGGAATTTATTTTTATAAAGAAATTAGAACTACAGAAAAATGAAATCCTAGGAGAATAGGACTGTAGTCCATTTCAATGTATGTTGTATATTTTTCACCTTATTTTTACTGCATTGTCTTCTAGCTGTGTGATATATTCCTGCAGTGCTAATGATATGTCCTATTATGAACTGTTTTCTGTTGCCATTTTCCAGTTTTGTATTCCTAGTTCTATTGCACTGTTTAGGTATTATAGATAGGGTATCAATAATGCATATAAAAATAATAAAGCAAGCCATAAAAGCAGACTAAAAGTGATATTCAAAACACAGTCCTCAGGTTAGAATCCAACAAAAAAGCAGAGATGAAAATATTCTTACAGATGCAGATATGGATTTTATACATCACAAACCTGCATAATGAAGGAAGACTTAAGAGAGCTCTGTTGTGTACATAGTGCATGGTTTTTTACCTTACAAGGACATCAGTGCTCTTTCTCCAAGAAATGTGTTGAGACATCCAGTATTGAAACCAAAGTCTAAATAACTAGAAAATAATATCCAGAAATGCTGTAAGGAACTTCAATATTATGTGCAGTGGGCATTAAAAATGTGCAAGGACATTGCTCAAAAAGAAGATGAAACAAAGCTTATCCTTTTAATGGGGAGGGGGAGGGGTGGTGAGAAAGCTGCCTGCCTCAAGGAACCACAGGAGATTATACAAACAACAGTGTCACCATTAGTAACATTTTAAACATCTCTTTCTAGCAGGGTATTGAAACCAAAAATGAACTAATCTGCTCATCCTTATTTCTACATCAGTGCACACAACAAATAAGAAGACTGAACCTCTGCCAAGAGATTTTCTAATACAGTTGCTATTTTATCCTTGATATTGCAAATATTATGAGTGTGTACTAGGAATGCATTTTATTATTGTTGTTTTAATAGTAAAATAATGAACAATCATTTTGAACATTCAAATGCTTTTATTATGATCAGGTGTAGGTTCAGAGGGAATTGAAGCACCCTATACAACCAAAGACTAAAATATTTGTTTTCTAGTGGAGTACTAAAATATAATACAAAATAGATTCACATTTGCTCAGCAACTTGATGACAGCACATAAAAAGAGCATATACTGCAGTGCTACAAATACTGCATGGTTGTAAATCTGTTTCTTAACAGCTATTTAACAGAACCAGCTCAGAGTGTGTGTTTTTCTTTTAAAAGCTGTTCTCATTATAACTATTGTGAGATCCCTGTGTGCAGTGCAATCCTGCACATAGTTTCATCTAAACCCATTACATTTAATGGGCTTTGATTGTGCTGGTAATGTAGTGCTTCAAAGGCCAGATTACTGGGAGTGAAAAAGCCTGAGTCAAATCCCCATATGTTATGTGACCTGTCAACCTAATCTACCTCACATGGTTGTTGTGATAGAAAAATGGAAGAGAGAACCATGTATGTTACCAAAGCTCCTTTGCAGGATAAGAACTTAATAGGTAGGTAATTAGAACGTTTGTAAAATATACTGTAAGACTTCCAAATCCTTCGTCCTCCCCCTTCCCATTTTATTTGCCTCTTCCTGCAATAACTGAAGGTATTAGGAATGAGATCCATAAAGCATGTGGATTTTAGAGAGCAGCTGTTTTGAGATCTTCACGTTAGCAACGTTAGTGCGCAGTGCCCTGAGAGGCACTGCAGTAACCCAGAGGTGGCTGCTTTGTCAGGTAATGTACCTTCTTGCTCCTCAGCACCCTGCTGCTCATCCTCCTCTCCCCCCAAGGGTGAGCCTGGCCGCTCTGCCTCGCCTCGTGGCCCTAGAGGCAGGTAGTTAGTGCACTCCTGTAATCATCTGACAGAGCGGCTGACAAGGGCTGCAACATCATATTTATTAGAAACTTGCAGGCCATGCCTATTGATTTCTATCTGCGGCTCAGCGAACCCACCTGCCTCCTCAGCGCCTCCTGCCTCCTCAGCGCCTCCTGCCTGCTGTGCTGCTGGGCTCCCACCGCCTAAGATTTGCAAAAGTAATCATTATATTATTTTCTTGAACGCCCTGCGCACATGCTTATTAATGCGTTTAATGCGCAGTAACCAAGAGGCGGCCGCTTTGTCAGGTAATGTACCTTCTTGCTCCTCCGCACCCTGCTCCTCCTCTCCCTCCGAGGGTGGGCCTGGCCGCTCCGCTGCGCCTCGTGGACAGGTGTCAACTAGAAAAAAACCAAGCAATGAAACTCATACATGCAAGTGATGTGAATGAAAGCACACAGCATATGTGAAAACTGCACTGTAACCTGCAGGTAATACGTACTGGACCAGGAAGGCACATCAGGAAATAGAAAGGGTTGGGGGCTGGGATCCAATTAATGAGGTTTCTGTGATCATACATGCCCCCCCCATTCCACCAGGAAGGCACATCAGGAAATAGAAAGGGTTGGGGGCTGGGATCCAATTAATGAGGTTTCTGTGATCATCCATGCCCCCCCCCATTCCACCAGGAAGGCACGTCAGGAAATAGAAAGGGTTGGGGGCTGGGATCCAATTAATGAGGTTTCTGTGATCATCCATGCCCCCCCCCCATTCCACCAGGAAGGCACATCAGGAAATAGAAAGGGTTGGGGGCTGGGATCCAATTAATGAGGTTTCTGTGATCATCCATGCCCCCCCCCCCCATTCCACCAGGAAGGCACATCAGGAAATAGAAAGGGTTGGGGGCTGGGATCCAATTAATGAGGTTTCTGTGATCATCCATGCCCCCCCATTCCACCAGGAAGGCACATCAGGAAATAGAAAGGGTTGGGGGCTGGGATCCAATTAATGAGGTTTCTGTGATCATCCATGCCCCCCCCCCATTCCACCAGGAAGGCACATCAGGAAATAGAAAGGGTTGGGGGCTGGGATCCAATTAATGAGGTTTCTGTGATCATCCATGCCCCCCCCCATTCCACCAGGAAGGCACATCAGGAAATAGAAAGGGTCGGGGGCTGGGATCCAATTAATGAGGTTTCTGTGATCATCCATGGTCCCCCCCCCATTCCACCAGGAAGGCACAGCAGAGCATAGAAAGGGGGGGGTTGTGGATCTTGTACTGTACTGCCATGAAGCAGTAACAAAGAAGGAAGGGGTGTGTGTGGCGTTTGTGTGTTGTGTGTGTGTGTGGTGTTACAATCATGATGACGGTCCTCCCAACGGGGCCGCCCCGCCAACTCCCAAAGGCGCACCATGGCGTCGTGGTAGGGCGTCCGTCCTGAGGCCCTGGGGATACCGCCCCACGCTTGCAGGCTAGCCATGAAGCTGCAGCGGAGGCGTTTGATTTTTGACCGGCACTGCGCGGCAGTCCGGTCAAACCCCCTCCGCTGCAGCCTCCTGGCTATCGCCTCATAGATGTGGCTTGTGGTGAGGTGGGTGCTGGACATCACTTCGCGAGCGTGCCCGCTCCTCTCCACAATCTCCAACATTGCCAGCACCTCCTCCCGCTGCCAGAACGTCCCTCTCCTTCCCCTGGCCGCCATTTCGAACTAACGCTCTTTCGATTTTGCGAAATAGCAGCCTCCCCTTTCTGCTTTGATTTATCCAATCATGGGGAAGGCATATCCTGATTGACAAGGCAAAAACAGACCCAGGCCAGAAGCACGTGTGAGAACCCCTGGTGCACCAAAATATTACTCCCCCCCCAACCACCACCAAAGTAAATGAAAGCAATGCAGTTTATAATGCTCAAAACTTTATTCGCTGTAACGGGAAGCAGCCTAAACAAACGCAGGCATAATGTTAAGAAATATGCAGTATTACTGGATGGAAGCTGAGAAGAGGCTAAAAAAGGAATACAGGGAACGTTTGTGATAGCGGAAGATCGTAATAACGAAACAGCAGTCTTTTTTCAGTCGCAGCCGGCAGCGGCAGCGAGAGACATGGTGGACAGGAAGCCGCAGAATCATCTTCTCCTTTGATAAATGTATTCCGCGACAGCATCCCGCACAATCCTCCCGCTCTCTAACTGCCTCCTGTTGATCACCCTAAAGTCTGGCTCTTCTGGTTCCGGGAGGAGTGTTACCCCCTTATCAGGAATATCCAGCGTGACCGCATGTCCCTTTTCCTCACAAATATTGTGCAGAGTCACAGATGCGGTCACGATGGAGAACACACTCCGGTACTGCGCGTTCATTCGCGTTAGCAGGACACGCCAGCGAGCCTTAAGCCGCCCGAAAGCACGCTCCACCACGTTCCTGGCCCTGGCGTGCTTCTTGTTAAAGTGCTTCTGCACGGGCCCGATGGGTTTCCTGTACGGGGACAACAGCCACGGCCTAAGGGGGTACGCTCCGTCGCCCAATACAAGCGCAGGGATGGTCACATTTCCAAAAGTCACCGTAGGGTTCCCTGGAACCCAGAGCCCTGCATCATTGGCGGCGCAGAGATGGCTGTTTGCAAAAACGAAGGCATCGTTGGTCCTCCCGGTGTAGCCAAACTCTGCATCCAGGAAGCGTCCTGTGTGATCAACCGTGCCTTGGAGGATCACCGAACAGAACATCTTCCGGTTGCAAAACTCCTCAGTTCTTCCCCCAGGCGCCCGTATCGGTATATGCGATCCGTCCACAGCAGCCACCGTATGCGGCACACCGAGTTTACCGAAACCATCCATAATCTGTTGAGAAATGGAGTACAATGGATCAGGTCAAGGTTAATGCAGCGTCCACTGTATTCGCAATGGAGAATCGCATCTTATATATCGATATTGCGTTATAACGCAAAACTAGGGGGGGGGAAAAATATATACACACCGTTCCAATGTCGTCACCGAGGCAGACGACCTTTGAAAACAGACGGGTCTTGATGGCTTCGCAGACCTCCATCACAATCCCATGGACGGTGGAAAGGCCGATTCCGGACTGGCTGCCGACTTCCCGATAGGCGCTTCCGGTTGCGAGGTACCATAGCGCTACCGCGAGCCGCTTCTCAGGGTGGACAGGATACCTCATCCGTGTGGTTTGCCTTTCCAGCTTGTCCTTCACAGCGGCATAAATCTCCAGGAAGGTCCCTCTGGTCATCCGGAAGTTGAGAAGCCATTGCTCGTCACCCCAGTACACAAGCACAAAGTTCTCCCACCAGAGCCGTTCACGGGGGAACACCCAATACCTGGGCGAAAACCGCAGTCCGGCAAGATAGTGCCATCTACGTTCCTGGCGGCGAGTGCCACCTCTAATCAGCCGAAGCCAGGCGTCAGACTTTCTAGAGGAGATCAGAGGATTCCGGGATCTAAATGCACGATGAGTGAGGAGTTTTCCTCCGGTGCAGAGGACTTGGCGCCCGGCGCAGAGGCACAGAAGCAGAAGCTGCAATGCTGAATAAAGCAGCGCCATACTCTCGTCATCCAGATTCTCCATTGTGAATCTGTGCCCACCTTCTGACGATACAAGGCAGTATGGAGGATGCTGCTGCTGCAGCCAATACTTAAGAAGAAGCATCACGTGATGGTTTGCCCGCGAAAAGGGGATTCTCTATTGCGTCGCTACGTTGTTGCGTTGTTACGTAGTTACGCTGTTACGCTGTTACGCAACTGGAATTGCGCTTAAAAAAAATGATTGACAGGGCATCGAACTCAAGTCGATGCCAGTGCGAAAACTATTTGAGCCGGGGCTTCAGGGAAGGCGACTCCGCAAAGAGTCACTAGTGGGAAAACGAGAAAAATGATCCGGAGATAATTGCGCCGCGGAAAAAGGGGAGCAAACGCTAAGTGCGAAAACGGCCATATGGAGACTGAGAAGAGAAGCACTGAATTCCTTCTATTTCCTGCTTGCTCTGAGGGCTACTGGAATAGCATCTTAAAGAGGTGGTACACAACAGGGACCTCAATAGGATATTATGTCATACAGTCCACCATCAAAAGCAGCCATTTTATGCAGGGAACCTGTTCTTTGTACTCCAGGGATCAGTCATAATTCTAAGAGAACTAGGCCCCACCTGGGGATAGGTATTGAGATATCTGGTTAATATAGCAGATTTTGCCCAGTCATAGAAGCATGATGTTGAGCGCCGTAAGTAAATCTCCTTATATTTAGTTCACATTGAATTCATACAAGCATGGGGAAGGTCTGTGGCCAGGTTATGCAGCATTACATCCCACCAAACAGTCTGCCCATCAGTCCTTAAGGGTGCCCCCACCTCCGGTGTGGCTCTCAGGCCCCTCCATACTTGACCCACTGTGTCTTGCCTCTACGCTACAGGCTGTGGTCTAGTGGGCCACAGGGCAGGGCAATGCAACCCCTGCCCACCTCAAATCCTGACAACCCTCCCACCAGGGAGAGGAGACCACTTATTGGGCATTACACAGCAGTTGCCCATCAGCAGTGTTCATTCCCTTGGTACTTGTGGACTCGCCTATCCCTTGCTGGCCCACCAGCCCTGATCCTCTGCCACCATCCACAGACTGGGCATCTGCTTCACCCTTGGACTCCTCTAGTTGAGCCAGCCTAGCATAAAGGGACATAACTCTTGCTCACATGCCTCTGACCTAGTATTCTTGGATAGGATGAATTCACTCAATGTGGCAGCATCACCATGCTTCCGCTTCTCCACCTTTGTCTTCTCCATGGCCTCAGATCCCAAATAGAGGGGACATCTTTCTCTTCTGAGGATGAGATGTCAGGTGGTACCAACCTCGGTCCCCTTTCTTCTAAGAAGCTTTCTTCACTGGCACAGGAGTCAAACCTGGCCTGCTGGAGCAGGCTTACTACTGTAGACGGAGTTCCATGGTGAGAGGGCTCCATGTGGCTGGCCTTTGCCCGGTTACACAGCTCCAGCCTTCTCTGAGCTTGTGCTGAGGAGAAAGGGTGGCCAGCCACCACCAGACCTAGTTGTCAGGCCAGCCCTTGATTGGCCAGCGGTCCCATGCTGAGCCCCAATTGGCTCCATCATCCTCATGTTTCCTCAGAAGAGATTGGGGTGGACAAATGCTGGTGCCTGCTCCATGCAGAGCCATGCAAAGAACAGGTAAGAATAAAGGACATAGACAGAGAGGAGGAATCAGAGGGCAACTTCCGGTCAAAACAACCAGAGAGACGTCCCAATTAAAGAGTTAACACTTATACACACTTAGAGTTATATAGTGCCCCTAATGTCCAGGCATGCAGAGGCACTCATTCTGACAGCAGGATCCAAAAGTAGCCTAACCTGTGCTAAGTCCTAAAGCAAATTGGACTCTAGAAATGTGGAGACTGAACAGCATTAATGTCTTGAGTTAGAGACAGCACTAAAAGGAATAGATCTTATTGAGCCTTAAAAGCAAACTTCTCTCATACTAGGGCAAAGTAGTGTGTCATTCAAGCGTATGCTTGTGAGTGTGTATCATGACACTATAACATGCTGAAAGAAACTGCCATCGGACTCGGCTGTAAATATTAGTAACATGTTTAAGTTATAATATCTGATAAACAGAAAAACTGTTCAACTGTCTTTGAAAGTCCCACTAAATGTTGTTTTGTTAAATTAAAGGGGCTTATGTGAGTGGGGGGGGGGGGATAATTTATCTCAGGAACCAGAAGTTGCTTTACCCGATTTACCTCAGTGGAATGCACAATGATTTAATTTAATTTACGATTTATGCCCTGCCCTATCCTGCAAGCTGATCACCTGATCACATTCAGACTTTTATCACTTACTATCCCCTATCATTCTTTCATGATTTATGAAGGGGGAGGCCTTATTAAGAGGCTTGTGTGTCACAGGGGGGCAGAGAGAGCAGCACTTGAGAGATAGATCTTAAATGGGGGCTGGATAGCAAGAGGCAGTCCTTCTGGTCTTCTAACCGAAATATAATCCAAGACCACATAGCATTTCATAAAGCAGAACCCTAATATTGTTACACTGTAAACCAGAGATCCTCAAACACACTCAGACTTGAAAGATACCTAGGTAACTTATTCTGCCCCATACAAACCTTACAGTTGTTCTGACCTTTATTGGAGACAGACTTTGTTCTGTCCACCTCTTCCATAATTGGATGGGTGGCTACCTGGAAGTTGCAAGTTGCAACAGGACAAAATCGTGTTAAACTGCATTCAGAATGAAGTGTTCTGAAGGTAAAAAATATCATTTACATTAAGTTCATATCATATCTTGTCACCAGCAGCTACAATCGTTTGAAATGTATGCTAATATTGCAGTGATTAAACAAGAGTCATTCACATTCATTATCGCCTTCCAAAATCATTTTTCCCAGGAGACATCTCAGTAAAACAAATACATTACTGTGACACAATTAACCAGTGTGTGCTTGTCATAATATTTATACTTTGCACAACATTTTTTAAACTGTCTCAGACTAAATAAATCCATTGACATTGAAATGCAACAATGTTTGAGTGGATTATTGCCACAGAAAACACAGAGATGAGAGTTAAAAGTAGTTCTGAAGAAATATTCATAACATTTAAGAATAGGCCCCTACTTACCCATGCTGGCCTCAAACTCTGCTCCTAAAACCATTTTGGGCTCGAAATTATACCAACCTAAGACAAAATGAATCCCTATTGGGGAGTCCTTAGAAAGCAACCATGTGTTTTAAAGTGTCCCACTTAATTTGTTCTGCTTGACTGTTGTGAAATATAGATAGAAAAGCAGTTGTACCACCACTGCAACACACAAGTGAAACTACAAAGGTCCACAAAGCGTGCCTGTTTGCAAGGGAAATAAACTATTTTCCATAGAGAAGAATCTCTGTAAATTTTAAATCAGTGCTGGTGAATACCACCCTATTAGTATTGACTAAGGTTGCCATCTAGTGGCCAGTACTGGGAGCCTAGGGAAGTGGGGGAACGAGGGCCAAATAGATGTCACTTCTGTGGAAAACCCAAATGCGACACCAACTCTACTCTAGAATTAGTGGGAAATCTAGGGTAAAACTATAGAGTCGATGGTGATTGCTACCGCAAGGTGATGTCACTTCTGGGTTTTCCTCACAAGGGACATAATGCCATTGTGCTGATGACACTACTGATTTTTTTTCTCTCACACTGACCTCAAGAGCAGTGAAAGGTAGGGGCAGATTATTTGCCCCTCAGAAGGTAAGTGGCATACCAACTACTGCCATCCATTGCATAATCAACAAACCATTTCCAACAAAGATAGTTCCAGAAGGTAGTTGTGTTGGCTTGCAGTAAAACAGTTAGATTTTAGTCCAGTAGCACCATAGAGACCCACAAGATTTTAAACTTATAAGAGTCAAAACTCTCTTTGTCAGAAATCTGACAAATATGATGGGTCACATGATGCCAGCAGTGAGATCCTCCCATGCCGCCTGGCAAAGGTGCAGTGGAGGGGAGGAAGAACTTAAGCTGTGCTGCCACCATGCTGGCACAAAGTGATCTCTCTAATCCTCCTTGCTTCTGCTCATCCCTTACCCTGGTGGGCAGTCACTGCATGGCCTTGCCAGCTCTTCTGCTGCCAGGGTAAGGGGTAAGCAGAAGAAAGGGGGGTTGCAGAAATTGCTTTGGGCTGGTGCAGCAGTGGCATGGTTTAAGAAAAGCTGCAACTGAAAGGAAAGATTGAGGTTGCTGCTTCCCCTCCCTCCGGCTCTGGCAACAAGTGTATAAAATATTTTCTTCTATATAGGCATTATCATAACCCACCCTGGATCTATGTGTGCTTACATGTTGGTGTTTGTGTGCCTATAAAGTGTGTTCCTTTTCAGTGGGCCTCCACCCCAAGTTAGGAACCCAGCTTCCTGATCTAAGGTCATGTGAGGAGAAGCTGAATCACAGTCTCCTTTCTTTAAAAGTCTTTATTACTATAGATTAAGCTAGAGCACAGACATGGAAAATAGCTATCTGGTTGCAAATCTATTTAAAAAAAAAAAAAGAAAGAAACCTACAGAAAACATAACACTAAGGTAAACCTACCACATGTCGCACATCTTAAAACCCAGTTCATGTTTCACAACAGCTATCCATCTTGCCCACTCTGGCAGGTAGGCAATGGTTATCTCTCTGAGGAAATACATTTTCCACTCTGTGGTCTCTTTAAGCATGTTATGGCTCTCTCCCTGAGAAAACAAATGGCTTTAAGAATTCCAGGAACTCCCCAAAGCACTTCAAAGCACCTTGCATCTCTGAAACACAACAGGCCTAATCCGAAAACAACTTAAGGTAAAGTTACCATCAAAACACATGTAAAAATTAAAATTCCAACATCAGGATTTATATCTGAATAACAATCAGTGTTGTTATGTTGGATAGCATTCCAATAAAGGTTGGTTGGTTGATAGATTGATAATAATCAGTGTTACAATACATGTAAAAGAAAAACAGTTCTTTTTCATGGGAAACAACACTTATACCTTGTTTCAAAAAAGTATTTTATTTTTAGTAGCATGTTTTTATTGACTTGGATTTATCTGTGTTATTGACTTGGATTGTTTCATTGATATGTTTTTTATTTGTCATTATTCGCTTGATTTTGCTTTATCGTTATGAGCTGCCTCATGCAGGTCTGGAGAGGCATTATACAATTTTTCTTAATAAACAAATAGTAACAAGCACCACTTCTTAAAAAGTTTGAGAACAGAACCAACCATACAAATATGTCCACTATTTGTGATGTTCACACTGAAATAATATTAGCATCATGTATTGTGATGTTTCAGATGGCTGAAGATCATCCTGAAGATGTGCTAATACACAGACTAAAACTTTGTTAGTAAGGGACTCAAACTTTGTTCTGCTGATTGATTAATGTTATTTCTGAGCCTTGCATGGTGGAAAGCTTATATCTCCATCTAAGAAAAATTTACTGCAGCCACACAAGGTAAACCCAAACCCATACTGCATCTATACAGCTTGTTTACATACAATATTATTTGAAGCAATTCCCAGACAGACAGAATATATAAGAACAATTAAGTCAGAACAATTGGTATAATATTTCCCAGAGCAGATCAGTTTTTAAAAAGAGAGAAGGTATCTTAATGGAAATCAGTAGTCCTGAACATGGTGGAACTGCCTTATAGTGAATCACTGTTGGTCCATCAAAGTCAATATTGTCTCCTCAGATGGCAGCGGGTGTCAGACATTAGTTTTTCACATCACCTCCTACCTGATCCTTTTAAGTGAAGATGCTGGGGTTGAACCTGGGACCCTCTGCATGCGAAGCAGATGCCATGCCACTACGTTCTGACCCCTTCCTGATCTTTGTGTGAAGCCTATGTTCATAGTAGAAGCAGTACAGTTGTGGATGCTTCAGCCACAGATCTGCAATGTAATACATTCACTGAAGTACCCAACAGACTCTGGATCTTTAGGATATTTTTGCCTTGCTAGCTACTTCTCTAGCAAGATGATTTCAACACAATTCATAACCATCAACCAGAAATCCGTGGGGTTGGATCCATTTTTCCACTATACAAGCTATACATGCCATATAATTTTTAACACACTAGAGAAAACACAATTGAAAAGATACCAGCAATTGTATATGTTCACATTAGGCATGAATGTTTTTTTCATCCATTTTCATTTCTGTTTGCAACCAGGAAGAACATTTTTGCCCTACCTCTTTTGAGATGCAAATTTTCGTTTTTTTCCCTTTGTGCAATTTTTATACTTTTTACATGCAATTACCACAAAAATAACTGTAAATTTAATAGTAATATTACTACCAAATGTTGTTAATAAGATCAAAAGATACTGAGTTTTTTTGTCCCAAATATGGAAACTAGCTTCAACTTTCAAATCAAACTAGAGATATCACAAAACGACATTGATTTGCATAAAGACTTGGAGAATGTGAATCAACTGACATAGCTTTCAAGTGATGCATGCAGAATGTTAATTCATTACATATATTGCCACTTGCACACAGTATGATTATATTCTACTGTTGTTCTGATGAAGGGAAAATACCTTCTTTTCCCCAACAGCTTCCTATGTTCTCTCTCCCTTCTGAAAGGAATTGATGGAGTAAGACAGCTCTCACAGAAAAAAAGCCATGAATCATGGGGGAACCTGCAGTTTGGATGGGAATTAGGTGAAACTGTCACCTTTCCATTCCATCAGTGGAACAGTGATATAATACATCCCTATGGATACTGATTGAAAAAGTCCAGTTCCTTCTCATTAATTGTATATATATGTAAGCAACTAGCAGCTTGTATGCCAGCAATGGCATACTAAAGCATTTTCCCTGACACTTCGCCCAAGCAACCAAGGCGTTAGAGCAATACTAGTGATATGCCTGCCTTCATTTCCCAGAGCTGTGCACCCACCAGAAAATCCAAGGCAAATTCCTGGTTACTGCCAGTATCACAGGTGCTTTGCTTTCGCCAAACTTATCTGGCCAAGTACAATATTTGTCTCCACATTCGCACTTACCTGTTTTGCTTGGTGGCCCAATAATATCTTCACAGGTAGACACTGGGTTGTTGTTGTTTTCCCCCAGAACTTGACCCTAGTATAATGCAATGCATGAAATTTGGTACTTATGCAGTCATTTTTATAACCTTTCATTATATTCAAATGAATGTGCACAATCACTAGTATTTCTGCATATTTAATTCAAATTCAACTGTATGTGTGTGTTCCAGTGGTTGCCTTTGTTTTGAAATGGATGGACTGACTCAAGGCTACTAGTCAATCAAAAATGTATTGTGTATAGCCATTAGCCATTACAAAACAGAACACAAACACCAAAGTTCCCAGATAACATCAAGGCTACTAAATTAAATGCAAATAACTTTATTTGTTCACTTCATTTTATCCATAATGTTTCTCTCCAGCTGTGAAAATGCAGACACTTTGGATAAAGAAAAATAACACCCAACACAGCAGAGATAGAGATTTCTTCTTGTCTAGCCACCTATGGCATCTAACAATTGCTGTCAGGTATGTAAGGCATTTCTCATCTCTAACTGGCTTCCTCATTGTTTGGTAGAAACTATCTCAAGCAGAGAAGCTGAAGGAAAGTTGATGGAAAAATCCAAATAACCTCTCTCCTCATCACAGCTTTGATAAGATTTCCAGTCCTCTGTGGATACGTTTCATGTTTTTTAAAAAGCAGTCAGGAAACTAATCATGTGTATTCCACTGTGCCTAGTTTAATTTTTAGAGGGTAGTAGCAGATAAGTCTATTTGGGTAGTACTATGCTCTAGTCCTGTAAAGTGAATGGTGTTGGGATATGTTTGTTTTGATTTTAGTAGAGACCTGACCTGGAAATACAACCTGACTCAGAACCAACCCCGTGTGTTAATTGATGTGTTTGACAAATTGATAGGGTGGTTTTAACTTATCAGTGTTTTGGGTTGACTAATGAAATATGTTTCTTCCTGTCAAGGTTGTAGAAAAGAGGCTAATTGCCTACTAGCCTCAGCTATCTACCTACCTGTACACCAGTACCCATTGTGGCAGCCACCCTTGTTTTATGAGCAAGTCTACCTTGTAGAGAAAAAAAAAATTGTTTAGAATCTTTGTTATTTTCTTTGGACCATCCCATTCTTTCTCCTTCCTAATAGATAAAGAGCTTCCTTTTAATGATCCATTGTCTCCCTGACTTACTTACCCAGCAAATGGAAGGGTCTTCAGTGATTTACAGCACAAAAGGTAATTTATCACTGATCCACACTGTTTCCCCAGCAACCACTTTTGTCCAGCCATATTTTCTTTTGGTTGGAATCCAAAAATGGGACTAACTCCTGCTCAGAATGTTCAGAATGAAAAGTGTGGTCAGGGTTTTAGCTCATCTCTGCCTCTATAGGAATTCACTATAATAGGCATTGTGGCAGGTTCTCTGTGCCACTGTAACTATTATTAGTTATTATTCTTTGTATAGGATAATCAATATGCATTCCAGAGCAGAAAGGTGTCCATAAGGGAGATACCATGTGAAAATAAGTAGGTAGTGAAAACAGAGGAGAGTTTCCAGATAACTTACAGAAGTCAAGTAAAATATATGCTTCCAAACATAGGCATCGCACTTAAAAGCAGGAAATCACACAGGGGCAGGGGCAGTTAGTTTGTACTGCCTCTTTTTGTCCATGCCTTTAGTCTGGTGTAGTGGTTAAGTGTGCGGACTTATCTGGGAGAACCGGGTTTGATTCCCCCTCCTCCACTTGCACCTGCTAGCATGGCCTTGGGTCAGCCACAGCTCTGGCAGAGGTTGTCCTTGAAAGTGCAGCTGCCCTGAGAGCCCTCTCCAGCCCCACCCACCTCACAGAGTGTCTGTTGTGGGGGAGGAAGGTAAAGGAGATTGTGAGCCGCTCTGAGACTCTTCGAAGTGGAGGGCGGGATCCAAATCCAATATCTTCTTCTTCTTCAATGTGCAGAGGGGTCATGTGTAGATGGCTGCTATCTATTATGAAAATAGGCTGTGTTGATTGACAGTCATAGGTCCCTCAGACGAGAGATCATTAGCTTTTTGTTCCTTTGTTATTGCAGAAATTTATTCTGTGCTGTGTTCCTATTTAATTCTGATTTCAATAGGAGGATTTCTAAAATTGATTCCAGAATGACAGTACGTAGAGTTTTCTGCAACTTTCACTCTATCATGTATGTGTACATGAATAAAGCATCATGAAAAAAGCAAACTTGAAGGCACTAAACATACAATTGCATTTCAATGCAGTGTTTTATATATACATATGCCTTTCTACATACGGCAATGCCCCCCCCTCCAAGATTTTTGATACAGCTATATTAAGAATCACATCAAGCTTGCCTTTCACTATTTCACTACTTATAAATACCAACATATACACTGTTTCACCATTCATAAATGTACATTAATGATATACAGGACACCAAAAGACTCATGAACCAAAGGAACTTGGATCTATTGTCAACTGTGCATTCATAGTTTTCTGCAGAAAACTGAGAAATCAATGGAAAATTCAGTCTGTTTCAAAGCAGTGTGTTGAAAACAAGACTGATAACTGAGAGCTTGGACTAGATATCTTTCATTTGTTTAAAACTGAAGTGGGATGGGTCTTTGGATTACGGCCATGGTGATGGGGCAGAAGGGCTATTCACTCTTTCTTTCATGCCATTTCTCATTTCAGTTCTAACTGAAAGCAAAGAAGAAAAAGGACACTTTACCTGTCTTTCCCTCTTACTGGGACTAAGAGCAGTTGTGCATGCACACAAAAGCTTTTACCTTGAATAAAACTGTTAGTCTTGCCACTGGACTTGAATTTTGTTCTTTTGCTTCAGACCAACATGGCTACCCACTTGAACTTTATATATATATATATATATATATATATATATATATATATATATATATATATATATATATATATATATATATATATATATCAAATCAGGTTGCATTAAGCTAGTGAGATGGGGAATTAGTTGAAACCAATAAGGTTAGCTGAACAAACCTCTAAAACCATAAAAGTATATTATTTCCATCACAACTGTACCAGTAAAAGAAAAAGTAATGCTTCTACTATACCTTTGAAGTGGAAGTAGGTATCATGAGGCAGAGGATAAGGCAGAAGCAATGTGAGAGGAAAGAGCAAGAGAAATGGAAGGTACTGGAGGGAAAGAATGATTTCAGAAGTACAGAATGCATATCCCTATATTCTCAAATTGAAAAATGTCCAATAAATGTCAGACTCTTCTGTGTCTATATATTTCTTCTAATGTTCGAATTGTTATGATCAAGATACTTTATAGATGATAATTATCTACATTTTTCCAGAATATTATACATAATTATAAAAATAAGTAAGTTCCTTTAAGTTTATGTAGAAAAATATAACTAAAAATCATTTGATGGTTGGATTTCAATCGCTATAAAATTGGTAAAAGGTTCTTATGTAAATCTGTATAAATGTAGTATTAACCTACCAGTTTGTACTGCCTTGTATATTTTATTGTGAGTTATTGAAAGCTCAGCCTTATTTATGAACTGGAAATTAAGAGAAAGCTTGTAGAAAGTACAATGGAATGTGGGTCCTCAAGTTCACATGAGTTGTAAAAACTAACTCATATTTCATTGAGTTTTAGGCACTTGATGATTTATTAGTGGAAGGTCTTGGGGAGACTTGGAAACTGAAATTGGTTTAGCAACTTTCTCAAAACTTTATAGTTAACTATAGACCAAGTGCCTTTTGACCCATATTGAAACAAAAGAAGGAATGTAGGGCCCCCTAGCAATCCAAATGATGTTCTTTTTAGAAGTAAACACTCCTAAAACTTGCCTACACAAAACATACAGCAGTCTTTCTTAGTAGAGTTGCCAACCCCAGCATGAAAAATTCCTAAATTAGTGGGTACTGCTTGAAGAAGGCAGAGTTTGGGGAGGTCCAGTTCCATTTTTCAGACCCGCCCCCCCCACAGGTGCTCGAGGGCCTTCAGAAAATTTCAGTGCTGGGTCTTGAGACTCAAGCCCACCAGAGCTGGACCTTCCAAATCCAGTCAAGAGGTGTTCACACACAAAGGGCTAGCATGTTTACCTCTCAGTTGGGAAAGGATACTATCTATCCAGCAAAAAGCACCTCCACCCCTCTTCCCAGCCAAAGAGACACCAGGGGCTCTTTCGATCACAATAGCTTTCACAGTATATCTTCCCCACACACCTCTCAATCCATCACAGGTGCACAGAACTAACAGTTCCCATTTGTCATGAGCAAAAACTACTAGGTTTTTCTGCACTAAACAGTATGAAGAGTTAATCATTAATATCCCAGAAAACTGTAATTAACCTTTTAATTTTTTCATAATTATAAAGATAAAGATGTAAAGATGTACTTGTTAGTGCCCATATGTGAAAGAGGGGGTGGGAAACGCCCTCACTTTCATTACTAGCCAATCAGTTTACATACAATTAAATATCAGAAGAACTGCAGAACACCATGAATCTAGTGTTCAGAAGTCACTATGCAAAAAAGACTATAAATTAAAGCATTAGTACCTAGTATAGTAGCTTTCAGGTATCTCAGCTAAACATCCCAAATTATATACATTTCCCAAAGTGCATTAGTGCCAAATCCTAACTAACTTTAGATTGTTTCCATGTCTTTCTTCGTAAAAATTTCTCCACCCTGAAAAAAACAGAAAAAGGGACAAGGGAAAAAAACTTGTATATATAAAATTTTTAAAATCTTATTTATTTGCTAGAATATATGTATGTGTGTGTGTGTGTGTGTGTGTGTATATATATATATATGACAAAAATATAACAACAGTGGTGGTTTCTATAAATACACACACACTGAAGAAAATGATCAGGTGATTTTAGCACAATGCTGTGAAATTCAATCCAATTTTTGTATAGTCAGATGAAAGAATACAGTATATTCTGCTGCTGAATTTCTTATCTCCAAAGTGTAGCATAAATGTAGAATATGCTTAGGGAATACTGTGATGCAGACTTCAAAATCCACAGCTGTCTTGTTTTTCTGGTCCAAGTAGTATTCCAAGAGCCTAACTTGAATTTGCATCAATTTCTTCCTACCCTTAAAAGTAGCACAAGCTACATTGTTTTTGTTTTATACATGCATAAAATAACATATGACTTTAATCTAAGGGCTTTTCTCTTTCAATGTATTTTACAGTCTACCTTTGGTCTGAGATCAATTGTATGATTTTAAGAATGTTGAATGGTTGTCTCACACTGTTTCTACATTTCTATCTTGTTTTTAATGGCTTGTTTTGTTTTTTATATTGATAACTTATATTTTAATGGTTTTATGGTATTGTTTTACTCATGCCCCGTGTCCCGTGGCGCAGAGTGTTAAAGCTGCAGTACTGCAGTCCTAAGCTCCTCTCACAACCTGAGTTCAATCCCCAGTGGAAGCTGTGTTTTCAGGTAGCTGGCTCAAGGTTGACTCAGTCTTCCATCCTTCCGAGGTCGGTAAAATGAGTACCCAGCTTGCCGGGGGGGAAGTGTAGATGACTGGGGAAGGCAATGGCAAACCACCCTATAAAAAATCTGCCGTGAAAACGTTGTAAAAGCAACATCACCCCAGAGTCAGAAACGACTGGCACTTGCACAGGGGACCTTTCCTTTCCTTTTTTTCCCCTTTACTTGTAAACTGTCCCAAGCAGGACTGGAGAGGAGGCATATAAGTTCCCCCAATGAAAGGCTTTGAGAAAGACAGCTATCAGATTGGGGCAAACCCATTTTTCCACTGGTGAATAAGGGACAAGGGCAGCCCTTTTGGGCCTTCATAAAAGTGATGCTGGGGCTCTTGGAACCTACATGGGCAAAAGCCAATGGAGCTGTAGTAAAGAGGGAAATTAGATGAGGCTGAGAGAAAAAGCTGTCTTCATCCAGCTTGTTGTACTCTAGGCATATGATCTGCTGTTGCTCTTATTTCTGATGACAGGTAAGGGTGGCACAATTTGTTTACTTTATTTTAATATCTGTATCCTGCCTTTCTTCATGGCACAAGGCAGCTTACAAACAATGTTTTAAAACTCTACAGTTTTGAAACAACAAAATAAAAGCACCAGTTAGCCCCCTACAAGAGATATCTGCAGTTTATATCCCATTGAAGTCTCAGCAAATAAAGTGGCCTTGTCACACTTCCTAAAATTTTCTTAAAGCAGCAACCCCACCCCCAACAGCCTCAGGGATAGGATTGCCAACCTCTATGTAGGGACTGAAGATTTCTAGGAAGATTCCACAGAGTAGGAGCAACCAGATTCAGTGGGAACTCACAGGAGCACAGCTCCTGAACCTTTCTGAGAGTTCCACCTCCTCCTTCTGAGAGTTCCATCTCCTTGTCCATTGAATAGTATGTGCAGCTGCATAACAATCCTTGGATGAGCTCCACCACCTATTTTTCTATAAAACAACCCCTGGGAGCAACCATGGATAAAGCTTGGGCTCTAGTTAAAATTGCAAATTCCAGCTTGAGACATTTCTGGAGATTTTGGTTGCATTTCCTGGGAAAGGTAGAGTTTGGAGAGGGGAGGCATCACAGCAGAAAATTGATGGCATAGGGTTCATACATACAAACACACACACATGCTACCATTTCTTCCAGGAGAATTGATCCTTGTAGACTGGAGATCAGTTGAAATTCTAGGAGAACTCTGAGTCCAGACCCCACCTGGTGGTGGGTCACTCTAGATCTGGTTGCTGTCAGGCAGGCTACCTTAAGTGGAGAAATTACCAGTAAGGGTTTCTCAAGCCCAGGCCCTGTGAGTCCTCAAAGTTATGTGTACCCAATGAACCAGACCTTAGTAAAATAGATACGTTTTATTAAATACTTAAAGAATAAACTTAATACTAGGCAACACAATCTCTACAGCCTTGCAACAGAAACAAGAAGCTAACTTTTTTATATAATACATCTAATCTACCTGGTATTAGATGGCATAATTTCAAAGTCTCAGAGTCCAAACAAAGTGTGTTTTAGGTAGCTATTCATTGCCATGTGACCTTGGCATGGTCCAGGCCACTGTTCAAAAAGATCATGAAGTTAGCATGGCCTCCCTCTGGTCTACAGCTCAATTATAGTCTCTATCCATCTGACATCAGGTGTTGTTCCAGATCCAATCATGACACGCACATGCTGGAACCCTCTAGAAGATAACGACACCATTCCTGCTTCTCCCCTCCCATCCAGTGGACCAATGGTTCCCAAGAAGAACTAGTTATCACGTTCTTGACTCCGGCATTGAGAGAGATAAGTATAGTGTAGGCAGAGCAGCCCAGTTACAGACACCTGCAAGCTGGTAGATCTAATACCCTGTTTCCCTGAAAATAAGACCTACCCAAAAAATAAGCCCTAGCAGGATTTCTATGCATTTGTTAAATATAAGCTCTACCCCGATAATAAGACCTAGTGATGGGCATCGCAAAAAATTCAGGATGGAATTCCGGGTCTGGAGAGTTATGACAATGTTCCAGAAGATGACTTAACTGTATTTGAATAAATGTAGATTGTTGTATCATACTTAATAAAAAATAAGACATCCCCTGAAAATAAGCCCTAGTGTGTCTTCTTGAGAAAAAACAAATATAAGACAGTGTCTTATTTTCGGGGAAACACGGTAGTATTCACATTAACCCTTGGGAGGAACCACAATTCTCAAACCATAACAATATGTTGTTTTCAGTTTTTCAGAAGACCATCTGCCATGTAGACTTTCAGAAACACAACTGTTAGGTACACTTGAGCCAAAAGCACATGAAATATTCCAGTCATGTAACTTCTTATTACCATAAGAGTGGCACAAACACAAGGTGCATACTTTCACTAATCATATATATATAGCACGCTGAGCAAAAATGCTTTACATTTTTACCATCTTGTCTGACCTCAGAAACAACTCTATGAGGAAGCTATTACTTCTGTATTACAAAGAAAAAATAGGTTGACAGATAGACTAAGGCTTCCCTCATGAATTTATGCCTTGGAAAGAATGAGGAGCTGGAATGCAGTAGCTTTTAGAATACCCTATTGGGAATACCTATTTTTCACAAAAATATAGCTGAACAATTGAATATTCCTATAAGAACAGATAACGTGGATTGTCTGTCGGATTTGTAGTGTATATTACAAGGCTTGGGAATATTTATTGTCAATGTACCAACGGAGTGTTTTTATTCTTTTCTGAACAAGTAAAAACTTAACTTTTCCTGTTCTTTTTGTAAATCCTGATATAGTTTGCTACTGTCCCTCAGAGACCACTAAATATGACATATGGGTCATCAAATGTTTGCAAAAAAAATAAAAACCAAGATAACACTAAAGGTACTGGGATCTAGGATATTACGACAGTTGCTCAATACAGTTAGCAATTAATTTCTAATTAGCAAAATTCTTTTTTTTCCCTCCAAAAGGACTTTTTTAAAATATTTGGAGAACTGTGTGGTGTTTTGTTTGAATGACATCTTAGTGCCATCAAGAGGTCAAATGAGTCTATAACAGAGTTTGGAGTAAGAGGATATTACTGATCTCAGTGTTTTGTTTTGTTTTTTTAAATCAGACTATATATGATAGTAGCAGACCTATATATTTTAAAGAGGGTCTGTCTCTTGTGGTGCTTGGTGGTAGAGGTGTAACTTAAAGTGAAAAAAGAACACAGAGTTAGGATATGCCAAACTCTCCCTGCCTCTTCCATCATGCAGACCATTTGTTTCCCACAACAATTTTTTCCTCAGCCACACTTCAGAACTTCCAGTAATGATAACAACAGCTAAGATCAGGGGCGTTGAATGGGAAAAAATTAGGGAGGTAAGGAGGATTCATGTGTGACTTTTTCTCCCCTTTATACGGTGTAGTCAAGTGTGCCTATAGTCTGGTACCTTGAGACATTGGGACTCACACCTTATCCCTCCTGACCTCCACTTGTTAATTACAACTTCTCAACTGGGACTTCTGTGCATATACCAGGCTTCAGATTCAGCAAGAGCTCCTGAAACTTTCTGAGAGTTCCACCTCCTCCTTCCCACCTTGTCCATTGAATAGTAGGTGCAGCTGCATAACAATCCCTGGATGAGCTCCACCACCTATTTTTCTACAAAACGACCCCTGGCATATACCATGTTCTGCTTTAGGTTTGCTTTGGTAGAAGAAGATTTCCTCACTTGTAAGAAGCAAGTTATAGGATTCAACCCATTATTTTAGTTCTTTGTAAACTGACCTGAAAGCCATTATGGCAGATTAGAATTTTTCCGATTAATAACTACACTTTATCTTGAATGCTCAGTGTGTATATAGATGATGGGAATTGTCAAGCATTATATTATGAGTGCAAATCAGTGCAAACTGATCCTCAGTGAATACTAACAGTGTATTGTGCTAGAAGAAAAATAACCTTTTTTTAGGACATATAAAAATCTCTCATCTGCCCTCCCTGACATTGTTGCAGCATGCACTGTAGCTAGACACTGTTAAGCTGCCATCAGGTGACAGGTGTTAATTTAAGTATGAAGTATTTATTTGGATGAAATGGATTGATGTTTTTATTATTATTATTATTATTATTATTATTATTATTATTATTATTGTTTTAGCATGTGTTGTGAGCTGCCCTGAGCCCACTTGCAATATAGGGTAAGATACAAATTTAAATAAATAAATTTCTTCAAATATTTTAAGGTAATTATAAAAAAAATTATATATATATATATATATATATATGTGTGTGTGTGTGTGTGTGTGTTTCTTTTACATGCAAGCAAGAATGCTTGTATCTAATACCACATTTAGTGTTCTGTAATAAAGTAAATAATGAAGTTGCACTAAGATGAACAAATTAAAAATAATAAAATATTCATTAAAAATCCCCATCAAAGAAGAGTAATGAATGTACTGACATTTTAAAAAAATGAATTACAGAAGACCTGACAAACCTCATTTTCCACAGGCTTGTTTTAGCTATAATGATGATCTAAAGCATATAAATGAACTTCTAATGAAGGGGAAACAGCATTCTTAATTTGTTCCCAAAACAGAAGGAATGCTGCTCTCTCCCCACTGCAGCATGAGTAAGCTGCAGCCCACAGAAGGAAACAAGAAACACAAGCATATTGCTCCATGCCAATGCAAAGGGGGGGGGGGGTGTACTATTAGGAACAACCTATTTATGGCACTGTTGTACCTCTTCTTTACTAACTACTAGCCATTCCCCCTCAAATGTTTTCCATACCTCAGTCTTGCTGCCGTTTCCCAGTGAGCTGAATCCCCAGCTGTTGCTCCAACTTTGCAGCACCCCTTCCACAAAAGGCCATTTATTTGGGGGGATTTTTAAAAAACTTCAGATCCAACCCTCCCTGCATGTTCTGCACTTCCTTTGAAAAGGGGTTGTGCAGCCATGTCATCATGTATTCATCAGTAACAGAACCTCCTTTTTTGTGTGCATGCACAGTAACATTATAGCATCACAATAATAAGGCCTGTTGTGAAAAAACCCACAATGGACTCTAGAAAGAGTGCCCTCCCACCCTTGCTGTCTTCCACTGACCCAAGTGAAGGCATGCACTTTCCCCACACATACCTGAAGGGGAGCTGATGTCCATCATCTGGAGAACAGTTATAATTCTAAATAATCTCCAGCCCTCACCTGCAGATTGGCAACAGTGGTTTCACAGGAGGAAATGGCATTGTATCTTTCACCCCTTAAATCTCCAGGAATTTCCTAACCTGAAGTTGACAATTGTATGTCCTTCCCTTTATCTGTCTCCCTTTCAGCTTTCCATTGCATTCTTCCTCCCTGCAGCTTCTATATAGGAAAGGACAGACAGAGTGCAAGGCCACTCCACCCTGTCATTGGGTAGCCTTGCTGTGACCCACAACTTCCAATAAAAATTGAGGATCAAGTCAACATGGTCAGATTTTATTATATCTATAATGATAGATGACAGATAGATAACACTGCAAAAAAAAAGTGGGTGTATTATGGGGAACACCATGGTTGTAACCATTTCAAAGGTCTCCCTTCCTCCATAGTTGCAACCAGGGCTCATTTTGTAGCAGGAGCTCTTTTGCATATTAGGCCACATCCACCCGATGTAGCCAATCCTCCAAGAGCCTACCAGAGCTCTTAGTACAGGGCCTACTGTAAACTCCTGGAGGACTGGCTACATCAGGAGGTGTGGCCTAATCTGCAAAGGAGCGCCTGCTACAAAATGAGCCCTCGTTGCAACTAAGAAAATGACTGGTGATCATCAAACTGGATACACTGATTCATAACTGGCCCTTTCTGCACTGAGTTTTTCTGCCCACTCACAGCTCTTCTGCCTTGTGGTACATTTTACATTCTGTATTGACTTCTGCTTTAGACTTGCTGTATATTTTAAATTCTCCATTGCCTCTGGGGTTTACTCTACATTTCTGCCGGGTTTTTAATTTTTTTAATTCTGCACTGTTCAGCTATCAGTTCAGTTTCACCCTGCGATATGCCTGGCTTTTCTGAATGCTGTTTAACCCCAAACTTTATCCTGGCTCCACTTCCATGCCAGATTAATTGGAATGCAGAAACATTTTCTTGAATTTCCTCCCACCCCCTGCCATCCCTTTTCCTTGGAAGCCACTCCTCCACCAACCTCTTCTGTGTCCTTCCATAGGAGTCCTTTGTTATGCTTGCAACTGAAGAGGAAGTATTGTGTGACATGGTACATGATTTGAATGGGGCTTTTTCTTCCTCAAAGACTTTCATGTTTGCAAGCACCAGAACAAAAGCCAAAAGGCTCTCTGCATTCTGTAAAATTGCCAAAGTTCTGAGCCCACGTCTACCACTTGCATTCTATGCACATAGGCAATCAGCAATTTGTTTGGGCTTAAATTTGTCTTTTTTTCTTTCTTTGATTCATTTTTTTTTTGGGGGGGGGATCGGGATGGCTTCTTGGGAAGGGCTTTGCAAAGATGGGTTCTCTGCACCAGCAATGCTGGTTCCCATTGCTGGGAGCTGCTCTCTCTTCCCTCCCCCCTTAGAAGGAGGAAGGGAGAGTAAGATTGGACTTCTTCCTGCAAGTTGAAAAACTCTGCTCCCTGGAAGTGTTTCTGGTAGAAAGATTTTTTCCCCCACCACTCCTTGGACGAACCGTGTCCCCACCAGCTCAAATCACCCTTGCCCTGAGTAGCCTAATGGCAGTGAGCCAAAAGGGCATGGGTAACAAGGAAGAGAGAAAGGGAAGGCTGTGGTGTGCCCTATTATTTGTGCTCTGACATAGCCAACTTGTTGGCTATTTCCCTGTGTCATTTTCATTCATGGAACAGGACAAAGAGGATTTAAATGGAAGGTGCAAGGAGTAAGGGGTGGAATGGAGATGGAAAAACAAAGGGGAGGTGAACATCAGCACAGAATAAAATTGACACTGGGATGGGAAAGGTTTGAAAATGTTTCTCCTTGTAACACCTCAGTGGACAAAACTAAGGAGGGTGCATTTTGGCAATTCTCAGAAGTCTAGCATAGTGCCTCCTTGTTTTAATTTTAAAAAAGAAAAACCTTGGGAATCCACATCTCTCAAAAGACCAGTCAGCCAGCGGCCAAGCTTTTGTCTCTTGGTTGTCCTTGCACAGAGTAGCTCAGTGGAAGTGAGCCAAAGGGGGTGGAGAGCGAGGAGGACAGGAGAGAAAGGGGAGAGTGTGGCATACCCCATCCCTTGTGTGCACACCGAGCCAAATCATTGACAATTGGACTCCACCAACAACAACAACAGCTCACAAGTGATGCTAAGCACAACTAAACAAAAAAAATATGTGGGTTTTGGTTTTAGATAGAGAATGCATAATCCACATATTTTTATGATTACTTGGAGAAAATCTAGAGATGCAGAATTTTTCAAAGTAAAGGCAAACAGAATTGGTTGTGCAGAAACTGTGGAGGAAATATGCATGCAGAAAGGGCCACTGTGTTATTCAATGATTATGAAGCACTCCAGGGCCTTTTTTGTAGAAGCAGCCCAGCAGGAACTCATTTCCCTATGAGGCCACACCTCCTGACATCACCATTGTTTAGCATAGGGTTTTTTTCTACAAAAAAGCCCTGCAGAAGCTTATTTACATATTAAGCCACACACCCCTGGTGCTAAGCCAGTCGGAACTGCGTTCCTGCTCAAAAAAAGCCCTGAAGCACTCTAAATGTGTCATCACCAATACATAACAGTGTTATTCAATCATTTTGACGCACAGTGATGGAAACATTGCACATGTTGAGTTTCCTGGGTGTATCAAATCAATTATATAATTCCATTATTTTTAGATGTTTACAAGACTGAATTGTTATCAAAAACACACTAGGAGCTATAGGGGAAGAGAAGGGGGATAATGAAGAAACAGTACAAGTGCAAGGCAATAATACCTACCCACCCACCTCCAAAAAATGAAAGGAACTTCATGGATGAGTAATTCCATGGAAAAGGCTTCATGAAACTTTGCTGCTCATTTCCCCCCAACATTAGAACATTATTTTATTATAATTTTAAAAATTGTGTTGTAACACAATCAACATTACACTTTAAAAAAAAAAAGTGGATTGCTCGGGCACAACCTGAGGGGAGTAGAAGGTCATGGGGTGAACATGTGACACTGATGACACAAAAGGGTGGTGGGAAGCAAAATTCAAAATGAATTTTTCACTGGAAAACGGTGAGTTCAGATTTTAAAAAATCACAGGAAAAGTGGATTCAGAAACTACTATTTTTCTAATACATGTCATTCCTTATTTGTATCTTCTCTGTAGCACATATGTGTCATTGTTTTAACGTATTGTCATATTGGTTTGGTGTATGTTAAAAATTCTTCCTTGAGGAAGAATCACACTGCTACAGCACCAACCCCAAATCAGACTTTTCCCTGCAGCCACTGTGGCCGGATCTGCCTGTCCTGCATTGGTCTTGTCAGCCACCAGCGAGCCTGAAGCAGACGTGGACTACTGCACCCTTCTTAAATCTTCATTCGCGAAGTCAAGCTGAGAGAGAGAGAGCGAGAGAGAGATGTTAAAAATAAAGATTATTTCAAAAGAAAAGAAAAAAAACTACTGGGTAACAGGACATGAAATTCAGATCTGCTCCTGGGGAGCAAAAAGTTGTGCAGGAAGTTTTCCAAATGTTGATTATTTAAGAGCGCTGATTCGGAGATTTGCACTTGTGTGGTAATGGGCACCAGCAGAAGGAAATGGGAGGGAAACAAATGTGAGCTGACATTACACCAGCATGCTTACTTCATTTCTAGTAAAAATTGGAAGTGACATAGGGGATGCTCTCAGATTTTGCAAAAAACTCTACAGTAAAAACACAGTGTTTTTTAAAAAATGCTAGAGTATCCCCTATATTACTTTTGGATTCTAATGAAGTGACACAATGCCAGCGCATCAGGCCCTGTTACCCTATTCTTCTGGGGCGGGGAGGTTGGCGCTTCAGCCTAGAAACCCTAGATGCTATACTCCTATAGAAGCAATGGGAGGAATGTATCAGAGAAGAGATATATTTTTCTCAAAGAACTTCAGTGAGGTGAGATCAAAGCCTTTGGGGGCAGGTGGTGATAAGGGATGAAACCAAGAATTAACCTCCTCCTTGCACAATATTTGTGTGGGGGAAGCATTCTAAGTTGTAACTATAAACATTAGGCAAAAACTCTGAAGCATCATCAGGTTAACGCTGCAGGCCTATCCTTGCTTTGTGAACATGCCTCACTCAATTATCAAATATTTGGTAAATAGGAACCAGGTTTATGTATACCTGACCCCTCTGGGCTTGGAGCCAGGGTAGTCTTGCCCAGGAAACAAATACAAAAACCGAGGAGGCCTGGCCTCTTCTGCATCCTGTCAATTATCTGCTCAGTGACTGAACTGTTTGTGAACAACGGTTATAGGCTATTGCAGACCCCTGTCTTCCTGTGAATGAATAAAGTTGGCCCTTTATGCTCTCACCTAATGGTATCAGGTCTCCTAATGTCCGTGTCTTGGGCCTGAATAGCAGAAAGCCATAAAGATAATGTTATTTTGAGTAAATGTGTAGATGATTAGGGGGGAAACTACAAATTACTCTGACAAGCTTATTTCTGTGAGGGCTACATGGCAAACACAGAATAGTCATTTATACCATAGAATCATAAAAGCAGCCAGTGATGTTTCTGTCACAATTTGTTATTTGTCTCTTCATTTTATTTATTTATGTAAGTGGGATAGCTAGGGAGGATGGCATGTGAATATTTGCTTGCAACATTACTACAATATTACAATATAATCTTGACTATTTTTCCACAAGATCACACATTAAAATTAAAAAGGACAAAATAAATTTAGCTCTTTGGTGTTGTATTAATTAATAATTAATGATATAAATAATCAACAATGTATATTAATTATGGGTTTGGGCTGTAATAAATTGGTTATGAGCAAATAATTGATTACCTATCTATATTAAAATATGTCCTGAATTATTAGTGCACATTGCACTCCTTTCCCCTTTAATTTCTATATAAACAGAAGGGAGCAACTTAGAAGCATCAGAGTGTTAAGAATAATTTATAACCAAGTTACACAAGAGCATTTTAATTAATCTGATCAAAATTAGAATTCAGAATGTGTTATGTTAGCCTTATACTAATGTTAATAAGAATTAATCTCTATCAAGTATGTGGCCTCTTGATAAAGGTTACCCCCTAATTGCCAGGTTAGTAGTGCAGTAGATTTAATAGCTGCTTTGGAGCCATCTATAAAAAATTTAAAAAAAAAAAAACCCTTCAAAAATGCCATCTTAAACCAAGTTATACCTTTCAATGGGCTTTGAAAGATATGACTCTGGTTACAATGCCATTTTCAAAATCAAGTCAATGCCATTATTAATATTTCTTAAGTTTTGTTTTTATCACTTTTATAGTGCTTTCCTCAGGAGAGGTGCAAAGGGCCTAGAGAGCCACCTAACCACAACCCTCCATGTTTTGAGGATGGATGCCAATGCAGCATGCAAATGCCACTGTACCCACTGCACCATGTAGTTTCTGCAGTGCAAAGCCATCACAGGCAAACACCAGCAGGGTATGGATGCAAACCCATGTGCTGGCATGATCAATGGCATTCCGGGGGACATGGCCCCAAGAAGTTGACTCCCAAAGTTGTTCTAGCATGGAAATATCCTCCTAAAATCTACATAAAGTTTTACTGCTAGAAATGGTGGCATAGTCAATGGGCTCCTGTTTCAAGCCAACAAACATCCCCCCACCAGCTGACACAGGAGCCCAGGCAGCTTGTGATACTAGCTCATGGTGCACCAATCGTTGACCCTACAATCTTCACTTCCTCTCCTGCACCCAGTCACAGCCTCCCCAACTTACAAATGCTTTCTGTATGTCACAACACAATCTTAGAGGTAAGGGGTGTGGCACAGAGCGCCTGTCATGTGGACTTCGTGCGACCACTGGCAACCTTGGTGTTATGGGAAGCACAAAGGGGTACCTTGCACTGGTGGAGGGTGCACCAGTTGCTAATATACTCTGGGGAGAGCAAAATCCACACTTCATGGCTGACTTCTCCAGCTTTCGCCTTTACAGACACCAATTTCCTATCCCAGGTTCCAAAGGGCCAGCTCTGCATGAGAAGGTGAGTGCAGGTCCCTCATCCCAGTCCCCCATTCCTCCTTTCCCAACTGCTGGGGACAGAGACCTAGTGGCAATGGCATCCCCTGCTTCAGATACCAGCAGTGAG
This sequence comes from Heteronotia binoei, assembly GCF_032191835.1. NCBI lineage: Eukaryota > Metazoa > Chordata > Lepidosauria > Squamata > Gekkonidae > Heteronotia > Heteronotia binoei. Next base: position 94,546,495 of record NC_083229.1, read on the forward strand.
AAGGGCTGCAGCAATGGTCTCTCTGCCAATGTTCCCTGCACACAAGGCTGCTGGGTCTCTGGGGGCTTTGCTGGGTAGCTGCAGGTGCAAGAGCTCAAAGGGATGTTGGCGTATTGGTCTTAGATGCTTTCATAGCTGCCAGTCCCCCCCACCCCCATGCTCCCAGCTGGGAAGGACCTGTGATCCGGGGACACATGTTGGCTGTACACTTTCATGGCATGTGGCTTCGCATGTTCCCATATTTTGAGAGTCATTGACTTGTATTTTGTACACCTGAATATGCAGTATTTGTACACCTGTTAGGTGTTGTTTTTTAAGATCTCCTGAGTGTGAACATTGCACCAGCAGGGGGCTTATATTTGGTGGGATAGAAATCTTTTAAATAAATAATCTAATAAATTCACACAAATCAAAGAGTTGAAAAGATAACACACAAGCACACCATGACTTATTGTGCATGCAAGTATGCAGACTGACTGTAATGGAAATCATACTGGCAAGTACTACGATTATATCCCTGTATGATACTAGAGTAAATTTGATAACTGTTAAAAGTTATCAAGTGATGTTGATAAAGATGTGACTCAGTTGCTCCTCATACTAAATGCTAAAGTGGGAAACGGGAATGAAACCAGTCAGTTGATCCAACTAACGATACATTTAGACATGATTTGGGAACATTCAACCTTTTCAACAATAAAAAAATTAAACTTCAAAGCACCACCCATGTTACTTTCCCCAAGAGGACGGCAGCAATTAATGAGGAAAATGCTTATCAATATACATTGTTTAGTCAGCTTTCCCAGGAATTTATCTGAATTGCCAGACAGGCGCTTGCTAAATCTGTGGAAAATATACCCTTCACACTTTTATAGGCTTATCAAATCACAACACCACAGAAATTAAACAGAATACCCACAGTTCTTCTCCAGAAGATAACTGCAGAGATCCAACAAGAACTGTAAGGGATAGTGAAATGAATCTTAAAGTAGTGTTTCTGTGCCAAGGCACCAATTTATCCAAGTGTTTGGAATACTTCTCAGTTTATTCAGTCTGAGGATGTAGACAAGGTCCTTGGAGATTTATGACTTACCACCTGCTTGTAAGGGCCTTGCCCTGCTGGGGTTGCGGGTTGAGTGGGTTTTTAATTGTGGTAATTCCCTGGTTGGATCTCAATCTGATTGAGACCTTTGAGTCAAAAGAACAGCAATATAAGAAGAATAAGTCAGTTTTTGACTGGATACAGGCTAATAAATAGAAGCTTAATCTTGTCAAGATGGAAATGCTACTGTTAGGTGGAAGTTCTGACCTGGCATTTAAGATGTCATGCCACCCATTCTGGATGGGGTTGAACTCCCCTTGAGTCCATAATCTGGGGGCTCTCTTGTATCCCAGCCTACTGCTAGATAAGCAGGTGACAGTGATGGCCATGAGTGCCTATTACCAACTTCAACTAGTTAGCTAGCTATAGTCTTTCCTAGAAAAAAAAATCAGGCCACTGTGGTGCCCAGTTCCTACATAAGTTCTCCTTCTTCTTATGCTTTATTAGATCTCTATAGTAAGAGACAAGAATTCCCTTCAAACAAGTATGGTATTATTTTTCTTTAGTTCCTTGTGTTTTTACGGTAATTCTCTTTTGATAAGCCTGACTCTTTGTCAAACCATGTACCAGAATTACTGGGAACCAGGGGCCTCACAAAAGGAGTGTTCTCAGGCATAATTTTAGAGTACAAGGGCTTGAAAAGGCACAATAGCCTGTACAAGATAATGAGAGAACTCCTGGCTACATCAGACCCAAGTAATGATTGCCAGAGCATTATTGCAGGATGTTATGAGGTGGTGCTCCATCTCTGGAGCTTTTATTTTTATTTTTTTTTAATCTCATATTATCTTTGCTTTCATCCATTGATTTTAATTCCTTTTATCTTCACTCTAGTATGAAGTTTCCCATTAGCAGGGTCGTGACCCAGCACAGGGCCATGCTGCACTCATTGCCAGGTCACGGGGCCTCCCGCTGACGTCCCCCTGGCCGGCGGAAGTCAGGAGACGCAGCCGCACGGGGACCTCCTGACCTCCCCCAGGCTGGCGGAGGTCAGGGGGCACAGCTGCGCCTGCGGAGGGACCTCTCGACCTCTCCCAGGCTGGCAGAGGTCAGGGGATGCAGCTGCGCCTGTGCAGGGACCTCCCGACCTCTCCCAGGCCGGCGGAGGTCAGGGGATGCAGTCGCGCCTGCGCAGGAACCTCCCAACCTCCCCCAGGCCAGCAGAGGTCATAGGACACAGCCATGCCTGCATGAGGACCTCCCAACCTCCCCCAGTTATGGCATCCTCCAACGCCTGGGCCAGGCACATGGAGCCCTCCCAGCGATGCAACCATCAAGCTAGGGCACCCTGGGCCTGACAGCCACCTATGGCACACACCTCTGTGGCACACTTGGCTGCTCAGCGCGGGCTCCATCCCATGCCTCTGGAGAAAGCTCAGCTCTCCGAGAAGCCCCCCTGCCCACAGGGTGCGCACCCTCCGCCGTGCAGCTGTTCCACCCCCCTCCGGCTCTGAAGGGCTCCCTTAGCTGGCTGCTGCACTTGCTTCATAACTAGGGAGAAATTAAACTAAAAGCGGCCCGGCAGCTCATCTTTGGAGCCACACCCCATCCGGACTGCCGCAGGGCTTTTTCCTGGAGCCGCCAAGACCAGCCGAAATGGCCTCTGCACTTTACCTGCCAGCGTGGGGGAAGGGAAGCCCGAGAGAAAAGCAAAGTCCCTTCTTCCTATTGAGTTTTCTTATCATTGGGCCCAAAGCAAAACATTCTGGCTGAGCCATTTCCCTCACCCTCCATCAGTTGGCAGCATCGGCTGGCAGAGGTCAGGGGATGCATTCACATTCGCGTGGGGCACTCCCTACTTCCCACTGGCAGTGGGGCTCAGCGGGCCAGACTGTGGGGCAAGAGTCAGCAGTTTTAAAAGTAAGTTGCTCCCATCCCATTTGTTTGTTTTTCTTTTCTTTTCTTTTCTTTTCCTTTCTTTTCTTTTTTCATTCTTCCTTTTGTCCGTTTCTTTCACTCCTTCCCTCCCTTTTCCTTCTTTCCTATTTCTTTTCTCTTTCTTTTTTGTCTATTTGCTTCCAACTCTCTCCCCACCCTCCCTCCCTCCCTCCCTCCCTCTCTCTCTTTCTTTCTTTCTTTCTTTCTTTCTTTCTTTCTTTCTTTCTTTCTTTCTTTCTTTCTTTCTTTCTTTCTTTCTTTCTTTCTTTCTCACCATTTGCTTTATTCCCGCCCCTCGTCTTTTCCCCTGTCTGTTTGTCTTCCTGCCTTCCTTGCCATTGCTAATCTGAGTAGAAGGGGGGAGGGTGGAGAGAAGCTTGAAAGTGTAGCGGGAAAAACCCTATTTATACGTTACCAATTTCAGCCGACGCAATCACAGAGGCCAGAGACAAGATCAGGAAACAGCTTCTTTATTTAACGTGCACGGGCCCTCGGCACACGGGCGCCAGACTCTCAAGAGAGACTGGGCAACAAGCATAGAAAAATCACAACTTTTATAGGCCTTCAGAGCCTCAAACATACTTCCTCTTTTCATATAATACATACATCATCATTCCCCATCTAGGCCCGATACCCGTTTCTCTTGTCCCTCGTGACACCCTCCTAGTAGGTACTCTCTGCCCATATTTAGTCATAGGAAAGGGGACTCGGAAGGGGACTCGGTCTTGTTAGTACTGTTACTGGGTGTTACTCGAGGTCACTGTGGTCTGGGCATCCGGCCTTTCTGGTCTTATCTGGTTTCTCCCTATGTGGGGTGCAGGGGGAGAATACTGGGTACATATTCCTAGGGGCTTTCCAGCTCCTTTCCCTTCTGGTAAACAACTCTGACTCCTGCTTCTGCGGTCAGCTTGTGCTTTGCGGTTACCTTGTGCAACTATGTTCTCTGCAGCTAAGCTAAGGCATAGAGGAGCTAGTTCCTCTTTCCTGAAAGCTCTGCTTTTCATTGCTAATACAAGCCTCTTGTGTCTGCCTTTATTAAGCCTGCATTTCTGCTCACACGTTGATTATAGATTATTGGAGCTATCAATCTGGGGGTCCTACCACATCTCCCCCCTTTCAGGGGAACTTGAGATTTCACAGTTTCCCTGACCCTAAATGCATTGCGATCTAACAGCTTTCATCTCTTCATATATTGGTTCTCTGCGGGGTGGGGTCCTATATATGGGGTAGGCATTCTGAGCTTGGCGCGAAGCTATCGAGGGCACACACCTGATACAACCATACACAATAATACACACCAAGATGAATATAAGGAAGGCAATAAAACCTTCTTTCAGCCAGGCAAAATCAGGGAGCCAGCTGGTGAGCCATTTGAACGAGCCAGCTCCTGAGTTAAAAGCTGTATCTACTCCTTGTGCTTCTTTCACCAGTCCTCGTAAGGTCTTAACTCCACTGAGGATTTTACCTGATTCACTAACATAGAAGCAACATACTCCTCCCAGATAAGCACATGTCCCGCCTTGTTCTGAAAGTAACTGATCTAACACTCTTCGGTTTCGGGAGCACAACATTAGCTATGCTATCAACCTCTTTCTGCAGTGTGAACAGAGATGAGGCTGTTTTCTCAAGGCCTTCTTGTAAAATTCGGGACAGGTTTCTTGTATAGATCTGTAAATCATAGACTCCCCACCCTGGGAACACAGAGCATAAAACATCTAAAATTCCAGTACCCCAGGACCTTTCCCGTCCTTTAGTCTACTGGCCCCAACGGTTGGAGGGGGTACCCTAGATTTAGAACTTCATGGGCCATGATATCTTTGCGGTGCTGCCCTGCTAGTGTTAAGTGAGCCCCCGAGCACATGCCCTTCCAATGCATAGGTAAATATTTATACCCTGTATTTCCACACACCCAATAGACACCTGGTAAGTCAAGGTAGATACCATTGACTCTAGCATAAGAGGCATTACATAAGTTCTGAAACATTGCCAGGGTTTTAGGATATGTGGATGTGTTGCAGGCCTGTAGGTATGGCAATCCAGTTAGCCAAATAGAGGCATGTGCACTAATCCATGTGGGTGGATTACCAGTGAGTAACCATATTATGCCTCGTGTGCCCAATTGCAAGGTGTAATTTTGAATTCCTGTCACTGAACAATTCTGGGCCACAGAGGGAATCCCAGGCCAGTGCTCCCCCTGCCGCATGGGTGTGGGTGCAAAGCCAGCATTGGGAAAGGTTGGCTATTTCTGCCACATATTTGATCGGTCCATGAAAAGGATGAGTCGGGGTCTTCTCATGGAAGAGGGGAAATACCTTTCGGGTGCCAGAGGGACCCATGTTCTGGGGCATATTAAGGGTCGAGGTCGACACCGAAGGTGACGTACCGGACGGGGACGTCTGGTTCGCTGCTTGGAACTTCAGGGCACCTGCGGAGGCTGCTTGGTGTTCCTGGCAGGGGTCGGGTATGTGCATTGTCACACTCCTTTGGGAGCTCAAGGCCGTGGCCTGTATTCTCCAATTCACGGGGGCTTGCATCCAGAAGATCAATGCACTTACGCCTATAGCGGGCAACATTTCCCTGATGTTTATCACTCTCTGCCTGAGCTTTTTCTTCCTTTTACGCTCCAGGCACCACAGAGAACAGCAGAAAAATATCAAGAAAGATATGGTCCCAATAGCCCCTGCGCTGACTGGCATGATGAAACCGTAATCTAGAGGAGCTATTAAACCCATTTAACACTTATGACCAGTTACTGCTAGAAACCCAAGCTGTTAACTCCCTCTGGCGCAGCTTGCGAATGCAAAAGAGGAGAACAAAAGACAAAGCTACTAAAAACCCTAAGATGAATATCACCATGAAGACTATGCCTGCGTAGGGTACAACAGAGGACTTAGATCCTACAAACAATACAATACTTCAAAATACATAATCTTCAGTTCTTTTGCTGCGACGAGGAGGTCTTCTTCCCTGTGCACTCCACCGTTACCGGTAGGTGGAGCTCAGAGGGGATGAACCCTGTGAACCCAGCCGTTGCCGGTAGGCAAGGGTCCAGAGGGGGCTGCCTGTGAGCTCCACTATTTCCGGTAAGTGGTACTCAGAGGTTGGCCTTCAAACAACCAGATTCGGGGGCGAACGGCATCTGAAAAGCCTATCTAGGAAAACTCTGATTAGATTGCATATTTCAAAAAACAATACAAAGCTCAAGGCAAGCCTATTTTCCATCATAACATATACCACTTCCTTTATTCGCTTTCACTAAAGGCTTCTCATAGACAGAACCTAGAGGATTTGAATCTTTTAGGCCTATTTACTTCTGCTAAGCATTTCAGTATAAACAAGGCACTAGGCAATGTGTCAGGCCAAAACTAGCTTGTGACACATCATAATCCCTCAACTTTCCCAGGGATTATCCTACCTTCTTCTCGGGCCTCGAACATTTGCTTCATAGACGAACAAATCTCCTACACAGAGCTGTTGCTTCAGCAAAGGAAGAGAATGGCTGCAAACATCAAAACTCAAATAAATCAAAATCACTTCAAAGTCACTTCAGAGGGTCCCCCCTTTGCGACTGCACACGAAATTCAGCAACTGGGATTTTCTTCCAGGCTTCCTTCTGGGCTCTCTTTCTCCTGGAGGGTCTCTTCTTTCACCTGAAGAGGCTCCTGCGGGTGCACATCTTGTTCCGGGACCAGGCCAGCTGCTTCTTCCGGGCCCTCGGTGTTTTCATGGCCATCTTTCTCTGGTGCAATTTCGGCTACAGTCTTTAGGTCTGAGACCTCGTTCCAAGCTGCAGGACCCCACCTGTAGGGGGCGAGATACCATCCTGTGGCTACTCTCATGACCCTAGGTGCGTTCATCATCTGCCAGTGGGGGTCGAGCACTCTGCTTCGGCCTCTTCCTCTCCCTCTCTCCCGAACCTGGGGAGGGATGGCTGGACACTCATCGGGGTAGAAATTCATGCGGTGGCCAATTCCGTGGTGCCAGGCACGCCCGTCGCGTAACAGGGGTGGTTGCATACTTCTTGGTGGGCCTTGGGATCGGAGACCCACTTGTTCTAGTCCATCCTGAGGTTCTCCGCCTTCACCATGGGCCTCCTTTCTCGTTGCGAGGTTTTCCTGGGCATCTCGGAACTCCAGGGCATCATTCAACTTCTTGAACATCATAAACCGGTCCCACCCCTTGATCTCAAGGTTGTATGTACCTTTGTAATTGCTGAAGGCTCTCACAGCCTGCTTCTTCTTCTTGGACTCGTTCTTGGTTGGAGCCCTTGCCTTCTTGGGTCGGCCCCTACGAGGGATTGCTGTCTGGGAACCATCTTCTGCTGGCTCATGATTCCCATCAGAGCAGACCTCAGCCTGGGGTTCTTGCACGACTCCCGGTGGAGGGGCTGGTGACACTTTCTCCGCCATTCTCCCAGGCCGTTGACGCCTTAGAAAAAGGTAAAAAGTGAAAGCCTGTCCAAATAAGTGTCCTGGCAGCCCGCCTTACTTAGGCGAGCTCTTGCTTCCCAATCTCTTATTTTGCTGGGTGAACAATGCCCCAACTCAACTTTCTGTGGCTTTTCTTCACTTTAGTGGAGCCAAACCTGGTAGCTGCAAAAGTCACGGCGGTAAAGGTCGGACTAAGAGACTGGCCAGAAGATGGAGGTGGAGGGCTGGACAAAACGGTATTCTGACTTCTAGTGGGGACAAACGCCTGGGCTTCAGGGTTGAGCCCACTTCTGCTTCTCTTGTCTGCTATGCTGCAACCCCTACTGTCCTTCAGGTACACAGTCTCGATTGGCCCTTCTTCCCCAAATTGGTAGGAAACTTCAAATGGGTCAATCCACACAGTCAACTCTGCAGGGATACTGGCCTGCACATCCTTTACAGTCAATCCACTTCTCTTGGCTGCCAGTTGCACTATAGGATCTATTATCTTCCCAAGGTGCACACAACGATAGCCTGAACCCTGCAAAGGCTTCTCTGGGTACCAGTGGCCCTCATATTTCTTCTGTAGCAGCTGTCCTAGCTCTTCTCCAAACTGGTCAACCCGTCTCCGGGGGAGCTTGTTATACAGGTGGAAGGTGATGAAATGCAGAGCAGCCTTGATCTCAGGACGCATACTCCGTTTTCAACAACCAGGCTCAAATCACTTCACTTATGAGCTCGGTCATGGCTCGGAAGTGGGGAAAGGACATCAGATGGCGTCAGATGGCTGAGGGGGGTTTCCACATAGCTGATGGGGACTTCCTCTGAAAGGTAAGCTGACCAGAGGCAGAGGACTTGCTTCTGGAGTACTTCTCTCTAGGGGGGGCCCATAGATCTGGAATTCTTCAATTTTTAGCCACTAAAGGGGCAAGGGTGAAGTCTAAACGAGTCTAGGTGGCAAAAAGACTGGGAGCTTTGCATTGGGCCTAAACCCAGCTCCCTGCCAGGGGCAGCAACAAACACTGCTCAATACCTCAATACTTAATTCCCGGGGGTGTCTTAACTAAATTTGCCTTGTCCTGAAACTGAAATGCTAGTTCAAGAACAGGGTATCTTGTAGCCATACATCATTCAAAATAACACATTAACAGAATCATCCAAACCACAAACACCCTGACCCATAATTGGGACATAATTAGTTCTCCTAGGTGCTTTCCCATACACGGTATCAGTATTACAGTCATAGTCACAGCACAAGCCAACCCACAGCTTGTCTGCCTTAATAAAACAGCATCTTTGGGGCTGTCTCCAGAAATCTCCCGGAGTAAAACACATGTACTTCCCTTTTGTAGTCTTACTAACTTAACTCAACCACATTTGCACTTCTCGTTTTCCTCTCAGCGAGGCCACAGTTACGCAACATCGCAGATATATTTCACACAGCAAGGCAATATAAACTTCTAAACAATCTGAAACGTGACTCTGATTCTAACTCTTTGCCAATTGGAAGGCTTCCAAAGAGGGTCGACCTATCTTTGTCAGATCCTCAGTGGCGGTCCAAGCTGGAGAGGCAATTCAACCTCTAATCTTTCAGGGGTGGCCGTTTGGCCTTTAATCCTCCAAGCAAATAAGGGGCCCTCCCCAATTCTCTCAGGAAGCACCCTCGTGCCTGGTTTAGTCTCAAGCATCCAGGCGGCCATCTAATTGGACCCTTCAGCAACCATACAGTCGCCTTCCCGTGCTCCCCTTTCCACAAGCCAATATTGTGCCTATGGTGTCTTGGGACGCACCAACAGAGAATCAGTGCCCCTGGGATGTGGGCCTAGGGACTTATGCCATTTACTCACCAAAGTAGTTTTCAATTACCGTCTTTGTATCAAAGGGGGTCCCACCCTCGATCCAAAGCATTAATCCACCAGGCAAGTTCTGGAAGGGGGTTGGATGAGGGATTGGGTGGACCGTTTTTGTCAAAGCACTGTGGGCAACTTCGCAAGCGAAACTCCTCCAGAGCTAATGGGTCCTGGGCCAACAAACGGGCCCAGTCTTCTGCTCTGCGAGTAGTCTCGGGGCGGGCAGTTCGCCTTTTGATTTCCCAGGCATGAATGCAATCTCCTGCTTCTTGCCTGAGAAAATACCACCGTGCCCAGCGGTTGTTCCAACTACCGCTGGGATTCTTGGTGTTACGCTCAATCAGCCAGGCCATAGTGGTCTGACAGGTCCCAGTCCACAACTGGACTCGATAATGGGGACACAAAATATGCTGCCAGTGGCGGGCTAATGCGCCAGGGATATCAACCCAGGGACTAACCATCTTCTGGAACCTTCCAGGAGGGCTCCAGGTTTTCCTGTCACTCAGACCCGTCAGGGAGGCAATCATACAACCAGGGGCGTCCCCCAGATTGTGACTTTCTCCTGGTTAATCAAACAAGCCAAGTATTTTGGACACAAATGCGGAAGGGGGCGGGTGAGAAATTGGTCTTGGCCTCTGGCCAATGTCACATCAATTAATACTGGTGGGTCTGGCGCTTTCCCAATTTCCCATTCCACTTCCTCAAACAGACAAGACAACTAACACACACAGACAGGGGAGGGTGACCACATATAGGAGCCTAGGCAACTCGCTTCCGCACTTTCCTCGCCGGCCGCGGTCGCCCGGGCCGGAAACGGAGTACTTGTGCGTCCCGTTCGCTTCGATATCAGATATCGTCTCGTTCACACACCACACACACTTCACACAGTCCGGACAAACCACTTCCTCAAATATACTTTTCCCCTTTTTTCTAATACCAATCTACACATGCAGTCAATCGTTGGAATACTGCAGTCAGAAGGGACACTGCCCTTCCCTGTTCCGCAGGTCCTTGGATGCTGCTGCGTGGTGATCAGGCACGCCTTCCTCCGAGACTTAAGACAATCTCATATGGAGGGATTCACTACAAATCTCAAATTATGTCACGTAGAGGAAATCTATCACGTTGGGCACAAGGGCCTAAATCTGCCGCTACCTCATGCCCAAGGCGTGAAGCTGGTTCCTGTTGCCTCGTTCTCCTAGTTTAATTTAGGCCACGACTGAAACCTAGGCAGGGACAGGGTAGACAGGGGGACGGTCAGCCCAAAAAGGGGCTGGGAGCTCCTTACCGCTGCTCTGATCCCCCCTGCCACCAGCCCTGGTTGGCCGGGCTAATAGAAGGGGCTAAATGCCCCTCCTGGCTGGCTCGCCAAATTATGTAGCGGGAAAAACCCTATTTATACGTTACCAATTTCAGCCGACGCAATCACAGAGGCCAGAGACAAGATCAGGAAACAGCTTCTTTATTTAACGTGCACGGGCCCTCGGCACACGGGCGCCAGACTCTCAAGAGAGACTGGGCAACAAGCATAGAAAAATCACAGCTTTTATAGGCCTTCAGAGCCTCAAACATACTTCCTCTTTTCATATAATACATACATCATCATTCCCCATCTAGGCCCGATACCCGTTTCTCTTGTCCCTCGTGACACCCTCCTAGTAGGTACTCTCTGCCCATATTTAGTCATAGGAAAGGGGACTCGGAAGGGGACTCGGTCTTGTTAGTACTGTTACTGGGTGTTACTCGAGGTCACTGTGGTCTGGGCATCCGGCCTTTCTGGTCTTATCTGGTTTCTCCCTATGTGGGGTGCAGGGGGAGAATACTGGGTACATATTCCTAGGGGCTTTCCAGCTCCTTTCCCTTCTGGTAAACAACTCTGACTCCTGCTTCTGCGGTCAGCTTGTGCTTTGCGGTTACCTTGTGCAACTATGTTCTCTGCAGCTAAGCTAAGGCATAGAGGAGCTAGTTCCTCTTTCCTGAAAGCTCTGCTTTTCATTGCTAATACAAGCCTCTTGTGTCTGCCTTTATTAAGCCTGCATTTCTGCTCACACGTTGATTATAGATTATTGGAGCTATCAATCTGGGGGTCCTACCACAAAAGCCTGCCATTTCATGTTTTCCCAGGCTGAGTGTATTTTATATTTTTAGTTTTCTGCTGTGTGATCCTTGTGCTTTTTCTTGATGTTTTAGTTTTAAAACTGTATTGCAAAATCCCACTATTCTCCTACCTATCCTAAACAAGATATTGCAAGTGTTTTAAGCATGTTTGTACATCATTTCCTGTCTCCCAGCTCCACCCCCAAAGTCTCCTGGCTCTGCCTCCAAATTTTAGTGGGCCATGAAGGAGAAGTGTAAAAACAACCGGGCCACAGGGGGGAAAGTTTGGGAAACCCTGCTCTAGTATGTTACCTTTGCTCAGGGCTTTTTTTGTAGCAGGAATTCCTTTGCATATTAGGCCTGATGTAGCCAATCCTCCAAGAGCTTACATTAGGCCCTGTAAGAAGAGCCCTGTAAACTCTTGAAGGATTGGCTACATCAGGGGGGTGTAGTCTAATATGCAAATGAGTTTCTGCTATAGAAAAAGCCCTGCCTATTCTTATTCTAGCTTCTTTTTCCATTTCCATTTCCAAAATAACGAAATGTAGCTAGAAAAAAAATTGAGTTTAACTCACAGACTTCTACAATTTCAGTTTTTACTCACAGGGAAGCAAGTTGTTCCATTCTGTCTTCCCTTGCTCAATTCATTTCTGTTGATCACCCCATCTTTCAGTTTCTTATTGAATGATTGTACTACACTGGCAGTATCTCAACTTGTGAAATGGATGTTTGCCAAAGGTGATTTAAAAGTGAAACAAATAAGCAAACTGTACCCACCAATCTCACAGGGCAAGCAAAGCCTGAAGTGATCTAACATTTGTGGAAACACAGGAAGAAAAAATACCTAGAATCTAGGAAGAAGTGAAACAATTCATGTTAGTTATTTTAGTGTTAATAAAATAAACGATTGCAAATAGGCATAAGTTTACAGGAAATAAGCTGTGATTGGTTGCTGCTCCTGTTGAGTGCAGACCTCCATGGTTGATCTAGATGCAGTTCTAAATGATATGTAAGGGGCCCAAGGAAATATGAAGCAAAGCTGTTCAAGCTATAGTTTGAATATCCTGCAGAGCAGACACATGCTTATTTGGGGGCAAATTCCCACATTATGTTTTTTCATTCCAGTTTGCTATACAATACCAAGCTGTTTCTACGGGTACAATTGTAGTATAAATGTAAAATAACAAAAGCTATGATAATGAATGATTCATGTATCTGAAGTGTGTGTAGATTCTCAAGTGTGTGAAGAATGTGCGGGGATGAAAGGCACTGATTAGTACATTAAAGCTACAGGCTAAGCACTGACAACCACAAATAGATGCTTGGCACATTATGAGTGAAATTGCCCTTATTCACATAAAACTTTATGAACTGCTGGAACTTTCTGATCAGTAAACAATATGCCTCTGAACTGAGAGGGGGGGGGGCAATTTGCATTTACATTGGCATTTATTTATATCCCACTTTTTCCCCAAATGGGAACCCTAGCAAGTTGTCATCTTCCATTTCCTCACAACAACAAACCTAAGAGATAGGTTAATCTGAGACCAATTTACTTAGGTTACAAAGCTAGCTTCTTTGGTAGAGTGAGGTTTCTAATCTGGGTCTCCCAGAATCTGGTGTGGGTGCGAAGGCAGGGGGTAGTGGCATTCTGTCTTGTTGCAGTACTGAGGAGGAAGGAGGCAGATTCCTGCCTTGCTATGGAGGGTAAGGAAGGTGGATGATGAACTCTTGCCTCACTGTGCTGCACTGTAAGTGGGGTGAGCAGCTTCCCAGCTTAACTCACTGCAGGCTAAGGGGACAAGAGCTTCCAAGTCCTGCCATGGCTCAATGCACTGGGGCTTGCAGTGGCTTTTTGCATTGCTACACCTCACTGCTGTGCATAGAGTGAGGAGATTAGATGGCAGTGTCAGCTCTCCTTGCCATGGTGCAGGGGGACAGTGAGCAGTTGCTTCCCCACAGCATGGAAGGAGCTTCTCAGCAGCACAGGAGGGAGCAGCAAAGTCATTCTCCACCTAGGCTGCCCAAAATCCTTGGGTCAGCCTTGAATATTCTGTCCACTACATCACACTGATTCTTAGGCATGACTAGGCCTTATGTGAGAAAGGATCACAAAGAATCTTGTTTTGTTGTTGTTGTTTTTAAATTTACCTACTGGTTGACAATAGGGAAAGGCTTCAGTTAAACTTCAGCAAACCTGATTTTAACCTTCTTTCATTTATTTATATTAACAAAAACATAGAATGTGTAGTGTTTTTCACTACAGTTCAATTAAGAATTGCGCTTAATTCACAAAGAAAATTCTATGCTACTTGAAGAGGGAGAACTGGCAAAGAAATACAAAATCTACCCATAGTGGCAAAATTTATTTCAAAGGAATATCTAAAATAGAATTAAATATCTATCAAAAGGTTTTGAACATCTTGTTAATTAATATATCATTTCTGATTTCTAGCCAGAGTGTCTCAATTAGAATTTTCGTCACCTTTAGGATTATTTTTTATTTTAAAATGTAGAAATAGCTTAGTTTTCACACTAAAGTAAGTATAACAGTGGAAAAATTTCATCCCTTCTCTATAAAACAGTTTTATGCACTGTAATAAATTTTAAACTGAATTCTATATTACAAATATGATCAAAAGTTCAGTGAAAGTTGTCATTAAAGAGAGATGCGTAAAGAGCCCTGCCTGTGAGGTCTGGTTCACATATAGTATTTCTTAATATACTGTACTTAAATTAGAACAGTAAATGAATTAATATTTTACATCAGCCATTATTTCACCTGAATATTTTAACTGGGGTTCCCACCACACACCCATAATATATCTGTATGTTAATATTCTCTCTCTTTTTTTTTAAAGTAGAAGAGGGGGACAAGAATTCAGCAAATTAAAATAATGTAATTATAGAATTATGCCAGGTTTCAAAATGTTTGCATTTTTCATACTTAAACAGTAATGCACAATCCAGTGAAACCAAGTATAATCTGATGTACATAAAACCAGTGGTATCAACAACCCAATTCTCAGAGACTGTTTTAAATGCAGCTATTGTAGTAGTTAGATTATGTTCTAATTATTATTTAGATTATTTGATATACTAGGATTTAGATTTTGTGCTAGATTATGATTTGGACCTACTAAAATATTCTTCTGAAAGCATTCTAATCTCAAGTAGTAAATAATAGTCACTCAAATTATTTCACAATAACAACAGTGTGATTTACTTGCTTCTATTTTTTTAGTTTAATTTTTATGGGATGTAAATCTCCTGACTGTATTTTCTTTCTTTCAATCCTTTCTTTAAAAGGAACATAAAGGTGCCACTGGATTCAAACGTTGTTTGTAGCTTCAGACTAACATGACTACCCATCTGAATACATAATTCCTTGTACACCTTTATATCAGGAATAAGGAAGAGCTCTACTTTTAAAAACAAAGTAAGCATATTGGTGGAATGTTGTTGAAAACACTGTGATTTTAACTGGCAAAATTGTTTTGGCATATTAAAAAGTTACTCTCGTATTTTATGGATGAATTTGTCAGAGTAAGCATGCAATTCACTCTGGTATAGTCGCATTAAAACCCATGTTTTCCCTGATTCATCAAACATATTGATAGTTTAACAAACATTTCTAATTTATTGTCAGTTTTTATGTCAGGTATGTGTTATTCAAAAGGAGTGATGGGTAATTACTTGGAAGATTCTCAGCTTCAGTATTCAGCATTTCCAGTTAAAAGAATCCCAGGAAGTATGTGTAAGGGATCACATTTTTCTGCCTATCAGTCACAGTGGCATCCAAATCCAGTGGCTTGACAGCTTCATTTGTTCATGAGGGTTCATTCCTCTGTTTTGACTGAAGGAATATAATCTGGGAACCATCTCAAATTACATAACTGAATTCATTTTTAGATCAGATTATACCATGTCACTGAGGACTATCACAAGCTAGTCCTTGTCTTTAAAATATCTTAACTTACTGTGGAAGACTATACAAAGAAGAATTAGTCCTCCAATATCTGCTTTAATATCACCTATAGATGCATATCATGATAACCATGTGAGAAAAAACAATGACATATATGGAGGCACAACAAATCCTCAAGAAGGAGTGAAATCCTGAAAACAAAGATTATCCGGCCCCTTCCCGCCCGCGCCGGCTTTAGCCGGCTTTAGGGCGGGGGCCGAGTTTGCCTCCCCGGATGGAGCGAGGCAAGACGGCCCCTTCATCCGGGGATGTTGGGGCGTGGTTGTTGGGGGCCTTATAGGCCAGACCACGCCCGCGGCCACGCACTTTGGCTGGCCGTTTTCGGGAGAAGAGCACGTCTTCCCCAGCCCCTTCAGGCGTCTGCAGGGCCTCGGGGGAAAGGCGGGGTAGCGTCGTCGGTGGGAGCGGGACTGGCGGCTGAGGCGCTTGTCGCCCCCCCCCCTTCCCACCCTCCTCCCTCCTTTTGGCGGCCAGGAACGGCGATCGACTCACCGGCCTCAGGACGAGCTTCGCGGGAGAGCGGCGAGCGGCCCCGTCGCTACTTTCCGGCCTGCTTCTGAGGCGGCAGCAGCTGTTTCGCGCGGCGCCTGGCCGCCTCTCAGCCGGCCAGCGCGGTTTGTATCGGGGGTGATTGGGGCGGCGTGCATTCGTGCGGCGCTGTGCCGCTTGAGTTAGTGGGCGTCTTCCCCCTCCCCCGGAGGCTTTCTTGGTTGCCCCCGCACGTCCTGGCGTGTAGGTGGGCGGATCTGAGCGACCCCTCCCCCCCCCACATATTCCGTGGGTGGTTTGCAGGCCTGGGTCCTCTCATTCAGGGGGCTGAACCTGGGCTGGTGTACACTGCACGGTTGGGTGGGTAGAGCTGCCATTTGCGGTTCTACTGGGTGTAAAAGGGGCCTAATTTCTCTCTTGCCTTTGTACTGGGCCTGGTCTGAGACATGCCCAAGGGTCAAGGGAAGTCAAAGGGCAAGCAGCCCTTAAAGAAGGGTCAAAAGAGGCCCAACCCCAGTGGCCCCCCGGGATCGGAGGAGGAGGCCCGAACCAGGCAGGCTATTGTTGATAGCCTGGCGGCCTTGGAGAGGCATCATGGGTTGGAGCCTGGGGCTACCATCCCTCCCCGCGGGCGCAAAGCGGCTCGGTCTTCGACCAGGGCCTTCGAGCAGGAGGTCCTGGCCCGTCTTTCTTCCTTGCAGGAAATGGCAGCACTTCCGGGCCCTTCAGGCGGGTCCGGCCAGGAGCCTCCTGACGACAACTCAGATGTGGAGGAAGGTAACGCCCCTGAAGGGCCGGCCCGCCCGGGCGGTGCAGCTGGTGCTATTCCTGTCGGGGTGCCGGCCGGCGTGGAGCCTGATGGTAAGAAGGGGCGGCCAGGTGATTCCGGCGCATGGCCTTGGGGGGGTTGGAACCCTTGGTATTCATCGTACATGTTGGCCCCACCGGCCAGTTTTAGCCTGGGGTGGGCGCCTGGGCCGGCCTCGACAGCAGGTTCGTTTGGCCAAGGGCAAGTTTTGCCATGGGGCCCGACCCCGGGGGCGGGAGTGGCAGTCACCCCTCCTGCGCCTTCCGATGCTGCTGGCAAGCCTGCCCCGGTGGGCGCTTTGCCCTGGGGGAGCCAATCGGGCGGCCTGTCGCCATTAGGATGGCCGTTCCCTCAGTGGGGGAACTGGGGTTGCCCCCCGGGTGCATGGGGTACAGTCCCCTTTCACTGCCGCCCTTTTGGAGACACTGCCATGCCTTTAGGAGACCACCTGACGACGGCCACGCGGGAAAAAATCCTGCGTGGTGAGTATGTGGATGTTTTTGGCCTTCTTTATCGGGAGCTCGAAAAGAAGGACAAAGATGAACTGGACGAGAAAGATAAAGAAAAGATCAAACGCCGCAAGGTGGAAAGGAACTGGGCCAATTGGTTGCCGGGGTTCTTGATTTATGCCGGGGTCATCGCGCGGGCACAACCTGCACGGGCCTCCCCGCTGTTTCAATATATTGACATAATCTATAAAGCCTATACGGACTTCTCTGGCGCTGCCTGGCAGCAGTATGACGAGGAGTTCCGCATGAGAGCGGCCTTGAACCCCGGCATCCCTTGGGACCAGATCCACCAGCAGCTTTGGCTGCAACTCATGTCGCCAGCTAAGCCTAACAGTGGCGACAGGTCGGATAGCGGCCATTTAGTCAGTAAACAGGCAATGGCGTCAGGTCCCCGCTCATCAGCGGGGCAGCCGGTTCAACCCCGGCTGGTCTGTTGGGATTTTGCTTCCCAGGCGGGGTGCACCAGAAAGCCGTGCAAATACAAGCACGAGTGCCCGTTGTGTGGCGGTGCCCACTCGTTGTCCTCCTGCAGTAAGACGAAGCCCCGGTCGGGGGGCAGGCGGTCGGCGGGCAGTGGTAACGCCCCTGGACCTGGAAAAGGGCCCCAGTCCCATCAGGGTGACGGTTCTTAGAAGTTTGCTAGCGGCTTACCCGCGAGCCCGAGACCGGGTTTATTTGTTGAATGGTTTTAGTTATGGTTTCCGCATTCCGTTTCAGGGGCCCAGGGGCCCCTGTATGTCTAGTAATTTGCAGTCCATCAAAGGGATGGAACCGGTTGTTAGAGACAAAATCCTCAAGGAATGCAGGGCGGGCCGGGTTTTAGGCCCTTTTGATACCCCTCCAGTTCCCAATCTGAGGGTATCACCGTTGGGCGTGGTGCCTAAGAAGGCCCCGGGGGAATTCCGTCTTATCCACCACCTTTCGTATCCGGAAGGAGGGTCAGTCAATGATGGCATTCCGGACTCCCTTTGCACAGTGAAATATACCTCTTTTGATCAGGCAGTCAGGATCGTCCGGAGCTGCGGGGTGGGGGCGGAAATGGCGAAATGCGACATTAAGTCGGCATTTCGCCTGTTGCCGGTACACCCGCATGACTTCGAGCTCCTGGGTTTCACTTTCGAAGGGAAGTTTTATATGGACCGGGCCCTTCCTATGGGATGTGCCATCTCGTGCTCAGCCTTTGAGCGTTTTAGCACTTTCCTCGAGTGGGCCCTACGGGCCCGATCCGGTCTGGCCACCTCGGTGCATTACCTGAACGATTTTTTGTTTGTGGGTCACCAGGGGACGGGCCAGTGCGCCCACCTGCTTCAGACCTTTATGGAGCTGACATCGGAATTGGGAGTTCCACTCGCGCACGAGAAAACGGAGGGCCCAGCGGCCATCTTGACTTTCTTGGGCATCGAGTTGGATTCTGCCCAACAGGCGTCCAGGTTGCCAGGGCAAAAAATCGACCAGTTGAAGCAGATGCTGACCACGGCTATGTGCCGGCGCAAGTTATCGCTATTGGAGCTTCAGAAACTAGTGGGCCACCTTAACTTTGCCTGTAAGGTAGTGGCCCCGGGGAGAGCATTTCTGCGGCGCTTGTGCGACGCCATGTCGGGCTTGCGCCGGCCCCATCACCGGGTCAGGATCACCCAGGGCATGAGACTGGATTTGCAGGTGTGGCTGCACTTCCTGTCCGATTTCAACGGGGTCTCTTTCTGGCGGGAGGAGCTCACGCTCGAAGCTGAGCTACAGGTTACTTCCGACGCCTCTGGGTCTATCGGTTTTGGTGTTTATTTTCGTGGCCACTGGTGCGCTGAAGCCTGGCCTGCGGAGTGGCTGGCCAGCGACCTTTGCCGGAATTTAACGTTTTTGGAATTTTTCCCGATAGTGGTAGCGCTTCGATTATGGGGACCGGCTTTAGCTAATCGTGTGGTCCACTTCTGGTGTGACAACTTAGCAGTCGTCCATGTGATCAATACGCTGTCCTCTAAATCGGCCCCGGTTATGCGCCTAGTTGGGGCGTTTGTTTTATGTTGTTTACGCTTAAATGTCTTGTTTTTGGCTAAGCACGTGCCCGGCGTGTGCAATGGAGTTGCGGATGCCCTGTCTCGTCGGCAGATGGAGCGATTCCGCCTCCTCGCACCAGAGGCCGATCTCCTGCCAGCCCGGATGCCCGCAGAAATGTGGCGGCTTGGAGACTCGAGGTCCACCGAGCAATGATGCTGGCTCTGGCGCCTTCCACCAGGAAGGCCTACCACCGCGTTGTTACCCAGTTCCAGACCTTTAGGGAGCAGGTGGGGTTGGCCATCCGTTGGCCTGTTCCGGTATCGCACCTAATGCAGTTTTGCGTGCATCTAAAAGGTAAGGGGCTAGTCGTCAAGACGATTAGGGCCAAGTTGGCAGCCCTGGCTTTTCATGGAAAGATTAACGGCTTCCCAGATAGGTCTGATGACTTCAGACTGCGCAAAATGCTGGAGGGCTGGGCGCGGGAACAGGGACCCCGAGCTGACACCCGGCACCCTTTTTCACCAGCTGTATTGAAGGGACTCAGGGCCGTTTGGCCTTCAGTTTGCTTTTCTAGTTTCGAGGCCGCGCTATTTCAGGCGGCGGCGATGACGGCATTTTTCGGGGCACTCAGAGTGAGTGAGCTGGTGGTCAGCTCCCGGAAGGACCGCTCCGAGCGGGCCCTACAAGCGGGTGATATTAAGATCCAGGGGGACAGCGTTGTCATCTCAATCCGTAAGTCAAAGACGGATCAGAGACAACGGGGCGTGTCTATCACCCTGGGACCCTGCCGTGATAGTGACATCTGCCCGGTATTGGCCCTGAAGGAATATATCGCTGTCCGTGGGGATACTCTGGGGCCACTATTCCGGCACAAGGACGGGCTGCCATTGACCAAATTCCAGTTTTGGTCTGTAACAAGCCGCGCCCTGGACAAGCTTGGCCTGGGTGGGGTACGGTTCGGGACGCATTCTTTCCGTATTGCGCTGCATCGACGGCGGCGGCCATGGGATACCCGGTAGCTGCCATTCAGAAAGTCGGAAGGTGGAGGTCTGCGGCTTATAAAGGTTACGTGCGGCCCATTACCCACTGAGGGTGCGTTGGTAATGTTGATGGTTACAATTTGTTTATTTGTTTCAGGTGCTGTGGCGTGGGGCGAGAGGACAAGGATCTTGATCGCCGGCCACAGCATGATTTTTTGGGCCGCCCACTACGCTCGACGGTCGCCCTTTGGTTCGCAGCTGGGCCTCAGTGAGCGGGCAGTGGTGGAATGGCAAGGGCATCGGGGTTTACGTTGGGACGGCCTCTTGCCGCTGTTGTTCCGGGGGAGGGTCGGCCCTCCGCCTCGGATTTTGTTGATTCACCTTGGGGGTAACGATTTGGGCCTGGTGCAGGGGAGGGCCCTGTCATGCCAGGCGATCGAAGACCTCCAGGTGATACGGAGCAGGTGGCCCGAGGTGCTGATTCTGTGGTCCGCCATCCTTCCGCGGCGGGTGTGGAGGGCTGCTTGGAACCCAGCCGGTGTCGAGAGGGCTCGACGCAAGGCTAATAGGGCGATGCGGAGGGCGCTCGCCGGGGGCCTTGGTATTTACCTGCCACACCCGGCCATCCGGTCGTACAAGGCGGACCTGTATCGGCAGGACGGTGTCCACCTGTCCGTAGCAGGTAATAGGGCTTTCTTGGTTGACCTCCAGCTGGGGCTTAGGCTGGCTTTAGGCCAGCGGGTGGGCCCAAGTGCCTAAGCAGAGGCTTGGCATTGTGGTGGTGGTACTGGAAGTCAGGTTTGTTTGGTGGGCACCCACGGTTTTCCCCGGTTAAGGGAGGTAGCGGGGGACGGACGGCAGCTGGGTTCAACGGCCCTCTGCGGCCCTTCCCGCTACAAGGGTCCCTCCTTTGCGTGTCGGCCCTGGGAGGGCGGCAGCGCCACTTGGAGGGGACCCCCGACCGTTGCCGGCCTGGCAGCAGCTAGTTTCACCGGGCTGCTGCTGGGGGCGGGGTGTCCCGCCCATCCCCGGGCAGGGAAGGGTTTTGGATTTCCCTTCGCCTGCCCGGGTAGTTGTTAGGTTGCCCCAGCTGTTTGTTCAATAAAGTTGCCCTGTTTATACCCATACACTGTGTTGTCTCGTTCTTCCGACTGGGGGGGCAATCCGGCCCCTTCCCGCCCGCGCCGGCTTTAGCCGGCTTTAGGGCAGGGGCCGAGTTTGCCTCCCCGGATGGAGCGAGGCAAGACGGCCCCTTCATCCGGGGATGTTGGGGCGTGGTTGTTGGGGGCCTTATAGGCCAGACCACGCCCGTGGCCACGCACTTTGGCTGGCCGTTTTCGGCCCACCCTCCCGCCCTGCAATAGTACAGGCTTCTCCGGTCGCCGTTTATCGGGGCCAGGTAGGAATTTTTTCATCCCGGCTGATTGGCCTGAGCCGGGATGTTTTTCGCCTACCTTGTACTACTGCTTCGGGGTTGGGTTTATGTTAGGTAACTTTAGGGGGCGGTACTGGAAGTCAGGTTTGTTTGGTGGGCACCCACGGTTTTCCCCGGTTAAGGGAGGTAGCGGGGGACGGACGGCAGCTGGGTTCAACGGCCCTCTGCGGCCCTTCCCGCTACAAGGGTCCCTCCTTTGCGTGTCGGCCCTGGGAGGGCGGCAGCGCCACTTGGAGGGGACCCCCGACCGTTGCCGGCCTGGCAGCAGCTAGTTTCACCGGGCTGCTGCTGGGGGCGGGGTGTCCCGCCCATCCCCGGGCAGGGAAGGGTTTTGGATTTCCCTTCGCCTGCCCGGGTAGTTGTTAGGTTGCCCCAGCTGTTTGTTCAATAAAGTTGCCCTGTTTATACCCATACACTGTGTTGTCTCGTTCTTCCGACTGGGGGGGCAATTGTATTTTCAATTAATTTAAGATGGTGTCTATACCAACAGAAGCACAATAAGAGAATTGACTGAATTTGAAATGATAGTTACACAACAATAAAGATAATCTACTAGGACAAATTTACAAACTATTACTCCAATACGACACAGAGATGGAACAGGTTAAAATGCGTATGATGAAATGAATGCAGAATTTTGAGAAAGAGATATCTCTTAAACAATGAGAAACCTTATGGACAAAGAATATCAAATACATAGTCAGCCAAACATTAAGGGAAAATTGGTACAAGCTGATCTACACATGGTGTATCACCCCAAAAGACACTGAAAAGATGGACAAAATTATAAAGGTATTTGTTGGACATGTAAAGAGAAAGATGGTACTTTCTACCATATGTGATAGAAATGGACAAAGATGAATAAATATTAGGAAGAAATACATGCAGAAACCCAAATGTGAAAAAATACATGCAGAAATGCAGAAAATTCTGAAAATTAAATTCACTGTGAAAACTAAGACTATGTTATTGGGCATTTTACCTAGGAATGTTGAAAGAAATCCATGAGTCCTATTCAGCTATATGATAACAGTGGCCTGAGTTATAATTAGCAACAAAATGGAAAGCAGAAGAATACCTGAACTGAAAGAACTGGAAAGATAAATTAGCTAAATATGCATCAGTAGCAAAGCTAACAAGCTATGTAACTAGAAGAGCAATCAAAGAATTTCAGAAGAAATAGAAATATTATTATTAATATTTTATGTCATAATTGGGGAGAAAAGATATAATTTACTGAATATGCTATGTATAAATTAATACTCTGAAATGTATGATTCATTTGATAAAGTTGTCCAAGAGTGGAAGTGTGAAAAATAGGGATATAGTTAATATTAAATATATAATGTTTTTCTTAAAATAATAATATATGTAGTATGATTGTATACTATTTATTTTATTGACATGATCTCATTCTCCCCTAGGACTTATTAAGATATTTTAAATGTTATTTAAGAATTAGTGGGGCCACATGTAGATTAGTTTTTGACGTGCTAGAATCAACCATTTAATACTTGAATCACCATCAGATTAATATTCTTTGAGGTTTGCTAAACTGTCAATTTTAATTTATCACAGTTCTTATTACCTGTGAGGCATATAACATAAATAGAAATTGGAATAGATTTAAAATATCTATTGTTTGCTATTGTTTATTATTTTTCTTCATTATTTTTCTGCTCTCTTGAGGTAACTGTAATTGCAAATGGGATAAAATGTTTATTTTTGGATACAATATGTGTACTACAATATGTGTACTATGGGTGTCCTAGATAAATGTAAATATTTTATGCAGTCTTTTGTTTCTGTTTCCCATCTTCCTTTTTGTTTTTTGTGCCCTTAATATTCTTTTAAAATTAAAAATTAGAAAATATTTCACAGTCTGATGTTCTCATGAGTTAGCCATGAAGTTGAGGCTCAGGAGAGTATAATCTTCCTGTAAATGTTTATTACCCCTTTTTGACAATCATGAACCAGAATAATAACTAAATATGAAGAAAAGGAAGAGGAGGAGAAGGAGAAGGAGATTGGATTTATATCCCACTCTTCACTTGGAGTCTCAGAATCTCAGAGCAGCTTACAATTTCCTTCCATTCTTCTCCCTATTACAGACACCCTGTGAGGTAGGCTGAGAGAGCTCTGAGAGAACTGCTTTTGAGGGAACAGCTTTGAGAGAACTGTGACTCTCAGCTGCATGTGGAAAAACGGGGAATCAAACCTGGTTCTAGAGAGCCAGTTTGTTGTAGTGGCTAAGTGTGTAGACTCTTAACTGGGAGAACCGGGTTTGATTCCCCACTCCTCCACTTGCACCTGCTAGCATGGCCTTGGGTCAGCCATAGCTCTGGCAGAGGTTGTCCTTGAAAGGGCAGCTGCTGTGAGAGCCTTCTCCAGCCCCACCCACCTCACAGGGTGTCTGTTGTGGGGGAGGAAGGTAAAGGAGATTGTGAGCCGCTCTGAGACTCTTCGGAGTGGAGGGCGGGATATAAATCCAATATCTTCTTCTTCTTCTTCTTCTAGATATTAGAGTCCACTGCTCTTAACCATTACACCAACATATGAATGTTTCTGATTGTAGCAGAGTAATTCTTTCACGTGGATTTATTGGGATATTTGGTTAGGTTAATCTACTAGAGTTTTGCCTAGTCATAGAAGCAGGCATTTGTTTCTACAGGAGAGACCTGCAGAGACTTGTGTCTGCATGGAATGCCATGTGTAAAAAGAGTGAGAATAAAAAGCAAGTGAGAGAGGAGGGGGGGCATCTCCCAGGTTAAGACAAAGAAAGGCATCCCATTTAAGGAGATAACATCTATATATACTTAGAATGATGTAGCACTCCTCAATGTCCAGGCATACTGAGCCACTTATTCCAATAGAGTTAGCTATAGTAACTATATTAATGAATGTCAATCAAGTCAATATTTGGTTATTTATTATCCAACTGCATGTTCCTTTTACAAATCAACCATCATGAGTTAACCATCATAGGTTAAAAGAACATAAAAAGAGAATATTTGTTCCCAAAACTCAAATGAGCATTTGATTTCAGAAAGTGAGAGACAAATTTTGAGCTCCAGAAAATGTATTGGATCAAACCACACCTTAGGCAGGCAAGCCTTCAAGAAGATGTTCTAAGTTTTATTACTATAATAACAAATTATCCAGGCAGAGGCGGGAATGATATTTGTTTCTTTAGATAATGAAGCTGTCAGGGTTGGATTTGGGGGCAGAGCCTGTGTCCCAGTTCATGGGCTCAATAGTGGTGCTCAAATGCAGACGTAATTTTGCATCTGAGCTATCATAACCATCTATAGGTCCTCACTAAAATGAGCATTGAAGAGCCCCGTGGTGCAGAGTGGTAAAGCTGCAATACTGTAGTCCTCAGCTCTTTGATCTCAGCGAAAGCTGGGTTCAAGTAGCCGGCCAAAGGTTGACTCAGCCTTCCATCCTTCTGAGGCCGGTAAAACGAGTACCCATCTTGCTGAGGGAGGAAATGTAGAAGACTGGGGAAGTGTAGAAGACTGGGGTGATATCACCCCAGAGTTGGAAACAACTGGTGCTTGCACAGGGGACTACCTTTTTTTTTTTAAATGAGCATTAAAGTCCAGCATCTAAAATAACAAAGCCATAGTTTCATGATGTGAGGTTTACAAATAAGCTTCAATGAAATTAGACTATATCTGACTATTTCACAAGACACAACACTGCTGTATTTCTGGCAAACACTTTTACTCAGAAGTGTTGGTATCTTTTAAAGTATGTTAGTATCTGTATCCACATTTAACAGCCAAAGACAATTTTAGATAAATGCAACAGTACTGATAAAACAGATCAACAACTTTAGCTAAGTCTCTTATGAGATATAAAGAATTCCAGCCATTCCTAAGTATTTCTAACCACAGTAAGACTGGAACTGACTTTATAGGCTATTTAGTCCACCCCCTTGCTCAAAGAATGAAATCTAAAACTAAAGCATCCTTGAAATGTGTGGCTGTGTAGCCTATACTTGTCCACCAAACCCTAGGCAACTGTGTCCATCATTCAAATGTTATGCTGTTTGGCAGTTATTTCTGATGTCCAACAGAAAACTACCATCCTATATACGGTACATCGTAAATAGATTCCTCTCAGAGGGACTTTTTCCAATGCCTCTTAAAGAGGCTGTGGACCGCACTCCTCTGAAAAAGGCTCAGATCCGGCCGAATTGGCACATTACTGGCCGGTCTCAAATTTGCCCTTTTGGGGCAAAATTATTGAGAGGGTAGTAGCATTACAGTTGCAGAGTTTTCTGGATGATGCTTCTGTCCTAGATCCTCACCAGTCTGACTTTCGCCTGGGTCATGGGACGGAGACAGTGCTGGTCGCCCTGGTGGATGACCTCCAGCGGTATCTGGATCAAGGCGGTTTGCCAGTGCTGATGTTGTTAGACCTATCGGCTGCATTCGATACGGTTGACCATCAGTTACTGACCCACCGCCTCGCCGACACAGGGATGGCCTTGCAATGTTTTTCCTCTTTCCTTGACGGTCGGGGACAAAGGGTGGTGATTGGGGGAGAACTGTTCCAGAGGCATCCACTTAATTGTGGGGTGCCACAGAGGGCAGTGCTGGGCTGTCACCAATATGCTGATGACACCCAGGTCTATCTACTGATGGATGGCCGGTCTGGCTGCGTCCCAGAAAATCTGGACCTGGCGTTGCAAGCCATGGCAGGATGGCTCAGGCTGAGTAGGTTGAAGTTGAACCCAGTGAAGACAGAGGTCCTTTGCTTGAGCCGTGGTGGCCTGGGAAGGGAAATCCCCCAGCTTTTGACAGTGCACCATTGGAAATGGCACGCAGGGTCAAGAGCTTGGGGGTGCTACTGGAGTCTTCCTTGCCAATGGAGACCCAGATAGCAGCCGCTGCTAAATCCGCCTTTTTTCATCTTAAGCAGACGAGGCAGTTGGCCCCCTTCCTGGAGTGCGACAACCTGACAACAGTGATCCATGCAACGGTCACCTCGAGGTTAGACTACTGTAATGCCATCTACATGGGGCTGCCCCTGTGCCAAACCTGGAAACTGCAGCTAGTACAGAATGTGGCAGCCAGACTGTTATTGGGGTTCCCTAAATGGGAGCACATACAGTTGAGGCTGCAAGAACTGCACTGGCTGCCAATTGTGTACCGGAGTCATTACAAGGTGCTGGTTATTACCTTTAAAGCCCTATATGGCCGAAGACCTGCCTACCTTAGGGACTGTCTCTCCCCATATGTTCCCCAGAGGGTACTGAGATCTGGTTCGCAAAATCTATTGACAATCCCTGGGCTGAAGGAGGCCAAACTGAAAGTTACAAGAGAAAGGGCCTTTTCGATCACAGCTAGGGGCTGAAACAGATCTTAAAATATATTGCAATGTTTTGAGGGTTTTTTTCATCTCTAGAAAAGATGACAAAAATGTTTTCTTCTGTTTTAGAGGGTTTAGGTTAATAATAATAAAAATAATAATAATATTTAATTCATATCCCGCCCTCCCCGCCAAAGCAGGCTCAGGGCGGCTCACATAGCATAATATAAAATACAAACATTACAATAACAAAAGCACACTGTTTACACAACATATTACATTTTTCAATTCACTTATATATACTATTATATTAAAACCATCTAATTAAAACCATCAAATTCAGTTCCAACAAATTAGTGTGGTGCTACAGTCTCGATGTTACTCATCTTACAATTTTACGTGACGACAGTACAATATATCCCACATTAAGAAAAAGCCAGCTGAAAGAGGGTAGTCTTGCAGGCCCCCAGCAAGCTGAGTCATTTTACCAACCTTGGAAGGATGGAAGGCTGAGTCAGCCCTAAACTGACTACTTGAACCCAGTTGCTGCTCGATTGATTTGGCTGTCCTTTATCTTTGACCTTCAAGAAGCCTGTGAGTCTGCAGACATGAGAGCCAATTAGCAACACCTGCAGGCCATCTCAGGCTCATCACCATTCACATTAATCCTTTGGGGGAGGTGTACCAAAGGTGCTTTGCTTCACAGTATTGGTGCCTTTTATATAGCTCTCCATGTTGATTTAGAAGTGTCACTTTATTCAATAATGTATATAAGGTTGCAATTTTTGGAACAAGAATCAATTACATCCACTACAATCCTAATTTGCAACACCAGGAAAAACCAAAGATGAGAATAGTCAGCATTACTGATAAGCAAAATTACACACACACACTCCCAGAGCTGTCCTTATAATTAGATGGGTTTTCCTGAATTCTCATTAAACAGAATTTCCAAGAGTTTTTTTTTAAAGAGCTAACCAAGATCAAACCTGGGGGACATCATACCCAATGTTTCTAGACAGGAAGAAAGGTGAGTAGCCAGTAGGAAGAACTCTCTCTGACCCCCTTTTTTCCAGTGTAAATTTTGGGAAAGGGGGAAAACTGGCACCAAGAAAGGTTGTGAGGCAGTGGAGAATTCTGGCATTCAGGCAAATCTTTAAGAACCCAGCCTGAAATCTGGGGTGGTTAGATTGGTTGCAATGACTTGTTGCTTTCCAAATGAGAATTTGTTTCCAATCCCACATCTCTCTCCAAATTTTGGCACCATGACTTTCTTATATGATTGGTCTTTTGTCTTCACTGAGAGGGCTACGGAGGCGGAAACAGGATGATTCATCTAATACTTTGTGTGACAGAAACCTATCTTAATTAATTTGAGATATTGTGCACAGAAAAATTATCTGAATCATCCAAGCAGCTATTGAATGTAATAATTGCTATATTAAATGAATTAATAGTTTCATTTAAAACAAGATTAGTTGGAGGAGCTCTTTGAATTCAGCTTAATTTTCCCAGGAACAAATTCCATCTGTTATCTTCATGCAACATATGGGATACAATGCGATATTTTTGTCATCTAATCCTAAATTGCTAAAATATGTTGTTTTATTCTTTCTTCCTACTATAGACTTTTACTGAGAGACATGTTTTGTAGAACATGAGCAGAACAGTAGTCTTACAAGGGCTAATAATGAAGGTGGTGGTATGCTTGAGATACCTAGGAAATAATTGGTCCACTCCCATATTATGTCCTTCATTCTATTATTACTGGAGCAATGGGGAAATGGCAGTGATGTCCCTATAAAGCATAAAAATATTTAACCATGTTAGCAGCTCATGCTCTAGCCTCATAGTCTAGAATACTGAGTAAGTACATAATGGTAGAGACCACAGTGATTTCAGAATTTATAAAATATAAATGGCTGTGCTGGAATTTCTCAAAAACACTGTGTGCGCATAAAGGGGTATCAAGTCACAGCCAAGTTCTGCTGACCCCAGCAAGAGGCTTTCAAAGAATGTGAGAAGCAGAATCATTCCATGTACCAACCTCGCTTATATTCCAAGATCTGATGAAATCAGGCTACACTGTGCTGCATATGCAAACTCATAAGGACATCTTTGAAACCAGGCTTAGCCTCTACAGAGCTAGGACATCTGTCTTTGAATTACTAGGCTGTTCACTCTGCTTGTACAGTGTATGAAAATATTAGTGGTAGTTATTGGTGTAGCAGTAACCATTGTCTTAGGTAAGAATGGATTCGGCCAACAGCCTTCCATGCCTATCTATACTCAACTACTGAGCAAAACTAAACAAAAATGAAGCACTGAACCCAAGCTGAAATAATCAACAAAAACCACTGCTCAAGATCCAGTCTCAGCCACACAGAGAAGAATGCCACAAGCAGCCTGAAAAATAATCCAGATATTATAATAAAGCAAGCTGATAAGGGAAGAGCCATTGTCATAATGGACAAGACAAATTATGTAAGACCATATGTTATTAAGACCCCCATCTATGTCTGGGATACCACAGACTAACTGAGGAAACTGCACTGTATTGACCATCTCCTAGAAAAAAGCATTTTAGCCATGATGGATGCCTGTCTCTGTACACCAACATCCCCCATCAGGATGGATTAGAAACATCATCCCTGACAATACCACAGCAGATCTTGTCACTGAACTTTGCATATTTGTTCTCACCCATAACTGCTTCAGGTTTGATGAGAATCTATCTCTACACAGTCTGACAGCTCTATTGTGACAGCAGATGATCTAGCTGGCAAGCTAGGTCACAGTGACCTTATCTACAAGCCGGCTCTAGCCGGCAGAGGACAGGTGGAAAGGACCTGCTGAGTCAGCATGACTGTGGACTGCCAGGATTGGCTGAAGGAACTATATATGGACTGTGCTAGCAATGCACAGGCCTCTCTTCGAGGAGACACATGCTGGCGGAGCACTTTGGTCCTGTATTTGATGTATATCTCTGCACTAGTGAGCATGTTGTATATATATTGTAAATACACTGTTTTAGCACTAGCTGCAGGTGTCTGGCTCACTTCTGTACTGGGGCTCACCGTTGCACCCATCACACCGCTCACTCTGCAAACAACCGCACCGACAGAGAACTGATATCTTCAAATCAGTGGCACAGTCATAGGTACCTGCATGGTTCCACAGTATGCCGGCATTTTCATGGTGGATCTAGAACTGCATTTTCTGAACTCCTATCCATTGGTATATCTCCTTTACTTAAGATTCATTGATGACAAATTCATTGCCTGGACCCATAGCAAAGAAGTCCTTGAGAGATTTCACCAAGAAGTGTCTTCTGTTGCTCAATATTTGTGAATTAATGACCTTCAAAGGGTACAAAAGGAAAGGAGAGATTTCACCAGGCTTTCAACAACTTCCACCCCACCGTCAATCTAACTATGTCTTACTCTACACAAGAATTAAACTTCCAAGGAAGGAAGGGTCTGAGCATAACACAGACAACCTGCTAACCTAAAATAACTTATCACCTACAATAAACTACTTAATGGTAACATGGACTCTGGTACCAAGGCCTGCATCAAACAAGATGCCAACTTTGCTCTCATATAGATCCTAGCAGCACCATCAGTGGACCCAGCAACATCAGCCATACCATTTCATGATTGTGTAGGATTTTGTTGCAGCTTCCTGACTTGGCTTTGTACTAATGTTATGTGGCATCTGAAATCACTCCACTTTCCAAAATATAGGACAGATGGACTCATATCCTAACTGTATCCGAAGAAGTGAGCTGTGGCTCACAAAATCTCATACCCTACAACAAATTTTGCTAGTCTTTGGCTGGGTCTGGACCGGCAGCTTGGGGTGCACAGGAGACATCCCAAATTGGGCCAGCTCAAAATGGAGTGGTGGAAGCCCGTCCACACACTTCCCTGCAAAGCGCCCATTATCCCTCATGGGATGTGCCTTGGCGCAGTCAGATGGCTGTTGTGCACCATCCCCATAGCTTGGTTTGGGTTTCTTTTCCCTCATTCATTTACTGGTCATGCACATGTGCACCCATGTGCCTATGTACTTGGAAACAATGTATTTTTTTTAAGCCAGAATCGGCTTGAAGTGGCCTTGCAGGGTCACACCTCCAATCCACCTCGCTTGAGCACTCTGGCATTCAGACACTGGAAAGGTGAATGGAGTGTGGCGCAAAAATTTGCTACCACTTCAGAAGTGGTAGGTTTTTTATGCCTAAGGATGGGGTGAGTATGAGATCGGGACAGGAAGCAGATGTGCTTTTTTGGACTTGATTTTTTACTTTGTCTGGGAGCTGTCTCTGTGTCGGTTTAAAGTGCCTGTCTGGACCCAGCCTTAAAGGTGTTACTGGGCTCTTATCCTTTCTGCTAAAACAGCAACAGCAACAAGAAAACTGGGTGGTGGTTCAACAGACAACTGCAGGTATTTCTGCAGCATCTAAAAATCACTATCTAGCATAGAAGTTCAACAAAGAGAATAGGGAGGGATACAGAAAATACATCACAAACAGTCTTTAATCTATTCCTCATGTGACAGATATTTTTCTACATACGCTCTTTCCCACCTTGCTTTTGGAATAACCCATCTTGATAATCTGGGCAAGGTAACAAGAAAGCCTTCTTTCTCTAACACTGTGTTTGATTGTAATATAGAAAACTCCTCAGAACTGTTAGATCTTCTTAGGAATCTGTTTTCCCTGCCCATATCAGCCTTTACAATAACTAAATTAAAAGTAAAACTTAATTGATGAGTAGCAAATCCATCCAATGCACGACGAGACTTTGACTGCAATTGCAGTTGTGTTAAATGTTTGGGGTCACTATGGCTTCTTGGGAAACAAAAGCAGTTCCTGCTTGCCACCTGAAAGTCCAGAAGGCTATTGGAAGAATGTTTGCTGTAAGATACAGAAGTTGTGCATCCAAAGTGATATCTGAAAGATAAAACAACTGGCTTGAAAAAAAGGTTTTATAGGCACAATGAAGATTGTTGCCCTATAAAGTAAACTGTTCTTTGCACCATTCACCAAAGACACAAAAAAGAAGTGTAAGTAGGAAAGAAAAGTTTTCCAAAGTCAATTTTTAAAAAGTGGCAAATGTCATCCCATAATTTCTTTTGTTCTGCTAAAAATAAATTTATTTCACATTAAAAGGATACACAGAGAGAGAGAGCAAAGAATGGGTGCCAAGTAGAGTAAAATGTTTTGGGGCTTGATTTATTTGGAGATTAATGTACTTGGGACTAGAGCCCTGAATTTAAGAATGCACTGGAGGTATATATTAATTATTTTGTAAAACATCTCCTGTTGTACCTCAGCGCTATGTTTTCAAAGATAATGGAGTGCCCACAATCTTTTATGATATCTATAGGATTATTAAGGAAGCGTTGACCTTGAAAGCGGTCCCTAATTGAAACCAGCCTACTGGATTTTTTAACTGAACAGTATCTCTCTAATCTTATAATTATGTCTAACAAAACAGAAGATCTTATGATAGGCTCCTACAGTGAGCCTTTTTTTAAAAAATGAACAGTAAAAAGGAAATGTTAAAACTGAATGTAGCATTTTCTTTTTGTTATATTTGAAGATTCACTATTTTTTAGTCTGGTTGCTGCCATTACAAAAACTTTTCAAAACAGCAGCTATGTACATGAGAGCTTGGTATCTTTTGCTTACCAATAAATGCTGCTACACAACTTTAGACTACATTTTCTGGCATCAGTTTCATCTTTTGTCAGACTTAGTCCAAGGTTCTGTTTGCACAACAGGAGATGAGTTAGTAGAGCAGGTTAAGAGTGGAATGCCCAACATGCCCAAGCAAATCAGGGATACAATGCCTAGCCTGCAAGTTATGCAATGAATCCATAAAAACACCTGGAACAATACAAAGCCTAGGAAAATGATGCTGCTTGGAATTGTGAAAAGCAAAGGAGAAAACTTGTTCAATAACAACTACCAGCTCTTAAACTATTCTCTAAATAAACTAAATAAAGGACCAGGGTTCCAGCACTTATATACGTTCATTTACAAGTTGATGTAAATTCTGCTCAAAAACTTTATTCCTAACTTTAAACAATGCTGTTTGTCTTTCATTAATATTTCTTTACAAGATGTTTACAATCTACATGCTGAAAAATATAATAGTACCCCCTCTAACCCCCTCTAAAATGTAAATTATGGTTTTATATATTTTATTAGTTTAACTGTGTAGATATGATACTGTGAGCTGCCCTGAGTCCACTTGCGGAGAGGGCGGGATATAAGTCAAATGTAATAAATAAATAAATAACTTATCACTCTGCATATGTAGATCAGTATTCATACAGTAGGTAGGAAGGGAGCTAATCATCTTCCAAGATCAGTTCATCCCCCAAAACCAAAATTAATGTACATGTCCTGATAAGAGCAAAATGGGCCTCTAGCTGCTTGACAAAACAGATGAAGCTCCAATGGTGCACTGTAGGACTTTTCAACCTTTGTGGTCCTGTGACATATTTTCACCTGCTGCTGTACATTTGAGCACTAATGAGCCATGATTATTAGGTGGCTGTGATGACACATATGCCACCTTTAAATGCATAATTTTCATTAAATGCATGAACAACTCCAACCAATCATTCAGCGAAGGGTGAGAAGAAACCCAGTACATGAAAATACATGATTAAAAAGAAGCTAAGAAACTTTTCAAAATAATGTGAAAAGGAGAAGGAAATGATAATTATTTTAATAAGTACATATGTATTTTGATATATATTTGAAACATTTTGACTTTGCTGTTGCCACTATTTTTTTACTCCAATAACCACACTGTCTGCACCTATCACTGAATATGAGATTATTTCAGAGCATTGATACTCATTCAAAAATCAGAAATATAGCATTTGAAATACAGAAGGCTTCCTTCTGCTTTCCTATCTACTCTGGGAGTGTGCGTGCAGGTGCACACACACACACACACACACAGATCATCAACTAGATCTTCACAGGTATCGTCTTGCTGAGGACATTTTTTAATATCAAGAGAGCTGTTCTGTAGTCCACATGGATTTCCTTTCATAGAATTCAAACTTTTTACTCTATTTAGTTTCTCTAAGGTCGTTTTCGCACTCACCTCCAGCCGGCGCGACCCCCCTCTTCACCACGCAGGATCTGCGCGGATTTCGCACTAAATGCCACGGAGCAGCCTTTTGCGCCGGAAACTCCTGTCGCAAAAGCCGAGCAAACGCCAAACTGCTTTTTGGCGATTTACGTTTGAGCGGCTTTTGCGCCGGGAGTTTCCGGCGCAAAAGGCTGCTCCGCGGCATTTAGTGCGAAATCCGCGCAGATCCTGCGCGGTGAAGAGGGGGGTCGCGCCGGCTGGAGGTGAGTGCGAAAACGACCTAAATGTTCAGAGCTCTTCAGACAAGACTGTGATGCCTGGAGCAGCAGACTGAAGAACTATTCCTAATAGTTTCTTCTCTTTCTGTAGCCTGATATGGATCCCTTTTCTCTTTAGTGCATTTTGAAAATGAACTGTGAGCACCAGATGACATATTAACTGCATCTGAAGAACATTCCATTTTAAAATAGGAAGTGGATACCGCAGAATCTGGGAAAAAGCAAACAGTAGTTTTTTTCTCTGCTCTACATGTGACAATGTTTTTGTTTCACTAAGCCTTGAGCAGGCATGTCCAACTTCAAACATGTCGTGATCTATTTTTTCCAAACAAAAGCGCTGGTGATCTACCACCATTAAAATTAAGTTTTAAATTAGTTTCGAATTAGATTTTAACCCACCAAATTTGGGTTTCACCCCCCTGCGCTTTACAATGCACCTTCTGTCATTTACTGGTAAGCAAAAACAAAACAGAGAGGTGAAGATCCAGAAAGAACTGCGAACAGTTTTTCTTAAATTTTTATTGTTACAACTTTCGTTAACTGTCTTAATAACTTTCTTTAACTTTTATTGAGTAATTTGTGTTAAATGTAGGTCAAGTATTGATCTTGCACAATCTTTAAAACTTCACTCTTGCTAATTAGTGAGACGTCTGAGCCTGCATTTCATCCATCAGCTTTTTGAAGTTGGGTGAATATTGCGTGAGGGCCAGTCTCAGGGAATCCTGGAGATGTTCATCTGTCATGTTGGAATGCTTTGTACTCTTTGTCATTTTCAGATGGGAAAACACGGATTCACACAAATACGTTGAACCGAAACAGGAGTGTACAGCCTCACTGCATCTTCTCAAGTTGGGAAATTTGTCTCTAGGCACTAGCTTCCAAAACAATTCTTGCTCAGCACGGGTCTTGAGAAAAATGTCATTTTTAAGGGTTACTATTTCGTTTTCAAGAGATGCCTTGTTCAATGAGTAATTTTTACTGATAGCAGCTGCAGTTTCCTTAATGTCCATATCTGCTTTGAATGGGTATGATAAGTACTCCACAACTTTTTCAATTCTTTGGAAGTCACAGAATCTTTTTTCGAATTCCTGGATAACAGAGCAGATTTCATATACTTCTCGTTCTGAAAAACAAAATTTGGATATTGTCCCAGATGGTCCTGCGTATTAGGAAAATGATCAAAAGTGTTGTTTGCAAGGTCAGTCATCATTAGCTCAAATTTGCTCTTGTAGGATGAAACTGTACTCATCATCTCACCAATGCATTTGTTTTTATCTTGTAGTTCAATGTTCATATCACTTAGTTTGCCTGTAAAGTCAGCGAGAAATGCCAGATCACATAATCACTCATCTTCCAACTGTGCTTTGTCATCTCCCCTCTCCTTCAAAAACCTTCTTATTTCATTTAGCAAATCATGAAATCTTTGCAGACATTTGTGCTTACTTAGCCACCTTACATCTGTGTGCAAAATGATTTCCACTGCCCCTTCATCAAGAGTGAGATTGAAAAGCCATCTTTGAAGTGATCTTCCATGAACTGAATTTACAGTTTTGAAAATGATGTCCATAACAGTCTTTGTATTGAGTCTCTTGCTTGCCAAAACTTGCTTGTGAATGATGCAGTGGTAAGAAAGTGAATCTGGAAAGTCGTCATGCTGTCTACAGAGGCCTATGAAACCGTTCACCTGTCATTGCTCTTGCGCCATCAGTAGTGATGGAAACAAATTTATGCAATGGAAGATTACACTTTGTCACAAAAGAATGGAAAGAGCTGAATATTTCCTGATCGGTAGTTCTCCCTTTTAAAGAAGTCATTCCAAGTAGTTCTTCTTTAATACTGAAGTCTTCAAAAACCATCTGGATAAAGACTAGTAACTGGGCTATGTCTCTTATGTCTGTAGATTCATCCAGTAGGAGTGAGAAAGCAACACAAACTGAAACATCCTCCAACAATTGTTCAGTTGTGTCTCCACACATCTTTTCTATTCGCTGCCTGATGGTGTTTCTTGACAATTGTACATCTTGAATAACAGCTATGATCTCTTTCTTATTCTTAAATCCTTCAAAAAAATTGTCTGCTGCTTCAAGAAAACAATCTTTTACAAATTCTCCTTCATTGAAAGGTTTGCATTTCTTTGTAATCAGGTTGCTGACCTTGAAGGATGCCATGGTTGCATTGACCGAATGTGACCTTGGCTTCGCCATCAACTGTTGCTGCGCAGCCAATTTAGATTTAAGTGCTTTGAGCTTCAGTTTACAAATTTCACTTTTGGGTGGAAAATCAGCATTAAACTTATTGCTATGCAGAGCCTTATAATGACGCTCCAGATTACCCTTTTGGGGCAAGGATACAGCGGTGTTACAAAGTAGACAAAGTAGACAACAACACTTCTCTTTCACCATGATGAAGAAGTAGTGGTCCATTTCCCATTCATCATGAAAGTGGTAGGTTTTGCTCTTCTTTGGAACACTCATCTTCGTTATACTGGGGTGGCTGGGGTGCTAAGTTAACATTGGCTGAATCTGGTCCAAAACTGTCACTGTCCCAAAGTATTAAAGATCAACAGGAACTGAAGACCTCTGGATGATGCCAAAACCACACATGCAGTTCTAAAAGTAAAAATAAGAATTCATCATACTGGCACCAATAATCAAATACCACCACACCCCAAACACCTGTCCAGCAAATTATGAGATCAAGTGGGGCTGGTGATCTACCTCTGACCCCTCCGCGATCTACTGTTAGATCACGATTACCTGTTGGACATACCTGTCCTAGAGGACTTGCCTTCCTGTTTCGCTGTGAAATAGCTTTGGGCTCTGGAATAACAGGGAAGAGAGACTGCTATGTCTGCTTTGGGACTTAGATTCACGTGGGTAGTCATGTTGGACTGAAGCAACAGAACAAAATTCAAGTTCAGCGGCACCTTTAAGACCAACAAAGTTTTATTCAAGGTATAAGTGTTCATGTGCATGCACATATCTTTAGATACATTGAAATGGATGTTACTACTCCATGCATATAGGTAAAGCGTGAGCAGCAAATCAGCATACAGCATAATGAAGATTTTTTAATAGATGCAAGGATCAAACTGGAATAACCAGCTCAGTTTATATGGTCAACATTTGTTGAGAGTTGAGATATGGGGTTGCCATGAGCATGGAAAGAGGAAATAGTATGCGGAAGGGATTACAGGGGAAAGTGAGGTGCCACCCACAAGTCCTTGCAGGTTTTCCAACGCACAATTGGGGCCAGCCAAGCAGCTGACATCATGTAACTGGGCCCAGTAGCACAATTGGACCATAGTTTTCCCAGGTAGAGGCTGCCAGGGGAAGGGAAGGAGAGGCAGATATAGATAGATAGGTTGCTGGGTGAGAAAAGGTAAAGGAAGTAGGAAAGGAGAAGAGGCTATGGGAGCCGTCAGGAAAGGGAAATAGAAAATTCTTGGTGAGAGAAAATGAGATTTCCCACCACAAGTCCTTGTAGGTTCCCTACTTGTAGTATGTATGTGTTTACTGATAAATTGTGGTTCCTAGTACTATTTTTGGAAAGCCCCCCCCTTCCCCTGGGAAATACATCTGCCTCCCTCTATTGGTTGTATTTTGCCAGAAGGTGAAAATTTTGTTCTGTTTTGTCTGGCCTACTCCTAATAACAGTTTTCGACTGTCCTTCGACTGTCGACTGTAATTTATGTGTTTAGATTGAACTATTTTCTAATTTTAACTGTATTTTAATTACACAAATGTTTTAATGTTTTTAAATTTACTGCCGTGTGGAATTTGATATGGCAGAAAGGTGGCATTAAAATGTTTTAAATAAATAAAGTAGAGTTACCAGACCCCCAGTCTGGCCAGGGGCCTGGGGGGCTCCAATTTGCCATCTCCAAACAGGGATGTTGTGGTGCAATGTCCCAGCTGCGATGACATCACTTTGAAGTGATGCCCTCATGTCACCAAGCTACAATGTTCTGGTTTGGGGGCAAACTCTATGGTTTTGTAGCAAAAAAGAAAAACATAGAGTTTTTGCTCAAAACCTAGAGCATTGCACACAACATCAGCATGAGCAGTAAATGCTTCCTTGAAAGGTGGAGTTGTACCACACATGCTCATAGAGGCCTTTATTAGACTAATTTAAAAACACACACAACCTTCTCTATGGCCTGCTATGTTGGATAACTTCCAGCCACTCCCCAGTCTCCCATTCTTGGGCAAGGTACTTGAGCAAGTGGTTGCTTCTCAGATCCAGGGCCTGTCCAAAAGATAGCGTTTTTTGGACCCATTTTAATCTGGCTTCAGACCAGGGTTTAAAACACAGACTGCTTGGGTTTCCTTGGTTGTTGAGCTCTACTGGGAACTAGACAGAGGGAATGTGACCTAGTTATTTGCTAGTTCTGAATCTCTCAGCAGCCTTCCATACTGCCAACCAACATCAATATTAGGGGGGGAAACTATATTTTCCACACATTTGAAGCAGATTGCAATACTGTGTACAGAGGGGCAAATATTATTCCCGTTGTAATCAATTTCGGCAAAGGCACTGGAAACACAGAATATGTCTGAAGATTAAATGTTGTAGACATTTTATCCTTTGTTTTTCCACAGTAACACCTTCACAGAATATCTCAATAAATGAAAAGAAAAAGGTAGTGAAGACAGAATACTGTGGAAAGTATGTCTTCAACAATTACTGATGTCAACATCCAGCTTTACAAAGTGCTGCTTTTGATTAATGATTTACAAACGGATACATCTGGAATAGGTTTAAGAACAGGATTATTGCAGGAAATTGATGGACAAAAACACCTTGTACTGTACTTGTCAGGAAAATTATATTCGAGAAATATGAAATATACAGTGATTGAAAGAGAGTTTAGCAATCGTTTGTTGAGAGCCTAAAATGCTGTCTGTATGGTTGTCAGTTCAATCTCCAAACAAATCATAAAGCTTTAAAATTGATTCAGCGAATGAAAGATTCCAATTCCCTAAAAACTTAGCGCTATCTCTTACTGAAGCCCTATGATTTTTCTATAATCCATATACCAAGTTAAATTAACATTTTGGCTGACATTCTACTTCAGACAGTTCCAGAAAGCAATCCTGATGATATTTTAGTGAAAACGTACTGAAATTTATACTATTCATAATCTGTATGTGTGAAGTTTTATTTTTATATGTTGTCAAACATTAATCTATTAAGGGGAACATGATTGATATCTTAAATACTGGTACACTCTGAAATGATAGTTTGTGTCATGGATGGGGAGAGGAGCAGAGCTAGCTTATTCACTAGCAAAGGTGTTGAAAGGTTTGCTGTTTCACAGTTTCATGTGATTCAGAAAACAGACCTGGCTCAGCTTCCTCCTCAAAGGAGTCTATGCCTGTAAAAAGAACTAGGTATAGAAAGATGGAAAAAGCAGAGGGAAAGTAATCTGTTTAAACATGTGTGTTTTTAAAAAATATCTAATTGTTTCTTTAGTTGTTTCAGTGATTAATGTGAAGAAGTATATACATCCCAGCAGGGCTTTTTTATAGCAGGAACTTATTTGCATATTAGGCCACACACCTCTGATGTAGCCAATCCTCCTGGAGCTTACAGTAGGCCCTTTACTAAGAGCCCTGCAAAGCTCTTGGAGGACTGGTTACATCAGGTGGTGTGTGGTCTAATATGCAAAGGAGTTCCTGCTACAAAAAACAAAAAAAGCCCTGCTTTGTTAGTGTATGAGTCCTCCGTCCACAGCATGGATGCAGCATGGAACAGCAGGTGGATCTACAGTGATAGCATCTGACAGTTCAGGTCAGAGCAACCTTGGAAGAAGGCCGGTTGAAGCTGGACTGTATCTGGGGAAAGCACCTGCTGGAGTCAGCATTTGTGTGGACTGCCGTGATTGGCTGACCATTGTGTATATGGACTACAGTGCCAGACAGTATTTCTCTCTGGTGAGAGTGAGTTCCTGGCGTAGCACTTTGTCACTCAGTATAGTATATGTTATTCACCGCACCAAGTTGTTTGTATATAGTTGTAAATACACTACTTTATACTAGGTGCTGGTGTGAGGCTCAAATTCTTTCCTCGCGTCGACCTGGTGGCAGTTCTCTGTTTTGCACTCTGCACATGAACCACTGACATGCTTCCCAGGGAAGCAAAATCAATTGATCTTTTCTTAGGAGGTGTAACGTCTGGCTGATTTTTAAACCAATAAACCTTCAAGCATTTCCCCATTCCAACAAACACAAATAGCAGTTAATATAATAATATTTTAAAAAATTTCTTGCTGGAGTTGCCAACCTCCAGGTAGTGCCTGGATATCTATTACAATTGATCACCAGGCATCAGAAACCCATTCTCCTGTAGAAAATGGCTGCTATGGCATTATATCTCCACTCCCCACCCCCCCTCCCCAGGCTCCATCCGCCAAATCTCCAGGTATTTCCCCATCCAGAGCTGGCAACCCTACTGCTTGCTAATGGTTCCTTCTGGGTATTCTGCCCCATGTAGGGTTGCTGTTTACCGCCCCCCCCCCCCCAAGGGATGAAAGTCTGGCAGCAGGAGATCTGGCCCCCGGCTCCTGTTGCCCTCTGATGTTCTTGTTGCCCACTGGTGCTCCAGTGACTGGAAGAAGAAAAAAGTTGTCATTGGTGCAACAGTGTTATGTAAGTGATGTCACTGTCCTCTAGGAATTGCTAGGAACCTTACCATAGAGCTCCTGTTGATTTGAGAGCAGTCCTGGGAAGGGCCTAAGGGAAAGAGTTCACACCAGACATGATACCATGGAGTCCATCCTCCAAAGATGCCGTTTCCTCCAAAGGAACTGATCTCTGCCATCTGGAGATGATAGTTCCAGGAGAACTCCAGTCCCACCTAGAGGATGGAAATCCTATTTAGCATGCAGAAAGCAACTTAGCTCATCTTGTTCTAGCTCTTTCAAACAAGCAGTCGTAAAGCCAATATGATTAACTGAGCTGAGAGAAAGCTAATTGCCCTGCATTGCAAATTCATTGTAGGGATGAATGGGTTTCTATTATTTTATTCCTTTATCATTCTGGAACTTTTCTGTGCATTGATTTCCTGGACATCTTTAATTCAGGTTTAACTAGGAAGGAACACTTCTAAAATTAATACAAGAATTAGATAATACAGAATCTACTTCAATTTTTAGTACTTATATTTATTTGCACCATCCATCATGTAATGTGTACATACACATTAATAAATAATACAAGAAATAAATTTTGCATCAAAGTTTCTTTTGTGTGATGTTTTACAGATAAACTTCTACACAATGAAATCCTACAAAGTATGTTAATACAACCATAGATACAATCATATATATATTTCTCATTTGAAGTGTTTTATCATGTCTACATACATAGTGGTAAATAAGGAGACTAACATTACTTGTACAAAATTAAAGCAGTGGGGAAATGCATAAAATTTGGAAATAAACAAATGGAACAATGGAAAATTCTTAACAGATTTGTTCCTTTTTTGAACAAGGTCAAATAATTCAGGCTCCAACACCTAAGGAGAGATTTTTAAAAGGAGACTTTTGGAAACATATCTAATTACCACATTCCTTTGAAAAGAAGGACCTGTGATGTGGGAGAAATTGTAAACAAGACCTAGGAGGTGTACATGGGGCACAATGCCAAATGTTAACTGGAATTCAAAATAAATTTGAAAGAAATTCAACAAGCTGCTGAATAAGGATTACATACTTTAAAGCAGAGAGCTCCTGATCAAAATAATAATAAACAGTTTCATCTACAATTATTTCAATCAATTCCATATGGAAGATACATTTAAAAAAAACGTATCAGGGAGTGAAAAGCAACCAACCAATGAAAAGACAGTAAATATTCTGTAGGGCAATTGAATATTTCAGAAAAAATTAGGTGCTAAGGTTTTAAATAAATATAAAAATATATGTAACATAGCACTGTTTTACATACTACATAGCATGTAGATTTTAAATAAAGGTTACAAGTTCTTCTTTGCATAATTTAAATTTGCCCTTTTGAATGAATTCTTTCTCCTCCTCCCATTGAAAAATCCTGTCTAAAAACACTAATTTTTCTGTCTAGTCAAAAGCCTTTCAGAAAAAAGAAATTCACACATGCATCATGTACAAATCGCACTGAACAGCAAGTATCATGTTTACTACTAACACCTGAATAATACATTCATGGGTCACCATTCAGGATTTACGGTAATCACTCAATAGATAGCAGCTTAGCATTTGAACTTATTTATGTATGTATGTATGTAAGTGTAAAGTGCTCCCAAGTTGGGGTGAGTTCTGGCAACCCCAGCAAGAGGCTTTTAAGGCAAGTAAGAAGCAGAAGTGGTTTGCCATTGCAAAGTGGTTTTCATTGCAGAGTGCCATTCCTTGGTGGTCTCCCTTCCATGTACCAACCCTGCTTAGCTTCTGAGGAATAGATCAGGCTATACAATGCCACCTTCCCTCCATATATATATAGATGATGATGATGATGATGATGATGATGATGATGATGATGATGATGATGATAGAGAGAGAGAGAGAGGGAGAGAGAGAGAGAGAGAGAGATCTGAAGGTTCAAACAGTGTTATTTGCTCTGGGTTGGCTGTTTAACATAAGAACATAAGAGAAGCCATGCTGGATCAGGCCAATGGTCCATCCAGTCCAACACTCTGTGTCACACAGTGGCCAAAAAACAAACAAACCCAGGTGCCATCAGAAGGTTCACAAGGCTAGAAGCCCTTCCACTTTGCCCCTCCTCAAGCACCAAGAATACAGAGCATCACTGCCCCAGACAGTTCCAATAATATGCTGTGGCTAATAGCCACTGATGGACCTCTGCTCCATATTTTTATCCAATCCCCTCTTGAATCTGGCTATACTTGTAGCCACCACCACTTCCTGTGGCAGTGAATTCCACATGTTAATCACCCTTTGGGTGAAGAAGTACTTCCTTTTATCCGTTCTAACCTGACTGCTCAGCAATTTCATTGAATGCCCATAATATCCTTTTTGAGGTGCGGTGACCAGAATTGTACACATTATTCCAAATGAGACTGCAGCATCTATTTATACAGGGGCATTATGATACTGGCTGATTTGTTTTCAGTTCCCTTCCTAATAATTCCCAACATGGCATTGGCCTTTTTTATTGCAATTGCACACTGTCTTGACATTTTCAGTGAGTTATCTACCATGACCCCAAGATCTCTCTCTTGGTCAGTCTCTGCCAGTTCACATCCCATCAACTTTTATTTGTAGCTTTGTAACATATGCCAAGATATGATTTTCAAATATCAAGTGATGAATGAACAGGTGGGTGAAAATCAGTCTTAAAGGATTCATCAAGAGATCAGTTTTAACTGTCGCAGACGATGTGATTTTGAGTGAACCAAAAGGAAGGTGCTTTTTGATAAATTGTTCCTTAGTTCCAAACAGTGCTTCTGTTTTGACAATATTTTTTGAGCAGTGATGGGAGCCTGGAATCAAAGACAAAAAGTCATATATATTTACATCATATGAGGAAACACCACTTTTTGTAATAAATGTTGTTAAACACTATTTCTAGCAAAAAGCTTTTCCAAAGGAAAAGACAAGAATAATTGCCCTTTTTCCAAACCAACTTTTTTTCAGTATCAGTATCAAGTCGGCTGAATTCAATAACGAGTCTCTTGTTAAAACAGAGTTGCAAGTTTATTGTAATCAGAACTGAAGACCATGGCAGAGATTGAAGGACTGAGATACATAGGCATTAAACCAGCATTTAAGGTATAGATCAAAGGATTCCTACGGGGAGGGCAATCTATGCAACACATTTTCGCACTTGGGTGCTACTCCCTTCA
Organism: Heteronotia binoei; assembly: GCF_032191835.1. Taxonomy (NCBI): domain Eukaryota; kingdom Metazoa; phylum Chordata; class Lepidosauria; order Squamata; family Gekkonidae; genus Heteronotia; species Heteronotia binoei. The sequence goes on from NC_083229.1 coordinate 94,590,587, forward strand.
TTCCCAGCCTGAGACCTTGCCGCCCCATCCTCCCACAGACATCCAGGCTGGGAAGGTGCCACTATCTTGTTCACATGTTAGCATTTCAAAGCAGACTACACAACAAAGGCCTCTCTATGGAGGGGGTAGGGAAGTTAGCTAGCAGCATTCGGTGTTCAGTGTAAGACTCCCAGACTCCTTCACTTCAGAACCAAACTTAATATTTTAGTTGGGAAATTCATAGCAGACTTGACATACTGCCCCCCTAGGCCCCCCCTGCCGGGCGGGCCCGCAAGGATGGCGGTTCACATTTATGGCTCAGTAACTTGGGCCCCGAAAGGCTTCGGCACTCCCCCTTCGGGAGGAGGGTTGGCGAATCTTGTGAGTGCCATTTGGACGGCTCCGGGCATCGGCGCAGCAGGCTGCAATGAAAAACAGGGTGGACTTTACCAAGAGCAGGGGGGAGGTCGAGTTCTACCGTCACTGGGTTAATTACCCGCTTGATCTTAAATGGCCCCAGGAACTTAAAAGCCAGTTTTCTAGACGGTTGTGCCAGGGGCAGGTTTTTTGTTGACAGAAACACGGAATCCCCCACCTTCAAGTCCCACACTGGCACATGGCTTTTATCGTACTGCTTTTTATATGCCTCTTTGGCCAGCTTCAGGTTTTCTTGTATAGCTGGCCAACACTGGCTGGGACCTTGCCACCACTGTTCGAAACTTGAGCCCGTCAATCCCTCCCCTCCTGGTAACATGGGGATCGGCTTCCCCTCATACCCAAAGACGGTTGCAAAGGGAGACGCTTTAGTGGAGCTATGGGCGCTGTTGTTGTAAGCGTATTCTGCAAAGGGGAGGAGGTCCACCCAGTCGGATTGGCGTAGGCTGACGAAGCACCATAGGTATTGCTCTAGCACCCCATTCACTCTCTCTGTCTGTCTGTCCGTCTGGGGGTGATAGGCGGAGCTCAACCCTTGTTCCATCCCTAACAGTTTACAAAACTCCCGCCAGAAGGTGGCAACGAACTGAGGCCCCCTGTCGCTTATGACCTTGTCTGGGATGGAGTGGTGTTTGGCCACGTGGTCGAAAAATAAGGCCGCTAACTTCTTGGCCGTGGGCAACTGACTGCAGGGGATGAAGTGGGCTTGTTTTGAAAACGTGTCCACTACCACGAATATGACTGTTTCCCCCCGGGAGGATGGCAGCTCGACTATGAAGTCCATAGACACTATGGCCCATGGCCGTTTCGCTGTTTCTAACGGTTGTAGGAGCCCCGGGGTTCCCCCCCCCTCTTTTTTGTCATTACACACACAGGGCAACCGGCCACAAACTCTGAGACATCTTTCTTTAGGGACGGCCACCAAAACTGCCGGTGCACTAAGTGCAGGGTTTTGACGTAGCCGAAGTGCCCCGCTAGTTTGGAACAGTGACACAGTTGAAGAATTTCTTTTCTTAACGATTCCGGGATGTATAGTTTCTCCCCCTTGTACCAAAGGCCGTCTTTTCTCTTTTGCACCCCCTCTGGCCGCCCACCTCCCTCCCGTTCGGCCTCTAGGGCGATGCGTTCCTTACTTAGCCCGCTCAATTCTTTTTTCCTCTGCGAGCGGGTGGTGACCATCGCTGCTACTTGTGTGGGGGGGATCAGGGAGTCTACTACCTCCTCCCTCTGGCTTTCATGCTGTGGAAGCCTGGACAGGGCGTCTGCTAAAAAATTTCGGGTCCCCGGGATGTGCTTCAGGGTGAAGTCAAACTTGGAGAAGAACCCCGCCCACCTGATCTGTTTTTCACTCAATTTCCTTTTCCCCATTAGCGCCTCCAAATTCTTATGGTCCGTCCAGATCTCAAAGGGCACCCTGGCTCCCTCCAACCATGACCTCCAAGTCTTTAGCGCAAACATGACAGCGAAAGCCTCTTTGTCCCACACCGACCAGTTCCTCTGTTCCTCCGAGAACTTTCGCGAGATGTAGGCGCAGGGTCTTAGTTTCCCCTCCCCATCTTTCTGCATGAGAATGGCTCCTACGGCGACATCGGAGGCGTCGCATTGGACCACGAACCCCTTCCGCTCGTCTGGGTGGCTTAGCACCGGCTCGCTTGTGAATAGTTGTTTGAGCCGGTCAAAAGCCGCCTGACAGGTTGGTGTCCAATTCAGCCGGGCCCCAGGTCGCTTTGCTTCCTCCCCTTTTCCCTTCGTCTTTAGGAGATCGGTCAGGGGTAGGGCGATTTGGGCGAACCCCTCAATGAATCCCCTATAGAAATTCGCGAATCCGAGGAAACTTTGGAGCTGTCTACGTGTCCTCGGGGGGGCCCACTCTAGGACTGCCTGCACTTTGGCTGGGTCCATGGCCAGTCCGTCCCCAGATACCCGGAAACCCAGATAGTCTAGTTCCGTGCGGTGGAACTCACATTTGGACAGTTTGGCATAAAGCTGGTGCTCCAGCAGGGTGGTCAACACTTCCCTCACTAGCTTTACATGGGACTGCTCATCTTGAGAATAAATAATGATGTCATCAAGGTACACCACCACCCCCTTGTACAGAAACTTCCACAATACATCATTTATGAAATTCATAAACACACCCGGTGCCCCCTGCAGTCCAAACGGCATGACCAAGTATTCAAATTGTCCCATCGGTGTGTTAAACGCCGTCTTCCATTCATCCCCCTCTTTGATGTGCACTCGGAAGTACGCATCCCGCAGGTCCAGCTTTGTGAAAATTCCCCCCCCCCGCCACCGTGCCTAACAAGTCTTTGATGAGGGGGATGGGGTAGGCATTGGACATGGAAATCGCGTTAATCCCGCAAAAGTCAGTGCAAAGCCTAAGACTATTGTCCTTCTTCTTCCTAAACAACACTGGGGCTGCGTGGGGGGCCGTCGCGGGTCTGATGAACCCCCTTTTCAAGTTTAAGTCTAGAAACTTGCGCAGCTCCTTCTTCTCAGCCCACCCCATTTGGTAGAGTTTGGCTTTGGGAAGGTTTTCCCCAGGAATCAGTTCTATCGCACAGTCTGTGCTCCGGTGGGGGGGCAGCTGGTTGGCCTCCCGCTCACTAAATACTTCCATCAAGTCGCGGTAAGCGTCCGGGACGTGGTGCACCTCTTCCACCAGGACGCACGCTCTCTCTCGAGCGGCCGGCGCTCGTGGCCCCCACGCCGCTTGCCAAAGATGTTGGCTGCAGCCTGGGTTGAGGAATCTGATGGTCTGGGCTCTCCAGCGAATGAGGGGCTCGTGCTTCTCCAACCACCCCACTCCCAGGACCACGGGGTAGCCACAGGCGGGCGCAATCACAAACGTCTCTGTGTCCCAGTGGTCCTCAATCCCCAGTGGGCACGGCTCAGTTTCTTGCGTGCAGGGTTCCCCCCCCATCACTGACTCGTCCATCTGTTCAAAATGCATGGGGTGGGGCAGCCGCAAGCGTTCCAACCCCAGGGCCTCCACCACCTTGGGGGAGATTAGCTCCCTATTACAGCCCGAGTCTATGAGGGCTCGGATCTGCAGGAACCTTTTTAGTTTTGGGTTCAACAGCTTGACCATTATAAAATACAATCTTCCCGTGGGTCTCACCGTTAGTGGTGCCTCCTCCCAGTCGACCTGCTGGTTGGCACCGTTCAAAGCAGGTCGGCGTCGTTTCCCGCCGGCTGCTCTTCCCAGGCCAGCTCGGCCAGCTCCGCGGACAGACGCACCTCTTCCTCTTGCAGGTCCTCTTGCACCAGGAGCACGCTGCCCTTCGCCGCATCCTTAGGGCGGCCTGCGGTTTTCTTGGGGCCGGGGGTGCCCGGACGGGTCGCGCCCTGCGCCGGGGCGGCCCCGGTGGCGGGCTGGGGGCAACTGGACGCCAGATAGTTGGGGTCTCCGCATCAGAAACAACGGCGGGGCCCCGCCGGGGCAGCCGCTGCCGGCTTCTTGGCTTTGGGTGGCTCGGTTTTCCCTGGGGTGGCTTTTGGCGCCCCTTTCCCAGCGGCTAGTGCTTGGCGCAGCATCGCTACTCGTTTCAGGTTGGTCTCCACCTCCCCCGCCAGCTGGATCCACCCCACCAGGGTATCGGGGCTGGCTTGCGTGAGTGCCCGATCCAGAATGTTTGGGTTCAGCCCGTTGGTGAAGTGCTCGATCTTCATCACCTCGTTCCAATTTCGAGCCCTGGCGGCGTTGGCCTGAAAGTCGGCCACGTACTCTCGGATGGATCGGACCCCTTGCTTCATGTTCCGCAGCGCCGCCAGCGCCCGGGCCTCTTGCAGGGGGTCCTCATACTGAGTTAGCAGAGCTTGCACGAAGGTGTTTACGAAGTGGAGGACCGGGCTGTTGGTCTCGCACAGGCTCACATACCACTTCTTCGCTGCGCCCCGCAGTTTCGACCCCAGGTAGTCCACTCGGCTCATCTCGTCGGGGAACAGGTCCCCCCAGTAGTACATATAGCTGTTCGCCTGGATCGCGAAGTAGTTCACTTCCTCCGGATCTCCGTCGAACGTGGCATCCAGTTCTCGACTTCCCCCCCGGTCTCTTTGCCTGACCGGAGCAGGGGGGGCGCCGCTGGGGCTTGCGGGGCCGCTCCAGGCGCCGGGGCGGCGGGGCCCGGTTGATTCGGGGGTCCCCGGGGTCCCGTCGGGGCGGGTTGCTGCTGGCGGGCCCCGGTCACTCCCAGCGCCCTGCCCAGCTGTGCGGTCAGCGTTTGCATCTGGTCCTTGAGGTCTTTCACCGCCCTGTCAATTTCCCGGCGGACCATCGCCCGAAACGCCTGGTAGTCCTCATCGGTCTGGTCCTTGGGCCTCGTCCCCCCGTCATCTGATCCGCACTCGGCTCCCTCGCCTTCACTCCCGGGGTTCTGAGTCCCCGCGGCTACGGCCCCGTCGCTCGTTTCGCCTGGGTTGGCTGCGGCTGCCTTGGCCAACTGGACCCGCTTGGTGTGGCGGGTCATGATCGCCTCCCGTCGGACCGGAGCTTGATCCATCAGCGTGGTGGAGGTCCTTGGCTGGTATTGCCGCGGGGTCACCACCAGCTGAAACTGTGGAGGGGAGGCTGCGGTCCTTCTGGCAGTATGGATGTGCCAGGGTGTCTTAGCCCCCTCCACCCTGGTTGGGAGTTCTCCGTTCTCCGGAGACTGTTCGGACATCGCCTTTTCAGTTGCCGGAAAGGTTGAACTCCGAGATAGGGAGTCCTTCAAAATGTCAAGTCGGCTGAATTCAATAACGAGTCTCTTGTTAAAACAGAGTTGCAAGTTTATTGTAATCAGAACTGAAGACCATGGCAGAGATTGAAGGACTGAGATACATAGGCATTAAACCAGCATTTAAGGTATAGATCAAAGGATTCCTACGGGGAGGGCAATCTATGCAACACATTTTCGCACTTGGGTGCTACTCCCTTCATTCCCAGCCTGAGACCTTGCCGCCCCATCCTCCCACAGACATCCAGGCTGGGAAGGTGCCACTATCTTGTTCACATGTTAGCATTTCAAAGCAGACTACACAACAAAGGCCTCTCTATGGAGGGGGTAGGGAAGTTAGCTAGCAGCATTCGGTGTTCAGTGTAAGATTCCCAGACTCCTTCACTTCAGAACCAAACTTAATATTTTAGTTGGGAAATTCATAGCAGACTTGACAATCAGGTGTAGTGATTTGATTAGCTGTATGCTGTAGTGATGTGGCATGATCACCCTGACAATATGATCCCCAGCTGCCATTATTCAGGAAGAAGTCAGTTTTGAAGAAGCTACTTATTGGACAGCAATCAGCACTTAAAGCAGGAGAAAAACAAAATCCCCCCTGCTCCCCAATATCTGAGTTTTCTTGTAAAGATTAGTATTGCACTTAAAAAGGTACATGTATCACAGCTCTACACACAATTTTATTGTTATATACTATAATTCTGTAAGTGGAGATATCAAGCATCTGAATGCATGCCTATATACAAAACTACTTGTGCTTACAAAACTGTCATCAGAAAGAATGTTTTCGCCTGTCTTTAATATGTTAGTTACAACAATACAAGCCATTTTCTTGGATTGAGAGGACATTCAAACATTCACATCACCTGCATTCTGAAATAGTGTAGTCCATCAACAGATGGATTATACGTGTGTCCTGGTCACATGTCATGCCTCAGTGCAGCAAGGAAAAGTAAGCAGGAAAATTATCGAGTAAAGAAAATACATTTCCTTTGGGTCATCTCCCAAGAGCAAGCACTGGAATCCAAGTGTTTGGATTATAAATAGCTGGCTTTCCTCTTCTGTGTTGAGCAGTCAGAATCAGTTTTTGTTGAAGCATTGCAAACATCTGCATTATGCCTTCTGGAAGTGCTCTCAAGATTTCTGAGCCCTAAGTCATAATTACCTAAAAAAGACTTGACCATATGTGTATATTTTACAATCCATTAGAATGATGTATTCATATGAACTGTTGTGTTAAGTAGCATGTCATATTTGTATGTTTGTTGTTCCATCTGTGAATTTATTCTTGCAGCACTGTCCCCTCTTCTTCTAGTGGACTATCAGTGAGTTCTTTCTGCCAAAAGTTGGATGTGCTAGCACTCAGAGATGCATAACAGTATTCCTCTTGTTCTAAAGAGCTTAATTTGATCCAAGGAATATATAAAAGTGTGAAATATTTTAAAGCAAATATATGAGATGGACCTCAGAAAGCATAGAAACAAGAAAAGGTGAAGAGAAAAATCATAAAATTGTAATATTTAAAAGTTCAGTTCATAGTCTATTATGATTTGAGGTTATTAGAATCTGGAGGAGTGCCAGATCAGGTTCCACTTAGGGATCAGGGTAGCTGGCTGGGAAAACAACTTCTGGTTCTTGCTTCCTTCATTATGAATAAAGTTATATCTTATTTTCTTAAGGAAACCTTCTGCATTTATATTTATTTATATGTTTATTTAGTTCCATTTATATCCCACCCTTCCCCTCCAAAGCGGGCTCAGATGGTGCATCTTCTTGAGGGATCATAGCAATTTTTTTTTTTTAAAAAAACAATCTTTTAAATGTTTCTCTACTTTCTGGGTTAGTCACAGGTTTTAGTTCCTTTTCTATACCATTTGAAATTGTACTGCATCCATTGTTGAGGAATGAAAGCTATAATATAGTTAAGCTATATATATCAGAGACAAAGAGAATAAAGACTTTGGGGGGTATTTTTTATTTGTGGGTGCGTGTGCATGTGTGAGTATAAATGTGTGCACCCCTGGAAGTCATGGTGACTTCTGATGACTGACCCTACTGGAGGCTATTCAGGGAGGTGACTGAATAAAGCCAGCGCCCCTGCCTCTGACTCCTCGTATTCCAAGAAGGTCTATCCAAGTACTTGCCAGAGTCAACCCTGCTTAGCTTCCAAGATCAGGCTTGCCTGGGACCTTTCCCTAGACACTGTCTTTCTTGTCTCACCAAAATGACCACTGATTTTATTAAAATATCACAAAGAGTCAGGACTATTAATTAATAACAACATGCTATAAAATGTTAACTCTGGGGATGACAGGCAAGGAGTAATACATCTATCTAGCAAAAGAAACAGTTCAGAAATCTGCATGGACTATAATATAATTCTGAAAATGTATTTAGTGCACAAACAACATTGAGCAGAACATGTTACTCAAATGAAATTATGTTTGGAAAACAGGAAAAGACTTGGAGAGATAAATCCACTTCAAATAAACATACGCTGTAAAGTAAATTCTAATATGTCACTGGCCAATGATGAATTTCTCACTTGTTTTTATACAAAAGCGTTCACAAAACAGCTGTCTGTTGATCACAGTTCTAAATGTCCTCCTGCTCTATCAAATCGTTTGTTTACTTTAGGTGTATGAAAATATTTACTAACTTTATCAGCATTTAATTTCTGACCTACCTTCTTAAATCAGCACAAACTGTCATACCTCATGGTGTTTTCTTTTATTACCCACCAATCAATGATGTATTTTTGCTGTTCTCTTGAAGGGGGGAAGCTTTTACCTGCACAATTAAAAACATTTTTAAAAACTGAGTACAAGTTCAGTTTTACGCGTTCTTTCAGATTGTTAGTATAATTCAGAAGGCCACATGGTGACTTACTTCTGCATGCATCACTAGAACTTGTGACTTCAGGCTCATAGAAATTTTATTGTGAGATGGCATGAATGCACTGGGGAGGGGAGAAATGGGTGTATAAGGGAAACAGCGATATCAAGTAGATAGCTATATGTGGTTACATTATAATGAGGAGAAAGCATTCTGCACATGTGCAGACCATGTGCAGTCTCAGCATTCAGAGGATTATTCCTGCTACAGATTTATTTTAATCCTTCCAATGGCCTCTTTTTGGTGGGGGTGGGGGTGGTAGAAAGAGGTACAGAGTCTGCTTGCATATTATGCCTTCTTAGCTTTTTCAGTTCTTGGCCTTATGTACTATTGTCATGGATATAGCAAGTAATATACAAAGGCTGGTTTTGGCTGAAAGGACAGAAGTCACTTCTGTAGACCCGGGCAACAGTTAGCTTCGGTCTCTGTGTTACATAGAAAACCAAGTATCCCAGAGTGGTATGAAGGTTGAATAAAGAATAGGATTTTAGAAGAATGTAATTTTGAATAGTATGTAAACAATGGCGTATAAATCAATAGATAAGTGCATAGCTATATCTCTGACCCAAGAACAAGGAGCATGAATGTGGTGAGAAAACCTAGCTGGCAACGAAGGGATGATGAAATATGAAAGGTGAGCACACTGGGGAAAGCTATTAAAAGATTAGTATAATTTCAGCAGATAACATGCACATGGATGTTGTTCCAAAACTATGAAATAAGATTGTAAACTCTATCATGTGGGACATGAAGGTTATATAGCACCTATATATATGAGTGTTCTGAACTTATCCAGAAGTGGTTCTTCACAAATTAAGCTTTTTTCCTTATAAACCAGCTTGTTTTGGGGGCTTCATCTTAGTAGCTTTCTCAGTTTAATCAACTATACATGTGGAATGTGGCTGAAGTTTGGTATTCCTTTATTAGTTGTTACAATATAATAAAACAATGAAGTTGAAGCAAAGATTCTGTTTTATTTGTGTACCAAATCCCAGTATGAATTTAAAATGTCTTGGGTCTACTTCTTGCCAAAAAAGATAAAAGTCTGATGTGGGATCATTGACTAGGATCTGAGGACCTCATAAGAGCATATCTACATCCAGACCAATTTTGACAAGAGTAATCCAGAACAAGTATACTTCTTTTTCTGTTTAAATTTGCTGGCATATTATGTTTCTTTGGTCTTTTAGTCCTAATTCCAGATGAGGGGTGGGATGTGGAATGAGGAAAGGAGGTTGACAGTGGTTATAGACCACAGTCCATAGACTGAAAAAAAAATGTCCACTGATTTTGTTTGTTTGCTATCTAGCTTTTACCATACCAAACTTTTAATGGTATAACAGTTGCAAATAAAAATACACAGAATATAAAAAATTAAACATTGGAGATAAAATCAAAATGAAACTGAGCTTACAGATGCATTCATACATGGTCAGATTTAAATTTAAGGATGTCAGCCAAAAATTTTGCCACAGCCTCGCTAACCTCCCCCTTAGAATTGTTCAGTAAATAATAACAGGGTGGCTGAATAGACAAATCTGGGGAGAAAGAAAGCTTGCAAAATAAATCTTTACAGAGATTATGATAAAAGGAACAATCAAGCAATATATGCTGAATTGAGTCGGGAATATTCACTCCACAGGAACAGAGTCTGTCGCCTAGAGGGACTTGATGATATCTCCCTTGTAAAACTTTGGAGGGAAACGCATTTAGTTTAGCCAACATAAATGCCCTGTGATGACTTGGAATGGTTAAGTCTGATAGATAATGGGGCACTTTGCCGCAGAAAGCATAAAGACCTAAGGAAGCTGGGGAGCAAATACAAGGGTCTGTTGGATGTAGTTTCGTTTCCTCCAACTCCAACAGTCTCAGTTTAATACATCTGAAGATATGACTCATCAGAAGTAAAAAAATCATCAACCTCTAACTCCAACTGGTTAAGTTTGGACATAAGAACTGCTGACCAGGATGAAATATATGGGTCTCTTTTCATACAATCAAAGTAGTTTACAGCTTTTACAATTAAAAAAAGAAAGAAACAACCCTTTATGGAGATTTTGATTAGTATTTCCTATATATTCAGCTACTTTATAGTACAAGATGATTTTCAAATGGACACACAGTAAAATATGTATAAATGAAACCAAAATATTGATTTCACATACAAATCTTTGGAAAGGTGATAACAGCATTATTGAGTGAAGCATCCACTCAGTATTATTATTATTGGAATTCAAACGTGCTTTTAATGTTTTGTCCTGTGGTTTTGTGTATATTTTTTATTTTATGACATTGGTTTAAAGTGTCTGGAAGACTCTGATGGGCAGAAAGACAAATTACAGGTGTATAAATTACATATAAAAACATATCTATGTTTAGTGTAGTGGAACTTCCTCCTCCAGGACAACCAGCGTGGTATAGTGGTTAAGAGCGGTGGATTTTGCTCTGGAGAACCAGGTTTGATACCCCTCTCCTGCACATGAAACCCGCTGGGTGACCTTGTACCAGTCACAGTTCCCTCCGAACTCTCTCTGCCCTATCTACTTCAAGTTGCCTGCTGGGGGGAGATGAAGGAAAGGCAATTATAAGCTTCTGTGGGACTCCTTAGGGTACAAACTTTCCAGAATATAGTATTCCAGAGGGCCTTTGAGTGACGTTTGATAAAGCTGCTATTTGACCTGAGGTTTTGGTATCCGTTTTTGTGGCAGTTAGGTTTTACCCTACTGTGTTCTTTTATTTTTAGCTGTTCTGAGAACTTCTAAGAATTCAGAAAGGCAATATATTACATTAATTAACAAATAACTTAAATGAAAGAATGTGTATGAGAATGGGCAGAATGCTACTTCTTCAGTATCTTTGAGTACACAGTTAACATTTCTGAAAGCATATCTGACAGGCAAGATTTCCCCAGACTTTCTCCCTGTAGCTGGTTTCTAGCCTCACTTGCTGGAGGGGGAGAAGTCCATTCCAACAAAAGGGAGAAACAGGATTAGGGGAGGATTGTGCAGCACCCGTTCGGTTTTTTGTCTTTTTTGTTTAAATTCTCCATAACACTTCTTTGTTGTTCTCCTGCCAGCACACGGCTCCACCACACACAAGTGGGAGAGGACAGCTTGCTTTTTGCCCCCGCCCTCCTAAAAGGCACCAGAGTAAGCGATGCAGAAATTCCTCCCTGCTTCCTCAAGTCAGGTAGACAGCCAGCATAGAGACGCGCCGAAGCCGGCAGGGTGCCAGTGTGCCTCAAGGGTATCTCGAAAAGACGCTCGCTGGGCAAGGGAACCTGCGGCAGGGGGCAGCAGGGGCCGGCATCTTCTCAGCGCCGCGCGGAGGTGCGAGGAGAAGGGGGGAGGAAGCGAGCGGCGAGCCCGCCCTCTCCGTCTCTCTCTCAGCTGCTTCGCCCCCTCGCGCCGTGGGGAAGCTGCTGAGGCGCGAGCAGCTCGAGAGCAGCCGCGGAGGCAACCGCTGCCACAGGGGGGAGAAGCCAAGTCTGGCGGAAGAGCCGGGAAGCAGCTCCTTTCTTGCTCGCTCTCCGCGTGCGTGCTCCAGGCAACGGCGGCGGCGGCGCGTGCAGCGGTCTCTTCCCCTCTCCAGCGCTTCCCCCGCCGCTCAGCCACAGAGCCGCTAGCTTGGCTCAGGTCGCTGCCGCCGGTTGCCGGGCTTGAGCGTGGCGCCCTGCGGGAGGAGTGGGCGGACTGCATTGGGAGGTGGGTGCCCGGCACGCGCCAAAGGACTCGCTCAGCCGCCGCTTGGATGCCAGAGGCTTCTCGGGAGCCGGCGGCCACAGGCGCTCCGGAGGAGGCAGGAGGAGAAGAAGGGGACGAGGCTGGGCGCTGAGCGGGGGCGTCGCAGCCGGCCGGCCCTGGCCATGGCCTCCAACTTTAACGACATCGTCAAGCAAGGCTATGTGAAAATCCGCAGCAGGAAGCTGGGGGTGAGCGCGCCGGGCTTTGTTTGCCCCTCGCCGCTGTCTGGCAGGGGCAGGGCGGGGCGGGGCGGGGGGCGAGCTGGGCGGCGTCGCGCTTGGCGGGCGTCGCTGGGGGTCAGTCTGAAGGGGGTCGTTCCTGGCTCGGCTGAGGCCACGGCCGCTTCGGACTTTGTTTGCCCAGCCATGTGTCTCTTTCCGTCTCCCTGGCGGCCGCGGAACCAGCCCGCTGGCATCGCTTCCTCGGCACTCAGCTGCAGCACTGTGTTTTCATTGGGGACTCGGTCCCCAAGAAATGCGCGCAGAATTGCAGCCTATTGTGGGGGTGGGGGGTGGGGGGGTCGGACGGTCACGCTTTTAAGGTAGTCTGTGTAGGTTAATTCGGAATGTCACCCCCCCCCCCCATCCTCCCGTTAGGTTTGAGCTCACGACCAACAGGGTGAGTAAGAATCTATTTCCTCGCATCAGGTGCCCTGAAAAGGTGGGCAGAAATGCAGCCCTTTTGAACTCTTTTTAAACCACCCTGAAGCAGGCACAGGTTGTTGTGGACTGGCTTTCTTTTCTTAAACTGAGGAGAGGGGAGCATTTCCTTTTGAGCACCTGCTCCAAGTCTTCCAGTTTCCTTCCTCATGCTTCAGTTGGAAGCTATAATAGGAATAATTCCAGAGGACTTGGTCTGCTGCAGCGAAAATAAGTGGCAGCCTTGTGACACTCTTAAAGATTAACTTTAAAAAAAAAAAAAGTAGCACAAGCGTTTGTGGACTGCAGCCCATGAAGGCATCTGTAAAAACTTGCTGGTCTTTCAGGTGCCACACAGTTCCTGTTTGTAGTAAGAATTGGACTGAGTCAAAGCTCACAATATATATCCTTTTTCATTTAGAGACAACACTGCTGACCACAAGGGAAATGCTCTAGAGCAAAGAGAAAATAGTAAGAAGATGGGAGAGTGATGCAGATAGAGGTCTGAAAAATAGTGGACAAAAGTCCCTGCAGTGTATGAGCTTAGGCACTGCTCAAGGCTTGTGGTAGAACATGTTGGCATGGCTCAGCAGCATGAGCAGAAAGGAGTGCCAGACTAGGGGAAAGTGTAACAGTTCATGGATCAGATGCGTAGAAGAGCTTGATGGTATTGTCTCACCTTTGGTCAGACGCATTTGAAAGAAGTTTATAGAAACAGCTTGGTTTTCAAATAGGGGGTCAGTGCCAAGTCGGGGGGGGGGGAGAATGTGAACAAAAGGGAACAGAAAAGAAGAGCTTGGACTTAAAAAAGGGATGTATACAACTTTCAACACCTTAAAAATGTTACTGCATTCAAGAGACGATGGGCATTACTGTTGCTAAAGCCTGTTGGAGGTAATCAGTATACCTGCTTTTGCTCTTTTATTAATTTTTAGAAAGGGAAAAGGACACAAAAGATGCTAGCCAGTTTGAGAGCAAGTGTGGAAAGCATGTAATGAGTCTTTGTATTAAGGGTTAGTTGAATGTATGCCCACTGAGATTGGAAATTAATCCCTGGTTGGTAAATCCAGCCCTGAGACACACAATGAGTGCATTAATGAATGCTGGAAGGAGAAAGCAGATAAAATCAAGAAAGTGCTGTGATACCTGAGCAGGGGCTTGTTTAGTGAAGTGTAAAAATCTGCTTCTGGTTTTACTTCAGAATATGAGTCATTAACATTTAAACCTGCTGACCCTTTTTGTTTCCTGGTTAGAATTTATTTTCTCTATCTGTGTTTGTTCTCCAGGATGGAGAATCTAATATGATGCCACCAATTTTTTCCTAATTGGTGGCATCATATTAGATTCTTCATTTTATTTTTAGTTCTTTCTGACTGTGAGAAGCAGATAAAATACTTTTATAACTAAGTCACTGAAGTTAAAATGCCACCTCCTACTCACCAGGGTTATGGATTTTGATTGCGATTGGTGGTGCTCATGACCGGCGAAACTGATTAATTTTGTGAGGTTGCTCTTTCAGTAAGAAGAAAATGCACGTTAGCTCTAATTCATAGTGAAAAAACATCAGTTTGCTGTTTTTAACACAGAATGTTATTAGTGTTGACCTGTTACCATCTGTGTGAATTGTGCTAATAGTCATGGCTTTATATTAGCTGAGTTTTGCACTGGGATGAAAAAGTTCTGGAGAATCACTGTGTAGAGAATCTTGGGTATTTTACAGGTGTCTTTTAAAAGTTAAAAATAACTTGGATTAATTTGGCAATTCCCAGACATCAGTTTACCATGGCACCTAGAAATGGCTTTGTGGTGCCTAGTGTTTTCAGCAATGATTTTACTGTAGTGTCTTTCAGATTATCTCAGTGTAAGTACAAAGCTTTTTATTATTTGCATCAAAATGTTTTTTTGTATGACGTTAAAATAAATATGCTTAAATTAATTACTGCTCGTGTATATGTAAACTTAAATTTACACCTTTCTGTGTTGGTGGATGAATTTATTTTTTAACCAGTTGCTTTCTATATTAGCTCCAAAGATTCAATTAGAATGGAACTTTTGAAGCTTATAATGGATTTATGAGGAATTTGGAAGAAGTTGGGATAGATCGGAGGTTAGCTTTTTCTTGTGGTGATGGTCAACAGATTTACCCCTATTTTTATTTATATACAACAGGTTTGTCAGAGCTTTAATAAAATTACAAAAAAGATAAGCTGTAAAAACAGTAAAATTGAAAATGTGTAATGTTTCAATTTTCAAATAGAAATGGCATCAGTAATCCCCAAAAAAGCTTTGTACAGTTATCTGAGCTTAGTTATGATTAAAATAATTTATAGGAATAATTCACAGAACCATTTGCACTGATTTCAGAAATGATATGAATATGAGTTGCCAGTGAACCTTTCCCTTGTCATGACTTTGCCCACCCCAGTATATGTATTTTTATCTGTCTTAATTTCCTTTACTAAAGGTACAGCCTATCCTGTTCCAGTAAAGCAGCTGCTTTCATTTATACTCGTATGTCAGAATGAAATCTGGCCTTTAGTTGGTCCACTGAAAAACATGTGGATAAAGTTCCATGATGAATGTATCTTACAAAATAAGGCATGGTAGACAATGACTGTTCATTCTGAGGCTTGGATCCAGACTAGCATTTCCATGCGTGCTAGAATATCCACCTGCAAAATTTGATTTACCTTAGGGTTTGGAGGTCATTTGAGAGGTAAGAAAGGCATGCTCTGTTAGCAGATACCTGTGTGCCCATGTAAGTGCTACTGTGGATCTTTTGGATAAGAAGTCAAGTGAAGACAGATAAAAATGTAAAGATAGCTTAGTTTGCCAGGCTTCACCATTTGCTTTAAAAATTGTGACACCGAGTAAACAAAAAAGAGGAAACTAGAATTTTCGCTAACATTTTTAGTTTTATGACTAGAATGTCCATGACTTCAACCTCAGGATGAATCACCTTTACACCCGTAGCAGTGTGTGCAGTAACAGGATGCATATCGAGAATAGCACTTACCAGCAGCATAGACTGTATGAGTAAATTGCTCATTGGAAATGTAATCAATATTTGATATCATACAGTTCACATAGGTGGCTGAATTCAGACTATAACTCCAGTTTCAATAATAACTTCTCTAAAACAATTTCCTATGAGTACAGAACCTCACTGGAGTGAAGCTATGGAACAGGGGTGGCCAAACTTGCTTAACGTAAGAGCCAGATTAGAATAAACATCAGATGTTTGAGAACTGCAAGACATGATCATCAGATGTTTGAAAGCCGTGAGACAGGAGGGAAGAAAGGCAAATAGATGGGGAGGAGGGAGAAGTGGAAAGAAAGCAACCCGTACTTTAAATGCATTCTCCAAGCTGTCACCTGGCTTGTCTTGGAGAAGTGATTTAAGGAGACAAATGCCTTTTCCAAGCTGGCCAATGGGGCAGTGTGGACAGTATGTGTGAAAGAGCCACATGTGGCTCCCAAACCACAGTTTGGCCACCCCGATATAAAAGTTGATGCTTTCATAAATGCTCTTTTGTGATTTTTCTGACATACCAATTGTGGTCCATTGGAGCCTGGACCCATTTATTTTTATTTATTTATTTATTTATTTATTTTTGTGTTATTTATTGTCTGCTTTTCTCACTAAGACTCAGTGCAGATTTATATAGTGGAAGTCAAAATACAATCAAACAGATGGGGCAGCCAGTAAACAGCACAATAATGTTTTGGACTGCAGGAATTTTTTAAAAAACAAGCCTGAACCAAACAAATAAAAAAGTTGTTCAACCTGAAACAAAGCATAATCATTGAAACCTGATGTGTTAGACAATGGAGAAGTTACATAGTAGGAGAAGTTACATACAGGACACAGTTGTATGGTCTGCTTTGCTGTCCTTATCTCTTTTCAAAAGCATCTTTTTGAACCATTTCATCACTGTATAGCCCAATTATCTGTTTAAAAATTCCCTTCTGAATAATTCAGTTCTGCATGGTTTGAGTGCAGGACAACTGTGATGGACTGCAGTTTTTAAAAGCTTAGAGCAGCTGAAGGACTGTGAAGTGTTAATTCTTCACAGAAACAGAGAGCCTTGAGTGATCTGATTGGTTAGCATCAGCTGAGCAGAGAAACTCTTGAGAGCTGCATGTGAGAGATCTAGCAAAAGGAGAATTTCCCTAACCAATCTAAACAGAGTCATAACTCCGAAGAGTCCAGAGATCTCTGCTCTAGTGTGGTACAAAACTGCCTACGGAAACCATAAGTGTCAGTTCAAAACTCAAAACAGGTACTGGTGTTTCAAGAGAAGGGATTCGGGTACTGGAAAGAGTGTACCAGCTTTCTGGAAACTAAACGAGTCAGTGAATAGTCAAAGAAAGTGTACTAGAGTGTTTGGAAAACACTGAAACAAAAGATTCTCAACATAAAGATTTAAGTAACTGTGAATAACTTAAACTCTCATTAGCCTGAAGAACTAAAGTCTATACATTTACTAGTTTTATCTCAGAGTTTATATTGAGTTACCGCAATCCCTGGTTTCACCTGACCTTTCCCCTCTGTGTTGAATAAAACATTTAGTTAATTTTGAATATCAATTATGAATATCAATTATGTTCAATTAAATTTTTACTAGGCTGACTTTATTAATGTGTTTTGATCGCTCGAGATCTGACTGATATCTTGAGGTAAGGTTCATATTGACCTTGCCTTTTTTTTACTTCTTTTCGTTTACAGTTTGGCTTAGCTCTTCGACAATCAGCGTTGTCCTGTAGCCAGGAGCACCAGTTCAGGTGTGTGTGTGCACTTGTGTTACACAAAGAGGGGAGATAACTTCAAAAAAGAAAAGTGGATACAATGGTGGGATAGATTTTCATTGGTTTAGATATGTTCACTATTAAAGTACAAACATGCTGAGTGTGTTAAGAGCACTTTTTTTTGGATTCTATTGAACATCCATCGCAGTGTTATCACTTCACCCTCCCTGCTTTAACTTAATAGAGTTAGGGCTTTGGTATGCATATGTAATATTCATTCATAATGTAAGAACCATACAAGTGAATAGCCATGTTGTTCTGAAACAAGAGATTTAAGTTTCAGTCTAGACTCAGAGAACTAGTTCTTACATTGAAGTCTGAGTCCAGTTAACATCAACAAAGTTGAATTCTGGGAATTCATTTTTGTATGCATGCACACTTCTTTAGATTCATTGAAACAGACTTCCTTAAACCTTGCATATGGGGGGGGGAGGTTAGTTGCCAGAAAGGGCTAGTTAGAGTTAAGATGCATAAGTATAACTAACATTGGATAAAAGCAATTAATAAGACCAGAATTGCAACAAATTAGCATACAAATAAAAAAGTTAACAAATAGATGTGAGAACTAAGTTTGCGTTCAGTGGCACCTTTAACAGGTCTGAGTGATTTAGCAGATAAAAACCTGATATCTGTGTTAAGCCCTAGAGGTTCCATTGTCCTGAGTGTTGTAATAATTTGTAATCCAGCAATCTCCCATTTGTTTCAGAAATTCCTTTGCAATAAAATAGCTACTTTGAAGTTCCTTTAAGTGCCTTGGGAGGTTGGAATGTTAATGTCAGATTTGTGTCCATTTATCCTCTGGCATAAGGTTTGGCCTGTTTGATCTATGTAGAGAAAGGAAGGGCATTGTTAGCATTTAATGGCATAGCAATGTTAGAAGATGAGCAAATGAATTAGCCTGAGATGGTCTAGTCTAGTTAATGGTGTTAGGTATAGAGATTGTGGCAGCAAAGTTGGTGTCTAGGCTTATTGTAAGCTCTGTACCAGTGTCAGTGTTCAAATTATATGTTGTATTATTGTGCATGAGGAGTTGTTTAAGATGGGGGGGGCTGTCTGTGTGCAAGAAAAGGATTGCTCCCTTGTACTTTTGAAAGAGAACTGTCATTATCCATTAGACTAGAGGTTGCTTGAGTTGAGAGCTGTATGTGGCCACTAATCGTGTTCTGTTATTGTTTCTGTTGGGCCTATCTCACAGCAGGTTTTCTCTAGGTACCATTCTGACTTTGCTAATTTGTTCCTTGACTTCATCAGGTTCTCAGCCTGAAAATGATGCATGACTCCTGCTTTGGAGACGGTGCTGGTCGCCTTAGTAGATGACCTCCAACGGCAACTGGATCGGGGCGGCGTTGCGGTACTGATGCTGTTAGATCTGTCGGCTGCATTTGATACAGTCGACCATCGGCTACTGACGCGCCGCCTCGCCGACATTGGGGTCGAGGGGTTGGCCTTGCAATGGCTTTCCTCCTTTCTCCTAGGTCGGGGACAGAGGGTGGCTATCGGGAGCGAGCGGTCCCGGAGGCGCACACTGGATTGTGGGGTGCCCCAGGGAGCAGTTCTCTCCCCGATGCTGTTTAACATCTATATGCGCCCCCTTGCCCAGATTGCCCGGCGGTTTGGGCTGGGTTGTCATCAATATGCAGATGACACCCAGCTCTATCTACTAATGGATGGCTGGCCCGACCCCGCTCCAGGGAATCTCGACCGGGCATTACAGGCTGTAGCGACATGGCTCAGGCTGAGTGGGCTGAAGTTGAACCCAGCGAAGACAGAGGTCCTATGCGTGGGTCGCGGCGCTCTGGGAAGGGAAATAGCTCTCCCGGCCTTCGATGGTGCGCCATTGAAAGCAGCGCGCCAGGTAAAGAGTCTGGGTGTTTTACTGGAGCCTTCATTATCGATGGAGGCCCAGATAGCAGCCACTGCCAAGTCAGCATTCTTCCATCTGAGGCGGGCAAGGCAGTTGGCCCCTTTCCTTGAGCGCCGAGACCTCGCAACAGTGATCCACGCAACGGTCACCTCAAGACTAGACTACTGTAACGCCCTCTACTTGGGGCTACCTCTGTGCCGGACCCGGAAATTGCAGCTAGTGCAGAACGCGGCGGCCAGGCTGTTGTTGGGACTCCCGAAACGGGAGCATATATGGCCGGGACTACGTGAACTGCACTGGCTGCCGATTATATACCGGGTCCAGTACAAAGTGTTGGTCGTTACCTTTAAAGCCTTATATGGCCGAGGACCTGCCTACCTGAGGGACCGTCTTTCCCCATATGAACCCCAGAGAGCACTGAGGTCAACGGGGAAAAACTTAATGACTATCCCTGGGCCGAAGGAAGTTAAATATCAGAGCACCAGAATACGGGCCTTTTCGATCGCGGCCCCTACCCTATGGAACCGACTCCCCGAGGAGGTGCGGGCCCTGCGGAGCCTTGAACAGTTCCGCAGGGCCTGCAAGACCATCCTTTTTAAATCAGCATATTCGGACTGCTAAGAAAAATGGTAATTAAAGATCCGCCAATGCGGTCCAAAGATCTATACCGCAGTATAATTGTATCTACTAGACTGGTTTTTAATTTAATGTTTTAATGTTTTATTGTTCTATAATGTAATTCTAATGTTTTATTTATTATGGTGTGTTTTTATGGATTGCTGTTAGCCGCCCTGAGCCTGCCAAGGTGGGGGAGGGCGGGATATAAATGAAATTAATAAATAATAAATAAATTTGCTCCAAGCTTTTGAATAGAAATGTTAGCACACAAAGCCCCTTGACTTTGAAACTTTTGAAGTTTTGAAGAAGCAAAGTTTAAAAAAAGAACACTTCCCTCCCAGCGATACTACAAATCCAGCAGCCTTGTCCTGCAATCCCATTGGCCACCAGCTGCCAGGAGTTTGAAGTGATACTTCCCATAAGTGCTTATGCACATGCTCAAAGGATAAATAATAAATAAAAGCTCCCACTCTACCGCTGCCACCTGATCAGTTCTCCATGGGATGAGTGTAGGGTTATGCGGGTTAAGGATGGGATGTCTGATCAAATTTCTCTGTTATAAAAAATAACAGAAATCAGACCACGTGAACCCTGCCATGTAACCACAGCCAGACTTGGCATGTAGGTGCTACTGAAGAATAATCAGTCCTAGTTGGTCAGAAAACAGATACGGTGGGTTTGCAGCATGATGGTTCATTCTTTCTGCTGGGCAGATGTCCATACTTGTAAACAGTTTTCTCTTGCTCTTTGTGACTGTAGAGACTTCTCTGAGCAATTGCTTGGGTCTGTGGAGTGTTTGTGCCCTGGAATGTTGTTTACCTTAACAGCTGGTGGAAATATGGATGTGTCTTGGGAAGGGCACTGAACCAGAAGACTTTTATGTACCTTCACAATCTTTATAAAAATTATTATTATGCATTATATTGATTTTAGTTCTTAGCCATTATAGGCAAAGATTCTTCTGGCTTTCAGAGTTCAAAATGTCCTTTTATTCCTGGTATGAAATGGGATGCTGGAAATACAGTATAACTTCTTTGTCCTGTGAATATAATTCTGTGTTTTGAATAAGATAATTGAACATCAGTCTGCAAATATAAATTTGCTATCCAACTCTGATGAGTATGCTTAGCATAGCTGCAAATACGGTTTAGTAACAGCTTTTAACTTTACTCTGCATGAAGAATACATTTGGTAGACATCAGCCGGTACACTTAGGCTGGCACTGCTGTCTCCAGGGACTGTTTGTGTATAGATGTGGATACCTGTTCTCTTTTCAAAGGAAGATAAGGGAGAGACCATGTGAAATTTGAAATTCTACAAGTGGCTGGAAGCTTATCAGTTAATATGTATTATCTTTGCCCTGAATGTGCTTTTTATGCAACAAGGCTAAGACATGAACAGTCATAAACTGACCTTTGGTATGTTTTTCTATTTTGCCAGGGATGTCAGTTTTGAGAGCATGCATTAGGGTTGCTGGATTCACAATTGCAGATTATTCTTGTACATTTCAGGGCTGTTTTCTTCTTTTTTAAAAGATAGCTTTTATCAAGATAAGAAGGATTCCTGGTGCTATTTGGCTGGATTGACACAACTCCCAAAAATTATTTTTGAAATTGAATTGCACTGACAGTGTCTTGGAAAGTAATCACTAAGTCTCAGCAGGCCTTAGAAGGCTAGTACTATTACTGCTGCTTGTGAACTTGATCCCAGGCCAGAATAACACTAGTTTAATTAATCATTATTTTGATGGAAAAATAAAAGCCTTTTCTGGGGAGCAAGAATGTTGTTATACTTCATAAAACAAGTAATAATAAAGCTTCATTGGTGCATTAGAGGAGAGGATTTGGGTATTCAGTATTTCTTTACTGTACTTTAACATTATTATTACCAACCTTAGGGGTAAATTTATTTTATTCCATTTATTTTATTCCATTTGTATCCTGTCCTCCCTGCAAGGAGACTCAGGTTGGGTTCCATCACAAAACCACTCAATAAAATCCATTAAGTAATTAAAATGCATCTAAAATAGTCAGAACATCAGCATTAAAGCTAACCAGTGCCTCAACAGATATCCTCCCAATTGGGCCCAAATGGCTACTCAGACCTGAGGTCACTGGAGGGAAGACTAGGAGGGGAGGTCACCTGAGGTCACTGAAGGGCAGACTGCCTCAACTACTTCCCATAAATTAATCAAAGTCTCCAGGTATTGGCCAGGGACCATCAGGAGATGTTGGTTTGTAGATTGTAGTGTCCTGTGGGACTCATATGGGATGAGGTGGTCCTGAAGGTGTGCTGGCCCCTAGCCTTATAGGAATAAATATAGATAATAAGTACATACACAAATTGTCTGGGGATATTTCCGCACTGAGTGAATCAAGACACTAGTCTACCTTAAAAAGTGTCCAACTAAAAAAAGACCCCCCCGCCCCAAACTCAGAACAGCATAAAGATGTTTCATGTGGAAGGAAAATTGGGAAAATGTAGGGATGACAGTCCTGGGGGATTCCACTGGATTTTAGGGTTTCTCCTTGCAACCAGTCAGCTGGCCAGCCAGATTTGAGCCCTGTGGGGGCTGGATGCAACCCATGAGCCTAACGTTTGATACCCCTGCTCAGTGGTTTGAGTCCAATTTTGCTATAGAGTTTGCCCAAAAAGTAAAGCATCTGTAATATCACATCAGGGACATACCCACTCGCTCCTGGAATGTTATCAGATCCCCCCACTGGCACAACAAGGGGACGTGGCAACTAAAGCAATATCTGGTTTGTCTGAATTTCCAGCTTTCTTTTTTTCTTTTTAAAAAGTCTTTAATTCAATTAGTTTCTTCTGTTGCAGAGATATAAGAGAAAGGCATAACACTGCAATGGTAAGGGACAGAAATATTATCTTTTTTTAAAAAAAAACCAAACCAAAACCCAAAATCTAGGACTGGTCCTGGAATTTTCTCCCCCCTCTCGATGATCCTTGATGAGCTTTTATTTTTCAGATGACAGATTTTTAGATCTTGTGCATGGAAGCAAACATTTAACTTTGGGCATGAAAGCCAATGCTGTGGAGTCCACTTCAACTCCTAGCTCTGAATTTACACAGAGCCTTTTCCTTGGCCAGACTCAATGCCCTTCCATCAACCATTTTATTTGGCAGATTCCCTATTCAAGTAGGTGCTGTCCCTGTAAGATGGATTGTGTTGAGACTGTCACCCATGTTCTTCTCCAATGTCCTCTCTATTTGGCGTCCCACCGGGATCTTTTGTACCCCATATTGGCCCAAATTTTAGAGACCTCTGATGATTTTAAGATGCTTTTTTTGCTTGATAATTCTGATCCGGAAATAACTGAATTAGTAGCAAAGGTTTTTTTTATAGAGCTATGGTTACTCGTCCTGATAAGTAGTACTATATATCAGGTTTTACTTTGTTGCTACTTTGTTTTTATTTTGTAATCCTAATTTTATTCTGTATGGATTATGTACTCTTTTAATATGTAACCTGGCCGACTCTCTATTTTATATTATTATATATGCCAATAAAGGCTGTCTTGTGTGAATGCTGTGGAGTTCTTGGGACCCCAGCAGTCATTGCATGGTAAAATAATCTTGTGAGCTGTTACAGTCAGTTGTGACTGCTAAATATACATTGTTTTTATAAATGAGAGTTAAAGTACCTTTGAGCTTCTATCTCACTGATTATATTAATGAATGATTGAAATTAATCATGCATTAAAGAAAGTGGAAGATAGGCATTTGTAATGTGAATAAGTGTTCTAGCCAATGCAGGTTATATGTCCACATTAACAAAGTAATTGAATTAAAGACTGTTTCCTGAGTTAGAATAATACAGATGTTAACAGTAAGAAGCCTATGACTCTTGGACTCCATAGATACACACCTCCGCCTTACTTTATTAAAGGGAACCAGCTGCCTTTCTTCACCTAATAGCTCTGTTGAAAGGATGTAACAAGTTCTTCTGCACTTATACAGCAATAATTTGACACTGGAGAGATACTATTCCCAACTGTTATGTCAATTGTGATTTTGGTTATTGTGTGGAATATGATATTAGTGTCTCTTAAGAAAACAACAATAGACTATCTCTTCATAACAAGTTTACCCTACTTTTGTAACCTCAATAGCATAGATAGCACCACTAGGGTATTAGCAGTATCACAGCTCTAAAGGAAGAGTATGAGGTTTTTATCATATGGAAAGGCCATCCCCTGAGCTCTGGATCACCTGATAAGAGTTAGCAGGAAAACGGGTGTGTGATTGAAAAGATGCATCAGGAGTTCATTCAGATCTCATAACTGAAAATATAAATCTGATGTCTGAACATGCATCATTCCTTGAGGGGCCTCAGCAGTCCCAGCAGGATGAGGTTGAGTGATCTTTGCATAAAATGGCATGCATAATTCCTTTTCCATTGTAACTCCTACACTGCGGAATGGGCCCCTGGAGTAGGGGAGGGGAGCACCTTTATTAGAAATCTTCAGGAGCCTCTGCAATGACATTGTATTCTCTAGGGCTTTTAATGGGGCATAAACAGCAAGCATATTTTTTTTGGGGGGGGGGTTGACATGGGGTTTTAGTTTTATTTTATTCATGCAATTTTTATCTGACAATTTTATATAACAAGTTGTTATCATAATTCGCATGGCTGGATGAGGCAGGGCTGGTAAGGGTGGGGGAGACCAGATGGGGTGAGGCACCTGCTGCAAAGACCTGGTGTAACAGCTCTGTTTTATAGGCCCTTCAGAATGGTAATAAGTTTCACAAGGCCCTGAGTTCAACTGGGAGTAAGTTCCAGTTTATACTATTACCTTTAAATAGTAATATGTTAACTGTGAATTGTAGGCTCCCTTGAGCTACAAGGAAAACATGCTATAAATATTTTAAGAAGTAATAAAGTATCATGCTAACTGCAAAATATATAATTGTATAGTACATTTGAACAACCTAGTTGCAATACTAAGAACATTTGCTTGGGAACAATTCCTATTGGATAAAATAGGATGTGTTTCCAAGTAAATATAAATAGGATTGAACTGAAAATACATATATGTTTCTCTGTGTTCCTATTTGACATGAAGGGGATGACTAGGCATCTGCTGTTTTATACCTTCTGTAATGTCAAATAATCATGGTTGGAGTGGAATTAATGCTGTTCTAGTCATGCAATCCATTGAATTAAATAATCACTTGGGTTAAATCATACTATAATACTAAACGAATGGTATGGATAACTTTCTGCAAAATAAATGAAAATAAATTAATTTGCTAATTGATATGGGTGGTCACAATTATACAATTTTCGTATTCTTGTTCATATTTAACCATCTTCCAGAGAAATTTTAAAAAAGTTTTTATATAAAATCACATTCAAGAAATTAGTCCCAGAATATGAAAGGCAGTAATGCATCTGCCTTGCTGAAGCTATCCAGATCTGGATCTAGTCAGTAGAAAAGAGCAAGAGTCCATTAGCACTTTAAAGACTAACAAAATTTGTGGCAGTGTATGAGCTTCTTCAGGTACCTGATGAGAAAGATGATGTCTTCATGTACTGTACAAGTTTCTTCACGAGGTTGATGGATTTCCATTTAGTTTGGTTAAATGTGCCTTCCATGGAGATAGATGAAGCGTTGCTGTGTTTGTCTGTAGCGGTAAAATAAAACTTTAAGTTGTTCATTAGCACTTTAAAGACTTACAAAATTTCTGGCAGCAGGGTATGAGCTTTTGTGAGTCGCTTTTGTGTCTATTAGGTTGCAGTTGCTTTTAATTCACCGATTTTACTGATTTTATGTGTATCTTTGTTGTACATCACCTAGAGCTTGGCATTGGCCGCGATGAGGTGATTCATAAATTTAATAAATAATAATAATACCTTGCCACAAATTTTGTTGATGGACCTAATTAGTTTCTGAATGAGATGCCCCCCCTTTGAACTCTGTATTAATTATGCTGCTATAATGGAAGAAAGGGACAATAGTCTGATATTGCAAACAAATGAGAAAGGTCTACTTTCCTAAAGGATTTACAAAATCACATTTTAAAATAGCAGCATTTGTCAATGATACTCATTGAAAAGATCTACATGAACTCAGATTCTTGTGTACATCCAACATGTGTTTGACAACATTTGTTTCAACAGAAGACACTGACCCATGTATGCAAAGAAATGGTTATACATATTAGTTCTTTCTATGAAAGTAGGAAATGTTTTCTTATCAGGAAAGTTCCATTTTACTTTAGTTCCATTTAGTTCCAGTGTCTGAAATATGTTGAAAGGAATCACATAAAGATTTAGGATGCGGGAAATTTTATTTCTGAACACTTCTGCTTGGGTTCACCAATTTTATAATTCAGTATAGTTGGTGAAGTGGTAATTTTAATTTAAGCATTTAATGCTGGAGAGCCAGCTGTGGCATAGTGGTTAAGGATGACGGACTCTAATCTGGAGAACTGGGATTGATTCCCAACTTTTCCACATGCAGCTGCTGGGTAACCTTGAGTCACTCACAGTTCTCTCAGAGCAGTTTTTGTCAGAACTCTTTCAGCCCCACCTACATCACAGGGTGTCTGTTGTGGGAAAGGGATAGTCATGGAAAGGAGATAGTCAGCCACTCTGAGACTCCAAATGAAGGTTGGGGTATAAATCCTCCTCTTCCTCCTCCTCTTTCCTGAAAACTGTGTTAGCTTTCAAGACATGATACAACTGAACTGCTGATGTACATCACACAACCCATGCTAATGCAAACATGCAGCAGTTCATTCTCCAATGTTATACTTGACCCAGCATGCCTTCTTTCAGATCATAATAGATCATTTTTACACAATTAGTTTGTGCATTGTTTAAAGCTTTTGTTTTGTTGAAATCTCTCTGATGTCACAATTTTATATTACACAGCTCTTCTATTTATTGTCTACAAATTCTGTATGTGCAAACAGTTCTTGACTGAAGATAAACCAATGCAATCCCAGTTTCAGTTCATTCCATCATGAAATATTTCAGCAATTAACTTGAAAGCATGAACATCTGAAGAACTGTCCATCTGCGTCTTGTATATTTGCAAAGACCAAATCACCAAGTTTATCCATGATGTCAGTTAGTATAATTTGTATATGTGTACATTGTTGTTTTGTAGTCTTGCTGGGTTTCTTTTGGGGTATATATGTGTAAATGGCTAAATTAATCACCTTCTCAGCTTGTATGGGAAAATGTAAAACTGGTGTTCTCAGTTTTCTGAAAGTATGAAAAACAATCTTGCAAATTGCAATTATTATATGGGGATTTTGAGTTCCTTTGGCAGTGGGATTATTCAGTGGAATATGTTTGGTTTCTAAATGTTCAGTCAGATTAGCAATCCTTTGGCTCTGTCTACAAAATGTGCAATCTGTTGAAAGGGTGCCCTTCTGTACAGCCTTGAGCATTAGCATGCACACAGGCATTTTTGTAACTGAAACAGAAGGATCGTCCAGAGCTGTTTTCTCTTTACTGTTACTGTTCGCATCGCTATGTAGGTGTACAAGTGTTCATGTAATAGTGATCTTTGATATTCATGCGGTATTACTGCTTCATATAAGGTAAAGTTCTCTTTGTTTACTTTTTTGATAAAGATTTTACAAAGCTGCCGCCAAAGTAGAGGTGCCAGCTTCCATGTGAGAATGGGAGATCCCCCAGAATTACAAATCATTTCTAGACTGCAGAAATCTGTTCCTGGAGAAAATAGATGCTTTGGAGGGTGGACCCTATGACATTGTATTCCAGTGAGGTCCATGTCCTCCCTAGGCCCCAACTCAATATCTCCAGGAGTTTCCCAGCCTGGTGACAGCCCCCCCCGCCCCCCCCCCCATACGTTGCTGGTGGCCAGGGGAACCTAGCAACCCTACCCCAAATTATGCATGTAATTTCATGCAATTGTTCAGCAAAATCTTACTTGTGATAAAATTAATGCAAACAATGGAGCTATCATTAATTATTTCTTCTTATACAATCATCACATTAATTGCCATACCAGAATTCAGGTCTCCCTTTTTGGCCTGAAAAATAATTGCCCATATGAAAGCAGGCAAATTACTTTTCCACTTTCCTTATTGCACTGCACATCTAGAAATGTGGGGCATAACTATAATGACATTGACGCGTTTAATTTCATGTACTGTATGTATCATTTTCAGCTTTAATGATTAGTCTCTTTTGTGATATGGAAATGAAAGTACAAATTCCTTAAGTTGATGAGCTAACTGCACTGGAACCTCTGCTTGCTGAAGTTGCATGAGTGGATTTGAAGGATTTAATGAGAACCACATAGATTCCAATTTGTTTGTTTAGCAGAATAATAAAAATTTTAAAGTCCAAACCTATGGTTTATTAATTATATAATTATACACAGATCTTGTAAATAACAGTGTAATAAAAACCTTGGCATTTGGAACCATTTCCATTCATGGTAAAAAGATCCAGACTTTACATTAATTTATGGACATACCAATTACACTACACTACGCTACTGATTCAAACTAGATCAAAGCTTGCTTAACTATTCCCTATCAAGGAATCTTAGAATTCCATGAAAATGATAAAAGATCCCTTGCTGCTTTTTCCACAACTCACAAATCTTTTATAGCGCTTTTCATTTTTCAAAAAAATCACAAAACCACTACCAGAAATTAAAACCACAAAACATGATATAATAAAATAATATGATCCTGTAAACTACCAAAGTTGTGTTGAATGATGATGATGATGATGATAAATTCTCACTTGTGTTCTAAAGAAAACTAGGAGGGATTCACATGGAAGTGAATTCTGTAATTCTGGGGTTTCAGTGAAAAACCCCTGCTTCCTGTGGAGGCTATTCTTACGATCAGAATGGAACATAAAGAAAGTGCTCTTGAGAAGATCTCAGATACTTGGAGTATTTGTTTCTTTTACAGTTGCCAGCCTCCAGGTGGGACCTGGAGATCTGCTTTTACAACTGATCTCCAGCTGGCAGAGATCTGGTCCCCTGGAGAAAATGGCTGCTTTGAAAAGTGGACTCTATGGCATTGTACCATGCTGAGGCCCCTCCTCTCCTCTCCCCAAACCCCACTGTCTCCTGGATCCACCCCCAAAGTCTCCAGGTATTTTCCAACATGGACCTGGGAACCCTAGTTTCTTTAGTTTCACTCATAACATAACAGGTTCAAATCTGTTTACTGGGAAACAAGTCTCATTGTCTTTCTTGAACTTATTTCTAAGTGGAAGATATATAGATAGATAGATATAGATATTGTGTGTGTGTGTGTGTGTAGGTATGTAAAAATTGCAACCTTTATTATATGTAACATGAATTGGTTGTTTCATTTAAATGTTTGTTGTATAAATGTAGTTCCAAAGACATAATCACGTGGCAAAGAAGAAGACGTTCAAAACACGTGAAGAAACCTAGGAAGTGTGTTACCATGTTACTGAATCGATACACTTGGAAAATCAACAGAAAAACAACTTTTAATTCATTATTCTAAGCCTACGTTTAATTCAAGGACTGTTGTCTTTGTTGGCCAAGTATACTGCAAACCTTGCATGTTGTTCACAGAAGTAATTGCTGTTTAAACCTGGCAAACTTTGCATGTTTTTCTTAGAAGTAATTGTTAAAAAGTTGATTGTGGTACTTTCCCTTTAAACGCCGTGAGCATAAATATTGAATACACTGCAGAATGCAGGCAAGCACTGATATTTATTTTTATTTTATTTATATCCCACCCTCCCTGTATGGACTCAGGGCGGCTAGCAGCCAATAAAACAACAAGATATAAAATATTAAAACAATAATTATAATTAAAATATAATGTTTATGGAGAATGTGTAATTCTTATATTAAGCTGTGATATACTAGTTGTAATTATTGTTTCCACAGTGTATTTTTTCACAGCCTCCTCATGTTTTGCTCAACCTTGGCTGGGTTTTCCCTTGATAGTTGCCAAGTCTCCAGGTGGGGCTTGGCGATCTGCTTTTACAACTGATCTCCACCTGGCAGAGTTAGCTCCCCTGGAGAAAATGGCTGCTTTGAAGGTGGACTTTATGGTATTGTACCATCATATGTTTATGTAACTTGAAATATATGTAAATATGATGCTGAAATATATAATTAATGGGATTAGTATTTCAGACATAATCTATACAGCTATATAGGTATGTACTTTAAGTGTCACTTATAAAAAGCATAGAATAAGGCGTAATAATAGCTTACCCTCATTCTTTCAGCATAGTCCTATAAAATTGCCACTGGGAGAAGGAGTGGATATTACTTGACATTCCTTGTCACTGAAGCACTCCCTCCTGTAGTGTATTTTGTTTACAACTATTGTCGAACCTCAAAGGGGAGTTTGGGGACAAACAGCAGTTTCCTTGGGCACTTTTTTTTTTTTTAAACTGGATTCAATCCAGTATGGTTAATGCTTTTTAAAATACATCCAAAATACCAAAATGTAGTTTATATTGTGTTTTGTAGGGTTAGCATAACTTCACCTGTTAGTAATACCATCATTATGGCATTGGAAATGTTACTATTTTATGTTCTATTAACATTTATTTATTGACATTATTTCTAGCCGGAGGGGGAGGGGGGGACTCAAGGCAGATTATACAGAGTGAGCCAATACAGTCAACAGGGTGAAACACTCAATAAATAGTGAACTATAGTTTGAATTGTAGACCTAACCAGAATTAAAAAAAAAAAATAGAATTGAAATGAGCCAAATTTCTAACATGACAAATTAAATGATGGAGAATTACACAGTAGGATTCAATTTATAGCAGACTGTACACAATAGTATAAAGCATGTACTGTTTCTCCAAGTAACTCTGTGAATAATTTTATATAGTAGTAACACCAACAACAAAACTCTTTTGAATAATTCAGTTTTGCATAGTTTGCAGAAAACCAGGAGAGTGGGAGCCTTCCTGACTTCCTCAAGCAGGCAATTCCACAAGGTGGGAGCCAGAACAGAGAAGGCACGTTTATGGACAGTTGTTGATTTTGCCCTTTTTCAGGTTGGCACCTGCAGAAGGCCCTACTCAGATGAGCAAAGTTGATGTGGTGGATCATAGGGGCAGAGATGGTTGTACACATAAGAGGGTCCAAGACCATTAAGGTTTTGTATGTAATAGCCAGTACTTTAAATTAAACCTGGTAACCATAGATTGACTGCAGAATGGGAATAATAGGCAAGCACCATCTAACTCCCAATAATAGCCAAACTGCAGCATTCTGCACCAACTGTACTTTCCAATTGATTTCAGTGGACAACTATGTACGGTGCTTTACAGTCTTGATGTCACCATGGCATGGATCCAGGTGTCCAGGTTAACAATATCAAGGTAAGAGTACATATTTGAGCTAAACTGATTTGGAAAAAAGTATTTTTTGCAACTGCATTTTGATTCTCCAACAATAGTGCTGGATCCAGTATAACTCTGAGGCTATTAACTGAGTAGACAAGTGTCAGCTGAACCCTATCAGAAGTGGGGAGTATAATGTCCTTCAAGATTTCCAGTTAAAAAAAAAGTAAAGGTAGTCCCCTGTGCAAGCACCAGTCGTTTCTGACTCTGGGGTAATGTTACTTTCACCACGTTTTCACGGCAGACTTTTTACGGGGTGGTTTGCCATTGCCTTCCCCAGTCATCTATGCTTTCCCCCCAGCAAGCTGGGCACTCATTTTACCGACCTTGGGAGAATGGAAGGCTGAGTCAACCTTGAGCCAGCTACCTGAACCCAGCTTCTGCTGAGATGGAACTCAGGTTGTGAGCAGAGCTTAGGACTGCAATACTACAGCTTAACCACTCTGTGCCATGGGGCTCTTTCAAGATTTCCACCTTCCCAGTAAATCCAGTAAGTGCATTTTCAAAGCAGTATGTACATATCAAAAGCAGTCCAAATGGTTACCCAGTTCTGCCTCCCCCCCCCCCATCAGATCACCCTCACGTTCTGGCCCCTCAGTGTGGCCAGACCGTCCCGGTCTCCCGGGACTTTCCCGGTTCTGGCCACCAATTCCCGCCTCCTGGGCTGCCTATACCGGGACCGTTGTGGGGCCCAGGGGGCCGGCGCAGCGGCACGCTGAAGCAGCCTGTCGGTCACTTCCGGGTTCCTGTCCTGCATCTCGACCTGTGTTATTAGTGACAGGCTGCTTCGGCGTGCCGCTGCGCCGGCCCCCTGGGTCCCACAACGATGGGACCGATGCCACAGGGACGGGCTCGAAACACTCTATAACCCCTCAAAAGAACAGCAGTCTAGCTCGCTTCCCCCGAGCCCTGCCGCCATAAGCCTCAAGGGGGCTCATTTTGCGGCATCTCCTGGCGGGAGGGTGGCACCCGCATGGGACACATATCAAATGAAAGAGGGGGCGCAGGGCTGTCAGAAATAGCCGACAGAGGGAGTCGGGAGACCACCCCACTGGGGGATCCACACCCCGAAAGTGATGAAGGTGGCGCAGATAGAGCCAACAGAGCAAACAGGACAAAATAAATAGGCTGCATTATGCAGCACAGTTGAGAAAGTGCCTTATCCCATATACTGATGAAGTATATACAGGATTTGAGAACAAAATTGTTTCCGGCGGTGATATTTGGGGGATTTTTGGGGACGTCACAGGAAGTGCTGTGAAGTCACTTCCTGTTTCCGGCAGTGGCATTTGGGGGAAATGATGTCATTTTGGGGAAGTGATGTCACTTCCCGTTTCCGGCAGGTGACGTGGGGGGAATGATGTCACAGGAAGTGGCGTCACTTCCTGTTTCCGGCGGCGCGCACGCACACCCCTACCTTCCCCCCCCCCCAAGGTGTCCCTGGCTGGCCTTCAGACATTATGGTCACCCTACCCCTCACAGTCTCTCACTTTTATTCCAAGCATCATCAGTGCTTTAGTCTCAGTATTACATTTTGTTGGCCCAAGCATAAGGATTTGGGGAAGCTGCATAACAAATGTTAACACATGTTTTTATGCAGAGGTATGGAAGTGTTAGATGTTGCCTCAAAATGCATTTCAGCCCTTTCTCCTGGTCTGACCCATCAACCAACTATATGGTACTCCATGGGCTGTTGGCTAGATATTAGATAAAGTGAGACTTTGTTTTTCAAAAACAGTTTGTTATTATAGATTTTGTAGTCATGATAAGCAGAGTTACATCCTTTTTAGTCCATTGAAACCAATAGGCTTAGACAGGGTAACTATTTAGAGTTGCACTATAGATCCATGAATAAAGACTTGTAGGCTGATAACAGATGGACATTTTGGGCAGGATTGGAGGCATTCCTGAACCCTCCACATGCTCCCCCCAAGCCGTCCCCATCCTGTCCACAGGGTGACACAGGCATGATCAGATAGCTGTCACACACCATCCCTGTCGCTCGGTTTGGGTCACCCCCCATACATTTTTGGCGGTCATGAGCATGTGCTCTGAACAGGTTCTTGTAAAAAAAAAAAAAGCTGGATGCAGCTTGGGGCAATTTGGCGGTTTCTCACAGCCAAGGCGTCTTGCTTGCATCCTTCCGCTTCCAGATGCTAAGGAAGTGACTGGAGTGCAGCTTTATGAGCCACTCTGAGGATGCCAGAGGACAGGGTTAGTACAGGATGGAGACAGGCGGCAGATGTTTGTGTTTGGAAGGATTTTTCTAGTTGATTTCTGAGGTGTCTCTGAGTCAGCCCACAGTGCCGGTCTGTAATCACCGGAGGTGATATGCTTTTGGAGTCTCCTGTCAGCCACATAAAACGTGTCGGCTATCATGGGATGTCACATTATGACAACATTACTATTCCAACATCTGTTCTTTTATTATCTGCAAGCAGGAAAATGATTTAACCAGTGTTAAATGGATGTCCCTTTCAATGTGTCAACATTAATTAAAACATATAAGCATAATTAAAATTGCAGCTTTTGTTAGCATAACTTACTTGCCTTCCAGGGGTGAAATTTGCTCTGGAATTTTGGTGTTATAGATATAGAAACAAACTGCTGATTAGTTAAAAAAGCATTTTATTGCCAGATTTTAAAACTGTTAATATAATCCTTGTTATAGTTCATTTCTATCTTAGTGTACAATACTTCATGGGTTTCTTCTGGTCAATTTCAGTGTTAGAGTTGGAAAAATTGTGTTGGATAAAGGATTTCAACAAATGCATACTTGAGTTTGCCTTATACTGAATCAAGACTCAATTCATCTATCCAGTATTATTACTTTAGAGGGCAGTGGTTCTCTCTTAGGTTGAGATCTTTTCACATCGCTTCCTGCCAAATCCTTTTAACAGGGGATGCCAGGGAATGAATCTGGGATCTTCCTCAAATAAAGTTATGTCACTGAGATTGCGTCCTTCTATATCCTTGTGCTGGCTCCATGTTATATGGTGGTGTTCCAGCCACATTGTCTCCACTTGGCTGAAAGACCTGAATCTTACTGAAAAAGAATTATTGATGTGGTCAGCACTCTTACTGATGGTTGACTTCTGTGCTGGTGCTTGGTTATTCAATGCTGTACACTTTCTTCACAGTTTACGCAGTGAAAAGTCAAGGATTAGATAAAAATCAAAATATCTGGGAACCTAAGCTTATTTGTATCAGTAGGTTTAGAAAAGTATAAACTCTGTTTAGGACTGGACTGTAAAATAATTGAATTATAGGTTAGGTTTTATGAATTGATCTGAAGTATAGTTATGCCATCTGCTTGGAATTTATTATGGAAGGCATCGGTCCTGTTGCTTACTTTTCAATTACTATATCATTGGTAAACCACTTCACTATTCTTGACTCCATCTTGTACCCTCTGCTCTCTAACTTCTACATGAAACCTTCAGGTGGAGTCAGGGCTCTTTTTCTAGCAGGAGCTCCTCTGCATATTAGGCCACGGCCCCCTGATGTAGCCAATCAACCTGGAGCTTACAGTAGGCCCTGTATGAAGAGCTCTCTAAGCTTTTGGAGGATTGGCTACATCAGGGGGCATGGCCTAATATGCAGAGGAGCTCCTGCTAGAAAAAGAGCCCTGGGTGGAGTAATCTGGATATCTGTGATTGTAATCAATATGCTGGTGATACTTAGAACTAACTTGCATTTCTGGCCAATCCCAGGGAGGCTGTTGAAACTGCCTATGTGCAGTTTTGGAATGTATGAACCTACTCAACTACTGCATTCATCTTCTGAGGTCCTGAGTTCATCTTCTAAGATTAGGTGGGTGGCACTCTGGAAGAGGGCCTTCTCAGTCATGGCATCAAAAGTCTGGAACTCTTTCTCCATGGAGACTTGTGTGTCCCCTTCTGTTGCTATCTTCCATTAGTGAGCGAAGACTTTTTTGTTTGGCATTCTCTCAGTGACCCCTCCTTCCTGCCCTGTGTTTTAATTGGTTTTATGGGTTTTATTTTGTTTAATTTAGCTGTAGTTTTGTTTTAATTATTTTGGTTGGTGTTAGTGTTTTTTAAGATGTGATTTTAGCCACCTTGGAGGTTCTGATGAAAGCACAAAGGTGGAGTATAAATTTGTAAATAAACATTTTAGGAATAACAAATTAAGCATCACAGATTTCAGTAAAGCTCTGACAGCATCAGAATGGGGGGTAACTCCAGCATTTATTTTTTTTATTTGTACTTTCTTTTTCTTTCACTTAGCTAAAGAGGAAAAAAAGAGAGTTGCCCAATAAATGTCAGGAAATAATTGATTTTTTTCTATGTATTCTGATCCTCAACAATGAATATTTTTTTTTCTCTGAAGGATATTCTCCAGACACTGTACATGGTGAAGTAAGTACAGTATCTTTGTGACTTTATTATGTAATCAGAGTAAAAACAATTAAGCTTGAAGTGAAATGGATGTAGTAAATTAATAGAAAGACTTGACTATTGGGAGATTTTAAATACTTGATTTAAACAGTGAAAACCTCTACTGAAACAGAAACAGAAAACCCTTTGCTGGAATTTAAACTTTTCATCTGTTACTGTGTTAGAAAATTGTTGAGAGATTTTTACATGTGGATATAGTCAAAGGTTTGTTTGAGTTCTTGAGACACTGTTTTACATTACAAATCAAATATGACCATATATAATTTGATTGCCAAATTAACACTGTGCAAGATTTAGAAATACAAGTTATGCAATATATGATCTACTTGTTAGATAATCTTTCTGCATCGAATAGCCTGTACATTAGTGTGGGGGTATTTGTTACTATTGTTCGTATTTCAGAAATCTCCGTGTTGAACAGGTGTCATGAGCCATTATGGATGTTCAAAGCCCAGAATACTTAGAACCAGTAATTACATGTGAGAAATGCTTTCTTTTGATACCTTCGACCATGATATATTTTTGGGAAGGTTGGCTGGGTTGGGAGTAGGGGGTACTGTGCTGTGGTGGTTCTTCTCTTATTTGGCCAATTTATTCCAGAAGGTGGTAGTGGGATACTGCTGCTTGATCTTCTTGCATTTATGCTATGGGGTCCTTTAGGGTTCTTGTTTTATCCGTCATGTTATTTAACATCTATGTGATACTTCTGGGAGAGATTGTCTTGGGATTTGGAGTGAGGTGCCACCAATATGTGGATGAGACACCCAGCTCTATTTCTCCTTAACAGCTATCTCAGGAGGCTCTGTGGAAGTCCAGAATAGGTGCTTGAAGAAGGTGATAGCATGGATGAGTGCCAATAAAGTGAAGCTCATTGCAGGCAGGATGTCAGAGCTGTTGGTCAATGGAGAAGGTTCTTGAGGATTTGTGGAGCCTGCCTGTTCTGGACAGGATTGCATTCCCTCTGAAGGAAATGGGTTGTAGCTTGGGGGCTATTATATCGTGACCTGTGGTCAGAGACTCAGGTCTCCTCCATGGCATGTAGTGCCTTTTATCAGCTTTAGCTGGTTCACATCCAGATTAGGTTACTGAATGCATTCTACGTGAGGCTGCCTTTGAAAACAGTTTGGAAATTTCATTTGGTCCAAAATGTGACAGCCAGGCTACTGTCAGGGACTGGTTACAGGGATCATATCTCCTCCGTGCTGAAAGATCTTTACTGGCTACCCATTTGTTTCTAGGTACAATTCAAAGTGCTGGTTCTTATCTTAAAGGCCCTATACTGCTTGGGGTCAGGGGACCTGAAGGACTATCTCCTTCCATACTTTCTAGCCCAGTAGTGAAGATCTGTCTCTCAAGCCCCACTCTCTGTGCCTCCTCACCTGTGGTTTTGGTACAGATTGAAGAATGTTTACCTCTTTTGTACAACTGGGACAAAAAAATGCACATACTATGCTTTCTGTGTTGAGTTTTCTTGCAAATGTGGGTGTCCTAATATTTATTCTTTCCTTCACAATTATTCAGACACCTGTTTAAATATTATTCTTTATCTTTGTCTCTCCCTGCTATCTGACAATCTGCAACTCTGGAGAGGGTCATCATCAAAAGCTTTTTGAAAATCTAAGTGCTTTACTCAACTGGATTGCTGACATCATCCAGGGATTACACTGAGATAATGATCTGTTTGTGCAGAATGGATGCAGGCTTTTTATCCACATCTGTGCAGTGTATTTAGGGCTAGAATGCTAGAAGAACCAAATAAATGAAGCAGTTGTTTTGATGCAGCAAAGGAATGAAATATGTTTTTTTGAAATTAGATACTTAATTTCTATAATTTAAGAGGCTTGTTTGCCACTATGCATTAAGACGGGGTGGGGAACCTTTTTTCTGCCAAGGACCATATGGATATTTATAACAACATTTGCGGGCCATAAAAAATTATCAACTTAAAAAACAGTGCTCCACCAAGGGAGAATGATTCAGGCCAGCAAAATTAATGCAAATAATTGTTTTTCTCTGAAGTCATGTGAGGAGTGCCTAATCTGGTGTGTGCACACACACACACGGCCCACCGCCCTAGGCAAATGCATAGGTCCATTTTCTACAAAAAAGCCCAGCAGGAACTCAGTAACATATTAGACCACATCCCCTAATATTAGCATATTAGGTCACACCATCTGGGATAATCAAGTGCAAACTGAACTGTTACAGTAACTTTTCCAGGGCCTGCAGCAATTTCGACTGGCCAGCCAGGCCTCAGGGAGGCTACCGCTCAGTACATCTGGGCCCAGTTATCCCAGCCTGGCCCTGGGGAGGCTGCTGCACAACGTGGCTGGGCCCCACAATTCTCGCTGGCCAGCCAGGCCCCAGAGAGGCTGCCACATGGCTTGGTTCGGCCCAGCAATCCCCAAGGGCCACACCAAATGACCTTGGCCATATACGGCCCTCGGGACGGAGGTTCCCCACCCCTGCATTGTGAGGTGCCGTACAAATATGCATCACCTTGTTGCAGATTCAAATGTGAAGTCCTGGATTTATTGTTGTATATTTTAATTGGGGTTAATGAACTTTCAACCAGTATAAAACTCAAGGCAGATACTCAATATTGGGCATACAAGACTGTTTATTCAAAATCCAGCTATTGATGAATGATTCTCTTCCTTGTTTGCATATGCTTATTAACATACCTGGCTCCATCTGGCTTTTTTTTTTTTTAATTGCTAAGCCTCCAGCAATATGCCTAAGATGGACTTGCCTTGTTCATACAGTTTTCATAAAGGCAAACTTTTACAGCATTGCTTAAAGGTGACTCAGTTTCTTAATTTCTACAGAAATAAAAATGGTCAAAGTAGTTGGGGCTGCTTCATTTCTGTAAAGAAACAAGGGAAGTCTAAAACACAGAATAATTGCAGGTTCTACAGTGTTAAGACCTTCTGTAATCTAACTTGCATCAAGGGGGTAGGAAAGGGGTGAGTGTTTTTCTGCTGTTTCCAAGATACAGACATCTGGATATTTATAAGCAGATGTGCTATCTGCATAGCTATCATAGAAAACTGCCTCTAGACAAAATATAGCTACAGCAAAGTTGTGAACTCCTGGGGGAAGGGGTTTAAAATACCAAGGGTTGCCTAAAGCCTTCTTAGGGATTTCCTGGCTGATATGAGATTTGCATGGAAGACATTCCAGCACAGAGCTCAAATTTTAGTGGGACACTGTATCAGCTGATGGAATGTAGGTAGTTTATACTACCCTGTTTAATGTAAAATCTCCATTGATT
Source organism: Heteronotia binoei (assembly GCF_032191835.1). Taxonomy (NCBI): domain Eukaryota; kingdom Metazoa; phylum Chordata; class Lepidosauria; order Squamata; family Gekkonidae; genus Heteronotia; species Heteronotia binoei. Next base: position 94,629,352 of record NC_083229.1, read on the forward strand.
TTAAGAGAGCAGGAAATAAATCTGTGCCTGACTTTATCAGACCCATTACTCTGTAGCAGTCTCTGTGGTGCTTATATAGTATTTTGGTTCATGATAGCATATGAACAAGAAAGGTATGGTAAATGGTGAATATAAATATTAATAGAACAACTGCTAAAAAAATGTGACGTAAAAGTCAATGGTAATCTTTTTTAGGGCTGACCCTAAAAATGTGGTTTGAAGTTAGCATATTTACATCTATGTTTCACATGTTATCCTGTCCTTCAACAAGTCATAGTAGCATTCATAGTTCTCTGTCCCTCCAGTTTGTCCTCACAGCAAACCTCTGATGTGTGTTAGGCTGAGAGTTTGATTGGTCCAAGGTTAGTTAGTTAGTTTTGTAACTTATTAGAGTTAGAATTTGGGTCTCTGCTGTGGTAGCCTGATGCAACCACTGAACGGCATTTCTGTGCATAATTCAAGCATGTGTCCATTACTGTTCATTGCATATAAGTAGAATTAACACAAAAGTGCTTAAACTGCAAGTTTTCTATTGTCTTTTCAGAGCTGAAGAGATTGGTCATTAATCGATTTCTTGTTAGCTCAGATATATTCGGGATTAAAATTTTCTGGTCTTGAGGGTGAGTTTAAAAATAAAACACAAAACATAGGATGATAGCGCTTTTAACTCCATTCCGCCAGGCTAATTTTAAATGGTTTGGATTGCATCCAATGCATGCCTTTCCTCATTAGCGGAGATGGTACTTGCATAACTAATTTTCTGTGTGACACAATAAAAAGTAGATCATTATGTCTTATGCTCTTAAGCTCTAGTAAAAAGTAAATGAACAAGTATTTATGGAAAGTATTTGATTCAACTGACATTTCTAATTAAATAATAATTGTAAATGGAGCTCAGCTTGTGTAATAGGTTTTCCTATCACTTTTGGTGCCACAAAAGTTGTTCTTGATGATCAGTTACCCTTGGGAGCTTTGTGTGTGTTTGTGTGTGTGAGTGTATATATGTGTGACAGAGTATGTGCATACTTGAGCAGCCGGAGTCAGACATATACAGAAACCGTGGACATCCCTTCCTCAGAATGCTATCTAGACAACTATCCACATGCATGTAAGTATAGAGAGGAAGCCATTCTTAGTGGATGAGTTCATCATATATCAATCAGATTATCTCATTAACTCCCCTTTGGAAAGCAAAAAAGAATTTGTGCATAAAAGGCAGAACAAGCTCTGAAGCCCTGAAACCTGTGCAAATAACTTCTTTCACCAGACAGGAATGAAACTAATGAAACAACTAATGAAAATATGGATGTAATGATACGATTGCTTGTAACTAGGGTTGTCAGGCAGCAGCTGGCAACACCCAGGAGCAAGCAGAAGGCAGGGACTAGTACACCACCACGCTGACATCATTTTTCAGTTTTTAACTGTAAGTGATGTCACAGGATTCTCTGGAACCCCTCCAGAACAAAGTGAAGCCGCCTTCCCTCCGTTAGCTGAGGTGTCCTCTTCCCTCCTCTTCTGATGAAATTTCCTGACTAAGATGGGAAGGAAGGAGAGAGGAGGAGGGGGGGAAGGAGGGAGAGAGAAAGAGAACAAAGTTTGAGTCCAGTGGCAACTGAAAAACTAACAAAGTGTTATTCAAGCTATACACCTTTGTGTGCACATACACATCATTAGAGAAAGAAAAGGAAAGAGGCAGAATTCTTTTAATAAACACAATTTTTATAGAGATTGTCCTGTTCTGCTGTTTACTTTGAGGTGCACATACATTAAAATGAAGGAAGGGGGCATGGAAAAGAGAGGCATTGGAGTTAAGGGGATAAGGGAATTGAAAGGAAATTATTTTGGCTTATTCTGAAAAGGGTTTTATTTTTTTTTAATTAGATTTCTCTGGGGTTTTATTTTCTTTCAGAAAGATTCTGATTAGGAATTACAATTCTTGGATTGGATTTCATTGTTTTAACTAGTAATAAGGCCTGTTATGAGGAGAAATACAGTGGGTGCTAGAAATTTGCTGTGGGTGAGTGCCATGGCCTTGTCTGGGAAGGAATGGAAAAATAGAGGGAGGCAAGGTATGTCAAGAAGGCAGCTGTTGGGAAGGGAAATGGAGAAAATGGGGAAATGTGGGGTAGGTTATCGGAAAGGGGGTAGATTAAGAAAGAAAGGATGGAAAAATAGATGGGGGCAGATTGCTTTTTATCTCCTCTCCCCTCACTGCAACCTCTAACTAGGAAAAGGACAGTCTTTCTCTGCAGTGGGGACCAAAGCAGCTTACACCATTCTCCTTTCCCCTTTTTAATTTGCACAACAACCCTGGGGGGGTAGGTTAGGCTGAAAGTCTGTGACTGTTCCAAAATCATCCAGTCAGTTTCTATAGCAAGAAGTTGGATCTGGCAGAAATTGGGTCTGCTCTGAAGTGCCAACTTCTATGTCACACTGACTGTTATAGGGGGGTGGCGTTCCTTCCTGCTCCCAGTTAGTGCACATCCCCTCCCCTACCAGCTGCTCTGAGGGACTTGGAAGCCCTGATCTGTCGTTATAGCTTGTAGACTGGAATGATTTCAGATGCCAAATGATAATAGCAGGTATTGGTAATAAGACAGGAAACATGGTCTCAGTTCAGTCCAATAGAATGCGTTGTCTTGAACTTCATTATCAGTTGCAATTCAGCAGTACCTCTTTCTAATCTCACTTTGAAATTCTGTTGTAAGGGAACTGCTGTTTTGAGGGAATAACAATTCTGTTGTAAGGAAACCGCTACTTCTTAGGTCAGCAACTGAAATTTAAAATGTTCCCCCATTGGTTTTTGAATGTTGTTTCTAATGTCAGGTTTATGTCCATTCTTTGCATCCTCCTGGATTGATCCTCCTGGATTGAATTGTCAGGTTTCCTGTCTCATTACCAAAGCTGGTATCTCCATGCATACTACCCTTCTGCATATCACACCTAATCCAATTATGTCTGCCATTGCCATGCACCTGTTATTGCTATTTGACATTTGAAATCACCTTTATACATTTTATATCTCTGATACCTGGCATTACATTTTATGGCACAGCCCAACAAAGTGACATTTAAGTCAGATCCAGCCTTCAAAACAAATGCGTTTGAGTCCTCTGATATAGATTATCAGAAACTAAAGATAGCAAGACAGCTGAGGTTCTAAAAGAGTACAACTGGTAAACTTGGTCATGCATATAGGATTTGAGTCAATTATGTGTAGCACATATGGAAGTCTGATTGCTGTGATTTGTAGAGATCTAAATAGCAAAAGCTATCCTTAAATTGTAACATCCAGAAGCCGTACAATTGATCTAATTTGTTGTGGTGTTTTTTGTGACAGTTCTCATAAGTCTGTTTAAACAGGGCAGCAGCATAATTCTGTTAAATAGGACAAGTAGCATAATGCTGGCTGAACACTATTTCTAATTTTTGGATGGTGCATTATTGCAGTCAGTTATATTAAAATCAGAGCCTAGTGCTATTTTGTTTTCTATCTCTGCTTCTTTTTTTATCTGTTGGGTGAGGAGCAGACTGAGCCCTTTGAATAACCTAATCTAATCATGCCTGCTGTTGTAATTCACCTGCTATTGTCATTTGCCTGCTAATGTCATTCCACATCTGAAATCACTCCACTTTCCAATATATAGCACAGATGGTCTCACATTCTACCTGTATCTGAAGAAGTGAGCAGTGACTCACGAAAGCTCATGTGCTACCACGAATGTTGTTAGTTTTTAAGGTGCTACTGGACTTCTGCTCTTTTCTACAGTTTTTCAAAACCATTTTGCTTACATTATTGCTACCGTAGTTGTTTTAGCCTTACCCAGGTGGTTCACAATGACATGGGTATTTAGACTATATTTATTCAGTAAATATTTTGCATGGAATAATTTAGCTTTTCTCAGCTTTATTCCATCTCTGTTTTGATTAAGTGTCTCCATATAATGCCACGGTTGAATTTTATGTTTATTTGTGTGGTACATTTTATGGTAAGTATTAACTGATTAATCCGCTTGCTTGAAGATTATGGGACTGTCAAATCTGTATATAATTCAACAAATCCAGATTAAAACTGGATAGCAACTGTCACAGAAGCTTTAACAAATTTCCATGTTCTGTGCTAAAGAAACCAAATCATTAAATGTCATTGTGTGTTTCAGTTCTTTGAATGAGGAGAAGTTGTTCATTGTACATCTTAGCTGCTTTGCTTGATCAGTGGCTTTATTTCAAAAGACACTGCAGGCAATCCTAATTGGAGTTGCACCTTTCTAAATCTAAGTCAATATGTTTAAAAGGGTGTAACTCTGTTTATGATTGTGCTAAATCAGGGTAAAGTGATGTCCTCGTGACATTTTACATTGCATATACAAAATATGAGTAATGTATGAACAAGCAGGACTCTGTATGTGGCACTTTATGCAAATAAACAGCATTTGGAGCTAAATATGAACAGTAGCAAGTTAATTGTTGATGTGATTATGAAGCAGATACAAAATTGTGCAGCCATATGCATGGGATGCACAATTGTGATTTGGCCACAGAGTGAAGAAATTGATTAATTAATCTGAACCTTGATTACTTTGGTTTATGTGATTTATTCTTGGAAATAAAAGTTCCAGCCCACAGACCTATGAGAATCTTTGAGAACATCTTAAACACCAGAACTTCTACTTTCATTTTTTGTACAAATTGGTGACTCTCATTTGCCTCTACCTTCCCCAATAGGTCTCCTTATTCTACAGCAAGACTATAACATGATAAAAAAGAGAATCCCCTCAGTTGGTAGAAAAGACCTGTCACAGGTGGATGAATTCTCATGGTCCTTTGGATAACATATCCTGAGTTAATGCATGGCTAAATTAAACAATTTTCATGGGACTATGGAAACTCTCATTTTTGCAGCATAGTCTTTGGCTCTTAGTGTAGTTCCTTTGCTCTGGCTTGATGACATCACCTGGAAGTAAAGTCATTGTGGCAGGCACGTCACGCTGGGGACGCTCTAGGAGTCACAGTAAAAACTCTGTGGTACCATAGAGTTATACCACGGATGCTATAGCATCCCCAATGTAACGTGCAGTGCAATGTTGTCATTTCCAGATGATGTCATCACACAGGGCACATTGTGTGATGATGAGACCCTTTGGGAGCGGGAGCATGGCAGCCTTATCTGAGCATGCAATCTTATATATGCTGTAGACAGATGCATGTGTGGAGGCAGAAGTCCCAGGTTAGATGGTTTGGATTTGAGGAAGCTCTGAGCCATGAAATCTCTTGAGTCCTGAAGTAGTTTCATAGACTTCAATAGGACAGTTGTGTATGGCAGTTTCACAGTAATTGATCTGTAGACTGGAAATGTACTTTCAGTAAAGTTGTTTAGCTAATGAACAGCATATAACTACTTCATTAAATATTCATATTACCAAAATTATGGCGTTTCTACTGTAGCAGATTCATACTTTCCAATCTTAGAATCTCCCCCTTCTCTTCAGATTCAAACTTTTTTTCTGATCTTTTGATTCACACTGTACCTCTGTTTGTAAACAATAATGCACTAAAAATAAATTGTTTGATGTACCGTAGTAATGGTACCTGACCGTAAACGGCTTCTATAAGTTGTGTTCTGTTCACCAAGGCACAAGATGGCTTTGACCCAAAAACAATAATGGGAGGGAAAGCACATAGTGAATAAAGACTATTCCTTGGCAAAATGCACACTGTTTTTACAAAAGGTTCCTTCCAGTCTGCCACGCAAATATTCTGGCACCTGTGCTAATGGTGCACAGCAGCTGTCTCCTGCACGGGAGACGGGCAACTCTCATGGGAGTGTCTGATCGGGATTCAGCCGCTCCATTTTGAACTGGCCTGATTTGAGATGCTTCCCTATCCTACTCAACCTGTAGGATATGATTGCCAATTCAGTTTGGGGAAATCCTTGATGATTTGGGTGAGTGGAGCCTAGGGACGAAGGAGTTTGGGGAGTGGTGGAACCTTAGTGGTGTATAATGCTGCAGAGTCTGCCCTCTAGAGCAGCCATTTCCTCCAGGGGACTTGATCTCTGTTCTGGAAATCAGGAGATATCTGGGTCCCACCTGAAGGTTGGCAACTGTAAAGGCATGGTGTATCTTGTTTCTGTTAGGTTTTTTTGGACCTGATTCTGGTTTTAATATTATCACTGCCAGAGACATTATATTTGGCTTGACCTAGAAATATATTTAGGAGTTGTGGAAGTTTATTTCCTGATTTATTTCTTGATTTAGAGAGGCTTCTAATGATACAGTTGAAGCTCATGATTCAGAGCATAGAATATTGTTAGGTAGGAGACTCATTGAAGCTTTGAAGAGGCTAGATTGGGGGGAGAGCTGTATTATGAGTGTTTATTGTAAGTAGATTTTGATCCTTATTTATGTCTTTACAATTTCTTGATGTTTATTTGCACAATCAAAAGTCACTGATACATCTTTCAAATAATAGTAGTTTTTTAGCAAAATAATTTTGTGCCTTGTATGGTATAATTGTTTTGGGCTGCAATTCTCATCGTAATAACTTGTGTTATAACCAATGGGGAAATATATATTTACACACCAATGAAAAACAGAAATACACACTTGAAAACAGTGTTACTGACCTCGGTGGTAAATTTGTAGCTGTTGGAAATATGAGATGGTATGAAAGTGAAAGAAAAGTAATATGACTGATTGTTAGAACATTGGATACATAATGGTTCTGTCTGCTGTGTATGAGAAAATGCCATTTTATTTTTCCTGTTTCATTGATTTTGAAATATAAACAGAGCAAAACATTTATCTTTGATATCTGCCATATTCACAAAATTCCGGTTTATCTTTAGAATTTGGATTTTGGTCTCTGTGTACTGCATATGTTCATGAGAGGTAGCTGAAGAAGGGGGATGGTAATGCATTACCATATTGTTGGATATAGTATGGTATAAAGTATTTATACAAACTTGCATGCAAGATTTGTATTCCTGTAGTTGTGGGCTTTCGAACAGCAGCGGTGCTAGGATGCCGGCACAAGCCCGGCATCCCAGGCAAGGCTCCACCGCCACCTCCATTTCTCCCCACCATGAGTGCAAGTGTGACTGCAATCGCAGCAGCCCAGTGCCTGCACCTCAAAGTGTACTGGCTGGCCAAGGTGGCTCCGTCTCCTGCATCTGTGCTGGAAGCCCTGGTCTAAATGCTTGCAACCAAGCCTTTGCCTGAAGGGAAGGTGGGCTGAGTTCTGAATGGAGAGCCATACCAGCCACACAATGAGGAATGAATTTTCTCAGAAAATATCAAAGGTGGTGGTCATTGTTTTCCTTTACTGAGACATTCCTTAGGGCAATGAGTTTGGCTGCTCTGTAAAGGATAATAGAAATGATTTTTAGGTTAAAGACTTGAACAGTACCTGGGACATAGTTCTCACCTGCATTTTGAAAAAAAAAATAGTATGCAGTCAGCTCAAGTTTTTTCTTTTTGTGTTATCTGTGACTGATAAAGCCCCCATTTTATATTAGATGTGAAAATGATGTGGATTATATGTTTACTCCACTTGCTGAATTTCTTCCCTATTCAGAGTCCATCTGAAGGGTTCCTTTGTCTTTTTTCTTTTCTTCTGGGAAAACAGCTGCTTTAGTTTTCTGGTAGTTTTTTTTTTTTTCAGGCCTTCCTTAATACAATACCCAGATAAAAATTTCAATGATCTCTGCAGATCTGCTCTTGTTCAAGAGAACAGAGCAGTGTCATCAGCGTAAAGCAGAACTAGATATTGAAATTGGCCAAATTAGATGGATGATGAAGCTGTTTAAAGCAAGTCAAGAGATCATTCATATATAGACAAAAAATGGGCCAAAAGGCAGCCCTGCCTAACCTCTTATCAAGGTTAAATGGCTCAGTCAGCCACAGCAGACCTGAGTTGTAACGTCCACACGAAGTTGCTGCATGGGCCCATAGCAGCCATTTATCAATTGTGGTATATTGCAGCTTTTTCCAGAATCTTGTTCTAGAAATGGTATCAAAAAGCTCCTTTCAGATTAGTAAATCCTTCCACTTTTGGCAAGACTATTAGGCTGGAATCTGTCCTATCCAGTGGCTCATCCTTTAATAAGTTTGAAAATGTGGAAGAATTATTTAGGGTCACAGGCAGTTCCGTATTATTCATGCCTAAATTCCTAGTTGTTGGGATTAATCTTGGACAGGAATAATTTTTTTTACTGGAGAAAGATCAATTAAGTTATGTAGGATACCTGAGGGTGATTTTATTTTCCTTTGTTAGTTGTAGGATATTTGCTGCAGGTTTCTTAAAGTAGGGTTTCATGAGGAAAAGTGGTGTTGGTGCAGGAGAACAGAAACGTCTTTTAGGGATAATTCCATGTGAAGCAAACCAAGCTGTTTGTTTTTAATGAGTGCAGGAACCCAGGGGGGAGGGGGAGAGGACATGTGTAAGCAGGTTTTCTCTATTAGGACAAGGAGGGACCTAAAAAAAAATTCAGATTAACATCTCTAGGAGAGCAATCAAGGAGATAAACCACATGCTCCTTAATGCACCATTTCTCTGTCCAATCAATAATCTCCCTTGAAAGGGGTGTACAGACAGTGATATTTTACACTGGGCTTTTATAACAGCTAGAAGAGGGACAATAGCTTATACAAGATAGTGAAAGAAATTCTAGCTCATTAAAGCAAGTCCAGAGATCATTCATATATTGAAAAAAAAAAAATAAGCCAAAAGGCTGCCCTGCCTAACCTCCAAAAAAAAAGATAAAAGGGGAAAAATACAAGCCAAAATAAAAGCTCAGTAAAATAGAGCAAAGGTAAAATACTAGAGGTGATGTAAAAGGAATTAAAATAAATAGATAAAAAGCAAGAATAATAAGAGATAAAAATTAAAAATTAAAGCTCAAGAGATGGAGCACTTCCTCATAACATTCTGCAACAACCATCAGAACAGTTCCAAGGCACAGACATTTCATGTATATAAAAAGGTTTATCTGAATAACTGGAACATGTTGTTTACATGATAGTTGATAGTATTATCTGTCTTTATAACACTTAGTACTAAAAAGAGATGAACAAAAATTTTAAAGTAAATTTAATACCTGTCCAAATTGACTTTATTAAATTTAGTTGTAAAAGAAAATAAGAAATGGGCATATAAAAAGGTAAAGGTAGTCTCCCTGTGCAAGCACCAGTCATTTCCGACTCTGGGATGACGTAGCATCACAATGTTTTTGTGGCAGACTTTTTATGGGGTGGTTTGCCATTGCCTTCCCCAGTTATCTACACTTTCCCCCCAGAAAGCTGGGTACTCATTTTACTGACCTCGGAAAGATGAAAGGCTGAGTCAACCTGGAGCCGGCTACCTGAACCAGCTTCCACTGGGATTGAACTCAGGTCATGAGCAGAGAGTTTGACTACAGTACTGCAGCTTTACCACTCTGTGTCATGGGCACATAGATAATAATTTTTAATTTCAGCCAGATTCTTCCAATCTTGGTTTTAGAAATCCATAATCAAAGTTTCAATTGATATATTGTTGATGATAATCAGAAATTAACGTTTACAAGTTGGTGATTCCATAATTAATTAAATAGAATGCAAGTAGGCATTCATTTCACATTTCACTGTGTAGCTGCATAGTGGGTGTGCCACTTACTGCAGTTTGTTTCAAAACACAACGTTATCCTGGGATACTACAGATGGATACGATTATTGATCTTGAAATCACAGGTTTAGTGTTCAGAGATTTTATAACCTCTTGTCTGGCTGTCCCCTTCTCAGCCATTCTATCCCTTCTTCAAAAGGAAGATATACAGTTTGGGTTCTCAGATTTCTTTTTTCTAGTTGTGACTCTCCAGTGAAGGTGCTAGCTGGTAATTGTTTGTCTTCCTTCCTGAGCTATCTGCATATTTGTGGCACTGAATTGCCCTGTGCCTGCGAAGCTGACTTCTTCTCTTGTAGTCTTCCCATTGCTAGTTGTTAACCTGTAGAAAGGCACTTTTAGCCAGTGATTGTAACTTAGTGCAGACCCAATGACTGTAATTTTGATGTGAATTGTGGGGTGTAGGGGTCTTTACCACAGTATGAATGAAACTCATTTTGTCACATTTCTGGAAATAATAATTGAGCAAAATTATCACCTGAATGCATTCATCTGATGCCAAGGCTGCTATAGAAGTATCTTATTGTTTTTACCATACCAAGTCCTCAGCTACTTGAATGAAGTTCTGACCAAAGAGTTTCTGTTAATTTCTAGAGCTATCTTTGTCACTTCCAGCTAGCTCTAGGATTTGCTGTGATCTCTATGGTTAGAACTTCCTGTGAGTATATGTGAGGCCGCAGTTTCCTCTTGCTGATTGGCAGAGCAAAGGCAGGCAAGGACTGCAACTGGCTGGAGATCTCCTAACATAAACGGGCAAATGGGAACCATAGGAAAAGGAGATGCACGTAGCTAATGGTAGTCTATGAAAATGCTGTTCACATCCTGCTTTTCTGAAGTTATCTTTCCTCTTTTCTCAGCCTTTTATCTATTACTCTCATTTGACATATTTGCTGTCATACAGTCATGACAGCTTACAAATGATGGCTTCACTTGTTTCTCAGTACTAGGCAGACATTAGATCTTGTTGACCTTCAACAATACATTGTGCTTTCTGGTGAAGTTCCTACATTAACTCCTCATACAGGAAGGATTAATGGGAGTTGCATGTCACATTGCTTTGAAAATAAATTCATATTTAAGCTCCCGTCAGAAAATCAAGATATGCTTCAGCTCTCTTGCTCCCATACACAGTTTGATATAAGAACCCTTCCCTCTAATGCAAAAGCTAGACAAAAGGCTAAAAATCAGATAAAGTTTTTGCATATTATAATGAAGAAGGGAATAAACTGTTGGGACAGAAATATATTTGCATAAACTATGGGTATTCCTTGCTTCAGACTTTGAAAATTTGCCCATTCGTAACCCTGGATTCAGTGCAAGTTTTCAGCATGAAAAATGTCAACAGATGTAGTCACCAGACAGTTTCTGCTGTGCTGTTGTTTCACAGTTTATCATTGTTCACAACTGTGCTATATTGTGGTGTTGCTCTGGTTGTGTTCCGGGGAAAGGGGGAATTTTGGAATGCACCAAGGAGATTTTTTTTTTTTTTGCATGGGGAAGAAACAACCCCCATCTTTCTGAAAGAAAGGGGGGAAACACACCCTTGATTTCTGTTGTATTGTTTATGTGTCCCTCTTCTTCAACAGTACATTAATGCTCTGAAGACACTCCCCCCCATAAAAAAGGCTTGTTCCTTTGAGTATACAAAATATTACCTTTCTGCAAAAATGTACAATTTGAGTAAAAATGAAAAGAATCTAACCCCCCTAAAAATCCTATTTCTTGAAATTATTCTTGTACTTTTGCTGCTTTCTTGAAACAGCCATGTAGGATGCATTTTTTTCAGAAGTAATTTGAAAAGTCATGCTTCTGCGTGTGATATTAGTAAACCTTTTTTGTGTTTCCAGAAACAGAAAAGAAAATCAAAGGAAACATAGTCTGTTTCTTCAGAAGAAGCAAGACCTTTCAAATTACTTTTGAAAAAATTCATCCTATGTGGCTGTTGCAGGAAAGCAACAGAAGCACAAGAATAATTTCAAGAAACTTTTCCTCCAGTTGCTTTTCTGTAGGCATGTAGCAACTTAAACCCCCCCCCCCCCCAAAAAAAAGGCAACATGAAAAAGGGAGAACTGGCACACCTGAAAAAATGCAGATAATCCAGAATGAATTTAACTAGGAATGAAATCCATAAGCATTCCTATTATTTTTATTTCTGCTATCCATTTACCATTCCCTCCTGGGATTTTCTAAAAGTATGGCTATTTCTAAGTGTTCTATTAAAATGCAGGACTATTATTTATTTTAATTGTGATTATTTTGTGAAACTAGGATTTTAGCCTAGAGATGTGTTGTCAGCCTCCAGGTGAAGCTTGGACTTCTCCCAGAATTACAACTGATCTCCAGAGTAGTAGTAGTAGTAGACCTTTATTGGCATTGATATAAGAGTACAGTATACTTTAAAACCGTCAGTAACACAATAAAATATAGTAAAACCTTAGAAAAACCAGCAAAAGTTAAATGACATAAAATAGCTGTGGGCTATGCATGAGTAAAAGCCTCTCTGATTTGGATCGCAACCTGTAAAAAGCAAGCCATGTGAGTGGTGACAAGGTTGTGTTTCCCATGGAGTAAAAAGCGAACTTTAGCATTGACAGAGAGGCCTTGATGGTCAAAGAGCAGAGCAGAGCATCTAAGTATCTTGCTGATCTCCAGAGGACAGTTCTCTTAGGAAAAAATTACAGGTTTGGAGGGTGGACTTTATGGCATTATACCATACTGAGGTTCCTCCTCTCCCCAAACCTCCCTCCACAGACTCCAGCCCCAAATCTCCAGGAGTTTCCTAACCCAGAATTGGCAACTCTATCCATAAACAATAACTGAGTCCCGGTTTTCCTTAGCAGATCCTGATTTCAGTGCCTGTCTAACAGAAACCTTGCTGATGTGCCAGCCTGTTTTGAGGTACTGAGTGCCTTTTTTATCATTGGCTAGCAGTACTAGTCTTGTTCACAAGTTAAGTGAACACACAATGTCTATACATATAATTCTTCTTTGTAATTCCCATGTTACATTCAGTGCATGTACATGTGAATGTGTGATATAAACCCTGAATTTATCCAGGTTTCATTTGTAAAGTGAATGTGTGTTAGTTTTCTTAGAAATAGATGTACATGTACATGCAGGATGTAACTGTAACATGAAGGTGGGTAACCTGTATTCAGGAATCTGTGCCCAGTATCAGAATGGCAAACAGCACTGATCCATGTTCCCCTCCTGAGAAAATAATGAAAACAGTTGTCAGATGCTAACATTAACTCTCCATTCTGTCACTGAAAAGGGGGAAAAATGAAAAAGAAAATCTTGCTGTTGATTTCAGTGTAGAAAGCCAAAGCCAAAGAGGCTCCCAAGTCTTCTCTCCATGTCTTAGAATATATTGCTGTCAAACTTTCCCTAACTCAGGATGCGGTTTTAGTGCCCTATAGCGTCCTTTCTTAGCTCTATAGTCTTGGAGAAGCATTAGATTAAAGAGAGAAGGGAGTTTCATGGTCCCTTGGTCCCTCTTAATCACCAACCATGTACCTCCCCTCTCACATCTTGGAGGAGGTGTGGCTTTTCCTCCCTAGCATCTTCCTAGCCTGCCTTTGAAAAGGTTTCCTGGATGTGGGACATCCCCAGACTCCTCCAACCCATGAGTCTGTTTGTGGGGGAAGGGTGTGATAGAAATTTAAATAAATAAAATCAGACCCTGTGGCCAGGCCCTGGTGATTGGCAGGAGCCCAAGCCAAAGAGGTCTTGGCTGGGATTCTCTTGCTACTATCCTTGGAGTCCTCTACAAAGGTCCATGACTTCAGTGCGCCTGACCTAAGGTGATGGGGATTGCTACTTCTCCCTTCACTCTGTCATCCAGAGGGTACATCCTGCCCTCCATTGTTCTTATTTTGCAGCCTTCCCCACAGTCTGGCTGTGGGAACAGGGCTGCTAGCTGCCTTTCCTAGCTGTCCCACCCTTTCCCCAATTGTGGAGCCTCCTGTTCTCTTGTAGGCCTCTCTTGGCTGGCTGAGACTTCAGGGACTCCTCTCTCAGGTGCTGTGCTGGCTGCTGGACCTCTGGGTATTCTGCCTTTTGTGAAAGTGCCTCCAGTAGCATCCTTCTCCTCCAAAGCTGCCTCTTGTGGACCTGTCTTCCTCCTGGTGGTGGAGAAGTTGGCTGGAAGAAGTCCTGTTGTCAAGGCAAGTGTAGGGGAGGGTTGTCTGAGCTCAGACAATTATATGCACCCCAAAGGTTTCAATTACCCTTGAAGGCTGTTATTTATGTAGAATAAGCAGATTATTTTGCTAAAACACCAGCTGCAGACCATGGAATTATAAGTACACCCATGTAATATCATTGAATAACTTGGCTCAGAAGGGTGTTACTTTGTTTAGGATTGCAGTATATTACCTTCATGGTTAAAAGTTCTTTTTTCGTGTTACATAAATTTACCATTAGGTAACAGAAGTAAAAACAGATAAGACAGAGATGAGGGAACATGTGACATTACTATCTGTTGGACTTGATTTGTATTCTTATGTTTCTGAGGAAATTTTTTTGGGTGGGGGTTACTTCCAGAGTGACTGTCCAGGGTGTTTAAAATGTCATCTACTAGTTCCATCATTGCTGTTGCTTTTAATTTATTTAGTTATCCAGTTTTAAATCCTTCTCAGCAACTTTGTTAGCCAGCTTAGCCCTGTATTTTACAAATGATCCAAGTCTTACAAAAATTAAAACTCCTCTGTTTTCAGTGTAGGTATCCCAGACTAACATAGTACTAGTACAGTATTGGCTTGTCAGGCACAAAGCCCCAAGTTTAATTTGTCATCTTTGGTTAAAAGGTTAAGGCAGGAGGTAATATGAAAGGTAAGACTTTGGAGAGCCACTGCTGCCCAGAGTACATAATACTGACCTTGACATAGTAGTGATCTGATTTATTATAAAGCAGATTCCTGTATTGAAATCCTGTGATTTTACCAGGTGATTTTACAACTCTAGCATTGAAACTTACAAAGAGGCAGGAATGAATAACCCCAGGCAAGCCCAGTATTAAGGATTCTGCTGTCCCAGGCAGAGCCCCGTGCCTCCGCCGCCCCAGGATACTAAGTGCACGCTTTGTGATGTCACACAAAGCGTGTGCACACAAAGTGTGCGGTTAGCATCCTGGGGCGGCTGCTGCCCAGCCAGCTCCATCTGAAGAGGGGCGAGGGGTGGGCCAAGTGATGACATCAAAAGTGATGTCATCACTAGGTCACTTGGTCTGCCCCTCATCCAGCCCTCTTCCTATTCAGAGGGAGCTGGCTAGGCAGCAGCCGTCCTTGTGTTTTTTCCTGCATTCCGAATCGAATCGGAACGCAGGAAGAAGTGCATGGGCGGCCATTGTCCAGATAGCTCCTTCTGAAGGTGGGGAGAGGTCTTGTCTATAAGCAGGCCACCCTTCCCCTCGCCCAGCCCTCTGAAGAGGCAGAGGGCTGGGTGAGGGGCAGGCGGCCTGCCCATTGCCAAGCCCTCTCCCCCCCACCTTCAGAAGGAACTGGTTGGGCAGCAGCTTTTTCCTCAGTATTCAATAAGAAGTTGTATATAGACTCATTATAGACTCCAGTAGTGCTGTTGTGGGGAGGGGAAAGGAAAGTAGATTATAAATTGCTCTGAGACCTCTTCAGATAGTGAAGGATGAGGTATAAATCTAATCTCCTGCTCCTCCTCCTCTTCTTCTCACAGTGTGTTCCCTAATAATAGCGGAAGGGTTCTCTGTGATCCTCTTGTAGTAACTGGTGTTATTCAGCTGTCTTAATGCCTCCATATTATAATCATTTCTGTCCCATTGTCACTCAGAATGGTCTATTAACCTACTATTGGGGAAATAGGCTTAGCGAGAGGGGGCAACAGCGAGATCTGCAGCAGCTTTTACAAGAGTTTCCCTCAGATAAACTTTTAAATGAACCAGTATGATGTTCAACTAATAGTTTTATTGAAACTAATTGAAAGGTAAAGCATACGGAATACACAGTAAATCAAACATACATGGTCTAACCAAGAAACAAAGGTTATAACGGGGAGTAGTTTTGAGGGTAGGTGATATTTATCTAATGTTGAAGCACTGTTCCACAGGAGAGAAGAGCAGTCAGCACTCAGTGTGCATCATTAACTTTGGCTACACACACACACACACACACACACAAGCACACACACACTGCAAAAGGCAGTGTGGGAATATTTGTACCCAAAAATGATACCTGAGGGTATGTTGATGTGTTTGCATCAAAAGGATAATAGTGTTGATGTGTTTGCAGGAAGGTCTCCACAATTATGAACAAATGGTTAATGGTTTGTCCTGAAGGAGATCAAAGCATGGGAGCAGACTTTGATTGCCCTTCTGGAACTAGGATATGGCAGGTGATGTATGGTGATGATGCCTTGAAGTATAGAATGGCAGTGTTTCCAGTTGCTTTTGGATATGCTGATAAGGGTGGATGGGTCAATGGAGGATCCCATAATGATGATTAAATAACTTTATTTAAAATAAGATTCTGTACTGTTGTAAATATGAACAACTTTAAAGTGGAGGAAATTGCTTTACAAGTCAGTCATCTGTTTCACCTCCAGATAGCTTTCCCAAGGCTGTTGTTTCTGCTTGGCATTTGTGAGGCCAGACAGTGAGATGGATTTAATGTCTATCTGGAGTGATTTTTATATGAAAGTGCCAGGTCTTCTTTCTTGCTGGGTATCCGCTATCCTTCTATAGGGCAGATCTGGCTGGTAACACCATATCACTACTGCAGCTCTCTTATCTGCTGGTTTAAAGATAACTTCTCTATGAGTACAAAGCCTTTTTAACGTACTCTGTTCCAGTCTGTTCAAGGCTGCCCCTTTGGCATAACTTAAACATTCAAATTCTTTAATTTTTTCCTCTACAAGCTCCTGAAAGACCAGTATTCTAGGATTTTTTTGTAGGGGAATTAAAAGTAGATTTGGGTCTAAACATATTAAGTGAGGCATCATCAGCTGTGTTTCTGTCCTAGAAAAAATCAACAAGTCTGATCTTTCTAAACATATACTGTATGTTTAGATAGGGTGGCCAGACCGTCCCGGTCTCCCGGGACATTCCCGGATCTGGCCACCCAATCCCGGATCCCGGGCTGCCTATACCGGGACCATTAAAGGTCCCGGTTTAGGCAGCCCCGGAGCCGGTGGGCCGCGGGCGCCGGTGGGGAAGGCGGCGAGGGAGGGAGGGAGCGTCCCTGCGCCTGCGCAGGGCCCCTGCGCAGGCGCAGGGACGCTCCCTCCCTCCCTCGCCGCCTTCCCCGCCTGCGCGCGGGGCCCGGCGGCAGTGGTGGAGGCGTCTCCGTGGCCTCTGCTGGTCGCTGGAAGCCCTCCAGAGACTCTGGAGGGCCTCCAGCGACCAGCGGAGGCTGCGGAGAGGCCGCGGGGCACCCGGCGCTGGTCCCGGAAGGCCTTCCAGAGCCTCTGGAAGGCCTTCGGGGACCAGCGCCGGCCAGCGAAGGCTTCCCCGCGGCCTCCGCTGGTCCCTGGAGGCCCTCCAGAGTCTCTGGAGGGCCTCCAGGGACCAGCGGAGGCCGCGGGGAAGCCGCGGGGCACCCGGCGCTGGTCCCGGAAGGCCTTCCAGAGCCTCTGGAAGGCCTTCGGGGACCAGCGCCGGCCAGCGAAGGCTTCCCCGCGGCCTCCGCTGGTCCCTGGAGGCCCTCCAGAGTCTCTGGAGGGCCTCCAGGGACCAGCGGAGGCCGCGGGGAGGCCGCGGGGCACCCGGCGCTGGTCCCGGAAGGCCTTCCAGAGGCTCTGGAAGGCCTTCCGGGACCAGCGCCGGCCAGCGAAGGCTTCCCCGCGGCCTCCGCTGGTCCCTGGAGGCCCTCCAGAGTCTCTGGAGGGCCTCCAGGGACCAGCGGAGGCCGCGGGGAAGCCGCGGGGCACCCGGCGCTGGTCCCGGAAGGCCTTCCAGAGGCTCTGGAAGGCCTTCCGGGACCAGCGCCGGCCAGCGAAGGCTTCCCCGCTGCCTCCGCTGGTCCCTGGACGCCCTCCCTGGACCAGCGGAGGCCGCGGGGAGGCCGCGGGGCACCCGGCGCTGGTCCCGGAAGGCCTTCCAGAGGCTCTGGAAGGCCTTCCGGGACCAGCGCCGGCCAGCGAAGGCTTCCCCGCGGCCTCCGCTGGTCCCTGGAGGCCCTCCTGTCGGTCACTTCCAGGTTCCTGTCCTGCATCTTGACCGGTGTTATTAGTGACAGGCTGCTTCGGCGTGCCGCTGCGCCGGCCCCCTGTGTCCCACAACGATGGGACCGATGCCACAGGGACGGGCTCGAAACACTCTATAACCCCTCAAAAGAACAGCAGTCTAGCTCGCTTCCCCCGAGCCCTGCCGCCATAAGCCTCAAGGGGGCTCATTTTGCGGCATCTCCCGGCGGGAGGGTGGCACCCGCACCCGCAAAATTTTTAAAGATAATTAAATATCAAGTGAGTCAAATTTATGTATACTCCTATTTCTGACATGGCTTTGTCTCTCTTTGTATCATTTTTATTTATGTATATATTTTTTGGTTCAATAACACAAAGAATATTTTTGATATTAGAGTTTCATATGATTTAATGTTGGAACTAGACTTCAGCATTGTGAAGCGATAATCATAACTTAAGAAGGCTTTGTGCATTAAAAGAGATTGCATATCTTTAGGAAATAGGAACTTTTGCTATACCTGCTCTTTCAGCCTTTCAAATTACATTTTAGTCAAGTGTCCCCTTGGGAGCTCCAAAATGAACACATTTCTGTCAAAAATAACCTGCTGGAGATAAGAGGATAGTGATCTATTGTGATTAGTGTTGAGGCTAAGGTTTTCCTAAAATATTACATTAGTAATTAAATATTACATTTTCTGCAGTTGAATATGCTCAGTGGGATGATTTCAGTTTACAGGCTGCAATAGCTAATTAATTTTGATGCTAAAGGATTAAAAGAGTATTGGAGTGTGTTAATAAGTTAACAGCTTCTGATAATAACCTACTCTCTGCTGATATACCTCCATTATTATTACCACTTGTGATAATTAAAGCAAGGCAAATATATGCTTGAGAGATTTATTGACAGAAATTATGATTAATATAACGGTGGCAAGCTTCATTTTCACATACTTATTTAATATTTTTTTTCTTTAAGACTATAAGTTATTTGCTGAGGTGTTAGCATGCATGTTGGGAGGAGGCTATTTCTCAGTAGTCTGCATGACGCAATATTATACAGAGGTGTATATCAAAGAACTTTAAAGTCACAACTTGGAAGAAAAGATGGTGCATATGAAATATACCAATCTTGACAAGGGAATCAGTTCCATAATTAATATAGCATTTGAAAAGGTAAAACTGTGGCTTCCTGCTGCCTATGCTTTGTTTTTGTTTATAGTACTCTCACTGATTATATTAAAAAGAAAATAATGGCATGATGGAAAGAACATTTTCCCCCCTTGATAATGGTAAAAGATTACTGGCTTCTAATCTTCATTATGTGCCTTAATTTTGCTCTCAAAATTGTTCTATGCTTAAGTGTTTTTTTTTAGCTCAGTTTGTAGGTTGATGCAGTGCCATATTGTAGAAGTATTCTCTTCATTGGAGAGAGCTTATGTGCCCACACTGTTCCATGAGGACAACAGAGGTATTTATGGATTACATTTGCATTATTTTTGGTCCTTGACCAGTAGACTACTTACTTATTTTTTGTTGCTGTTCAGTCGGAACAGTCTGGGTTGATTTCCCTTAGGACTGACTGATTTGATATTCTTGCAGTTCCTTGCAGGAACTCTCAAGATTCTTCTCCAGTACCACAGCTCGAAAGCATCTATTCTTCTGTGCTCGGCCTTCCTTATGGTCCAGCTCTCACAGCCATACATTACTACTGGGAATACCATAGCTTTGACTACAAATACTTACTTATACCATATTGTAAATTTTTACTTTGTTGTTTTTATAATAATTCATACTTGTAGTGTGTCTTGCACATTTCTGGACTATAGTATATGGTAGGAAATTATGCATGTTGAACAATTCTAGCTAGCTATTAAGTATATATGCCTGTATGACTGACTTGGTCACTGTCATAGATGTCAGAAAGATGGGCAAGACTGACAGCACAGCATGCAAACTCTTGCCAGGAAAGGTGGAGTGTGTTTTTATAAGATATATTAAGACTAATGAACTGACAGCAAAGAGTCTGACAATGTGTGTTTTCACTTTTTGAAGGAAGGTACTAAACTGACATGTCTGTGTAGAGAATATTATCTTAAGATGGGCATGGACAATGTGCAGCAGGCCAAAGGAGATAGTGGGGCTGTGTTTCTTAGACAGTGGCTCTTCATGTCGTGTCCAGAGGAGGACAATGAACATGGTGAGGGGTCTGGAGACCAAGTCCTATGAGGAAAGGTTGGAGTAGCCTTGATATGTTTAGCCTGGAGAGGAGACAACTGAAAGGAGATATGGTCACCATCTTCAAGTACTTGAACGGCTGTCATATAGAGAACAGCATCTCCAACTAAAAAGGGTCCAGGCAAATAGGTGTGGAAAACCTCAGCTTGAGACCCTAGAGCAGGGGTCCTCAACCTACGGCCCGCGGGCCAGATGCGGCCCGCTGAGGACGTTTATGCGGCCCGCCGGGTTATGGCAAAATCAGACCGGAAGTGACGTTCGACCTAAACTCGCGTTAGCAACGCACACTTCCGGCACTGGGCTGAGGTGATACTGAGGTGAGGTGAGTTCCCAGGCCGGGGTGTGTGGTGTGGGGAAGGGAGAGAGATGCAGAAGACGGAGAACTGACGGCCCGCGGCCTTGTACAGTAATGGCAGTCCGGCCCTCCAACAGTCTGAGGGATAGTGAACTGGCCCCCTATTTAAAAAGGTTGAGGACCCCTGCCCTAGAGAGTCACTGCCAGTCTGAGTAAACAATACTGACTTTGATGGGCCGAGGATCTGATAAGGCAGCTTCGTATGTTCATATATGGTGTGGAGTTGATTTCTGTTGCCCCAGAAGGTCTATCCAGAACCAAGAGGTTGAAATTAAATCAAAAGAGTTTTTGGCTAAACCTTAGGAAGAACTTCCTGACAGTTAGAGCAGTTCTTCAGTGGAACAGTCTTCTTCAGGAAGTGGTGGGCTCGCCTTCTTTTGAGGTTTTTAAACAGAGGCTAGAGAGCCATCTGACAGCAATGCTAACTCTGTGAATTTAGGCAGATCATGAGAGGAAAGGCATGAAGGGTTACATCAGTGCTTAGTTCTCTTAGCCCAGGGAAATGCCAATTGCCACTTTGGGGCCAGGAAGCAATTTTCTCCAGGCCAGTTTGACCAGGGATCCTGGAGAGGGGTTTTTTTTTTTTTTGCCATCTTTTGTGTACCTGAAGTAGCTCTTTGGATTCCCACTTGAAGCAGAATAAATTTGAAGCATGGAAAGAGAGCAATACAGAATGATAATATGTTCTGTAAGTGCCTTGTCTCTGGTTTATTACTGGTTCTTTTGGCTACCTTGAAAAATTCAAGGAGAAGTTTAAAGAGTAGAGCTTAAATAAACTAAATGGGTGTTTTTGTTATACTGATTTATTTTGTTCACTAATTACATCCAGGAATAGGCATCCTAATTGCCTGCCCCTTGCCACCGTCTCTTACCTTTGAGAAATTGAGGAGCTTCCATATGTCAGATTTTCCCGCAGTTTCCTTGCCTAGTTCCTTAGCTGTCACCATTCCCTCCCCTCAAGAACACCTGGGCCCTTTCAGATTTTTTTTTAAAACTTGTAATTGAATACTGTAATATCTGTATAATGTTATAACAATGCATGTATCAGGATCTATACATTCCCAGCTTTCATTTTTTCCCCCAGTGTCATGTCCAGGGCCAAGCCTGGCACTATTGTTCAAGGATTTCCAGGATACGCAAATACAGTAACAATAAGCACAACAATAGATACAGAAGCAATGTCTACAAACCAGTCCAGAGTCGCAGATCAAAAGTCCAGTCCAAGGGTCAGGGTAAGGAGGGCCAAAGGTTCAGGGGCTAGTTCCAGGACTTGGGAACAGGTGCAGGATACCGGCTCTGGGTGGAAACTAAACAACTCGTTATTAATTATTATGTCTACTGATATAGGAAGCTGATATTTCTGTTCCATTGTGGGTTCCATTGTGTTGATTGTTTTTACGATGACTGGTCTCTCAGCTTTGTTGTGGTAGAAAAAGAATGCTTCTCACTTTGGGAATGTGCTATGTCAGAACCAAGATGTAGGATAAGTATGGTGCAATGACAGGTTCCCAAGATACTTGCTTTTAAAAGAAGAGCAGAGGTGATACTTGCATGATGCTTGGCTTGCTGGACAAGGTTCCCCTTGAGCAGCCTTGATTTTCCATCAGCTTCTTTTAAAACCCAAGTGCTCTAGCTTCCAAGATTTCCTTTCAGTGACAAACAAGTGGAGTGTTGAGAGATTGCACACAGGTATTTCTTCTGTGGGGCCTTGGTTCAGTGGGCAGATACTTGACATGCAGGAAGTCCATGCCCCATTTCTGCTGCATAACAGTAGTGCACTGAATGCACTGGTTCTGTGCAGACAGCCCCCACCACAATTTTGAATGAGAGAGATTCTCTAATTTGATCTAATATACTGTTTGTGCCAATGGCAGTAGCATGGTGGCACTGGTTCTGCTCGGGGGCATGGTATTGCTTGTGGGGAAGAGGCCCCTGAAGCTGCTCTGCAAATCTGGGGGCTCTCCCTCAAACCTCTGCTTCCTAGAATCAGTTTCCGCACTGTTATTACAGTGGGAAAACTAATTGTTTTTTCCCCACCATTGGGAGAATTTGGCCTTTTTGGGTGTCCCTAGAATGGGAACCCCTGGTACAATCTTTTTGAAACTTGAAGGTTCTGTATGGGAGAGGCCCCTGCAATTGTCCTGCAAATTTGGAGCCTCTACATCAAACCTCCTCCCCTCCAGATGTCTTTATTTATACTCTATTTTGCCATTGACTTCAATGGCCCATAGGGGTATAATGTGGAGATTGGGGCACCCTTTTTGGGTGCCACTAGAATGGGTCCAATCTTTTTGGGACTTGGGCGTTATGTAGGAGAGAGGCCTCTGCAGCTTCCCTGAAATTTTGGAGTCTCTACCTCAACCCCCCTCTCCTCCAACCGCCTTTCATTATACCCTATATTGTCATTGATTTCAATCACCCCTAGGGTATAATGGGAATGTATATTCGGGAACAGCCGAATGTCTCCTGAATCAGATTCGGCTACTGAATCTGCCATTAGGAGATACACAGTCGCCCAAATTTTTTTAGGCCCGAATACCCCCAAATCAAATGTTTTTTTCTGTTGCATACCCCTAGTTGTAAATAGTCCTTGCTCAAAGTCAGCATGACTGTGTCCCACCATGTGTTTTCACTTGCTGAAGACACAGCATGAAGTAGATTTCAGCAGCCCCTACACACTAATGACATTCCTGGATCACATATTGCACTTGCATATTGGACCCGTAGCAACCTCATCAAATAGTTTTTTTGCTTTTTGTATATTACATTTATCATAAATGATATTTCAATAGCTCTTGCACAGATGTATTAATAACATGGCAGGATCCTACCCACTGTATGGCTGTAGAAGACCTGTGCTTATTTATGTGTTCTTATTCTTTGTTGTTAATGTCTTGTGCAACCAGAACAATGTTATGTGAAACTAAGCTTCTAAATTGTTACGCTATTGCATGGTAGGATCCAACCATATTGCTACATTCATTTTCTTGGTCATCTTAAATTTCAGCTGTCTTCTTTCTTAGAACACTTGCCTGTCATTTAGCTTTTAATATGAGATGATTTTAAAGACATATTAAGCTTTCCCCCCAAGAGATAAACTTCTGTGTTACTGTGTTAACATTTTGTTTCATTTTGTTACAGCTTTTGTGCTGCACCTCTGAGTGTATCTGGTTTTTAATATTTTTCTTCAAATGTTTGTAGGCAAAACTTTTTGTATGAGTCTCTGTTATGACAAAATTCTTTTAAGTATTTATTTCTGATACAAGACACGAGATTGTTTTGCATGTGCGTATGTGTTGGAGAAGGCCACAGACATCATGTTGGTTGTCTGCTTCAGTTGCACCATTCCTTGTCCAGGATTAGGCATATCTCAAAGGGCCAAACTAAATGTGATGGAGCACTCATGGCTTGCAACAAATCAACCACTGCCACTTTAAAGCTATTTTAAAGGCTCATACACCCACCCTGTGGCTGTTCTGGGAAATGAAAAGGCAAGTGGTACATGTGTAGGGAAGAGCTTCATGCCGTGCCTTGTGGCATTTCAAAAATCACTTTAAAACCAAGATGTCAAATTTATGGTGGCCATGAGTTCTTGATCACATCTAGTTTGGTTCAAAAATACATTCCCCACATCATAGAAGAGCATTTATCTGGAGATAGCCAGGAGCAGTGCTCCCTCTAAGCTGAGTTAGTGTGAGCTAGCTCGCAGTTTTTTAGCCTCCGGCTCACATTTTAACTCAGGAAGAATGGTCCTAGAGCAAATTAATTTATGCTGTAGCCAAATCGCTTGCTCACAACTTTAATGCCAGTAGCTCACCAAGTAGAATTGTTGCTCATAAGACTCCAAAGCATATAGGAAACATTGGCCAGGAGGTCAAATGATGATGAAAGTTGCACCAAGGAAATGATTGGAATAGGAAAATAAGAAGACTCATGGCTGTAATGACTGACCTTTTGTACTTGAGCTGATTGTGGAAGTTCATGACAAATAATTAGTCACTAATTCTCTTTCATACAATTTTGAAACTTGTAGATCTTATAGAGGATGAGCAATCAAGAGCTGTACATAGAATCATAGAATCATAGAGTTGGAAGGGACCTCCAGGGTCATCTAGTCCAACCGCCTGCACAATGCAGGAAACTCACAAATACCTCCCTCTAAATTCACAGGATCTTCATTGCTGTCAGATGGCCATCCAACCTCTGTTTAAAAACCTCCAAGGAAGGAGAGCCCACCACCTGAGGAAGCCTGTTCCACTGAGAAACCACTCTAACTGTCAAGAAGTTATTCCTAATGTTGAGCCGCAAACTCTTTTGATTTAATTTCAACCCATTGGTTCTGGTCCTACCTTATGGGGCCACAGAAAATAATTCTGCACCATCCTCTATATGACAGCCCTTCAAGTACTTGAAGATGATGATCATATCACCTCTCAGCCATCTCCTCTCCAGGCTAAACATGCCCAGCTCCTTCAACCTTTCCTCATAGGACTTGGTCTCCATGCCTCTCACCATCTTTGTCACCCTCCTCTGGACCCATTCCAGCTTGTCTATATCCTTGTTAAAATGTGGTGCCCAAAACTGAACACAATACTCTAGGTGAGGTCTTACCAGAGCAGAGTAAAGCGATCCCATCACTTCATGTGATCTGGACACTATACTTCTGTTGATGCAGCCCAAAATTACATTTGCCTTTTTAGCCACCACATCACACTGTTGACTCATGTTCAGCGTAAGGTCCACTAAGACCCCTAAATCCTTTTCACACATACTACTGCTAAGACAAGTCTCTTCCATCCTTTAACCATGCATTGGATTTTTCCTACCTAAATGCAGAACTGTTAAAATTCATGTTATTGATTTTAGCCCAGTTTTCCAGCCTGTTAAGGTCATTCTGTATTCTGTTTCTGTCTTCTACTGTATTTGCAACCCTTCCCAATTTAGTATCATTGTCAAATTAAATAAGCATTCCCTCTATTCCTTCATCCAAATCGTTTATAAAGATGTTGAACAAAACAGGTCCCAGGACAGATCCTTGAGGCATTTCACTTGTCACTCCTCTCCAAGAGGATGAGGAACCATTCACAAGCACTCTTTGGGTGCTATCTGTCAACCAGTTACAGATCCACCTAACGGTAAAAAGATCCAAACCACATTTTACCAACTTGCCAACAAGGTATGTGGAACCTTATGTCTACAGCATTCCCCTGATCCAGCAAGGTAGTCATTTTCTCAAAAAAAGAGATCAAGTTAGTCTGACATGACTTGTTCTTGTGAAACCTATGCTGGCTCTTAGTAATCACAGACATCCTTTCTAAATGTTCCAGGACTGATTGTTTGATGATTTGTTCTAAAAGTTTTCCAGGTATAGACGTCAAGCTGATGGGTTGGTAGTTATCCGGATACTCCTTTTTCCCATTCTTGAAGATGGGGACAACATTTGTCTGCCTCCAATCTTCCGGCACCTCTCGTGTTCTCCAAGAATTCTCAAAAATAATAGCCAGAGGCTCAGAAATTACATTCACATGTTTACATACTGCCATTATTTCATCACGATAATGTGCAAATTGCTGTGTTGGTATATTAAAAAAGTAAAAGGAAGTTTAGGGGAGAAGTTTAGGAAGTTTAGTTTATTTACAGAAAAAAACGCATCTATAATTGCAAAATAGTGCTTTTTATTTTTGTAATTCTGAAATTATTTGAACTGCCGAGAGCTGCTTCTCATGGTATATATTTTTAAGGTATGTCAGACGGTTTGGAAATATAAACTTATATAAGAATGATCATATACTGAAAGTTATTTTCAGATTTTGCACCTACAGTTTTATTCAGTGCTATAGTGCTACATGGCAGTGCATCCCTGACTCTGAACAGTTAATGAGAAATGTCCTAAAATGATATTATCTATTGTATCTTGTGGTAGTGTTATTCATGCTCAGTATATAGAGACGCTATTACAGAATGGTATTTGATTGGATTTCCACGCACAGATGGATTTTTTTTTCATTTGTAATGCATACAAGCTCATCTTACTGTTCGTAACAACTGCCACACAGACTAAGTGCATTTGTTACAAATCTGATGGATCCAAAACTGCAGCAGAGTGAGTGCTGCCTGTCCTGTAAAGAACCCCCACGCTTCAAGCAAAGGGGACGCATTCTGTGAGCACCTGAACAAAGTGTCCCCAGATCTGTACTTTCCCAGCGGCTGGGTTTTCAAAAAGGGCTCCACCCTCAAAGTAGAAGGAGAAAGAGAGAAAGAGAACGGCCTCCAAAGATGACTTGCAAAGAGGATTATAATGATGATGATAAAAATATATTGGATTTATATCCTGCCCTTCAATCAGTATTTCAGAGTGATTTTAAATTTCCTTTCCCTTCCTCTCCCCATAACTTACACCCTGTGAGGTAGTTGGGGCTGAGAGAGCTCTTTCAAGAGCTTCTCTTGAGAAAGCAGCTATTTCAGGAACTGTGACTGACTCAAGGTCACTCAGCAGGTGCATGTGGAGGAGCGAGGAATCAAACCCAGTTCTCCCATATAAGAGTTTGAACACTTAACTGATACACCAAACTAGCTCTCCTGTAGTAAAAGAGTTCCACCCCTCAAAGTAGAGAGGGAAAGAGAACTGCAGCTCTCTGTGACTTGTCTGCAAATATGATTGGCTGGAACTACACTGTGCTCCTCCATTACAAGAACTGATTGAAAGAGAGAAACACTGTTGCTTGGGAAATTGGTGGAATCAAATAAAATCATAAGCAAATGCTTCAGGTGGCTACACCTGAAGATGAAAAACAACAGAAATTGTTTTGGGGAAGGGGCTTTCATTACCTTAAGCACCTTGGATTTGTGTTACTGCTATGTAAAATCATGTTAATGACCCAAATCAGTGATTTCCATGTATATCATTGGTTTGGGAATTTTGTTATTGAAACCCCTATTTGACAGTATGGATGTAATAGCAAACTATGTATTACTGTAAAAGCAGATGCAACTAATTCAGGGGTTGCCAACGGTAGCTCTCCAGATGTTTTTTGCCTACAACTCCCATCAGCCCCAGCCAGCATGGCAAAAAACATCTGGAGCGCTACCATTGGCCACCCCTGAACTAATTAATGGTACATGGGGGAGAAAATATTATGAAAGTGACCCTAACCCTTGTTTAGATCTCTTCACATGACATGACATGACAGAGCCATGGCAGAACCAAGAGTTTCAATGTGTACAACCTTACTCTTTCACATGGCAGTTTCATTACCGACATGTGGAATTTTCTTCATCTTACTCATTGCTTAATTAAAGCCTATACTACTGGTGTAAAATACTTGAATACTTCCCCATTTCCAATTGTGAAGACTCATCTTATTCATGCAATTTTGTGCTTACGTGTATATAAAGCTAGAAGTCAGTGTGGTGCAGTGGTTAAAGTACCAGACTAGGTTCTGAAAGACCCAGGTTTGAATTTCCACTCTGCCATGAGAGCTTGCTGAATGACCGTGGGCTAGTGATGCTTTCCCAGCCTAACCTACTACACATGATTGTTATGAGGATAAAATGGAAGAGGGGAGAATGAAGTTGTAAGCTGCTTTAAGTCCTCATTGGTGAGAAAACTATGGTAGAGAGAGAGAGAGAGAGAGAGAGAGAGAGAGAGAGAAAGAATAAATATAGCTACTTCTATAACATAACTACATCTGCTGGGCTCTTATCCTGTTTGGGCGTGCCACCCATCCATCTGTCACTCTAGTCACTACTACAATGCCATCAGTTAGTGCATCAGCAGGATAATTGCTGCATTTTTGCAAATCTGAGAACTTTTTTATCAGTTACATGCAGAAGCTAGCAAATATTAAAAAGAAATATCCTAAGTTACAGCATTAACTAAGCTAAGCATTACTTTGAACATTTTTATTTCCATTTATTATATTTTAATGAACAATTTTTGCCTTGGGATATTAACAGAAATCTGGTTAGTTCTGTGAAGGCATATCAAAAAATGCATGAGAGATTGCATGTGATGGGAATTAAATTTGTATTATTAAAGAGGTGCTATAAATATTAATTCCACTTCATTGTAAGTAACCTGCTCCTGTATTTATAAAAAACAATCTTCAAAAGGATACACACTTATAATGCAGTTATTAAGAAAGTCTTCTGGGTTAATTTGTTTAATTTTTACACTTACATAAACCAACACAAGTATTTCATTATACTCTATTTTGCCATTGACTTCAATGGCCCATAGTGGGTCTGGTTCCTGCACAACTTTACTTGCTATGAAAATGAAAGCAAAACAAAGGGAGGGGCTGTTCTCTGACGAAACTGTTACTGACCCTTTCCCATGAAGCGCTTTCTGTTTCCTGCTTCCTGCTCAGCTTTAATGGCACACATTTTAAAAACTGACCTGTTTGCAGGTTTTTAAACCTGCCGGAGTGCTTAAGGTACATGGTGACTGTGGGGGTGGGGCTTCCCCCGCTAGCCAGCTGGCTGGGGACGGGGAGAAGCCTGTAAAAATGGGGGATCCCCTGCTGGGACCTGGGGATTGGGAAGCCTACTTTCACCATAGGAACTTTCTTCATGTTCACCTGAAATCTAGCCTCCTGTAACTTACGGTAAGCCCATTTTATTTAATTTTGTTCTCTGGAGCATCAAAGTTCAGATCTTTGCATAGATAAAGTCTTCGGTATTGCCAGTGCCATGTTTACAACAGCACTAATAATGATTTGGTGTGAGCAGCCTGGTGGTCACAATTTATTTGATTTTATCCTAAACAGAAGTATATAAGTGGCTGTAGATGAACTACAGAACAGTGTTAGGCTTCTGAATTTTATCCTAGTTCAGGTTATAAAGTAAGTTCAGCATGATTACTTCCCCTGTATTTTTCAGTGGCTCTAGGGGAACAGAAATGCTGGATGCATTTGTTCATGACAGTAAGCATTTGTGTATAAGCATTTAGCACCACTACCCCCTCATAACCATATCAATCATATAGAAGACTACAGATGACTGTGGTGGGTGTGATACAGAGATATGGGTAACAAAGAGTTAATTACTGAAAGTATCCGATGAGTCACTCATGCAGGCAGACTCTGGAAGGAGTCTGCTGCTGATACACAACTAGCATAGACCTTTGCAAACACCTCTAGGGACTGTAAGCACTTTTCTTTTTACCAGCTGTTATTAGTTAATAATTTTTAAATTCCCAAGTGCGAATAAAAGAAGCTGGTGATAATGTAGTACTAGAAACAAAAGGTACATATTGCTGGAGAATTCAGGGCAAAGAAATAAAATGGCTGTCTCAGATTTTGTACATTCATAGCTAAACCTTTCACCAGCTCTTGCCTGAGAAATAATCAGGCACAAACCTAGAGAAGAATTCTCTACAGAATTCAGGCTACAGAAGCAGTTGTACATATTTTGTAGATTAACGGAACACTGGCCTGTTCTGAATGGTAGCAGGCTCAGAAGATTTGACTATAAATATGCATTGTATCAGGATGGTGGGGAAGCTGAATAAAGTTTTGAGAAACTTATGTAGTTCTTGTGCTGTACTGAGGTGGGTAATATAGTTTCTGCTGAGGGTACTTGTCCAAATGGAATTTTTGTTTGAACCTTTAATGTCTACAGTTCCATAGACACCACTTTGGATCCCATTTTGTTTTAGAAAACAGTAGACTAATATCAAATAAAAAAGAATGTTGTGATTCTTAATTTCTTATCCAACTTTTTTCTAAGATTTTTTTTTAAAGTTCCTGTTGCAGAATATTTCCTCTGGGCTATATTCTATACAGTGTCATAGCCAGTATGGGGGGAGGCACAGGGGCAGGGGCATATTCCCTGTGAAAAGGAAGATTGTAGAAGATTGGGTGGGGATGCTGCAGATTCTATAGGGGACACCACCCCTGTGCTCTCCCCCCCTGCTGGCTATGGCCCTGATTATAAGCTGCTATGGAAGAGGTTGAACTGTCATTTCAGCATAAATGATATTCAGGAATTAAGTTCTGTGATATACCGATATATCAGAAATGGCAGTCTTTTTATGGCATTCAGTCCATCCATTTATTTACTGTTTGAATAGTAATATTGATATTTTGAATGGTAATGAGGAAAACACCATATGCATGCATTTGATGGCTACAGCTGGCATATTGAAAAGGTTTGTATGTTTACAACATCTTTTTAAGTAACTACAATAAAGAGATAATTCTCAAAGTCTACCCGAAGAAAGGAATGATCAGTGCTCAATAAAGGTCTGGATTGTGATCATAAGAAGCAGTTGAACAAAAATATTTACACATTGTGAAATGTGCAAAGAATTTCCAGAATATTTATTATTTCTAGCTCTAGACAACACAATTTTAAAAAGTATTTTAATTTGTAATACATTTGTAATACATTTATTATATTAATGTGTATTTAAAACAAATAGTAGGACATATATTATTGCTAGTGTGATTTAAACAGATTTATAATAGGTTTGTAATTGTTTTAGTGCAGAGTTAGACATGTTGGTTTTCTTTAGTTATAGTCATATATCCCATATCAGTAGTCTGTATGTCCCAATATTGACTGTGCCTTAAGATGCACAGGGCTTGCATAATACATCACAGGATACCTTGACCAAGCAGCAGAGCAGATGACTTATGGGACTAATTCACACTGTGTACATATGGTAATATTGTGCACACGGTTGAGTCTCAGATATGCAGTATAATTGTTAAATTTCCTGTATATTTTAGATCTATATTTGAATAAATACCACTCTTTCTTTATATTTTGGTGAAATGACACAGCTAGTTGTGCCACTTGTGCTTGTAGAATTCACTAGTCCAGAGTAGTGAGTCAATGTCTGACCATGTCAGAAGGGTTTTTTTGGCTTATATTATAGTGAGGGAGCAAATAGCATGAGTCATCCTGGAACCTTATATTTTAGATCCATTTTTCAACATCGTCAGTAGATGAAATTTCCAAATTGAGGTGTATTTATTATTTCCCTTGGTAGTTTAGGTATGATCTGCTGCTTCTCTTTTGCTGATCATACTATGAAATATCACTAATAAATAAAACCAACAGATATTTTAGAACTCTATCCCATTCCAATCTTTTCAGCAAACTTTTCTTAATAGAACAGCATAGGTAGATCTGGCTGCTAAATCGCTGAATAACTATTACCCTCAGATCTTTATTCAAAATTATAATTGGGTTGTATGGGGAAATGCTAAGTTTGTTAAGCCTAGTTTTAACTCAAACATACTTTGTTCCCATACTTTTAAGAAAACAGCATACATGTGTATGCTTCTTCTGCCTTTTGCATTAACATTTGTGCATCCAGTATTTCTTTCACTTAATCGGTTGCCTGTGATTAAGTATTGAGGAAGTTATTTGCTACAGAAGCTTAAATGATTTTTATTGATATACATATAAATTAGGAAAGCATCATTGCTTGGACATACCAGTTAAAATATTGGAAACTCTCAACCTTCCTGTTTATTCAATATAAGAGTACTCATGCAGCTGCATTGTCTTAATATGTGTTTGAGTTAAACAGTTCTAATAGGAGCTTATCAAATTAAAAAATAACAGAAAAAAATAAACTCCCTTCTAATGTGTTTTATATTCATTTGTTTACTGAGATATTCATATTTTCTATTATATTATGTTTTGTATGCTCTGAGTTGCTTGTAATGCTTTTAAAATTTATTCTTGTGCTATGAACTGAAAAGTTATAACCAGGGGTGGAATTCTAGCAGGAGCTCCTTTACATACTAGGCCACACACCCCTGATGTAGCCAATTATCCAAGATCTTACAAGGTTCTTTTTTGTAAGCTCTTGGAGGATTGCCTATATCAGGGGTGTGTGGCCCAATATGCTAAGGAGCTCCTGCTAGAATTCCACCTCTGGTTATAACCAGTTGCTTTGTAGTATTCAATGCTGATCAATTTACTGTATAATATAAGGAATAGAAGACAGTGTGAAAATATTTCCTTTGTCTGATAAAGGTGACATTGTTCAGTACAGATTGTCACTTAGATTATTTTGGCAAGTGTTTGTTGAATAGTTCTAGATTTCTGTAGTATAGTGAAGACAAGTTTGATAATATAGGGGTGTGGAATTATCACATTGTTAAGGGAAGTGGAAGAATCTTGACATTTTGTAGACACCAGAATGATAAATTAGATTTCTAGAAGACGTGTCAGCTACTGACCATTAGATATTGCTAAATGATGCCTTCATCATCAGATTCAGATACCTCTAATTATCAACAAAAGCCATGAGGAAGATGACTTTTACGATCAGGACATGATTGGGAGTCAGCTGGCAGGACTGGAATATTGCAGTAGGATAGTGGCAGGGGCAAAGACATACTAGCCATTAGAAGACAATTAAGAAAAATAAATTGCCTGGTATACCTAAGCAGACCAAAATCTGGAAGAGAGCATCCATGAAGTATGGACTTTGCTCTCCCTGTGGTGTATCCCCCCCGCCAGTGCTCGTCCAGCAGTGACAGGTGCCCTGTCTGTGTTGTGCCCGCCACTGCTGTGCATGTGCACTCACTCTAAGTCTGCATGGTAGCAAGCTGTCAGACATGGTTCCATGACACATGCCCTTTGGAATTCTAGGACAACCTCCTGGAAATTTTTGTAGGGCAAGAGAAGTGTGATTGAGTCCTGAGAAGAGGTGCAGCCAGAGCTGGAGGGTGTGCTGTTTGGGTGTTCACTCAGTTGATACCCTGAGCTGCTTGGGGTTCCATGTGTGTGGCCACAGCTGTGGGAGAGTGAATTTGAAGTTATCATGGCTGTCAGTTTGGTACAGCACCATTTTTACAAGCATAACTTTGTGCATGCTCAGGGGTGTTCCCACACTGAAAATATCTAGCTCCACACTAACTCCACATGAACTCTAAATCCACTCTAAATCCACACTGAAGTCACCTAACTGCCACCACACCCCCTGGAGCACCACATCTGTGCTAGCTGTGAGGTTTGTGCCGTTTGTCTGCTTGTGTGCAGTTGCAGCACTTTTGTGCTGGTGGGACACAAGCGGTGTAGCACCATTACTGCCCTTCATCAATGTAAAGTTCTCAGGTACCAGCATAACTCCAGTGTAACATGAGCATAAACTGCTGATATGCCAATGTGACTTGGATGTGTAGGGGTCATTTGGGTCCTATTCCAATGCCCCCCTTAGGATTTCTGTTGAGCTCTGAAGAAATCTAGTTAAAATTTAAAAACTAGAAGTTTCTATGGCTGTTTTACTCAAGTAGACTGTTTCTATGCTTTGCATTTTTTCTTGTTATAATCAAATCAGTTTTGCTTTTATATACTTTATTGTAGTAATTTTATCATTTTTATTATGCTACTTAGAGGTTTGTCGGTTTTTTGGCTTGGAAGTAGAGCTTAAATTTAAGTTATATTAGAAGACTATGTAATAGTAATAGGACTAGTTCTAACATAAGTGTTTCTGAAATTATCTCCATTATTGTTCTTCAGTTTTTGTTTTTCTAAACAATATTCAGCTTATCTTCTCCTAGCCATGAAGTTCATTAATTTGTGAAAATATGCTAGCAAGCAACAGGCTGTAGTAAGAACTGCCAAAAATGCTGGAAGGGAGCCATCCTATTTTTCTGCCTACTCACGAGGAAGGAGAGAATGCTGGTAGAGGACCATAATGACTGCTTGAGGTAGCTAGCAAGGGCTTTGTTAAGAAAATATTTGTTCTGATTTGAGCATAAAGGATTAAACTGATCTGTAAAAAGTCACAAAAGAAAGAACGTTTGTTGATATGGTATTATATATAACACAGATATCAGTACTTTTAAAAAAGAAAATTTGTGCTGAAATCTGTTATTTTGGGGTTTTATGCAGTTAGCTTGATAATGTTGTGTTGTTATGGTCAGTCCTACTAGATGACAATGTAGCATCACTGATATTCCTGAGAAGTTCCGTGTCTCTTATGTTTGTAATGTCTCAGATGGGTTCATTATTTTCCCACTTCCTGGAGACACATGGAAAAAAGAATTATGTCTAACCTTTGCCTCCTTTCTGCTTCTGCAACATGACTAGAAATAAAGTAATGGTCCTTCCACAATGGCAGTATTTCTTTTCAATTTCTAGATGACAGCAGCCTCAAATTATGCAGCTCCTGCTAGACCTTTAAAAAACAAAACAAAACAATGAAACTCTATTAAATGATAGTACTATGTCAGGTGGATGGATAAACTCAATAATGAATTTGCAGAATGGCATAAATAGCAAGCCTTTTTGGCAAGGCCTGTGAACATCAGTTAGAAAATACACTTGAGCCAAATGCAATGAACCAGTTGAAAGGAAAACTTTCATTTAGCATGAATATATTGCAGCTGTCTCTCAGCCAGTGAGTGCGTGCTATTTCTGTCATCACGTACCTTGAAAGCCAGTTTTCATAGTAGATGAAGTTTCTAGTCAAGTCATTCTTGACTTCGAGTTACAATTGCCACATGCTTAATTAATCATATGAATGCTACTGCAGTTCACCAAGATGAACTCAGATCAATTGGAGAATGTTTATAAGCTGCTTTGAACTCTTGGGAAAATAGCATACTTATAAAAAGAATAACAAAAACTGAAATTGTGATAGCTAGGTTCAAGTCTAGTAGTACCTTAGGGACCAACAAGTTCTTCAGGGTATAAACTTTTTGGAGGCAAATCTCCCTTTGTCAGATACCAGGGAGCTTTGACTCTCAAAAGCAGGAAAAGTTCTGAGAGGTTCCAGCTTTTCTCCAATCTTTCACAAACCTGCTTTACTGCAAAGTTTTGGAAAAGATCATAGTAAAACCTAGATGGCTGCCCTATAGATGGGGGGAATTTTGTTTTCTCTCTCCCCCCCCCCCATCAGCTGGTAGCCATTTTCCCTGACACTGTCTCTGCAGTGGCTACGCCCCCCACGCCAGGGGGCTGCTTATTTCTAAAAAAAAAAATTGGCAACGGAATATTGTTATCATCTATATATCTAGCAGTCATGTGTGGTCCTACCTGTGGATAGCTAAATTGAGGGAGTGGGGCATACTTATCTACAATAGATAGTTCTGCAAACTGGGGGTACTTTCAAAACAATCTGAAAAGTTTATATTGGGGTGTATACGTCCCCAAAACACTGTCTGAATATGTGCAGACAACAAACTTACTTCTTCCTTTGACGACTTGCTGTCTTGCCTTTTGGCAGTGATGGGGGAGAAGAGTCGGCAGGCCTGGAAGAAGAGTCTAGGATCTCTGCATGGCTTGCCAGCATCAGTCATTTGGGGTGGGGGCAGCAAGCCTCAGCAGCTGGGAGCTGTGCGGGGTTCACTGCCATACTCTGTGTTGAACAGACAAGACAGATCTTTCTATAAATCTGCAAAACACCCAAGGTTTTCAGAAAAACCTTAAGTCTTAAAAAAATACATTGGTTTTCAGAAAAACCTTAAGTCTTAAAAAAATACATTGGTGGGGTTAAAAATTCTGAGTTACAAAAGGAATGCATGCAGCTTTTCTTTTAAAAAAGAAGCCCTTGGTGGCTATTGCTTGGCGACCACAGCTTAGTTTCTCAATAAAAGAAGGGGAAAGGGAAGGGCCCTTACCAGGGCTGTTTTGGCTGCTGAGGAAGGATTTATCAGGGCTAGGCATAGCAGTAACCACTAGATGACTTGATACCACCTGAGTTGCACAACTCAACTTGGCCTGGCTGCTTGCTACTGTTCATCAGTCTGCTGTGAAAGCTCCCTAGGTAATGTTTTGCCATTCACATACCTTTGGCCTAACCTACCACACAGGGTGGCTGTGAGGATAAAAAGGAAAAGAGAATGAAGTAAGAAGCCTTGGTGTGCACTGTGGAGAAAGGCAAGGTATTACTGAAGTAAATAATAAATACAAATGAAAATGGGAGACAGATTAAAGGAAGATTAGCGAATGGCTGAGAAAGAGAGGCAGGGAAAAGGGGGACAACATGGGGGGTTGCCAGGAGAAGGGAAAGGAAAAATAATGTGAAAAGGGGATACAGAAGACAGTAATGTGCTCCACTCAAGTTCTTGAAGGTTCCCTACAGTGTAATTGTGCCTGACCTAGTGGCCATTGCTACTGTGCTCTGTTAGCAGCTGTGCCACCAACACGGAAAACACACAGGCAAGCCCCATGCAGAAACTACTAATGCTGGCTGTTGCTGCGGTCTGACAGAAGACTTAGTGTGATCTGGCCCTGCCTCTAATTCAGTTTTTTTAAACAGAGTTTTGATCAGACAACCCACCATAACCTACTTCAGTGTGTGTTCACTCTATGGTTGATTGATCAAATTACTGCTGTGTGGCAACCGTGGAGTGGGTGGTCATGCAGCTTTTTTCTATCATTTGGCTTCTGAGAATGCACATAAGTGCTTATGGGAAGCAGTGCTCCTAGCAGGATGGCAGCAGCTGATAGCCAATGGGATCACTGGAGGAGGCTGCTGGAATATCCGATGAAGACGGAGGTTCTCTGAGTTGCGGTGGTCCAGGAGGGGAGATTCCCTTGCCGACCTTTGATGGGGTGCCGCTGATACCGGCCCCTAAGGTCAGGAGCCTGGGAGTGCTCCTGGAGTCCTCGCTGACTATGGAAACCCAGATGGCAGCCACTGCCAAGTCTGCCTTTTTTCACCTGCGGCGGGTACGGCAGTTGGCCCCTTTCCTGGAGCACCGCAACTTAGCAATGCTGATCCACATTACAGTCACCTCGAGGATAGA
Organism: Heteronotia binoei; assembly: GCF_032191835.1. Classification (NCBI taxonomy): domain Eukaryota; kingdom Metazoa; phylum Chordata; class Lepidosauria; order Squamata; family Gekkonidae; genus Heteronotia; species Heteronotia binoei. Next base: position 94,666,477 of record NC_083229.1, read on the forward strand.
CTACTGTAATGCCCTCTACATGGGACTACCTTTGACTCTGATTCGGAGACTGCAGCTAGTGCAGAACGCTGCAGCACGGTTGTTAATGGGGCTCCCGCGATGGGAGCACATTCAACCGGTGCTGAAAGAGCTGCACTGGCTGCCTATAGTGTACCGAATCCACTTCAAAGTGTTGGTACAGATCTTTAAAGCCCTATATGGCCAAGGACCTATCTAAGGGACTGCCTTTCCCCATATATACCCCAGAGAGCACTGCATTCAGGAAGTCAGCATCAGTTATCCATCCCCGGACCAAGGGAGGCCAGATTATGCTCTAGAAGGGCAAGGGCCTTCTCTGTGGCAGCCCCTAATCTATGGAACACACTTCCAGAGGCCACGAGAGCCCTGCGGGATCTCTCCCAATTCTGCAGGGCCTGTAAAACTGACCTTTTCTGGCAGCCTACAGCAAGTGATCTGTGAGGAGCTGCCACCATTATGTCGCTGAATATTACCATCTATCTATAAGACACCTAATAGAGTAAGACAAAGAATCAAGAACCAATATGAAGACACCTAATAGAGTAAGATAAAGAATTAAGAACCAAAATGAAGCTGGACCGCCTATGTAAGCACCATTTTTAAGCTCTAATTTATAAATTATTTTATATATGTTTTAATTTTATAATCATAACATATTGTATTGCTGCATTATGACTGTGAGCTGCCCAGTGTCCGTATATGGAGTGGGTGGCATACAAATTTAAAGTAAATAAAAAAAAATATATGTAGTTCATCTTGGGGGAAGTGTTTTTGAAACTGCCTTGGAGGTTTTCTTAAGAAAAACGCAGTCAGAGACAGACAGAGAGAGAGAGAGATCTATAAACTTTAAGTAATAATCACACAAGCAATGTCCCCACCTGATCAAAAAAAGAAAAAGGAAGAGATATAAAGAGAAGCCTGCCTCTGTCTCTGTCTGTCTCTGTCTTTCTCTTTCTCTCTCACGCACACACACGCACACCCCTGCAGCTTGGTTCTTGGGAGCTGCTTCTCTTTGAGGGATGAAGGGGAAGGAAAGAGAGAACAATGTTGGACTCCAATAGCATTTTAATTTGAAGAATGTTTTATTCAAGGTATAAGCTTTTGTGCGCAAGTACATTTTTTCTTTGGAAGGAGGGAGAAAAAGTGGGTGGGTGGAAGGATGGATTCTTCTGACAAGTACAGTGTACACTGAGAAACTTATTTTGGGTTATTTTGAAAAGTTTTTTTTTAAAATGGATTTCTCTATTCCAATCTGGATTTATTTTCTTTTAAAAAAACCCTAATTAGGAATTAGAACACTTGAATTAGTTTTTATATCTTGGGGAGTGGAGTGATTTCAGATGCCAAATGATAATAGCACACGTTGGTAATGAGATAGGAAAACTAGCTCTCAGTTCAGGCCAGGATGATGCATTGTCTTTAGCTTCCTTCATTATCAGTTGCAGTTCAGTAGTCTCTATTTTTAAAATTTCCCTTTGAAATTCCTTTAAGAGTGCTGTTTCTCTTAGGTTAGCAACTGAATGTTGTAGCTTCTAATGACTTGTGTGGCTAGCCAATTACAGTCACACAGTGAGACAAAACCCAGATTGCAAAAAGAGGTAACAAAGGTTTTATTCAAATAAGGAACAACATGCAGCCAAAGGTTCAGCTCAATTGTCCACTGAACTTCAGTTGAGTTCAAACTTTTATACTTTTCATCGTTCCTCCCCTTTTACATCATTGATCTTACATCACCAGGCATATGCTCTTGGATTCTCTTTGTCTCTAACATTCTGTAATCATACATTTGACAAACAAGATGTTCCTGGCTTATTTTCAACTTTACTGACCTTCTCATCAACAGGTGTGTTGTCAAGACTTCCTCATTAAAAATGAAATGTAACGTCTTTCTAGACACTGACTTTCCTGTTACCTTTTTCCCTAGACTTTCCATCTTTCATAAACTTACGACCTTCAAACTTATATCTCAAGCAAAACAACTTTATATTGAATAATCTTGCTTTTACATACATAAAGATATATAAAAACACTTGTTTAGTAAGCATTCTTACAAAATATATGAAAAGAATTAATAATAATACCATATCAGTCATTTCTTAGAACAATTGAACTTCTATATGGATTTTCCAGCTCTAAAATTGCATATTCTGAAAGTATTTTTCTCTCTTGAAGGCATAGTATTGTTTATTCTTGAATTGATCAGGCAGCCTTTATTTGATTTTTGAAATATTTTAAAGTTTATATCTTTATGAAAACTGTGAATAAAACACTTTTCTTCTTAACCACATGAGGGCCTTCTTTGTATAGAAATAGTTTCTCCTCATTATTCTAATTAATTGTCAGGATGATATATTTTTCACATAGGTCAAAAGGTTCTAGACAGTAGTCATAAATATTCTGTTAGAAGTATCTTCTACTTGGCAAAAGTCCAGTGTACTAACCTTGACTCTGATCCTAGCTTAATTGGCTGAAAATACTTTCTAGTGGCAAGGTTTATCTTTACCTGTTGATTTCTTGCTACCAGCATAGTCTTGTGGATTGAAATGATCACGCTGCTTATTCATGTATTTCCTTAGCTAAATTTAATAATTCTGTAATAATTCAATATAACACAGTATTAAACATTTCAAAGCCTTGTGTTAAACATCCAGTAGAGGAAAGCTTATTCCACATTTGAGTGCTAATAAATTATAAACTAGCAAAGCCTCTTCTGTTATCTGTTTATTCAGAGATTCTCAATTTAATCTTTTAATCCATAGTGTTCAAAACTATTATTTTATGAACTTTCTCAGAATCTAAGCTTTAAGCAACAAATTTCTTAGCTGTTATTAAAATATTATGAACTAAAAACAACATTTTGGAACTCTGAACCTCAGTTCACCTTCTGAAATGATGATTAACTTTAAACAAAGAAAGGGCATTTTGCCAAGTTGTTTTCTCTGTTCAGAAACTTAAACCATAATTCCTTGTTAGTCCTCATTTTGACAGCTTGTTTGCAGATTCCAATGTATAGCTCATAGATAATTAGTTTTGATGAAAAACAGATGGCTTATATCTCCTTGTGTTGTCAACTGCTTTCTGGAAGCCCAAAGCCTGTTACAGGATATTTCCCAAAGATCTATGAAACAACATTCATTTAGGCCTTGGGCTTACTCTACAAGACTTTTGTCCATTTATTCTTTGCATCCTCTTGGACTGAATCCTGCTGGATGGAATTGAGACCTAGATTTCACGTCACATTACCAACTCTAGTATCTCCATGCCTACTCTTCCTCTACATATCACATCTGCTATTGTCATTCATCTGCTATTGCCATTTGACATCTGAACTCACCTTTATAAAGTTTATATCTCCGGTACCTCATGTTACATTTTATGGCATGCATGGCCCGGCCCAACAAAGTGACATTTATGTCAGATCTGACCCTCATAACAAAATGTGTTTGACACCTCTGTTCTAGAAAATACTGACTCTGCTGCTGTGGTGACACCTCCTTTTCAGCCTTCCATTTAAAGCTAAAAAAATTCATGTCCCTGAGAGGGTTCATGAGATGCTTGAAATACTCATTGAATAAGGTGTACTTCTTTCCAGGATCACCTGTAATCAAGCATCACAAATGTCCTTGTTTTATGTTGATTATGAAGGTATCAGAGTTTTGGTCTCCGGGGGCAATGGTGCTGGCAAAGGGAATAGTGAAAGTGTGGGATCCTTCTATGTGGTCTATGACTTAAACTATCCTGCCACTGTGGGAAGAACTGTGTTGCTGTAGCTACCACGCCACTTGTGTAACAGAGAAACATATTGTAACAAGGGCAGGTGCTGATGTAAAAGCTAAAAAACCCATTCTTCTGTATCAGTGGCAGGGCCACCACTGGATTTGAGTAGTGGCATGAGGAAACCAATTGTGTCCATACTGGTGACGCTAGTATGTATTAGATTGTATTAAGTGCTGGTTTTGGTGATATAAAGGATCTAGCTGTTAGCCTAGGATTATTTTTACCTCTCTCTATTAAAGTGATTTATACATTATAGCTAAAATCAGTGGAAATGTTAGGAAATAGTAGGTAGATTTATAAATGAAAAATATGGAAGTTGTCAGCCTCTTCTAATTAAAATGAAAGGAAATTGGAACTTTTTTTTTTTTTTTTTACAAATAGCATTTTTAATGCAAATCTGTGTATTTTCAAATAAGGCTTGTAAGAGCAGTGCACTTTGGACAACAAATTGTCCATTTCTTTATCATTAAAATGGGAATGAAACTCTCAAGACTAATATACCTTCCTTTCTGTGAAGGAGTAGACTGATAGACTACTCAATCCTTACTACTTAATTTACCAGATGGATGAAAGCCAGATGTTTGAAACCTCAACACATGATGCATTGGTCTCAGGCAGTGCCAGAATAAATACTTCAGAGAAATGAAGGAATGACAAATACTATTACTGAGAAGTAAGGTTATTGGTATACATAATTCATATAATGGTGGGAAATGACATTCGCACTATTTACTTTCACGCTAAAACTGGATAGGTAGTCAGTGGATGATGAAGCAAGAAAAAAGAAAGTTAGCCACAATGTTATACAGTCTTGTTTAAGATTATATTGAGGGTATGGAAACTGCAAATGCAAATAAAGTGCAAATGAGTATGCTGAACTTTTCTCTTCCAGTGCCTCTGATGGTGGTATGTACAAATCTATGTTTGACACTCAGCAGGAATGTGTTACCCTCCTTAGAACACATGGAGCTTCCCTATCATGAGTCAGCCCATGGTTCATCTAGCTTAGGACTGTCTGCTTGGACTAGAGGTGGCTCTATGAAGTCTCTGTCTTTCACATCTAACTACTATCTGAAGATCCCAGAGACTGAATATAGGATCTTCTTCATACAAAACAGGTGCTCTGCTGCAGAACTTGGTCACATGTAGGGAGAGTTTGTCCCTGTTTGCTTCTTCTGCACTATTTATTGACCAATCTTGACAAAGTGTTGGATGCAGAAAAGCACAAGCGGTTATTGACACCCTTGGGGTGCTTATGTGTTTATGTGTACATTGCTACCTGATCAAAAGATAGGCAGAAATGGACAGGATGGTTTACACTTCCCAGTTTGTTTGAGTTCACAGCAGGGGAGTTCAGACATCCAGAAAGTGCTGACATCTGTAAAGACCAGACTTTTTCCAGTGCCTAATAACTCTGATTCAAAGATGGGTCAGAACAGTATGCCAATGACTGCGGAACAAGAGGCAGATGTCGCTGTCTGATCATGCACTTAAAATCTGGAAGGGAACTGCAACAACATCAGATCAGAGTGCTCATCTGACCGCAGCCAGAGAGCGGTTTATTATCTTTGTCTCGAGTATCCAGGATGATTTTGCTTCTGGTGAAAGAGAGTTCTGATTAAATAAAGAAGAGATCAATTTGGTTCTTAGTTCTAAGAATTTAGGATAATAGAAGAAGAAGTGGTCTACAGAGTCAATTTTCTTACTGCCACAATTGCAGAGTCTAGCTGAATATGGAATTCCACTAAATCTTCCTAGCATCACTGCTGAAGGTAGGGCATTCAGGCACACTAGCATAAAAGCCCTTCTATACTTTGGAATAGTTAACTCAGATAGATAACATGACATTTTTGTTGGAGGGAGAATGCCAGCTGGGAAGGATGAACATACTCTGTCTGGTTCTGATTGTCGTGCTCTCATAATTGAAGTCCCTAAGTCAGGGGTGTCAAACATGTGCTCCAGGGGCCGAATTAGGCCCCCAGAGGGCTCTTACAAGGCCCCCAAGCAACGGGCTGTCATTTTCTTCCTTCTCCCTATGTCTTGCTTCCTTTTGCTTAACAGCTTGCTTTGCAAGACTTGCTCAATTGCACAAGCACTACAGAGCAAAACCTCTATTTTCTCCATTGGCTGAGGCTCTTCCCTTGGGGAGGAAGGGGGGGAGGCAGAGCTTGTTTTTCCAGGTTCTCTCAATTACACAGCAGAGCTACTGAGCCAAGCCTCTCTTCCTTCTGTTGACTGAGGCTCCTCCCTCTCCCCCCAGTCCCTTGGGAAGGAAGGAAAGATCCACAGCTTCCTTTGCCCAGTTCCCTGGATCCCATGGGAGAAATACAAAGAAAGCACTTTTAAGACCAACAACTGCTAATGTTTTAAGCATGTTTTAAGTTTTAAAATATATATATTTAATTGTGTTTGTCTGTGTCCTTTATACAGTTTATATCTCTGCTACCTAATCTTAAATAGGTGCACACATGGCCTGGCCCAACATGGCTCAGCCCAATAAGGTCTCATTTATGTCAGATCCGGTCCTCATAACAAATGAGTTTGACACCCCTGTTTTTTTACATTGAATTCATGTCTTCTAGTGAACTAGAAAAATTCTTGTCTACTCATTGTTTCCATCACATGCTTGGAATTGTGATCCAGTATTGTTTCCATCACATGCTTGGAATTGTGATCCAGTATGGAATTGTGAGCCATGACAATTTGTGATCCAGTAGTCTGTCCCAGTCACTCATGTGGTGGAGGTCCATTTTAACTAGCCCAAGGAAGCTTGATTCTGGATTTGATTTTAATTTCCTAAATGTCAGATTAAATGCTCTTTTCCAGGCCTTTCTTCAAAGGACATTTCCTGAACTTTGGCTCTCAGAGCTGTTCCAGATATACACTGAGGAAGTCCTAAGATATTGTGAAGGAATCTTACTAGTGGTATATTAACTTTGTCTGTTATTGTTCTAATCCAAACCCCAACAGCATATAGTATCTGCCCAACTACTCTAGTCATTAATACTTAAACTCCCTTAGGAACACATTAGCTCCCAGAGGAATAGTAAAATCTTGAGATGGCCTTCCTGGTATTCAAAGTAGCTCTTACAATGAAGTTTAGGTGCACCTTCCCAAAAAGATTTGCTTGAAAAAATATTCCTAAATATTTGAAATATGTTTTTTTAAGAAACTGGCTAATTAATAGGAAACAGAGTGAGTATAAATGGGCAATTTTCGCAGTGAAGAATGGTAAGCCGTGGAGTTCCACAGGGCTCAGTACTGGGTCCGAAATTTTTTAACTTGTTCATTAATGATTTGGAATTGGGAGTAAGCAGTGAAGTGGCTAAGTTTGTGGATGACACTAAATTGTTCAGGATGGTGAGAACCAGAGAACATTGTGAAGCACTGCAAAGGGATCTGTCGAGGCTGGCTGAGTGGGCATCAGCATGGCAAATGAGGTTCAACATGGCCAAATGCAAAGTAATGCACATTGGGGCCAAAATTCCTAACTATAAATACAATTTGATGGGATGTGAACTGACGGAGACTGACCAAGAGAGAGATATTGAGGTCGTGGTAGATAACTCACTGTGTGTGACTGCAATAAAAAAAGGCCAATGCTATGCTGGGAATTATTAGGAAGGGAATTGAAAACAAACCAGCCAGTATCATAATGCCCCTGTATAAATAGATGATGCATCCTCATTTGGAATACTGTGTACAATTCTGGTCACCGCACCTCAAAAAAGATATAGCATTGGAAAAAGTGCAGAAAAAGGGCTACTAGCATGATTAAATGGTTTGAACACTTTCCCTGTGAAGAAAGGTTAAAACTCTTGGGGCTTTTTAGCTTGGAGAAACATCGGCTGAGGGGTGACATGATAAAATTTTACAGGATTATGCATGGGATGGAGAAGGTAGAGAAAGAACTACTTTTCTCCTTTTCTCACAATATGAGAACTCATGGACATTCAATGAAATTGCTGAGCAGTCGAGTTGGAACCGATAAAAGGAAGTTCTTCATGCAACAGGTGATTAACACATGGAATTCACTGCCACAGGAAGTGGTGATGGCTGCAAGCATAGACAGTTTCAAAAGGGATTGAATAAACACATGGAGCTGAAGTCCATCAGTGGATATTAGCCACAGCAAATGGTTGGAATTCTTTGTCTGGGGCAGTGATGCTCTGTATTCTTGGTGCTTGGGGGCGGGGCATGGAGGGCTTCTAGTGTCCTCTCCCCACTGATGGAGCTGCTGATTTTGGGGGTTTTGGCCACTTTGTGACACAGAGTGTTGGACTGGATGGGCAGTTGACCTGATCCAACATGGCTTCTCTTATATTCTTATGTTCTTATGTCTGTCTGCTCCATAGGTTTATCTACTACTGGTCATTTGTATTTCTTTATCCTTCATTTTTTTTGCTGAAGAGAAGAACCTTTGTATTGGTAATGTTGATATCTAAATCTTCAGTGGAATAGTACTCCGTAAAGGAACCTATCAGCCTGCAGAGATTGACCACAGATCTTGAAAGGAGAACGGTATCATCCACATACCCAGAAGACAGGGTATTTTGACATGAGCCATGCGAGGTGAATGAAATTCATCTCTGGAGGTGTGAGAAATTTAAATCATTAAGGTACACATTAGATAGCAACAGGTCAAGGATGCATCTTTGCTTAACTTCTCTGGTTAATGAGATAGCCCTGGTCATCTGAGATATTAAAGACATTATATTAAAAGTTAAATTTCCGGTGCTGTGACAGGGGGCCATTTCTCAAGCTTTGGCATGAAAGTCATTAGGTGGAGGTGCTGTTGGCAGATGGAATTGCAAATAAGACCTTGAACTGTGCCTCCCAACAATTGGCAAAGATGTGGCAGAGGTGTGGGGATCTAGTGTTTACTCCTTTGCAATCACATCCCAGAAGATTTTTAATTTTTTTTTTTGGAAGCCCAAATTAAACATTTCTATGAGGTAGTTAAAGCAGCTTTTAAGGAGCATATTTAATGTCTTAAAAACCTAGGTTGTCTACAGACTATAAACTGTTTTGTATGATGGAGAATTCAGTATATTCTGTAATTCCATATGTTTGCAGTTTGAAATCCTCAGGTGTGATAATGGAGGAAAATTGCCTACATAAAACAAGTCCATTGGTTTTGTTGGAATGCTTTGGTTTCAGCTATATCAAAAATAAGCCTAATATTCCAATTTCCAAATTACTGGAAATAAAAGAAATATTTAAGAAGGCAGCTTTGTTGCAAAAACTTTTTTGCTAGGAACAGAGGGAAAGGAAACTTTGGTGGACTAACAGAGATGTTAGAACTGCTAAAACATGGATGTGTTTATGCTGTTTCTTTGCTATGGCCATTAAAAAAGAGGGAAACTTGAATGTAAAACAGAAGTGATCTTCCCAGTGTGCCGATTTCCTATATGGGAAGAGGGTTTTTTTTTTTTTAAAGGAAGATCATTTGATAGTTGGATTCCCAAATGGGGTCTGAAGTGATATAGCTGAGACACAGGTTTATTAGCTCATTAAGAATTAGGCAAAACATTTTGACAGTAAAAGATTGATCAAAGACTTTTGTGGGCAGAGAGTAAATACTGTAGTTTCTATAATATGATGCCATTTCGTACTATATATTGCATATACTGTTAAAAATGGCTAGTAATTCTGTTGAAGAATATAAGGGCTACATTAGTGTTGTAACATACTTATGGCAGGATTTTTCTTGCCAGTGCTCTTGTGTTCTCCATGCTCACTCACTACAGCATCAGGGGACAGTGGGCAGGAGTTAAGTTGATTGATATTGCAATGGCAATGTATGGTTCACCACCAAATAATGGGAATTCTGAGAGCAGAAGAATTGCAGATTTATACCCCGCCCTTCTCTCTGAATCAGAGACTCAGAGTGGCTTACAATCTCCCATATCTTCTCCCCCCACAGCAGACATCCTGTGAGGTGGGTGGGGCTGAGAGGGCTCTCACATCAGCTGCCCTTTCAAGGACAACCTCTGTCAGAGCTATGGCTTACCCAAGGCCGTTCCGGCAGGTGCAAGTGGAGGAGTGGGGAATCAAACCTGGTTCTCCCAGATAAGAGTACGCGCACTTAATCACTACACCAAACTAGCCTCACCCCAACAGCTTCTGGGTTAAGGGAACAGGCCTTGCAAACTCAGACTGCATCTCATCTTTGGTCTTTTTTTTAAAAAAAACCCTGTTCTATAAGAATATGGATTGAAGTTCCAGAATAAACTGTCACATCACTTGCAGGTAAAATCTGGAAGTGAACTTCCCCTTCCTGTGCCTCACCCCAACAGCTTCTGGGTTACGGGAACAGGCCTGGCAAACTTAGACTGCATCTCATCCTTGGTCTTTTTTTTTTTTTAAACTGTTCTATAAGAATATGAATTGAAGTTCCAAAATGCTACTTAAAGCTTTAGAATTGTAAATAAAATTTACATTTCTTCTCTGATTGTATTACCTGAGCTAATGTTTATATTAATTTAAGTGCTATTTGTTCCAATCTTTTTCTTGCCTTACTGAGTTTGCTAATAGTTTATGGGTTAACTACTGGAGCCTTATGGGTCAACTCCAGTCTCCAGAGAAGTGTCCTCCGTACCCCTGCCCTTCTGACCCAAAGCCAAAAGAAATGTGGGGTGGGTTGAAGAATACTTGTACATAAGCAGCTTTAGGAAGTGAAGTTGAAATGCTTTTCTTTGTCTTAATATGACTTTCCACAAAATGTGCTTTTTGGTCCTGGCAGTAGTTTATGAGGGTAAAACAAAGGAGCATTAACAAAGGAGAGTGCTGGGAGAGGGGAAAAATGTGGAGTAAATTGTTGTTTAGCATTGGTTCCCCTGCTTATAAAAAATTAATATGCTTAGTCCTGTTTTCTTCCTCTCCCCAATCTATAACTGAGAAATAAGGAAGGTATTTGTTTTCAGTCTAGCAATGGGAGATTAAAGAAGGGAAATTAAACTGCTGGAATGCATTATTTAGGGAGCCATTTCCCTTTTATTGGAAAGAATTTCCACCCAATTTAACAAAATAATTTTCTTTACAGAAGTATAATTGGCAATTAAAATTATGTTGGATAGACCCTGGTACACATTTTCTGCATAAATAGAGGCCAGGAGAGGGGCATAGCTCAAATAATTTGAATGCCTCTGTGTGAAGAGTTCAAGTGTCAGTTTGATGGTCTTCAAAGAAAATAATGGGGCAATGAGACTATACCTTTCAAATAATTGGCCTTGTGAATTGGAAGCACAGCATGCAAGAACTTAATCAAAACTTAAGATAAAAGCACGTCATTGATATAACCTCATAGAGAATAAACAATCTGCTAGAGGACTTTGATCAACAATATCATTATAACCAATTCTTTTTTGCTCAAATATTAAACTGAAGGCAAAATAGCATCTGTAGGTAGTTTTTTTTCCTATTTGGGTGGGTTGCTTTTTTTTGGCCAGTTCTCTGTTATCTCAGAGCAAAACAGAATGCCAGAATCTTCTTGGAACTCATTCACAATTTATGCACCTACACTGTGTATACACAATAAAGGCATGCACTGGAAAGTATGAAATCCAGGTGTATATTTGTAAATAAGCCAGGCCACACATATATACAAACTATAAGGGAAGCACAGATTTGCCTGAAACTCCTTCAAGGATTTTTCATGTAGTAGCATTCCATATGAAGTTTATACCTGAGCACAGAATTCAGTAGTTTGGGATGCTGCTGAGAAACGGTAGTCAGGTATCTAAGAATCCAGAAAGCTAAACCCAAACAAGGAAGAGCTGATGTTGGTTATAACAATGGATGCTGTGGGAGGGAGTACTCTGTCAGCTTTGGATGGGTGCACCTTTGAATTTGGTGAATTCAGTTCAAAGCAATAGGTATTTTTGAGCCAAGCTCTGTGATAGAGAAGCATGTCAGCGTTGTTTTTAAAAATGTCCTTTTCCAGTCTGGCTCTGAAGTTGTGCCTTCTTCTGAATATCCAGGCAATCTGGCCACCCTGATCCATGCTATTGCAATCTCCAGGCTTGACTATACTTTACATTGGATTGCCCTTAAAGACAATTTGTTCTAGCAGAGTAATTAAAACAGCAACTTCTCACAGCCTGATTAAAGTGCAGATGAAAAGTTTATTTAGGAACGCACATAATTGATAGAAAAGAGCAGAGGCAAAGATAGGGTACTAACTAGATCTAGGGTTACCAGGTCCTTCCTCATCACCAGTGGAGGACTTTAGGGGGACATTTCTGGAGAGGGCAGGAACATCCCCAATGTGATGATGTCATGCAAAATTCGCTGCTTGGAATTCAGGTGTGCATGCCACCTGCTTCTTGCAAAAAATCTTTTTGCAAAAAGCAGGGGCTGCACACATGTGCACTCCAAGTGGTGAATTTACTGCTTGGAGTTCAGGTGCCCCCTCCCATCTTGAAAAAAGCATTTAAATGGATCCTTTAAGAGAGCCAACTTGATATAGTGGTTATGTGCATGGATTCTTTTGTGGGAGAACTGGGTTTGATTCCCCCAGTCCTCCACATGCATCTCCTGATGTGACCTTGAGTCAGTCACAAGTTCTTGCAGAGCTGTTCATCAAGAGCACTTTCTGTTAGAACTCTCTCTGCTCCACATACCTCACAGGGTGTCTGTTGTGGGAAAGGAAAGGAAAAGAGATTGTAATGTTGGTCTTCCGTGTTTAGTGAGAGAGGTTCCTGAAGATGCAAAGAAATCCAGTCTTGTACACAGCTGCGATTAGACTAGCTATATACATTTATTTACAACTATAATACAGACTAGCAAAATGCTCCGCACACAATTCACCATCCAACCTCCAACAAGTAGCAGAGTACTACTGTACATTTATACATGTCCTCTAGGTAAGTGACCAATCAGGTTTAGTGCTGAGTCATGGTCACATCACTCTGGCTGATGCAATCTGGCTGTCTTCCAGATGCCCGTCAGCCAGATCATCTAATGTCAATTAGAACCTTTGCTGTCAGCAGTGGTCTGTCACCTGCACATACACTGTTGTAAGTTGCATGCCCCAGCCTTCTATGCAACCTATGAATACATCCAGCACGTACACATTGTCTCTCAATCCACCTCTGGCCAATAGTTCACATGCCTTAAATATTTTACAGTTACTTATATCAAAGGATACAGTAAAGCCTGCCTTTGCCAATGCTGAGACACTTAGTAGGCTTGTCTCTAGACTAGGCACACAAAGCACGTTCACAAATTTGTGCTTTAGTTCAGGAAAGTACACAGTTCCTTGGCAGAGGACCTCAGCCTTTCTGCCATCAGCTAGACTCATGAACTGAAGACTTGCAGGCTCAGTGTCTTCTAGCAGTCTCTCCTTGCAGCAGAACATCTGGGTGGCCCCGTAGTGGATAATTCACAGTGCTCTCTGCAGACCCGAGTCAGTCCTCACCAGTGTCGCTTGCTGGTTCAGCGAAGACTTCTGCCTGCCTCACCGTAGCTCAGGGCAACTTCTTCTCAGATGTTTTTCGCTGCCACAAAAGAAACATTTTTTCTTTACTTGCAACACTCTCTCCTTCGGTGACTGCTGCCAGCTGGAGGCACCTCCCACACTCTCAGGCTCTGGCTTCTGCTGGCTTTGATGAGCGTGGGCTGTCTGCTCTCTGCACTCTTGCTGCCTTTGGTCTTCTGCCAGGAGCTTCCCAGTTATGTAACTTAAAGTAAGTTTATCAGCATCCTGGCCCTTGAACGCCATCAACAACATATCAAATCTCTCGTGCAGAGAGCTCAGGATTATATACACCTTATCTTCTTCCAGGATTGTTTTGCCTCGCTGTTCTAGCTCTTGGAACCATGCAGATAAGCTGTTGAGATGGTCTCTCACTGTCTCCCCAGCCAGCATTCTCTTCCGATACAGCTTCCTCGTCAGTGCTATCAGCGAGCCAGCTGTTGTCTGCACGTAGACGGCCTTGAGCGTGTCCCAGGCTTCTTTCGCCTGCTGTTTTCCTCCGACGTGCACCAACTGATCATCTGATATACTTAGTATTATGATTGTGAGAGCCTTCTGGTCCCGGACGGCATCTTCAGGTGTGGGGTCCACAGGAGGAGCTGATACACAGTTCCACAGCCCCTCTCACTTAAGAAAATGTTCTATACGCAATGCCCACATGTTGTAGTTAGTAGGAGTCAGCTTATCTATCAGCACCGTAGCCGCCGCTGTAGCCATCCTGCTCAGCACCTGCTTCTCAGCTACTGCTGTTCTCCTCCACTGAGACAGCTTTCTCCTCACTTCTGAAGCACTTCTGCATCTTTCTCCAACACACACCTCCTCTACTCACGGCACTCAGGCGCAGCGGAAGCGTGCTGGGCCCATAACCCTGTTGGTCTTCCGCGTTTAGTGAGAGAGGATCCTGAAGACGCAAAGAAATCCAGTCTTGTACACAGCTGCGATTAGACTAGCAATATACATTTATTTACAACTATAATACAGATTAGCAAAATGCTCCGCACACAATTCACCATCCAACCTCCAACAAGTAGCAGAGTACTACTGTACATTTATACATGTCCTCTAGGTAAGTGACCAATCAGGTTTAGTGCTGAGTCATGGTCACATCACTCTGGCTGATGCAATCTGGCTATCTTCCAGATGCCGGTCAGCCAGATCATCTAATGTCAATTAGATCCTTTGCTGTCAGCAGTGGTCTGTCACCTGCACATACACTGACATGTAAGCCACTCTGAGACTCCTTCAGATAGTGAGGGGTGGGGTATAAATCCAGTCAATTCTTCTTTGTCTTAACTGCTTTTTGCAAGAAGTGAGGGCCACATGCACCTTCGCTGTAAGTGGTGAATTTGATGCTTGAAGTTCAGGCATGCACCTGGCAACTGCCCCTTTCCGTCCCCTCCTGCAAGACTTAAAGGGCCCTCCAGCTGATTGGTGAGTCGTGTAATTTCTTCTCCCTCCCCCAACCCACTCCTTCTGCAAAACTGGAGTATTTTTTAACCTCTTAATTGGAAGTTTTGGTTTAGCGCTATTAATTGGGAATTTGGTTTGTATCTTGAATATTAAATTATGAAATTTAGTATGTTAGTGTTTGATCATTCAGATTTTATTGTTGAACATTATTGCTTATGCTGGCTTTCTTGAATAAAGGAAATGTGACCCAGAATTAAACAAACAGCAGCTTGTGGAGGTTTTAAGGACTGAGTTGTGTGAGAGAAAAGAAATTAAAAATATATCTTAAAATCATTGTTTTAGGACTGGATGGTCAAAAAGCAGGATCTAATCTTCTGGTAGACTGCTGCTTATGTACAACTATACAGGCTATATACAACTATATAGCAAGATCTAATCTTGCTTTTACAAGACAATATTGCTTTGTAGTGTTGCTTTTACAATACAATATGATAATTGGAGGAGGGTGTAATACAGCTCAGAATTAAGGGAAAGGCCAGAAGAAAGTTAAGAGCAGATTCTTGCTGGAGTTATGATGGAATAAGAACTGACGAGAGTGGGGAATAGAAGCCATCAACAAAGTGGGCTGAAAGCCTCCAAATCATCCTGGGCTCGCATTTGAGATTGGTGCTCGTATGGAAGTGCTGCATTATCTACAAAAATGGTATTCGTCACACACTGAGGCTATAAAGAGGGGAACATTCTGGTCAACTTTGAATGCTGGAACCATTACTATAACGAGGGGATTTACTGGAACCGCAAATGGCTGTGGCCCTTTGAGAAGCCCTCAATGAGGAAAGGTCTCAAAGATGATGATAAATACAATATATAATTTTCAAAGGACTACAAGAAAATAATGCTAGGAAAGTGACTGGAAACCAAAATTTCATTCTTATACTGGTGATCCCTGATTGGCTAATGCTTTTTTACTGGGTGTGTTTTAAACACCCTGCCACTATCTCATTTTGATAATTTATTTGCTCTGCGTAGTACCTACAGTGTATACATAACAGCTTTCCTACTTTTATATCATGGCTGTCTATATTTGAGTAAAATATATATAATATCAATATTAATTTAGTTACATCATTTATACCCTGAATTTCTTCCCAAAGAGGATTCAAAGAGTATTACGTTGTTTCTCTGTCCTTTATTTTATCCTCACAGCAATCCTGTAAGGTAGGTTGGCTGAAAGCAAGTAACTGGCCCAAGGTCAGCCAGCAAACTTCCTTGGCATAGTGGGAATTCTAACAGTCAGAAAGTCTATAAGCTTTTTATATATGCACATGCACTGTCTAATGTCTTTATTGTGATCATGTGGTCAAGGTGTGGGAAGGGACATACATTTTTCTTTTAGAAAACTGAACATTTTGAAGATTGTTAATATTTAATTTCTCTTTAATCACAGATACTCTCAACCTTAATTATAAAGCAATGATCTCATCTGGGTAGTTACACTGATTAAGTTTAGAGGAAGTACATAATTAAATCCTCCAATGGTATTCAGATTGAAATTTCATGTTGAATTTATTTTCTGGTTGAATTTATTTTCTTCTACAGCTATAAACAGATTTAATCTGAAAGTGTAAATATAAACCATTTCCCTCTCTTTATTGCCTATGCAATGCTCTGTCATTTTCATTTTATTAAATTGTAAAAAGCACCCAAAGCACGCTAAAAAGCCTATATAGTTGTATATAAGTAGCAGTCTATCACTTCACTGAAATTTAGCCACTGTCAGCGGCGTCACTAGGGCGGGGCCAAGGGGGCCATCGGCCCTCCCCCAGAGCATTCTCATTGGCCCCAGGCACTGACCCATGACCCCCCCCAACAGGAAGGGGCTGGCCCTGGGACTAGAACGCTGCTGCTGTGTGTGGGCTGGCCGGGATTCTGAAACTGGGGCCGCGCTGCCGCCGGCTCAGCTAAAAGCGTGTGGGTGAGTGGGGGAAACTTAAATGCTGCAAAATTGGTATCTTGGATTATGGGGGCTGGTCATGTGACCAGAGGGTGGATGAGGGAGGGGCCATGTGAAGTGGGCGGGGTTGTGTACGGAGGGGGTGACGCAGCCCTCCAAAAGAGGTGATGCCCAATGGGGGGGGGGTGACTTGAATCAGTTACACCCCAGGGTGCAACCCACCCTAGTGACGCCTCTGGCCACTGTGATGAATTTCAAAATGTTTTGTCTAAAACCAGTGGTCACAGTTGCTAACCTTTTTGAGCCTCTAAGCACAAGGTCCAAAATGACTACTGCAAGAGGTGGAGCCAACCATGAAACGCCCAGAAGTGATATCACGCATAACTAGTAATAGCTCTTCAAAATTACAGCAAGAAGCATTTTCTCTCTGCTCTAATTAATTGCTACATACCTTTGCATCCTTCTTTTGCAACATCCCTCCCACCTTCTTCTAGGATGTAAGGACTCAGAAGTCTTCATTCCAGCTTGAATGATTCTTCTAGTAGAATGCTGAGTCATTAGAATGCCTGACAAGTCATTGTTTTATATTGTTTCCAGATGCATATTGTAAATTGTCTAGCTTGTACCTGATGAAGGAAGCTTTGATCCTCAAAAGCTTATACTCCCAAAATCTTGTTGGTCTCTAAGGTGTGATTGGACTCAAATCTAGCTGCTCGACTTCAGTCCAACATGACTACTCTCTGAAACTATATGAAGTTTAGTATATATCAACATCTGAACTTGCAAGAATCACGTTATCACTGGGCAGGCTTCTAAGTGGTAGAGCAACTGAAAAGTTTGATGTTTATGTATATGTATAAGTGGAGAGCTTGAGTTTGAAGGGCTTGGGTGCAGTTTCCCTTATGTTGTAATGCTGAATGTAAAACCAATTCATCTAAAGAGCAAAGCAGACTGTAAACAGTTAAAAACATTCTCATCAGCTTTTTGAACATACTGCTTGTGTGTGAGTGGAATGCTGTAGTTTAATTTTGGTGTTTTTTTCCGATTTGGCTTCATTTTTCTGGGTGTTTTAAGTTGACATTAGAAAACAGCTTAATAAAATATCACTTTTGTCTCACTCATTGCTGTTTCTCTTTATACTATACAGAAAATAGGAGCAAATTACATTCAGTCCAGCATTTGTCTGTTGGACCAGCAAATATGTGTATGAGATGGTAAAGAAAAATACCAACTAAATATGGTCAATCCTCTTGCAGCTAACATGCTATGCAGTATCCAGAATCATGCTGTGAATAAGTAGACAAGCTTCTGCTGAGAGATTAAACGGTTCCAAAGCCTTAAGCTATTAGTGAAATGTAGTCTTCTCAAGGCCATGACATCTTAGAGATCAGCCTAGCCAGAGGAAAGCTCTTCAAAGCTTTCTACTGTAGTGAGAAGCCTGGCAGTACTGGAGATCATTATGGAGTGAGCATGACAGGAATACTGATCATGAAGTGAGCAGAATGAGACCACAAGGATTGCAGCCAAATGTGTACTTTATCATATACCATGGCATGGCTGTGAAGTGACTCTATCTGGCCAGTTGACAGTATGTTCTAGAATGTAAACTGTAGAGAATTAGGTAGAAAAATGGAAGCTAACTTGTTCCATCCACTTTCTCCTTCAGAATGAGTAATTGCTGAACTTCACAGGGCATAGCCAAATGTGTGGGAACAGTTTGTTTCTCTGTTCTGTTTCTTAAGTTGTTTTTGTGGTCAGCTCCTACCCCATTTCAGAACTTATCTCCTGTGTCCAATGCTAAGTAGTTTCTAAAGTCCCTAATTCTCCTATAGCATGATTCCACAAAAGAAAGTACTGTTTGTGTCACCTTCATTAGAAGCCTTCGTATAAGCTATTTTTTCCTTATTATGGCAAAAATCCATCTAATCAGATGTACTTCTGTTAGAACTGTCTGAATTGAAATTTTCAGGCACCTTATGTGTGTGTGTGTGTGTGTGTGTGTGTGTGTGTGTGTGAGAGAGAGAGAGAGAGAGAGAGAATTTTTAACACAGATTTCCTCTCCCCCAACAGTTCTGTTTTCATGTTTAAGCTATATGAAGAGCCTATTCAAATGCTATTTTCTAGGGTTTAAAAAATCTCAACTCTCTCAAAAAAGCACATTAGCACTGTGTTCCTCCACCAACCCCACTGTGACTGGGAAGTTTCTTAAAAAATAGTTTATTACTTTTTTGTAGAGTTGCCAACTTTATGGAGATCCCCTGGAGTGTCACATAATCTCCAGACTACAGAATTCCTCTGGAGAAAATGACAGCTTTTGAGGGCACACTTTATGGCATTATATGAGGTTGCTTGCCTTCCCAAGGAATTTCCCAGTCCAGAATGTGACAGAATGCAAGGTTTTTAGCTAAGCAGCAAGAAATCAAGAAAGCTGCTAGGTCACATGACTAAGAGCTGGGACATCAGACTGCTTAGAATTTTCAGGAATTTGAATCAGAAAAAAGACAGTTCATTGAAAGGGTTGGTCAGACCTGGAGAGCAGATCTGTGAAAAAGCGGCCAGATTGAGGGAAACTGTTGCTTGAGACTGAATTCTGCTGGTTACCTCTTGAGAGAGAAGGTAGTTAAATAAAAGAGACCCAAAGAGGAAAGCTCCTTGGTGTTAAAAGAGTCACACATACTTCTCAGAGAAAGCTTTTACCTGGTTGGGAAAAGACTTGCACTGATTTCCCACTAGCCTTATGCCGGTCTCACACTCCTCTTCTCCGCGGGGCTTCTGTTGGATTTCACACTATCTTCCCCGGGGCTGCAACTCGCTTCACCTTTTTCATGTGACAAATAGAAACTGGTTTTTAGAGGATCTTCTTTGCTGCACGAAAGTGGCAGAGTGAGTTGCAGCCTCGGGGCAGCTTGTGTGAAATCCAGTGGAAGCCCCACTGAGAAGAAGAGAGTGAGAGCAAGGTAAGGCTAATAGGAAATCGGTCTAGGAGTCTAGAAAGGCAGCTTGCCAAAGGGCCTGGGTATTTATTTATTTATTATTTATTTATTTATTTTATGATTCATATCCCGCCCTTCCCAGCAAGTGGCTCAGGGCGGCTCACAACATAGAATCTCACATAAATAAGGTTTAAGCATATAAACAGTTAAAATAATTAAAACATTTAAAACATTTAAACCATTTAAAACATTAAGGACATCAGAAATCTAGTAAAACCACACTTAGTTTATTGTGCCAGCTAGTTATAGGCCAGCCGGAAGAGGGTTGTCTTACAGGCCCTGTGGAACTGAGCAAGGTCCCGCAGGGCCCTCACCTCTTCCGGCAGCTGGTTCCACCAGGAAGGGGCCATAACAGAAAAGGCCCGGTCCCTGGTGGATTTTAAACGGGCTTCTTTTGGCCGGGGGATAACAAGGAGGTTTTGAGTTTCCGATCTCAGTACTCTCTGGGGAACATGTGGGGAGAGACGGTCCTTCAGGTAGGCAGGTCCTAGGCCATATAGGGCTTTAAAGGTAATAACCAGCACCTTGTACTGGACTCGGTAAGTTATTGGCAGCCAATGCAGATCCCGGAGCCCCGGCCGGATGTGCTCCCTTCTTGGGAGCCTAGCAGCAGCCGGGCCGCGGCATTCTGCACTAGCTTCAGCTTTCGAGTTCGGCACAAAGGCAGCCCCATGTAGAGAGCATTGCAATAGTCCAACCTCGAGGTGACCGTGGCATGGATCACTGTTGCTAGATTGTCGCGCTCCAGGAAGGGGGCAAACTGCCTTGCCCGCCTAAGATGAAAAAATGTGGACTTGGCAGTGGCTGCTATCTGAGCCTCCATCGTTAAGGAGGACTCCAATAGTATCCCCAGGCTTTTGACCCTGTTCGCCACTATCAGCGGCGCACCGTCAAAAGCTGGTAGGGGGATTTCCCTCCCCGGACCCCGACGACCCAAGCAAAGGACCTCTGTCTTCGCTAGATTTAGCCTCAGCCCGCTCAGTCTGAGCCACCCAGCCACTTCCTGTAACGCCCGGTCTAGATTTTCTGGGGCGGAGACCGGTCAGCCGTCCATAAGCAGATAGAGCTGGGTGTCATCAGCATACTGGTGGGTAGAGACAAGGGCAGTCTTATAGGCCTGGTTAAATTGGTTAATTCTCATGGTGTATAGAGATTAAGAGTCCTGGAAGTCCAGACTAAGAGAGTCTTAGGAACAACAAGAGACATTATCAGAAGAAGAGGAATAACGTGTTCTCAGAGGCACCAAGTAACTGCATAAGCTATACCAGTATAGCATCTGCCTACAGTAAATCAAAGTGAAGCATCTTGAACTAAAACAAAAATCCATCCGAAAATTAGCTAAAGATTGACTAAATCTTTAATCAGCCAATGATAGATGTCATAACAACCCTGGATCATCCTACTTTTTAATGGAAGATTTCAATAAATAGTTATAAATGCCAATTTTCCTTAAATTACTTTTAAAGTATAAGGAGTGGCTAATACATCAAGTTCATTGCTTTTCCTTTTGATTTGGGATTCTGTACCTATACTTACTAGATAAGGTCCATCTTCTGAATCCTGATTTAAATTAAGTCCCTCATTCACATCAGAATCAATCTCCGAAACCTCAAACCATTTTTTTAGTGGCATGGAGGGCAATTTATTTATTAAAAAAAATTATCATCACTCTGTCATGCCCATTTTTTACTCATTATAAGAAATAATAATAATACAAAAGGACAACACCCCCTTCCAAGCTAGGTAATCAACCAATCAAATTAGATGTACTCAAGGAGGAGGAAGAAATGAGGAATACAGTCTTTTCAAGGCAAAACTGTCAGATGTCTAGTATAGACACAGAAGAGATTGACATAATCCTTGACTTCCTGATGTTACTTCTGTAATTTCTGTCTTTATGTTTACCATGTGTGTGAGACCACACTCCGTTTCAGAGGCTAGAACCTGTAGGGAAATATACAAAACAATTTATTTGATTTTTATATGGATGCGATGTCACACGTGAAAGTTCAGGAATTTCACTTAATTTCTCTAAAGACCATACAGATACAAGTAAATTCTTGTAATTGTGGAAGCCATTTTCCATTTTCCCCTCCCATCCGCAGTTTATCAAAAGCAGAGTATTGAAACTGATGCATGGGTTCACTCACATGTAATCTGCTTGGTTGTATTTCTAGGTATTCCCACTTCTGAAATGCTTCCCTTGGGGAGCAGGGCCTGATTAACAATTAGGCCAAGTAGGTACTGGCCTAAGGGCCCCCAGGCCAGCTTTAACCGCTGGTTTTCACCCTGCTTGCAGCCCTCCCAGCCTGCACATGCAGCCACCAACTGAGTCACTCTTGACCCGACTTGCCTGGTGCAGTTGCTCGTGTTGCAGCCAAGTTTGCCTCTCTTCACCTCTCCCCCATAGCTTAGTAAAAGGGGCTTTTAAGAAGGTGCCTGCAGGCTGCAGCAGGGGCCATGGGCTGTGTGGCAGGCACTCAGATTCTGAGATAATTTGCAAGGGGGCCCCCAAGATTTCAACTGCCTAGGGGCCTCCACAAGTTTTAATTTGGCACTGTTGGGGAAATCTGTGCAGATACCTAGCTATATGGCAACCTTTATATCATCAAGTAAAAACTTCAGAAACATAAGTCCACATGAATCTTCACTGATTGAGCCTGCTGTTCCTTCTGCTTTAATCTTTTTGTTGTTGTTAAATTGCTTTAACTGATTGGTTTTGATTTCTTATTTATGATCATCATTCTGATGTTCTAACTGAAGATTTAAATAATTTTGAATTCATATTGTCTTTTAAAATATCTTTGGTTTTGTTCCTAGTCTGTGGCCCAGGACCCAAGCTGAATACAAACTTTGTTTTGGAAGTGACATAAATACATAATATCATAATAATGGGCTTGGAGCCTGGATTATGCCTTGTCTTGGTTGAGTGTCAGATCCCCTTCTCCATGGTACTTGACTCCTGCTTCAGGTGCTGCTACTACTTCAGTAGTTATAATATTAACAATAACAAGGCAGAAACAAAAAAAAATATCACTTAGGTCTAAGACTTGGCATCACTTACAATGTAACTTGTAAGTTTAGCAAAACCAGAGTGTTAAAATTTGCTGGCTAAAAGATGAACAAGGAACAAATGTATCTTATTGTTCCTAGTTTATCTTGCCTATAGGAAAATACATTAACATAGCTGTAGTTTAATACATATAATGGAATTATTCTATGTTTTGTGGAGCAGCACAATTACATTAATTTTCTATGAATCCAATATGAAGCATGCAAATGGATCCTGAATACATTCCTTTATCTGGCAACAGTGAGTAACAGTTTGAGAGCATACCACACTGTGTAGATTGTACAAAAATACATTGGTTTCTTGGGCATTTCAAATAATCTGTTTTGAGGCTCCAAAAGACAGCTCATGTTCCTTTTATTTTTTCTCATTCATTTATATACATTTCAATGACAGGGGCTGAACTCCAGGACAGAATTTTGCTTAATTCTCACTGAAGTCAGTGGGAATTTAAGAGCTAGCCAACTATGGAATGGTTTACATCTATTTGTTATCTGAAATGTCTATTAATGAATAATTAAGCAAACCCATATAGAGTACTCAACAAAGCTTTACATAATATGGATCCAATCATGGGGTGCTGTAATTCTCTCTCTATGGGTAGCCATTTATGGGCAGTTAGTTGTCAGTACCAACTTGCCAAGATAGACCAGGCTAATGTCTCCACATGATTACTGGCCTTTTTTTAAAAAAAAAAAAATGGACATGTGATAATCTAGGAAAAATTCTGATCCGTACAGCAAGCTCACTAACAACTCATTGTATGAATCTGATACCATGGTAAGCGGTTTAAAATACCTTCCAGTCAGCTGCAGAGCATATACTAGCTTTGAGATAGTAAGAGTTTGTTACTAATTCTCTAGGTTTCAGTTATATTAATACAGGGCTTTTTTTGTAGCAGGAACTCCTTTGCATATTAGGCCACACACCACTGATTTAGCCAATCCTCCAAGAGTTTACAGGGCTGTTAGTACAGGGCCTACTGTAAGCTCCAGGAGAATTGACTACATCAGGGTTGTGTGGCCTAATATGAAAGGAGCTCTTGCTACTAAAAAAAGCTCTGCGTTAATGTAAAGATTTATTACTCAGATAATTTATATCTGAGTAATAAATAAATAAATAAATAAATTTAATTTCATAAATCAAATAATTTCATATTGCTATTTTAAAAGTTCAGAAGTGGAAAAATGTGTTTTTATTTTGTTATTTTGAAACTTATTTTGCTTTATTTAATGATGTACAGATGAATGTGCAGTGGTCACAAGCAATATATGAAGGCTTTAAATGAATAAGAAGAAGCCTGTTAAAAGTGAACAGTGAATGATTAATCTCTCAGGATTTGTTCTTCATATAGTATGCATTTGAACAAATCTAGAACAATTGCCTGAATGGCTGCATTGTGACTTATTTGTCATTCTGTACTCTGAAACACTTGATCCCTTTGCTTTCCAGTTTGGTGTACTGTAGGGGATAAGAGTGGTTTGATAACCCACTTTTCCAGCTGGGTGACTTTGAGTCAGTCACAGTTCTCTCAGAGCTGTTCTCTCAAGAACAGTTATCAAAGACCTCTCTCAGCCCCACCTACCTCACAGAGAGTCTGTTGTGGAGAGAAGAAGGGTAGGAGTTTGTAAGCCACTCTGAGTGTAGGGTGAGGTATAAATCCTCCTCCTCCTTCCATATCCTGTTTTACATTATCATTTTGCAACTGTTGCAGGATCATGAATAATGCTTTTGTTATGTGTCACAACAATCCTTAAGTGACATGATAAAGCAGAAGCACCCCAGACTCTGAAAACAGGGTTGCTAGACCTCCCCCCCCCGCCCCGTAATCTGGGATCCACCAGTGCTGTATCCTTCTCCTTGCTGCCAATTAGCTGTCCAGTGGGGGGACTTACTAGGAGAAAGGAAAAGTCCTAGGCCTCATCACCAGCATTGCACAGGAACTGACATCGCCACACCAGAAACATTTGGGTGACCCTCTAGTATTTGGGCAAAAACTGGTAAAGCCAGTTTTACCCTGGAGTTTTTGCCCAAATACCAGAGTGTTGCCTGGTCATCGCTGACGTGATGATACCATTTCCTGTGTAGGGTTTTTTCCTTTTCTGAGACTTTCAAGAGCTCTTAAGACTGTATTTTCAGTTAGCACTTATCTGAAGACCTCTTGTTTATCTGAAGTCTCCTTGTTTTATTGCTGCTGAGCAGTTTCCCAAAACCGGGGAAGGAGGATGGCTACAGCGAGGACGGGTAGATGTAGTTGTAAGCTTTTGAGCTTCTAAAATAAATTTATCAGCTTACTTTCTTTTTTAGTTGGGATATAATCTCAGTACAGTCATTTTGATTTTCATGGAAAATAATGAGATCATCAACGTAGGTCAGAATATCCATCTTCCATCTCTCTGTCTGCTGTAAAGATAGAGATCAGCTTTGCCTCATCTGAAACCCTGACTGAATATCTTCTTGGTCAGTTTATCCAACCAGTCTTTTGCAGCTTGTTTAAACACATAAGTCCCCTTTTGAAATTTACAGACTAGATGTTTATTCTTTTCACCTCTGAACCCAGGTGGCTGTTTGGTGTATAGTTCTTCTTCTGTTTTGCATGTAAAAATATAGCCTTAATGTTTAAAGGCTGTCAAAAGTTTGGCCCATGGGCTCCACCTGACCCACCCAGGGCTTTAATCAGGCCTGTGTCTCTTTTAGGCTTCCCAAATCCCCCGCTTGGCCTGGAGACCCCCGATTTGGAGCCTCCTCCTCCCCCCGCGCGGCAAAAAAGGGAAAGCGGGAGGGGGGGAGAATGGCAGCCCTTCCCACCCAGCCCCGATCGCAGCAGCCAGAGCTCTTCCGTTTTCTCAGGCTGCTTCCTGCCCCCAGTCAGCTGGCCGGTGAAGGGAGGGGAGCCCAGCCCCGCCTCCAAAGGACCATGTGCCTTGGCACCTCCGGAGGTGAGTGAGTTCTGCCGGCTTCCTATTCCATGCCATAAAGTGCCCAGCTGGTGTGCCTGTGTTGCTGTGAGAAGCTGGCAGCAACTCGTGAGTAGAGGCCAGTCCCCTGCATCAGATTTGCCAGAAACCGGGGGGGGGGGGGGCGAAGGGGGAAGGGGGGTGAAGAGGGAAATGTCTTCATTATTCCCTATGTGAAGATCGATTCTCATAGGGTATAATGGGGAATTGATTTGGAGGTTTCGGGGGCTCTGGGGGAGCTGTTTTTTGAGGTAGAGGCACCAGATTTTCAATATAGTATCTAGTGCCCCTCCCCAAAGTATCCCCCAAATTTCAAAACGATTGGACCAGGGGGTCCAATTCTATGAGCCCCAAAAGAAGGTGCCCTTATCCTTCATTATTTCCTATGGAAGGAAGACATTTAAAAAGGTGTGCTGTCCTTTTAAATGTGATGGCCAGAACTCTCTTGGAGTTCAATTATGCTTGTCACACTCTTGTTCCTGGCTCCGCCCCAATGTCTCCTGGCTCCACCCCCAAAGTCCACAGATATTTCTTGAATTGGACTTGGCAACCCTAGTCTCTTTTCACCTCCCTCCTGTCCTCGCCATGTGAAGATCAGAGTCTGCCAAAGTTCCCAGCTCCTTCTACCTCGTCTTTGCTGGCTTCAGCAGAAAGCTCTTCTGGCCTTGCAAAGCTGCAGAGAAAATGTGGAATGGATTTTCCATTAAGGTCTCTGGGCCCAGACTACTGTCTATTTCAGCCCAGAAATCTTAATGGAATATCCATTCTGCATTTTCCTTGTAACTTTGTGCTGCAATGTATTTCAGTGAAGTGGAGCACGTTTCGTTTTCCAGCATTTGTATAGCCAGCTGAAGGTGATGCTTGTCAGATTTGTCCCCTTGGAAATATAAAGGCTTGATTCTTTGGTCCAGTTTGTCTCTGCTGAATATACTTGCGAACTGGTATTTATTTATTTATTTATTTATTAGTGAATATTCTAACCTGGGAACCCGCAACCAAAGGGGGATTACACTGGAGAGCCATTGACAATCTGAGCAGACCTGGCTGAGGGGAAGGGGGGGGGAAGAAGCTTGCAATGCGTAGCCATTTCATGTTTTCCTAGGCTCAGAGCATTTTATATTTTTCGTTTCCGCTGTGATCCTTGGGCTTTTTGTGATGTTTAATTTTTAAAATTGCATTGCCAAATCCTGCTATTCCCCCAACTTTCCATTTTAAACCAAATATTACAAGAGTTTTAAGCATGTTTGGATTTTAACACACACATACATATTTGTTTGTTTATATCTGTTACCTGGTATTACATTTTATGACGCATGTAGCCCAGTCCCACAAAGTCCCATTTATGTCAGATCCATCCCACATAACAGATGATTTGACACCCCTGGTCTAAGTGTTCTGGTTACATGTTTCTTGAAGCTGTGATGCATCGGAGTATCCCAATTGTGGAATATTTTACAACTGGTACAAAAGTTTGGTCGTAATCTGATCTATAAATTTGAGAGAATTCCTTTGCTACTGGTCTGTCTTTGTATTTCTCAGCATCGCCTTTAGCATCCTGCTTAGCCTTAAAAACCCACTTACCCAATGGCATTTTTACACTTAGGTAGTTCAGACAGAGTCCACATGTTGTTTTTATACAGTGCATCAATTTCTTCTTGTGCTTCTTTCCTCCACTAGCTTTCTTATGTTTCAGGTATGTGCTGTAATTCACCCTATGATGTTGGTTCATGCAGTAACTAGGTTAGTGTTTGGGACTAGAATTCTGTATCTGGTTACTGGTCAATCATTAAGTTCATGCCTTGTTCTTATGCAGTGCATCCATTTCTTTTTGTTCTGCTTCCTCCAGTTGCTGGCTTCTAGTTCAGGCATATGCTGTAATTCAGCCCTCAATGTTGGTTCATGTGACAGTGACATCCTTGTGAGTAGGTTAGTTTCTCAACTGGAATTCCCTTGTTGGCCTGTGATGAGCTTTTGAGGTCCAAGTTCTCGTCTGTCTCTGCAGTGGTCTCCAGCTCTTCTGGTTCATCTGTTGGTTCTGGACCTTCTGCCTTCACCTCCTCTTCTGGTTGATCATCTGCTTGTATATGAACAGTGACTGTATCCATGAACAGTGATTGCATCCATTGGCTCTGGATGATACACTAGCAGCTGGTTGTTGTTTCCATCTGTTCCAGATGGTCATCTGTCGCAGCAGTCTGGTTGTTCTTTGGTTGCTCATTGAACTGCATCATTCTGTTTGTATTAATTTGGTTAGTGTTTGGGTCTAGAATTCTGTATCCCTTGCTTTCTGGAAAATAGCCTACAAAGATCCTTTATTTTGCTTTGGAATCTAGTTTGAATCTCTTTTATTTTGGTATATGGGCATAGATCTTGAATCCAAATACGCTATTCTTCACTTGACTTTCTGTTATGCCATAACTCATAAAGATTTTTCTCTGTGGCTTTGATTGGCTGTCTGTTTTGCAGCTTCTCACCAGTGCCTATAAGGAAGTCCTGAGTCAATTAGTATGTATCTGATCATGCCCATTATAGAGCAATTCTTGTGCTCAGCAACCACATTCTGTTCTGGTGTGTGGGGTACAGTAAATCTCTGCTGGATTCCATGCTCCCTTAGGAATGCCTGCACCGATCTAGACACATAATCACCAGCATGGTCAGACTTGGTGGCTTGCGGGTTGCTGTCAAACTTGTTAAAAACAGTGGCAGAGTAGTCCCTCAGTTTCTGCTCAGTTTGTAGTTTTTTCCTTCAGCAAATAACACACAATCTATTTTTTAAAACTATCAATAAAAGAAAACAGATAAATATTATTTCTAGATGCTGGATTGATAGGCTGACATAAGTCAATGTGAATCAGCTTGTTTGGAAATAGAAGGCAAATTCCCTTTCCTTTTATACAACTTACACAGCTTTTCCTTTATACAACTTTTCTCTTTATACAACTTATCATTGATGCCTGTTACCAAGTCCTTTGCTGTAGTTTCAAGATGGCTTCTGGATCACAATGAGCAAATCTCTTGTGCCAAAGCTCCAGGGATTTCTGGTCAGCAGCAGTTGTCTTAGCTGTTGTACAGGTCTTTGGTTCCTGGCAGTCTAGCTCAAAGGCTCTGTTTTTGAAAGCACCTGTGGAATATAGCTCACCTTGGCACAAGGCAGTACATAAGTTATTCTCAAAGTATATGGCAAATCCTTTTTCTGAGCACACTCTTGCTTAGCAAATGCTTAGCAAATTTGCCTTTAAATCCAAAATATCATCTGCTGTAATTTCATTGCCAAGAAAACTTCAAATGTTGAGCTTCAGCAATAAAATTTGTATCAAAATAAATATATTTACTATATAATGTACAGTAGGGTTACCAGATGTCCTATTTTTAGTGTGTCTCTTTTTTGTGTGTCTGTCTTCTTTTGGACTCTTAAAAAAACTGATGAAAATGTCTTCTTTTTGTGTTGGAAGGTCAGGAATATTCTAGTTAGTAGCAATCACCATTAAATAGTAGGGCTGTTAAAATGAGATTTGTCATAGTGATATCTTTTCTTGAAGTAGTCAAGAAGTATTTCCTTTTTTTTTTTTCCTTTCAGAATATGGGAACTCTAGTGTACACAGTAACATGATTAAAACATAGGGCCTGAATATCAGGCTGCATTTAAAGTAATTGAGAATTGGCTTTACCAGAGCTTTTTTTCTGGGGGGATGTGATGGAACAGAGTTCCTGAACCTCTTTGTGGAAACAAAATTCTTAAAAAAACATTTAAAAGTTCACAAGGGGCACCCATGTGTTTCTCCTTCATTTCCCTCTTGAGAGTTCCAGCACCTCTTTTTCCAGCAATAAAGCCCTGAGCTTTACTTAAGCTATTGTAAATTCCTCATACAAAGTTGATGATAGCCTCAAAGGCTTTCTTCAGTGGTTAGTAATACATAACATAGTTTTTAGAAACGCATCTGAAAAATAAACAATGACTGATAACAGACAGGCAGTTTGGAGCGGATGGGAGGCTTCCCAAATCGGGCCAGCTCAGAAAGAACCGTCCACACACTCCAGCGCAAGGTGCCCTTATCTCTCCCGTGGGGCACCTTGGCGTGGTCAGATGGCTGTAGCACACTATTCCCTTGACACGGTTTGGTTTTCTTTTTTTTCTAAACATGTTTAGTGGTCATGCATATATGCGTACACATGCACTCATGGGCGCATGCACTCATGCGCTCTGGGTAGTTTTTGTTTTTTTTTAAAAGCTGGAAGCAGCTTGGGGTGACTTGTCACATTCACACTGCCAAAGCTTCTTACTTGTGCACTTGCGGGTCCAGATGCTGAAGAGGCGACTGGTGTGCAGCTCAAAAATTTGCTACCTCTTTGAAAGTGGTAGCTTTTTGTGCCACCTGAGGATGGGGTGAGTGCAGGCTGGGGACAGGCAGCAGATGTTAGCATTTGGAAGGATTTTTCATGTTGGTTTCTGAGGCGTCTCTGAGTCGGCCCAAACTTCCCATCTGTCATCAGCCAATATATATCAATCTTGACCAGATGGTGTTATCTGAAAATATTGAAGGGGAGAGAAAAGAAAAAAAGGCAAATTGTTACAACATAAATAAGCATTATTAATACTGCATATTGTTTTTGAAAACTGTAAAAAATAAAAAACCCTCATAAACAATGTCATATAGTAACTATGCACACAACATAAATTGTCCATTGATATTAATCAGTTAAAAATTACATATGATAAATTGTATTACAGACATACAGAAGAAAATTTAACCCTGTAATTTGGTACAGATCCAGAGGAGTTAGCTGTGTTGGTCTGTTGATGCAACATAGTAAAGAGTCCAGTAGCACCTTTAAGACTTACAAATTTTATTGTAGCATAAGTTTTCGAGAAACACAGACCCTGCAACAGACCCATATATCAACTCTGTAACATAAGTTTTTGAGAAACCAGACCCTGCAACAGACTTAGATGTCAACTCTGTCCACATATTATCTACCCAGAAAATATTACTACAGGACCTAATGGCATCAGCTACACAATCTCTGGCTCTTACAGTTGCTTATCCTCCAATGTGATACATCCTCTTATGTGCCAACAATGCCCCTGTGTTCTGAACGTAGGACAAACCAGCCAACTTCGATGTAAAATAATAAATGGACACAAATCTGACATCAAAAATGGCAATATCCAGAAACCAGTAGAACACTTCAGTCTACCAGGACATTCCATCAAGGACTTAAAAGTCATTATAGTTCAACAGAAACATTTCAAAAACAAAATCCAATGGGAAGCTGCTGAATTGAAACTCATGTAAATTTGACTCAGTCACACTTGGATTGAATAGAGACTTTAGATGGTTATCTCATTACCAGAAGTAACAACCTTTCCCCTTCAGGTATTCCATTCAGATTCATTCTTAGAAGGAAGCCTGGATTTCACATTCTACCTTTTCCATTACTTTTTCAACTCCTTTGCATTTACATAGCACTCACTTCCTGCATTCACTCCTCCCTTCCCTTACCACCTATATTTCTCTGGCCAGTTTCTACATACCCTCCATGCTCTAGATGAAGGAATCGGTGTTTCTCAAAAGCTTACTCTACAATATTTTGTAGTTATTAGTCTTAGAGGTGCTACTAAATTCTTTACTAACTTGACACAGAATTTTAAGTATTTTTGGATGTGTGTGTCATCACAGCAGTAAATTAGAGTAGCACATTTATCATAATCAGGTCAGCTATATGATGCAGTGCCTTCCATGTGTTGTGTAATTTGGCTCCCAAAAGAGGGGAGGAAGGGAGAAAAAGGGAGGACAAAAAATATTAGCACTGCTAGTCTGAGAACTGCAAGCACAGATACAACCACTCACAATCCAACATAGGAAGTCCAGTCCACTCCCTCCATCACTCTCTGTGGCGACAACATCTACACATAGTAAATCAAAAACCTCTTTTATGTAGAAGTCTGTGCAGATGTAGAGATGTAGGCTAGACACATACCCACCCTTAAGTGCAGCTGTTTTTCTACATGGCTGGAAATTAGATAATGTTTGATGAGTGGAATATTTAGGTTTTTTAATACAATTCTTATGTTAGCAAATTCTAACTTTGACAGGTCTAGTACTCATCTCCAGTAGTCATTTTCCTTGTATATCTACTTGATCTCTATTGGCTGGGTGTACTTTTCTTGAAGCATTTGTGTCCAGGTCGTCAAAAAAAATTAATATCCGATGCCATATGTATGGAAGCACCACTATGTTGAATGTTGCTTTCACTATGTATGGAAGCATAAAGCGTGTGATTTTCACCAGTTTGCACTAAATGAGATATGCAATGATTAAATAGTTTTCTTTGGGACAAATCCTTCTGTCTCTGTCTGCTTGCTGGTGTTGGCATTTATATTCCTATTGAGCAAACACTCCCTCTGGATATGACCTAGCTTGTTACAATTGTAGCAATGAGGAGCATTTCTTTTGTCTTGGGATGGTTGGGCTTTCTGTGGTCAACTGACTTTTTTCCTGCTCCTCTTGACAGTGTACAGTACTTATCTCTTATCAGCCCCAGAACATCCTCTAATTTAGAATCTTTCCCATTAAATGTTGAAATAAATGCAGAATAAGATTCAAGCAGGGAAATTAGAAACAGTCCAATTTGTAAATCTTAATCTAGCACTTTACCAGCAGTTGCAAGTTTATCAGTTAATCAATTATATTTATTAACATTTCTGCACTTCCACTTTCTTGTAGCCTAAGTTATCTAAAACAAAGAAATCTTGCTATCCTGCTCTTGCTTGCCATAGACCTTTCTCAAGACTTCAATCACTCTTTTTGCAGTTTCTTGTCTGTTTATGTACACCAATTGGGAATTAGCCAGTGTACTAATAGTTAAATTTTATGCTTTATCATCTGCATTCTTCCATCTTGTGATCTCATTTTCAGACTTGGAAGGTCATGGAGCAGTTAATGAAAAAAAATAACTTTTTCCTTCTTGAGCCAGTGTTCAGTTCTAAAAAGCCATGCATTGAAATTATCTCCATACAGTTTCTCTAGGATTGCATGTTGCTGGGACATAGCTTATCAATTCAAAAAGGAAGTGGAGAAGAGAGATGCACGTTCTTTTCTGTACTCAGGGCTTGGGACCAGTTGTTAAGCAAATTCTCAGCATCGTTTATTCTTGCCAGCATGAGGTAAAGCCTTGTAATTGCTCAAGCACACAAAAAAAATCCTTTATAAACTTTAAAATTCACTCTTGGCACCCATAATCATATTGGGATATTTTGCTAATATAGCAGAGTTTTGCCCAGTCGTAGAAGTATAATACTGAGAGAAGCCTAATCTAAAGGGTACTTTCTGTACCATAAATGGCCAGCTTGTTGGGCATCATGTGTGGAAGTATGAGGTTATTGTATTTACTGGAAAGAGCTACTGAGACATGTCTTCAGCTCTCCATGGAAGGCCAATACTTTTTAGATTAAGTTTCTTTCTCTTCTTTGAACTATAACCTGAATGTGAACACCATGTACGTGAATAAATGTAAGTTCACTTTTTTTTTTTGCAATATATTTCTTGGGAGATTTATTTACTGCACTCAGAATTGAGCTTCTACAACTGGGCAAAACTCTGCTATATTAACCAAAATATCCCAATACTTCCTTCAGTAATCAAGAACATAGTGGTGTAATAGTGGTTTTATACCGTCATCACCTGCGACTCCTTGAGCGCTTTCATCAGCGCTGCCTTCGCACCATCCTCAACATCCACTGGAGTGACTTTGTGACCAACACTGAAGTCCTCAAGCGGGCAGAGGTTACCAGCATCGAGGCACTGCTGTTGAAGACGCAGCTGCGCTGGGCAGGGCATATTTCTAGGATGGAAAACCACCGCCTTCCCAAGATTGCCCTGTATGGCGAACTCTCCACCGGCCATCGAAATAGAGGGGCACCAAAGAAGAGGTACAAGGACTCCTTGAAGAAATCCCTTAGCACCTGTCACATCAACCATCACCAGTGGTCTGACCTAGCCTCAGATCGCAAAGCATGGAGGCACACCATCCACCAGGCTGTCTCTTCCTTTGAGAACACACGCATAGCTGGTCTTGAGGACAAAAGGAGATTGAGGAAGAATCGCACTGCTACAGGACCAACCCTAAATCAGACTTTTCCCTGCAGCCGCTGTGGCCGGACCTGCCTGTCCCACATTGGTCTTGTCAGCCACCAGCGAGCCTGCAGCAAACGTGGACTATTGCACCCTTCTTAAATCTTCGTTCGCGAAGCCAAGCCGAGAGTGGTGTAATGTCATTGCTGAAGTTTTCCCTCTCCAGCAAAGGGCATCAACATAGTAGTCAATTCATAGTACAGTAATATTGCATGGTTTGGCAGCAGCTATAAAATGCACCAACCTTATTATCACTTTCATACTAAACTGTATATCCTTTGCTTTGAAATACAAGATTGCTTCACTCTCACATCTCAGATGAAAGTCATCTACATTTCTTCTCTCCTGAAAGGGTGAAAAGATTATCTAAAGTTTTTAAAATCAGCTTCTTTTATCTAGGTGTTTTTTAGATTTTCCTTTTTGATGTTAAATACACATCTGATCTGGTAGTCCGCCCCCCTCAGAATTATTGTCTGTTGTCAATTGGTTGATGCTTGTGTTCTAAAATAAAATAGTTCAGACACATAAAAAAGGATCTGATATATCATTACACTTTAAAAATAGCATTGAATAAGTGTTTCATCATTAATGTAATGATCTCCCTGGGCCAGAACATTTTCAGCAGACTTGATATCAAATTAGATATGAATTCTTCCAATAACTCACAAAGAGGTGTAGACTAGAGCTAAACTCACATTCTGAGTGGTACAATTAAAAAAAAAGAATTTTCGTAAACTCTGGCAGGTTCTTGTGTTTGATTTTCTAATTTGTATTATTTTGCTACTGTAAAGACACCACCCTCCTTTTATTAATAACTATTGCCTCAGAATACATACCTTAAGTGGAGATATTTTATTTCAGGGGGTGGCCTGGATATCACAAAATGTCTGGGGAGGGGGGAGGGAGGTATAGTGCTCCCTTGTCTTTGTAGCCTTTCTCAGCACACCATGGGGGTCCTGAAGTGGCCTACATCACAGCCTATTCAAAAATAAAGCTCTCTCTATTCAGTGGTATTACTCTCAGATAGTA
This sequence comes from Heteronotia binoei, assembly GCF_032191835.1. Lineage (NCBI taxonomy): Eukaryota > Metazoa > Chordata > Lepidosauria > Squamata > Gekkonidae > Heteronotia > Heteronotia binoei. The sequence continues at coordinate 94,701,295 of NC_083229.1, forward strand.
GGACACAAAATTATTAAAGTTGCTTTGAAAATAATTTAGAAAACAGAAAGTTTTGTCAAAAGCATGTTGAATATTCAGATAGTAATATTTACTCTAAATGGATCCAAAATGGTTTTTATTTATTTATGTTTTTTAGAGTCTGCCTTCCTCACTTGAACTCAAGGTGGATTATATATATATGGGTGTTTTGCCTTGTGTTCACCGTGCATGTCTGTTGAGGTTTCTTTTTCATTCTGCATTGACTTCCTCCCCTTTATCATTCAGTGCACTTTCCCATAGCTGTTTCCTTTGGTTTTATCAGTGGCAATTTTTTGTGGGTTTTGTGGCGATTTATTCCTTGTTTTGCATCCAAGCCAAAGGTTAATTTAAAAGCGTACAGATTCCCTCGGATTTCCTCTCTGGGCCCAGTTTGTGGTTCGCGGTACTCAATTTATAGCTAGTTAAATTGGCATAACACTGGCTGAATGCACACCCACACAGACATCACCATCATCAGACATGCTGCTGCATTTTTCACTAACTGCAGTTTCTGGGTCAGGTTCAAGAGCAGCCCTACATAGAGTAAATTACAGTAATCGAATCTGGAACTGACCATTGTGTGGATCTCCATAGCTAAATCCTGAGAGGTGATATAGGTAACCAGTTGCCTGGCTAACTGCAGATGATAAAAGGCTGATCTGGCAACAGTGGTGACCTGGACCTCCATAGAAAGCAAGGCATCCAGGATCACCCCTAGGCTCCTTAGCCTTAAGAGCCTGTGTCAGTGGCACCCCACAAAGGACTGAGAAATGGATTTCCAATTTGAATCCCGCAAGGCTCTGGTACAGGACCTCCAAACCCCCAAGGCTCAGGTACAGTGTTTGTTGGATTTAATTTCAGCTGACTCTGCTGCCACAGCTTCCAGTGCCCTGTCCAAAACATCTGGGGCAAAGTCCAGTTGGCCATCCATCACCAGATAAAGCTGGGTGTCATCAGCATACTCGTGACAGCCCAGTCCAATCTCCTGGACCATTTGGGTGAGGGGTCATATATAGACATTACACAACATTCGTGAGAGGATCACCTCTTGCAGTATACCACATTCCAGCAGGTATCATGGTGACAAAAACTCTCTGTCCCTATGAAGGAAGGATGAAAGCTATTGTAAGGCAGTCTCCTGTATCCCTACATTGGTGAGGTGGTGGGTCAGGAGATCATAATTAACCATGTTAGATCAACAGCACCCACCTCTATCCAGAAGTCTCTGGAGGTCATCCATGAGGGTGACTAACATGGTCTCCAATCCTGGAGTGGGTCCAGGATAGAGGCATCATCCAAGAAAACCTGGAGCTGCTCAGCCACTGGTCTCTCAACTACTTTACCTAGGAATGGAGGGTTCCACACTGGGTGGTAGTTGGCAAGGGTTGCAAGGTCCAATGATGGTTTTTTTCAAGAGTAGAGTCATCATTGCCTCCTTCAATCCCACTGAGAATATCCATGAAGTCAGGAATACATTGATTATATTTCCCAGAGGGACCCAAACACCATTCCACAGGTCTTAACCAGCCAGGATGGGTTCAGGTCAAAGAGGCAAATGGTGGGCTTCACAGCTGCCTGGATTTTGTTAATCTCCTCCCAGGAGAGCTGGTTGAATTGGTCCAAAACTGGATCTGAAGATGGACAAGGGGCTTCCAGTCCCTTACTGTATCAACTGTGGCCAGGAGGTCATGGTGGAGCATCAAGCCTTTGGCTCTGAAATATCTCACAAATGCCTCACAGCCAATTCCTTAACAATGTTATTTGGCTTGTGGCAAAGAAGTTGACAATCAGATTGTTCTAAACAATTGGGCCAGGTGTGAGCTTGCAGATGCAATGGAAGCTGCATAGAATTTGTTCTTAGTTGTCTTCCCTGCCATTGTATAGGCCAGGGTGGCCAATGGTAGCTCTCCAGATTTTTTTTGCCTACAACTCCCATCAGTCCCAGCCAGCATGGCCAATGGCTGGGGCTGATGCGAGTTGTAGGCAAAAAAACATCTGGAGAACTACCGTTGGCCACCCCTGGTATAGGCTTTTATAAACCTCCTATAAGATGTTCCTGTAACTTCGTCAGGAGTAATCTGCTACCCTCTCTCCACTCATCTCAGTTATTGCTTCAGCCTCTGTAGATCCAGGATATACTTATGAAATGTGCGTGCACATGAAAGTTTATATCCAAAATTAAACTTTGTTGGTCTTAAAAGGTGCCACTGCACTCAAACTTTTTTCTGTTGCTTCAGACCAACATGATTACCCACCTGAATATATTTTTTGGTTTGGCTCAAAGAGCAGATGGTTCACTGATAGGCTTTATTCCAAGAGCTCTATTACCAAAAACTACAGATCAGTTGTTTAAGCTTTATTGATTCAGGACATAGTGATGATGATGATATAGTGATGATGATGATGTTTATAAGCTTCTGCCTACAGATTTGAGGCAACAGGTGAACATGAAATCAAAACTCATGTAACATGGGAATGTTTTGTACCTAACGCTTGATAGCCACAAGTTCTCTCAAAGCTGTTATGTTCAACAGCAGTTTTGGGAGAGCTCTCTCAGCCCCTCCTACCTCACAGAGTGTCTGTTGTGGGGAGAGGAAGGGAAAGCAGATTGGAAGATGCTCTGAGACTCCTTTGGGTAGTGAAGGGTGAAGTATAAATCTAGTCTCCTCTTCTAGTATGGGATGTTTGGCTGCATAATAAAAGCCAGTATACCAAGCCACACAGAAAATTGGACTGTGGGAATTCCATTGCTGCTTCTTTCTTGGATTTGGTGGAGGAAGTAGTTCTTGTAGTAGCAGTTTGCAAAATACAAGCTTCATTTACTAGGAGCATATAAAATGCCAAGATTGCTTCATAAATGTGTGTTTATAGTATTTTGAACTTCTAGCATGCGATAAAAGTGTATCATGTATTTTCATGATAAAATAATATGGTGGCTTTGTAAGGAGGATAAGGAACCCTATCTCACACTATAGCAAATTTTCATTTTCAAAGCTATGAAAAATGCTGAAGATTCAAAATGTTATTGTGGGCTTTACTAAATCCCGCAGTAAACAACCTCCATTTCTGCCTGCCTTGTCATTCTAAGATGACATGACAGCAAGAACACTCTCTCCAAGTAAGAGGTTTCTGTTTGATAGCATAGGCAAAAATAAGGTTAAGTTTGTAACACTCTGTAATACTGGCTATTGTTAACATAAAAATAAGTCTATAGCTCCCAGAGCTCATTTTAAGCTTGTAACACTCTAAATTAGAGCAGTAAAAATGATTGAAATTTTCTCCTTTGGTGACTAGGAACCGGTGGCTGTGATTATTATTCTGTTCAGAACCTCTGCTTTGCTTTAAGGTATTCTGTTGCATGGTTTGGATAATGTAATATTTATTTTGACAAATCCCTTTGCTTCCAACATACAGCACTTGAGATTTAAGTAGATAGCTACCATCTTTCAGCATAAATATTATGTTTTACTTTGCATGTGAAGGTCAGAATTTTTCTAAAGACTCAGAGGAGGCAGCCGTTTTTCAATAATTATGTGTTCTCATACTATGACACATTTTCATTGTGGTAAGCAACATTTATCTTGTCGGATAACAGGTGCCCAGTATCGTGCAAATGTATTAAACTACATGCCATTTAACTAGAAAGAAAATGCCATTTCACTAGAGTGAAAATAGCACTTTAAAGAGGGAAAATGAAGTGTTATATATGGAAAGTATACACAAAAAAGTTGTGATAATTTAGTACTAATAATATTGGGACATTACTCTTGGTGAAATCTTGGTTAATATTCTTAGTAAATACTGTTATTTTGCATGGACCACATTTATCATCAGACAGCAATGGCAAGCAAGAAGGAAATATAGGGTTGCCAGCCTCCAGGTGGGCCTGGAGATCGCCTGCTTTTACAAGTGATCTCCAGCTGGCAGAGATCAGCTCCCCTGGAGAAGATGTCTGCTTTGAAGAGTGGACTCTATAGCATTGCACCATTCTGAGGTCTCTCCCTTCCCCAAACCGAGCCCTCTCCTGCATCCATCCTCAAGTCTTTTCCAACCCAGTTCTGGCAACCCTAGAAATTAAGCAGTCTTATGTATTGGCCTTGCAAGTGGGGCTGCCAGCTTGCAGACCTAAAAACATTATTGTATCTTTAAATTTCTTTCAAGTCAGTCTTAGGTGTTCCCATTCACTTTATCCCAGTCTTGCCATTCCGTTCTCTTTGTTTTGTTTTGTAATGAAGTATGTTGTGCAGAAGAAGTAGAAGAAAACTGAGGGTAGAGTAGGCGGTGGGTGTGGAATTGCTGCCTATCTTCCACTGTATTAGATAGTTAAGGTACCACATATGGTTCTGGATTGTAATCTGACAGGCCTGTTTGCATGGGAGCAGTCAATATATTGTCTGCCACCACCAGTTCTGTTTTTTCAAAAAAGATGTGTCAGAAATTAGCTAATTGGAAAATAAGAAAAATTCTAGTTCCAACCTGCCTAGAGCTTTGTTTTCTAAATCATGGATATGTAGTCATGGGTTGTAATTGCAAGGTGGTAGTCAACAAGATGGTGCATTTTGTGTATTCTTGGAAACACTTGGTTTAACTCTGGTGCACATTTAAGTCTTCTTAATAATGATTTTTATTTCATCTATACCACTCTTTTCTCTCCAATTTGGACAAAGTAGCTGAAGTCGTTCTCTTATCCTCCTCACAGTAACCCTGTGAGCTAGGTCATATTGAGAATATCTGACTGGATCACCCACCACTACGTTTTCATGAAAGAGATGGGATTCAAACGTGGGCTTTTTTTTTTCAGATGCTAATCTGACACTCTAACAGTACGCCATGCTGGCTGAGTTCTGATACTAAAAATGGGACACTGTACGGTTGATACCACAACACCTTAGCTTGGCTTTAGTGATCTGCTACCCTTTCTCTTTCCTTGGATTCTTAGTATTCAGAATTAGCTGTCCTGGAGCCATTTTGTGTCAGCACAACTTTTTATGATGAGAGTGAATGACTCTGATTATTTCTTGATAACATGCCTGTTCCACTGGTTTAATTCAAGACTGATAAGTATGATTAAATCCGTGATGAAAGCTGAGATGAGAGTGGATTTTTTTAGGATGTTTTTAGTTATTGTTGAGAATCACAGAATTTGCTAGCAGTGGGGTTGGATATAGAAAACCAAATCATGTGTAAATTGAATCAAGTGAATTTTTAAGAATCTTTCATGTTAGTCTAAAGGAAATAAATATATTTCCCACTACAGATAAAAGCAAAATCATAAACATAACAAAAGGAATGTCTCAAGAAATTGAACACATGACATTACATTTGGGGTTTCCCTAGAAGTGATATCATTCTGTCACAGTCCGACCATGTCCCTACTCCCACAGTCTTCTGCTAGTTGCCAAGCCATGGCTGGCAATTCTGCAGCAACTACCAACCTGGTGGAACTTTCTGCTGAATACTATCAGGGCCCTGCGGGACTTTATGCGACTCCACAGGACTTGTAAGGTGGAGATGTTCTGCTAGGCTTTTGGTTAAGGGCAGTGATGGTTTTCAAACTGGCTGGCACCTTCCCTTACTCTCCAGACTTATTTGTTCCTCTTCCCCCTGCCTGTGAGGATGTTGACATAAATAATTCCCATTGTTGTATTAACTCTATTTGTGTATTCTGTTTGTCTTCCTTGTCTTATTTATTTTATTTTATTTTGGTTCATTTATATGCTGGCTGGGGCTGATGGGAGTTGTAGGCAAAAACATCTGGAAAGCTACCGTTGGCCACCCCTGCTATAATGTTTTATGTTTGTATCATGATGTTGTTAGTAACGCATCTTGTAGGACTTACAACCAAACTATAGAGGAAGTTATATTATTTCTTTTGTGTGGCACTGAATTCTTTCGCAGTTGGTTCTCCATTATCCATTAACTCTCACAGTACCTGATCTGTATTTGATTACCTCTAATGGCAACTGAAAGTAGGGCAGGGATAAAAGAATAGCTAATGTTCCTGAATAATTAAGTGAGTTTCTGTGTGACAAGTTGTCTTGCGTAAAATATACATTCACTTGCTATGCATTTATTGTGTTTATCATCTTGCTCTTATTACTTATTTATTCTAGTTTACAAGGATCACCTATTCATAGTTCTTGAGATGTTTTGCAAATATCTACTGGGATCAGTTAGAACAGTTAGAATCACCTACAACCAGAAGTCTATCTCCCCTCATATCCTCCCCAGGGATATCCTCTGTACAAGAGGATATCTGTCCATTGCCAAAGGAAGGGGTCCTTTCTATGGAATCATATACCTCCTCTTCAGACTGATGCTGTCTGTCCTCAAAACTCTCACTCTCCACAACAGCACAAAAGCTGCCAGCATAGGAGTGGGGCTATTCTGGTAAGTCCCTGAGGGTCTCTTCCCCAAACTTGTCTCTGCCTCAGCTTCTCCAGGTCAGCAACCCTAGTCTTACGAATACAAACCTGCTCCCATAGAGCTATGAGCTCCATGCAGAGAGCACACATCCATGATTTCCACACAGTGGGTAGACAATCATACATGTTGCACTCTCTGCAAAACACTAGTTTGCCCCTGCTGGCTTTCTACCTTCATAACTGGAATGTTCTGTAGTTTATGCCTTCAGTGCATACCTGTTGTTAATTCTTCACTCATTTTCTTGTTTCCCAGTAATCTGTGTGCCCTTCTTATCCCCAGCCCTGAGTGACTTCCTCTGTCTTCCAGAGAAGAATTTACTGATTTTGGCCATTATAAATGTGTTTGTCATCATCTGTTTTTCTTCCTGAATGTCTAATAACTCCTTTAGTGTTTTTCACAGCAAGAATCTTTACCTTTGCTTTCTATTCACCTGAGGCCTCCCCTTCTCTCCTCTTCTGCTTTTCCACATTCTTTTCCTTGACCATCCTTATATTCCCTTTGTACTTTCAGTCTGTGGGCAGCCTCATCAAATTATGTGGCATCCAGGACCCCTGAGCGTGCTGATGATTCCAAACTCTGCCTCTCTGTTCCATACTTTCCTTTTTCCATGTAATTATATATTTCCTTTTACCTTCTGATACTGGCATCTTAATATCTCATTGCCATCTCAAATTCCATATGTCCAAGACTGTACTTCTCAGGGCCTACTGTAAGCTCTTGGAGGATTGGCTGTATCAAGGATGTGTATGCAAAGGAGTTCCTGCTACCAAAAAGGAAAAAAAATGTAAAGGCAGAGGCCTCAGGTGAATAGAATGGCATAGAGTCCAGTCTCCAAAACTACCCTAAGTCTGGCAGCACACTCTGGGTGACTTGATGCCACCTGGCTGGCATGACTTTACTTACTCCTTTTCAGCAGCAGCCCCACTATGACAGCCACTATGACATAGCAGTTGACAAACTCAAGGTTGGAAAATTCCTGGAGATTTGAGGGGTAGAGTCTGGAGAGGGTGAATTTGAGGAGGGGTCCTCAGATAGGTATAATGCCGTAGATGCCAGCTTCCAAGCCAGCCATTTCCTCCTTAGGAAACCACTGTTGACAATTGCCAGGTAAGGGCTGGAGATCACTCATATTGCAACTGCTCTCCAGATAACAGAGACCAGCTTCCCTGGGAGAAAATGGCTACTTTGCAGAGTGGACTCTGTGTCATTATACCCTGCTGAGGTTGCCTCCTGTATATCTTCCCACCTATCCAAGTGAAGGCATTGACTCCCCACCACTACTTCTTTGGGAGCTGATGTCTGTCATCTAGAAAGTTCTTGCTTTGGTCCCCCAGTGTAGAGAGAGATTTTACTTTTCCTAGATAGAGGCTGCAGGGAGGGTATGAAAAGCTGAAGTCAGATCAGTTCCACTACTCTGTGGTATATCATAACACAACCAGATCAGGCCAAGAAAAACAGATTATGCCACAAGCTCACACTGATGCTAAATGCAGCAACAATGCACTGCAAAGAAATGGAATGCTGGGCTTCAGTGTCTGTGTGACCATTGTCATGTCTCCCCCAATTATTGTTTTGACTAGCGTGACAACTAGGCCTGGATGCTTGCTCCTGTTCAGCAGCAGCCCCCCTATGACAGCCAGTGTGACTTGGTAGTTTCCAGCTCCAGTTTAGAAAATTCCTGGAGATTTGAGGGGTGGAGCCTAGAGAAGCTGGGGTTTGAGGAAAGGTAGGACCTCAGACAAGTACAATGACATAAACTCTACCCTCCAAACCAGCCATTTCCTCCTGGGGAACCATCATTGCTAATCTCCATGTGAGGGCTGGAGATCGCTCTGACATATGACAGACATCAGCTCCCCTGGAGGTAGAGGGGAATGAATGCCTTCACTTGGGTGAGTGGGAAGACAGGAAGGGTGGTAGGCACTCACCCAGAGCCTCTTTCTAGTGTCTGTTGTATTTTCCCTCACAATGAGCCTTATTCCTAGTAGTAATATAATAGCAACAACAACAACACTCTGATATTCTGAGCTCTGTAATATTGTGCCATATACACCCTTGCAGTATTTAACAGATAGTAGAATAATCAGACTCCTTGTCAGGACTCAGCCTCTGAATCTATTTTCAATGCCAGGAGCATGCAAAGTGCCCCTTATGGTCATCAGAGCTGCCTTCTATCCATTTCAAATTATGGATCAAGTAAAAATTCTGATAGATAAGCATGACCTACACAGAAGGTTTGGTGTCTTACATGTGAAGAAAATTCATGTATTGTATATACTTCAACTTTAACATACTGTGCAGCTAGAGAATACAAAGGCTGCACCTTGTTTATATGACCACAAATATAACAGTGTATGTCTAAAACATGCACTTTCTTAATTTCAGGAGGGACTATTTTGTATGTAAAAATCATGCGTACATAGAATATTCCAGTCTTTGCCAAATAAACAGAAGTAAGCCTAGTTTGAATTGGGTGAAATGGACCGATGATGGAGTTAAAAATAAAAAGGGGAAAAGATCAGAGATGACAGAATGAGATAGATTAACAAAGAGCAAAGAAAAAAGAATTCTAATTCCTTGGGGAATCAGAACATAGAGGAGGCTGTTGTTATTCAAAGACCAGAAAGTGAAACCACTGTAAATCAGGTATTCATTGAGTGAGCTCACTACATATCAAAGAACATGAGGAGCTGTACTTCTGGGTATTCACTTTCTACTAGCTTTCTGGAAATCTGCCATGTTGTAATGTTATTTCTCAGAGATAAACTTGTAAGGATAGAATTACTTTTACTGGAAGAGTTCAAAGCACTTAACTAACACAATTTCTGTATAATCAGGAGAGCTACCTAGCACATTGAAATCCTGGAAACAATCACATTCAGGGAACAATTACATTCAGGAAACAATTACATTCTTTCAAGGACTGGGCTGTTTTTATTTCTGATAATTAATTAAAATACTTAGCACCCTGAATAAGGGTTGTTAATGCAGCTGTGAACTGGATACTAGTATCAGCGCTATCAATTTATTTAAAGAATTTACCCCAAAATATTGCTAGGACTAATTTAGTCGATGAGCCTTATATCATTTTTACTTGTATATATTCAGGTATTTTAATACTGAAATTATGGCTTGGTTCTGGCTAGATTTTTCTCAGCCTAATGTGGGTTTTGCCTGTGGAGATCCATGATCCCTAGCATAGCCTTTTGAGTGTTCAAAAGGGGTGTTTTTCACTAGTAGAAAAACTAAGTGGATTAAATTCAATATTTTCAAAATTACAGTACATCTCTTTTGCCCTTCTTTCTGAGGAACTATGGTAGATCTTGAAATCTGTTTTGTACTTGCTTAAATCTTGCTTAACACTTGCTTAAATCTGCAGCATTCACTGGGCTTTGCAGAAGAAAGCACTTCCTGCTTCCTAATACAAGCTTCATATACCCCCAAACATTCTTTTACAGCCCTCCCTGCCTTGTACTTAATATGCTGTCTGGTTAGGAGTTTCAAGGAGCTCATTTTTTTCTTTTCTTGGATGTTTTTGTGCAAGTTGGCATAGCTCTTTTTTTTTTTTTAAGTATTTTAAAATATGTTATTCACTGTAAAAAAATGAAGAAAATTCATTGTAAAAATGTTTAAATAGCTATGGATAATCTGGTATTAAGCAATTAACAGTGCAATCCTAAAGGTAACCTGCATTGCAGTGGCTGGGTGCCAAGCTAATCATGGAGCCAGTAGTCTGCTCCCTGAAGGCATTTGGTAGAGACCAGGAGGCAGACAAAAAACCAAGAACATAAGAACATAAGAGAAGCCATGTTCAATCAGGCCAGTGGCCCATCCAGTCCAACACTCTGTATCACACAGTGGCCAAAAATTTATTTATATATATATACACACACACACACACACACACATACTGTGGCTAATAGCCACTGATGGACCTCTGCTCCATATTTTTATCTAATCCCCTCTTGAAGCTGGCTATGCTTGTAGCCGCCACCACCTCCTGTGGCAGTGAATTCCACATGTTAATCACCCTTTGGGTGAAGAAGTACCTCCTTTTATCTGTTCTAACCCGACTGCTCAGCAATTTCATTGAATGCCCACAAGTTCTTGTATTGTGAGAAAGGGAGAAAAGTACTTCTTTCTCTACCTTCTCCATCCCATGCATAATCTTGTAAACCTCTATCATGTCACACCGCAGTCGACGTTTCTCCAAGCGGGTTGCAGAGTCTGCAAGCATCTCAGCATCCCCAACAACCATGCCATCGCATCCCATACAAGTCACAAGGTGCAACAGGAGGGCTGTGATGGTTAGGGCAGACAACCAGTTATGGCCTGGCAGGATTAAGGACCCAGCCCTTCACCCACACATAACAGCTGAGGGACGGGAAGGGACGGGGCATGCACCACTGGACTGTGTCCATTGCACCTCCATTCCCTTAAAGGAACAGAGCCCTGCCTAACAGTAACTGGACAGCTGAGAGATCTGGTATAGACCCAGCACTGGCGATCCCAGGCAGGTCCACAGCCCATATGGTCCAAAGGCTGCTATCACAAAGAAAGTGGGTCTCCAGCCCCTCTCACTTAATTACTGGCCTTGTGGAAGAGAGGGTGGGGATGGACTGTGCTGGCCACAGGCCTCATGCTGAAGGTCCTGGGAAAAGACCTGAGCCCCCCACATCCCTGGGTGCTGCAGCAGCCACAGTACCAAGGACTTGAGGCAACTGCCCACCTCCCCCTCCAGCACCATCCACAACCTCTGCTTCCTCCACCCCCAAGACATCTAGGCTGCCCAGTGTGTCAGCTCCCCCACCAGCTGTTCGATCTGGGGACTCTGTGATGCCTTAGCAACTAGAAAAATGACTGTCCTAATTGGCATTGCTTGACATGAAGAGGTCAGAGTTCAAAGGGAAAGCAGAGACACTGGGGAATGCCTGAGTCGTTGGGGCTGGCCATACCAGACAGTCCTCCAACTGTGACCTGTGCCCACAGCCATCTCACCTCTGTTGTGAGGGTGTTGTGGTCTGCCACCCCAGCACTGACCTATATATCCTCCTGACTTGGCGCAATCAGATGGATGGAGTGCTGGCTTCCAGGTCCTCAATGGAATACCCTGCTGGGGTGGACAGGGTGCCCAAAATGGTCCAGACTCCCTTCTCCCAAGCCCTGAGGCTTGTTCCCAGAAACCTGAGGCACCAGCTGACCCAGCGGCCCCCATTGGCCATTTATTCCAAAGGGTCATGGTAGAAGCCCTGGAGATCTCCCAGTTGTTAGTGAGTCATTGTCTTCACCCAGCAAGCTTGAGCTTGGCGACACTGTCCCCACACAGTGATTCACCTGCAGGGGAGAGGGGCAGGAGTGAGCAGATGTCAAGGAGGACAGAGAGGGGTGGGAACAGGGCAGGGAGGTGCTGTCCTTGCCCAGGGATGAACCATCACCAGAACTCCTCATACCTACTCGACAAAACTTAGATGTCACGGACACCCACTAACACACACGATGTTCATCACACACATGATGGCCTTAGCTCCAGGTAGATTGGGACCTTGCAGGAGGTTGGACCACTGGGGCCTGCAGCCTTTGAACTGTGGTGCTATCTCCCCTTCTCTGCAGGCTTTAGCCAGGCTGTTCTGGGATGGTTCCCTCTACTGCAAACTCCTTCCCCACTCCATCTCATTCACCTCCTGCCTGTGCTGTATGTTTTTGCAGGGCACACAATACTGGAGAAGATGGCATGCTAGGCAATACTGGACATGCATCAAGATGTTACAACTCTCCAACAGCACCTGCCTGGATTGCTTCCACCTGGACAGGGTGGTCATACAAGCCTTGTGCAAAGAATTCAGAATAGCACTTCAGGGCCAGGCTCCTGCCCTCTGATCTCCCTCCTATTTTTAGCCACTGGTTCTTTCCAAAGGGTCATGGTAGAGGCCCTGGAGATTTCCCAGTTGTCAGTGAGTCATTGCCTTTACAGCTTCCTGGATGCCATGCTGGGCCATCTTTAGGAACATGTGTGCTTTCCTACATGCCACCACATCATGAACGGAATGCTGAGGTTGATTGTGGGAGGCAGCATCACTGAGGCAGCACTCAGCCTCATGTGAGGGGAATAGGGAAGCACGTATAGATTCTTGCCCCATGCTTACCTGTCACTGCATGATCTCTCCATGCTGCGCCTCCAGAGATGGGGTAGCTGTCAGTTCTTCAGTGAGACATGTTAGCCACACAGTATGGACTTCGCTCTTCCCCTTGGGTGTTAGTGCCACAGTGCTTGCCCAGTAGTGTTGTGTTCTCTCTGTGTTTTTCCTACTGCAAAAGTGTCATACCACTTGGTCTCATTTGGAATACTGTGTACAATTCTGGTCACCGCACCTCAAAAAGGATATTATAGCATTGGAAAAAGTCCAGAAAAGGGCAACTAGAATAATTAAAGGTTTGGAACACTTTCCCTATGAAGAAAGGTTAAAACGCTTGGGGCTCTTTAGCTTGGAGAAACGTTGACTGTGGGGTGACATGATAGAGGTTTACAAGATTATGCATGGGATTGAGAGGGTAGAGAGAGAAGTGCTTTTCTCCTTTCTCACAATACAAGAACTCGTGGGCATTCAATGAAATTGCTGAGCAGTCAGGTTAAAACGGATAAAAGGAATTACTTCTTCACCGTAAGGGTGATTAACATGTGGAATTCACTGCCACAGGAGGTGGCAGCGGCTACAAGCATAGACAGCTTCAAGAGGGGATTGGATAAAAATATGGCTGTTAGCCACAGTGTGTGTGTGTATGTGTGTGTGTGTGTGTATATGTGTGTGTGTGTGTGTGTATGCATATGTATATATGTGTATGTATATTGGCCACTGTGTGATAGAGAGTGTTGGACCGGATGGGCCATTGGCCTGATCCAACATGGCTTCTCTTATGTTCTTATGTCTAAGTCCACACAGGGGAAAGCTCTGAGAAAGAATCCCATGCACCGTGCCCTGTACCTAATGAGTTCTGGGGCATCCTCACTGTGGTTTATGTAGGGCTGGGTGGGGGACAGTAGTGCGATGTTGGTGAAAGAGTTTTGCTTTTGCAAGAGAAAGAGGAGATTGATTGCATCTGTAGTTGGCATCTTGTGCTTCTCTGGACATTTTGGGTGTGACTGTAGCAGTGGGAGACACTTGAATTTTTTGCTTGCTTGGGCAACTGTGTTTTTACTGGTGTAACTTTCCACCACTGATTGGAGGGGGGGGGAACGTTCCTGGGCTGAAATAGCTTAGAGTGCTGACTACCTCCATCTATACCCCTGACTCAACCAGTTAAGGTGCCTGTTATGGGGAGAGGAAGGGAATGTGATTGTTAGCCACTTTGAGACTCCTTAAGATAGCAAAAAGTGTAGTATAAAAACCTATTCTCCTTCCAGCACTGGCCGGCTGACAGGTGACCATGGTGGGGGTGTGATGGTGGCCAAGACCAGCAGGATGTTGCTAGGGCACTGCACTAGCATAATTTTATCTTATGCTGGTGTATCTCCAAGGTATACCAACAAAACAGCTAATCTGCTTCCTTTGCTCTTTCATACACACCATTAGGATAGCAGTGTTTGATACTTTAAATTATTGATTTATTACTAGCCATTACATGGGTCAGCTATTTTTACACATCCATAGATTATCAGCAAATATTGATTGAAATCAATTATGGCCATGATACCCTTCACAGAGGAAGTGCTTTTAATATCAATTCTGATATTAGATCTCATTAGATAAATTATAAAACTATTGACAACATCCTAATTAGCATCTCCACATCCTTGGGGACAAAATTCTGTTTTCAAATATGCACATTCCACCATATGTTCCATTTTAAATTGCACATCTACTAATCAATCAACTAAATGCATTTAATCAGTTAAATGAACACCTTACTGGTTCAGTAGTATTGTTTTCAGTAGGATAGGTTAATGAATAGCAAACATGAAAAAGCAACAGAATTGGGGAGTATTTACAAAAATAATTAATCACAAAAGCAAATGGACAAGTTTTATTTATTTTAAAATATATTTTTACATAAACTGAGTTAATATTCAATAGATAGATGGCTATTTTGCAACTGCTTATTTTTCTCATTGTTTTATGGCTTTGGAGATTGTAGAATTATGCAGCTGTGTAAGCACCTATTTAATGTCAATATCCTTCATTTGGTTTAACTCTGGAAATTATAATGGAATGAATGTTTAGAAAATATAAAAGTAATGAAGATATATATATATATATATATATATATATATATATATATATATATATATATATATATATATATATAAAGGTAATCTCCTGTGCAAGCACCAGTCGTTTTCGACTCTGGGGTGACATTGCTTCCACAACATTTTCATGGCAGACTTTTTACAAGGTGGTTTGCCATTGCCTTCCCCAATCATCTACACTTTCCTCTCAGCAAGCTGGGTACTCATTTTATCGACCTCAGAAGGATGGAAGGCTGAGTCAACCTGGAGCTGGCTACCTGAACAAACTTCCGCTGGGATCAAACTCAGGTTGTGAGTAGAGGGCTCCGACTGCAGTACTGCAGCTTTACCACTCTGCGCCATGGGGCTCTTAATGAAGATATGGAGAGCCTATATATATTATATATATATATATATATATATATATATATATATATATACACATATATAAAATCATATCCTTCAAAAACTTCAGTTTCATAGAATTAGCTACGGGGCTTATGACAGAGTCGGTTGGAGTCTGTGAGTCTGACAGAGGCAGTTAGACAGGTTCACTTTTGGAGTGAAGGGAAATGATTCCTTGTCTTAACTGTTTTCGATCAATTCTGATGAAGAATTCAGTATCAGAACTGAATGTCTAAGAGTCAACCTAAGCTGAAGTCTGTTTTACACAGACACTAGAACTGAGATTGAGATTTTGGCAAGGATAATTAGGTAGTATAATGACACTCATATTCAGGCTGGGGGAAAAAGCGTTATATCTTCTGAGGAGAAGAATAATTCCTGCCCAGTTACCTAGGGGGTTATGCTGTGAGTCGATCCCTGGTCTGTTATGAAAGACACCTTGGGATTTTGAAACAAACTGTCATTTCCAAAAGGGGAATAGTGTTGGTACACAAATAGAGGCCATCTCCAAGAAACCTGTAACTAAATATTCAGCCAAACACCTCTCACTGTTAAGACCCAAGAATATATGAAAATGAGCTTCAACAATGCTATTTTGATTATTTAAAAAACATAATCTGTTTTAACAACTTTAACAGCATTTCCAAAACCTTTGATTTAACTATTCAATCCCTACCTTTTAAATAAAATCATTGCTTCTGTTTGAATGTTGCATTGGGTGCGATCAGATGGGAATTTTAGTCCATCATAGTCTCACACACACACCCTTCTGGATTTAATCTACATGATCACACATGCAGGGGACACCCTGTAGCCGGTTCATTCTTACCTCATGTTAGGATGGCCACCAGGAACCTCCTGGTGGCAAAATCCTTGTGGTGCTTCGTGGTGTGTTTCTGGCTGTGTGATTGGACCAGGCACTCCATGCACATTGAGGCACGCCCAGGCCCAGGCAAGATTATGGATTTTGTAGTATGTTGTCACCCTTCTTGCTCCCAATCTGTTTATTTAAATAGGCAGTATTAACAGATATAGGTTAACATCTATATAATGCTTGAAATTATTTGCTTAATGGAAACCAGTTTCAGTTGAGTTTGATTTATCAAGAATTAACTCTATGTTTTTGATGACTCTGGTCAGGCCTTATTCAAATATAGGTATGCACTATATTTAGGTATAGGTATGCACTTAAGAAGCCCTTTCCTATATCATTTATCTCCTAGCTAGATGTACACCTCATTATTGTTCAGGTTCTTTATGGCCATAGTATGCAAATAAATACTATTAAATAATCTCTGCTTCATTCTATGCTTGTTATTGAAGCAAAACTGTTGTTTTCTTAACATAGACTAAGCCCATAGGGCATTATATCATCCATCCATCCTTGTTACACAGAAAATTAATAGCAATGACATGAGTTCATAAAAGTTTCTTACCTGAAAAGTAAGCAGGTCACAGGCCAGGAGCCCCATCTGAGAAGAAGCTCTTTATCAATACAGCTTCCCATATTTATAGGATTTTAACATCCTCTCCTAACAGCTAATTGTCCCACTTGATAAAGGTGCACGTTCTTGGCTAACTTGTCTCTTAACTTTAAACACCATACAAGTCAAAAGTTTTTTTCAATATATGAAACTAAAAAAAAAAATCTTGCTACTTATCCAATCCCCTCTTGAAGCTGTCTATGCTTCTAGCCACCATCGTTTCCTGCAGTCTAATTAAAATAATGAGTACAGGTTTTTCATACATATGAATATCTTCTGGCCCTCAACCATTACTCCCACCCTTGAACCATATCTTCACCTCTGTAAAGCTGGACATTTTTTTTGATTTTCAGATGATTCTGCAGCTGGGCCTCAACAAATTGTATCTATTGATAGTGGGTTAAATAACTGCTGATCTGCACTAGGCCATATAATTATATTGCCACCGTGTCTTCTTGCTATTCTTCAAGGGTGTTCTGTTCTGGGTCTCTAAAAGCCCTTCTTGCATGTTTCCCTGAGGGGCCATGTTTATTCTGTTTATCAGTTGGTCTTATTGGTCAAGTCCAGCAACTGTTCCCCTATGTTTCCAGCCATATCCATGACACCAAAACCAACTGTTAAACATACAGGATTTACTATTTGTATAATTAAGCATGTAGGAGTGTGGTCATAAATTTTCTGTTGGGCTAACAGTGCATCCAATATGAGTTCATGTGTTCAAATGTAAGACAAAGATGATACAGAGTAGCTTAATAAATTTTACAAAACATTATGTTATAAAATTAATATTTTGTTACTAGGTTTATAGAATTTCTAAATGCTGTCAAAATGAGAAGCAGTGATTAATGCTGAAAACCGATGAAATATGAAAAGCAACTGACCCACCAAGCAAGGAAAGCAACTGATCAAACATTGCTTTAAGCCCCTTAGTTTTGCCCCTAACTGCCCACTGGCCCACAAATTTGCCTGCTAATGCTGCCTCTTTAGCTAGGAGATCAGAACAAAGGAATGTACAGTTAGGTAGCTGAAATGGAAGTTGCACAGTGTCCCTAGCTATTTGGTTCTGGGCATGGCCAGTGCCAGGTTTTTTGGCACCCTAGGCCACCACTGCCCTCCCTCCTTCACCAAGCAGCCCTCGCCCGTCAATGGCTCAAGATGGCCACTGCACACGTGGGGAGGAGGAGCAGTCTGTGAGGAAAATGTTGAAGCTCTACCTGCTCAGAAGGCCCCCTCCCCATTCGCACGTGCTCTCTCTTGCCTGAGCTGCTGGTGCTTAGTGTCCAGCTGCATTTGCTGCCTATCCAGCTTGCTTTCCCCTTTGCTTTGCTGCTCCCACTCGGTGCTCACCCAGTTTGCTGCCCTGGGACTCTCTTCTTACCAATCTTGCCTATGCCATTGCCCCCCCAGGATGACTAGCTTGATGACCTTGGGGGAGGCACTCCATGGCTGCTGCTGGGCACCCAGGGATGGGTACCGGGAGGAAGTTGGGGGCATCCATGGAGTGGGACATTGTGCATGCCAAACGCCAGAGCCAAGTGGTAGCAGCAGGAGGAGAAGGAGAGTGGCCTCCGTAGGCTGCAATGCAATACAAAGCAGAGATGGGATCACTTTACCTTCCCCCACCATGGCTTTGTCTTTCCCAGCCTGGGGCGAAGCCCCCCGTGTTCCTCCCCACCGCATGTCTGCAGCTCACATCTTTGCAGCTGGCAGCCCTGGAGACACCCCTGCCCAGGCCTACCTGCCTTCCTTCTTCTTCACTTACCCAGCAACAGAGTTGCCCCCCTTCACTTGGGGACCCTGGGTCACACTCGGCCATGCATTCAGCTGGCATGGTGTACTCATGGCTCTGAGAGGTGCACTGCATGCTTCTCCCCTGATGTGCTGGCACTGCCCTCGCCTTACATTGCTGGGCTCAGCCCAGGATGCTACTCCCTCCCCCAGGCCTCCGGAGGCCGCTGCAGCAACAGGAGACAGGCAGACAGGGTGGCAGGCGAGGAAGCAAAGCTGCCTCTCTCACTTTGTGTGGGAATCTTCCAGTGGGGTGAGGCTATGCTGTTAGTGTGGTGGTGGGCCAAGGTGGTGCACTGGGAGGGGGAGGGGTGCCTGCCGCCCCTGTGACCAAGTGGTACCCTAGGCGGCAGCCTACCTGACCTACTGGGTGGCCCTAGGCCTGGTTCTGGGGTGCTTTTATTAAGGCAGAGTTGAGGGAAGAAGAAGAGACAAAAGAATTAGGCAAACAGAGTAGAAGGTTAAGGGAGATGGAAGAAAAACATGTAAGTGTTTGAAGCAGAGTTTCATTTGCTGTTTTGATGTCTGATAGATCAGTTACAACTGTGGGATCTCAGGGATTTAAAATGCCATGAATCCCCCCTCCCCCTATTAATTCTGCCTGCAGTCTAAGTCTGCCAGGCTGACTCAAGAGGGATTACAATGTACTTCTCAGACAACTAAAAGTTAACAACTCATTTACTCTACTTGCAGATTTTCAGAAGATGTTGGTTGGTTTTCAAGAAGGCTTCTAGTAAAGGTCCTAGAAGGCTAGAAAAATTTCCTGATGAGAAGGCAGCATATTTCAGAAATTTTCATAAGGTGAGTAATCCTTCTCTGTGTAGATTTGAAAATGATGGAAAAAATCTGTACCAATAGGATATTTTATTTTTCTTACTTGTGAACTTTCTAAAGTTGACGTAAGATGAATTTGAAGACTGTATCTGTTTTGTACTGCAAATCTAAAAGTGCGTGTATAGATGGTCATAAAGCTTCAGACTTTATAGACAGTTACTTCAATGGAAACTTTTCTTCCACAACTCATCTCAGCAACTGTAATTGATTCAGCTATTTGTGCAGCAATCTTGTGGTTAATGGGTTTATTGATGGATGTTAAGTTCTACAAAAGGAGTCTGCTTTCTACCTTTGAAAAGCCATAGCAAAACAATTTGATGACTGAGACCTGAGCTGCAAAAGTTACCTGTTGCAACTCTTTACACAGCAAGTGTTGATTTGCCTGTTAGAACATTCCCCATTTTAAAAGCTCACTGTACATACAAAGTTAACATGTTGGGGAGAAGTCTAGACTTCTTTGTGAAGTTCTTCATATAGAGGGACTTTTTTACATATATGTGATTCTCAAAGTCCCCACTGGCCTTCTGGCCACCTTGGAGAAGGCATTTGTCTCTTTAAATCACTTATCCAAACCAAGCCAGCTGACGGTTTGGAGAATGCATGCAACATTAAAGTTGCTTTCCTTCCTTCCTTCCTTCCTTCCTTCCTTCCTTCCTTCCTTCCTTCCTTCCTTCCTTCCTTCCTTCCTTCCTTCCTTCCTTCCTTCCTTCCTTCCTTCCTTCCTTCCTTCCTTCCTTCCTGTGTTGCGGCTCTCAAATATCTGATGTTCATGACTTGCAGCTCTGAAACATCTGACATTTTTTCTATGTGGCTCTTGTGGCGTGTGACCACCCCTGATGTAGAGTATAGCCTCACTAAATAAAATATGCAGATGGAGGGAATTTCTCCTCATCATGTATAAAAGAAGACACTTGTTTCTTATAATTTTAAATGCAGTGTTTTTAAGTTGAGACATCCAGGTTGCATGGTGTTTATGTAATCCAAATTACAACCAGTAAAATAATGCACTTCATGGGTGAATCATGCTTTGTATTCTGACATCTATTAAATACCCTAACTATTTGGTAACTTGCTACATAAGTTTGGAAAGGGGAAGAAAATATCAGGTCTATATTTTATGAGGTATTTCACAACTGTTTTTGAAAACTGATCTCCATGTTATAGTACAGTATTTTTTGATTACAAAAGGTATTGTGACATTTTAAAGCAGAATACTGACAATGAAATGTATAATACCAAATATTTAAAAGATAATGCAACTGCAGTTTTTATTAATATTCATGGATACATCATCAGATATGTTATTTGAAGTCAAACAAGTATTTCGGGGAAGGAAGAAGGTTAACTTTTAGCTATGAAGATAATTTTTAATAGGTTATGGAAAATCTAACGTTAAATACCATTCAGTCCCCAGATAAAAATACACCACGTTTATGTTTGGGGATAGGAAGTAAATGTGTGTGAGAAAGGTAAATATAGTATGACTGATCAAAGGACATTAACTATAACTTGTACTAAAAAGGGTTTACTGGAAGTGGATTATGCCCAGTCAAGTTGATCATCTTAAACTAAATGCCATGCAACTCAAGGTGTGTTTAATGTGTGCATGTGCAGAATGAAGGGTGAATCACATGAGACTGCCTTCTTTCCTTTCATGTCCTTTCAGTGACAATACCATAAAATTGGATGCAATTTATATTATGTTTTTAGTTAATTCTTATTATTTAATTTTAATATTTGTTTGTCATCAGGATTTGTTAATGCTGTAACACTGGATGCATACAAAAGATAATTGTCAATGGAAAAAATTAAAAACAACTTGGTAGACTTGTTTTAATTATCTCAACTAGAAAAAAAAGAAAATTAAAACATGGAATTGATTTTGAACCTCTGTAATTTTTCTACCCCTTAATATATAGTGCATGTTCCACAGTTTGACACCTATAATACACGCTGTTAAGGCTTCTTTAAAAGTTATTATAGTTTAGCAGAAGCTATTTATTTTCCAGGAACAACTTCTATGTAGCTGGATAATGTTTAAGTTCGCTGACGAAATGAACTTGCTCTTTCCTCTGGAATTAATACTCCCCATTCACATGAATGGGTTTAGCTGGATCCTATCCCATGTCTTTGTCATTTAAATTAGAAATGAGCTGAATTTTGTTAATTTTTGCATAAGAATTGTACATTTAATAAGGTAGAAACTTTTGAACTTGGTGCTTGGGAGGGGCAACAGGGTGAGGGCTTCTGGTGTCCTGGCCCTGCTGATGAACCTCCTGATGGCACCTGGGGTTTTTTGGCCACTATGTGACACCGAGTGTTGGACTGGATGAGCCATTGGCCTGATCCAACATGACTTCTCTTATGTTCTTATGAGCAAGTGGCACAAAAATGGCAAATGTTTCTGTGTTTTGGGGGTGGGGGGGGGAGAGTTAAGCTTTTGATGCTAACCTGAAGACTTCAGGGAGCTGTACAGTCCCTAAACTAATATCAGGATGCTTGGAAACAGAGAAATGTATCATCATTGAGCTTTTTAAACTAAAATTGAGGAAACTTCTGATTAACTTATCTGAGGCATAAGCAAAAACAACCTCTCTATAAGCCCCTCCAGCAGCCTGTATGACTGGTAACAGATGTACGTAGGTACTTCTCCGGTGGTCTGGACAGTGGGTCGGTCCGACTACTGGGTATAGGCTCCTCCTCCTCGTCACAGGGTCGGGTGCTCCAATCGATCCGGAGGGGGAGTGGCCTATACCACCCAGGACGCGCCAGTTTTTCTCCCGGCCCTGCACGAGGCAGGACGGTTTTTCTCCAGGCGCTTGCTGAGGAGCGCAGAAGATCCGGATTATTGAAATAAAACACAGACCGGAAGCGTTGGGATCGGTCCCAACAACGCCGGTGGCGGCAGTCTGCAGGGTTTACTCACAAGTAGACCTTGAGCGAGCGGCAGACGCCCGCAGCACTTCGTTCCCTCACAGACCAGAAGCGTTGGGATCGGTCCCAACAACGCCGGTGGCGGCAGTCTGCAGGGTCTACTCGCGAGTAGACCTTGAGCAAGCGGCAGACGCCCGCAGCGCTTCGTTCCCTCACAGAACGGAAGCGTTGGGATGGGTCCAAACAACGCCGGTGGCGGCAGTCTGCAGGGTCTACTCGCGAGTAGACCTTGAGCGAGCGGCAGACGCCTGCAGCGCTTCGTTCCCTCGCAGACGCGATTGGAACCAAGCGGGAAGGAAAGAGAGGAGGCAAGCGGAGCGGCAGCGCGGTAAGTCACCCTACAGCAATAGGGCTGCGCGCGGATCCACGGGGCTTCAGAAGGGTCCCCATGCTGCCTGCGTTGTCTCTCCTTCGGACGGCCTAGTCGTGTAGACTTGGCAAAGGAGTGAGAGAGAGAGGCCTCTGAGGGGGTTTGTTCCTGACTGGAAGGCAAGATACACAAAAGCCCGTTAGAGGGCGCAACGGAGGCATTCTGTCCTCCATTTGAGCCTTTCCCGCTTCTTTTTAGTTGCATTTGCCTTTCCTTCCCTTATAGGGACGTGAAAAGCAACAAAATGGCGACTAGCTCTCACAGCAACTCACCCAGCGAATTTGATCTACCTCTTCTGTCAGGGGCTCTGACTCCTCAACAGGAGGCTCAGAATCCTGACCTCACAGGAGAGCATGCCAAGTCAAATTTAGTCCTTTGGCTTAAGAAAGAGCTGCTAAAAGAGTTGGGACAGGACCTTCGTCAGCAGCTGGACTCCCCTGCTTCCCTACAGCCAAAAAGGAAGGATGGAAGGAAAAGGGGCAGAGATACTAGTCCCAGTGGCACTATGGAAGGACGCTCTAAGATCAAGCCTCCTTTGGGTTTGGACTCCCCCCTCCTGAGCTCAGCTGAGGAATCAGAAGACTGAGCAGTCAGATAAGGAGGAGGGTGCACTGTCAGACGAGGAGGAGCAGACTGACACTGTTCAATCTAGGCTCTTTCCTTCTGAATACTATTCAAAATTGCTTCCCAAAGTACTGAGGACCCTCAACTTTGTACCCACTCCTAAAGAAAATGAGGAGTTGGATCCTGATCTCCCCACAGGTTCAGGGGAGATGATGCCAAAATTGAGCAGCGCTCAGACAGGGGTTCCTTTGCCTGCGGCCTTTTTTGCCCTGGTCAAGGAGGAATGGGAACGTCCGACTAAGCCTAAAGCAAACCAACAGATTCTCTCCAAACTTTATTCTCTTATTCTACAGGTTACTAAGAGATTAAAGTTACCAACAGTGGATGACCCTGTAACTAGCCTGATTTCCAATTCGGTCCTTCCTATGGACGCAGATGGTTTACCCAGAGATCCATGCGATAGGAGGATTGAGCAAGCTTTACGCAAAGAGTTTGAAGCGACATCTTGGGCCATCAAGGCAGCCACTACGTCTTCATTGTTTGCCAGAGCAATGTGCACGTGGTCTAATAACTTGGCAGCAGCAGACAGTGGAGCTCCTAAGGAGTTCAAGGACGAGCAAAAAAAAAAAAAAAAAGATTGCTTTATCCGCTGCCTTCGTGGCAGATAGTTCATTAGACACCATGCAACTGGCGGCCAGAGCCATGGCATGTGGGGTAGCTGCCAGACGCAACATTTGGTTGCGTAATTGGGAGGTAGACACTGCAGCCCAGGCCAGGGTGGCAGCGGTGCCTTTTAAAGGAACCTTGTTGTTCGGGGAGGGTCTAGATAGATACCTCATTGAGAACAAGGATAAAAAGAAGGTTTTACCTTCCAAGAGTAAAGAGTCGAAACAGAGGAAGTCCTTTCCTTCCTTTCGAGATTCGAAGAAACCATCCAGACCAGGTCCCTTTCGTCCCTTCAGAGGGAAGTGGCAGCAGAAGGGGCGTGATCCCAAACCATACTATTCTGGGAAGTCAGATCAGGGTTCCAAAAATCCCTCCAAGAAAGGAGGATCCCAGTGACTATGCCTCTCACCAGCCGACAAACAAAATAGGGGGTCGTCTTTCCCTTTTCACAGACATCTGGAACCAGTCAATCCAGGACAAGTGGGTTTTAGAAGTAGTGGAACAAGGTTACGCCTTGGAATTCCACTCTCTTCCCCCCAACCATTTTCGAGGGGTTCCCCGGAAAAAAGATTTATCTACTCACAGAGCAATGTTGTCGGCCATTCAGCACTTGGTGAATATAGGGGCAGTGGAGGCCGTCCCGGTACTTCAACAGGGTTTGGGGGTCTATTCGGTGATATTTTTAGTTCCAAAAAAGAGCGGGGAGTTCAGAACCATCCTGGATCTGAAATGGCTCAACAAGTTCATCCTGACAAGACATTTCAAGATGGAGACAGCCGTTTGGTCTGAAGTCTTCGCCCTGGGTATTCACAAAAATTCTGGTGACCCTGGTGGCGGAGCTGAGATTGCAGGGTGTGGCCCTATTTCCTTACCTGGACAACATTCTGGTGAAGGCAGGGTCCCACCAGCAATGCCTGAAGGGCATGCAGCAGACAGTGACCATGTTGCACTCTCACGGCTTCGTGGTGAACCTAGAGAAGAGCAATCTTCTTCCCTCTCAGAGGCTAGTGCATCTGGGAGTGGAAATAGATACAAAGGTGGACAGAGTCTTCTTAACCCCAGAGAGACGGGAGAAGTTGTGCCTCCTTCTGCAAGGGGTGTTACAGCAACCGAAGGTGTCAGTCATGAAGTTAGCACAAGTCTTAAGGATGATGGTATCCTTTCAGGATCTACTGTCTTGGGCCAGATTCCACACTCGTTCCCCACAATTTTTTCTGCGGCCTTTTCAGGAGATTATAGGGAACAAAATTCCCAAACTGGTGACATTACCGTTAGAGGTGACGTCCCAGTTACAGTGGTGGTTGAACCCGGGTCTTTTCAGTCCAGGTTTCCCGCTTCGCGAACCTCAGAGGGTTTGCATTACTACAGATGCCAGTTTATGGGGTTGGGGGGCTCACTCACAGGATCAAATGATCCAGGGTCAGTGGGAGCCTCACGAGATGAAGTGCAGTATCAACTTCCTGGAACTCAGGGCGATCCGGTTAGGGTTGCAAGGGTTGCAGGCAGTTCTGAGGGGTCACCATGTCCTGCTGAAAACGGACAACTCAACCGCCAAAGCATATGTAAATCGACAGGGAGGAACCAAGGTGAAATCCCTTCATGCCGAGGCGAAGGTTCTCTTTGAGTGGGCCGAAGTCAATCTCCTGTCAATCAAAGCGGTGCATGTTCCAGGGAAGGACAATCGGCTAGCGGATTGGCTCAGCAGACGCTGGCTGGACCAAACAGAATGGAGGTTACACAGGGACACCTTCAGTCTAATAGTGGACAGGTACTGACCAGTGTCGGTGGACTTGTGTGCCACGGCAGAAAATTGTCAAGTGGACAGGTTCTTTGCCAAGGTCAGAGACACAAGGGCAGAAGGAACCGATGCCCTCAGCGCTGCATGGCCGACGGGACTAGTGTATGCCTTCCCGCCCCTTCCTCTATTACCCAGGGTGTTACAGAGGGTGGTGGAACTAAGGGCGGAGATGGTGTTGGTGGCCCCCTTCTGGCCGAGATGGTCATGGTTCCAGGAGCTTCTGAGGTTGTCTATTCAGCCTCCTTGGCGGCTGCCGGGGAAGGACGACCTTCTGACACAGGGCAACATGTCTCACCCTCAACCAGACATGTTGCAATTGACAGTTTGGAGGCTGAGCGGTTGCAGCTCAAGGAACTAGGTTATAGCACCAGAGTGGTGGACACTATGTTGGCATAGCGTAAGTGTTCCACTAATAGGATATACAATACCACCTGGAAGGTTTTTGCTTCGTGGTCTACCTTACGGGGGTGGGATCCGATGAAGGTGAAGGTAAATGGTATTCTAGGTTTTCTTCAGGAAGGGGCAGACAAGGGGCTTTCTACCAGCACGCTACGGCATCAGGTGGCGGCCATATCGTCTATACAGGGGGTGCGGGGGCGTAAATCCTTGTCAGCGCATCCGCATATTAAACGGTTCCTAAAGGGTGTTGCTCTCCTTAAGCCCCCACAGGTACATAGATTCCCCTCGTGGAAGTTGAATATAGTACTGAATGCCTTGTGTGGGTGTCCCTTCGAACCTATGGCTTCCTGTGGACTGAAGGAACTGACTCTAAAAACAATTTTTCTAGTGGGTATCACTACAGCACGGAGAGTGTCTGAATTAAGGGCCCTGTCGGTTGACAAGGAGCTTTGTGTTTTCCATAATGAAAAGGTGGTACTGAGACCAGACCCATCTTTCATTCCTAAAGTTAATTCTGTTTTTCATAGGTCCCAGGAGTTGGTTCTTCCAAATTTTTGTCCCAATCCCCAGTCTCCCAAGGAAAGGGAGCTGCACTGTTTAGATGTTAGGAGGGCACTTAGTTTTTACATTAATCGCACAAAAGACTGGAGGAAGTCTGATGCATTGTTTGTTTCGTTTAGCAAGAAGTCGCAGGGACGACAGGTCTCCACTTCCTCCCTTAGCAGGTGGCTACGGGAGTGCATTGTTTTGGCTTACAAGGCCCAAGGTCAAACCCCTCCAGATGGGATCACGGCCCATTCTCTAAGGGGTGCTGCAACATCAGCTGTGTACCGGTCTTTTCTGTCCTTAGAAGCTGTGTGTAAGGCAGCGACTTGGAAATCGGTACATACCTTTACCAGACACTATTAAGGTGGATAAATGGGCTTCAGCGGAGGCGGCCTTTGGGAGGCGTGTGCTGCAGCACGCACTCTAAACAGGGAAGCCGGTCCCGCCCGGGGATGTTCAGCTTTGTTACGTCCCAGTAGTCGGACCGACCCACTGTCCAGACCACCGGAGAACGGAAGATTGGTATCACTTACCGTGAAGCTTCCTTCTCGGTGGACTGGCAGTGGGTCGGTCCGGCCCGCCCGTTGAAGTTGAGCGGCTTCCTGGGTTTTGGAGATGGATTCTGGAGCAATGGTGCTTTCCCTGCGGGGAGGATATTACCTTTGCTTTGCTTGACAATGACTTTTTCTTTCAATCTGCCATTTTGTATGGTGCGTTGAACTGTGATAAACTAATCTTCTCATTTATTCGTTTCTGTACGTGAATGGGGAGGTGGTGAAAATTTTTATTATTAGGGGGATGCGGCTTGGATACAACTGGCGCGTCCTGGGTGGTATAGGCCACTCCCCCTCCGGATCGATTGGAGCACCCGACCCTGTGACGAGGAGGAGGAGCCTATACCCAGTAGTCGGACCGACCCACTGCCAGTCCACCGAGAAGGAAGCTTCACGGTAAGTGATACCAATCTTCCGTTTCTTTCCATCGTCTCTCACACAAGCTGAAGATGCTTCCCCCATAAGTTTTAACACATGACTAATAGAAATTTCAAATCTAGTCAGTGATTCATACACTCATAATAAGGGATCTGTGACTAACAATGCAAGCCTAAGCAGAGTTATACATCTCTAAGCTTACTGATTAGGATTGCACTGAAAGTGTCAAGCTGCTACTATAAGCCTGAAAAGAACACTTAGAATCTCAATATAATGAAATCAGATATAAGGTTGATTAAGGAGAATGATACAAATATTTGGATTGGAAATTAACAAGTCTCAGCTAGTCAGATATCAAGCACTCAGTGATACTAGAAGTCCACTAAAGAACCAGTTACTCTGCTCAAAAGGGGAAGGAGGAGACTCAAGAGAGATAGTGAAAGAGAAAGCAATGTGTTTATAAAGGTTCTTGAAAGTCTACATAGGGTGAGGTCAGACGTTCATAAAATCCCCCTACGATTTTAAGCGGTTGTCCAAACGTCAGCATCTGCCAATGGTGGTTAGCTCGTTCGAGTCCCGCGTTGAGATGACTGGGGTGCGGACTAATTTGATACTGCTTTAAATCAGGAACAAAATCCTTCTGACGGTTCCTGAGTGGAGTTTCTCTGTTTGAACGCTCCATCGTTGGCGACTCGTTGGAAGCGCACCACCGCTTCCCTCCCAAAGCCCGTGCAAGTGATATCACTGCGCCAGTGAATGAGCGAGCGAATGTTGGCTCGATAAATCGTTTACCCGCCCTTATGTCCGGAAACAAAAATCACTTTTGAAAGTAGATGTGAACTAGATGTGAACTGATTTGAATTCCTGGGTTCTTTTCTGCACGCGTAGTGCTCGTGCTGGAAAAGTAGTGCCAACGGACTAGCAAAACTTTACTGATCTGACCCATTTAAAAGCGACGCGCTGCAGATAGTGGGCATCACTGCACCTGCGCTAATGCAGATTGACGTCTCATGAAACGAGGTCCGGTATAGCAATCTGATCGACCAGCGACAGGACCCACATGGGATAAAACGGGAGCGTGGCTGTTGTATGATCGGAAAATTGGTTGTGCGGATTATAATACAGGCGTGTAGCAGATGGATTTAATGGTGAGTGTGACCGCACCCATAGTAGTGCAAATACCAAGATACAAATTCACACGTCTAGGCAGAAATATTCCAAAAGAAAGAAGGAACAGTCCACAGGACAATGGCTGTCTTAGGGAAGCAAAAATACAGAAACAGGCCAAGCCTGTTGCACACTAAGGATTCTCTCCCCAGTTATAGGGAAAACAGCATCAGAGTCCCAAAATAAAAGATAATTGTAGAATCATCCTTGTAGAAGTCTAAGTGATTCTGGAACTCTGGGCAAAAGTCAAGGTTGGGGACCCCATACCCCCATTGCATACATCTATTACCTGTGAATTGTTTGCTGTGGCGACTGAGTGTAGCAGGCAGCTCACAACAAGGATGGCTGCTGTGTGGACCATGGATGAGAAGGAGGAGGGCACTTCACACTCATGCATGTGTGCTCCTTGTTCCTATACAGCCTGGTATACCAGACAGCAAAAGCTATGCAGCTGCAGATGCCCTCTGCTGCCCATAAGACAGAACTGTGACACAGAGGAGGAGGGTATGTTCTGTGTTGCTTTCTTGCCTGCCAGTGAGCAAGCCAGCTACCTGACCAGAGCTGGATAGTTTGACAGCTCATCCTCTCTCTCTGCCCCTTGACCCCATTGCAAAGAGGGAGGGACAGGGTAATTGCAGAGCAACCAGGGAGCCCCAGCCTCCATCCCTCACCTTGTGATGAAATGCTACTTCGCCCAAGTAGCTGTGCTTTTATCACATTACTTTGTGATTGCACAGGGGTTAAGCTCAAACTGCCCTGTCTGGTAGTCTAGTAAGAAGAAAGCCTTTATTCTCTCCCTTTCCCTATCCTTTCTTATTTTAATGTTGAAATAGTAGACAATAAGGTGGTATGGTAATGAGGCAACCCAAGAAGGCAAAGTAGAAACAGCATATTTGCATTGGACTCTTCAGTCTCAGAGTCCAAGTGGTTGTATATTTCTTTTTCCCCACCTTGGGATCAGTCTTCCGTCTAAGGTCAGTGGGAAAGCACTGGGGTCAATGGGAAAAAACCAGCTGAATATCCCTGGGCCGAGGGAGGCCAAATTGAAGAACACAAGGGAACAGGCCTTCTCTATCGCAGCCCCACACTTGTGGAATCAACTTCCAGACGAAGTGCGGGCCCTGCGGAGTCTTGACCAATTCTGCAGGGCCTGCAAGACTACTCTTTTTAAGATGGCCTTCGCTGAATGCTGAGCAAATGATAGATTCGCTGCTGTTGTATTCCGCCATCAATTTATTAAAAACCTGTAAGTTAGCACCATAACTGTTAATTTTAATTGGAATGTCGATTTAAATGATGGTTTTATAATGTAGTATTTGTTAAATTATATGATTTTTGTATTGTATTGTATTGAACTGATATGTTGTGAGCCGCCCTGAGCCTGCTTCGGCGGGGAGGGTGGAATATAAATAAAAAGTATTATTATTAAGCTGAGTTAGTGTGAGCCAGCTCACAGTTTTTTAGCTTCTGGCTCACACATTTTTGTCTTATCTCAGGAAAGATGGCCCCAGAGTAAACTAATTTATATCACGACTTTAATGCCAGTAGTTCATGACATAGAATTTTTGCTCACAAGACTCCACAGCTTAGAGGGAATATTGCTTGGGATATAGGAAGGAACCAATAGAGTACCTGCTCAGTGGAGGATATCTGTAGCAAATGAGGTTTTAAGAATTTCCCCCTAACTTCACAATAGCTAATGTAAAGAGGCAATTCTTTCTTATACTTTTAAAGAGGGTCAATTTCCAGCCTGTAGACTACAGTTCTGTTAGAATCCTTTGGTGGCAGCAGTGAGAAGAGAGAAAGGGGAGTGAGAGTGAGAGTGAGTGGGGCAAAGGCTAGAGAGAGGTGAACTGTAGTTAGGGGAGTTTGCCTGCCTTTGAGTTTTCCAAGTTGGGGCATTTTTAGGGTCTAGGAAACATTTGACACATTGATTACAGGAAAGATCATGCAAGATAAATAAAAAGGAAATATTTATTATGGTGATTCTTTAAAATCTGTTCATAATTTTTAGTTCTTTTCAGAGATAAATTTAAATCATTTGCTGATGGAAAAAGTTATTAAAAATTCATTAGGATTGAAAATGAATCTGTACACATTCATAACATATTCAAAACAAATTTATCCCTTATGACAATTAAACTAAAAGAATTTCCACATCATTAACCAATAAATCTCACTTAATTTGAAAACAGGTGAAAAAGAAACAATTGAAATGACTTTTACTGAAGCAGGCTATTAATGGTGATTAAAATAGTAAAAGCAATTTTGAACAAAATGGAATTTAATCTTGTCAAGCATTATTAACCCTTTCCAGCTACGTTTTCCAAATCACAGGTCTCTGTGTATCTGAGTCTTTTAAAGAAGGCAGCCACTCATTTGAATTCACTTTTGGTAGGGGAAAAAAACTAAAACAAGCTTTGGATGGTCTCAAACACAATGAGACTTGATGTCATACTTATAAACGTAATACATGCATGTAACAGACAGGAAGCTCTCCTGCCCCTGAAGGGTAAAACAGCCACTCAGCATATGGGACTGTTGCTCCAGCATACAGTCACCTTTCATTGGCTGGATGCAATGTTAAGAAGCACAGCAGAGGTTAGTTCAGAACTGCCTCAAGACGAGTTTAGTGATAGCTCAGGTCTGCCTCAGCAAAAGTGAACCAATAGCAGAGTGCTAAGCTGCAGTACTGCAGTCCAAGCTCTGCTCATGACCTGAGTTTGATCCCAGTGGAAGCTGAGTTCAGGTAGCAGGATCAAGATTGGCTCAGCCTTCCATCCTTTTGAGGTCAGTAAAATGAGTACCCAGCTCTCTGGGGGTAAAGTGTAGATGACTGGGGAAGGCAATGGCAGACCACTCCATAAACGTCTGCCAAGAAAACATCGGGATATGACATCACCCCTTGAGTCAGTAACAACTGAGTGTTTGCACAGGGGACTACCTTTACCTTTACCTCAGCAAAAGAGCAAAAAACAAAACAAAAAACAGTTTGAAGGGTAGCTCTGCATGATAGCATGGCAGACTGGTTTATCTCTACTTTCAACAGAAGATAGAGGACCCCAGTTGTTAGCCCTGTCTGTGGTGATGAGCAGACCTTGGGAAAGGGCAGGCTGGTTTTGGTGGACTCCTATGTGTGTACTTGAAAGGCTCCAACCTAGTGGCTCATCAGTGAAAGCCAATTTGTACCTGGAAGCATTAAAGAGAATTGAAATCACACTCTGAAGTCATAATTAGTTTAAACTTATGTGCCTCAGCTATTTGGAGACCTGCTGCTGATCTGTTCTTTTGTAGTTAATGTTGTTGCAGCTATAATTGTTTTTTATTTATACTATGTTTGGTTTATAAAGACTAATGACTATTTAAAAATATTCTGGAGTGGTGACTGTGGTTTAGCAACTGTTATATTTGTGAATCACATCTTAAGGACTTTTTGTAGCAGTCTAGGTTCCTGTAATTTAACTGTTCAACTGTTTTAAGTGTGCCCCTTGTTCTGTACCGTACATTATATCACAAAAATACCTTTTTTAAAGTCCCTGTAACAGAAATAGATACATACAACAGTTCTGTATTCAGCTTCCTTTTGTGAACTGAACTATTAGCCAGGAGAAAGTAACCTCACTGGCTTGGCAGCTTTTACGGATTAGGCAGTAGTTTTTCATTTCTGGCAGCATTATTGCAGCGTTTTCAAGAGACAAAGTAAAATGGCTTGATAAGAATTCTGCCTTACTTCTAGTAAAAGATACCAAATGTGCATTTTTTTCCTGATTGTACTAATTGGCAGTCCTGGCATACATGGAATCTGGAACAGAGCAATACCTACCTACTATAACGGTATGGATATGTATTTAGAAGCAGAATGATAAGCTCTACAGTGCTATAGGAGGTAATTATAACATTGTTCTAGCAGAGTCATATACACAGTATTGCTGTTCCCTACATGTGAATGATATATGCAGACCAGAGGAGGTGGCTACCATCAAGATTACTTACTCTGGTAGGCTCTGATGCTTTAGTATCCTGTCTTGTGTGCACATGTGTCTCTGTGTGTTTGTGCTTCCATACCTGCAGGTCATGGCCACCTCAGGCGGCTCCTGC
Source organism: Heteronotia binoei (assembly GCF_032191835.1). NCBI lineage: Eukaryota > Metazoa > Chordata > Lepidosauria > Squamata > Gekkonidae > Heteronotia > Heteronotia binoei. The sequence continues at coordinate 94,733,945 of NC_083229.1, forward strand.
TGAGGCATGGAGGACACTCAAAGAAGTGGCTTGATAGCCTGCCTCTGCCTCCTGATTGGTATTCTTTGGAGGTTTCCCATCCAAAAATTAGCCAGAGCTGACCTTGCTTAGCTTCTGAGACCTGACTAGATTGGGCTTGCCTGGGTTATCCAGGTCAGGGCAGGTCTGAAGTCCATTACTCCGGAAAGAAAAAAAAAGGCTCCCCACGCCAACTGCAACCCCCAGCCAGCAAGCAGCAGAAATCTAAGGCAGCAAGCACCAACAGGTTTCCAAAAAATCTAGCCCTGAAATGGAGTCAAGCTGCAGGGCAGGCCTACTTTTTATCCTCTTTGCCCGTGATCAGAGAGCCATTTTACTTTTGGCATTGTTAACAATGTCATAAATAAATTTATTTTTTAAAAAACCAGAGAACCATGGAGACATATGAGAATCATCATAACTGAGCATATTGCCCCCCATGATCCCATTTCTTGGAGAAATGCTTCCCTCTTCAAACGCCTGGGGAAATGGAAGGAAAACGGGCCTGGGAGTCTTCAATGCCAGTCTTGGATATTTCTGGAAATATTCAAAACCTGATTATTGATTTACTGAGCATCCCATATAGCACTACAGTGTTTTTTTTTCACGTATATATTTGAACCAAAAGTATTTGAATGAACATCCCTAGCAGACAGTAAATACCCAGGAACAGAATCCCACTTAAAGAGTCAGTAATTCCAGGTATCATTATGCAACAGCCCCGTAGCTAAGAGTCACACGGGGAGGGGGCCACAGGGGGGCAATAGAAGAGGGGCCATGGGGGTGAACACGAGAAGCTGGAGAGGCTGGGGGCCACCCCTCTCCCTCCCCCCTCCAGTGTGATTTAAATTGCATGTAAGCTCCAATTCCCTTTCTACCTTTCCTGGAGCTCAGCCTGCAGTGATCAACTTACAATTCCAAAGGTCAAAAGAAGGCTGATTTGTATCCCTGCACTCCCTCCCCATTTCCCTGATTTCCTGTGCACTTCCCCAACTTGGAGCAGCAGGGAATGCACACAGCTTGTACATGCTGGCTGGAGGAGACATGTCCTGGCCACCCTCCTCCCTCCGTTCCCACCCCGCAAGGACGCTAGCTGCCCTTGCACCCTGTGCAATCTAGGTGCCTCTCCTCCGATTCACCCAGGAACTTACTGTTCAGGCTCGCGGCGGTGGAAAACAAGGCAGCACATGGAGTCCCCAGCTCTTCATGGCTGGACTAAGGGCTGCTGGGGACTGGCTGCCCACCTACTTACCCAACCTTTGGAATCTGCCCACCCACCCAACTCTGCTCAGAGTGCTTCAGGGGAGAGCTTGCTGGTGCTGCTACCTGCTTCATGTGCTAAGGGAATCAGGGTGAGGGGTCCCGACAGGGAGGGGGGAGCCAAGGCTTGGGGAGCGGCCCGTAAAATCCACAAGGATTCTGGGCCCTTTGGGCCCCATGGGGTGCTATGGATCTGTTATGCAAGCTTCTTCAGGAGAAACAAGAGGCTAAAAAGAGAGGGCAAGACAGAAAGTTAAGTTGACTGCAGCTACTGTGACAGTTCTAGTCCAGAAGGGGGCATGATTAAATGGTAGAGTGACTGCTTTGTATACAGAAGGATCCAGGTTCAATCTCCAGCATTTCCAGTTAAAAGGGTCAAATAAGAGTGATGTGAAAAGACCTGTGATGCTCATGTACTGATGCTAAATTTGTTGCACCAATGGTTGGACTCTGTAAAAGGCAGTTTCATGTGTTCGTATGGCAGCACAGATGTTTTCGTATGGCAGCACAGACCTGTCTCCCAAGATAGGGGTCCAAGAGCATTTTCCCACAGAGCTTACCGCAGAGCGACGTCCCTCTTCACCGCACAGCGTCTGCGCGGATTTCCCACCAACTGCTCCACAGAACCAGGAAGTGCCGGGCCTTTTGCATCGCAAATGTAAACCGCTAAAAACCAGTTTACGTTAGCGACGCAAAAGCCGCGGCTCTTCTCGGTTCTGCGGAGCAGTTGGTGGGAAATCCGCGCAGACGCTGCACGGTGAAGAGGGACGTCGCTCCGCGGTAAGCTCTGTGTGAAAACGCTCCAAGTGTCTAAGCAGCAAATAATCCAAAAGGGAAGGGTTGAATCCATGTCAGCTAAGTGGTCAGGCAAACAAAGCGGTACTTTGCAAGGGCTCGAAATGATTGCCGGGGGGGGGGCAAAAAGAGAGGGCAAGACAGAAAGTTAAGTTGACTGCAGCTACTGTGAAATCCTGTTCCTGGGAATCCTGTTCCCAAGAATAAAGCAAGCAGCAAAGTTTTAAAAGAAAATATGTCCAGTATTGGAAAGGGAAACAGGTCAGTTATGGGAAAGTTAGGGTCCTGGGATAGTTTTAATTAAGGATAAGGGTTTTTGTGTGGGTGCGTTTTGAAATAGTCTCACTTTTAACCAGGGTTGCCAGAAAAAAAAAATAAAAATGGCCAATGCTATGATGTTACTTCTGTGAAAACCCAGAAGTATGCCCTTTCTCAAAGTCACCAGAAACTGTTTAGCAGTTCATAGAGAGATGTGATGTCTCTCTCAGCTTTCCCTGGAAGTGACATCATGCTGTTGCTGACACCCCCCCATTGCCACTCTTGCTGAGTGCCAGGCCATGCTTGGTGACCCTACCTTGAACTAGGGTTGCCAATCCCCAGGTGGGCCCCCTCCCACTTTAGGGTCATCAGAAAGCGGGGGGAGGGGAGGGAAATGTCTGCTGGGAACTCTATTATTCCCTATGGAGATTTATTCCCATAGAAAATCATGGAGAATTGATCTGGGGGTATCTGGGGCTCTGGGGGGGGGCTGTTTTTTTAGGTAGAGGCACCGAATTTTCAGTATAGCATCTAGTGCCTCTCACCAAAATACCTCCCAAGTTTCAAAACGATTGGACCATGGGGTCCAATTCTATGAGCCCCCCAAAAAGGTACCCCTATCCTTCATTATTTCCTATGGAAGGAAGGCATTGAAAAGATGTGCCGTCCCTTTAAATGTGATGGCCAGAACTCCCTTTGGAGTTCAATTATGCTTGTCACAGCCTTGATCTTGGCTCCACCCCCAAAGTCTCCTGGCTCCACCCCCAAAGTCCCCAGATATTTCTTAAATTGGGCTTGGCAACCCTACCTTGAACAGAGAAAGTATTTTTTCAGGCAATTTTAGGATGCTAGTTTCCAGGTGGGACATGGAGATCCTTTGAAATTATAGCTCATCTCCAGACTTCAGAGGTCAGTTCCTCTAGAGAAAATTGATGCTTTGGAGGGTGAACTCCAGGGCAGTGTATCCACTGAGGTCCCTGTCCTTCTCAGGATCCATCCCCAGGAATGTTCCAATCTAGATCTGGTAATCCTACCCTCCCCCCACCCCTATCCACCACTTTTGGCTAGGGGGCAGCTCACAACAAAACATAACTGACTGTCAGTAGGAAATGATCCAGAGGCTTAATATGTATGTGCATGAATCCTGTGTTTGAGAAATGCTCATGTGACAGGTACTGCTACTGGCTAAAGACCCATTGATTAAATGCTAGAGGTTCTTGATTAACAGTCTGGACAAGCTATTTTATTCCAGTGAACATGACTGAATTAGGCTTCGTCCTGCTTCCTCTGATGGCTGATTGTCTGTTGGTTTAAAATAGATTTAAAAGCTATTTACTAGCCTGAGGCAAAAGCACAGAGAAGACAAACTAATCCTGATACCAAAGATTGGGCGTCACAGAATGGAGATATCTTGTCAACAATGCAACATTTTATGAAATTCATTTTTTAAAAAAAATCTGTGAAAGTTTGATAATAAAGTTTTAAATGCAGTGATTTTTTATTGTCTTTCTAATTGAGCAGGGATATTAAAGAAAACTGTATTGTAATATAAAGTATACACACACTTATCTGTCCTTCAGATAGATTCTTTATTTTATTCCTCTTTTCTGGAGTTAAAGTGATTTTGTGTGCAATCTTACATGTGGAATATGTGCTTTGACCAATGAGTTGTATCTCCATACAATAAGTTGTGGCCTTATTTTTCATGTTTTAAGCCCAAAGTTTCTAATTCTCATTTACAGGGGAAGGGGAGCCTAGAACCAGAATGCCATATCCTTCTAAAAGGCCCAGTAACCAGAACTTGGACCTGTTTGGAAAAGTTCACTTAACATTTTTAAAAGTTTGATTAATAGTATCTCAGATTTTTACACAGCATCTGGCCGGGATAATCTTCTGGTGAGAGCAAACTGATTAAACTTTTCAACATGCCAGGAATTGTTGCCTGAAAATGTAATACCACCTGAGGCAGAGAAGCAATTATTTTATATCTAACAAGGAAAAATTGTTGCTGGGCAAAATAGATTATAATTTAATAAAGATCAGTAAGTCCTTTTTACTTGGTTTTCAGTTAAATTATATTTAATCTCAGAACAGTATAAGAATTGCTACTTTTATTTTAATTAAAGGGAATTTCATAAATCATATCATGTAGCAGTGTGCAGTACTATAACATTCAGACTTTATGATGAGCAAGAACAACCCTTTCAATAAAATCCAAAATTTAGCTTTGCAGAACCTTTCTGGCTTATGATGTATTAACAGTGTTGCTCGGGAAGAATATTTTTTCTATTACGTTCCCCATATTTTAGCAAATCGCACATAAGAGATATGGCTCAGCTTAGTTTTAGTCTCTTCTGTCATTATATAGGTTATCCCTAGTTGTGTCCATATGTGATGAACACAATCCAAAGCCTGCAGAACAGGATCTCTGAGCTTGTGTCAATATGATTCCATTGTTTTCAGGAGAGGTTCCCCTAAGCTTTGTAGGAGTATTTTGTTGGCAATCAGAAATTAGTGTGTTAATTTAAAATGTTCCATGTCCATTTCTTCCTTGAGATATCTTGCTGTATGTTGACTGGTTTCTCATACATGCACAATTATTCTTCTACTATTGCTAAATGCTGTTTAATCCTGCAAAGATAGGTTTAAAGAAACTGATGGTGATCAGAAGAAATATCAAGACTGTATCTGGCAGTTTAGGAAGTAAAGATTTCTGCTGGCCATGAATCTTTCCTGAAGGAAAGAAAATCTCACTATTTTTAATGTTTAATTGACTTCCGTCTTTGAGACAGTTACCGTTTTTGCACACAGTTTACCTCATAGTCACAATCCTGTTCCCGCCGCAGCATCCGGTTGGATTTCCCAACATCTGCACCGGAGTTACAGGAAGTGCCGCAGCTTCTGTGTAGCAAACATGAACTGGGTTTTAGCGTTTACGTTTGCTACGCAAAAGCTGTAGCATTTCCTGTAACTCTGGCGCAGATGGTGCGAAATCCAACCGGACGCTGCGGAGGGAACAGGATTGTGACTCCGAGGTTAGCTGTGTGCGAAAATGGTCAGTGTGTGACCATTAGGACCTCTTTTGGCTCTATTTGTAGGTCAGGTTAAAATTTAGAGTAAGTAACCCTGTGAGATATTAAGAAACAAGGTTGCCTGTTGTCACCTTTTCCAAGGTACCAGACTAGTCCTTCGAGGGAGGAGGGGTCCAGCCATAACAGTTATAAACTGAACTTAGAATTAAGGTTTGGTCCATCTCTCTCTCTCTCTCTCTCTGGTAATGAGAATGCACAGCCAGCCCTACCCACTGAATTTCCGCAACACACTACAAGGATCAGATCGTTCAAGGCAGACAAAGTTCATTGGAAGCAATGAACAATTTTAAATGTCCCATGCCAATTTCTTTCGTGAGATATCTTGCTATATGTTGACTGGTTTGTCATACATGCACAAATATTCTTTTACTAGCTGGAACTTGGGGCAATCAGACCAGCACCAGTTGCCTTCTAGAACCTATCAAGGAACAAGTCAACACTGTGGCCAAGGCGCACATTAGTTGGCAGGGATTCATCTGCCTTGGAAGAAGTCTGTTACTCACAGATGGGCAGCCCAATCCAGAGTTAAGGGGTAGCCGGCCACAGCATAGCTGGCACGCTGCTAGTAGACTTCCTGAGGACTTCGGCACGCTGGAGTTTGGGGAGGGGAGAGGCGTAGCTTGCCGTAAGGGAGATGGTCGCCATGGCAACGCCACTGGCAGAGGCATGGAAGGGAGGCGGAGGCAGCTGGAGGGGAGGGCCAGCCCACCCCCACCCATTGGCCAGTCCTGGCACATGCACCGCAGCTCATGACAGTTAGGGATGGGGAGAGGTGGCCCCAGAGAGGCTGATAGCCATCCCCAACCCACCCCCAAACAGAGAACAAAGCCAATGATAGGCAGACCATCACAGGCAAAGGAGAGATGGCCCACCAACACGGGGAGGGAACAGGAGTGAGGCTGGGCATGCGCACACGAAAAGCCTGGCTTGGTGGCAAGGCGAGGGTGGGGGTAAGACAGGCCTGCACAGGACCACGGAGAAGCCATCAGTCCCCTCACACCCTCCTGCTGTCAGAGACTCTGCCAATGGCAGGCAGACTAGCAGGAGGTACCAAGTGCAGGAGTTCGTTGTCATAAACAGCAGCTGGAATGTGTGTCTGGGAGTGAGCAGCCCAGCAGCAGACACCCCCCCACCCAGAGACCCCCTGTGCTGCCCTGACGCCCCCTCCCATGTGCATGGAACACCTCCCCTGGGGGCCGCAGAACTTGAGTGCAAGTGCATCAACCGCAAAACTTTTGAGTCCACTTCATCAGCTCCCCCTTAGTGTCCTGCACACAACAACCCTGTAGGGTCAGGTCGGCTGTCAGCCCGGCCAAACTGAGGGGTGGCACTCCCCTCCCCTGTCCAGCCACACGGGGGGCAGCGTGGCGGCTCATAGACGGTTCACCCCCCCAAAAAACAAGTCTGCCCATCCTCCCAGGCATTCCCTCAGAGAGGCCACTGACGGGGGGGGGGGTGCCCAGGGAATATGCAGTAGATGCCAAGCGGGAGAGACAACAGAGGGCATAGCTCAGACTTTATTTTTCCAGAACAGAGTGAAGCAGTCTCCCTGGCGCGCACTGGGCAGTCTCGCTGTGGGTGGGGATCTATTCCGAGCGGTGGGCAGAAACAGCTGAGGGAGTGGGGAGGCGGTGGAGCGGCACATGCAGAAGCCTCTGTGTTGGAGTCCCACCTGCAAAACAGAGATAGAGATCAAGAGCGCCTGCAGGGGCGGCAGCTGGAAGAGCGGGCTGTTGTTTCATCCGGGTGCTCTCTTAAAGGGATAGTCTCTGACCCACCTCCCCACAACAGGGCAGCTGCCATGCGCACATGCCCCATGCCCTGCCAGGGGTTGGGAACACGGCAGAGGACAGACCAAGGGCAGGAAGCAGACAGCAGCACAAGGGAGCAGGTTCAGCAGATGTCCCCTGCCAGAGCCCATTGCCTGGTTCACGTGCCAGAGATGCTCGTACACCGAGTGGTCGAGAGCGAGAGGAGGTGGGGGGGGGGAAGTGGAACTTACCCAGCCATGGGTGACAGTCCTTGCATGCAGAGCCTCCGGGAGCCCAGAACCTGTGGAGACCTGGAAGCAAGAGCAGTTAGTCCCAGGGGAGAGACCTCTCTCTCCCTCTCACAAGGTAAAGATACTGTCAAAGCAACCGTGAGGTGCAGAACCCGTCACCAACATGCCTGCCTGTCCCTCACTCTAAGTCCGTATGGCCGGGAGCTCGCTGGCAGAACTTCACGCAATGTGCTCCTTTCGCTAACAACTGAGTTGTGTGAGGCCAGAGCTGAAGTATTTCTAGGAGGGGGAAGACCGCGATTGGGTGATGGGGAGGGGGCTTGTCAGCCCAAGCCGCGAGGGGATTGATGAGGCAATCACGCTGCTCCCTAAGGAGTTTCCAAACTAATGCAGCAGTGGCAGCGACCTTTGTTTTTGGTTTCAACGAGTGCATATGGAGCACGCTGCTGTTTTTGCGGGCGTAAAGTTGCACCTCTCGGGGGGGCATGTCATGGGCCAAACTGCTCAGGAAGCTGCCTAACCTGGCTGCGCCCCCAACTCAACCCCCTCCTCTGCCTGAACGCTGCACTCTGCCTCACTTCCACTTGCGTTTGGGTGGCCCCCCCCCTCCCACGTACCTCCCCTCCGCTCTGGCGGCGCCAGTCGTACATCGGCACAAACCCTTCCTGCTCCCACATACTGGCTCGTCTGCTTCCAAAAGACTTTCCGCCCCACCCCCTGGATTGTGCTCTAAATGTTGCTAAGGGAATGAGTGAAATGAAATAAAGTTTCACTGCTATTCAGTGTAGTATACTTTCTTCTATTGATAATGCAAAGAACTACCAGAATTGATTTCAGCTTTGGAAAGTACACTGTTTATTTGTTTTTATTTTACTTTATTTATACCCCCCTTTCTTCTCAATGGGGATCCAAAGCAGTTTATACTATTCTCCTCTCTTCCATTTTATTCTGATAACAGCCCTTTGAGTTGGGCTGTTGTGACTGCTCCAAGGACAACCAGCAAGCTTCCATGGCAGAGTGGGAATTCAAACCCAGGTCTCCCAGACCCTTGGCTAATGTTCTAATCAAACTGGCTCCCTGTTTTTCAGTCTTTAGCCACTTCTCAGAGTCAAGCATGCTATCACTCTCTTAAATTTCATACTGATTGGCCATATAATTTACCGAGTAGGAATATTTTTTCCATTCAAGAGAATGCAGATTTGGTCTCCCTTGATCAATTCACAACTGATCTTGTAACAGTGTGGGCCAGTCTTATGTCATTTCTATGTATAGTGCTTTACAAAATAACATTAAAAAGACAAGTTCCTAAAAAGGGTAAAGATATGTAAATAAATGTGCATAGAATTTCAGTGTAATTATGATACTGCTACATCAATCTATGGTGTCACTAGTTTGAATAGGCCTATTTTGGTTGCCTTGTTTCATTAACGGAAGTAATAGAGCTGAAGATATACAGAAGAAAACAAGAGATATTATCAAAACAAATTTATGAATCAAAGAAATTTTAGACTTGGAAAAAATAATAGAAGACATATTTCAGAAAGTTACAAGCAGTTTAAAGAGTGAGTTGGGAAAAATCTTGTCTCTGGATGATCTCTAGATTCATTTTACCACTGAAAATGTGGAAATTATTAGCAAGATTATTTATAATTTTACAGTTCCTAAAATAGCAATCTATTGTGTTTCATCACCAGCTGAAATGATGCTTTAAAAGCTCTTGATGCAGTTTACGGTCTTTACCATTATTCAGCTCTTTTAAAGATTACAATCCAATCTTGTATTTTTCTCTATTCCAGAAAGAACATTTTCCTCTATTAAATTTAAAGGGGGATATAAAATGGATGATGTGCTCCTTCACATAGGTATTTTTCTTACTTGATTTAATTTTTTTTAAAGAGAGAACCTATACTGCAGAAGCATGGCTGGAAGGATGTTGTTTTCCTGTAACCCTGTGCCTATTATCAGACATTCTTATTATCACTGAGATAAGGTTCACATTTGCCTAAACTTTGCATTCCAGGAACCCTAGGAGAGATGCTTCGGCTTTGGTTTAAAGAGGGGAAAAATTCATTGCTGTAGGCAACTGGATTGTGAACCTGGTCTCTTCAGCCATAATCCACTGCTCCTATCACTATTTTCTTCCTGTCTTCCTTCATGCCGAATTTGTAGCCCAGCTGTTCACTTGGCTTTTGTTGTGACATCTCTCTGGCTCAGTTAATCTCTTCCCTGCCATTTTTTTTAAAGAAATTCTAAATACCAGAGCCAGTCCTATTGCATAAATTTGGGTCATCTCTGTGTCCCACTCTGTTCATTTAGTTGTATATTTTTGGACTACATGTTTAATACTGAAAGAGGACTATTACATTAGTAATATGAAATTCTGTTGGGTGGTTGTGAAGGTGTGAAAAGGTATGAATGTTCAAATATTTTAATACATGACAGAAGAACAGCTATTGTTTATTGATTTAAAGATTGGATGTCTATTTTAAAATTTTATATATATATATATATATATATATATATATATATATATATATATATATATATAATGCCACATCTGGAGGAAATATGTTACTCCTATTACTTCTAATACTATAATATATTACGTAGCAAAGTGCCAGAAGATAAATCTTCTCCCCAAATAGAATCTCCATTTAGATGAAAACCCTCTCATTATCCTCACCATAAAATAAGGTAAATACAGGAAGCAACAGAACTTTAAAACAGATTAATAAATACCAGGGCTTTTTTTGAGCAGGAACACAGTTCCGGCTGGCTTGGCATCAGGGTATGTGTCCTAATATGCAAATGACTTTCTGCTGGGCTTTTCCTACAAAAAACACTGTGAAACAATGGCGATGTTAGGGGTGTGGTCTAATATGCAAATGAGTTCCTGCTGGGCTTTTCTAGAAATAAAGCCCTGATAAATACAATAAAAGCTGCAGAAAAACTGGATGCATATAAACAGAAGGCCCTGGCATATGGCCACTTTATTCCAAATAATAGACTCATTTGCTTTCTTTTCCCTTATGTAATTGAAGAACAACATTTGCAATTATATAATTCCTGCTCTCCTTTTTATTTAAGAAAGAAGGCATAATCGTTATTGCTTTAAAACTGTAAAACAGCCCTAGGGCAACTGACCTTTTTTCATTTCACCCCATCAGAGGAGCTAATGGTTCCCTAATTCCATTTTGCCAAGCAGTATTTCTACACAGCCCATCTGATAATGCAAAACTATGAGCCCTTTTCAAGTCTGGCAAACGTAGCTTCTGCAGTGAAACATATAACTTAAATTGACACTTTTAAATGGCAACGGGGATAGCTGCAACCATCGAATTTAACCCTAAGCAATAGAATACATTATTTAAGTTTGGGGAAGGACGGTGGCTCAGTGGTAGAGCATCTGCTTGGTAAGCAGAAGGTCCCAGGTTCAGTCCCCCGAATCTCCAACTAAAAAGGGTCCAGGCAAGTAGGTGTGAAAAGCCTCAGCTTGAAGCTCTGGAGAGCCATTGCCAGACTGAGTAGACAGTACTGACTTTGATGGACCAAGGGTCTGATTCAGTATAAGGCAGCTTCATATCTTCATATGTTCAATAATTTTAGGGGAGGGATGCTGGCTCAGTGGTAGAGCATCTGCTTGGTAAGCAGAAGGTCCCAGATTCAATCCCTGGCATCTCCAACTAAAAAGGGTCCAGGCAAATAGGCATGAAAAACCTCAGCTTGAGACCCTGGAGAGCCGCTGCAGTCTGAGTAGACAATACTGACTTTGATGGACCAAGGGTCTGATTCAGTATAAGGCAGCTTCATATGTTCAAGTTCCATAGGACACAAACTTTCAGATGCTGAGATGCCAGTGGTGCAGGGTTGTCAGCCTCCAGGTGGGGTCTGGAAATCTCTCGCTTTTACAACTGATCTCCAGCTGGCAGAAATCAGCTCCCCCTGGACAAAATGGTTGCTTTGAAAGGTGGCCACTACCGCATTGTACCATGCTGAGGCCCCTCTCCTGGATCCACCTCCAAAGTCTCCAGCTATTTTCCAACACAGACCTGGAAACCCTAAACATAAGAGAAACCATGTTATATCAGGCCAGTGCCCATCTAGCCCAACACTCTTGACACAAAGTTGTAAAAAAACAACAGGTGTCATCAAGAGATCCACCAGTGGGGCCAGGACACTAGAAGCTTTCTCAATGTTGCCCCCCTTCCAAGCACCAAGAATACAGAGCATCACTTGCCCCAATCAATGGTGCTAGCATTTTATTGTCTGAATAGATTTGCAAACTGTAGAAGTGATATCTCAGTCCTTATTCTCTGTGACTTTCCTTAATTATTAAGTGAATACAGTCTGAAGCTTATAAAAGAGGAGCCCAAGCCCATATTATTTTTCTCCTTGAAACTCACTTGGGTTTAGACATAGTGTGGGTGTTAGAGAATAAAATGAAATGATGTATTGCCCTTGAAAAAGGATGGGACATAAATCTACATCAGTACAGTGAAATTTTTTTCTGCCCAGGAGATTTGAGGCAGTCTTGCCAACTTGATATATAAAAACCCAACAAAATATAAAAATGATATTGGTTGGATTTGTGAATATTCTTGAAAAAATTGAGGATTAGACTGGACTGGTACATGTGTTTCTTGGATGGTGTGATAGTTGCTAGGAAACCAAATAATATGAATACCTTATTACATGGTTAGCTGTTCATGGCTTGCCCAAATGGCTTGGGATAATAGTAACCAAGCCAGGGATAGCCTTCAGTAATATAGTTTGTTTGATATATTAACAGTTAACCAATCTTTTAGTCCAGTTTCCATTGGCGTACTCAAATTAGCTTAGCTAATGGGCTCAAGCATTCTTCAATGTAGCGGGGTGGCCCTGTGTAGACAGACATGTGGGAGAGAAGTATTGTAAATAAAATTAATTAAATAAATAAATAGCAGCTTTCAACGCCAAAACATCTTTCATCTTTGGAAATTTGACGGATTCTGTTGTCTTGAACCTTATGGCAGCCTTTCCACACTATTTGTGCAACTGCTTGCCCATGTGATTTGACCTTCTGGTAGTAGCTGTGCTTCCAAGATGACCCATTAGAAAGCACTATTAGATGGTCCCTGGACAGAAAGTAGATTTGCTGTTTTTGCATAGTCAAACCTTAGTTCCATACATCAGTGCATAAATATCCCAACATCTGCCTATAACTTCTATTTACCCTCTATTTTTAGTGTGCTTAAACTTTCAGGTATGTTAGTGCATTTAAACTTTCAGTTTAAACTGTCTCTAACAGTGCCTGCACAGTACTGAAATTTTGATGAGGATATGAGTAAGAAAAAATACACTTTCCCAAAAGTTCTCTCTTCAATTGTAATTTTAGCACATGCATGCTTTTCAGTACCTAAAAAGCCCTTCCATCTTGGTAGCCTGCGGTTGCTTCCACACCAAAGTGATTTCCTGTGCTAGTCTGGTTGCTTGTGTGGTTCTGTATTAAATTGCTGTTGCAAGAGAGATTCCAAGTAGCTCAGGGTAGTCCATTTTCTGATGTGCATTGAATTTCCCTACCCCTGTGTTCTCATGTGAGCCTTAGGATTCTCCCCCCTCTCTGTTTTGTTTTTAATTTTGAATAATATGGGTAGGTGCAGCACCGCATATAAATAACACAATACCTTAATCAACAGAGCTGCCAGACTGAGAGGTGGAGGGAGCTTTTGGTTTTGGTGCGGTGACCAACGGACGTTCTCCAGAGCTCTGGCTCAGATAGCGTCTGTATTGCTCAGTTTTGGGGGTCTTCTGTCAAATCGAGGACCTGGTAGAACTCCTGTTGTGGGGGTCCTCATGCAGAGGGAGCTGAAAAGACTGTTCTTGCCAAGGCTTTGCCGAGGTTTGGGCTCCTGTTTTTCTCTAAGCCCGGACTGAGCAGATGCCATTAGACAAATCAACTGGGAACACCGGAGAGGAGGGGAGGAAAAAGCAGCGTTTGAAAAGAAAAGAAAGAGTTCTTTGAACCCCAAATTAGAGAGAAGGCATATGGAGAGATTTACCTGTCTTGTTATCTGTGGAAAGAGGCGAAACATGGAAGGGAGAGCCCTCTCCAGCCCCACCCACCTCACAGGATGTCTGTTGTGGGGGAGGAAGGTAAAGGAGATTGTGAGCTGCTCTGAGACTCTTCGGAGTGGAGGGCAGGATATAAATCCAATAACATCTTCTTTTTCTTAAAGAGATAGTGAGATATATCAGATATATGAGACTGAGATAAAGGTGCAGCATCTAAGTGACTGAGATAATGGTGTGGCACTTAAAGTGATTAAAGAACTTAAAGGAATAGATTGGGTTGAAAGAGGGAAGAAGCGAAGAAGAAAGAGGAGACGTAGAAGAAGAGGGAAAAGGAAGAAGAACTGGAAGAACATTAAGTTTAAAACTTCTATTGAACTGAAGAGCAATAATTCATTATTTGTTTATAAGTTATCCAATGAACTATAGGGATTGAATGGGTGAGGAGGAATGGTGAATAGTAGTGAATACTGGTGTGTGTGTGTGGTGTGTGTTGTATATGAAGGTGGTGTGTGTGTAGAGAAGAGGTGCTGTGGGGGCTGTATTTAGTTAAAGGGAGAATGTGCATCTGAGGCTGGAAAGAGGCTGAGTAAAAATGAATGGGAGGTGAGAAGTGAGATAGAATGAAAGTGTATGGTGGTAGAAGTGTTGTGAGATAATTGTTCTAGTGTAAGTGTATATGTAAAAATAATGAGTATGTTAGTCAAGTCAGTAGCCTCACCAGCTGTCCCAGAATCTATGGGGCCCTCAATATCTCAAGACATTATCAAAGAATTACAAAACAATATGCAAGTTTATTTTAGGACAGTAATGAACAGCTACAGGCGAATCTAATAGAACAGCTAGTGTGGTAGGACCCCCAGATTGATGGCTCCAATAATCTATAATCAACGTGTGAGCAGAAATGCAAGCTTAATAAAGGCAGACACAAGAGGCTTGTATTAGCAATGAAAAGCAGAGCTTTCAGAAAAGAGGAACTAGCTCCTCTATGCCTTAGCTTAGCTGCAGAGAACATAGTTGCACAAGGTAACCGCAAAAGTACAAGCTGACCGCAGAAGCAGGAGTCAGAGTTGTTTACCAGAAGGGAAAGGAGCTGGAAAGCCCCTAAGAATATGTACCCAGTATTCTCCCCCTGCACCCCACATAGGGAGAAACCAGATAAGACCAGAAAGGCCGGATGCCCTGACCACAGTGACCTCGAGTGACACCCAGTAACAGTACTAACAAGACCGAGTCCCCTTCCGAGTCCCCTTTCCTATGACTAAATATGGGCAGAGAACACCTACTAGGAGGGTGTCACGAGGGACAAGAGAAACGGGTATCGGGCCTAGATGGGGGCCTAGATGGGGAATGATGATGTATGTATTATATGAAAAGAGGAAGTATGTTTGAGGCTCTGAAGGCCTATAAAAGCTGTGATTTTTCTATGCTTGTTGCCCAGTCTCTCTTGGGAGTCTGGCGCCCGTGTGCAGAGGGCCCGTGCACGTTAAATAAAGAAGCTGTTTCCTGATCTTGTCTCCGGTCTCTGTGATTGCGTCAGCTGAATTGGTAACGTATAAATAGGGTTTTTCCCGCTACATAATTTGGCGAGCCAGCCAGGAGGGGCATTTAGCCCTTTCTATTAGCCCGGCCAACCAGGGCTGGTGGCAGGGGGGATCAGAGCAGCGGTAAGGAGCTCCCAGCCCCTTTTTTGGGCTGACCGACCCTCTGTCTACCCTGTCCCTGCCTAGGTTTCAGTCGTGGCCTAAATTAAACTAGGAGAACGGGGCAACAGGAACCAGCTTCACGCCTTGGGCATGAGGTAGCGGCAGATTTAGGCCCTTGTGCCCAACGTGATAGATTTCCTCTACGTGACATAATTTGAGAATTGTAGTGAATCCCTCCATATGAGATTGTCTTAAGTCTCGGAGGAAGGCGTGCCTGGCCAACACGCAGCAGCATCCAAGGACCTGCGGAACAGGGAAGGGCGGTGTCCCTTCTGACTGCAGTATTCCAACGATTGACTGCATGTGTAGATTGGTATTAGAAAAAAGGGGAAAAGTATATTTGAGGAAGTGGTTTGTCCGGACTGTGTGAAGTGTGTGTGGTGTGTGAACGAGACGATATCTGATATCGAAGCAAACGGGACGCACAAGTACTCCGTTTCCGGCCCGGGCGACCGCGGCCGGCAAGGAAAGTGCGGAAGCGAGTTGCCTAGGCTCCTATATGTGGTCACCCTCCCCTGTCTGTGTGTGTTAGTTGTCTTGTCTGTTTGAGGAAGTGGAATGGGAAATTGGGAAAGCGCCAGACCCACAAGAGAGGTAGCTCTCTTCGCCAGTATTGACGTGACATTGGCCAGAGGCCAAGACCAATTTCTCACCCGCCCCTTCCGCATTTGTGTCCAAAATACTTGGCTTGTTTGAGTAACCAGGAGAAAGTCACAATCTGGGGGACGCCCCTGGTTGTATGATTGCCTCCCTGACTGGTCTAAGTGACAGGAAAGCCTGGAGCCCTCCTGGAAGGTTCCAGAAGATGGTTAGTCCCTGGCGCATTAGCCCGCCACTGGCAGCATACTTTGTGTCCCCATTATCGAGTCCAGTTGTGGACTGGGACCTGTCAGACCACTACGGCCTGGCTGATTGAGCGTAACACCAAGAATCCCAGCGGTAGTTGGAACAACCACTGGGCACGGTGGTACTTTCTCAGGCAAGAAGCAGGAGATTGCATTCATGCCTGGGAAATCAAAAGGCGAACTGCCCGCCCCGAGACTACTCGCAGAGCAGAAGACTGGGCCCGTTTGTTGGCCCAGGACCCATTAGCTCTGGAGGAGTTTCGCTTGCAAAGTTGCCAACAGCGCTTTGACAAAAACGGTCCGCCCAATCCCTCATCCAACCCCCTTCCAGAACCTGCCTGGTGGATTAATGCTTTGGATCGAGGGTGGGACCCCCTTTGATACAAAGACGATAATTGAAAACTACTTTGGTGAGTAAATGGCATAAGTCCCTAGGCCCACATCCCAGGGGCACTGATTCTCTGTTGGTGCGTCCCAAGACACCATAGGCACAATATTGGCCCGTGGGAAAGGGGAGCACGGGAAGGCAACTGTATGGTTGCTGAAGGGTTCAATTAGATGGCCGCCTGGATGCTTGAGACTAAACCAGGCACGAGGGTGCTTCCTGAGAGAATTGGGGAGGGCCCCCCTAGCTGCTTGGAGGATTAAAGGCCAAACGGCCACCCCTGAAAGATTAGAGGTTGAATTGCCTCTCCAGCTTGGGCCGCCACTGAGGATCTGACAAAGATAGGTCGACCCTCTTTGGAAGCCTTCCAATTGGCAAAGAGTTAGAATCAGAGTCACGTTTCAGATTGTTTAGAAGTTTGTATTGCCTTGCTGTGTGAAATTTATCTGCGATGTTGCGTAACTGTGGCCTCGCTGAGAGAAAAACGGGAAGTGCAGAATGTGGTTAAGTTAGTAAGACTGCAAAAGGGAAGTACATGTGTTTTACTCCGGGAGATTTCTGGAGACAGCCCCAAAGATGCTGTTTTATTAAGGCAGACAAGCTGTGGGTTGGCTTGTGCTGTGACTATGACTGTAATACTGATACTGTGTATGGGAAAAGCACCTAGGAGAACTAATTATGTCCCACTTATGGGTTAGGGTGTTTGTGGGGTGGAGTGATTCTGTTAATGTGTTATTTTGAATGATGTATGGCTACAAGATACCCTATTCTTGAACTAGCATTTCAGTTTCAGGACAAGGCAAATTTAGTTAAGACACCCCCGGGAATTAAGTATTGAGGTATTGAGCAGTGTTTGTTGCTGCCCCTGGCAGGGAGCTGGGTTTAAGCCCAATGCAAAGCCCCCAGTCTTTTTTGCCACCTAGACTCGTTTAGACTTCACCCTTGCCCCTTTAGTGGCTGAAAATTGAAGAATTCCAGATCTATGGGCCCTCCCTAGAGAGAAGTACTCCAGAAGCAAGTCCTCTGCCTCTGGTCAGCTTACCTTTCAGAGGAAGTCCCCATCAGCTATGTGGAAACCCCCTCAGCCATCTGACGCCATCGGATGTCCTTTCCCCACTTCCGAGCCATGACCGAGCTCATAAGTGAAGTGATTTGAGCCTGGTTGTTGAAAACGGAGTATGCGTCCTGAGATCAAGGCTGCTCTGCATTTCATCACCTTCCACCTGTATGACAAGCTCCCCCGGAGACGGGTTGACCAGTTTGGAGAAGAGCTAGGACAGCTGCTACAGAAGAAATATGAGGGCCACTGGTACCCAGAGAAGCCTTTGCAGGGTTCAGGCTATCGTTGTGTGCACCTTGGGGAGATAATAGATCCTATAGTGCAACTGGCAGCCAACAGAAGTGGACTGACTGTAGAAGATGTGCAGGCCAGTATCCCTGCAGAGTTGACTGTGTGGATTGACCCATTTGAAGTTTCCTACCAATTTGGGGAAGAAGGGCCAATCGAGACTGTGTACCTGAAGGACAGTAGGGGTTGCAGCATAGCAGACAAGAGAAGCAGAAGTGGGCTCAACCCTGAAGCCCAGGCGTTTGTCCCCACTAGAAGTCAGAATACCGTTTTGTCCAGCCCTCCACCTCCATCTTCTGACCAGTCTCTTAGTCCGACCTTTACCGCCGTGACTTTTGCAGCTACCAGGTTTGGCTCCACTAAAGTGAAGAAAAGCCACAGAAAGTTGAGTTGGGGCATTGTTCACCCAGCAAAATAAGAGGTTGGGAAGCAAGAGCTCGCCTAAGTGAGGCAGGCTGCCAGGACACTTATTTGGACAGGCTTTCACTTTTTACCTTTTTCTAAGGCGTCCACGGCCTGGGAGAATGGCGGAGAAAGTGTCACCAGCCCCTCCACCGGGAGTCGTGCAAGAACCCCAGGCTGAGGTCTGCTCTGATGGGACTCATGAGCCAGAAGAAGATGGTTCCCAGACAGCAATCCCTCATAGGGGCCGACCCAAGAAGGCAAGGGCTCCAACCAAGAACGAGTCCAAGAAGAAGAAGCAGGCTGTGAGAGCCTTCAGCAATTATAAAGGTACATACAACCTTGAGATCAAGGGGTGGGACCGGTTTATGATGTTCAAGAAGTTGAATGATGCCCTGGAGTTCCGAGATGCCCAGGAAAACCTCGCAACGAGAAAGGAGGCCCATGGTGAAGGCGGAGAACCTCAGGATGGACTAGAACAAGTGGGTCTCCAATCCCAGGGCCCACCAAGAAGTATGCAACCACCCCTGTTACGCGACGGGCGTGCCTGGCACCACGGAATTGGCCACCGCATGAATTTCTACCCCGATGAGTGTCCAGCCACCCCTCCCCAGGTTCGGGAGAGAGGGAGAGGAAGAGGCCGAAGCAGAGTGCTCGACCCCCACTGGCAGATGATGAACGCACCTAGGGTCATGAGAGTAGCCACAGGATGGTATCTCGCCCCCTACAGGTGGGGTCCTGCAGCTTGGAACGAGGTCTCAGACCTAAAGACTGTAGCCGAAATTGCACCAGAGAGAGATGGCCATGAAAACACCGAGGGCCCGGAAGAAGCAGCTGGCCTGGTCCCAGAACAAGATGTGCACCCGCAGGAGCCTCTTCAGGTGAAAGAAGAGACCCTCCAGAAGGAAGAGAGCCCAGAAGGAAGCCTGGAAGAAAATCCCAGTTGCTGAATTTCGTGTGCAGTCGCAAAGGGGGGACCCTCTGAAGTGACTTTGAAGTGATTTTGATTTATTTGAGTTTTGATGTTTGCAGCCATTCTCTTCCTTTGCTGAAGCAACAGCTCTGTGTAGAAGATTTGTTCGTCTATGAAGCAAATGTTCGAGTAGCCCAAGAAGAAGAAGGTAGGATAATCCCTGGGAAAGTTGAGGGATCATGATGTGTCACAAGCTAGTTTTGGCCTGACACATTGCCTAGTGCCTTGTTTATACTGAAATGCTTAGCAGAAGTAAAATAGGCCTAAAAGATTCAAATTCTCTAGGTTCTGTCTATGAGAAGCCTTTAGGGAAAGCGAATAAAGGAAGTGGCATATGTTATGATAGAAAATAGGCTTGCCTTGAGCTTTGTATTGTTTTGACTATGCAATTTAATCAGAGTTTTCTAGATAGGCTTTCCAGATGCCGTTCGCCCCCGAATCTGGTTGTTTGAAGGCCAACCTCTGAGTACCACTTACCGGAAATAGT
Source organism: Heteronotia binoei (assembly GCF_032191835.1). Classification (NCBI taxonomy): domain Eukaryota; kingdom Metazoa; phylum Chordata; class Lepidosauria; order Squamata; family Gekkonidae; genus Heteronotia; species Heteronotia binoei. The sequence continues at coordinate 94,753,564 of NC_083229.1, forward strand.
GGAGCTCACAGGCAGCCCCCCTCTGGACCCTTGCCTACCGGCACGGCTAGGTTCACAGGGTTCATCCCCTCTGAGCTCCACCTACCGGTAACGGTGGAGTGCACAGGGAAGAAGATCCCGTCGTCGCAGCAGAAGAACTGAAGATTCTGTATTTTGAAGTATTGTATTGTTTGATGTAGGGTCTAAGTCCTCTGTTGCACCCTACGCAGGCATAGTCTTCATAGTGCTATTTACCTATGCATTGGAAGGGCATGTGCTCGGTGGCTCACTTAACACTAGCAACACCGTGAAGATATCATAGCCCATGAAGTTCTAAATCTAGGGTACCCCATCCAACCGTTGGGGCCAGCAGACTAAAGGACGGGAAAAGTCCTGGGGTACTGGAATTTTAGATGTTTTACGCTCTGTGTTCCCAGGGTGGGGAGTCTATGATTTGCAGATCTATACAAGAAACCTGTCCCGAATCTTACAAGAAGGCCTTGAGAAACAGCCTCATCTCTGTTTACACTGCAGAAAGAGGTTGATAGCATAGCTAATGTTGTGCTCCAGAACCGAAGAGTGTTGGATCAGTTACTTTCCGAACAAGGCGGGACATGTGCTTATCTGGAAGAAGTATGTTGCTTCTATGTTAATGAATCAGGTAAAATCCTCAGTGGAGTTAAGACCTTACGAGGACTGGTGAAAGAAGCACAAGGAGCAGATACAGCTTTTAACTCAGGAGCTGGCTTGTTCAAATGGCTCACCAGCTGGCTCCCTGATTTTGCCTGGCTGAAAGAAGGTTTTATTGTTTTCCTTATATTCATTTTGGTGTGTATTATTGTGTATGGTTGTATTAGGTGTGTGCCCTCGATAGCTTCGCGCAAAGCTCAGAATGCCTACCCCATATATAGGACCCCACCCCGCAGAGAACCAATATATGAAGAGATGAAAGCTGTTAGATCGCAATGTATTTAGGGTCAGGGAAACTGTGAAATCTCAAGTTCCCCTGAAAGGAGGGAGATGTGGTAGGACCCCCAGATTGATGGCTCCAATAATCTATAATCAACGTGTGAGCAGAAATGCAAGCTTAATAAAGGCAGACACAAGAGGCTTGTATTAGCAATGAAAAGCAGAGCTTTCAGAAAAGAGGAACTAGCTCCTCTATGCCTTAGCTTAGCTGCAGAGAACATAGTTGCACAAGGTAACCGCAAAAGTACAAGCTGACCGCAGAAGCAGGAGTCAGAGTTGTTTACCAGAAGGGAAAGGGGCTGGAAAGCCCCTAAGAATATGTACCCAGTATTCTCCCCCTGCACCCCACATAGGGAGAAACCAGATAAGACCAGAAAGGCCGGATGCCCTGACCACAGTGACCTCGAGTGACACCCAGTAACAGTACTAACAAGACCGAGTCCCCTTCCGAGTCCCCTTTCCTATGACTAAATATGGGCAGAGAACACCTACTAGGAGGGTGTCACGAGGGACAAGAGAAACGGGTATCGGGCCTAGATGGGGGCCTAGATGGGGAATGATGATGTATGTATTATATGAAAAGAGGAAGTATGTTTGAGGCTCTGAAGGCCTATAAAAGCTGTGATTTTTCTATGCTTGTTGCCCAGTCTCTCTTGGGAGTCTGGCGCCCGTGTGCAGAGGGCCCGTGCACGTTAAATAAAGAAGCTGTTTCCTGATCTTGTCTCCGGTCTCTGTGATTGCGTCAGCTGAATTGGTAACGTATAAATAGGGTTTTTCCCGCTACACTAGGTGGGCTGAACTCAAAATTGGACGGGTTACAGGAACAAATATTCGAAACTAAAGAGGAAATTATGGGCTTTACTCAGTCTGAAAAATTCCTTGATATTAAAATGAAGGTTGCTAATCAAAGGTGGGAGGTAGATAAGATAAATCAAGAAACAGAAGAAGAAAGTTTAGTTGGTTTTGAGTTGGAACAGGCAGTTTACAAATTGAGACCTCAAGAGGTTCCAGAACAAAAACAAGAAAATTCATTACAAATATCAATTGATGCATTGGCAGTAATAATGGAATAGAGCCCTTGGATATAGAGAAATAGTTGATTCACATAGGGTTAATTCAGCCTATATTAGAAAGTTTACAGTACCTCTAACAGAAGAATGTTTAAGGAGATAATTTGGAAAGTTTTAATAGATCAACCATTAAAAATCATTGAACAAAAGATAAAGGTTTTAAGAGAAACTCCATAGCTGATGAGGAAGAGAAGATTAAAATTAATCCTAGTCTATACAAATGATCTAAATCCCCCCCCCCCCCCAAAAAAAGCAAAGAAAGGGGGGGGAAGAGAGAGAGAAAGAGATTCTTTGCCAAAGATGTTGTGAACAGAACTGAATTAAATATGAAGCATGGAATGGGTCACCGCTTTATGATTGGATATGCAAATGTAAATAATGATATGTGGATTACTATAGAGAAGATAGTATGTAGAGTGAAGAAGGGTTAAAATAATTGTGACAAAAGTATACGGTTGTGTATTATTGTATTATATGGAAGCTGCACTCTCCATCCTAATTTGTTTTGGTTTTGTTTGTTTGTTTGTCACTTTTGTATTTGGTTTCTGGAGAAAATTAAAAGACTTTAAAAAATAATAGAATACCTTTAAAAAAAGCTCCATCTAACTGCAAACACATAAGCACATAAGAGAAGCCATGTTGGATCAGGCTAGTGGCCCATCCAGTCCAACACTCTGTGTCACATAGTGGCCCAAACCCAGGTGCCTTCAGGAGGTCCATCAGTGGGGACAGAAGCCCTCCCACTGTTGCCCCCCAAGCACTAAGAATACAGAGCATCACTACCCAGGCATAGTGCTCCATCTATACCTTGTGGCTAACAGCCACTGATGGACCACTATTCCATATGATTATCCAATCCCTTCTTGATGCTAAACACCTGACAATCCCCACCCACCTACTTAAAAGGCAGGCTGAGATGTAGATGATTCTCTGACTTTTTTGAAAAAAACATGAGTAATGCTAGATAGGAATAACACAATACCTTTAAATACCTTTGATTTAAAAAATCTCCCCATATTTGTAGAGTCTCCAGCAATTCCCACCCCCATCTAAAAGGCAAGTGATTCTCTTCTATCTGGCTAATTGTTGCCAGGGTCTAGGTCTTAAGTCATCAACAAATTTAAAAAGAAGGTCAGTTCTTTATTATTATGGTCATTTGACCAAGATATAATCAGTTTGACAGTTTATGGGAGAGGAGGGAGTAATTGATGAGTAATTGACTAGCTCTTAATGAAGTCCTACAATTTCACTGTTTCTCAGACGCTAGAAACTACTCAAACTGATAGCATCCTACCCAGGAAATACTATTTTTACAGGTTTAAAATAAAGCAGATTTTTTTTGTTTGTTCTTGTTTCATTTTGTTGTTTAGTGGAAAGAACAGGCTGTTAAATGTCTGTCCGCAAATTGAGGGCAGTGTCATATAGAAATAAAAGTGCTAGTTGGTTGACTGGATTGTAGAAAGCCTTGATGTGAAAGCAGCCCAGATATGATCTGCATTATTCTATAATTCTGGTCCCAATAAGGCTGGGTTAGTTAGGAGTCAGATGCCTGATCACCTGCTGGTGTCACAGCGTCACATTTTATTGGGTATTTGGCCCCCATTCAAATTGCTTGAACCTGTCTATACACAAATGTATTCTGTTTTGTTGGCACCTGCTGCCACCACCACAGTTTGTTTAAAGAAATAATTATTCATGATGAAGGAAAAAGCACATTTAAAACAAGTATCACAAATACTTGTTTGGTGTCCATCTCTGTGTGACCTTCTCAGTCCTGCCAAACTTTCTAGATTCAGAGCAGTTCCTTATGATGTATACCTTTACTAATTCAGCTTCATTGAAGATGTCATTTAACCCCACCACTCCATCAGTTTAAACATGACTTGTTAAACTGTAAAAATTTTAAAAATAATATAGGGATGCCTTGCTCTTGGAACCTCCACAGACAACTAAAGCAAAAGCACTGCAACTACCTTGTTTGGGAATGAACATATTAAGCTTCCTTATACTGAATTAGACCCATAGTCCACTGAAGTCAGTATTGTCAGACTGGCAGTGGCTCTTCAGAGTCTGAGGCTGAGATCTTTCAACATCACTTGTGACAATCTTTCAGCTGGAGATGCCAGGGATTGAACCTGGGACCTTCTGCATGCCAGACAGATGCTCTACCACTGAGCCATAGCCCCCACTAAATTCTCCCATGATTGCTTCCTCTGGGGCGTCCTCTGGGGAAGTTCTGATCTTGCCTAGGCAACTGATTATATCATAGTGAAGAGCTGCTTGGACCTTTTCTGATGTGTTTTCAATTACAAAACATGAGGGGGGGAGGAGGCAACAACTGGAACCTTTGTTGGTTTTATTGCTCAAAAAACTTCTTTGACCAAAGGCTCATGACCCGAGGAGATAAATCTTATGAATATGATGCATTCTACCAATAGCAAACAGTTAATAAAATGCAGTCAATTTAAGTGAAAGGAGCTTTCATCAAAGCAAATCTATGTGATACTAACTCATGTGTGAGACAACCTGCTTTGTTCATGCTGATGCCTTGAAGTTTACTGATATAAAAAGCTATTTGTGCCACTTTTGCAACTGATCATCCAATCTAAGAATTGGGACAAACTGTTTATATAATGAAGAAATGGGCATGGTCCATAAAAATGTACGACTATCCAGTTTGAGAGCCAGTTTGATGTGGTGGTTAAGTGTGCAGACTCTTATCTGGGAGAACCGGGTTTCATTCCCCACTCCTCCACTTGCACCCGCTGGAATGGCCTTTGGTCAGCCATAGCTCTGACAGAGGCTGTCCTTGAAAGGGCAGCTTCTATGAGAGTCCTCTCAGCCCCACCCACCTCACAGGGTGTCTGTTGTGGGAGAGAAAGATAAAGGAGATTGTGAGCCACTTTGAGACTCTGAGATTCAGAGTGGAGGGTGGCATAAATCCAATATCTTCTTCTTCATCTTCTTTGTCAGCTGAAATTCTCATGAAGTGTAAGAAAAATAAATCATGTATGACACAGTGGTTATTATGTAAACAGTCCCATCATTTCAAACTGATTTCAGTTGTGCATGCCTGTGCACGCATGCACACACAAAAACACATCCCTCCATCCATCTATTATTTGCTAATCATTACTTAGGTCAGATCTAGTCATCATCAGAAAATGTGCTGCCTTTAAAGAGAGTGGAACATTTGGAGCTCCACTTCTTACCTTGCTACTGAGTTTTATATCTCTTCGTTTTAAGGTAACTGAGTTGCACAACATCAAAAATATAACTAGACTGCCTCGAGAGACAAAGAAGCATGCAGTGGCAATTATCTTCCACGATGAGACGTCAAAGACATTTGCCTGTGAGTCAGGTAAGCAGTTATTACCACATCTTCAGCTTGAGTAAATTGAGTTGCTTATGAAGCAATGGTTCAGATAGATTAAGATACAGCCTTTAAATTGGATGCCTTATCTTAATGGGAATGTGCCATAACATCTTTTTTTAGCATGTAGAACTGCATGTTTTGTTTTGTTCCCCCCTCTATTTTAAGAGCTACATTGGGTGCTTGTTTATTATTTGTCTCTGTCTGGATTTGGCTCTCAGTTGCATAAAAGGCTCTTGAGATTTTCAGCTCAACTTCTAAAATTGAGTAAACAACGCCTATGGGATGTTATTAAGACAGGCAGTGATGTGAATTCTCATTTTTGCTAAGTATTGCTATAGGCCCTTGCTTGGGTAGTAATAATCCTGTCATGGATGAAAGGGTAACCTCAGTTTGTGGATTCTGTGGGGCAGAACTTGGAATGAATCTTACAATAATTCGACATGAATAAAACATTTCTACTTTTCACTTAACATATCATGTAACAAAAGCATAGAATTTAGTAACAGAACAGAACAATGACCTCTTAAAGTTCCAACAATTCACTTTTCCCCCTTTACAGTTTGCCACCCCCAAAGTCCATCTTTTTCCTCTTGTCGGTGGCCCAGGAAGTCTCCCAAATGAACTCCCCATTAGATAACATAGCCATGAAACAATAATTTTAAAATTTACAATTTAGAACAAAGGTCTTCTTCTCTTAACAGTTTCCATACACAAATCACAGTCACCTTAAACAAGGGAGTTCTGCTTCCCTCTTCTGCTTTCCACACATTTTGCGTCCTTCTGCATCTAAAGGCTATACTCCTTCCTAGGTCATTCCATCCCTATCTAGGGGTTATAAAAGCAGTAAAGAACAACTAATATTCCAGGTAGGGTTGGCAGGTTTTACCTGAACCCCAGTGGGGAAAGTTTCTTATGGGCAATTTATGCGCATGGCACGATGACTACCTGGATGTAATGTCATTACACTGAGCATGTCACGTGGGGGATGCTCTATAATTTGGGTAAAAAACTCTATGGTGCCATGGAGTTTTTACTCAAATGCTAAAGAGTCCCCTATGTGATGTGCCCAGCATGATGACATCACTTCTGAGTGATGCCATTGTGCTGGGCATGTCTGAAACCAAAAAAGCTCTTCGGGGGTGGGGATCCCCCCCACCAGCCAGCTCCATGCCAGCTGGTTGGGGGCCTCAAAATCACAGGAACCCCTGCCCCCAGTGGGAGGCTGGGAACCCTAATTCCAGGACAAATCAAATCTCAATTTAAAATGGTTTGTGGTGAGATCAGCTGTTCAATACTAAGAATATAGTTTTGGGTAGATTTGCTTTTTACTCTTTGTGAAATGAATAACTTGCCTATAGAAAGATTAATTTATTGATCCACTGTGCCATTATTGTTGATCTTCCTCTGCTCTTTACAACTGTTGCTACGTATTTACTATATACTCTTGCTTAAACATCAACCAATGCCCTTATTTGTTGCTGTATCCAATTGCAAGGGTTCAGTGTTGCCTGAAATTACTTTGTTCTACTATTCTACTCTCTGCATCTATGTATTGCAAAATCAGATTAAAAAACAAACTCTCAGATATGTTTGTAGGAATGAGTACAATATGGTACTGTTTGTCTTGTTATGTTTGGTAAAACTTAGCTTGAATTCTTTCTTATCATATTGTGTATAGAGCCATTAATCAATTTGCTAAATGTTTTAAATGTGAAACACATTCCCACCTGTAATATCCTTCTCTATTGGAATAACATTATTATGGATTGTAGCCAACACTCCCCCTAAACTGTGGAGTCTTGTGAGCAAAAATTCTACCTTATGAGCTGCTGTGCTTTGGGGCCATTTTTCCTGAGCTAAGACAAAAATGTGTGAGCCAGAGTCTAAAAACTGTGAGCTAGCTCACATCAATTCAGCTTAGAGGAACACTGATTGTAACCCTTACCAGAAAGGTCTTCCTGATACAATTCAGATAGAAGGTAGAAAATGTCCCTCTTTTACAGGCTATTACAACTTGTCCTTCACAAATAGTGCAAACACTAGAATGGGGATATTTCCCCCCTCTGTCAGTCTCACCACTGCATCCTAGTGTGGATGGGAGATTATATTCGGTTTTTAAATAGAAATAGTATTGGTCAAGGAAAGATGGACACATGTGTGCACCCCTTCATTTATTTTAGCCTCCAACTTGCACAGCAGACAGGCTGCATGTTACAAGAAGGAACCATGAAGCACCTCTGCATCTTTGGTTGTGCATCCGATTTTCCCATTTTACAGGGAATACAATCATAGGCTTTACTCCGTAGCTGCAGTAATGTGGATGCTGCTAATCCTATCAGACATAATATTGCAGCTGATTTATCTCGTAATGCTGAGTCATACTGCTAGAGGGGAAAAGGAGCGATATTTTAGGAAGAGACAAACTGGTGATCAGTAGTCCAATAGCTTAGTCACTGGTTTTATTAATGCAAGTTAATAGTTGGGAGATGATCTCCTGAAAGTTGTTAACTTTTAAAATGAGATACCTTTTCCATGCTAATGGGTATGTCCTGTCCAGTTTAGGGAAGGGTCAGATGAGCAAGAGAAGTGGTTGATATTTTAGAAGATTTCAAGGAAGAGAGTAGGATTCCCAGATCCCAGGTCTGGGTAGGGAATCCTCTGATTTTCAGGGCTTCTGCCCACTGCCAGTCAGCTGGTTGGCAGGGGAAGCCCCACCCTTAAACAGCAATGTCATGCAGCAATTCCCCAATGTGTTGAGATCACATGGAAGTGATGTCATTTCTCGGCAAAACATTAACCTTAGAGTTTGCCCAGAAACAGGGCTGGTGCGTGGGAGTAGGCAGTGTAGGTGGCTGCCTAGGGTGCTACCCCACCTGGGGACACCACCAAGTGTCCCCTTACTCCCCTTGCCTCTTCCCTGGAGGGCACCACTCAGCCGCTGCATTCTTCAGAGGCTTCCTTAGAAGTCTCTGAAGAATTCAGCGGCTGAGTGGCGCCCTCCAGGGAAGAAGCCTCCAAAGAGTACGGTGTTTTAGCGCCACCCAGCTGCTTTCAAGCTGAAAGTGGCCACTGCACTCTTTGGAGGCTTCCTTGGAAACCTCCGAATAGCACAGTATTTTAGTGGTGCCAGGGCATTTTGTGGTTGAAAGCAGCCAGGCGCCACTAAAACACCGTGCTATTCGGAGTCTTCCAAAAAAGCCTCTGAAGAGTGTGGTGGCCGCTTTCGGCTTGAAAGCAGCCTGGCGGCAGAGAGGGAAAGCACCATCCGTCGCTCTCCTCCCACTTGCTGCCCTGCACAATGACGTCACTAGTGATGTCATCATACCGTGCATGCGAAATGAACTGTCTTAAGGGAGTTTGGTGGGGCCCAATGCAGTAGGCACGATGCAGGGGTCTGCCTGGAGCGGCAGAACCCCTAGCGTCGGCCTGCCCAGAAAGCAAACAATTGCCCACCTGACATCACTAATGCAATGATGGCATTTGCACATGACATCATTGCATTGTGGATATCCCTGCCCACTCCTGGACCACCCCTCCCCAAATCCCCCCATTGGTGTGAGGATTGTACCTGGAAGCCCTAGTAGAGAAAGAAAGTGGAAACTTTCTACCCTTGCATTAACTGGAATTGTAGTTGACTTCAGTGTATTTAGACTGGAGTAATTCTGCATAGGATTATTAGTGTGATACAGTGGTTAGGATGTTGGACTAGGATATGAGAGACCCAAGTTTGAATCTCCACTCTTGCTGGGTACCCATGAGTCACAGACACTCAACCTAACCCACCTCATAGTGTTGTAGTGAGAATAAAAAGGAGAGCTGTAAGCCAATTTGAGGCCTCACTGGGAAGAAAAATTGGGTGTAAATAAAGCAAATAAATAATTAACTTTTTGCAATTGACACTGCACTAAAGTGGATGTATATGGACTTCTCCTGCTTCTAATACATGACATTCATCTAGTAACAACAACATTTTTTTCTAGCTGTCAGCTTACTGTAATTCATTATTTATTTTAATTTATTTGTAATCTGACTTCTGGACTGTTAGTTGCTTACTTAAACAAATTGCAAGTGGGACTAGTTTAGTTTCATGTAAAAATATAGGAAGAAATACTGTATTTGTCAACATTTTCAGTGAAATCAAAAATCTCAGTAAAACTCTACAGCTAGAAGTTCAGCTTTGCAGCTGCTTGGATTTAATTGCTGACTCTTGTAAAAGTGCAGCCTGTCAAAATTCCACAATGTTTGTCAAGCATGTGTTACAATATGGTTGGATTAGCAACTTCTAGTGTGCACGTGTGTAACCATGCTGTATGAATGGGAAGTAAGAGCTTTCATACATAAGAGTTTATCATACTTTGGTAGGCATTAGGAATCCATAGAAGAGTCTCTGTTTATGTGCTCTAAATAATTATTTTATGTAGCTGCTCATTCACAGAACAACCACATAGCTGTCTTTTTGCACGAAAGCTGTGCTATAGCATGACAGTGGTTCATAAGAGCAGAACACATACTGATGTTGAATTCTAATACTTATACAAGAACACCAGTTGTGTCTTCATGGAAGCATTTAGACCAGGGGTGGCCAAACTGCGGCTTGGGAGCCACATGTGGCGCTTTATTATTATTTATTACTTTAAATTTTTATGCCGCCCACTCCACATGTGGACTCTGGGAGGCTCACAGTCATAAGGCAACAATAACAATACCTTATAATTATAAAATCAAAACACATATAAACAATTTATAATTTAAACTTAAAAATGGTGCTATAAAATTTCCTACATAGGTGGTCCAGCTTCATTTTAGTTCTTAATTCTCTGTAATTGCTTTATTAGGTATCTTATAGATGGATGGTAGTATTCAGCGGCATAACAGTGGCAGCTCCTCCCGCATTAGTTACTGTAGGCCTGCCGAAAAAGGTCAGTTTTACAGGCCCTGTGGAATTGGGAGAGATTCTGCAGGGCTCTCGTGGCATCTGGGAGTGCATTCCATGAAATAGGCACTGCCACAGAGAAGGCCCTCACCTTTGTAGAGCATAATCTGGCTTCCCTTGGTCCGGGGATGGATAACAGATGTTGACTTCCTGAATGCAGTGCTCTCTGGGATATATATGGGGAAAGGCGGTCCCTTAGATAGACAGGTCCTTGGCCATATAAGGCTTTAAAGGTCAATACCAACACTTTGAAACCGATTCGGTACACAATAGGCAGCCAGTGCAGCTCTTCAGCACCGGTTGAATGTGCTTCCATCGAGGGGGCCCCATTAACAACTGCACTGCAGTGTTCTGCACTAGCTGCAGTTTCCGAGTCAGAGTCAAAGGTAGCCCCCATGTAGAGGGCATTACTGTAGTCTATCCTCAAGGTGACCATAGCATGGATCACCATTGCTAAGTCGTGGTGCTCCAGGAAAGGGGCCAACTGCCGTACCTGCTGTAGATGAAAAAAGGGCAGACTTGGCAGTAGCTGCCACCTGGGTCTCCATAGTCAGAGAGGGCTCCAGAAGCACTCACAAGCTCCCAACCTTAGGGACCAGTATCAACGGCACCCCGTCAAAGGCCGGCAAGGGAATCTTCCTTCTTGGACTACCACGGCTCAGATAGAGAATCTCTGTCTTCGTCAGATTCAACTTCAGTCGACTCAGCCTGACTCTAAATTGTCCGAGGCGGAGCCAGACTGGCCACCCATCAACAAATAGAGCTGGGTGTCATCCACATATTGATAGCACCCAAGCCCATACCTCCTGACAATCTGGGCAAGGGCACGCATATCGATGTTAAATAACATCGGGGATAGAACTGCCCCTTGCAGCACACCACATATAAATGGGTGTCTCTGGGACGATTCCTCCCCTATCACCACCCTTTGTCCCTGACCTTGGAGGAAAGAGGCCAGCCATTTCAAGGCAGACCCTCGAATCCCCACATTGGCAAGGCGGCTAGTCAGTAGCTGATGGTCAACCATATCGAATGCAGCCGACAGATCTAATAGCAGTACTGCTGAGTCACCTCAGTCCAGATGCCACAGGAGGTCATCTATGAGGGCAACCAGAACTCTCTCCGTCCCGTGACCCTGATGGAAGCCGGACTGAAATGCATCCAGCACCAAAGTGTCATCCAGGAACCTCTGTAACTGAGCTGCTACAACCCGCTCTATGACCTTACCCAAAAAGGGTAGGTTTGACACCAGCCAATAGTTTGCCAATTCGGCTGGGTCAGCAGATGGCTTTTTAAAGAGGGGGCGGACAACAGCCTCTTTAAGGGGTATGGGAAAGATCTCTTCATAGAGGGATCTGTTGATAATCACATGTAATGGTTCATGTAGCATTGCTTGACTGGCTTTCACCAGCCAAGTCGGGCACGGATCCAACCCACAGATGGTAGAGCGCACAGTAACAAGGATCCTGTCGACTTCTTCCAGTGGAGTGAAGGAATCTAAAAAAGGACCAGAGGATGTGCTTGGTGCCTCAAGTTCACTGACTGTATCAAATGTGGCGGGGAGATCCTGGCAGAGCGATGAGACTTTATCTGAGAAAAAACTCACAAAAGTCTCACAGCCTATTTCCAATTCCTTGGCGTTTGGTTTATCTTGTGACAAGGTTGTTAATGACCAAATTATACTAAATAATTGTGCCGGGCGTGAGGTCACAGACACAATCCAGGTCACAAAGTAAGCCGTCTTTGTGGCCAGCACTGCCATTTCCTAGGTCCGCATAAATAACCTATAGGATGTTCTCGTCACTTTGTTATGAGTATGTCGCCACTGTCTCTCTAGTTGTCTTAGAAGCTGTTTCATCAATTGCAACTCCGGGGTATACAGCAGAGCCAATCGTGAACGGGGACGAAAAGGACGCCATGGAGGAATCTCGTTGATAGCTGCTGAGAGTCGGCTATCCCAAGCCTCCGCAAGCTCTCACACACATTGTGTGGCTATCAAAGCCCCTATCACCCTGTTGGCTAGCTTGAAAAAGGCATTTCTCTCTTTAAATCGCTTTTCCAAGCCAAGCCAGCCAGCAGCTTGGAGAATGCATTTAAAGTTAATGTTGGTTTATTTTCACCTGTCCCTTGCTCCTCCCTCCCCATCTATTTTCCTTCCTTCCTTCCTTCCTTCCTTCCTTCCTTCCTTCCTTCCTTCCTTCCTTCCTTCCTTCCTTCCTTCCTTCCTTCCTTCCTTCCTTCCTTCCTTCCTTCCTTCCTTCCTTCCTTCCTTCCTTCCTTCTTTCCTTCCTTCCTTCCTTCCTTCCTTCCTTCCTTCCTTCCTTCCTTCTCTCAAACATCTGATGTTCACATCTTGCGGCTCTCAAATATCTGATGTTTAGTCTATGTGACTCTTATATTAAGCAAGTTTGGCCACCCCTGATTTAGACTGTGATTCCCCTTTTTCAGCAAAGCAACTAATTCAAAAAGAAAATGAAGACTAGACCCTTAGTTCAATGTATGAAGTAATTCTCAATGCAATGTATAAAGCAATTCTCAATCAAAATGTCTGTTTTACCATTTTAAAGAGGACAGACATTTTTAACATTAAGCTGCATATCTTAATCTATTTTTTGTTTCACACATTACAACAATCATGATGAATTGAATCCAAAATACTGTCAGTGGAGATCCACTGATAGTGGAACTTTTCTCTCTCATTTCAGACTGTAATCTCCCCAAAAATTTGGCTTTGGTTGATCCACAGTGGATTAGAAGTGGAAAGGAAAAAAATGGTGGAAATCATCTACTCTCTCCATTTATGAAAGTGTCTGCCATTGGCAGACTTTTGAACCAAATCTTATACTAAATACTCATCAAGCTTTTTACAATTGTTTTATCACTGTAGATGCTGCTGAGTTATTAAACTCTCTGTGTTGCATCCAGTGATCTGCTTACTCACATGGATGAAAGAAGCAGGAAGGTCAGTCTTGTCGTTTTACCTCTCTTCACTGCAGCTCACCTAGCTAGAGATGTGCAAGCCCATGAAAAAATGGAACTGTTTTAAAAAAGAAACTGTTTTCCCCATTTTGTTAACTAATGACTTTGTGTGCCTTGCATTAAGATTCATTTCACTAAGACTGATTTCGCACTCAGCTTACCCCGCTGTCACGTTCCTCTTCTCCATACAGCGTCCTTCGGATTTCCCACTATCTGCTCTGGAGCTGCAGCAAACATTGCAGTTTTCGCATGGCAAATGGAAACCACTAAAAACCAATTTCTGTTTGCCACATGAAAACTGCGATGTTTGCTGCAGCTCCGGAGCAGATAGTGGGAAATCTGAAGGACGCTGCGCGGAGAAGAGGAATGTGACAGTGGGGTAAGCTGAGTACGAAATCAGTCTAAGTCTAAAAAGATTTTTCAAGGAAGTTTTTTTTTCACTTCTTCCCCCAAATTTTCCTGCTTTGCTTTAAAACAAATTTTTGGGTTGGAGAAAATGACAAGTTTGGGAAGTAGACTCTGTGGCATTGTACTCCACTGAAATCTCTGTCCACCCCAGTCACAATCCTCTTCTTCTTTTTTTTTTTTTTTAGGAAAAAAATGGGTTTTCCCATCTTGTGGTTTCAACATTTCTGGAAATTTAAAATATCAACACTTAACTCCACTTAGGTTTCACAAACCCAGGAACCAACTTTCCTGGGATCATATGGAACTACATGAGGGAGAGGAAAGTGGAAAAGATTCTTGACAGGAAGTATCTTCCTCTAATGGCTTGCTGGAGCCAATCCCTTTTTGTTACATATGTATGCTGTCTAGATTAAAAGATTACAAGTATGGTATTTTGTAGTGATGTTGTTTTCCTAATTATAAACTGCCTAAATGTAGTCAGCATATAAAATACTATTCATATTGTTTTGAAATTGTGCTTTCTGAAGAATATAGCTTTTTTTTGTTATATTGTAAAAAGGGTGTTCAAGTTATTGATATGAAGTTAAAGTTTTATGTCAGGACTTCTTTAAAATATAGTAGTAACAAATTATATACTGGATAGTAAAAGTGTCTTATCAGTCTCAGACAGCCCCGTAGCCAGGGTTTTAAGAATTGGGGGGCCCTGATTTTTTTCAGGGGGCACATAGCGGCCCCAACCTCCATGGCCTTCTCTCCTACCACTGCTGAGGAGGAAAGCTGCCAGCTTGCCGCCATACAGCCTCCCCCCTCCCCACAGCTGCCCCAAGGTGATCCCTTTCCACCCCTCTTCCAGCAGCTCTGGTGGAGAGCCACTCAGCGGTTTAGATACATGCCATACAGTCCTGCCCTTACCTGTAGTATGATCCAGCTAGGCAAGCCCAGTGGGACAAGGGGGGGGGAGGTGGAAGGCGCCACCAAGTCACAACTGACTTCTGGGACTACAAGACCTACAATTCCTGTCAGAGGGCAAGCCGAGGCTGCCCAAGCGCAGCTCCCACCCTCACTCAGGTGGCCATCGAGACCAGACCAGAAAACCACTGCAGGCGAACATCATGTCTCCACTGATCCCCAGCCCCGGAGTGCAGCTGGGACCTCCACTTGTGTGCGCCAGCCTACCCTACCCTGCCCTGCCCTGCCTGCAATGGAGCCATCCGCCCCTACCTCTGTCGCCCCACTTGAGGGCCAGAACAGCCTCTTCTTGCAGGTGCCCTCTAGCCCAACGTGGAGCTTAACTTACAGTCCTGGGCGTTGAAAGTGCCCCATTGTTTCTGCTTGCTGGGGGGGTCAGAGATTTCTTCCAGCTCCTAAGCAAGCAGAAGCAACAGGGAGCTTAACTTTCAGTCCTGGGCACTGAAAGTGCTCCATTGTTTCTGCTTGCTGAGGGCTGAGAGATTTCTTCCAGCCCCTAAGCAAGCAGAAGCAACTCGGAGCTTAACTTTCAGTCCTGGGCACTGAAAGTGCTCTGTTGTTTCTGCTTGCTGAGGGATCAGAGATTTCTTCCAGCCCCTAAGCAAGCAGAAGCAACACGGAGCTTAACTCTCAGTCCTGGGCTCCAAAAGTGCTCAGTTGTTTCTGCTTGCTGAGGGGTCAGCGATTTCTTCCAGCCCCTAAGCAAGCAAAAGCAACTGTGTATGATCATGTCCCCTAAGCAAGCAGAAGTAAAGGTGTATGATGACGGCAGAATGGAGAAGGATGCAGCCGAGTCACTGGAGGCTGGTTAGGGGCCCCAAGTCAGGAGACCCTGCCTAGCAGTCAGGGGGCTGTGCCCCCATAGGCCCCCTCGTAGCTACGGGCCTGGTCTCATATTGAAGAAGCTAATTCAGGGTGGCTGTTGTTAGTATATTTGAATAAGAGACTACCAAAGAAGTTCAGGGTTGCTATGCAGAGGCAGACAATGGCAAACCACCTCTGAACATCTCTTGCCTTGAAAACCCTATGGGTTGGCTGCAACATGATGGCACTTTCTGCCAAATTATCATAGTCCTGACTCTATTTGAATCACATTTCTATCCATGAAAGATTTACATCCAGACCAGCAAATTATAGTTTGTTCTTGTTCAGCAGACCTAGAATTTGAAGTCACAGATTACAACTGTAGTTCAGGTAAATGTTAAGAAGTAGTTTTCTAGATTGGTTATAATGACAAATTATTGTTCGCCATGACTGGGGAATTCAGAAATGTTGAATCAGAGCAGGAGAAGAGACAGCATGGCCAAACCATTACATCTGAACCAGAACAATGTATTGAGCTACTCTAGAACAAGAATTAAAGATAATTCCTGGTAGGGATGCCAGCCTCCAGGTGGGACATGGGGATTCCCCGTAATTACAGTTCACTTCCAGACTACAGACATTAGTTCTCCTGGAAAAAATGATAAGTTTGGGGAGTAGACTCTGTGGCATTGTACTCCACTGAAGTCTCTATCCACCCCAGGCACAATCCTCAAATTTCCAGGAGTTTCTCAACCTGGATTTGGCAACTATCTCCCATCCCCCACTGGTGACGAAGGGTGGGGGGCCTGGCAATCCTAGGCAACCCTACTGAATTACCATTAAGTTAAAAGAATTCAATATGATTCCTTATTAGTTTTTTCATTGGTTGTATTGTCTTGGGTGGTAATCTACACTTTATCCCCCAGCAATCTGGGTACTCATTTTACTTACCTTGGAAAGCCAGCTTGCTGGGGGTAAAACGTAGATTACTGGGGAAGGCAATGGCAAACTACCCTGTAAAGGTCTGCCAAGAAAGCATCTTGATGTGACATCACTCCATGGGTCGGTAAGGACCCAGTGCTTGCACAGGGGACTACTTTTACCTTGTTATTGTCCTGAATGCACAATATGTAGGTGGTGTCAGGAGTAAAGCCTGACATGGTAGGTGCAAATGTTCTGTTGTCTGCATTATGCCTTTGGAAGTGTACTTTCTAATAGCTGGATGCTGAGGGTGTCAGAGGAGCATTTTTGAACAACCTAGGGCAAAACATAAAGGAAAACCGAAGATAATTTGTTTACATATTAAAATGTCAGTTCAGTCATGTAAAAAGAAATGTAAAATGACATTCTAACACATTCAGAGTAATGTTACAATGCAGTTTTACAGACATACATATGTGTCAGTAATTCATAAGAGATTCATGATGACCCTGAGCAAGGGGTCTTCAAAACAAGAGAGAAACAATGATCTGCTGAGGCTTCCTTTGAGCTCTCTCATACAAGTATTGACCCTGCTTGGCTTCCAAGATCTGATGAGACTGAGTTATATCATGCTGCCTTCTGTCAGTGCAGTTTTCATGTCAGCATATCTCTACATTTGTCGGATGTATATTGTATACTACATAGCATATGTAGCATGTTTTACACCATACATGTTTAGTGCATGTTCCTCTACAATTTCAAGAAGTTATATAGTCCTAGATGGCAGCAGGTAAGACACACATTGTTCTGTTTAGCTCTTTTGCTGAACGTAGTCAGTTTGCTCCACTGGGCAAATGAATTTGCACCCTTCTTCCCAGTATAAGAAGATTACTATGTATTATATTTTGTGTTCACATTAAATATACCTGTAATTTTTAGCATTCAGCCCATGATGGATGCAGCATTTCAGAAAAATCCTGAAGTGATTAATCTATTTAGAGCTACATGTACTGCGTCTACAACATAAATAGCCAACTGCAAGTGAGACCAACAGTGACAGAAAACAGAAAATGAAAAATAGACCTGGTATTTCAGGTTAGGTGCAGTAAATTACCATGTTATTCATTGAAATCTCTGCAGGCCCAGCCACTCATACATCATCTGTCAATAGTCTAAATTCCATATATAAATTTATGTCATTTTTGTGTGCTGTCTCTAAATGTACATTATTCTCAGAGGAGACTTGGAGCTGCACAAATCACATGACTATACAATAAGCCTCATACCTTCACAAATCCCCCCAAAGAGCTAACCTACATTCCAAGAAAATGAATAGAGAACACTGCTTCAGACTGTTTTCTGCTATTATCTTAATATTGCACCATTGCTGAAATATTAATTTAGAAGCAGCTTACCTCAAACTTAGTTAAAATGAGTAATTTGTGAAATGTTTAAGTACAGCTGTCTAAGATTTCCAGATATCCATCCACAATCTCATGCATTTATGCAGCATCACAGTGAACAGATTTGTTTCTATTGTAGTGGATAACGCCACTATGCTGGTGAATGTTGACTTGCCTAGTGTTAGGGAATTTTTGGAATATAGAAACCTTTCCTAGGACTCCCATTCCCACCAGGTTCAGTAAAGGAGAGGGGGGGGGATGACTGGCAAGAACCCCATAATTTGAGAAAGAGAGAGTTAAAACTAACCAAAGTTAAAACTATTTATTAACATTAAGACCATAACACGAAAACCTTCCAAACATATAAAAATCTAATATGCAGCATACAACATTAATTCAGAATTCAGTACTTAAACATTGAGCACAAACATTTATAAAGGATATTCTTGGTGGCTCTGAGTCAACACCCATAGCAAGAGAGTTGGTTCAGAATGTCGAGGAATAAGAACAAAATCACACATTAAGTACCTTTTTCCATCCGTAGGAGCTAATGTAACCGTCAGTCAGGTCTGTGATGAACATCTGACATATCTGATAAAACTCAAACCTACCATACAGTTAGGCATGAACTATGACTTAGTTAAAACAATACTATGAGGGCCAGACTATTCTGGCATTTCTTCAAGTGTATATTATCTATACCAGTGGGTCAGGAAGCTGTTAGACAAATAACACTTAACAAGTTGCTGCAGAGCCCGGCAATCTAATATTTAGACTTTGGAGCTAGTACCAGTGATAAAGAAAATATAAACTATTTTCTAGGACACAGTACTTAGAGACAGTACAACACAACTGTGCTGCAGGGGGTCATGGGAAAGAACCAAAGTTTCTAACAGTGAACACACGTGAACAAAATTGATGTATACATGAATCTTCAAGTCTCCTCACTAAAATTCCACCACAGCCCCCCACAGGTGCCAAGGCTAGGTTTGTACCTGTGCCTCCAGTGTAAACCCTTGTATGCGTATTTTTGGAGCTCTGTTGTGTGAATGCATTGATGCTGAATATTTAGAGAACAAGCATGTTCCCCAGAGCTGAGCCTGCGACCTCAAGAAAAGCTCAGCCTTCCCAGAGTTTCTGGAGCATGTGGCTTATGGTCTTGGTGGTCAGTCTCATGCTCCAATATGCAGTTCCTTCTTGTACCTGATCCCCTTTTCCTTCCATCCCCCCTCTTACTAGTGGTTTAAGAGACAAGGTGGTCATATTAATCAGAGTTTCTGAGTTTACACTAAGCATTACATGACCCTAGTAAGGTGATAAACCCTAGGCCCTAGTAAGGTGATAAACCCTAAGTCATTGTCTATTTGTGTATAGTGTTTATTAAGCCTGCTTGCAGTTTTCAGTTAGTGCAACCTTTTAGATATCATATGTTGTGGGGTGTGTGTGTGAGAGAGGCTCAAAGCAATGATTTCTTAGAGCTTGCAAAGAGTTCTTCAGTGTTTTGAATAAACTGTAAAAGCGACATAAATTAGGGTATGTTATAGGAAATATTTTTCTTCATGATTCGAACCAATTTTACAGAATGAAGGGAATTTTTGAATTTGTTATTCTGTTCACAATTCATTTTGTTTAAATTCTGTCTGTTCTGTTTAAAATCATGCTTAAGTTTAAGAAAGCAGATGTTATTGTAAGCAACTGCTGTGCTCTTATTGGGCAATTAAAAGGAAGAATATTCTAGATATTTGTGCTTAAAAGTTGGTTTGTGCAACTGGAAATACACTTATGTGTGTTTTAAGAATCATATATCTATGGTTTTGCTGCTAGGGCAAACTATTCTCAATACTAGTATTAAGGGTCCTTTCTAATTTTCCATTGAATTCTTTTTCTGAAGCAGTAACCATTTTAATTGATTACTTCCTGAAATTAAGGATTCCTTGTAGGTTTTTTGCTATTAGAAAATAATGTTTGCTTGTAACTAGCTTTTTATAATTAACTGTCAGTTCAAAACTCCTCAAAAGAGAGGGGTTATTTGGAAATCATAGGTCTGTGCTCTGTGCTGTGTGAATCTGTTGGGTTAGGGGTTCAGTTGTAAAAATTTCATGGGTTATATGAATCGATGCCCAACATTTTTGGAAAGTATACCCTTCTCTTGTTTTCCCCTCCCTTGAAAATACAGAGACCGCTATTGGAACCTTCTGTTATGTTGGCTGTAGGTATTTCTTAAAGGTGTTTATCTGCCTTTGTTCAAAAGATTCACTTATGGGATCAAAATTTAGAGTTGCCAACCTCCAGGTATGACCTGGAGATTTCCTAGAATTTACAACTGCTTTCCAGGCAATAGAGCTCAGTTCCCCTGTAATTGGCTGTTTTGAATTCCATGACATTGTACCCTGCTTCCTAAACCCTGGCTTCCCCAGGGTTCACCTCTAAATTTACTTGGAGTTTCCCAGCCAAGTTAATAAGAGTTTTGTCTGAAGGCCCTTGTTTGTCATCTTGGCCTCTCATGTTATCTGTGTTGTACAAAATGTTCCTAAACAATCAGAGCCTAAGTTTCAACAAGCTTGTTAGCTTTCTTGCTGTGTAAAAAATTTATACTCAAAGTTGCCCATTTTAGGGTTTTTTTTTTTTCCTGTTATTAATCGTTAGCCTTTCAGCATTAGACTGAAGTCTGCTGAAATTGTGATTTGCTTAAACACGTTCTGTAATTGGATCTTAATTTCTTTGGTCTTCATTTATTTATTGTTCTATAATGTTTGAATGTCTTTTATTGAAATTCAATGGTTTATTATTTCTTTGGAAGCATCCTGAGTTTTTTTAAATTAAAAATATGTGTACCTAATGTTATGATATCAACAGCTTTTTAGGTTTGAAACTGATAACAACACAGAACTCTACAATGGACCACAGGCCCCAACAAAAGTTCAGTGCAAGCTTGCCAGTAGCATAGGATTATAAATTAGTTTGCTATTTTTCAGGGTTGTTGTCTTTTAGTATTTGAACTATAATAATTTTGTCCTGTTTAAGTGGATATTGGGATTCTCCCAAAGCATCATTGGTTCTCTTATATTGTGGTTTAAGATATATAGCTTCTGTTTTCTCTGCAAAGCATAACAATGTTATGTGGATGGTTCCCTAAATATTTATTTTCCAATATCTGATTTATTCCCAATATCAGGACCTTGATAAAGCAAATAATTTAGGGAAACCTGTCCTGTCCTGGTAGGTTGCATATCTTATAGAGAACTTTGAGGAAGAGGTCCTGTTAAATTTTTGTTAAATCTGGCCCAAATTGTAAATCTCTCGAATTTCTTGAAGAAAACAAAATGAGGAAATCATTCTCAGGTAGCCTCCCAGTTGTTTACTCTCTGCTTTTTGCTCACTGTCAAAAGCCACAACAAGCAGAAAGCTGAGGGTAAAATGGCTTGGAGCCATTTATACCCCTGTTTTTTGCTTCTTGCTGCCTTTCTTAGGGAGCAGAAAGCAGGGGTTTAAACTTTAAATGGCTAACAAACCCATACAAACCAATTAGGTTTGTGAGTCAGTCTCCTGATTCATATGCGTCCATGGTTCGGTGTGTGATTTGGCATTTTTGCAGTTTGTACCCATCCATATTACCAACCACCTGCTAATCTGTCTACATTTTAGTCCTGGCCTTCCTCCATTGAGTTTTGAGCAGTGTGCATGATTTTCCTCTCCTGAATTTAGGCTCACAAGCAATGCTCCCTCTAAGCTGTGGAGTTTTTTGAGCAAAAATTATATCTCATGAGCTACTGGCATTAAAATTGTGAGCTACTGCATAAATTAGTTTGCTCTGGGGCCATCCTTCCTGAGCTAAGACAAAAGTGTGTGAACCGGAGACTAACAAACTGTGAGCTCTAGTTCATACTAACTCAGCTGAGAGGGAACACTATTCACAAGTAGTCCTCCTGTGAGGGTGTTGAGGCTGAGAAAGAGTGACTGCCCTAAAGTTACACAGTGAGTAGGGAGGGATGTGAATATGGAACATTCCAGTCATAGTCTAACACTGTAATCTAGATGTGCCAACTGCCAGGTAGTGCCTAGAGTTCTCTCTGAAATATAACTGATCTCCAGATTACAAAAATCAGTTCCCTTGGATAAAATACTAGCCTGGAAGGTGGTAGACTTGATGGTACCACATCCCTTTGAAGCTCCCATTCCTTTCCAAACTCCACCTTCCCCAAGCTGCACCCAATGTTTCCAGGAGTTTCTCAGGCTGGTGTTAGCAACCCTACTCT
Source organism: Heteronotia binoei (assembly GCF_032191835.1). Taxonomy (NCBI): domain Eukaryota; kingdom Metazoa; phylum Chordata; class Lepidosauria; order Squamata; family Gekkonidae; genus Heteronotia; species Heteronotia binoei. The sequence goes on from NC_083229.1 coordinate 94,775,631, forward strand.
AACCACTACTCCTAACCTGTATCTGTCAAAGAACACCATTATAATAGATAGAAATTGATGAATTGGATGGGGATTTAATTTATAAAGAACAAAAATCTTGTCTTCAAGGGCATAATTGAATTCAACAAAATTTGAAACAACAGGAGCATCTAGAATTTTATTACATATCCTCAATTTATACTTGGGAATTCTTGTTTTGATACTTCTAATGCTAGAACCTATATATAGTAAGCCACATGGACATTTCAGAAGATAAATGTTTCTTTTAGAATTGCAGTTGCTAAATCACAGTAACTTTCATGTGAAATTACATGAGTGATGGACAAACTCCTTGATTTCCAAGGCCAGAGGACATTGTTAAGGCTTTTATTTTTTTTAAAAAAATTACTTGACACACTGAATAATAAAATATGAAATGAATTCACAAAGTATTTATTTTCTGTAACATGAGCAATTAAAAAAAACCTGTGGCCTCACAGACCAAATGAATCAAGTGTCCTGTGTAAAAGAAGCCCAGTTATCTTGGCTGTATCTGCTAAAATTCCAGAAGGAAAAGGAGGACTGTTCAGTTTTCAGTGTTTATTCCACCATAAAAGGATTGGGTCTGAAACAGACATTTAAATTATTTGTTTCCAGAAATGTGAGCAAATGTGTATTCTCTGAGCATTGGCCTGTATACATCTATGGATCTCCCTTAGTTCACGCTTCTTGCTATTTTCTTCCTCATATAAAATCTTAAATTAGGAAGCTTATCTTGGCATTCTGGCAGCATCCTATAACAACTGGACATATTTAGCCTTTACCTGAATTAAAAAGAAAAAAGATAGTGACTCAGAAGTAACTCAGAAGTAACTCCAGAAGACAAAAAACTCAGAAGTAACTCCAGAAGACAAAAAATAGCACATTCGAAGATCCCCAGGAAAGATAACTGATTATTTATTTTTATTTTATTTTGTAAATTTATATTTCGCCCTTTCCCATAGCAGGCTCAGGGCAGATTAAAGCCTGAAGTCACTAGACTGGCATATTTCTATTATAATCAACTTTCTTCTTTGTTTATATGAAAACTGGGGGTTGATGATGAGAACAAAAATAATTGTCTATAATAAACAGGATTATTGGATTATTGAATCTGTTGTTGATAGGATGGCTAACTCCAGTTGGGGAAATTTCTGGAGATTTGGGGATGGAGCCTGAGCAGGGAGGTTTGGAAGAGGAAGGAATCTCAGCAAGCTATAATGTCATAGAGTTCATCCTCCAAAGCAGCCTCCAGATGAAATTATTTCTGTAGTCTGGAGATCAGTTGTAATTTTTGGAGAACTCCAGGTCCCACCTGGAGATTGGCAGCCCTAGTTATTGCTTTAACATAGGCACTATGCCCTTTTATTTAACAACAACAAAAAAGAATTGCATCTGCAAGCAAAACTAAAAGTTAGTGAAAGGCTAAAAACTAGCACTTGTTATCACAAATGAATATTTATATCCCGAGTTAAAACTGACTTTGAGTGACTAATGAGAATAAACATCCTAGCACAATCAGAACAAAGAAGTTTGCTTTGGTTTGCTTATTAATAAATATGTATCTACAACCTTACAACGTATCCTTGTAACTATCTAAGAGACTGTGAATTTATATTCAGTGATCTTCAATAGCCTTTGCTCTGGTATTCTGTATCCTGTCATTAATGCAAACTGCTGGGTACAAAAAAGCAAACTTTGATGTTTTGTTGTTAAGGTGATGTTTCCTCTTATGAGCTGAACATTTGAAGCACTCTTGAAATGTGTACTGAAAGACTTGCTATAGTGTAATGAGTTTGGAGTCTTGCAGAGAGGTTAAACAGAACTTTTTATACCTTTGGTTTCAATGGAAAAGGCTTATTAGATTTAACTGCCCTATAAATCAATAGGACTAAGTGTTTAATCATAGTTTTATTTATTATTTTGTTTTATTTGGTCGATTTATATTCCACCCTTTCCCATACAGGCTCAGGGCAGATCATAGTCACAATAAAACAATTAAAACACAGCAATAACTCAGTAATATACGAATAAAATACAACTACAAAAAATATACATAGGCGGGCAAGCACATATTTCAGATAAAACAGATATTCCAGCTCATTGTAATTTTATAGCCCATTGTGGGGTATGGTAATAGGTTGTATTGCTCCATAAATCCTTTTCCTTTTTTATGTTGGGGAGGGACAGTGGCTCAGTGGCAGAGCATCTGCTTGGTAAGCAGAAGGTCCCAGGTTCAATCCCTGGCATCTCCAAAAAAGGGTCCAGGCAAATAGGTGTGAAAAACCTCAGTTTGAGACCCTGGAGAGCCGCTGCCAGTCTGAGTAGACAATACTGACTTTGATGGACCGAGGGTCTGATTCAGTATAAGGCAGCTTCATATGTTCATGTTTCTAAAAGTAGTTTTGAATAGTCAGCTAGTTAGTGAGATTATTCTCTCTGATATAGGAACTCCTAAAAATAGTTATGCTAAGTTAACCAAAGCCCTGTCAAAATAATACAAACACTAAGTAATTCCATAGTAATTTTCAAAACCCAATTCATGGTGCTGGTATTGACCTTTAAATCACTATATAGCTTGTGGTCTGCTACCAGCCTACTCCTATCCATACTGGTCAGAAGCCCCCATACTTTGGGTGACCACACCTTCTCAGTCTAGACAGGTAACAACTCAAGGAAGGGCCTTCTCTGCTGCAGCACCAGAGCTATTTCTTCAGGGAGATTTGTTTGTCTTCCTGCATTGTTATCTTCTGCCAGTGGATGAAAATGCTTTTGTTTTGTTTGCCATTCTCCACTAACTGGTTTGGTGGGTGACCCTGGGCCAGTCACTTTCTTAGCCTGACCTATCTAATAGATTTGGTGTGAGGATAAAATGGAGAAGGGGAGAATGTTGTAAGCTGCTTTGGTTCTCCACTGGGGAGAAAGGTGGAGCATAAATGAAGTAAATAAAAATAAAACAGAAAATTTGGTGGAAAAGTTGCATAGAAAATCTTTAAATAAACGAGAATTTCAAATTGAGGCCTGAAAAAAGTCTGACTGTCTAAATCTGTCATATTTTTACTTGCCTTCCTAATAAATCCAGAGAAGTAAGACTTTTTTTTTCTTCCTCCACTTTATCTACAGCCTGCTGGTAGTTTATCATGAAGGAATGATAAAGCTTAAATCCTTTCCTGATGCCTAACTTTTAATATGAGCTACAGACGCAAACAGTAGGTTGTTGGTACAGCAAGCCAGATATATGTTCCTTGGTATCTATCCCCCTTTATCTATGCCAACATATACCCTTCGAGAGATTGACATCTTAAAATCATTATAAAGTCTGAAAACTTCATTTGGATTTTGCAGGCAGTTATTTGAGATAGTGATGTCATAAGTATTGCTAAGTGGATTTTGTTGTGTTTGTGCTGAGATTGCATTTAGATTACCATTTTTCCCATTGCAGGATAGCATTCAAACTTCCAAAACTGGCATTCTGGTTGAGTTCATGGCTATTTTCACTTTGGTGGATCTGTGGATAGTCTGAGATGATGTAGTTCATGGTCATAACGCTTCAAACAAATGTACAGATGGTGTCAACTTAATCTGCTGCCATTAGATCTGCTGGATCTTGAACTCCTTCACATAATCTAGCCATGGAGAGATTGCACCAAATCTGAAAACTGTAAATGTGACCATAGACTAGAAGGAAATTGTCTGAATCTAAATTTAGGTCTGCCACATAAGTACACCATCAGGATCAACCTACACATATGCATGTGTGGTTGCAACACAAGAAAAGTATTGGGGGGAGATTGTATTTGAGACTAGATATGTGACAGGATTCTTAACTCTTTTCTTGGTCATTGTTCCTCTGTTCTAAATTAGAATCCTAAAGAGCTTTTCTCTCTGCATAGCTGAAAACTAACCTTTTCATTTATGGGAATCTTATGAGTTTTTTTAAAAAATAATTGATTATCTATAGTGCATGTGATGGATTTTTTTTGTAATTGTAGAGACTTTTTTCTCTCTAGAAAATGTGTGGATATAACATTTTGTGTCCAGCACTTTAGGAACATCTTTTTTGGGGGGGGGCAGTTTTATATAACTATCATACTGGCAGAAAACTGAATGTGAAGATCTATATGATGTACATGGGGCATATTCACACATTTCTCTTATAAATTAGGTATTTTCCAGGTATATTTTGGCTTCCCAAAAATATTCAGGTTTTCGGGGGGGGGCGGGAAATCCGAAGAAAATCCCAGATATATTCAGGAATTATCAGTAGATCCAAAAACAGCTGAGAGGCAGGGGCAGTCTGCTACAGGAACAATGAGTTGTTCGTTGGGTTTCTACTGCACTCCCTTTAAAGGCTAAAGAGACTTCAGAAGGCAGAGCAAGGATCAGCTGTGCTGGTGGGAAGCAGACTGTTCCCACTGGCTCAACTTGGAGCTGCCTTCTCATGCAGGCTGCAGGAGAAGCCGGCCCCAGAAGCCGCTGTGCCACAGGGAACAATCTGCTAGCTACAGTGCAGCAGATCCATGAGCCAGTTTCTCCTGCAGCACAGTTCAAACCATGCTTCAGGAGAAACAAAGGCAGCCCCAAGATCAGGTTGATTTTTTTTTAACTGGTATTTTTTTTCCTTGGGTCTATTGGACCCAGAAAAGCTCAGGATTTCCAAAAAATCATGGATCTGAATACCATACTGATATTGGGATCCAGGATTTTTCAGAAATGCCAATTTTTTTTTTTGCAGGGATCCAATAGACTTGAACTGAAAAATATTGGTAAAAAATATTGTACACACCTGGTGGCATCCTTTTTTAAAATAACAGAGCTAGAACTAGATTGTGGTTGACAAGGAGACAGAGGAGAGGCATAAGTGAGCTGTTTTCCTATTTATGGACTTTAATGTAGACAGCAAAAGAGAGGCAATGTATACAAACAAAAGCATAATATGCATCTGGAAACAGAGGCCTAAATGGAAAATCCATTCCACATTTCCTTGCAGCTTTGTCTGTGCAGCAGTGTATTTTATTGGAGTGGAGCTGAGTTTCATTTTTCAGAGTTTACATGGCCAGTTAGAAGCTGTTCCTTACTGGAATTGTGTGACTTCGTAAATAAAAGATTGAAGCTTTGAGCTAGCATGAGCTAGAATGGACATTAGAACTGATACCTAGTAAGTACTCTAACCCGGGAGCCCACAGCAAAAGGGGGATATAACACTGAAGAGCCATTGCCAATCTGAGTAGACCTGGGGGCAGCTTGCAATGCCCAGCCATTTCGTTTTCCTAACGTCAGAGCATTTTATAGTTATGTTTTATATTTTCAGTTTCTGCTGTAATCCTTGTTCTTTTTCTTGATCTTTTATTTTTAAAATTGCATTGCCAAATCCCATTGTTCCTCCACCTTTCTATTTTAAACAAAACATCGCAAGAATTTTAAGTAAAAAATAGTATATTTAATTGTGTTTCTCTGTATCCTTTATAAAGTTTATATCTCCACTAGCTGGCATTACATTTTATGATACACATGGCCTGGCCCCACAAAGTCCCATTTATGTCAGATCTGTCCCTCATAGTAAATGAGTAAGATATCTCTGCACTAGACAGTGAGTCAGCAGAAGCCAAACTCTGGGTGGCATTACATAGGGCATAGTAGTTATCATTCCCTATCTTTGATATTAATTTCCTGGTACCATAGTTTGTAGTACCAGAACATGAGATGTGCAACGTACAATTTGTTGTTTGAGTAATCAGTGTAGATATTTTCATTGCAACTACAACTTTTAATGAGAAAATTAATCGTGTTTGAAAATGTTTTGATCTATTACTCAAAAAAATAAAAAATAAAAGGCTGAGTATGAATTACTTCTAACATCAACACACACATACACACGCAAACCTTCTAATAGGATTTGAATATTTATGCTGAAGATTTAGGTAGCAGCAGACAAACATATTCTGTTCATTAGTCTGTCATTTAAAGTTACTATCTAGGGAAATGTACATGTTCTACATGATTTGGGTATATATACTGGAAAAGGTGTGATTTTTTATATTTTTTAAAAAAACCAAAACAATCATTTTCAAACTTTTTGCCTTCAGTGAGCTTTTCAGATCTGCCATGAAACTCCTGTGTTTTGTGAGGGACTGAAGTATATAAAAAATAAAAAAATACTAAAAAGTATAAAATATCTGCACCATATTTTACCTCTTCTTTTACTGATTATTTCACTTAGTGATTATATGGGATAATTTCATGGCAGGAAAATTAATAATATCATAACAATGATCCATACAACTGCAAAAATACTGTAGCTGACAAAAAAAAATTGATTGTGTGAATTCATCATCCAAGGACAAAAACTGATACCCTTAATGGGTGAGTGATCAGATTTCTAGCACAGTAAATAGCTTTGCAATTAATTTTTCTCATTGTTAATCAATTTTGAAAGTACTCATGGATACTTTAACAAAAGCTTTCTTAAATCAGATTGAGGCACTGTGTCGTGTGTATGCCTGTACGCTGTATGTGTTTTCTGGAAGCTGTTGAATTACTACTCTGAAACTCATATCTTGTTACCATGTTCTACCTTCTTTTGAGCTAAGTACCACATATGCTTCATGTCTGTTCTTTATTGGTGGTTATTTTGTTTTACTTTCAGAGCTTGAAGCGGAGGAGTGGTGCAAACATTTATGTATAGAATGTTTAGGAACCAGACTTAATGATATAAGTCTTGGTGAACCTGATCTACTTGCTGCTGGAGTTCAGCGAGAGCAAAATGGTAAGTGTTCAAATCTTGTCCATGTGTTTTTAGATAAGTTTGAATATTTTTTAACAAGGTTTTTTGTATAAAGTTGTAGTATCCTGGCTTGTTTTGTGTGTTCTCTGACATGCATTCTGTAGGCATTGGGCTTTATAGCACTTGCAAATGCAGAATCATTAAATCATGCATGTGGATTAGTTGAACATGAACATTTGATCAAGGTTGCACCACAGCATGGGATTTGTAGTGTTTTTAAATGTGTTTGTGAACCAAAGCTTGGCATAGAAATGGGATATTGGGGGAACTGACATTGGGAGATTGGTAAGTGAGTTACTAACAAAGGCTTTAAATATATTGTTTATTCGTTCATTATTTAAAATGTTTATTAGCCACCTTTTTTCCTCATGGAATTTGAGTCGGCTTACAATATAATGGTTATAAAAGTACCTTAAAATAATATAACTAAAACATCAATTATAAAAAGAGGAAAAATCACAATTTAGATTTAAGAACTCTGTACTCCTGAAGACTGAAAGTAGGGGGTCAGGTACACCTCCCTGAGGAGGCTGTCTCATAATTATGGAGATGGCACTGAAAAGATCTTCTCTCTTGTGACAACCCAACAAGTTTCTTTCATTGATGGGACAATCAGGATGGCTCCTCCTTGTGATTGTAATTCCTGTATGGATGCATAAAATATATATTCTGTACAGAAGATATATAAAGGCCGATGGCACAGAGTGGTAAGCTGCAGTGCTGCAGTCCTAGCTCTGCTTGCTACCTGAGTTTGATCCCAGCAGAAACTGGGTTCAGGTAGACAGCTCAAGGTTGACTCAGCCTTCCAACATTCTGAGGTTGGTAAAATGAGTTCCCAGATTGCTGCAGATAGTGTAGATGACTGGGAAAGGCAATTGGCAAACCATCCCATAAAAAGTCTGCCAAGAAAATGTCATGATGATGTCACCCCATGGATCGGTAATGACTCGGTGCTTGCACAAGAGACTACCTTTACTTTTTTTTTTTTTTACATAAAGTATACAATTAATAGTAATAAAATTATTAAAACAATAGACCATGTTCTTCTGCCTTGTTAAACGTGCTAGAGCACAGAATCTTGCAACCTTAAGTGTAGTTTCATTAGAACAGTCAGCAAAAAGAAGAGAAATGTAGTCAGAATTTGATTTACCTGGATAAATCAGAATAGGAGCTTATTTATGGGACAGAATGGGGGTTATTTATGTACTCCAAATTTCCTGGTAAAATGGGCAATGTAAGATTATATGTTTATATGTTCTACCATCCCAGAATGACATGGGCAGACCCATGAGCTGTCAACTTGAAGGGCAGTGTCTCACAGTCACTGTTTGATTAGTGCTCTGGCTTCTTGGTACCAAAGGTTGTCTGAAAGGATTAATGAAATTAATCCAGGGGAGGAAAAGTTTAACTTGAGCCAGAAGCATGTAGCTTGGAACTAGGCACGTACTTCTAGTGGAACCAGCTCTGCTTCTAGCCTAAACAGGGCCTTTGATACACAATGAGGCATTCCAAATAAAGATCTGAGAAATTTGGACTGGATTGCTTTTAGTTTATGGTATTCATTATGCAGATGTATCTGTGAACCTTACATGAGCTGGGGAACCACCTTGCCCTAAAAGACTTTCAATGTATATGGTGCATGAGAGCCCCTTGTTGTAAAGAAAAATCTTAAAAGTTGGTGTAACCACTCTTTGGGCAGATTCAATTACATGGGAAAGCTGTTCATGAGCCAAACGGTTGGAATACTACACCAAAATATCTGAACACTTTAATTCATTAGAACTCAATGCCATCAATCTGCCACCTGTGTTCAGTAAAGCTTTAGAGAAAACAAGAATTTTGGTCTTTGAAAGACTGATAGTTAAATGCTCTTCCTTGCAGTAAACTGTAATTTCCCAGAATACTGATCTGATCCCTACTTCCATCCCTACTTCCATCTTCGAGTGTGGACCACTCAAAAATCTACAGTTACAGGCAAGCAACCTGTCTTTCTTGCTGTGGGAGCTGACTGGGTGATTTTGGACCAGTCATAGACTTTCATCCTAACTTACCTCACAGGGTTGTTGTGCAGATCAAAAGGGGGAGAGGATAATCTCCCTGCAGAGAAAGACTGTCCCTTTGGCTCTCCCTGCAGAGAAAGACTGTCCTTTTCCTAGGTACATGCTGCAGGGAGGGAAGAGGAGATGGAAAGCTAAACGGGCAGATAAAGGTGGGTTGATGGTTGGCTGGAAAGGAGATAGGGTTGACAACTCCAGGTTGGGAAATTCCTAGAGATTTGTGAGGTGGAGCCTAGAGAGGGTGGGGTTTGAGGAGGCGTGGGACCTCAGACGAGTACAATTCTATAGAATTCACCCTCCAATCCAGCCATTACCTTCTGGGAAACAACTGTTGCCAATTTCCAGGTGAGGTCTGGAGATCACTCGGAATTACAACTGCTGTCCAGGGGGCAGAGATCAGCTCCCCTGGAGAAAATTGTGGACTCTGTGTCATTATACCTTGCTGACGTCACTTCCCTGTCTGATCTCCAGTGTGGAGAAAAGACTGTACTTTTCTTAGGTAGAGGCTGCAGGGAGGGGGGAAGAGATAGAAAACTGAAGTCAAATCACTTTCCCTATGGAAAAGAGCCACCTGGAGGTACATATGCTATAGTATACCATAACGCAACCAGGCCAGGCCAAAAAAGTCAGATCACACCACAAGTGCAAACTGATGCTAAAAGCCACAAAGCTGAATACAATAGGAAAAGGCAGCAACAACACAGTGCAGATTAGCGGAATGCTGAGCTTCATCATTTGTGTGATTGTCATCATGTTATGATGCCACAGCATATTAATGCTGAGTGCCCAAGGTCAGGGCACTCACCCAGAGCCTCTTTCTAGAGTGTGTTATATTTATTCCCACAAAGAGCCTTATTCCTAGTAATAATAATACAGGCCCAAAGATTTCATGCTTACTATATAGAAACAGCTTGAAAATGTATAGAAGACATCTTCAGAGATTGATTCTTTGCTAAATACAGTTTGGCTATTCAGTAAATATATAGCAATGGAATTTGGCCTTGATAAGTGTGCAAAATTAGCAGTAAACAGAGGAAAGATAACTGAACAAGGAAAAATCAAGATGCCAAAAACCAGCATCAAAACATTGAAGAAATGTACAAATACCTTAAATTTTGGAAGCTGACATCAAACATACCCGATTTAAGAAAAAATGCAATCAAGGAATATTAGCAAAGAGTTAAAAAAATAAATTCTAAGATACGCAACTGGCATTTTAGATGGGAAACAACAGAATTAGATTTCAGTACTTGCCAGATCATGACAAATCACTAAACCCCAGAAGTGATTTTGATTGTCTTTACTGACCAGGATGGAATTCTAGCAGGAGCTCCTATGCATATTAGGCCACACCTCCTCATGTAGCCAATCCTCCAAGTGTTTACAAAAAAGAGCCTTGCAAGCTCTTGGAGGATTGGCTACATCAGGGGTGTTTGGCCTAATGTGCAAAGGAGCTCCTGCTAGAATTCCATCCTTGTTACTGACAAAGAAAATTAGGTGGAGGAGGTCTCTTGAAAGTAAAGCAAGCTGTTTGGGGGGTGGGGGTGGACAAGCACTGAATGACTATACCAAGAAAAGCAAAGAGAAGCTTCTAGTTCAGGGGTGTCAAGCATGCAGCCTGGGGTCTGCCCTTGGAGGGCTTCTATCAGGCCCCCGAGCACCTGGCTCTTGTCTGCTTCCTTTTTCCTCTCTTTTGCTTCCTTCTTCATCTCAGCTTGCTTTACAAGGCTTGTTCAATCGCACAGGAGTTAAAGAGCAAAACCTCAATTTTCTTCATTAGTTGAGGCTCCTCCCCCTCCTGGTCCCCTGGGGAGAGAGGGAAAGACCCAGAGCTTCCTTTGCCCAGTTCCCTGGATCCCATGGGAGAAACACAAAGAAATCACCTTTAAGACCAACCAGTACTAATGTTTTAAGCATGTTTTATTTTAAGTTTGGGTTTTTTTAGTTGTGTTCTTTGTGTCCTTTAAAAAGTTTATATCTCTGCTACCTAATCTTAAATAGGTACACACATGACCCGGACTGACATAGCCCAGCCCAGCCCAGCCCAACAAGGTCTCATTTATATCAGATCTGGCCCTCATAACAGATGAGTTTGATACCCCTGTACTCTAGTTGCAGTCTACTAGGCAAGCTTATTTAAAGTTACAAAAACCAAAGAAGATTACAAAAAGACTCACCTTGACAACTGGAAACAAAAGCACTTGCATGGGCAATATTTGAAAGAAATAAAAAATAAATTTGATAATGAAAACACCTGGAAGTGGCTCCAAAATGGGCATTTGAAGAAAGAAACAGAAGGACTTGTTCTAGCTGCACAAGAGGTGGCACTTGAAATGAGTGGTAGGAAAGCCATGTTGACAGCAGATGACGGCTTTAGAAGACAAAGAATGAAACAGTTGATCACATGGTCAGTGCCTGCAGTAAAAAATGCTCAAACTGACTATAAAGAACATCACAATAGAGCTGCATAATAGAGTTATGTTGCTCTAGAATCTTTGCAAGCAGCATGACTTACCATCAGCCAGGAATTCATGGCAGCATAAACCAGATGAGATCATGGAGAACTATGAAACAAAGATTCTTTGGAACTTCTGATTACAGACAAATAAAAACCTGGAGCGTATCACGTCTGATCAGGACTTTGTTTCTGGAAAAAGAGGTGCCAAGAGGGAAATGAAGGAGAAACTTTTCTTAGGTAGAGGCTGCAGAAAGGGAAATGAAGAAGAAACACACAGGTACCCTTATGAACTTTTGATTTTTTATTTATGTTTATTTTTTTAGAATTTTGTCTCCACGAAGTGGCTCCATTCCACTACATTCCCCCAAGGGAAAAAAGTCGTGCCTCTGATCTCACAGTTGTAGACAAAATGAGATATGGTTTAGATCATTGACACTGCAATCCTAGGATAGAAAAGAAAGAACAAGAGAAGACTACAAAATGCAAATAGAGTTTAGAGCACCTCTGGAAGAAAAAGGTTACCATTGTGCCCATTGTCGCTGAAGTCCTTGGAGCAGTGTCTAGAAGTCTTAAGAAACGCCTGGGCTTTCTAGGCATTGAGCAAATAGCACCAGCTCAGGTCCAGAACATAGTGTTGCAACGATACCTCTGCAATACCAAAGAACTTGGCTAGATTTCAAACAGCAGCACCCCATCTACCAGTCAAATATCAGACTGTGACTCCTCCTCCTCCTCTTCTTCTCTTCTTCTTCTTCTTCTTCTTCTTCTTCATCATTATCCAGACATTTTATAATGTATCTTAATGTTTTGGCTGTTTGCCACCTTGAGAATGCTGCATGGGTAGAAAGGTAGCATGAAAAAGTTTTTTTTTAAATAGTTTCCTGGCCCAGGTCAGTTTCAGCAGAAAAGAGGAAGGAGTAACTGCAGCAGGGAGGAGAGATGACAGCATCAAACTAAAATAAGTAGAATCTAAACTTCTGAACATTTTAGAGGTTAGTGTTCTGTCCGAAATCTGAATTATGGTTGAATTCAGTGAGTCACCAAAGCAAAAGCATAACTCCATTGTTTGGGTTTGTTTTTTTGCTTGAGTTTTTCATGACGTTAAAAAAATCAAGGTGTAATGTTTTTAATGAATTATGCAAGTTTCTTTTGCTTTGAAAAAATCTCAACCAAAATAACATGCAAGTTGAAATTATAATAATAGGAAGCTAATGATGTCAGAATGAATGTTTTGTACATTTTGCAAAGGTCGCTGGTAACAGACAATGTTTAGCTATTTCATTATATTGTTGTGACTATTACTAATGATAGGGTCTCACTGTGTTTCTACATATGTTATGAATAAACTAGTTCTGAGAATTACATTGATGTATTTAAGTGGGTTATTATGCATATACTTCTGTCAGATAAATGATGAATTAGAGTAATTATTCAAGCTAGTTCATAATTTTCACCATTTCATTCATTTTGATTTTTTTCCTCAGAGCGATTCAACGTATACCTTATGCCTACACCAAATTTAGATATCTATGGGGAATGTACAATGCAGATCACACATGAAAACATTTATCTCTGGGATATCCACAACGCTAAGGTGAAGCTTGTCATGTGGCCTCTAAGTTCTCTAAGGAGATATGGGCGAGACTCGACATGGTTCACGTTTGAATCTGGAAGGTAAGAAACATGGACAAATAGGCTTATATACTTTACTGGCACCTTAAGAGGGCTATCCGTTTGGTGTAATTTGAAGCACTTGTTTCAAGTGAAAAACTAAAAAGCGGAAATCCTTTCCATAGCCCATAATATCCACCTCTTGTTTTGTTTTTGTTTTTTTTAAAAAAGAGCTCCCATACAACAGTTTTTATTAATTTATACAAGAGATACATTTTGATTTAGTTAGATTTCATTATTTAAAAATGCTGACTTCTACAACCCCACTATACCCAACTGGATCTGGCAGGACTTTTTCAGTGGTTGCACACTGACTCTGGAACATACTCCCCCTTAAGGCTTGCCCAGCACCTTACTTTCCATCAGGCACTGGCCAAATAATTTCTCAATGGATTTTAACAAATTGCATCTAACAATTTTAATGCTATTTTTATGGCTTGTGTGACGAAATTGGAAGGGTTAATAGAAAAGCTAAGGACTCAGGGAGTCTGAGTCATGTAATCTGAGGATGGGGGCCGGTGTGCTCGGAACTCTCAGGATGAGTGAATGACAGATAATGGCTGGAGAGTCAACTGTCAGCAACTGTCAGGGGGAGACAGTTGAAGCGGGCAGTATATGGTCAGCAGGAGAGCTGAAGAGAGAGCTGATACAGAGAGCTGTGAAGAGACTTCTGGTGAAGTGAAGCTCGCTGTTAGCTCTGTGGAGACAGCCAGGTGGCTGAGAGTGACCATCGAGTGTCACAGTGAAAGACCTGAGTGGTCACAGAAATATTTACACTACTCTTAAGAACTAACAAGGTTGCTGAGGGAGAGATGTGGGTCTGAGGGAGTCAGGAGAGCTGGGAACAGACACACCAGTCGACTCAAGAGACCAGACACATAAAGCCCAAGAGGCCAACCTAATTAGAGTTTGCAGAGTGAAGAATATAAGAACTGTGGACCCTGAGATACCTCAGTGAACCTCTGTATTGTAAAGCCTGAACAGTTTAGCAACTGTTATTCATCCAAGATACAAAATAGCCTATGTAAATACATCCCTTCCCCCCAGCTGAAGACTGTGTCTAAATAAAAATCTGTGGTTAACTGTTAACTCTAATCTGGAGAACTGGGTTTGATTCCCACTCCTCCACATAAAGCCAGCTGATGAGTGACCTTGGGTCAATCTCTCAGCCTCACCAGCTTGAGCAGAGGGGCAGCTTGAGCCCACCAGACACCACCCCAGCCAAGGATAAGTGTTCAAAAATCCCACTGAGGGAAGAGTGTGTGGGACCTCAGCTGACGAACTCACTGGCTGAGCCCCTCTCCCTGGCTGTAGCAGAGAGACAGGTGCCTCAGAGCCCTGAAGCACCATCACTGTTCAGAGACTTTTGGTTTCTTCTCTCTGTCTCTGACAGTTAATTACTCCCTGTCTGCCTGCAAAGTGAAAGCAGCTGAGTGTGAGCTGGGGGTATGTATCCACTCTGCTCCCATAGAGCAGAATGAGAGCTCACTTGTTGGCAACCGGAGCTGCTTATTAAGCCTTGGAAGACCATTGCTGGTGTTTCCAGGGGCCTAGAAGGGCTGCAGAAGTCCATCCTCCCCATTGCCTTGACAATTGATTCATTGGCACCAGCATGCCTGTCTTATGAACTGACTTCACATACCTCCACAAAAAAATGGGGCAGTATGCGGGAGACATGATCATACTAATTGAGGCAAACCACCAGTTCATGATTAATTTTGGTTCATGAGCTGGTTCATGCTTATCCCTAGTGATGAAGGAGGAGGAGAAGGAGGAGGAGTTGGTTTTATACCCCATCATTCACTACCCAAAGGAGTCTTGGAGCAGCTTACAATTACCTTTTCCTCTTCCCACAAGAGACACCCTGTGAGGTAAGTGGGACTGAGTGAAAGAGCTGTGACTGATTCAAGATCACCCAGCTGACTTTGTGTAGGAGTGGGGAATCAAACTCACTTCCCATATTAGAGACCAAGGTGCTTAACCACCACACCAAACTGACAGTCAGTACTGCCCGCCCCCAGCCAGTCCTCATCAAACTTGGAGGGCAGGTAGAGCGGCATTCCATGGAGGTGTGTTGTGAGTCTGATGCTGCTAGCTTTTAGGGGGGGCATTGGACACATTTGTGAACCTGCGGCTGTGATCTCCTGGATGGTCCTAAATATTATGCTAGATATTCTTTCTGTGATGCCATTGCAATATTGATATCCTTGAAATGCCAAGACAGTATTGTATTGTTTTGTATTATATTGTAACTCAGTTTATTCTCTCCAGTATTGGGACTGTCCATAGATTAATATTGAAATTAGCCCATAGGAAAATATACTAAAAGCAATTGTTATCTTTTTGTGGGCATTTACCTCAATTTAAATATAATGAAGAGTAATGTTAGTTTTTCAACAAAACTAAATACTTAGAAATGGCAATTCATTGCCTAACTAATAGGATTTCATGTGTTTTTTGCATCGTGTCAAACCCTTAAGAATAACATAATATGTATGCTAATTTCAAAGATTTCAGGTTTTCACGGCTGGTAACATCATTAGGGTTTGTAGAGTCTTTCGGGATCAAGTGCCGTGTTCTACTGGAGAAAGTTTTCCTTCCAGACGTTTCGTTCTCAGTTGCGGAGAACATCCTCAGTGGCGTTGCAGCCGGAGCAGGCGCTCAGACCTTCTTGGCTGCTGTGCATTGCGTGGGGCCAGGGCTGCTGGAGAGCTGCTATTTCTAGGCTGGAGGTCTGAGCGCCTGCTCCGGCTGCAACGCCACTGAGGATGTTCTCCGCAGCTGAGAACGAAACGTCTGGAAGGAAAACTTTCTCCAGTAGAACACGGCACTTGATCCCAAAAGACTCTACAAACCCTAATTATGCTAATTTCACTTGCCGAAACTTACCAGTTCCTTCTCTCTGAACACTAGTTCTTACAAGATATTTATGACATCATAATGCAATGCAAAACCTGCCGCTTAATTCTACATCTGCCTACAATTAAATCTGGACAGCCACTTTATTTGATAAGTTTGTCATTTTATGGAGTCTGTCTTGTCAAGCAGTCTATTTTATGTTTCCTTTTCAGGCAGATGTCTTTGAATTGAAAGATAGTCTAGTGAATCCAAGGACATAACTAATCCTTATTAGACATAAACACATATCAAAAGCTCTATTGCTGCTTTTCTTGGAAAAACCTATTTCATGAGGGCATGGTCTTCAGGAAAGTAGGGTAATGCAGAACCTTTGCACATTTGTTGCATTTCTGCTGTATCCTCCATTCCAAACCACAAGGTGCTAGATGGATGTTTACAAAAGTAACCCTCTAAAGTTCTTTGTGGGAGGAGATACCCACTAGGCAGGAAAAGGATCCATGCTTGTTCTTGTCTGCTTTTGTTCTGAAAATCACCCATTTTGCATCTGTCCTTTTAAAAAAAGTAAAATAGGTCTTTAGGGGATTTTTGCATACATTTGCAGATAACAGTTAGATAGATGCCTGGAATAGTTACCTGCAATACAGCAATAAATTAGAAGCTACATAACATTGTTTGTTCTTCTACATTTTAAAAAAGATCTCCAGTTAAGGATTTAATCATACCAAACCACCTTGCACTCAAGGACCATTTTCATGGCTACAGTAATTTTAATACTTAAAGGCTACAGTCTTGAAAACAAGTGAGGTTATTTCAGCTATTGAGTTGCATCATCATCATCCACTTTACCAATAAATTGTTGTATTGTTTTCATCAACAGAAAGATATCAAAGTTGTATACACCAAAAACGTCAGTTTTTTCTGCAGGCAGTCTGGCATATTTTTTATTTGTCTTCCAAAGGGAAATATTTGATAAAATGGAATGCAATTGGCAATCAATCCTCACAACACAGGTGAGGGAAAGACTACCAAGTTTTTCATGCTGGGACGCTTGAAGAAATAATTCCTCATCAAACAGTGCCGTCCTAAGAATGGTCACATCGTATTAAAACCACTGATAAATCTACTAATCTGGGTGTAGTAGGAAGTAATTCAGTTCAGTGATGCAGTAAACATACCCACAATAGTAAAGAGGTACATTACTGAAATAAGCTGAAGGAAAATGATGCTAGTTGTTTTGAAGTCTTCCTGCAGAATATATGTACATTCCCAAATTGTTAAGTAATTTTAAAATGTTTGAATTGCACAGATAGAATTATACCCATATTAATGTTAACAGCAAGTCTGCTAAGAGGAGTAAGGATTGTCAGGGAAAAAAAGATATGAGCCCTCTCTGTCAGTAAGCAAAAGGTATCCTTCAGAGGCAGCAGGCATATTTCTAAATAAAAACAGATGATGGGAGCTCGAGAGAATTTGTCCAGTGTCCTGAGATGATGATTTCTCCCATTGCTTTTCTGGTTTGAACTAGACCAAAGTACACAGTAACAGTACTTTCTTTAATTTGAAAGTTAAAAAAAAAAAACCTTTAGGAATTCAGTTGGAAAGAAAATGCAAACACTGATTACAAAAATGCTTGGTCAGATATTCTGTAAGCATAAAGGACCTGAATGCACGTGCGTGCACAGACACACATACACTAAATTCATGAAAGGTAAAACTACACTATGGTATGGGGTTTCAGTAAGCTTCTAAATTTAGGATATGCTCCAGAGCAGATTGCAAGATTTTCTCTAAAATTTTGTTCATGCCAATTGTACAGTTGGTTCCTACATAACTCCAAAGTGATTAGAGTCAGTTCAATTCATAAATCAGTGATACATTAATAAATGGTCAAGGTGGGTAGCCATTTTGGTCTGAAGCAATGTGTCTCATATAGATATAGATGGCTTTTTTGTAGAAAAAGCCGGGCAGGAACTTATTTGCATATCAGGACACACCCCTAACATCACCATTGTTTCACACAGGACTTTTTTGTAGAAAAAGCCCAGCAGGAACTAATTTACTTATTAGGTCACACCCTCTGACACCAAGCCAGCTGGAACTGCACTCTCACACATACACATATATATATTTGTGTGTATAACTCACAGCCTGAATAAAACTTCGTTAGTCTTAAAGGTGCCATTGAACTCTAACTCACAATTAATGGTCAGTTTGTATTTCTCTCTGCTTCTGCCTGTCTGGGTTCAATAAAGTTTTCCATATCCAATGAAATTCATTTTCAGCCTAACAATAGTTTTCTCATTCTTTCACTGCCCCATTCTTCCTTGGCCACCTATATTTCATTCCACATAGGATATCTGAAATGAAAATTTTACTTTACAGATTTGTGGTGCTTTTTCCTCCATGGTTTAAAACTAGTGAAACATAATCTTAAAACTACTGAAATAGAGAGAAGATGTTCTTAGATATACAGGATTAATGAGGCTGTAAATATAGCCATCAATCCATTATGTTCAGTATGGCAGTGAATCAAGTTTAGGAGATAAAACTGATGCAGAAATTTGCAGGAGTAATAATATTTAGCAGGAAGTAAAACACTTCAAAGACAGTAGTTCACAGTATCAGAAATAAACAGGAGTTTCTAGGCACTTTAAATATTAACAGTATTTGGTTATAGTATGAGATTTTTCTATTGTAATTCACTCTTATTGGGTCTACCCTTGAAGATTGTTTGGGAACTCCAGCTAGTGCAGAATATTGCAACTGGACTGCTGGTTGGGGCAAGCTACCAGGAGCATATGACCGAATACTACAACAGTTACACTGGCTACCAATCCACTCTCAAACCCAATTCAAGGTGTTGATTTTGTCCTTTAAAGCCCTACATAGTTTAGGACCAGAATAGGGTCGCCAAGTCCTTATGTCTCATCAGTGGTGGGTGGGAGGGAGCTTTTCAGAACTGGGGGGTGCGGTTATGTCACCATGCATGATGTCCCTGATGGGATGATGTAACACAGAAGTGATATCATCATGGCAAGGATATTGCACAGTGATACTCTGGTATTTTGGGCAAAATGCTATAGTCAGGG
Source organism: Heteronotia binoei (assembly GCF_032191835.1). NCBI lineage: Eukaryota > Metazoa > Chordata > Lepidosauria > Squamata > Gekkonidae > Heteronotia > Heteronotia binoei. The sequence goes on from NC_083229.1 coordinate 94,794,567, forward strand.
GACATTTTGTTGAAAAATAGGTGGTGGTGCTCATCCAGGGATTGTTATGCAGCTGCACATACTATTCAATGGACAAGGAGGTGGAACTCTCAGAAAGGTTCAGGAGCTGTGCTCCTGTGAGCTCCCACTGAATCTGAGGCCTGGCTATGGTTACCATAGAGTTTTGCCCAATCACCAGCGTGTCTCAGCACAATGTCCCTGGTGTGATGATGTTACTTCTGTGTGATGTCATTGCATCAGGGATATCACATCCAGGTCATGGCTGTTGGGGGTAGGGCTTCCTCTACCATCCAGCTGGAATCAGGAGCCTGTGATATCAGAGGATTCCCCCCTCCCACCTGGGGGCTGGCAATCCTAGACCAGGGCATGTTCCTGCTTGAGAATTATGATCACAGTGAGAGGCCCTCCTAACTGGCCCCATCAATCAAAGAAGCTTGTATGGTGAACATAGGAAAGAGAGCCTTTTCAGTTGTGAGGAAAAACCCACTACAGAACATCGTAGTCACCAACTTGGTTGCCAGAGCACATGGAGAAGTAGCTCGCACGCGTCTGGCGAGAGAGTGTGAGCAAACCTATCCAGGGGCGAAAGGGACTTATGCAGTACTAGCAGCCATAACGCTACAAAGGCACTCAAGACCGGTACAAGAGTGCCCACCAGGGGAACGAATGGCTTCCCATCATTCTGTATGACATCCATCCCGGCCATGGAGCGGAGGAGACTGCACCACCAGGAGCTATCCATGCGGACGGTTTTGAAGCACTGACCATAGAATCCACTGTGAAGGGCTAACACCACACACAGCCATCTTCCTACCAGGCCTGACTCCATTCCAGCGAAGCGGACGGCTCATGTACTCGCCAGATGTCACCTGTGATTGCAAACAATCTACCCACCCCAGGAGTGATTAATCGTCCAACTGCCACTGTCTTTGTTTAGTGGAACTCAAGACAAAGACTGGTGCCGAGGAGAAGACAGAAGAAGAGGAAGACCATCTTCAACCAGAGCCAAGTTCTTTTGTGTAAACCGGGTGGTACCTTGGCAATGATTTGACTCTCTATTGTCACCCTTTTAGATAAATTTAATAGTCAGAAGAAGAAGAAGAAGAAGAATTGCAGATTTTTACCCCGCCCTTCTCTCTGAATCAGAGACTCAGAGCGGCTTACAATCTCCTGTATCTTCTCCCCCCACAACAGTCACCCTGTGAGGTGGGTGGGGCTGAGAGGGCTCTCACAGCAGCTGCCCTTTCAAGGACAAATCTGCCAGAGCTATGGCTGACCCAAGGCCATTCCAGCAGGTGCAAGTGGAGGAGTGGGGAATCAAACCCGGTTCTCCCAGATAATAGTCCACACACTTAACCACTACACCAAACTGGCTCTCCCCAGTATCTCCCCACCCAGTAATCTCTCCCATTCTTCTCCCCAACTGTCATTTTGGAGCCTCACCCTGGTCCATTCCAACCTGAAAGTTCACTCAGGTATCCAGGATCTAAGCCAGTCCATTGGTCAGGAATAGGCACCCAATTAGGTGCCACCAAGGAACTTTCTATTGGCTGTCGCAGTAGTCCAGCCCTTATGGGCAGTGCAAAAACTCCCCTTTTTGGGAGGTCATGCATCAGCTGACCACCTTCCTCCTCCCTCGTACCTCCCATCCCCTAAGGGCTCAAGGTAGTCCTTATAACCTGTGGACTAGCTACCCACAGGTGTGCATCCAGCAGTATCCCAATCTCTGCTGCCTAGATCCATCCCCGATTCTAAGGCCAAGTTTCGGGTCCCCTCTCCCATTTCCTCTCTCGTCGCCATTGGAGCCTTCCTTGAAGACTACGATTGGTAAATATCACCCTGTTTGTCTACCCATGTGTTCCCCTATCTCTCTATGTATTCTTCTTAGGACTGTGTGTATGATTTTATGAGTATTTTATCTTGTATGAAAGCCTATATTTTCCTTAATAAATTTTAATTGTTTTACTTAATTAGAGTCCCTAATATTTTTAAGCATTAATTTCTGGATGTGGAATCCTGTATACACAGGTAAAAGATCCTGATTAAGCCAGGTGCCCACCTGACAATTCCCCAACCTCGTTTTGAGGGCATTTTGGCTTACACAGTGGTAGTCCCATGATTATGGAATAACCTCTGCAGAGAGTTGCACCTGGCTTTCTCGCTTTCGATCTTCAGGAGGCAGTTGAAGACAGTTTTATTTATGGCAGCATTAAACTAACCTTTTAAAATTTATTGAAAATCCTAATTGGAGATGTTAACTTCTAGCCCCAATTTGTTTTGCCCTACTTTTTTTTGCCTTTGACCCGGCTTCCAGAAGTCTTCTGTTTCCACTCATACTACCTTCCTTCTGCAGATCCCACTCATGACATCACTCAGTCTCTTTTCCCCTTGGAGAAGCATTTCATGGAGAACAGTGGGCTATGATAGGAGGGAGGAGACAGAAAATTTCTGCTCTGCTATTACAAAGTTTAATATGGGTCCTGCCCAGTACTATGAGATAAGGAATATGATAAATGTACTGGACTATAATTATTTATCAAAAATCTTTCATGTTGTTGTTGTCAAAGTTATATAATCCTGTGTAGCTCCTAGGATGAATAAGGATGTGGGAATTTCTGAAATGATAGATCATAGAGGGACTATAGTCAGTCTATTACCTGCAGTTTCCTTTTGGCTTTGTGATGTTAGTTTCCCACCTAGGCCTATATAGTTGTTAAGGTGCAGAAAGTGAAAAGAACAGGCTCACTCACTCAGACATGTAGAATATTTTACACATAGATTTGAATTCCGATTGTAGCATTATTTCAAAAGTATGCTAAACAGCATCAACCAGTCCATTAGTCCATACACATCTGACAAAGTAAGGAGAGATATTGTATGTGCTTCGATATCATAAAATGAGAAGTAACATGATAAACTCCCGTAGCTATCAAACATGATGGTTGATAAGTACGCTTAGAGAGAAGATGTGTGGTCCATTTTAGTGTTAGCCCACATTCACTGCGTAAATGCACCTGCCTCCAAATATAGTAAACGTGTCAGAATTGTTTCCATGATGCTTAAGAATGTACATCTTACTTTACCTTTAGATTCTATACTAGTACTGAATATACATTAGAATGATATATTCTGATAACAGTGGTCATCTAACAGAAAGCATATAAGCTTACTGTTTAAAAAGATAAACATAATTAAGGACTTCTTACTTTATTTAAGATCTATATGTGTTCCAGACCATATGATTATTCATAAATTTTGACATGATTATCTCCTGATTTGTTATACATCGAATTAACAATAATAATATAGTAAGTTATGGAACTGATGTCCGTACTACATGTGAACATGCCTCAATCAAGCAGCATGTCTGAAGTTCTGACATTCCCATTGAAGTTTTCCCTCGTGTGGGTTTCTTCCAGTTTTGGAGCCCAGCTGGTAAAAAGCTTACCAATTTTGGAGCCCACCTAAGTTTGATTTTGAAGTTTGGGGCTTCCCTTGTCCCTCAAGATGTCAATATAGAGTCCCTTTGTAATAGGTTGTTTCTTCATGGGTTGAGTACTGAAGAAGAGAAGAGAGAAGAGAAGCTCAATCCATGATGAACTATTTATTTATTAAAACATTTACATCCCAACTTTCCTCTTATTTGTTTATTAGATATTTTTTAGTCGCTGCTCACCCAAAGAGTCTTATAGAGACTTACAACGTTAAAGCCAATAAGGTAAAATGACATAAAAACAAATAATATAACATATTAACATTAAAATAGTAAAATTTTAATGTATGTGGCTATCATCTTACCACTATTAAAACAACCCAAAAGTGTGGTTGCCATCCAAAGGCCAACCTAAACTATTCAGCCTTGCATAGCTTCTGAATACTAAACAAGTCCGGCAGGGTATGAGTGTCACCTGAGAGTGCATTACACAGGGGAGAGGCCACAACTAAGAAGGCCCTTCCCTTGGTGTCAGCTGAGCCATCCTGGAGCCATGCAGCTGCAAGAGGCCTTTGGTTCAAGGCAGCTTACAATAATGGTTAAAACATCCCCAGATTCAACTAAAGATATATTAGCAAGCTCCAAATGCTTTCTCCTTTAAAAGATATGGCTGTGTTCTTACACTTCTAAGAACCCTGTCCGAATCCATAGGCAAGATCAGTCTGAAACTATGCATAACAAAAAGACAAGCAGTTGCGTTTGATTGCTCAGGTAGTGGATCTGCACTCAACTTGACCTGTTGGTTGGAATGGATGGAAGAGATTTTATCAGCAAAGAATCTTGCAAAAATATCACAGCTAAGGGCCAAATTTTCATTGTTATCAGGGTCAGATTTAGGTGTTATTATGTCATGAACCAGTTTAACAATTGAGTGAGACAAGAGAATTTATAAGTTCGCTTTGGGATTGCATCTCCCTCTGGAATCAATTCTAATCTCTGTGAACCAAAAGGAATACACAATCTGGACTTTTGGCTTCCCCTCTCTCTGCCCTTTAGGTGGGACAAACTAGCTGAGGTATTAGATGATAAAACTTTTGTCTCACTCATCCACAGTCATTTGAATTTCTAAGCATTGGAGGGTTTGGTGTTTGAAGAGTGGTGACTCATCCCAGTATCTTTCCTCTTTTCCAGCTACAAATGTGCAGCCAGGCTCCTGTACATAAACAGAGTGTGTCCCAGTTACTGTAATATGAATGTGATCTCTATGATTGAAGGCATTTCTCCAGAAATAGCAATACTCTCTTTTGCCACTTATAGTACTCTTCCTTCTGGATAGTGATGGCAAAGCATAACACCTTTTTCCTTCAGCGTTGTAAATGCCACGCAGTTAATACTACATTCTCTCTCCTTACATCTAAGCAAGGATGCCATGAATTTCACAGTGCCCAACTTTGGCAGCTGAATATACCCTGATTAGCAATCAGCCTGTGACCCAAACTCTGATATATTTAGTAAGAGTTCATTCCCAGGTGATTTCCCCACACAGCAAAGTCTCCCAAGGTGGAAGTTCAGAACCCCATTCACAGCTATCCCCATGATCAGTTGAGCATTGGCTTCATTGGGTTTTAGGAAGACTGAGGCACAGCAGAATTTCCCCTGAAGAGATCAGAAGCAGATGCTCTCCTCCACTTAATGAGGGATCACTAGGGTGTTAGCTTTTGGTCTCCATCTGCACCACAGCCTGTTTGTGCTAAGCAGAAACAATGTTGTGAACAGCCCATTAGTAAATTGGCTGCATGATCACAACAGATTAGCAGAACATGAACTGAACCAGTAGGTATTCAATCATACTTACCTTAATTTCACATTTATGTGAATAAAAATTCACCTCCTTTTTCTGATACAAGAAGGTGTAATGCTTAGGATGTAACCTCTTATCGCTCCCTTTGTCAAACCCACAAGTTTGTAAATGGAAGGAACAGATCAGGAGTGTCAAACATGCAGCCTGGGGTCTGAATCTGGCCCTTGGAGGACTCCTATCAGGCCCCTGAGCAACTGGCTGTCATCTGCTTCCTTCTCCCTCTCTCTTGCTTCCTTCTGCAACACAGCTTGCTTTGCCAGGCATGCCCAATCACATAGGAGCTACAGAGCAAAGCCTCTATTTTCTCCATTGACTGAGGCTCCTCCCTTGGGAAGGAAGAATTTGCTTTGCCAGGCTCTCTCAATCACACAGCAGAGCTACTGAGCCAAGCCTCTTTTCCTTCTGTTGGCTGAGACTTCCCTGCTTCTGGTCTCCTGGGGAAGGAAGGAAAGAGTCAGAGCTCAGAGAGATACAAAAAAGCACCTTTAAGACCACCAAGTGCTAATGTTTTAAGCATGTTGTATTTTAAGTTTAAAAAAAACCCGTTGTGTTTGTCTGTGTCCTTTATAAAGTTTATATTGCTGCTACCTAATTTTAAACAGGTACACATTTGGCCGGCCCGACATGGCCTGGCCCCAATAAGGTCTAATTTATGTCAGATTCAGCCCTCATAACAAATGAATTTGACACCCCTGGAATAGATTATAGTTCTTTTTTCAGTCTTGCCTCTGAATATGGATAATAGTTTCATAAATGAAAATAAGAGACAGTAAAGCTGTTACTCTAAAAATAGGCCAAGCAATATTAATTGCTGTTTACAAGCCATAGTTTAACCCTTTAATACCAAACTGGATGTTGTGGAGCCAAAGGTTTAATGTAAGAAATAGCTAGTAGGTTTTAAAATGCCTGCTATAGATTTTTTTTTCCTTCCCAGCTTGTCTCCTTTTGTTCAGAAATTGCCTGAGGTAATAACAGGTGATGATGAATTACATAAGGAATGATGACAGCCATTTCACACATTCTGGCTATCAAGTGGTAACCAGAATTGTCATGTGACTACTGATGTGTGAATTCATGTTACAGTTAGATTAAGAACAATGTAAAAGATGTCTTGACATCCACTTTAAATTCAACAAAGCCAGTTGTAGCAAGACCATTACACAAATGCATGGTCAAGGTTAAGCATTATTAAATCCCATTGATTTTTATGTGTGAGAGTTAAACTTGTGCTTCACATTCTATCCTGTCTGAGAGCAATGGAATTTACCAGGGCTGACATTCAGTTGGATGGTGCCAGTACAAACTACCTCTGTGTTTCTGCATCTTTTATTACTTTCTGTTGTTCCTAAAGGTGAACAGTTACCTTAGGGCAGTTTTCATAAGTGTTCCGTAAATAAAGCATTTGAATTTAGCACTTCTATAGACTTAAAGACAAGAACATGCATTTGATTAAAAATTGCTCTTGTATCTTATATGTTGTGTTAACTCAGCAGTGGCAAGTGTATTCTAAGTGACCTATAGAAAAGTGCTGTCACTGTACTACTTTGAAAATTATAAGTACCTATCTACTTATTTGTTTAGAAACATTCAGCTGTACTATATGGCATTGTCACATAAACTGCAAAAGAGAACCAGTAAATAGCTTTGTTATGTATAATTGATAAAATCTGGAGAGAAGATTTGAATCTAATAGCTATCCATGGTACTGATACAGGGAAATCAGTATTAGGGATGGGCACAAACCAGGAAAATGCAGTTCAGTTGGTGGTGAAAATGTTGTGAAAGCAACATCACCCCAGAGTTGGAAATGACTGGTGCTTGCACAGGGGGCCTTTCCTTTTCTGGTGGTTCATAGTGTGTCAACAGAACAAACACAGACCATCACAGACAAAAAACCCCATTCATATCAACATGCTTGTTCTGCTTCAGGCAGATGTCAGTATATGCAGAATTAACTCAGCCAGATAACAGGAGATGGCTATCAGAGGCAGGATGCCAGTGGCTGATTTTACACTGGGCAAAAGATCCAGTAATGCTGTGCTTCCGAAAGTGACCATCTACATTACAATCCACCTTCACTTCTGTTTTGCTCTGGTGTTTTGACTGTCATTTACATTTAAAACCCTAAATTGGCTCTGAAAATATTTTCACCACTGAGTTGCTGCTGACTTTCCAAGACTACTTTTGAATGAAGGTTTTCCAGGAACCTTCAGATCTAAGGCCATAAGTGTAAATGCTTTACTTCTGTTTGCCACATTGTTTAGTTAACAACAGCAGATATCCTTTTGAGCATCACTTGCTACTGGCTGTTTGTACCTATGATGTTTCTCAGACCTATAGATCAGCTATGATTATATGATTTGTATTAATAAAATTGTTATAAGTAGTAGTGCATATGGCTAAAGTAGAAGATAATATAAAATAGAATGCTTAGGCAAAGTAGTTCCTTTTAAAAGAAAGCATTTGTTTTGACTCTTACCCTGGCTAGAGAAATTGCAAGCACATTCCACAGGACAAAAGGTGCTGAGGCCATAAAAATATCTTTCCTGGGAAACGGGGCAATAAACCTATTTCTCAAGAAAGAACAAAGGAACTCTTAAACCTGCCCCCCTCCTTCCCCCCCCTCCATGGTTTCAAACAGCTTTTAAGTTTGGCATGCATATCCTGCAGAAACCTATATAAATCAATGACAAGAATCGCAGTAAAGCAAGCAAATGTAGAGGAGAAAGTCCAGGAGCAAAATTTTGAGTGTAGATGAAAAAATATACTCCGGATTTCTAGAAGGCTATATCAGTGCTCAAAAAATCAGACCCAAATATGAATGTAGAATCAGCCAGAGTTTAATAAATAGAGTCTGTCAATTGCACAAGAGTTGTCTAAACAAGCCAAGGTCAGTTTTCTGAAAAGCAGCAGCAAGTCTAAATGAATGTGTTAAAGCCATGCTGAAAGGCTCCTCTTCTATACTTTTATAGGCTTCGAGCCCTGTGCCATGCCTGTGACAGCTACTTCATGTCTCTTCTGGTAATGTTTCTCCTTCCTCTGCAACTGATTGCTGGTGCTAAGCTCTGAGGTGTGCTAACATGTATCAGGACTGTAAATCCATTCCACACCTGCACTGACATTGCTTTTGCAGACCTGGGGATTCTGGAGAAGATAGGGCAGCAGGCTGACCCTGAACTGTTCTGGGTGGGATAGATAAAACATGCACCTCAGAACCTCCTAACTGTGATTCCTCATTGGATAGCTCAGCTGCAGCTGGTTGGTGGCTAATAGGCATAGAATTCAGCTGTTCAGCTGATGGAGATAAGCTGTTCCACATCAGAGGAGTCAGAGCTGTCTCCAGGGTCTGGCTGTTCCACAACAATGCTGGAGAAACCAAACTGGCATTGCCCCCCAATTCGGAATAAAGAGGCGGACACAAGTGAGTTGGTAAAACTATGGGCCACTTTATTAAATTAACACAGCAACGGCAAGGGCAACCAAACTCTGGTGGGGTCAGGGCCAGGGGTCTCCACAGACCGCTCTCCTGCCTTTTAGCAGGTGAGAGACCCGGCCCCTGAGCCGGAGCTGTGCGTCACAGCTCCTGTCAGGCAGGCCCAGCAGGGAGGCACGCACCAGAGGGCCCAGTCACCAGATGCGCGTCTCAGCGAAAGGCACCCATCCGATCAAGTCTCCAGGACAGTCTGCATTCACATACCTAGGGTCACCAACACCCAAAGGTTGATCCTGCCAGACCCCTAACTCCCCAAAAGGGGGAGGCTAACCAGTCCTCCTCAGGCTGCATGGCACCATAAACCCAGTAAAACCTGCCCTCAAAAGTGACCAACCTGTAAGAGGCACCATCCCAAAGCCAATTCCACAATCCACTGATATGCTATGCAGGGTAGGCCAAAAAACACACCCCAGTCAAAAGCCAAACAGCCGAGGAGGCAAAACACTCCCCGGCAGAAAAGCCGTGAGGTGGTAAGCTGCCGGAGATCCGATTGCCTCCCAAGTCTGACGAGAGCTGTGCGTCACAGCTCCTGTCAGGCAGGCCCAGCAGGGAGGCACGCACCGGAGGGCCCAGTCACCAGACGCGCGTCTCAGCGAAAGGCACCCATCCGATCGAGTCTCCAGGACAGTCTGCATTCACACACCTAGGGTCACCAACACCCAAAGGTTGATCCTGCCAGACCCCTAACTCCCCAAAAGGGGGAGGCTAACCGGTCCTCCTCAGGCTGCATGGCACCATAAACCCAGTAAAACCTGCCCTCAAAAGTGACCAACCTATAAGAGGCACCATCCCGAAGCCAATTCCACAATCCACTGATATGCTATGCAGGGTAGGCAAAAAACACACCCCAGTCAAAAGCCAAACAGCTGGGGAGGCAAAACACTCCCCGGCAGCAAAGCCGCGAGGTGGCAAGCTGCCGGAGATCCGATTGCCCCCCAAGTCTGACGAGAGCTGTGCATCACAGCTTCCGTCAGGCAGGCCCAGCAGGGAGTCACGCACCGGAGGGTCCAGTCACCAGACGCGCATCTCAGCGAAAGGCACTCATCCAATCGAGTCTCCAGGACAGTCTGCATTCATACACCTCGGGTCACCAACACCCAAAGGTTGATCCTGCCAGACCCCTAACTCCCCAAAAGGGGGAGGCTAACCGGTCCTCCCCAGGCCGCATGGCACCATAAACCCAGTAAAACCTGCCACAACTAAGGCCAAGTCTCTACTTAGGGCTTAGCACCCACTGAAAGGCCCAAAGCCAACACCAGCCCTTCCCGAATATCCCTCAGGAAAAGCATATTACCCTTTTCCGAGAGATGCACCCCATCCCCTCTGTAGAGGTCAGGATATTCCGTAGAAATATCTGGATGGGGCAAATAGTGGCCCAAACCACCCTCCAATGCCTTACGAATCTCCTTATTTGCTCTATAACGGGCTCTCTCTATCCCAGCTGGATTCCAAGCACTGCGCCACACCAGGCGCGGAATCATTGCCGACCAAACTACAAAGGTACCAGGCCATCTCTTCCTAATGTACTTGAAATCATCTCGCGCTTATAAGCTCAAAGCCTTGCCATTAATCAGCCCAAGATCATTCCCTCCCAGGTGAATAATTAAAACCTAAGGAGGAGGGCCCACACACCCGTGAAATAAAAGCGGGAGCGAGCCAGGCCACTGAAGACCCCAGCGCTCCCGCCATTCAACCGTAACATATTTGCTGAGCCCCAGCTGAGAGCCAACAGCAGTTCTCCAAGCTTGATGTGTCGCCCAAAACACATAACTGTCCGCAGATGAGAACTCGGCTCCTCCAGCCAGGAACAATAGCATCTAAAGAAAGAAACAGACAAATTATAAAACCTAACCATAACTACCCCAGCTCCAAAGAGCAAAGCTAAGAATGGAGCAAAGGGCGAATATAACCTTTATAAGCCCGCGACTGCCAACGGCCAATGCACTGGATGGACAAAGAAGAATATCCCAACGCCACGGCCATAGAGGCTGCCCCAATTCTAAAGGAGTGGGTGCCAAACCTCACTCCAGACAACCCCAACAGAGCTAAGGCCCTAGACGTCACTGCCCAAAACTGGTGTTTTGTCAGAGGGCTGCCTCCAGCATGACAAAACAACAACCCTTCGCAGCCCCCCCCACCGCCAAATAATCAGCCATACGGACACTGGGCAAAGCTCCACCTCTGAACACAGACCCAGCTCCAATACAGTCCCAAAGCCCTGTTGGTCCGTCTTGGAACGGCAGATAGTAATAACTGCCTTACACCCCGTTAACCTAACATCCCGAAAAGACAACGCCCTGCCTGAAACATCCTCCCTGGAGCTTGCCACTAATTCACTAATCCTGAGTGCCCCCCAAAAGGCCACCAAAGATGCTGTTTCCTCCTTATACCCCAATGCCTTGCTAGCAAAAGTCAGCACAGACAGGCGTCCTCTAATTGATCGCATAGCCAATCCCTTACCTTTTAAGGAAACACAGTAGTGGAGCAGCTGCTCCACCGGGAGGGGCCAAACAATGCAATACCCTACCTCAGCCCTAAAGTCTTCAAACTGCTGCACAGCACGTTCATAAGACTTCCTGGTGCTAGGCGCAATGGCTAGGCCTATCGCTCTGCAGGCCTCGGCTCTCCAATTAGCCATAGCTCCTAGGGCATTGGCGCCGCCTCCAGATCGGCGTCCGGAGCCAGCTGACGAAACCTCTCCATCTGTTTAGAAGAGAGAGTGTCAGCCACCCCGTTATTCACCCCAGGAACATGCTTGGCCAAAAACAAAATGTTAAGCCACAGACAATGCAGAGTGAAGGCCCTCACCAACCTCATAACCCGTTGCGATTTGGATGAAAGGGAATTAGTAACATGAACAACAGCCATGTTATCACACCAAAAATGTACGGTGCAATCGACCATATCACTCCCCCACAACCAAACCGCAACCAAAATGGGAAAAATTCTAAAAAAGTGAGATCCCGGCTCAAACCAGCCTGCACCCATGAATCCGGCCACACCTCCATGCACCAGTGTTCACAGAAGTAGACCCCAAAACCTAATGACCCAGCAGCGTCGGACATGACCTGAAGCTCCGCTTCAAGTCTCATGTCCTCTCTCCAAAAAGAAATCCCATTAAAGGATTCCAAAAACTCCTGCCACACCTGCAGGTCCTCCCTCATGCTGCCGGTAACCCTAGTCCTGTGCTGGGGCAAGTGAAGGCCCGCCATAGCGTCACAGAACCTATGCAGAAAAGCCCTACCAGGGGCAACCACTTTGCAAGCAAAGTTAAGGTGCCCCACTAACTGCTGAAGCTCAAGAAGCGTAACCTTCTTTTTGAGGAGGAAAGTCCTAATCCTACTCCTCAAATCCTCCAACTTCTGACCAGGAATCCTGGACGATTGCGCTAGGGTGTTCAATTCAATTCCCAAAAACGCAAGGCATTGGGCCGAGCCCTCAGTTTTCTCCTCGGCCAATGGCACACCAAACTCAGCGGCCAGCTCAATAAAGCCGGACAACAACTGAGCACAACGCCCAGTACCCACAGGACCCACAAACAGGTAGTCATCCAAATAATGGACAACGTCCTGCAAACCCACTTTCTCGCGCACAGCCCATTCAAGGAATGTGCTGAAACACTCGAAAGCAGCACATGATACAGAGCAGCCCCTAGGTAAATCCCTGTCCATGTAAAATTGCCTGCAAAAGAAAGACCCAAAAGCTTGAAATCATCCAGATGGACAGGGAGAAGGCAAAATGCAGATTTGATATCGCATTTAGCCAGCTCAGCCCCCTGACCACAGTATCGAATGACACCCACGGTCTGATCAAAGGTAGTATACCTAACTGAGCAAAGTTCCTCAGGAATCCCATCATTAACAGAAGAACCCTTGGGGTAAGAAAGATGGTGAATCAAATGAAATTCACCAGGCGCCTTCTATCATCCCCAAAGGGGAAACCCTAAGGTTGACCACTGGAGGACTAGCAAAGTGTCATGGGTGCTGGGGACTCTGCAGAAGGAGCGGAGCCTGCAGAGGAAACTGTGCCCCTGCCACCTGCACCAGCGCCCCTGCCTCCTGCTGGAGAAGATCCCAGCCCCCCTGCCTCACCCTCTCGGGTGGCTCGTGTGCGTGACCGCCTTCGTCAGGACCTCAGGGATCGGAGGAGGGCGGCACGCTCACAAGCAAGACGCTCCCTGAGCCCTGAGTTTTGAAAGGATTCTGGCCCTTCTAAGGGCAAGGATGCTTGAGTTGTAGCAGGATCCTGGCTGCCTCTCTGAGCCAGCAATTAGCCCAAATGGGCAACAGCCAGCAGAGGGCTATATAGCTGTGGGCTTTGGGAGGAGGCTTTGTGGAAGCAACTAGTCATCTACCTGATGTTCTAGCATCCACTCCGGCTTTGACTTTGGCTTTTGGACTCCCTGACTTCGGCTCTTGACTTCTGGACTCCCTGACCTCGGCTTCTGAAACTCTGACCTGCGTTACCTGGACAGTGATTCGGATTTGGCGCCTCGGACCCTCTTGCCTACTGGCTACAGACCTCGGCCTGCCCTTGGACTTTGCCTGACCCAGCCCCAGCCATGACACAAAAGGGCTGCTGGGTCAGTTCAGATCATGGGGGAATTGGCCTGGGACAGGGTAGCAGGGGGTTGCACCTTCCTTAGCTGGGGGTTGGGGTATACCTTCCTTGTATGGTTCTGTTCCTTTCGGTGCTTTGCCCTTTGGTGAGGTTGCCTTACCTCTGGGCGATCACCGAGAAGATACTAAAAGGGGAATATGTGGATATATTATCCCTTTTATTTCGGGAGTTAGAAAAGAAAGACAAGGAGGAGCTTGATGAGAAGGAGAAGCTAAAAAAGAGAAAAGATGATCGGACCTGGGCCAATTGGCTTCCAGGGTTTTTTGTTTATGCTGGAGTGATAGCGCATGCTCAGCGCTTGAATCCCCAAGATGGACGTAGACATGGGGGCTTGAATCACTGAGATGGAAATAAACATGGTGGCTAAAAGTTCTGAGAAGATTAGATTAGATTAGATTAGATAATTTTATTTATATCCCGCCCTCCCCGCCGGAGCAGGCTCAGGGCGGCTAACAACATCATTCAATTTCCCTTATACAAAAGACAAGGTTACATTAACATTAAACATTAAAAATTCTGATAAGTTTAAAATCACTTAATTAAATTGATAAAAGTGCTAATGCTAGTTGCGCTTTTATAATGGCGGTAATCATTAGCAATTTCTTTCTTCGTCAGCGAAAGCCAGTCGGAAGAGGAAGGTCTTGCAGGCCCTGCGGAATTGTTCAAGGTCCCGCAGGGCCCGCATTTCCTCTGGAAGTTGGTTCCATAGGTTCGGGGCTACAGAGGAGAAGGCCCGGTTACGGGTGCATTGCAGCTTCACCTCTTTCGGTCCGGGGGTGGTCAACAAGTTTTTTCCAGCTGACCTCAGTGCTCTCTGGGGTTCGTATGGGGAGAGACGGTCCCTAAGGTAGACAGGTCCTCGACCATATAGGGCTTTAAAGGTAATGACCAGCACTTTGTAACGAATCCGGTATGTTACTGGCAGCCAGTGCAGCTCGCGCAGCCCAGGCTGTATGTGCTCCCATTTAGGGAGCCCCAACAACAGTCTGGCCGCTGCGTTCTGCACCAGCTGCAGCTTCCGGGTTCGGTACAGAGGCAGCCCCATGTAGAGGGCATTACAGTAATCCAGTCTCGAGGTGACCGTTGCGTGAAGTACCGTTGCCAGGTCTTGGCGCTCTAGGAAGGGAGCCAACTGCCTTGCCCGCCTCAGGTGAAAAAAGGCTGACTTGGAAGTGGCTGCAATCTGGGCCTCCATTGATAAAGAAGGCTCCAGTAAAACTCCCAGACTCCTAACCCGTCGAAGACCGGGAGAGGTATTTCCCCTTCCCGGGCGCCCCGACCCAGACAAAGGACTTCTGTCTTCGCTGGATTCAATTTCAGCCCACTCCCCCTCAACCACATTGCCATATCCTGCAAGGCCCGGTCTAAATTTTCAGGGACGCAGCCAGGCCGGCCGTCCATCAGCAGATAGAGTTGGGTGTCATCTGCGTATTGGTGGCACCCAAGTCCATATCTCCTGGCAATCTGGGCAAGAGGGCGCATATAGATATTGAATAACATTGGTGAGAGGACTGCCCCTTGAGGCACTCCACAATCCAGTGTGCGCCTCCGGGACCGCTCGCCACCAATTGCCACCCTTTGTCCCCGATCCTCGAGGAAGGAGGAGAGCCATTGTAAGGCAGACCCCCTCACCCCTATGTCGGCGAGGCGGTGGGTCAGTAGCCGATGGTCGACCGTGTCGAACGCGGCCGACAGATCTAACAGCATCAGCACCGCCACACCGCCCCGATCCAGATGCCGTTGGAGATCATCTACCAGGGCGACCAGTACTGTCTCCGTCCCATGACCCGGGCGAAAGCCGGACTGGCAAGGGTCTAGGATGGAAGCGTCATCCAGAAAGCTCTGCAACTGCGACGCCACTGCCCTCTCTATCATTTTACCTAAAAACGGTAAATTAGAGACCGGTCGGTAGTTTGCCAATTCGGCCGGGTCTGCTGTACTTTTTTTCAAGAGGGGTCGGACCAAAGCCTCTTTCAGGGATGATGGAAAGCGCCCCTCCGAGAGGGATCTATTTATGATGTCCCGTAGAGGACATTCAAGCTCCCTCAGGCAGGATTTAATTAGCCAGGAGGGGCATGGGTCCAAATCACAAGTCGTGGGGCGCGCAGAGGAGAGAATTCCGTCAACTTCCTTCAGGCTGAGCGGGTCGAAATGATCCAGAGTTAAATCAGAAGACAGGCAAGGGGCCTCGGGCTCATGTGCTGTATCTAAGGTGATGGGCAGGTCCTGGCGGAGCGACGTGATTTTGTCTGCAAAAAATTTCGCAAAAGCCTCACAGCCTATTTCTAATTCTCTGACGTTTGGTCTGCCCTGGGGCAGTGTAGTTAAATGTCCAATTATTTTAAACAATTGTGCCGGGCGCGAATTTGCAGACGCAATCTTGGCCGCGAAGTACTTCTTCTTCGCGGTCTTGACTGCCATCTCATACGACCTTATAAACGGAAGGAAGTGGACATGGTGTCACTTCCCCCCATTCCTCCCTCCCTCCTCTCTGGATGATCAAGCATGTCACACAACACCCTTGGCGCTTGGGCGAGAGATTGGCCACCTCTGCTGACAAAACAAGCAACATCTATCTCATAAGCAAACACCTACCTCATGAACCAACAAAACACCCACCTCATGAATCAAACAAGATTTGCCTCGTAGCACAACACCTATGTAATGAAATGACATCTACCTCAACAAACGTCCACCTCTCAAATATCTGCCTTTACAAACAAGGCCCTGTTTAATTACCCCTTTCCATTGCATTTGTACAATTAACAATCACAACATGATCTCATCCATCTTTCATATACTGGCTGCAAGTTTCAACCCTTGGTGGGTGTGGTCATGCTTTGGCGTTGGGGTGTCAAGGGTAGACTCAGGGCTTTCAAGCACCCATGTCCACTTTTTATTTCAATAATTTCTATCAACACTCACTGCAACAAATATTACAATCATAATACTTTTAAGTCAAACAATAATCACTAGTTCTATGCCTCCAGTCCAAAACACAGTCTCCAAATTTTATATTCAGTCCAAAAGGCACATAATTCCCCCAAAAATATGCTTATGCAGGTGGTATTTGACTTGCCAATATATAAGTGTAGAAAATAAATAAGCAAGTTGTATTCTCCTGGCATCCTGACCAGGGGTAAGAGCTATCTGGCACAACCCAGAACTTTCCAATTTTCTTCTATGTTTACTGCCACACAGCCTTTTTCAGCAAATTCCTGGAAGTAACATGTACAACTCCATGATAGGGACTTTCCTTCTATGTTCAGAAAAAACCTTCCCGATTTGTAAATCAAAATTTGTTTCACAAATGTAAAATGACATGCCATATTTCTGACAAATTCATGTCTTTTATACACACACACATTTATTTCTCTGTTAAGAAGTAGTATAACAATCAGGCAAAAAGGAGTGCTAAATCATATGTACAACTCATTGCATCGCATCAGGTTTTTATTAATTATCTGACAACATTTTAGCTTGCTTCACTGCTTGCATCTCTTGAAAAGGTGGATGCATCATTAAAACTATAGATAATTAGCTTCACCATCCTGCTTTCGTTTGTTTGTTTATATTATTATTCATTGCAGCATGTGATGTAGATAAGTTTAATAGGGCTTCTTAATGAACACCTGATGGTTCTCAGAAAGGCCGTCCTCGGTAATATACTCAAGTTTTATTACAAAAATGCTGTGTTTTTAAGATAAATTTAATGTTGGAAGACAGTGGGCTTGGAACGTTTTGATTTCTTCGCAAGCATGCATGGTCTGCCTCCTCAGTCAGCCTGGGAATAACATCATTAGCACAGCTTGCTTCAGCAAAATAATTTAGACATAGTTTTTGGAAGCCCAGATAGAGTATTTATTGAAAGTTAAAGAATGCCACTTTTGCAGTGTGGATGACAATCTTCTAATATGCAGCTCTATAACAATTCTTCTACTGTCTTTTAAATTCTCCATTTCATCAGTTGGAAAAATGAGAGGTGGCCATAGTCAGACTTTCTGTAACTCTCTCTTGAACTTGGACTATGTTGTTTCTCAAGACTTTGCTAAAGGAAGTAGCACAGCCTAGAATGGAGTAACTAAGGTGCTTCTGAGCTGGGTCATCAACACTCAGCACCCAAAGACAGACTCAGCTCTAATGCAAGGCATACCTTTGCAAAAGCTGTCAGGGGAAGCCATGAGATGGCCAACCAGAAATGGCACAAAATTTTTGGATTCCCTAAACTGTGTTTAATCTGCAGTGCTTCCAGAAAGACCTTAGGGACCAGAATAGTTCAAGCCTAATGTAGAAGTGCCTGAAAATTTGGCACCATTGAGCTTCAATAGCCAATTATTTATCTGATTTTCCAGAACTGAAGGAAGGTTCAGTTTCTCCCCTTCTCTCCTCCTGTCCCCAGCACTGGGGAAATGGAAGGTCAGCCTACTATTCATTTAGAAGCAGGACCTTATCCACAGCTGTTTTAAATAATGGTGCTGCCTAGACCAGTAGCAGTATATAAATTTTTCATTGGTATGAGTGAAGGCAGGTATGGGATGGAGAAGTGATGTGACCCATAGCTTGAGAGCCTGAGCCACCTGGGTATAAATGTGCAAAAGAAAATTACTCTCAGCATTCTACAATTAAGGATATATCCACCCACCAGTCTCTAATTTTGACATATTTATTTCCTTTACTGTGTTTTTGCTTGGAATTAAACCCAAACAAATGGTAGACTTATGAACTAAGCTTGTTATTCCTGTTTGGTCCTTGAATCTGCTAAACATCTTCATTATGTTGTATGCTAATTTACTGCTTGCCCTCTTATCTATATTTATGGACTGGTCACTTCCATTTCATTGCATCTAAAGACATGTGTGTGCACACAAAAGCTTATACCTTGAATAAAACTTTTTTGGTCTTAAAGGTGCCACTGGACTTAAACTTTGTAAAACTGAACAAAGCATGACTTGATTAAAAAAGTTACCTTGGAACTTTGCAAAATACACAGAAATACAATGTAGTCTTAAGTGTAGTCAGGACTTAAAATATATTAGATAGACTTTGCATCCATTAAGGAGAATGGAAAATACTTCATATAAAGTAATGAGATATTATTTTCATTGTACAGCCCTGTGATATGCATGCTTCACTACACTAACTATGGTTAAAGCTATTAAAGCAGAAAAGCAGTGCAGGCAGGAAGGAAAAGAATGTATATCCAGACAAGTTATTAACAAAAATTAGGGAAGGGGGGTTGAATGTTTTTTTTTTGTTGTTGAGGTGGAATCTATTTTTCCCATTAAACTCTTGATCTTTTTCTAGTACAGAGTAAATCCCTGGCAAACATTCTAGTTGGGAGCTCTGAGGGCAGCACTTTATTTTTTGCCACTGAATGACTGGGGGGGGGGGGTGAGAATGGCAATAACAGCAGAAAGGCAAGACAAAAGAACTGTTGACTAGGTAAACTGTAGTTGGCAGTCCATCTCACATAACGTGAACAGCCAAGTTTGGTCCAAATTGCTTTGAGACAGTCAGACTGGAACTTGGAAGTTTTCTTATCTGGTTAACACTTGCAGAGGACTTTGAATTTTTTACATCATTCAGTAGTACATGAACAGGATAGTGTTATCAGCTTTCATCTAGTTGCTCCTATTTCTTGAAATACTTGTTAGCATCATATCTGTGGTACGCATGCATGTGGCATTTTATACACATTATGTCAAAAAGTGTGTTCCCCCCATGTCCCAAAATGTTGTCCCAAGACAAAATAGAATGATTTAAGCTAGGGTTTCTTAATTCCAGTCTGCATTGTGTGAATAATTAAAATCACTAAACTCACCACTGGGTTTTGCTCTCTGGATCCAGGCTCAATATGGCCATGATTCATGCTTTTATTTTTCTTTCCTGCATCAAAGTTGTACAGAAAGATGTTGAGCATAAAACACAACCCTTCACATTGAACAGTACAAAGCTGAAGTACAGCACAAAGAGTTACCCCCCTCTAGCCTCTTTTGATGCACCTCCATCCTCAGATGCCTCAGGGTGCTCCCCAGTCTAACTAAATAAGCATGTAACCAACACAAATCCTGTCAAACCCAGTTAGAATCCCACCAGTACACCAGGATTAGGTCTGTTTATATATAACACAATCACAAATATGATCCTAGGAGGAAAAGATTGATTATATGGCCAATCAGGGAGGGACCAAAAACACTCCTGCTTGCCCCCAAAGTAACTGGCTAATCTCAGATTGTTGCTATAGGGCCATGATGGCGAACCTATGACACGCGTGTCACTGGTGACACGCGAGGCAATTTGGCTGACACACCGGAAACCAAGGAGCGTGGCGAGCCGCGAGTCCTTCGGAGGCTGCTGAGCCCATCTCGGAGGAGCAGCAGCTGCTAAGGTGAAGGCGAGAAGAGGCGGCAGCAGCGCAGCGGGCCGCCGCCGCCACCTCTTTCCCCGGCTCCAAGCCGGGGGTGAGGGTGGGAGGGAAGGTTGGGGGTGGGAGGAAGGTTGGCTGATGCTGCCAGCACCTCGCCTTGACCTGGGGGTGGGAGGAGACAGCCTCCTGGCGCAACCCGTCCCCCACCCAAAGCAGAGGCAGCCAAACGCGCCTCCTCCTCCTCGCAACAGGGCCGAG
Source organism: Heteronotia binoei (assembly GCF_032191835.1). Classification (NCBI taxonomy): domain Eukaryota; kingdom Metazoa; phylum Chordata; class Lepidosauria; order Squamata; family Gekkonidae; genus Heteronotia; species Heteronotia binoei. The sequence continues at coordinate 94,814,599 of NC_083229.1, forward strand.
CTTTGCAACCCCCTTTTCCCGCCCTCCCCGGGGCCTGAGAAAATAGGTGGGTACAGCAAGAAAGAAAAAAAGAGCATTGCAAAAAAAGAGGCGGGGGGAAGAAGTGCCCTCCTCGGCGGGTCGCGCCTTTGCAATGCCAGGGCTTTGCAAATGCAGGAGCAAGGCAGGCGTGTTTTTTTCCGTTTGTTTGCACGGAGCAGCTGGGGGGGGGGGAAGGCAGAGATGGCATTGCAGCAGTGTGTGTGGGGTGCAGTGCCCGAGGGGGCGTCGCTCTTGGGCCTGTTGTGGGGCTGCCCCCCCTCCTCCTCCTCCTCCACCCGGTCCTGGGTTTTGTTTTTTTTTTCAACCAACATGATCTTTCTCACTTTGCTCTCTCGCTCTTTCTCATGGCCGCCTGCCGGAGGCGGGGTTTCAGATTTAAAGGACAAGCTGCCCTTTTCAGCTTGGAAGAGGAGGAAGGGGGTGGGCGATGGGGGCTGTGTGTGGGTTGCAAAAGAGCAAGGGGAGGGGAGCATTGGGTCGCCCCCCTTGGCTTCCCTTGGCAAGCGCTGGAGGAGAAAAGGCGGGAAGAAAAAAAGATACACCCTTTCCCGCAGGGTTACCAATCCGGTGGGGGCAGGGGATCCCCCTCTCCCCAAAATACCCCCCCCCAAGTTTCAAAATGATTGGACCAGGGGGTCCAATTCTATGAGCCCCAAAAGATGGTGCCCCTATCCTTCATTATTTCCTATGGAAGAAAGGCATTTTAAAAGGTGTGCTGTCCCTTTAAATGTGATGGCCAGAACTCCCTTGGAGTTCAATTATGCTTGTCACACCCTTGTTCCTGGCTCCACCCCAATGTCTCCTGGCTCCACCCCCAAAGTCTCCTGGCTCCGCCCCCAAAGCCCCCAGATATTTCTTGAATTGGACTTGGCAACCCTAGTCTGACCTAGGCTGCAAATATCATCAAATTATTTATATTTCTTGAAGTGACACGGTGAAGTGACACGCGACCCGAGGAAGACTACACTTTTTCCCGATTTTTGACACACCAAGCTGAAAAGGTTAGCCATCACTGCTATAGGGACCGAAAGGTGGATTTAAGTAGACTCTCCTTCCTGGCCAATTCATTGGCTGCACCACTAGGTAGCTGTTATTTCTCCTCCATCTCCAGGATCTGATGCCTTCAAGTCTCTGAGTGGAATGGGAAAACAACTACCTCTGCTGCTGTTTGAACAAGAGCATGCTTTGGGATCTAGAACAGATTTTGTTAAGGGCAGCTAAATTCATTTAGATAGAACACCTTCCATTCTAAGAAAGGATGAAGTACTTGGGCTTTTTGCTTAGGAAAAGATGACCAAAGAAAGACAAAATACAGGTTTATATTAATAGTATAGAAAAAGTGCATGCAGAGATATTTTGCTCTCTCCCTTGACAGCTGGATCCTTGGTTGCACACTGAATTTGAACAATCTGTTTATTGTTAGTCACATTAGAAAAGACAAAAAGTAATTCTTCACACAAAACATAATTAATTCATGGGATTTGCTATCACATGATGTAGTGGTGCTCTTAGATTTGATGGCTATGATCCATGAAAAGCAAGGGGAATCCCATGTTTATAAGAAATATGCCACTGAATATCAATTTCTGGGGATCCTCTAATAGGAGATAGTCATTACTTGTCGGTAGCCATTATGGGATACTTTAGAGTAGATGCACCGTGGTTTGATCTAGCAGAGTCATCTCATGTTCTTAGCTGTGTCATAACCAACATAACCAATGGAATTGTCAGGTTAATCAAGGTCAAAGTTTGCATCTAAGAAGTCTTGTATTTAGTTTCTACGTACCTCATTATTAAACAGAAGAGGGTCACTGATGGTTTATTACTACAATAATATTACTAGATACTCTTTACATCTATATTAACTCATACCTTTTTAACACAGTATAGAAATATCAACAGTTAATTCTGCTTAATTAATTACAATACAAAGAGAGCTTTTTGCATCCAAAAATGTGCTTCACTACACTTACAGGCACACAAAAAATGAGCAAAGATAACAAAGTTTTTTATTCAGAATTCTCATATTTGTATGTTTAAAAGACTCTTTGTGTTATGCCAGTGTTGCCTAACTGCCTCAATTAATAGAGTTCATCTTCTTAACAAATAAATTTTCTTATACCTATTCTCATAGTCTCAGATAAATCCAGTAAATTCATGTATATGCATTTTAACATACTGCTGACTTTAATCATGAAATTAATAAATAAAACTACTACAAATTCTGCATGTATATCATATCCCTTGACCATTAACTAATGTATCATTAACTAGTATATCTTTTCTCAGTCCTTGACTGAGCCATTGTTGTTATTTTCATGGCATTTCTTACACACGGATGCATCTTCCATTTAGCATATTCCTGGTATCTATTGATATAAACCAGGTTTGACTCAACTGTATACCAGCCTGAGGCCACTTTCCTCTTTGTCTATCACTGAAACTAGGTTTTCCCTGCAGGTCCTCTTGATGATGTTACTAACCATTTACTGTCTGGTGGCTCTAGGTTAAATCAACAGCAATACCCTTTTGAGTCATCCTAATGTTAAACTGTTATATCTGTGTCTTTCTTGCTGCCCTTTGCTTAGTCCTTGTCCTTCATGTTATTTTTTATTTCCATGGCATCACTGCTGTCTGGAGCTTTTCTTTTGCCTACAACCTTTGTTTACCTGTAGGGTTTGTCTACTGTCAAGATGTACTGTTTTGATTAATTATATTCCCCGTTCAACGTCTGTTAACTTCAGACTCATCTTTACTTGTTAACCTTTACAGGCTTTTGTTGTGAACATTTAGATGCTTTAACCTTTTCTTTATTGACTATCCCACCATTCCATTAGAGCATCAGTACCGAACATTGTATTTTAGATATGTTTGTCTGGCTTCTCCTGGCATTGCAGCATTATAGCAATAATATAATTTGTTTTGAAATCAATTGGTACCTTTCTCTCCAGGGAGCTAGTAGACATAGGAAGATGGAACATACATTGCATAATTTTCACAGAAATTAACGGGAACAACAGAAAAAGGACAAAGGTGTTTTACTCTGCATCCCAATGGAACATGCTTGTGAGATGTTCTTAATAAATTGGGGCCATGCTATTACCCATGCTGCATCTGTGTTAACTCCAGAGAGCTGTTTGCAAACAAAGAATCAGCTCAAAGAAGTTAATAGGTTGGAGCAAACTAAAAGAATTACATGACTGTGGAAGAATGATTTTGTGGCATACTGTATGTATCTAGAAACATTATTATGCTATTTAACTTAGGTAGGCCTTAATTGGGAGCTGTATGATCTTAGAGAGAAAAAGGTTAGGTGTCTAAGCTGGCATAGTATAGCTTTGCAGGAACACAAAAGGTACAGGAGTTACTTTACCTCCTAAGTATGGTAGGATCAACATATAGGATATCTTAACTGTAATACAGTATATGTAAAAGCCAAACTCTCTTGCTGATGACTTATCTACTCTCCCATTGACTGAGCTATATGTTGCTCAGTCTCCACAGAGAGTAACTCCACACTCCAGCCCCAGAAAAGAGGAGGATTGGCTACTGGAGAAAGCTGTCTTCATGTCCTATTGGCCTGTCCTTCCAGATCCTCCATTTTCCTTCAGAGGCTGTTGCTAGGCAACCATAGTATTCCAAGCTTGGTTCTGTCAGTAAAAGGATGGGGGAGACCTTTTCCAGGCCTATTTTGGCTTTGAGGGAAAACTCATTGGAGCCAGTCCTGACTAGGGTTTCCAGCTTTAAATTGGGAAAATCCTGGAGATTTTGTGGTGGAGTCTAAGGAAGCCAGGGTTTGGGGAAGGAATATAATGCCATAGAGTCCAGCCTCCAAAGCAGTTATTTCTACAGGAAGAGAGAGATCTGTTGTCTGGAGTTAAGTTGTAATACCAAAAGATCTTCAGGTTCCACTTGGAGGTTGGCTACCCTAAGCCTGATAGCAGCCACTGGGTGACTTGATGCTGCCTGACTGACATGACTTAACTAGGTCTAGCTGATTGCTACTGTTCAGCAGCAGCCCCCCATGGCAGCCAGTGTGGCATAGTAGTTAGTGTTTCAGAGCAGGGTCTGCCAGACCCAAACTCTTGCTGTGTAAACTGACTAGGTGATTTTGGACCAGTCACAGACTTTCAGGGTAACCTACCTCACAGGGGTTTTGTGCAGATCAAAAGGAGGAGAGGAGAATAATATCAGCTGCTTTGGTCCCCATTGTGGGGAAAAGACTGTTCTTTTCCTTGGTAGAGACTGTAGGGAGGGGGGAGGAGATGGAAAGATGAATTCAGAGGGGTAGATAAAGGCAGGTTGATAGTTGGTTGTAAAGGAGATAGGGTTGCCAACTCCAGGTTTGGAAATTCGTGGAGATTTGAAAGCTAGAGCCTGGAGAGGATGGGGTTTGAGGAGGAGTGGAACTTCAGACATGTAAAATGTAATAGACTCCACCCTCCAAACCTCCTGGGGAACCATTGGTGCCAACCTCCAAGTGAGGTCTGGAGATCACTCAGAATTACAGCTGCTCTCCAGATGGCAGATAATTTCCATTGGAGAAAATGGCTGCTTTGCAGGGTGGTCTGTGTGTCAATATACCTTGCTGAAATTGCTTCTTTCCTGCTATGGTCTGCACTGTGGAGAAAAAGTACTTTTCCTAGGCAGAGGCTGCAGGGAGGGGGTGGAGATGGAAAACCGAAGTCAGATCAATTCCCCTATAGAAAATGGCCACTGCCTTAAGGCACATGCTCTGTGGCATAGCATAACATAGCCATGCCATGCCAAAAATACCAGATCATGCCACAAGCATTCACTGATGCTAAACACTGCAAGGCAGAACATGACAGGAAAAGGTGGCAACAGCGAACTGCAGATGAATGGAATGCTGAGCTTCAGTGTCTGCGTGATCATTGTCATGCGATGACACCACAGCAAATTGACCCTGAGTGCCCAATACTCATCCAAAGCCGCTTTCTAGAGCCCGTTGTATTTATTTTCACAATGGCCTTATCCTGGCATTTTATTTCAATATTGCAGGCAATTTTGGCAGATTGTCAGTAATCATTACCAGCCCAGCCCAACATATTCCCATAACAGTCTGGGAAATCCATGGGTTTAACAGGTTTATTCTGCTGTTGGTACATCAAGCAGGCACTAAGGACACTCTTGCTTGGGGAGCAGCAGTAGCAATAGGATTGCCAACTTCAGATTGGGCAATTCCTATAGATTCGGGAGTGGAGCCTGGGAGGGGGCCTCAGTGGAATATAATGGCATAGAGTCTATCTTCTAAACCAAAGCAAACATTTTCTCCGGAGGAACTGATTTCTCTGACCTGGAGATACGTTGTAATTCCAGGAGCTCTCCAGGCCCCAGATGTTGGGTATAGTGAGTGGATTTAGCATAAGTCTCTAAAAACATTGACATTCTGCTAAAATTGTCTCAAAGGCACACAGTTTCCTCTTCCTGAGAACAAATTCATGTTGTGAGTGATCATGATCTTTCCCATAGGGATACGTAGCACCCAAGCTGTTTACTTCAATACATGACTTTAAAAAAGTAGCAGTTGTAATTCTAAGAGTGTACAAATAGTAATTTATGAATGTGCATCATGTGTGGCATCAGATTCAGAAGCCCACATAATTATTTTAAGTATCTCTTGCAATAAGAGCCTGAATGCAAACTTTGCTTTGCTTATGTCATTTAGAGTTCATCATTTATCCATTGGCAAAATAATATCTTTCACCAACTGGCACAGCAACTCCAAACATAATATGATTTTTTTGAAAAGCACAGCTATCTTTTTAAACAAATCAAGCTGTTGTTGTAAAGCAAGAACTCATTTTATTTTTTAAAAAAATCTTATCCTAGGATGTGTGACACAGGAGAAGGGCTGTTCACCTTTCAGACAAGGGAAGGGGAGATGATCTATCAGAAGGTCCATTCTGCAACACTGGCAATAGCTGAGCAACATGAAAGACTGGTGATGGAGATGGAACAGAAAGCACGGGTAAGGACCTTTGTTAGTAAAGGCATTTGTTGCATTAAAAGGGGAATAACTGTGAGATCAGTCAAATGCAGAATCAGTTACGAAACTTAATGCCATGTTTGCATTAACAGGATATAGAAAATTTACGATGACATAAGTTATTTTATATAAAATTTCTCATAAGAATCTATATTTTAGGCATAGATAGGGTTCTCCTTGTGCATGAAAGCAACTGTACACACCAGGAAAGCATTAGTATTTCCCCTAATGTTGCATTCACATATACCAGGCTACATTTCAACATGCTTTTGAATCTCTCTAGTTTAAAAAAGTAGCTAATGGCATGATATTAATGGGACAGAATATGAAAACTTTTATGGTTATATGAAACCGAAGAAATAGGCCTGAACAGAGCCAGTGGGTACACATTGCTACCTGGAGTTTTGCCTGGCTCAAGCGACTTTCAGTTTATGATATGACAGTTTCCATTTTAAAAATGAAAACTTGTTCAAAATAGTTAAAAACGGCGGGGGAGGGAACCCAAAGTAAATATAGGGGGATCTCATTTCATTGTTCCATCTCTCCCACTTGCTTTTCCTCTTTGTCTCACTCTGGCAGTGCCTGCAGCTCCTCCCCTTTAGTCTCTCTTCCGCCTTCCTCCATGCTGACAGTAATTGAAACTTGGAATCCTTAGCAGTGTTGTGAGTTGCCCAGCAACCCCCAAAACAGCCACCAAGATCTCACAAGGTTGTCTTATGACACTTCAGTGGGACACTTTTCTTAAAGAACCAGACATTCCTTATACAAATGTTGGGGTTTTAAACATTTCATATTTTTCTGTGCACCTAGTGCTTTCTCCAGACTTATAGGGAAATCCCCATTTGTCCCTGAGCCCATTGAATGAATATTATGATGTATGCTTATGGCCCAATTAAGAATCAGATAGAATGAGTCTAGATGTTTTTTAAAAACTCAACCTCGAGCTAGACAGGGTACCTAAAAGGAAGAGATTAGCTGTAGTAGGGTTGGCCAACTTCTTCAGTTTAAACACTATATCCTATATAGCCTCATGTTTAGTTGCTACAAGGCTCTTTGGGGGGCTTATTCATGACATAATTCACATTTTGAGGAAGTAAAATAAGTTAGGGGGAACATTATGAGTCATTCAGATTTTGTATCATCACTTTGCTCTTTACTAAGGCTAACTTCATCTCTACACTTGGGAGCCTGGCAGTAAATTGAGGAGGTGTTGTACCTTTATGGCTGCCTCACAATGGCATTTCTTCTCTTACTAACTTTAAGTTGAGTGCATTAATTCTAAGAGAAGAAGGGGATTTTTGAAAGAAAAGCCCGCTAAGGGGAAAGTCGATATTCCCACAATGGCTATAAAATGTCATGCTTTAAATTACATTTGATTTCTTTTCATTTTCCTTTTCCTTTTCTCAGCTTTTAAGAAATGATCTAAGGGGCGGTGATAGAAAGGGGAAGAAATTGTAGTCAAGTACCCATTTCAAATCTCTTCACCAGGAGAGTTCTATTTCAAAGAGAGATATTTCTTCACACTACCTATAGAAATTTATTGGTATCGTCTTGCAGTTGAGCTTTAATGTATTCATAAAGTATGCTGTTGTTGTTTTCCACTGTATGCTGTTGAACACATCTGAGTGAAAGAAAGGCCAAAGCCACTTCAAAAATCTATTGTGAACCATCAGGCAAAAATTAGTTTGAATATTTTAACATGCACATAGCTAAAACAATTTGTGCAGGCTCATAGTGGATGCACAGATGGCACATGTGTTTTCATCCTCCCTTGTTAACCTGTGAAATGGTGGCAGAGCATAACTTTGACAGGAAATGTCATGTTACATTTGAAATTTAGGAAATGTTTTCTGATATATCTATCTCCCAAGGTCAGGATTCTAACCAGCTCAAGCAGTGAAGAGTCTTGATGTTTATTAAATGGTGCTGTTCTCAGTTATGTAAGGTCACAATCACAATACATTTCAACAGAATTGTGGCGGGGGGATTGCAACACATTATCTGATTTCTGAGCTTTGCAGGAGTATCATTCCATCTTCATGAGATCTCCAGAGTTATTTGTTTTATTTGGTGCTTGAAATTCTCAGCAGAGCCTGTAGGCCATTCTAACTGTAGGCAAGGAGAAGCTACATGGAACACACAAGTCCTACATTCTGACATTTAGTATACATTCGATTTTTTTTTTAAAACACCTACACAGAAAGGATCAGGTTCAACACATCGTGTGTGCATTTTAATTTTGAAATGAAAGATGCTGAGGTTCACATCAGAGCCCTTTCCTTATTTGGGGGTTGATTATTCAGGCATCAAGGGGAAGGCACCCTGTATGCACTGAAATGTGTTCTGTTCTTTATTGGTAATTTACTTGTTATGATCCTGGCTTTCAGATTGGTTCTGCAGATGAGCCCTGGCACAACTGAAAGTCCTGGATATTAAACAGATGGACAAATGAAATGGCCCTGCTTTAAAGGAAGAGTAGGTGATTGAAGGAGAATGTTTAACTGGCACTGACATCCTGTGCTATAACTTATGTTTGTATCTCCTCAGTTAACCTCGTGGCTGGACTGTAATAAAAGATGTTTGTTCCAGCAAGTATTCACCCTGTCAGAATCCATTTCCATAAAAGTGGCTAAAAAGCAAGCTTCCAAAGGAGATAGAGTGGCTGAGTGGGCAGTCCCCGTTGCGCACTTTGTAATTCAGATTGAATCACATTGACAAGATAGCATGAGCTCTTAAGAGCTTTTTCCTTCCTTTTCCCCTCCGCCTCCTTCCTTTCTTGTAACTGATGTTTCCCTGTTGTGAGGCATAATAGCAGAAACGGTAGTAACAGTAGCTTTGGAAATAAGCCTGCAGTTTTCCCTCTAAAATCTACTATTAGATAATTTCTGTAATGTTCTCCATATATGCTCAACTCTTGCCTATGCATATTTCAGAAAATGAGAGAAGAGAAAAAATATATTGCATGAAGTGGAGCTCTCCATGGTAACAGTTGGAATTTCATGCGGTGGGGGAGAGGAGGAGGAGGAGGCTGAATCAGAATGGCATTGCTGTAAGGTTTCCTGTATTAAAATGAAGCAGTGTCAGGGGTTATAAAAAATATTGTTCATTGGATTGTTCAGTTAACAGCATGCAAAGTATCGGTGGACATGCATCTATGGTTAGCAAAGTGTGGGGGAGAAGCAGATAAATGTGAAATGATGTTGGGAAGAGTTTGTGTGCTCCAATGGTATGATCACATGAAGCTATCTTACATTGAATCAGACTATTGATCCATCAAACTCAGTATTGCCTGGCAGCAGATGTACAGGATCTTAGGTTGAGGTCTCACATCACCTATTATGTGATCCTTTTAACTGGAGATGCCAGTGATTGAACATGGACCTTTTTTTGCCAAGCAGATGCTCTGCCAGTGAGCTCTGGTTCATCCCTGTTTAAGTGTCAGACAGATAAATCTGTTCAAATCTTCATACAGCTGTGGTATTCACTGAGTGAAGTTCAGCCAGTTGTGTTTGCCTTGCCTAATCTACTTCATAGGGTTGTTGTGAGGATAAAATGAAGGAGGAGAGAACCAGGAGGATATGCAAAATAAAGATGTGATAGAAATGTAAGTCATCCTCTATCTATATCTGTTATAGTATACCATATCCATTTTTAAAGATCTTGATACCAGGTATTGGAACACTAAGGGGAACTAACTCAGTGAGATTTTAATGCAAATGTGTTACTAAATGGCGTACTAAAGGCAGAACTCTGACTCCTAGAGTCTGTCTTAGGAATGAACGCTTCCTCCCATCTTTCCTCTGTTCCCTGCAAATCTCCTCCCTAAGGTCCTTTGTCGCAGAATGATTATTTACCGTTGTTTCTGCACGGGCGCCATAATCAAGTTTGAATTAGGCTTGCAAACTGAGAGGGAAATGAAGCAAGCATGTGTATCTGAGGCACACAGAAGGGGGTTCAGCATCTCTCCCCACCCTGTTTTCCCATCCTACACTGGACTCAGGGGTGTGCTATTTGGCCCACTGTGGAAATCCAAGCAGGCCAAGTAGTACCCCATCTGGATAATTTCAGATCATGCTGCAATCATGATCCAAACTGGGAACAGGAATTGAGGAGAGCATGCAAGTCACATGCGGCTGTTACAGAATACACAGTGGAGATCATAGACCAACCTGTGTATTCTATAATGTGTGAAGAGAAGTGGGAAAGAATGTCTTCTGTCTGAAGTCCAGGAGAAATGGTCTCAGTCAGAGTATGCAGTGCTAAAAAAGATAAACCATTGGTCTGCAGCAGCATTATATAATTTGCAAACCATGTCTTGAAGGTCATGGTAGGATTTATTTGATTGCTACAATTACTTTTATCAGTCTATATTTTAAAGAAATGTGAATGTCTCCATTTGCTTCTCATAAACGTTGTGAGCTAGAAAGGTGTGAGGCTATATATATTGAAGAATGCAGATATAACAACAGCAGTAGCAGCAAAAGGTTACAATAAATTTAACTACCTGTCATTAGATTCAGGGAACTGGGAATCAATCAAAAGTGAGCAGTTTGGTTTTTTTAAATAACTTTTCATAAATTCTTTAATCAGATGGCTGCTAAATTTAAACACTAGCAACATTCTATTTTTTATATGCAGTGTATCTGAGAGATTTTTCAGCTAATTAAAAAAGCACTGGTTCAGGCGCATTCCTTCTTCATATGAATTGCATGAAGGATGCTTTACATAAGACCTCATGTCCATGTTCTTCCATGTATAATGTGTAAAGATCTAAGTCTGTAATGCCTCTGCAAATAATGCTATTACAAATGAACTATATCTTTGCATATTACTTATACCCACAAGTTTATATACACTACATGCTCTCTTTTTATCTCCTACAAAACACGTTATACTTGGTTTCCATAGAAATAAACTGGCAGCTCAGGCATTTGAGATAATAAACTCTCTTTGTTTACATTTAAGTTGTTCTGTACTATGGTGGAATAGTGTGGTAAGATCAGTGCAGTACATTCCATGGTGAATGCAGTAAACCAAAGAACCATTAGCAACAGGAAAGATTTGCTCTCTATTTTAGCTTAGATCATGGAAACCTAGGAACAGTTGATGGTGGAATAAAATGCTCTAGACATGAATGGCTACCATTGAAAACAGCAGTACCAGATCTCCTCTTTTCTCCTCATCTTGTAGCACAGCATTCCCCAGAGTTACCAATGCCACAGCCAGGCTGCAAGTGATGACTAGCAGAACACCCCACCCCCCCGGGCAGCCTCTCCACCTCACCTACTGCCCAGCAGCAGCAGCAATACCTTGGTTGGCCTGCTGCTGTTCATGTTGCTGCTGCTACTGCTACTGGATGAGCGGCTAGTAGAGGGGAGGGGCAGACCAGACACAGGTTCACCCAGTAGACAGCACATCCTACCATTCAGCCCAAGGAAGCTTCTGTATTGGCCTTGAAAGATTAGGGGTGGGATTGTGTGGGAGGCAGGGTTTCAGGGGGCCCACATAAAGGGACCCTGCATGCAGACCTGGGACAAAAAAGTGATCCAGCTCTTCAAGAAGAAGCTTGGTGGACACAGAGTGGGAGGAATAAGATGAAACGACTCTCTTCTCAGATCTGAGGGCATGTGGGTGTCAGTGGCTGAAGGGGACAGAGGTATCCTCATCCCCCTTCCAGTAATATCTACTATTATAAAATATGACAGCATTCTATACCAAATTCCCCACAAATGGGGAAATTGAGCAGGAGCAGGGGCCAGAGGAAGAACTACAGTGTGAATGTTATATTGAATGTTTTCTAATAATAGACATTGTTGAGAACATTTGGAAAAGAGGTATGAAGAGTTACTACTTGTAGTAGCAGCTGAAAGTGCTCTATAACTTCTAATTCAAGGCTGAGTGTCCATAACTCTGCATCTACTACTACAGTAATAAATAGCTGGAAGCTCAAGTGTATTCAAAGCAAAAAAAATTATACAGGATCCAGAGCACCATACAACTAGTTCTTTGTACCAAAGAGTGCTTGTATTTACTTGAAAAGCATACCTGGATATCACATAGCAAACCACTTTTAAAGCTGAGAGGACTTAAAATTGTTTATAATAGGGCATGCAGGTTTCTGTTTTCTTTTTTTTTTAAGTCAAAAATTTCAAGTCTTTTGGAGTCCCTCAATTACATCCCAGACAGGGTCTTAATTTAAAAGACTCATGTCTAATGATAGCTTGAGGAAGTTGTCTGGTGAGCCCAGTGAATGAAACTAAATCATTTCACCTCAAACGTGTCATCAATAGCACTTTCATAAATCTGTAAATTTTTAGTAATCATGTCAATATTTTAAATGTTTTATGTGGACTTTATTTCAGTTCAAGCAGAAGAGTAACAAATTAAACTGAACATATGCCAGGGCAGTAGCAGAAGGCATAATGCAGAGTATCATGGCCATTGTTTTACAGCCATGTTCCAAATGCAACAGCTTCATCTATGCAAGCATTTGCAATTCAGATGGTACCCTATATAGCATTTCACTGTCCATTGCTTTGTAAACTCTTCCATGTTTAGATCGCGCATACATTGTATAACTAAGCATAACCATTCAATGTGGATGTAGCAGGACAGGTGCTGCTCAGATTTTGTGTTAATACCTTCTAGCTTGAGATAAAAATCTTCTACTGCTTCTTTTTGAAGAATCTTGGTAGACTTCATTTTTCTTTCTTAGAAAAAAAAAGGTCTTTTGATCTCACATAACATTTGGGTAATGTCTAAGATCAAGTAGTCTTTTCCAAGAGAAAATGAAGCTCTTAAAACTTCAAAAGCCACACTGGAGGTTGAGGTACTTTCTCCTTGTTTGAAGTGAAACCCGAAGGGCATTTGCAAGCAGCACTCCCAGCACTCCTGTCCTTTATGGGCTTCTCAGTAGGAGTGCTAATAAAAACTCATAAGTGGACTGGTTATATGAAAACATGTCTCGGGAGAGAAATAGAAGCTGGTATCTATAAAACTGCATCGTTAGATACTCGGAACACATTTTTCAGTGGCAGAAAAGGTGTATTACATTGTTTTTCATATTATAAAGCTATAGAGCTGAATGTAAAGAAAGGAAAAAATGTAAGAAATGAAAATTTTACATAGATATATAAAGTGGACCCCAGTTGTGAACATACTCAGTTACTAAGCCTGTGCGCAGAGCCCTTTTGAAAAGAAAAAAAGCAGTAATTTTGCTAATCAGTCATTCAGGGGAACTGAATTTACCTCTGGCCTCATTTCCCATTCTTATGGAATCTATTTGCCTACAGACCGGTTTCAAATATGAGTGGAGTCTGCACCCATTTAGGGGACTTTGTGCTGTGTTAAGTAAAATATACTCCATTCAGATGAAGTTAAAAGCATTTTTAATTTTGATGAATATAACAAATTCATACATTACATATATATCTTGGCTTCAATATCAAGGTGTTGCTGAAGTTTTAATTTTGGCTGGGTCAGATTTTTGTAGTTTTTGGGGGGTGGTTATTAATTGTGTTTTTGGGAAGGCAGAATTCTTAGAAAGGTGGAATGTTTTGTCAGATCAGCAACTAAACTTTTTGGAATACCCTCCCTGAAAACATCAGGGCCCTATGGGACCTGCCACAGTTCTGCAGGGCCTGTAAGACTGAATTAGTCAAACTCGCCTTCAATGGTTAGGGGGAGGTGGCTAATGCTGTTACCTTACAACACCGACAATTTTACTGAACTAATATAGTGGAAATTAGGAACTTACCATCTTGGACTTTTAATGAATGGATTGATGATTGTAAAAATGTATGGAAATGTTTTGTTATATTTTTTATTTTTTAATATGCTATGATTGTTAATCGTTCATGTTTTTAACTGTTGTTAGCCACCCTGAGCCCGTTAGGGGAGGGCAGGATATAAATGATAGATAGATAGATAGATAGATAGATAGATAGATAGATAGATAGATAGATAGATAGATAGATAGATAGATAGATAGATAGATAGATAGACAGACAGACAGACAGACAGACAGACAGACAGACAGACAGACAGACAGACAGACAGACAGACAGACAGGCAGGCAGGCAGGCAGGCAGGCAGGCAGGCAGGCAGGCAGGCAGGCAGACTCAGAACAGTACTGTCATTTATTCCAAAGCAGTCTTCATTATTTCCTCTTTTGTTGCTGTTGTTGTTCAGAGTTTTTTAATTTGCAAAACTTGTCAGCAAAAAGAAGTGATATATTATCAGATAATATTTTGTGATCTGTATTACATGCAGCAAATGACCTTGTATAATATAACATACAGTTACAGGGTGGCACAGATAGCAGATTCAGCTATGTGCATGTTTTAAATTTTCTCTTGTTAACACTGAGGAGGGGGAAAGTCAAGCAGAATTTAAGAGCAGGCAGTTTCTAATTTGTTGAATACAGTTTCCTTCTTAATTGTCATACAGTTGTAGTTATGAACCAGAGAGAACCAAAAACCAAAGCAATAACTACTAAGGTGGGTGGGAAACAAATCCATGTTCCATGCCAAATAGAAGCTTGCTAAAAATTATACATAAAGTCCACATTATCTCAGCAAATACCCCTCACTCCTTATAATGAAATTGCAGGATATTCTCAATGCAAGTGGTTATCCATCACTAATACCTCCAGAGTGGCCATAAAGAAGTATGTAAAACAGGGTTCTTGTTTATAGACATTCTTTGTATAAGTATGTAACTTACCTTTGTATGAAAAGATGCATTATGCCTCTGCTCTAAAAGAAATTAAATATATATTCAAAGGTGAGCAGTAATTCCATATGTTCCTTGCAATTTTGTATTTCCTGTAGACCCAGGAGAAAGAAACACTCTCATAATCTGCAGAGTGCCATCTGTATGTCCCTCTTCAATGTGTCCCCATTGTCCTTTAATCACTGTACAATAACCACAGTAGAGGGCCACACGAGGATTAATGCTGTTTTTTTTCTGTACCATTACCTCCTAATGAGATTGCTGCTTGCAAAACCATGAACTTTGCACAGAACACTGCCTCTCAGAGTGGCTGATTCTCAATTCTGTTTAGCCTTCATTCCCAAATCAAGCTAAGTCTGGCTAGGAAAAGAGCTTTTATTGGATGCTTCTCCCCCCTCAGGAATTCTGTATTTATCTAGAATTAAAGTAGAAGATCAGTAGCAGTTTTAGGTTTTGCTCAAGATAGGATCACCTTAAATATATTTGCATGGTTCTAGCTGTTAGAATCTAGCAGTTTTACAGACTATTATACTAATAGTGTGCTACCTTCCACCAACCCACATGCCATTTCTGCTCACTCAGTAGAAAGTAGACACGACTATATCTTGTCATGTTTTCTTGATGTCCTTTCATTTTATTATGTTCTGTGATACACTTTCTTATGTTATCTGGCATTTTATAACTTGACATGGTGGTATCATTTTGCTGCTTACACAGAAATCTTGAATTTTATATCATTGATATTCAGAGCATTTTCAATCTGTACATTTCTAGGGGACAACTTATGGCAAACTTATATTGAAAATTCACAATTTCTTATTGCGGTTGAAATACTCTGGAAATGTTGTCACACCTAATTCAGTGCTGTCTTACTGCTGTAACAGAGGATTTTGGTTACAAATACTCAACCCCTGCTATGACATTTCCTTACTTCCTTAGTCACTTAACCAAATAGCTCCTTTTCCTCCTCCTGTCTCTCTGTCTTCCCAGATGTTAAAATGTCCATAGATGTATTCTGACCCAGTCTGGGAAGCTGAGGAACAAAACCCCCCCTTCATTGGTATTTCTCTGAAAACAGTACACCAGAATTTGATAATGAATGCATAACACAAATTGTTTTATTTCATTTCAAATCAAACTGTCAAGGAAGTTTCATGTTTAAACTAGGCAGGTAAAAAGGCAATAAGAATGAGGGCAACTTTGTATAATTATATACAATAGGTAGTTTGTCACAAGAATGTATCTGTTTTGTTCTAACAATGGGTGTTTGTAACTGTTTGGAGAGATCATTTGGCTGTCACTCCTTAGACAGAAACAGGCATAAGTTTATTTCACACAAAAGGCTGGGGAGGCATAGACATACACACAGGTTCCAGTCGTACATAGTGGCAAACTGTAATTTCAAAGACTCTCTCTCTCTCTCTCTCTCTCTCTCTCCCCACACACACACAGTCTCTAGATCCAGTGCTGTGGATGGAGCATATAGTTCCATGTTGCTTTGCATATGGCTGACTAGATACTTCCTAGGGTGAAGAGGGGGCATGGATATACCTTTCCCATATGACTGGTGTTCTTAGAACTAACAGTGAAATGCATAAGCAGACCATAAGCATTCGCATCAGCCCCAGACATTGGCCATGCTGGCTGGGGCTGATAGGAGTTGTAGGCAAAAAACATCTGGAGATCTACCGTTGCCCACCCCTGCACTAGTGGATCTTATTTAGTGAAGGCAGCCAAAGATAGATAAAAGTCTGTTTTCATTCTTCTTGTATGGTGCTGCTCACGCTTGATGATTTATCATAATTTGCTACTGAGGCTGCTATGCTAGAAGTGGATTTGACTGCATTTTCTGCTCTTGCCAAGGGAGAAGAATGCATAAAATGAAACTGCAGTGTTAAGAGCAGAGTAAGAAGGGGGAATCATAAAAGCAATAACAATGGAAATACATGGAAAGCAAAGGATAAAGAAAGAGGGAGAAGAATATAAACAATTTGTATTCTCTTGGATGCATTATAAGGGATGCTTAGCAGCCTTTTAGTAAGTGCACAGAAGAAGAAATGCTGACATTCATGACCAAGCCCATTCTCTTCTTTGATTCAGAAAATAGCCACAGTGAAAGCAGTGCCCAACTGAGCCATTGCCAGAAAATGATATACAATAGGAATCTTTGGAATTAGGTGCCCCCCAACCGCCAGTGAGTAATAATAGCAGTTTTCATGCAAACATCTCTTACACAGCAGATAAGTATGAGGAGAGTAATAATTCACTCACATGGTCACAGTTATGTACTCCTTAACTAACAGTTACAATTGCAGAAAATAATTCAGAAATACATCACCAATCAAAGTAGCAGTGAAATCAATGACATGGGGGGGGGGGGTAACATCTCTTAGCTGGAGGTGTTTACAGTTCCAAAACATGCAATGGAAACACAAAATACTGGTTAATATAATTTGCTTATCTGTAAGGTTTCTCATAATAGCAGTAGCATAGTAAAAAAGATTGGTAAAAATGTAAAATAAACATTAGAAAGTTTCAGAATATTTCTCCTCTGCAGATTATTTCAGTAGTATTGTGACCAGTAACAGTCGTAACAGTTTGTTAATTATGATGCTGCTCATAATAATGAGGATGTCTTGAAACATGTGGGCAGGTGTACTGGAAAATAGGATTTAATTCTGCTTCTGCTTCTTTGCAGCTTCAGACCAGTTTGACTGAACCAATGACGTTACCAAAATCAATCTCACTTCCTCGCAGTGCATACTGGCATCACATCACTCGACAGAATAGCATGGGAGAAATCTACAGTTTACAAGGTAAGTCAAATAGCTTGTTTGCTAGCTTCCCTCACATTGAGGAAAACTAATGCAAATTACTTTTATATACAGTGGCAGTTTTCTCCCTGTTTCAGTTTCTCAGGCTTGTTGTCAAACTCAGTAGGAGTCATGATGAGACACCTTTTCTCCCTCTGCTTTCTTTCTTAACTTCATAGATTAGAAAATATCATAATGGTAATGTTCATAGACTGAAAAGTAAATTTGACACTTCAGATTTGAAAATGATTTTGTGTATAATATATGCCTTTTTGTTATCTAATGAATTATGACATTTCCCATACAGAAAACTGTATTCTGAGGGAAAGCTTGATTTAAAAAAAAATGGTATAGTCCCTCACATAGTGTTAGCCATTTCCTAGTGGCAAATAAACAGGCAGTTTCTGATGGTATCTTGTCTTGTATAGGAGGAAATTTGAGATTGTTTTGAATGTTCAAGGAAGGTAGTCTGCATATTGCCAGACCAAATGTTGTATACTTGGAAGCGAAATGTACAATTGTCTGTTTTGAGGACAGAGAAACAGGAAGAAACTGATAAACTCCTCTGGGGCTGCTTGAAACTTTTAAACTTCCTGTGGAAGTAATGTGTAGTAGCGGGTTACTTATGGTTGCTCTTCTCAGGGTGTGATCACACAAGCAGTTTGGCCTGACATAGCCACCTGTCCCCTCCATATTAAATGGGCATCATCACACATGTACATCTGACTCCCATGCCCCATTCGTCCTTACCTCACACTAAAATGACTCCCACATGGGCTAAACAGCCATTGACAAATTCATGTGGCTTCCCCAGCAAAATGCTTCCATGGCAGGTTTCCAGCCATCTTGTCACTCTGGCACACCATGGTAATATGTGAGTGGTGTGATCGTTCCTCCATTTCCAGCACATCCTCCCCCCCCCCATTCCACTCCAATGTGCGCTTCAGTGCCCCTCCCCCCGAATTGGCCAGTGTGCACTTCTCTGTTTCTGCACATGCATAGCAGGAATTTGGTAAAAAACAATCCTGATGCAGTACCATAATCCTTGTGACTAATAATCCACATAAATCTGTTTTCTGGAGTCAGAAAGTACTACGGGAGAGGAAAATAGTACAGCAGAGATCTTCTTATCCCTGGCTGTAGCTAGGACCAAATCTGTTATGATTAGACTGGAAGATGATATGTAGTAGGTCTGTGGCACCTCAAGTCCCATTAGTCTACAATACAAAGACATGTAGCAGTAAAAGTACATGTGTGCATACAGAGAATGTTCTGTCTGCTGCCTTTTTGGGTGACTAATAAGTTCACAAGGACACAGAGCCCTAGACTGAATGCATGTAACTGTTTTTATTCCTTCCAGTGTAATATGATCACTCACATTAGGTAGCCACTAAAGACTACTTCACAGAGCAATAGAACTCTAAAGCCATGAAAATATTTTATCGCATTCATAAAGAATTTAGAGATTAAATAAAAAACAGAATAAAAGAATGAAAAAAGAATGTGGATAATATACCAGGAGTGGCTTTAGAGTGTCAAGAACAAAATTTCAGTATCTTGGCCTAAACCTCATAGCTTGTATGCCACAAGGACTTAAAAGGCAGCATTAGACTTTTGGTCTTGTTATCTGTGATTAAAGTCAGCTGCCAACAGATTGTCAGAGCAGGTATTTGAAAGATCTGCAGATCCATACGGATTTACTTTCAAATAAGAAATAAGACTGGCAGAGCTTAAGTGATTCTTAGATCTCTGTCACAAATGCATACAAATATTTGAAGTATTAATAAAAAGCTAGCGAGTACTTTAAAGACGAATAAAGCCGTCTGTAATATGATAGAATATTCTGAAGGGAAGAATAAGTGTTGGTTCTCCATGTGCCTCATGTAACATCGTGCAGTCCAGCACTATATTGTGAGCTCAAGGCTTAACTGACTAAGACCAACATCAACTTTAATTCTCCTACTTCCCACTACAATTCATGATTTCTGAATTACCAGTGTAACCTTAGTTTGTGGGTTCTATGGGGCAGAGCTTGCAATGAATCTTGCAGTAATTCACAGAAAATAAAACATTTTCTTTTCACTTATCATCATATCACGTAACAAAAGCTTAGATCTAAGTAACACAACAGAACAGTGATCTTTTAAAGTCGAAACAATTAACTGTTCCCTCCTTCATAGCTTGCCACCCCCCAAAGGCCATCTCTTTCCTCCTGTTGGTGGCCCAGAAAGTCTCCAGCTGAACCCTCCATGCACTGGCTTCCAAGATGAGGGTCCAAAATGAACTCCCCATTAGATAACACCACCCTGAAACAATAATCCTAAAATTACAATTTAGAACAAAAGTCTCCCTCCCTTACCAGTTTCCATACATAAAACATAATTACCTTAAAGAAGGTGTTAAGAACCTATGGTTAAGGTTTAAGTTCCCCAGCAAGGCAGTCTTGCTTCCCTCCTTTTCATGGAGAGCCAGTTTGGTGTAGTGGTTAAGTGCACAGACACTTATCTGGAGGAACCAGATTTGATTCCCCACTCCACTTACAGTTGCTGGAATGCGCTTGGGTCAGCCATAGCTCTCATAGGAGTTGTCCTTGAAAGGGCAGCTGCTGTAAGAGCTCTCTAAGCCCCACCCACCTCACAAGGTGTCTGTTGTGGGGCAGGGGGGAAAGGTAAAGGAGATTGCGACCACTCTGAGATTCAGAGTATAGGGTGGAATATAAATCCAATATCACAGGGGTGACCAATGGTAGCTCCCCAGATGTTTTTTTGCCTACAACTCCCATCAGCCCCAGCCATTGGCCGTGCTGGCTGGGGCTGATGGGAGTTGTAGCCAAAAACATCTGTAGAGCTACCATTGACCACCCCTGCAATATCGTCTTCTTCTTTCCACACATTCTGCACCCTTCTGCAGTAGAGGCTCCATCCCTTCCTGGCTCATTGCATTACTAAGTAGGAGTTACACTAAGTTTTCCTCTTTTTTTTGATGGCTTTTTTAGGGTTGCAAATTTCAAATTAGATTTCAAAAAACAAACAACAAACTGTGATATATATATATATATATATATATATATATATATATATATAATTACTTGAGGATTTACATACTTTTTAAATATAAAACTGTTTTTACATTGACAAATATCTCTGATACAAAAATTCACAATAACAACCATAACAGACATTTAAACCAATTTCAACAGTAATTTTAGTGATACAGCATACGAGTAACTAATTACAATAGAAGCCTTTCGTGTTGCCACTTCATCAGTATTATACAAGCCCTTGTCTTGTTGAGCTGTATATGATAATAAATTTATAATAATAATAATAAATTTTTATTTATATCCCGCCCTCCCCGCCTAGGCAGGCTCAGGGCGGCTAACAACATTTCAATAAGTTATACAATATAGTCCAATAACATGGAGTAAGCCAGTTCCTTTTATTCAAAGCATGTGTAAAATCTTCCAATTTATTGCTAGCTTCCAATTTATCACTTCCCATACAAGCACTGAGGCTTCCTGTAGGAACCAAGGTTGTTATTGGACTAATATGGTGCATTGAATTATTTGGAGATTAAGTTGTGATTTTATCCCTGGGTCCCAGAAATGCACCATATTAGTCCAATAACAACCAGTATTTTATTTGTATTTTTAAGGTGATTCCTACAGAAAGCCTCAATGCTTGCATGGGAGGTATTTTAGCCAGTAATAAAATTGGAAGACTTTGCACATGCTGTGAGTAAAAGGAACTGGCTTACCAAACACCTAAGTAATCAGTAAGGAATTGGCAAATCAGCTGAGGTTCACATGATTTCAGGTTCGTCAGCAAGACTTGTACTAATAAGATTCTACCTTTTATACAGATAGGAAAGGATCCTCAGAAGATGATTTTGATATTCCTATCGAGTAGAACAAAGTTTGAGTCCAGTGGCACCTTTAAGACCAAAAACGTTTTAGTTAAGGTATAAGCTTTCATCTGCATGCACTTTGAATAAAACTTAGTTGGCCTTAAAAGTGCCACTGGACTCACATTTTGTTCTGTGGCTTCAGACCAGCACAGCTAGCCATTTGAATCTATTCCTATCTAGTGTTAATCACACATAACTTTTACAAAAAAGATAGAGAAAGAGAAGCACTTACAACTCCATTTACCTTTTTGGAGGGAGGAGTCAGTGGAAGTGTCTGCGAATTCCTGTTTTTTAAATAGATAGGTAGGTAGGTAGGTAGGTAGGTAGGTAGGTAGATAGATAGATAGATAGATAGATAGATAGATAGATAGATAGATAGATAGATAGATAGATAGATAGATAGATAGATAGATAGATAGATAGATAGATAGATAGATAGATAGATAGATAGATAGATAGATAGATAGATAGATAGATAGATAGATAGATAGATGGCTTTATTTCTAGGCAGGACTACTCATGCTTCTAAAAACAAGAAAACAAAACAGGGTAGGTGGGAGATCCAGAGGGCCACATTATTATAGGGTTGCCAATCACCAATTGGGGGCAGGGGATCCTTTGGTTTGGAGCCCCTCCCCCCATTTCAGGGCTGTTAGAAAGTGGGAGGAGGAATGGCCATTGGACATTCCATTATACCCTACTAGCTTGAAACCCATGCTTCGCTACAGTATTTAAGTACCTTTAATCCAGTTATAATACTTCTGTGTGTATGTGTGTGTGTGTGTTGCGTTTTAGGAAGGGTGTTTTGTTTTTGGAATTGGTTTTGTAATATAATAACATAGTACCCAAACGTCACAAAGGTGTTTGATTAATGCAAAGTGTGTTGATGGAGAAAACTGATGAAGTGAATTTTGAAATATAACATTTGTTGAAGTAATAGAAAAGAGAAGATTGTAGTATAAAAAAAATGAAGTGAAAAATATATACAACCTTTTATTCTCTACTGAAGGACCTCTTTGTGGACCACATTGGTGGTTTGCCCTCAGGTGCACATCCCACTCTCAGATTGATCAGCTGTGGAGATTTAAGATCCAATGATACCATTTTGCTTTCTAAACCACTGCCTACTAGATAATTTTACTGTTCTGTCATTGGATCTTAAATCTGTACCATTTTGCATTCTGAGCCACTGCCTACCAGCTATGTGTGGCCCTTCTCACTGTGTTGGATTCCTCGTCTGATGAAGTGTGCTCAAGAGCACACGAAAGCTTACATTCTGAATAAAACTAAGTTGGTCTTAAAGCTGCAATTGACTCCTATTTTGCCCATGTGAGAAGCAGTCCTCTGTTAAGTCAATTCCTGCCACCTTCAGCATCTGCCCCTGGGATTTGTTGATGGTCATAGCAAAGTAGCCCTTGAGAGAGGGAACTGCAGCCTCCTGAACCTGAAGAGGTTATCTGAGTATTACACACGGTATGAACACCGACTCCTCCAGAGCACTGCTGGTGAGTAATGTGGCCTGTTTGACATCAGGAACATTGCTGGACCTCAGGCACAGTTCCTTTTCAGCCTTGCCCATGAAACAAATTTGCAGGAATTGCGCTTCATGTTGAGGTGCAGACTTCCAGCCATGTGATACATCAGTCCCTGAACTTTGAAGGTAGCTATGAAGCCATCTCGTAGAACCTGCTTGGCCCCAAATGATGTAATGTTGAAGCATCCATTGTACTTACAAACATGGTCCATGAAATGGGCATGCTTGGGGTGGCTGCCCAGTAGCAGGCTGTAGAGAGGCTCAGGCCTCTAGAGGTTTGATGGGCAGGAGCTGTACCTTGCCATTGCTGCAACATATGCCAATGGTCTCCTCCTTCCACTTGAGGGCATTGTAGTACTTGCATTTGTGTGTCATGGTACCGAGAGCTACAGTGCTGTCTGCCTTATAAGCTACATCAGGATCATATGCCATGCCTGAGTGAGCCTTGACCTTCCCTCTTTACTCATGTTCCAGGATTGCTTTGGTCATGTTGAGATTGTGCTGCTCTGTGCGCCTCAGGGTGATCTTGCTGGTGTTTGGTAACCACTGCTTGGTGCACCACAAGAGTATTTTATTTATTTTATTGGATTTATATCCCACCCTCCTCACCAAAGCAGGCTCAGGACGGCTCACAGTATGTGGCATACAGTAAAGCATTTATATTAAAAACAGTTTAAGAACAATTTGGTACTATGCCAATATTTATTTGCTGCACATCCCTAAGTTGCTTCCTCCTTTTAGCATTGGTGTATCTGGCACGTTTGCCAGGAGTCTTCTTGTGGGCAGTGAGAGGTGTGAGGGAGAGTTGGACTTAGGGAGGGATGTTGTAGTGGACAGTTATTTAGGTTCACGAGGGAGGTACACATTGAAATGGCACCTAGAAAGGTGCTGCACCATCTCCCCAAGAACATTTATAAACTCAATTGCCATACCAACTTCTATGAAAAATGCCTATTCAGGAATCTTGAATCACTAATTTTATTACACAGAAGACAGAAGTTCCCTGAAGACTAACTGTCTTCAACTGTCTTCAACTGTCTGCAGTCTCCTTTAACTGCTTTTACCTTAGAACACAGAACTCCACAGCTGATCAGTCAGAGAGAGGGTTGTGCAAGCAGGCAGCAGCCTACCAGGCACACAATAAAGTTTTACCCCTTTGTGAAAACACATTTTACCCCTTTTCACCCCCTTCTTAGTTGACACTGACATTATGGCATTGATGAGTCATAGGACTATCTATATAAAAACAGAACACTTGTTTTTTTATATAGATAAATATAAGATCAGATGGAGATAGGTCCCTATAGGGTATAATGGAGAATCAATCCGTGGGTATTTGGGGCTTGTGGGCTGTTTTTTTAGGTAGAGGCATCAAATTTTCAGCAGAGCATCTGGTGCCCCTCTTCAGCCTTGCCCCCCCCACCCCAGGTTTCAAAAAGATTGGACCAGGGGATCCAGTTCTATGAGCCCCAAAAGAAGGTGCCCCCATCCTCCATTATTTCCAAAAGATAGGAAGCATATAAAAGAAATGCAGTCCCTTTAAATGTGATGGCCAGAACTTGCTTCAGAGTTCAGTCAGGCTTCTTTCCACCCCTCTCCTGGAGCCTCCTGATAAGTCCCCCACCACCGGCTTTTCAGCCTCACCTGGCAACCCTAGTCACAACACAGTTGGCTAACATTAGAGAAAAAATGAATTACTCTGGGCTGTGTGAAATTTCCATTGCAAGGGCAATTTCACCCCGAATCACATCAGCAACCAGAAAACCACAAAAAATAATCCTGGTGTAGGAGCACCCATGATCTTACTTTGATTTAAGGGCGGGGGGGGGGAGCCATAATCTGGCCAAAATTAAATGCCTTTAAATTGTATTCATTTAGACAAACAAAACTCAAATGTTTGTTTTCCCAAGTCCGCCCTGGCCACCAGCACGGCATTGGGGGGGAACTCCTGGAGATTTAGAGATGGAGTCTGGGAAGAACTGAGACCTCAGTGGGGTACAATGCCATACCCTCCAAAGCATCCCTTTTCTCCAGGGGTATGATCTCTGTAGTCTGGAGATGAGATGTAATTCCAGGATATCTCCAGGTCCCACCTGTAAGCTGGCATCTTACTAGCATAGCAAACATTTTCCATCTCAACCAAGACCCTCTTAAATAATGAAAAATATAAAGGCCAATTGAGTAAACTTATTTAGTGAGCCATGAAAAGACAATTGGAAGTCTTGATAAATTGCAAAAAAGATCTGAGAAAGGAGGTATGCCATTTCCACTTTTATCCTCTTATTATCTGACAACTATTGGTATATTTACTACATTCTTTTATCCTTGACAGGATACAGCATGGCACACCTCTGAGCGTAGCTTAGTTGCAGTACCATTGTTTGGACTGCCTGGGGCAAAACTTGACTTGATGGAAACAGTCACATTTATTTATTCACACATCTGTTCTGTTCATGTATAAGGTCTAATTTTTAAAACACATGGTATATGTCAACTGGGGAAGCTGAACTCTAGCCTGACTTGTGTCCTCAGGCTTTATCATTTCAGACAGTTTTATCCATTTGTTTTCAATATTACTTTTGTGTTCAGAGCAATTTATTTATTTATTTTTGAGAAAAATACCTGCAGGGAACTAATGTAGTGGGGGCAGGGAAGTAAAGTAGAGGAGGATTCAGTTCTGCCTCCTCCCCTTCTTTGTTGCTAAAATTAAGCCCCACTTGCAGACACAGAGGCAAGAAGTTTGGCTACCCTCACTTCTTCTTGTTTGGCTCTAGGTTACCTTGGAAACTACAGAGAGAACTTTAAAAATTCCTTCTCAGATTCTGATTTATGAGGTAAATGGAAATATATACTACCACCAGGAAATATATACTACCACAACTGCCAGGCTCCCTCCCCAAACAGCCAGGCCTCCTCTTCTTCCCCCTCTGAAGCACCCACCTGGCTTGCTGGATGACAATCAACAGACAATTTAGGGTTGGATATAGAGATTAAAAAGAGAGAGGGAGGAAGGGACAGACACTCACACATACACACACAGAGGCAACCACCAGTCCTCCCTGCCCAAGAAAACAGACTTTTGCATTCAGCAGGCAGCTGCCACTGCCATGCACATTGCTTCAGCTCTCCCAACAGTCACTTCAGGTCACTTCGGTCCCCTAAGGAAAAAGCCTCCCTTCCGGGGCCGGCTGGTCAGTGCATTGCACGAGCAGTTAAGGCATATGCAAGGTGGGTGGGTTTTTGAAAGGAGCCTCAATCCCCCCCTCCCCTGGCTTTAATGCAAGAGGATTTCTTTTCTTCCCCCTCCTGCCTGCCCACATTTTTATTTACTGGGGATTGATCAAATGCCAGCTTGTAGAGAAGGCAGTGGGCTTCTTGCTTTCCCCCCTTGTTGCCTACATCACATCCTCCACCCCCATTTTGAAAAAGCTTAAACCTTTCATTTCTCTAACAACAACAACAACCCTGCAATGTAGTCAGAGCCACTCTATTAAGCCCCCCTGACAAAAAATGTTTGGATACAGGACTGACTATTACCAGATAAAATTCCTGCATCGATAACACAAAAACAAGGTTTTAAAAACAATTAAGCCTTTTTTCTGCATTAAAAACATATATATATATATCAAAGCTTATACCAAGCAAGAACCCTTTTAAGCAAGTTAGGATAGAAGACAAAACTACTTTCTCAGATCCTCTTCTCCCCCCCCCCTCCCCCCAGTTTCAGAAATTTAGAGGTGACTACTGTCACAAGAGGCTCATGGGTTTTGAACAACTAAAATAAACATGTATTTCTGAAGAAATTCTAGAGAATCCCAACTGAATTCTGGATAGAACTTAATAAGAGGGGGGGGGGATCTAGGTGCCATAGCTAAGGCAAAACTGGAAGTATATAAAGTATATATAAAGTTTGAGTATATTCAGTAAAACATATATATAGTTTTTCTTTCTTGTGGTGGGAGGTATATAAAATCCTCTAGAGATGGGTTGAATAAAATCAATAGAACTAACTATTTGGCCTATTGGAAATGTTACATGTGGTTTATAGCCTATTATTAGCTGGGAGAAGTTCTTAAAATAGTTTTTGAAATTACAGTGCATGACCTACAGAGCGATCAATTGGTTATATTGCTGTTTACATTAAAGTGTTGAATTACAGAATAACGGTTGGAATGTGGTTGTGAATCTTCTGGATGCTTAAATGGTACAGGAATTCTAAGAGTCTATCAAACAAGTTATGACTGATAAGACTCTAGCAGTAGCTGAAATGCGTAAGTTAGTAGCAGTTCATCTGCTGTGTGGGTAAAGATGAAATATTGTAAAAATATTAGTCCCTCCCTATTGGAAACTGAACATTAAGATTTCACTGTGGAAGTGTGAAACGATGCCATGTTTTTATTGACCTGTTTTTGTTGGTTTCTTCAATTTTTATTGTTTTAGTTATGAGTGACTTTAAGCAGGTTCTCTAGAGGTGGCATATGAATTCTCTAAAGAAATAAATATTGATGACCTTTTTTGGCTCTGAATGGTTTGAAAGTAATTCATGTTGGACCTAATCCTGTTCTTCCTCTTCACTGAGCAGCTTGAAGCCTTCCTCCTGCCTAAAGAGACTTTATCCAACTGTTCTTCTTGGAGGAAAGTTGGGCCCATGTCATTATTTTTATCTAGCTTATGCTTTTCTTTTTAACTTTTTTGCTATTATATGTATTAATCAGGTTAATTCATTACTAGATTGAAATTATTCAGGGCCATGTCACTTGAACTGGCAGAATAAATCTTTGGACTCTCAAAAATCATGGTGGTTTTAAATAACTGCTGGGAATCTTATGCACATGGAAATGCTGGATGTGCAATAGGAAAAAGGCATAGAATTCAATCCTCAGTCTTTTTAGTATATTTTGTTTATTGCATACCTTTGAAGGGAGGGAATGTAATACTTCTGTCAGCAATATAACACAAATTTGTTCATATTAAAATGCTTAATCACTGAAGGAGATAAAATATGTGAAAAATTTCACCCTTGTGCAGAATACCTAGAATTTGCAAAGTAGAAGGAAAACTCATTGCAAAATCACAATTGATATTTAAAAAGTAATCAGTTACAAAACATTAAAAAGCTTGGCTGAGTCATTGTGCTCAGTCTTCTTTCAGACTAATCCTATGGGCATTTCTTTTGTGCTTCTGTAGATTTCTGCAAATTAAAGTGTGTTAAAGGAATTGCAGGGGTATTCATCATTTTGGCATATCCACTGTTTGTTCATATTCACAGCAACTTTGCTGAATTTATTCCTTTATCTAACTATGGCATTGAAACAATGCAAACAATATAAAAATATTACAGTATATGTGTAGAATAATTTGTATGGTTCATATTTTGGGGAGTTAAATGTGTGCTCTGTGCTGAGGAATGGAAGTCTTCTATGTTGCCATTTTCATTGTTGAATCTATAATCAACATTTATAGTCCAGAAAAATTTGGTATTGGGAAACTTTGAAGTTTAAGTTAAAAACAGCAGAAAGTGTCATTGATACTAATCCTAGATATGTAAAGGACTAGGGGAAAACTTGGAAATGTTCTGGGGGGAAACACATTTCTCCATTTTCCCCATTTTTTTCTGCCTAAAAATGACCACTGAGGGAATCTGTTTCTTGAAGCTACAAACATTCCCTTTATCATTTTTTGGGGGGGGGGGAGAGGGCTTAGGGTTGTAAAGTACCCAGCTTCTCACAGTGGGGGATTCTCTCTCATGCACAGAGTGCGCACACGACACGATGTCACCTGGAAGTGACATCATCAAAATGGCAGCACCCGTGTGGAGCTGCTCTAGGTGTTTCTGGGAAAACTCTATGGTTTACCCAGATGATCTAGCCATTTAGTAGGTAAAAACTCTATGGTACCTATGCACCATAGAGTTTTTACCTCCCAAATAGCTAGAGCGTCCAGGAAAACTATAGAGTTTTCCCAGAAATACCTAGAACAGCCCTGCATGGGTGCCGCCATTTTTACGATGTCACGTCTGGGTGATGTCATTGTGCCAGCGATGTTGGGGGAGGTTCCCCTTGCCGGCCCAATGTGGGCTGGCAGGTTAGGAACCTCCCGGGTGAGAGAACCCCCGCCTGGACCTGGGGCTTGGCAGCCCTAGGGGGGTTACACCTTTTTTTTCTTTTTTTTAATATTTCAGATTTTCTACAAACCTGGATTGTTTTTCAGGTTTGTAGAAATGTCTGTCTTATCCATTCACAGCTCCAGTCTCTGAATTTAAGTATCCTCAGATAGAATATACAACTGAGAACCTGCAAGGACTTGTGGAAGACTTCTCATTTCCCTCTTCTCTACTATTTCCTCTTTTTTTCTTCCCCGAAAACCAACATAGCCTCTCCTGTTGTCCTGCTTCTTACCCCCAAGAGATACTGCTTAGGAAAACTATGGGCCAGATGTATGGTGTTTCATTGCAGGGAACCCTCAAGTACTTGTGAGGGGCACCTCACTTTTTCCTGTATCCCCCTCCATGTAAAATTCCTCTTTCCCTTGTCTTTGTAACCCACATATTATCTTCCCTTTTCCTGCTTCTCCCTCTCCTTCTCATCCATTTACCAATCTACTTTTTATTAGCCCTCTATTTTCAGCTGTATTTTTCTTTTTTTTAACTTCACGTATAGTGCATTTTTCTCCACAGTTGGGACCAAAGCAGCTTACATTTTCTTCTCTTCCTTTTTTATCCTCACAAAAACCTAGTAAGGTAGATTAATCTTAAAACAGGGGTGTCAAATGTGCAGCCCGGGGGCCGAATCAGAACCCCCCCCCCCGAGGGCTCCTATCAAGCCCCCAAGCAACTGGCTGCCATCTGCTTCCTTTTCTCTCTCTCTTGCTTCCTTCTGCATCACAACATGCTTTGCAAGGCTTGCTCAATTGCACAGGAGCTACAGAGCAAAACCTCTATTTTCTACATTGGCTGAGGCTCCTCCCTTGGAAGGAAGGGGGGGAGGCAGAGCTTGCTTTGCCAGGCTCTCTCAATTGCACAGCAGAGCTACTGAGCAAAACTATTGGCTGAGGCCCCTCCCCCTCCTAGTCCCCTGGGGAAGGAAGGAAAATGCCAGAACTTCCTTTGGCCATGGAGGAAATACAAAGAAAGCACCTTTAAGCCAAATGAGTGCTGATGGTTTAAGCATGTTTTATTTGAAGTGTTTAAAAAAATCTTTGTGTTTGTCTATGTCCTTTATAAAGTTTATATCTCTGCTACCTAATCTTAAATAGGTACACACACAGCCCGGCCTGACAAGGTCTCATTTATGTCAGATCTGGCCCTCATAACAAATGAGTTCAACATCCATGGTCTAAAAGTATGTGACTGGCCCAAAATCACCCAGTGAACTGCCACAATAAGATGGGGGTTGAAACCTGGGCCCTGGTCACACTCTCCAATAAAGCCACCATGAACGCGTTGCTATTATAGTCTGCGTGTATTATCAACGCATTATCAGACATCCCAACAGCCATCCGTTATATCCGTTATACCCCACATTGTTCCCATGATTGGTCGATCAGACATCCCTGCCAGACCTCGTTTACCGACAGTAGCACTCTGGATTTGTGTAGGTGTATTCCCGATGGCTCACAGGACGTGCTGTTCTGGATTTGAATTGCCAGGGGGTAGTGTGGGTTGCCACCCTCTGGGACTGGATTGCAAGGGGACAGGGCAGAATGCCAGCATCTGGGACTGGATTGCAGGGTTGCTGACTGGATTACTACCCTCTGGGACTGGATTGCCAGGGAAAACATTAGATTGCCAACCTCTGGGACTGGATTTGGTAAAATGTTGTTTGGATCCTGTTAGGTGGATCTGTAACTGGTTGACAGATCGCACACAAAGAGTGCTTGTGAATGGTTCCTCATCCTCTTGGAGAGGAGTGACAAGTGGAGTGCCTCAAGGATCTGGCCTGGGACCTGTTTTGTTCAACATCTTTATCAATGATTTGGATAAAAGAATAGAGGGAATGCTTATTAAATTTGCAGATGATACTAAATTGGGAGGGGTTGCAAACACAGAAGAAGACAGAAACAGGATATAGGATGACCTTGACAGGCTGGAAAAATGGGCTAAAATCAATAAAAGGAATTTTAACAGGGATAAATGTAAAGTTCTGCATTTAGGTAGGAAAAATCTAATGCATGGTTATAGGATGGGGAAGACTTTTCTTAGCAGTAGTATGTGTGAAAAGGATCTAGGGGTCTTAGTGGATCATATGCTGAACATGAGTCAACAGTGTGATGCGGTGGCTAAAAATGCAAATGCAATTTTGGGCTGTATCAACAGAAGTATAGCGTCCAGATCACGTGATGTGATGGTATCGCTTTACTCTGCTCTGGTAAGACCTCACCTGGAGTATTGTGTTCAGTTTTTAAGAAGGATATAGACAAGCTGGAATGAGTCCAGAAGAGGGCGACAAAGATGATGAGATGTCTGGAGACCAAGTCCTATGAGGAAAGTTTGAAGGAGCTGGGAATGTTTAGCCTGGAGAGGAGGCGGCTGAGAGGTGATGTGATCGCCATCTTTAAGTACTTGAAGGACTGTCATATAGTGTGGAATTGTTTTCTGTGGCCCCAGAAGGTAGGACCAGAACCAATGGGTTGAAATTAAAACAAATGAGTTTCCGGCTCAACATTAGGAAGAACTTCCTGGCCGTTAGAGCGATTCCTCAGTGGAACAGGCTTCCTCGGGAGGTGGTGGGCTCTCCTTCCTTGGAGGTTTTTAAACAGAGGCTAGATGGCCGTCTGACAGCAATGAAGATCCTGTGAATTTTGGGGAGATGTTTCTGAGTTTCCTGCAGTGTCCAGGGGGGTTGGATTAGATGGCCCTAGAGGTCCCTTCCAACTCTTTGATTCTATGATTGCCCAGAACAACCCAGAACACCTGTGCCAGTCCCAGGGGCTGGCTATCTGCCCTTCCCCCGGCATTACCATTCCTGGACACTTGTAGGTTGTGTTGACTTTCCTGGAAAATTCATTCCAGATTCTTATTGCAGCTGTTTTGGTGCTTTAATGTGTTTCAATGGAGCCCATGCAAGTCAATTGGTAATCTTGTCTCTCATTATATCCAGTGGGCAATCTAGTCTCTCCCATTGTTTCCTATGGGCAATCTTGTCATTTTAGTACATCCCCTGCGACTCTACTTTTCTCTACCGCAGAACTACTTTTCCTGCATGATCACAACATGTGCAGAAATAACCTGCCAAATTACACGCGATTATTCTCAGTTTCGGGACTGGATTAAAAGACCACTCATGTGCTCGGTTTACCAGGCAGTTGACAGAGTTTTCAATCTCACGTCCACTCACACATTGATATTACTTCTGGTTGAAGTTTGGGCGGGAACCGTTTCTGTGCTTACAATGACCCAGTAATGGAGGAGCGTTCAGACATGCAAAGTCTGCTCTTGAGTCGTCAGGAGTGCTCTTGGTCTGGATTTAAAGCACTATCAAAAACTCCAGGTCCAAGTCGAGGCAATGTGGGACCTGGATGAGTCACCCACCATTCCCAGATGATGGTGTTTGGATGCCCACATAAATTCCAACTTGTGTCTATGCCCATGATGGGATTTTCTGCACGTCTGACCCCGGGCCTGATCTCCCAGACCCTACTCTGAAGCTATACCATGATGGTTTTCATAGAGCAGCTACTGTTGTATGGTAGCAAGCAACCAGGCCTAGGTGGGTCATGCAAGTTGGGTGGTGTCAAGTTAGCCAGCAGTTGCTGCCTGGCAAACTTGGCCCCAGTGAGTCCTCTCTCAGATGTCCCTGCCATTTTCCCCACCTGCCTTTTACCCAGACAAACCTAGACTAGAATTATGTGGTTGCCTAGCATTAGTGTTTGATAAAGGCTGAGCATTTTTCATATCTTATCATTTTGGGTTTTTTAAAACCCTCCCAATGAATTTCTTTTACTTTCAGATTTTTCTGCAAACCTGTGGAGTTTTTCAGCCTTGTAGAAAGACCTTTCTTTCCCATTCACAGCTCCAGTCACTGGATTTAAGTCACTGATTTGACCAGCTTTTCTGTTAGAATATATGATGATGATGATGTTTTAATTTAGATTCAGGTGAGGTAGCCATGTTGGTGGCACTTATGAAAAAGGAATGATATATATTTTATAAAATAAAAATAAATAAAAATAATTTTAGCAATGTGGTATTGATTCTATCTTCTTCTCTTGCTGGCTCTTATACTGCATTCATCACCATGGTACCAGAATGTACAGCTTCTCAGCACTGTATTTACAATCCTGTATCCATTGTTAGATTGGTGGCTGTGAAAGCAGATTGTATTTCTTGGTGTTATATTGCAAACATACAGTGTATTAGATCAACATTTCCACAGTTGTCCTTGATGAGTTTTCCCCAGATAGTCTTTAAAAAATTGTAGAACGTAGGTGTGTAGGAATGTAGAATGACTCAAGATGGTGATGAATAGCCCTATTCATCAGCTTTGCTGGATTAGCTCTTTTAGAATGTTTTACTGGACTGTCTTTTCATCTGCCTTGGACTACTGGATTGTTTGGTCTTCTTGGAATTAAGTGAACTATTATTTTTATATTTATTCTGCGATCTGGATTGGCTTGGCAGATATTTATAATAACAAACCTTGCCACCAAGCTCCAAGTGGTGAGTGAGCCAGGAGCCACTGCTTTGATGAAATATCCTACAGAGCTGAACATGGGAAGAAGAAAAGAATGAGGAGGAACTCAGAGATATGCTCTCAACTAAAACCAATACAAACGAAGCAACACCATGTGGAAAACATAACTCTTATAATAGTATGTGAACATTATATATAAGAATACTATACACCCTAAAGCAGTGGCTCCCAACCTTTTTTGCACCGGGGACCAGTTTTGTGGAAGACAATTTTTTTCATGGTTGGGGGGGTGCTGGGGATTTTACTGCCCCAGGCTGCTCTCCTGCCCCATCCCTGCCCCCCATGGAAGTCTTTCAATGAAAGATAGATAAAAGTCACTGCTGTGCTGCCCCTTCCGCCTGTCCAGGACCCAGGTGGATGAAAGAGGTAGTGCTTTGGCGCAAGGCTGTGCTCTCTTTCCTGGGTGTGCAAAAGGGGTGGTAGGGCTGCTCTTTCATCCACCCGGGTCCTGAAGGGGCGGTGGGGCAAAAGGGGCAGTGCAGCACCTCTGCCTCGCTCCATGACCCATGCTCTAAAGTACACTATATGTCATAAATACCTGTCACAATAAATTAATCCAGTATCCATCAAATTCAACATCAGATTCTAAATACAATCCCAAACAAGCTCTGTTGTATAATATCTTGTACTAAGGATCTGAAATTCATCAATAAATAAAGTCCAACTTAAGACTGTCTCTGTTGCATAGTTATTTCACTCCTTCTACATAAAATATCTTTGTTGTAATAGTTATTCTGCAATTCTGTGGATGGCCAGTTGTCCATCTGTTTCAAATGCTTTTTCTCAAGAACCACTCCAATGGGTAGGTTTGAGTAGTACTGTTTAAATTCACAAAACATTCATAGTACAGACTGTATACAAAAGTTACACCTGACAAGTAAAAGACCTGTTTAAATGTCATGACTTACCCAAAGGCACATTGGATACCTCTCCATACTGCTGAATGCAATCTCTGGCAGGTGATTTGTATAATGGAATGCAGATCTCTTAGTTAATTCTATAAGTCTTTTTCCTTTCCTTCATGGAATCAATGTTCTCAAAAATGTGCTGCCTGTGGGTAGCTCAGATATCTCTGTACCTCACATACAAAGGTGTATCTAATCAGTAAGCAGTTACAATATTCTATTGTGGCATTTAAAGCAACGAAATGAATCCATGTAACATTTTAAAAGGACAAAAATGTGGTCAAATAGTGGACATTCTAATTTGATTCTTAAAATATTCTATGCTAGAGTTCCAAAAGATTACATTTCCTATAGCATTCAGGATGGCCTAACCTGTAGAATGGCAAAATTCCTAAAGATTTCATTAGATGTTGTATTTAAAGGGGATAATACTAAATATAACTTTTCAATAGAGAAGTTCCTAAAGATTTCATTGTATGTAGCATTTACAGAACAGCCTCGAATGCAACTGGAATAATCAATGTTCTGATTTAATCCGCAAAGTTCTAATATGTGAAATTGATCAATATATTGCATCTTTTGCTGTAACAATTGTCACTCTCTTGAAGATATTTGATATGGAAGTTATATAAACATTTTATATAAGTTCCAAACACATCCCTTCAACAGAGTGGATTATGTGAGGATAGTTACAGCTAGTCTCTTCTCCTCCCTCTCTGCCCGTCACTGTTTTTCTCCCCATCAGGTTGTGCTATTCTCAGTTCGTCTGTATTAATATTTACTTATTCTGAGATGTTATTTATTAGATTATATTTATTGCAGATTTTTTTTATTATTATATAAGCAAATAAATTTAAAGAAAAAATAAATGATTGTAAAATGGAAGGGTGCAGAAAACATCTAACATAATTTTCTAGTAATAATCAGGGCAGAAGAACACATTAGTGAGGGTGAAATGATATGTTATGAAGGACTAGAGTAAGAATAAGTGCCATGATAAAAATGCTTCTTATCAGGAGAAAATGAAATATTAAAAAGGTGTGGCTTTCATGGCCCTTTCCCTGAACCATCATCCAGTATGGAAGTGCCCCATGTCTTTTGCTTCTGCAGGATAATAACCAGTATTGGAAGCCATTTGTTTATGTGCGATTCTTCAGCCAGAAATGGCATCCTTATTTCTTTCAGCTACCCCAGTCAGAAGAAGAGGCTTTGATCTCTCCCTGGTATAGGACCCATTCCATTGGATGCAGACCCATTCTGTTGGAAGAACATTTTTAGCTTCTATAAAAACAAAAAAGTGGCAAGCGATAGTTTTAATAACCATGTTGCTACAAACATTGAGTTCTAGTCAGATACCATTTCACAAAGTCTAAATCTATCTAAAGACCCTAAACTAACAGGAAACAAGTAGGCCTTTCCTACACATTTTCTGGGTGCCAGTCAGTTCTTCACTATTGCTGTCCGTTGCTCTTACTCTGCTTTGCATCTTTTGGCTGTTTCTTCTCACTCTATTGTTCTTAAAGAATGCTGCTGTTCTCTGTGTTGCAAGGCTGAGCTGCTGAGGGAAGAGCTGCTTGTCATACATAATTTTAAAAAAACTGGTGAGCCACATCAAGCACTGACAGGAAGATTGTGTGTGCGTGCACACAAATCTGTGTGAGTGAGCTGGAACAGCATAGCTGAATCAAGCAATTAGATCACCACTGAAAGATTCATTAGACAATTAGGTCAGTAGTTCACAGCACCACTGTTAGTATTTTCCTGGCCTACAAATGTAGCCGTCTCATACAAAGGAATGTGGGATTTCAGTCATAATTATTATGAATGTATTTCCTGACCTAGATGCTTACCGAAAAAAAGAATGAGATCAGTCTGGAACCTGTAAGCTGTTAAGATATTAAATGTAAATGCCCTTGACAGGGCTTTGTTGAATCATAAAACTTGCTCTGCATTTCAGAATAAGGAAGAATGGCTGGGGGAGCAAGTTGACTCACCGAGTTTTGTGGAATACTAATGAATGAGTTTGTTAATGACAGTCTCCATAAGTGTTCTTATGAGTTGTCATTTAATATCACATAATGTCTTGCTTTGTTTTATTTTGAAGGAGCATATTCTGAGTATAGTTAAGGCAGAACAGAAAAAAAAATTATGTCAGTGAAACCTGAGTTGCCTGGCAATGTGTTTTAATCGCTCCTTCAGGAGGGAAATGAAAATAGATGCATTTTGCAAATAAGATATTTTAAAAATAGGCTATACTGTAACTAAGGAAGCATGTTCCTTACTAATTTTTGGTCCCAGCTGCCACAAAAGCGTAACAGTTTCTGCTGTTGTGCTTGTGCTTTTTCTTGATGTTTTATTTAATTTTTTTTGCCAAATCCCAATATTTCCCCACCTTTCCGTTTTAAACAAAACATCACAAGCATGTTTGTATTTTAAGTTAAAAAAAACCCTTTGTGTTTATCTGTATCCTTTATAAAGTTTATATCTTCACTACCTGGCATTACATTTTATGACACACATGGTTTGGCCCCACAAAGTCCCATTTGTGTCAAACCCAGCCACAGTAATTAATGAGACACCCTTGGCTTACATGGTCTTAAAGTTAATATTGTCCATTTTCTATAGTGTTGTGCAATTGCCAATTCTCGGTCATTATTTGAATTTGGTCTTTCCATGTTGTCATAAAAATGTTATTTTCAAAGTTACACTAAATCACCTACCAAAAGACCGGGGGGGGGGGGGTGATGTTGAATAGAAATAAGTAGCCATTTTGAAAACAGCAATGACTTTGTTCTTTATAATTTCAGAAATATTTAGCTTGCCCTTACAGATTTGGTAAATTCTGAGAACCTGGAAACTTTAACATCTTACTGCGTCAGTTCATCATGCTATTGAAGTTAATATCTATTTTAATGTACTTAGGTTGCTACCATAGTTGTCTGTACAGAAAAAGACAACATTAATTACAGCTAAGGGCAGAGATCAAAGCCCATAAGGTGTCTGTCCTGTAGTCGCACTAGAGTGATTATCCATATTGTGTGCAAATTATAGCCTTCCTAATTGCAATGTATATAGGATCTGTTCAAGATTTGGGGGATAGCTCCCCCCTTGCCCACCTCTGCTCATTACCAGTGCCCTTGCTCCTGCCTCTTTCCCACCCACTCATGAGCCCCTCTCCTGTCTAGACATCCTTTCCCTCAGGGCTTTTTTAGCTGCAGGAACTCACCCCTGATGTAGCCAGTCCTCCTGGAGCTTACAGGAGGCCCTGTACTAAAAGCCCTGTAAAGCTCTTGGAGGATTGGCTACATCAGGGGTGTGTGGCCTAAAATGCAAAGAAGTTCCTGCTATAAAAAAAAAGCCCTGCTTCCCCCACCTGTTGATGAACCTTCCCACTTCCTGAACTCCCTTTTCCCATAGATGCTGGGCAGTGCATATTGGGAAAACTACTGCTGCACATCACCCTAACACCCTTCTTCAGTCATGCTGAACAGCATGTGTAGCTGGGACTGGGAGTATTTGCAGGTGTGGAGGCAGCAAGACAAAGGTCTGTGGATGGGTAGCAGTGAAGCTATATGGGTTGGAAATCTCTGGAAGTGGTTCCAGCCAGAAGCACTTAGCCTTGGCAGTTTCCCAACCTCAAGATTACTTAATGCCAACCCTGAGTAGAGATTACGTAACTTCCAGCAACTACAGCATAGCTCCATTGGTATAGCTTTCCCAGTAAGCAGTAATAATATTAATGCCTTTTATTTTCTGAGAGATTCAATGAAATAAAGACACAGAGACTAATAATATTTTCGAAAGCACTTACAACATGCTGTGCACTATACCTGACTAGGTAAGAGGAAGCAGTTCCTGATCCACAGACTCACAGATTCAGTATCTATATTGTGATAGAACTTTTTGCAATTCATGCTAATCTTGTGGTTAAGAAAAAGAGGAGACAAAATAATGATTCTATTTCAATTAAATGTTTAGCTTTGCACCTCCTCCAGTACTTTAGCTCTGATTCAAAGCTACACACATTGTTCAGGGACTTCCAGCATGCATATCACTTCTGTGCATGTGTTGAAAACATTGTTACATGTTCACAACTGCTGGATCGAGCAATTTAGGAGGCTTTGTAGTATTTCTTTCTGCTTGGCTGCTGTGAATATCTTTTTTTTAAAAAAAGATTTTTGTGTTATTTCATTCTATATGCATCTCCATCATCTTGAAAATACTAAAACTGAAATGATATCCCCTGAAGTGTTATAAAATTATAGCCCGTCATCAATATTTTTGAAGCTGCAGTCATAAATGCGGAAGGAATGTGCTTATTTAGCTGGCTACACAATGCAAGTTGATTATAGCTCTCCAAAGGCTGAAGCAACAAACTGCTTTGGAAAAAAAGGTACCCAAATTTTGCCCAAGTGATGGTCACGCTAGCACTGGGAGCCCTAGAGAGGTATACCAAGTTTACTATGATGCAGCCAACAGTTAAGTGACAGTCTACATAGCTCACATGGGTGCATTGTATATTGGCTACAGCAGTCTCTATAGGTATCAGCACATATGGACTGAGATGCATATTTAAGGCACATTAGAGGACTCTGTGGATAGCATTTCCTTTTGTTATGCCTTCACTGCGCCAACAACCTGTTAAATAACGCATAGCAGTTATAAAGCAAATGTGTTTCCTCCCCTGAATACTGTATAGTCAGTGTTACGAAGCCAGGAAAACATTCCTTGTTGCTTGGCAATAAATTTTATCATGCATAATTTGTTCAGCAGAATGCAGAATAAGCAAGAAGTGATTTCATGGCACAATGTTTTTTATAAATATTGAAAATTTTGCTACTTCGTGGGGGTTTAAAATAAATCAGGGACCCATCCAGCAATGGATTTATTAGTTATCACCTCATACTGCTCTTGAGACTGACAGTTCATAGAAGTACTTGGTCCATATTTCCCCTGGTGTTTGACTATGGCTACCTCTGTCTTTGACTCTTGCTAGATGAATTACTGTTCCTAAAAATTCCAGAGTCTTTTAGCAGAAGTTTGCTTTGCTGTCATGATTGCTACACGTTTTCAGAACTCAATTGAGTCATTCTCACAGGTCTGCATGACTGGAGGGGATATGTGTTGATGAGGGATTGGGAAGATGAAGAAGGGTGGCTAGGAGAGATTCAGAGACATGAGAGTTGGTGAAGTTGAACTTAATTTGAAGAAGGCTATAAACTGGAAGACTTGGAAGTTTTCCATATAACTCCAAAAATCTCTTTCTTCTTCTCATTCCCTTTTTATTTTTGTTATGAATATCCTGCTTTATTCAGGCCTTGTTTCAGATGCCCCTGCCATGTCAGACTAGACTGGTGGCAACCCAAGAAGGGCCCTTCTCAGTCTTGGCACTGAAATTTCGGAACTCCCTGCCTGGGGAGATTCACCATTGTCTTCTGCCAGCAGGTGAAGACTTTTTTGGTTTTATTTGGCTTACAACCAGTAAATTGTTCCTCCTTATTGTTCCTCCTCCCTGGTTGTGTGTATTTGTTTGTTTGTATGTCTGTATGAAAACTGGCATGGCATAATGGATAGAGTGTCAAAACAGGATCCCTGGAGTCCCAGGTTCAAACCCCCCCCCCCCCCATCTACCGTGGAAGCTTGCTATTTCACTTTGGGTCTGTCACAAACTCTCAGCTTGGCCTACCTCACAAAGTTTTTGTTGTGGAAAAATGGAGGAAGAGAGTACAGTGCACTAAGCCAGTTTGAGTCCCAACTGGAGAGAAAAGCGGGCTACAAATAAACACAGATGCAGGTTCTTCTTGTGTTGTTAAATATTTATATGTACACTTTAAATGTTATTTTAATAGTTTAAACATGTCGGTTCCTAATGTTTGCTACCATTTGAACCCTATTTGGTTGACAAAGCAGCTTATAAATCTTTTAAATAAATAAATATAACCAAGTGTTCTGAAACGTCAGTCCTATGAACACATTCCTGAGAATAATCCCCACTGCATACAGTAGAATTTACTTCCACAGAGTACTTGCTTAATATTGCTCTCTGGATTGCTAAATAGCTTGTTTATTGCTTTGATCCTAATAAAAGTTTGATCCTAATGAAAGGGTATTGCACACTTCTTTGTTTTTGAAATGATTTTAAACAGTGAACATATTTTGCTACAGGCCTTTTTCTGTTTCTGTTAACTCAGTTTGTAGCCTTCCATTTTCTCTAGGGTCAGGATGGATCAGTATGTTTAAGACTAAAACCATAGATTTTAAACAAATGCATATATTTACCTTTATTGTGGATATGAAAAATGCTCAGCCTTTATCAAACACTAATGCTTTGGATTCCAATTTGCTGTTCTGTTGCCAGCAAACAGGGCATTAATTAGTGATCTTTTGTTTTGTAAAGTAAAAAAGAAATAACCAGGTTCAGTCTGCTTTGGAGTAATCCCTGTTGACCACAGTAGAAGTTCCTGTCCATGTGTATTTGGAAGCATAGGGCTGTATGAAACTTAACTATCTTCTCAAAGTGGCACATTACTTTGCAGCTGAAATCAGTTTTGCAGCTGGTTGAATCATGCCCCAAATTTGGACAGCTGACACCTTGTGATTGCCTACTGTCTGATAGATAAGTGCAGTTCAACAGAAGCCTGAATGGAAGGATGCATTTTGAGACCATCTGCCCTTGGTGATATCAGGAACAATAAAGAAAAGAAAAGGTTCAATAAACAAAACCCTTTCAGTTGGGTATGATTTTTATCTAGTGATACTGACATTGGCTGGGGGTGGGGTTGGGAAAAAATAGCCATACCAAACTATATTTGTTATTGTGCTTTTCAAGTTTGCACAATGTGACCTCAATTAAAAAACACCTACAGGTAAATTTGTTTTGAATGTCCTCTGCCCACTGCCCAAGCTTGACAACTTGACAGAACTATAATGTCCCCTAGTGGTGGAAAGCTTTAGATACAACTTTAAGCTACATTAAACAGTGTTATCAAAACCAGTTTTTGCCTGTCCTGAATACTTAAGATTTACTTCGCTTAATTTATTAAAGCTCATGAGCTTAAAGTAAGCATTTTAAGTTTATTGATTTCAAGCAGAGATTTAAGGATATGCTAAAATCTTTCCCAGTGATTGCTCTGGGATGGATTATATCAAATCTCTGATTTTTTAAACTATACACATTGTATTTTGAATTTAATATCTGGAAAGATTATGTATATTGCAATCTCTCATACACACTCATGCCCCCATGTATGATCCTATAAATCTACATGCTAGGAAAAAAGAGGAGGCAGCAAGGAGACAGCAACTGTCCTGTTGATCCATAGCCTGTAACATTGTTCCAGTGCCAACTGTCAGTCTGGGAAGATGCCTCATAATCAGTTAGCTATACCAGCAACTACTGCAGTCATCACAAGGAGAATAGTAGAGTACCATAAACTTGCTACATGTTACAAATGCAGTGGAGCTTG
Source organism: Heteronotia binoei (assembly GCF_032191835.1). NCBI lineage: Eukaryota > Metazoa > Chordata > Lepidosauria > Squamata > Gekkonidae > Heteronotia > Heteronotia binoei. Next base: position 94,856,699 of record NC_083229.1, read on the forward strand.
ACGGTGATAAATTAGAAGTAAAACTGGGGGATTTGTACACATTGTAGGAATCACTTTAGCTCAGAGCATTCTTGAGTTCTGGCAACCTCCATGAAGCCACTTATAGTAGCTAACAGCGACTTGTTTCAAGGATGGACATGCATGCAGACATGAAGCAGGTCAGATATACTTTAAGAGACCTGCTTGAGCCTGATGGATCCTTGCCAGCAGGTAGCATAGAGTTACCTCTCACAGTCCTAAGACTGAGAAAGGACGGTTTTATACATCCATGTACTTGGCCAGATTCAGTGCTTTTCTGTCAGCCATTTTATCTGGCAGATTTAAATGGACTCCCTATTCAAGTAAGTACTGTCCATGTAAGATGGATTGTTTTGAGACTGTCGCCCATGTTCTTCTTCATTGTCCTCTTTATTTGGTGTCCCACAGGGATCTTCTATATCCCATATTGGCCCAAACTTTAGAGACTGCAGATGATTTTAAGGTTCTTTTCCTTCTTGATAATTCTGATTCAGAAATAACTTTATAGAGCTATGGTTACTTGTCCTGATAAATAGTACTATGTATCAGGTTCTACTATGTTGCTACCTTGTTTATATATTCTAATCCTAATTTTATTCTGTATGCACTTTGTACTCTTCTAATCTGTAACCTGCCCAGCCTTCTACTTTATATTTTTTATATATGCCAATAAAGGCTTGTCTTATGTGACCTTCATGTACTCCACCTTTCACTGAATAATATTCTCTCTGGTGTAAAAATAAAAAGTCAATGAGGGAGGGGGTCATAGCTCAGTTTCAGAGTTTGCAAAAGGTCCCAGGTTCCATTCCCAGCATCTCCAGTAAAAAGAAGGATGAAGTAGGAGGTGACATGAAAGACCTCTGCCTGAGACACTGAAGATGCTGCTACCATCCTATGTATTCAATACTGACCTTAATGGACCAATGTTTCATTCAATATAAAGCAGCTTCCTGTGTTCTTGTGCCCTCCTCAGCCAATTTCCCTTTTCCTTCTTAAAAGTCTAATCTACTCTGAGGCCAGCCTCTTTGATGACTTTAGCCTTCTGGAACTCCCATGAGAACTGAGCAGTTCTTGTGAGAAGTTGCCAGCACTGTGCATATATGCAATCATCATGATGGGCCCATGGATAGAACACCTGCCAAGTGAGAAGAACTCACCTTGCTTAGTTCATATATTATTCTTAGAACCTAGCAGCTTGAATCTGCAGATTCATATCTAGTTGCTATATTGCTGGCAGTTGGTTCGGCAACATCCTAAGCAAGATATACATTGAAGAACAGAAGAACACCAAAATGCCTAAACTCCAGTGAGCCATCCTTGGTGTCTGCTCAGGGTTCAAAATATGAACATGAGCCTGTTAGGTGAAGACTACTGGCTAACCATCTGGCAGCAACTGGCCTGTTAACATCTCATTTCTTGACCATTAGCTGGGAAGCAGCCTTAAGCTGGAGAGGTAATGGTGAAATGAGAGAATCAGTCATACCTATTTCTTTTTATTTGAAGTATTGCATTACCTTAGAAATTACTATAGTGGTTTTGCTTTACAATAACCTTGTGATTGCTCATCTTTGCATAGCATTACTTTGCAGCTATGGGTTGTTGACTTTAAAATATTATTTTAGGAATATTATAATGGTGTATTCATAATCAGGTGGTGTTAGTTCAGTAGATGTAGAATATATGAAGTAGTTGCAATAGAAAAGGTGTTCATTGCTAAAACTGAATCATTGTATGTGTACTTATATAATCTAAAATATTAAGGAAAAATATAAAACAGGAAAGACCCAAGACTCTGGAAAACAGTAATGCTGTGTCATAAAAGGGGTGGTTTTAGAGTGTGGCTATACACAGACTGGTGAGGTAAGGTCAAGCATAGAATGAGCTGCAAAGGATTGTAAAGTGCTGTGTTGGAAAGTTTCTTCATTTCTCCATTGAGGGGGGGGACAAAATTGGTCCCATGGGCTGATTCCCACCACTATAATTGCTTTCCTCACTGTCTATGCTTTTAACTAGGGCTGTGGTCACACAAACAGTTTGATCCAATATCATTGCAATACCCTTTGAATTTAAAGAGCATAATCAGAAAGCAACATCTGCCTTCTATGCCCCAGTCACTAGCACCCTGTTCTGCCTATCTTCAAAAGCGGACACCAGGGAAAGTCTGGTCTTCAGGGATGCCAGCACTTTCACCTTGCATTGCCAGCTGTCTGACCTCCCCTCTTGTGAAGTCAAGCCATTTGGGAAGTCTGAATCTTCCCTTCCATTTCTGCCTCCTTTTTTTTTTTGGATAAGTGCATAATTGCCCCTGGTGTTGTCAGTCACTGCAGCCAAGTAGTCATTCTGGATTGGGAGAGCCCAGGGAGTTGTTTCTGAGTGACAACAACCCCCCTCCCCCCGCAAAAAAAACCCCTCTCCTGTGTTTCTGCATCAGAGTTTCTGTTTGAGAGCATTCCATGATTGGCATAAGGGCAAATGTACTGAAGCCAATGGAACTACTCTCATGTAAAACCTCACTTTAAACACCCCTCCATGTATTCCAAGGAAGAGAGGTGAAGGAAAGGAGGCTGATGGACTGGAGTACTTGGCAGAGGGATTATGGAGCTGTCAGAGCTTTGGATACATACTTATACTCATGAATGAAAGACAAAAAAGGGGGGAGGGGATGCCACAACAGTCTGAACAATCAACCAGTGAAGGTGGTTCAGGGTGGGATGGCTGATCAAAATTTCCCATTGCAAAATAAAACTGTAATTAGAGATGTGGCCAGATCATGCCAAGATTGTAGTGTGACTGCAGCCTAATATGAAAGGATTCTGTCATGTGCAACCATACTGATGATTTGTCGTCCTTCTTCTGTGTACTTGGGGGATGAAATTTGGGGAATGTGCAGAGTCTACATCTTCCAACCCTTCTTTCAGGACTGTTCCAGGGTATTATGAAAGTCTCTGTATCTAAAAGAGACCTTGAGGAAGTTTGATTAATTCAAATGAAGTGTTTTTTCATTTTGATTCAAATTAATCTCCTGGCACACTTCAAAGGGGGATTGGATAAATATATGGAACAGAGGTCCATCAGTGGCTTTTAGCCATGGTTTAGATGTGTCACTATGTGTGGGGCAGTGATGCTGTGTATTCTTGGCGCTTGGAGGGGAGCAACAGGGGGACTTCTAGAGTTCTGGCTCCACTGCTGTACCTCCTGATGGCATCTGTTTTTTGGCCACTGTGTGACAGAGTGTTGGACTATATGAGCAATTGGCCTGATCCAATATGGCCTCTCTTACGTTCTTATGACAAGGGATGAACTATCAATAGACATTGCCAGAAAGAATAAAGCTGCTGCTTGGGAATATGCAGGGAAAGGTGAACTTTCAGTTTAGAAACTAATGTTTTCATGTATGGCTATGCAGAAAACCCTGCCTGTTCTGTGAGTGCCCTAACAATAGGCATAGAACAATCAAGTATGCTAGTATTATCACTGGTGATTATGTATATATCAGTGCACTTGACATTTTCCTGAGTTTCATAAGCAAAAAGGTCAAATCTCTGCCTCCAGTGGAGCTTCCTGTCTACATTTTTAACTGGAGGTAAAACAGACTGAGGGAAAGGGAAGAAAGACAAGGGTAGCAAGGAGTGACTGTGAACCAATGAAGGGACATACACTTGGTCTTTCTTATTGCACATGAAGCTGCATTTGCTCAAATAGTTTCACTCTGTCTCTCAGAAAATAGGAGGGAGAAACCAAATGTCACATCAATTATGTCAGCCATGGACTATGTGAAAAAATCTGGCTCTTTTGTAAAGTTGTGGCTGGCGTCCCAATTATTGGATTAAGCAGAGTTTGTTTCTGCTGTCTCTTTTATGAGCTGTCATGCTTCTCTATGCCAGTGGCCTGGGTTTACTTAGAGGTGAGTCAAGTGTGGCTCCAAGGAAAGGGCTTTGAAAAGTGAGTTTCTGATTCCTAATGAGCACTATGTGTGTCTGTCTTGGAAACATTTTTGTATCAGAATCTGTTGCATCTCTTGAAACACTACCATTCATGTACACCCAAAGGAGCTCAGCTGAAATGCAGAAACAGCTGGAAAGCTGTGCCATCCTCTATTATAAAGAAGAATGGATGGCTCAGTGTGGCTGCTAATCCATATAAGTAACCACTTAAAACTTGCTGTACAGCAACTGGAAGCTGTGCTGGGTTGACAACCATCAGGATGTAGTAGTTAAAGTTGTCAAGCTAGGATTTAGGAGATCAAGGTTTAAGTCCCAACTCTGCCATCAAGTTCACTAGGTGACCTGGTTGACTTAGTTTCTGTCCAAAGTACTTCAGTAGATAGTTGTGAGCATCCTCCTTATTTTTAAGAGGGCACTCTGGTCTGGTATCTAAAGCTGTAGGTCAGGGGTGTTGAACTCATTTGTTATGAGAGCTGGATATAAATAAGAACTTGTCAGGCCAAGTCATGTGTGTCATAGAATGTAATGTCAAATAGCAGAGATGTAAACTTTATAAAGGGCACAAATACAATTAAAGGTTGTTTTTTTACCAGTGCTGTACCAGTGAGTATGCTGTTCAGGTGTGTATCTGTAACTTGCAAACCTACTTCTGATTTATTGCCATTCATTACAGAAATCTCATGATTAGTGCTCTGTGCCCTAGGACCCAGGGGAAAACATGAAATGTCTGGGCATTGTGAGCTTTCATACACGTTGCTTAGTGTGCTGATCAAGAACATGTGAAGACACAATGACACAGTCTGAGGGCTATGTGTTTTTCTAGTTGCCATAGTCTTCCTCAGAAAAAATAACTCCTATTAGGCAGTGCAAAAATAGAAAGACAGCAATGTGCATAGTGGTCAGTATTAGCCTACTATCTGGGAAGCATAAGTTCAAAATCCCCAGTCTTCACCTCACTGGCTTCTTGTTATTTCTCATCTAAACAGTTTACATTGCTTTTCTACTGAGAAAGATTTAATAATGATGGCATGAATGCAGTGAAAAGGATGAGGGAACCTAGTTGCACCCAGAAAAGCCCAGCTTAAGAGAAAAAAAAAGAGCAAGGCAAAAAGCTCTTACTTACCTTGAGTAAAACTGTGTTGGTCTTAAAGGTGTTTTAAGGCAGCCAAGGAAAGCAGCTCTCCCTCTTCCCCAAGGGAGAGGGAGGGAGGAGCCTCAGCCAATACAGGAGCTTGGCTCTGTAGCTCTGCTGTGTGATTGAGAGAACCTGAGACAGCTTGAGCTTTGATTGGGGAGCTCTAGCTGCACTAAGCTATCTCAATCACACATTAAAGACTCCTCCTCCTCCTTCCCCCTCCCTTGGGAAAGAGGGAAAGAGCAAGGAAAGACAGCTTACTGCTTAATTCAGCTGCCTCAATCTCATAAAGAAAAACAAAAACTGTTTTGACAGAAGTAGGAGAAAGGGAGAAGGAAGCAGACCATGGTGTGCCACAATGAAGCCTTCTGAGGGACAGATTAGGCCCGCAGGATGGACATTTGCCACCCCTGTTCTAGGTGATACAAAATCACAAACCGGTAGAGAGGCAGGAGGATGGAATTATTTGGAAGCAGTAAGAGTACAGCAAAACAGGCCAAGCAAGACAAATTATTTGTAATAAAAGGGTAAACTCTGTGTCACTCCTTGAGTGTATTTTCATATATCTCTCCATAGCCATCAAATATGTTTAATGTGTGCTCTATAAACCAGACTGTCTTCTCCACAGGCTTCTGCTAAATATGTCTTTATAAGAGTCATTTGAGGAAGTTATAATACCAGAAGAGTAAAAAAAATATCCCTCTGATCTCAGGATAAACATGGATATTTGAGACACAACCCAAGAAAGATGAATTTGTTTGCTAAAGGAAAATGCTCCAGATAATAAATACAATAAAAAACACAGTTTGTAGGCAAATAAGCACATATTTTCATACAAGGTAGCTAAGATACTTAGTGCCAGCAATCATTGTCCTAGGCAGATCAGAAAGGCAGCAGATATGCCATGCTCCCATAGTTGCTTTATCAAATGCTCTGTTGCGGAGTTGTGGGAAGCAGCTCTGTATGGATAGCAGAAAGTACAGCAGTATCCAGTATATGGTAGCAATTCAAAATGACTGAAAATATTACTCCACACAGCATTATATTCCATGCAAGGGTATTAGCCATGGAAATAGGTGAAGGTAGGGCTAGGTAGAGAAAGGTACACCTTGGCTCTTCAGGATACATCTCTACTTGATAAGTTGTCTGAGGATTGGCGTTCTTTCCCCTAACAAGGCATGAGACCCTCTTTATGATTTTAAGGACACTCAGCACCAAAACTGGAATTGTTACACTTTTGTCTATAATATCACCTGATCTTCCTATTGCCTATACTCTATTATTACTTTGATTGGATATTTAAAGATCCCTAGTTTCATTGTGACTGAAACATTAAATATTCTTCCTGATGTAAATCTGCCTCATGCCCTGTTTGCTCATTCAGAACAGCCTCATGTTCTGCTATTATGTCAGGTTCTGACTTCTATGTCTGATCCCTGTCTCCTTGAACAAACACCCCACTCCTGAAACCTGATCTTTGGAACTGAATTTAAGCTCCCACCAAAGGTTAAGGCACCATGGTGCCTTCTCATACCCAGCCTTTGTATCCTTTTTTGGTCCCACTCTAGGTCTTTATTGGGGGAAAAAGATGTTTTGGAGACTAACACTTCTGATAAGGCTTCAGTTTCTTTCCCAATACTAGCTGTGTCAGTAGAAAAACCTTCTCCCCAGCAGTGGATCTCAGGCGCTTCCTGGGACAACTCATTTGCTTTGTCACAACTCTTGGTTTCAAGGACCTACCTTGGGTCCCAAGGCACCCGGGAGAAAGGCAGGTATTCTAAATAAACAAGCACCCAGCCCTACCTGATTACCTGGTATTCCAAATGGTGGACTCTGAATCTCAGAACTCTGTTTTTGTTGCCAGGAGTCTTAAAGATGTTCTAAGATGCACGGTACTAACTTTCCTTCATCATCTCCAACAGCCAGGCAGCTAGAGAACATGTTTAAAATACAGCATTTTTGTTTTCTCCTCTTACCCCTTAATTCAATTGAAGGCATCCTAGTATATGGGCCAACAGCTACCACATTGCCTGCCTCTGCATAGCAGCCCTTGACTTCTTTGGTGGCCTCCCACCCAGGTAGCAGCCAGGGCTGACCCTGCTTAGTTTCTGAGATGTGGCAAGACTGGGCTAGCCTGGGCCCATCTAGGTGAGGACAGTTGATCAGCGGAGACTAGAAATTCTGTTACTAGTCTGAAAGGAAATTTTAATTGTGACAGGCCCACAACTATTACCCAGCATGTTTCCATGGCAGAGGTGCAATGAAAACCTGATTGTTGCAGGTCCTAATTTGTGTTTTAGGAAGAACTAAGAAGCATGTGTACTGTCTCCCCATATGGATGCCAGCCTCCAGGTGGGACCTGGGGATCCCCTGGAAATACAGCTTATATCCAGACTACAGAAATCAGTTCCCCTGAGAAAATGGATGTTTTGGAGGGTGGACTGTATGGCATTGTACCCCACTGAGGTTCCTATCCTTCCCAGGCTCTACACCCAAACCTCCAGGCTCTACCCCCAAATCTGGCAACCTTATGTCCCCATCCCTGCCAGTGGTCAGGATGAACCTGGCAACCCTAGTCCTTAGGATGAATGGGACCAGTGCCAGAACGCTTAAACCTTGCTCTAAAAATTTCTGAGTGATATTCAGCAGAGGCTCAAGTGTTCCTGCATGTGTGGCTGAACAAATAACAACCTGAAGAGCACCAAGTTAGAAGTCTTCCTGGACACATAGCGATAGATCAAGATGGGTAGCAATGTTAGTCTGCCTGCAGCAGTAAAAAAAAGTCCAGTATCACCTTAAAGACACATGAATGCTCATACCCTACCACAACATTTGTTAGACTTTAAGGTGCTACTAGACTCTTACTCTTTGTTTACTTGTCACAGAGTGAGCTCTACAGCCTTTTCAGTAATATGAGTGTGGTATGATGGGTTTAACTTATACTTGATGGGCTGTAACTAACATGTATTTATATCAATGTTCACATTCTTGCAGTTACACTAATATATAGGATCAGATTACATTTAATTGACAAAAGTGCTGTTTTCCAATGAAACTGAGTAAGCTGATAAAGCCATATCAGTTGGAAAGCTCACTGTGCCTAAAATGACATGCTTGAAAGAAGCTCTTCTTAAAATGTTGCACTAAATAGTAATGAATTCAGAGTGCATGGAACAGCATCATTTGTGATGAACTTATCTTACATATTAATTACATAGAACAAATAAATCACTTGAAATAAAGATATTCACAAATGGTTCCATAATCAGCAAATAGTTAAGCAATAAACATTAACTTCTTTTAAAAAAAGAAAAGAAAAGCAGTTCTAATAGCCAGAATCATAGCTGTTGCTTTTCATGTCCCATTTTCCAAATATATATTCTGGTTGTCTGTGGATTAGATGAAAACATTAAACAGATGGGACATCATGTTCATTTGTGACTGTAGAGCAAGAGGCAAAGAAGGCATATTGGAAAGAAGCAGGTGGCAAAAGAGAAATATGGAGAGGGTGTTTGTTTTTAAAGACAGATTTATTCTCTGGATTTGAAAATTTCCTTCTCAGGCAGGTCACCAATTATCTGGATCCCATGGGGGAGGAACCCCTCCCTGAGCAATCAGTCTTGGCCCTGCCTGCAAGGCAGTAAGGGTTGCTGGCTGAGATCCATTGAGAGTCAGTTATCACAGTAGCCAACAGTCCCCTTTCCCCCTTTTTTCCTTTTCCTTGTCTTTCTATGTTCCTTCCCCCCCTGTTCTGGCTTGGGATGGTGAGGCTTGAGGTCACAGGGTAAACAGCTTCAAGCAATCCAGGTAGGGTTTAGGGTGGCCAGACCGTCCCGGTCTCCCGGGACTTTCCCGGTTCTGGCCACCAATTCCCGGCTCCCAGGCTGCCTGTACCGGGACCATTAGAAAGTCTCGGTATAGCCAGCAGGGAGCCGGCGGGCCGCACGCGCGGGCCGGGAAGGCGGGGAGTGAGGCAGCCAGCGTCCCTGCGCGTGCGCACGGCGGTGTGCGCACGCGCAGGGACGCTGGCTGCCTCACTCGCCGCCTTCCCCGCCCGCGTGCGGGGTCCGGCGGCGGTGATGGAGGCCGGGGAGGCCGCGGAGAGGCCGGCGCTAGTCCCTGGAGGCCCTCCAGAGACCAGCGCCGGCCTCTCCGCCGCCTCCCCGGCCTCCGCTGCCGCCGCCTGGCCCCATGCGTGGGCCTCCACCCGCCCTGGAAGCAGGTAAACAGGGCAGGCAGGGAGGGAGGGGGCCGAAAGCGGGGGGGGCGGCTGGCGGGAGGGGGCGGCCTTCCTTCCTTCCCTCCCTCCTCCCTTCCTTCCCTCCCCGCGCCCTGGGAGAAGGTAAGCTGGGGCCAGGCAGGGAGGGAGGGGGCCGAAAGCGGGGGGGGCGGCTGGCGGGAGGGGGCGGCCGGCCTTCCTTCCTTCCTCCCCTCCCTCCCTCCCTCCTCCCTTCCTTCCCTCTCTCCCTCCCTCCATCCTTCCTTCCCTCCCTCCCTCCTTCCTTCCTTCCTTACCTCCCTCCGCGCGGCGTGGCGGCCTCTGCTCTGCTCGCCGTGGCTGCTTTTCCGAGATGGGCTCAGCCTGAGCCCATCTCGGAGAAGCAGCACAGCGAGCAGAGAAGCCCCGAATCTGGGTCCTTCTAGGACCCTGAGCAGCAACGCTGGAGGAGCAGGAGCAGGCCCCGCCCCACCACTCCCTGCAGGGGCAGAGAGGCAGCCTGCGTGGGCCTGCTTCACTTCTCCGCCCAGGCCCCAGCCTGCTTCGCCTTGTCCTTGGGGATGGACAGCTGCAAGCACAGCATTGGAAACTTCATGGTGGGTAAGTGGGAGTCATGGGGAGGAGGAGAGGGGTGGATGTTCATCCCTCCGTCCTCCTGTCTTTTTGCTTTGTTTCCATGTCACCCACCCACCCTCTCTCACTCTCTCTCATAATATTCCTGTCCTTTCTCTCCATTTCTTCCGTCCACTATCTTTGCTTTCTTTGTTTCTTTGTCTACCCTTCCTCCCTCCCTCCTTCCTTCCTTCCTTCCCTCCCTCCCTCCCTTCCTTTCTTTCTTCCTTCCCTCCTTCCCTCCCTCCTCCCTTCCTCCCTCCCTCCCTCCTCCCTTCCTTCCTTCCTTCCCCCCTCCCCCCTCCCTCCCTCCCTTCCTTCCTTCCTTCCTTCCTTCCTTCCTTCCTTCCTTCCTTCCTTCCTTCCTTCCTTCCTTCCTTCCTTCCTTCCTTCCTTCCTTCCTTCCTTCCTTCCTTCCTTCCTTCCCTTCCCTTCCCCTCCCCTCCCCTCCCCTCCCCTCCCCCCCTTCCTTCCTTCCTTCCTTCCTTCCTTCCTTCCTTCCTTCCTTCCTTCCTTCCTTCCCTCCCTCCCTCCCTTCCTGACTGAATGGGCCACTGGCCTGATCCAACAGGGCTTCTCTTATGTTCTTATGTGACACAGAGTGTTGGTTGGACTGGATGGGCCACTGGCCTGATCCAACAGGGTTTCTCTTATGTTCTTATGTGACACAGAGTGTTGGACTGGATGGGCCATTGGCCTGATCCAACAGGGCTTCTCTTATGTTCTTATGTGACACAGAGTGTTGGACTGGATGGGCCATTGGCCTGATCCAATATGGCTTCTCTTATGTTCTTATGTGACGCAGAGTGTTGGGCTGGAGGGGCCATTGGCCTGATCCAACAGGGCTTCTCTTATGTTCTTATGTGACGCAGAGTGTTGGACTGGATGGGCCACTGGCCTGATCCAACAGGGCTTCTCTTATGTTCTTATGTGACAATACTGACTTTGGTGGACCCAAGCACTGATTCTGTGTAAGGGAGCTTTGTGTTTGTGACTGGAGTGGACAATACTGACTTTGGTGGACCCAAACACTGATTCAGTGTAAGGGAGCTTTGTGTTTGTGACTGGAGTGGACAATACTGACTTTGGTGGACCCAAGCACTGATTCAGTGTAAGGGAGCTTTGTGTTTGTGTCTTCTGGTGCAATTTTGTTCTCAGATCCTGTATTTACTTCATCAGTATATGGGATAAGGCACTTTCTCAACTGTACTGCATAATGCAGCCTATTTATTTTGTCCTGTTTGCTCTGTTGGCTCTATCTGCGCCACCTTCATCACTTTCGGGGTGTGGATCCCCCAGTGGGGTGGTCTCGCGACTCCCTCCGCTGGCTGTTTCTGATAGCCCTGCGCCCCCTCTTTCATTTGATATGTGTCCCGTGCGGATGCCACCCTCCCGCCGGGAGATGCCGCAAAATGAGCCCCCTTGAGGCTTATGGTGGCAGGGCTCGGGGAAGCGAGCTAGACTGCTGTTCTTTTGAGGGGTTATAGAGTGTTTCGAGCCCGTCCCTGTGGCATCGGTCCCATCGTTGTGGGGCCCAGGGGGCCGGCGCAGCGGCACGCTGAAGCAGCCTGTCGGTCACTTCCGGGTTCCTGTCCTGCATCTCGACCTGTGTTATTAGTGACAGGCTGCTTCTGGTACAGTGCCAGTTGCCCCATGGTGAGGCAGCAGCAGCTTTCTCCATTGAAGCTTTGAAGTTGGCAGACAAACCAACAGAGTGCTGGTGACTGAGCCTAGAACCACTGGCATGCAAAGCATGTGTCTTACTACTGAGCTACAGGCTCTCCCCAATACCTGGAAAAACTGAATAGTCATTATGCCACGGGCCGTGCTGGAGTACCTCTAAATCAGGAGTAATGAGATACCTATAACAGGAAACAGCATTTGAAAAACTATTTAAGCACTGCAAGGTTGGAAGTGGGATGGTTTTTATCATGTCAAATCAATGTCCTGAGTAATTAAGGTGGTTCAGTCATTATTAGACTGAGCTCCATTATAATAAATTCTAGGTGTTGTTTCAGTAGAAATCATGTGTGCATTATCATTAATGGCATAGTTATCCCACATTTCAGCTTCTTCAGCCACAACCTGATGCAATCAGCTGAGTACACCACTTAGCTTTGTTCGCCGATTGATTTGGCTTTAACTAAAAGTGAAATATAGTTATTATACCTGGATTACTTTTAGACAGTCGTATTTTCCAGGAAGACAAACTGTAAATGAACATTTAACATTATGACTTGAGGGGAGGGAATGTTTGCTGTTTCTCTTCTTGATAACCTATGTTCCTCAGAGTCTTAAAAATGAACAGCTAAGTTCATGTGTAATTTTAATTTGCATTTTCTATCAGAAAACTAGAACAATAAAGTATATCCTGAATATTTGTCTGATTCTTTTTTTTATAGCAAAGTTACTGTTATGTAGCTGTCCTATCAATATACTTGTTTACAGTGCTGGCTCTAGAGCCCCAGCACAAGGCCCCAGGCACAATGCCCCTCCCTGCCCCTGCCTGGCACACTCCCCCCCCCCTTGCCCCCAGTGAGGGTGAGCTTGACAGCAGCATTCGCACAGTGCGCCCCACTGCCAACCACTGTAGCTCTGCCTCCTGAGCAGCGTCTGTGCTTCCGTGCCCACTGCCCTCCCCACCAGGCCACACTCCAGGCAGCTGCCTCAAGTTGCCTAATGGACACGCCGGCAGTGCTTGTTTATGTCCTGACAGGCAAGCCTAATCTCATCAGATATCAGAAGCTAAATAGGGTAGAATCTGGCAGGTACTTGTCACTAGAATCATACAGTCATTTTGCCACATTTCAGATGGAGATAACTTTTTCAATAGCAATACAGAACCATGTTAGAACAAACCATTTGTATATGATGATAATATAAATCTTCCTTCAGAAAAAAATCCTTTGGTTGAAAACATATTATAAAGATCATACTGCTATGTTTTAAAAATTAAGTTGTTATAAATGTGGTCCATAGGCAAACTGGTTTTTAGGCAATTATCTAAAGCTGTAATCTTTATGTTGCAATGTGCAAGTCTAGAACTATTGGCAGAACCAGCATTCAAGCTGCTGCTGTGTTCATCTGTTATCTAAAATTAGGGCTGGGTGCGCTTGTGATGTCTAGAACCCACCATGGCTTCTGTCTTTACACTCCATCTCCTTAATTTCAATATCTATGGCAGATTACTAATCTGCTTTTTTTGTTCCTTTTAATTTTTAATGCTAACTGTAGACTTTAATAGCAGAAATTTAGATCAGGAGCCTGGAGGTCTTACAGAATGTCACAAAAAAGTGTGAAATATTCTTAATTGCTTTCTTTCTGTTAAAGCTAATGTATATCTATACTAGGCAGTTCTGGTACTATACAGCCCTAACTTAACTGTGCTTACTCAGGCCCAAACTACATGCTACATTTTCCCATGTGGTCATTTTAAAACTCTGTGGGGTTTTTTCCCAGTGCTCTGGGGGTTGCTCCTTTTTGTGAGATAGAAAGTCATGGAGAGAGTGAGCTATTGTACTCTGTCTTCCCTTGGTTTTTTTCCCACTGAAAATCTACCCTTATGCTGCATAATTTTCCACAAGAATAATAATATAAATAGCCATTTGGGGGGCGGGGTAAAAACAATAATAGAAATCTATATTGAACTACTGAATTTCAATAGAAGCTAATTCCAGGTGAGAATGGTTTAGTTCTGAAACCCACAGAACTTCAGCCAGAGGTAATGCAGTCTAAACCTAACTCCATTCTCTGCCTCTGATAACTCAGGCATGAAGGAACACAGTAATACTTTTTGTGTGCATTGACTTCAGCTATATATCCATTTGTCACTTTGTTCTGTCTGCCTATGGACTATAAAGGAAGTACATTTAAGAGCTGGGCAAGCAAGACAAGATCTCTGCCTGAGCCTCTGCAAAAATGTGTGGGGGAATGATATACAAAACTGCAAGTAGTCATTGTATGCATGCTAGCTTCTATATGCTGGCAGTGTTTGCAGAAGCTGAAGCTAGACTGCAGGCATGCACTCCCTATGGGAGTGTGTATGGAGGAAAGGAGACGGGTTGCTTGGTGGCAGAGGCAGTGAATGCTTCCTATTGATCCAGGGGTAAGACTGTATTGTTCTGGAGAGATGTTCAATAGATCAGCCTTCTTGATGTTTTATTGAAGTGCACAAATCAGTTGTTCCTCCCAACCCAAACCCGTTACACCTGAGAATGATCGGTAAGAAGGGGCCTGTACAGGTTTCCCATCCACAGCCTCTTGGTCCTTGCTTGAACTTGAACACTTGACATGTTCTTTTAAGAAACGTGTATGATAAAGAATACAGATTTCATAGATATTATTGTTATTTTGGTGTATACATGCCCTGATTATATTTGTATGTTAATTTTACTTCTGCCTTGCAATTTTGTTACAATCTCCATTGTCCAACTACAATAGCCCAGATCAGTATTTATATACAACAACTGATAAGAGTCCATCTGGTTAATTACAATGGCATTATAGTTTGAGAGACAAGAAGAAAATGAAATATAAACCATCAGAATAGGATATCAGACATCCGTCACTGCTGCTGAGTAATGCCTATTGAAAACTTTGTTACTGGAGATAATTTTTAAGAATAAAAATGGAAAGGCTTTATACATCTGCTTAGGCAGAAAATCGGCAATGTGTTGATTCCTAGAGTAGCCTCTGGTTACTTCATTCCAATAGCTCACCATTTTCCCTATGTCTCTTTATATTTCCTCTTATTTGTTAGTCCCCATAAAGTGAAGTCTCTAGGCATTCCTTCAAAAGGGCAAATCATTATATTTCTGCCAGAGCATTCAATAAATGCCATCTTCTTTTGCCTTTTCATGCTCATTTCACACCTTTCCTGGTAAACTTTTTTTTCCCTGTTGGCTTTTACTTCAGACATAAAATGCCAAATGGTTGTTTTAATGAAAATGAAAGGCTATTTTCAATCTTATTCACTTCTTTACATCAGAATCCTAGAACAAGAAATCAACTTAAATCTATTTTTTTTCAGAATGCGAGCACACACACACACATTAGTACTGTCATTGACAAGAAAGATACCCAATAGAAGAAAATGAAGAGGGGTAATAAACTGGTTACTACATGCTGAGGTGACATTTGGAAGAGCTTTAGGTTGTTTCACAAGTGACTATTTTTGCCTTTGCCAAATTTGTGAATATAATATTTCCCATGTGCCAACATATGTAGATCTGCAGACTGGTTTTATGGAGTTCTCTCCTCACAGAGGCACAGAGAGCATAGTGAAGGCACTGTGACACTTTGATTTCCAGTTACAGATACCAAAGAGCATGCATTCCAGAATACCAGCAAGTGATAAGAACAACCACACGTTGTCTTACTTATTGATGAGCCAGTTGTGAACATATGAAAATAGTAGGATGACCTCAAAATAGCTGTTTTATTTATTTATTTTAGTTTTTAGACTGCCCTCCCCTGCCAAAGCAAGGTTTAGGGCGGTATACAACATTAAAATCAATCCAATATAATTATGTTAAAATTTAAAACCATAAATTCAGTAACTACTAAAAGACGGCAATAAAAATCCAGGAAAGCCAACTGCTCGGGGGAGGGGGCAGAGGGGGATGGAAGATGGGCGTGCCAGAGGATACGATTGCTGCCTGGCAGAACAGACCCTGCACACACTGTACAGCCAGTCACCCCACCCCAAAGAAGGGCATGATGTCCTCCATGCTTGAATGGAGATGGATGGAGATAGCAGGATCTCAGTTAATTGCTGTAAGCATTCCACAATTAAGAAGGGCACATCTGCCCATCAATCTCCTATTTTGATATATTTCTTTTTTTCACTATGTTTCCCACCAAAATGAAACTCAAACAAATGGTGGTGACCATATAAGATTGGTATTCCAGTTTGGTCCTTGCACCTGTCAAACATCATTATCATGGTTGTTGTTGTTGTTTTGTTATTGTAATGAATATTTAATATGCTGTATGCTAATTTGCTGATCATCTTCTGCCTCTGTGTATGGGCTGGTGTGACGAACTGCACTTTTTTAAAAGCCTCAAAGTACTGTACAAACAGAGTAAAGGTATGATGAAGGGTTAATTCTTCACAGAGCCAGCCAGAGAGCCTTGGTTGAGAGGCTGTTCTGAGCAATCTGATTGAACAGCATCAGCTGAGAGAGTTGGATGCTGAGGAGAGTCAGTCAGATTTGTGCTTTGACTGGAGAAAGTCAGAATTCTGCCTTGACTAAAGATGTGTTCACACTACACTAAACAATGCATTTTGCAACTGGATTTTTACTGCGTAAGATTAGCAGAAACCAGTAGCAAAATGCATTATTTAGTGTAGTGTGAACACACCCTGAGAGAGTCTGATTTCAGCCATAACTGAGAGTGGTTTACCACAGATGGGAGAATAGGGGAAAGTGGCTAGGTGATTTGGGAAGGGTAGGGAGACTCCCATTCAGGCCAGAGAAAAGATCTTCTAGGGACAGAAGATTCCATATCCAGTTGAGAAAGGAAAATAGCTCTAAAAAGTACAAAGATGCCTGGTCTGATGCGAAAAAATGTCCATAGAGACTTAAAGAGTCAAAAGCTGGTGTTTCAAGTGAATGGGCTTGGGTACTGAGAAGGATGTACCAACCTTCCAGGAAACCAGAAGAGTTGAGAGATGCTAAAATATGTTGGAGTGTTAAGGAAGAACACTGGAACAAAAAAAAAATAAATCTCCCAATATAAAGTTTCAAGAAACTATGGAAAAGTTTAAGAAACTCTCATTAAGCCTGTACATAAGAACTAAAGTCTGTGCAAAAACTGGCTTTACCTCAGAAATTTCAGTCCCTGAATTCACCTGACCTTCCCTCCCTATATCAAATAAAATATTTGGTTCTTTTTGAATTTTAAAAATGTCTCAAGTGCCATTATAAGTGGTTTAAGTTAAAGATGGCTCTTGATCCTTCCCACAAGTTCCTGGGCTGTATAAAAAAGCCAAAATATTGAACTATCAAAGGGGTGAACATCCAGCTAAAGAAGACATATTATGTGAGCGGTTCAGATGCAGAGAGAAACGGAGGGAAAATCTAGCCTCTGAGGGAGGGAAGAAGGGGTCCATCATAACTGGTAACTTCCATTTCAGTGGATCTGAAGAAGTGTGCTTGTACACAGACGCTTATACCATGAATAAAACTTCATTGGTCTTAAATGTGCCACGGGGCTTGAACTTTGGTCTATAGGGTAATAAAGTTAATATGTTGGTTAAAAACCTGTCTCATTTCCATCAAGGATTTATTGTGTCAAACTGGGATCTTGATATGCAGCAAAGAAAGCAATCTCTTCCTCTGCACCAAGAACTTATGTTCTAGTTCCTCACACTCCAAGCACTCTGCATCTTGCAGACCTGATATGGGGAGTGATTTTGGTGACAAAAAATGGTCCCAGTTTCTATCTCTTGGTAAACTTACGTGCAATGATGGTTACATGTAAATTTCCCAACAGAGCTCCCTGCCAGCTGTTTTAGGTTTGGAAAAATGGTGCATGGCAGAGGAACATTGCCTCTTCCCCATGTATGTCGCAGCTCCAATGCAAATTGGACTGGAAAGCACAGGACTTCCAGCACTTGTGGCAGCCAAGAGAACTTGCTAATGTATGAATTGCTCCCAGTGTGACCATAGTCCAACACTTAGTTGAATGAAAATCTGACAATTCAGTCTAATGGGGGAAAATATCAATGAATAATGTTTACCATATTACCTTTTGGTGTTATAGATATTGTTCTAAAAACTTCTATATTCTTCGCAACAAAACTCTGAAAAAGTTTTTTTTTACTCCGTTAATATCAGCAACAGTAATAATTGATTTTCCAGAAATGTTTCTTCCCAGTGAAAATTAAATATAGCTAGAGGACGTTTTCTGTTGTATTACATTTCTTCACAATAGTATCATCCAGAAATAAAACTTGTACTGCTGCCCTCCAGAATAGTGAATTTTTCTGTTTTGCCCCACTGATAGTGAAAATAATCTTAGAGAAATAATCAAGGTGAAAGCTGTTAGGTTGTGAACACTGGTGATCAAAGGTACCGTCCAGCAAGATCTGAGTTAGAATATGAGCTGGCATGCTTGCCCTTGCGTTATTCTTCAAACGTCTATTAATGTTCTTGCAGTTTGCTAATAGAATCTGATCTGTACAGACTTCCCATTGGCTCTGCTTATACTAACGTTTCTTTATTCTGCTAGTCAGTCATAAATGTATACTTTTTTCAAATGTCTGTATACTTCTAACTTTTTCAATAAAAATGATGTAGCACTGGCCCATTTATTGTGTAACATGGAAATAAAGAGAAGATGCTGAAAACTACAACCACAACAAATCCCTGCTATTGAATTGCCTTAATGATACAAATGTAATGATAATCATACAAATGCTAAAATTTATAACTTATGACCAGTGTTTCCTCTAAGCTGAGTTAATGTGAGCTAGCTCACAACTTTTTAGCCTCCAGCTCATGCATTTTTGTCTTAGCTCAGGAAGGATGGCCTCAGAGCAAACTAATTTATGTAGTATCCAAATTGCATATTAGGCTAAACCACATAATCTCGATGTAGCCAATCCTCCCAAGAGTTTACAGTAGTCCCTGTACTAAGAGCCCTGTAAACTCTTGGAGGATTGGCTATGTAAGGGGTGTGTGGCTTAAAATGCAAAGAAGTTCCTGCTACAAAAAAGCCCTGCTATTTATCATGTGGGGTATAATTTTTTTATTTGGTGCTTTATGTGGTGTATCCTACTACTATAGTTCATTGTAGACAATATATTATGCTATTACTACCCTTATGCAAAGTATTATGTATTTATTTTTATTTACTTCATTTATACCCCTTTTCTTTCCAACGGGGGCCCAAAGCATCTTACATCATTCTCCTTCTCTTTATTTAATCCTCACCACCACCCTTTAAGGTAGATTAGGCTGAGCATGGGTGGCCAAGGTCATCCAACAAGTTTCCATTATAGAGTGGGGATTTGGAAACTGGGACTCCCAGAGCCTAGTCCAACATTTGAACCATCACACCACACTGGCTACTGTATAATCTACAACTATTCCATCCTGATTTTCTGTTTATCACTGCATATTTATAATCAGAATGATTTTAAAGGTGAAATTGGTTCGCTTTATAACCTACAACTATATGTATCGTATAAATATATATATCATTTTATCTGTTATATACAGTTCCTGGCAGGGACCAATTAATACCATATTTATTTATGCTGTAATAGCCAATATAAGCCTGAGTCCAGACAGGCAGTTTAAACCAACCCAGGGATGACTTGCAGACAGATTAAAAAAATCACATTCAGACACGCACATCTGCCTCCTGTCCCGCTCCCATACTCACCCCATCCTCCAGCATCTCTGAGGTGGCTCAAAAAACTACCGCTTAGGAAGTGGTAGCAAATTCTTCTACTGCACACCATCTGCCTTTCTGGGCATCTGAACGCAGGAGTGCACAAGCAAGGCAGATTGGCTTTGTGAACCTGCCAGTCTGCTCTCGGTGCTCACCAGTATCGTTTTTTCTAAAAATTGCCCTGGGCATATGAGAGCATGAGCACATGGCCACTAAAAATGTAAGGGGGAAAAAACCAAAACTGCACTATGGGGATGATGCATGACGACCATCTGACCATGCCAAAGCACCTCCCACGTGAGATATGGGTGCTTTGTGGGAGAGCATCTGAACAGGCTTTGACCACTCCTATTTGAACTGGCTTGATTTTGGACACCTCCCATGTGCCTAAAACTGCCAATCAGGACGCATCCTATCTGAGGCATACTTCCCTGTTTTGTTTTGTGTTTTATATGACACAAACAACCCAATCAATGAAAAATATTGCCATGGAAGGTACAATGTTTGCCTCCCAGTTTCAGGCTGCAAACTGTTGTTCTGATTTGAAATTAGAGTTCTTTTTCCAAGTACTTTTAAATTATTGACAAGGTATGACATATCTTTCACACAAACTCATGAATCAAGCATATGTAGCATTCTCTGTTGTAAAGAACATCATATACATTATTAATAAATGTCTCAGCTGGCAGAAGTGAAAATGCTATACCAGAAATTAAGGCTTGCTCAAAACAATTGCCAGCTGTCTGTGGTTAGGTTGTAGTACAGAAGGTTTATTGCTAAACTGGTGAGAGAAACCTCAACATGAAGGGAAATGGATGTTAGTCAAGGGATCTGAAAGAGGGATCATTGCTTGTGGTGTATGCAACTCAGCCTACTTTCCCTTATGATAAAACAGTTTTTGCAGTGTTTCAAAAGCTTTCAAAAACCTTTTTTGACCAAAGGCCTGGGACAAAACTGTGTGTGCACCAAACAACATATCATTTATGGTAGATTCAGCTGGATCACAGTTGTCATTGCCTCAGGGAATGTTCATTGTTCCAGTCCTGAAGGACACCATCCCTGTTACTTAGGCAAATAAGGCAGCACCTTTCCTATCATCACTAGGTCAGTAGGTGTCTAGCATGAACTGACACTATTTGAATTTGCCAACCTAGCTGCCAGAAAACTCAGAAATACTGGCAGTGCTGGCATCACTGTAGAGCCAGAGCTACAATTGAGGAGTTCGACACACACACACTCCATTTGCTTGCTTACCACTTAACCTTATTCTGCCTGTCCTCCCACAGTCCACTGTACTCTGAAGCCAGTGGGGTAGAGGGAACCACCTAAGGATAAACCCTTCATGGATATTGCAGGGGAACAGACAGCCTTGGCAGCTGATTGCCACAGGGAAGTACAGAAGTCTTGGCAGAATGGGCAGCCCCTCCTATCTGCAATTCACCTGCAAGAACATAAGTAGAGCCCTGGTGGATCAGACCGATGGTCCATCTAGTGCAGCATCCTGTCTTACACAGTGACCAGCCAGTTCCTCTTGGGAGTCACTAACAGGGCCAAGGCTTGCAAAATCAAGATGAAAGCTGTTAGGTTGTGAACATTGGTAATCAAAGGTACCACTTTCACCATCCAGCAAGATCTAAGTGAGAATATGAGCTGATTGCCTTGGGGGAAGGACTTGGCTTAAAATCATAGAGATCTGGGGGACTGTAGAATGCTGTGGTGATCTGTTACATCATTTCCAGTTACACAGTAGAAAATGATCTGGCATTGCCAGAATGGCACTTTTTATTGGAAAATTTATCTCACTACTGCACCAAGTAATGGCGGGGGGAGGTCTCCTATTGTGAGGGGAGACCTAGTCCCCTTATTCCCTCCCATCATCTATCATGTCAGTATTTGACTTTTCTCCTTTTTCCCCAATTCAAATTTTGGAAGTAAAATAATTCATGCAACTTTTATAACAATGTGCTCACTTGCTTACATGAATCTGAGTATAGAATATGCATTCTGTACTCCAAACAGAATTTGTCTTTTTTTAAGGTGCAATTTAATAACACACAGCTCAGTTTCTGACTTTGCTAACTGTATGATCTATTGGACATCCTTCTGTTTTGAAGAATTTCTGAGGTACTGTATAACCTTTCTTTACTTGATATTATAGTTTAGCATCACAAGCATGGCCTGTGATTAGTGGAACTGACTGGTGAGGTCTTGAATATATGCATGAATTTGTCTCTGTCCAGGAGAAACAAAGGAACAAACACTGCTTTTTTCTCCTTATGAATTTTCACAGACCAAATAAAACAGCCGCATTAAGAGCCTACTGGGGAACCTTAAAAGACTGTTTGCACTGTTGCAGCCTCAGAGTAAGATGAAGACATGATTTACAGTTTTGAAAGGACATTGATGTCTCTGATGTTTCAAGCACAAAAGCTAAGTCCAGATGACTTCTTCCAAAGAAGTCTTCATTAGCAGTGCAATCTTGCGGAGTTGTTTTAATGCCCACTGGTTTCAATTTTAATGGGTTTAGGCTGGAATAACTGTATAGGGTTGCATTGTGAGTTAATTGGGCAGGATGATGTAAACTTCTGTTTATTATAAGCTTATCAAATGGAATCTCTTGGGAACATTATGCCTCAGTTTCTCATCAGCAAGCAGGATACCAAAAAAAACTTGTCTGTGTACAGTTTATCACCTTTCTGTAATGCAATTTAATTCAAAAGACTTCTTGAAGACAAAAGTCATTGAAGCCTTGACATCTCACTCAAAAGCTAATGGTAATATAATCCAGTCAGTAAACTGTAAAGCTGTATGTGAAGAATAAATAAATCTTTTTGCATGCAGTGTGGTAGATTGAGTGGAGGAAATGGCATTGCCAATGCAACCTGTAGCTTCGTTACCTGATGACATTACTTTTCCTTTCTTGCTGTTGCTACCCACAACTGTTTCTTGATCATTTTCCCTTTGTGTATTTTGATTTGCCTGTGATTTAAACAGCACGAGTCAGATATGACTTTTTCCAAGACCTTGCAGCATTCTCTGCTACCTTTGAAGACATTTACAGATCCCACAGTGATAATTCAAGACCTGGTAATTCTATAGAACTGAACTCCTGGGTAGAGGTGAAACTCAATACTAATACTGTACTACTGTATACAAGGGGTCTCTGTTCCATCTTTGCACAGACAAGAAGAAATTGGACCCAATCCTATAGCTGCATTTTATGCAAAGATCCAAGTGACAGGCTTGCAAAACTATGGCTGGAATTTACTACTTCTTATCTTTTGCAGAAAGAATGTTAATGCGACATCACAATTGCTTGCATTTTCTTCCTTTCATAGCCTTTTGCTCACTTTTCAGCATTATGTGCAAAAAAGCATGGTGGCACATTTTATAGAATTGTATGTAATCTTATAGATTATGTAATTTTATAGATGCAATCTTACTCTTGTTGAAACAGAGCCACTCTTAAGGGTCATACAAAATATACAGTTTGACAATTCCCACTTTTATACATATATTTTAAATTTGAAGTAAGTCATTTTGATATGTCCTCCCCCCTTCTCAGAATATGTACTTCTTTATTCCCTGGATATTATGTTAATTTAAAACTGTTCAAGTATAACCAGTGATCTTTCTTAAGAACGGGCTTCTTTTTCTTCCCCTTCCTTCCAGGTCATAGTCTTGGCTCAACAAAGGTTTCTCGTGCACAGACATTTCCCAGCTACACCTCAGAGCAGAGCGAGGAGCATGAGCAACACCTCTCACTGTCTAGCAGTTATGGATTCAGCTACAGCTCAGGCCTTCTCCAATGACACACAGACAGTGTCTGACTTGAGAAACAGTCTAGCGTGGAACCTGCTTGTGAGGCCCAGGAGCCGCTTGTCCCTTCCTTGACATCCACAGACAAGAAACGGTAGTGAAAATGAAGGGTGCAAGTCTCCAGGCTGGTGCTGGTGAAGAAGAAAGCTTGGATCGCTGCTTCCCCAGGGCAGAATCTAAGTATTATTTATTTAAATTTTATATTGGCTTTTTTGTCCATGTTTTAGAAAAAAGAAATGATTTCTCTCTGGAATCTTGAAGGTGTGTAGTTGAGGTTTTTGCATGCCTCAAATACTACCTGCTCTGGCGAGCAAAGTGTATGTGTGTGGGGGAGAGGAGGACAGTATAATATGTTGTCAGTGTGCAGCTCTTGCCAATCAACTCTGTTGTCAAATTTGCTCATCCACAACAGAAAGCACCCTTACTCTAGGTATCAGCCCTCCAAATGGGTCATCATTACGCAGATGTTGCTCAATGAACAAACCTTTCTAAAGGGTACTTCCCAAATTCGCAAATGTAAACCTACCACCAGTTACACACAATTCAGTCCCAGTGTCTTGAATGTGATCTACGCATGAGTAATTTTAGGACTGTAACCTAACATTGCATCCATGAAATGGAGCCAGGGACTCCTCATCAGAGTCTCAAAAATACAGTAAAAACATGTGATAGAGGAGTCATTAGATACTTCCAGTGGGGTGGCATGGCAGTGCTTAATAGCTTTCAGTAATAGATTGTGTTGTATATTAAAAAGATTTCCCACACTGAATTTTTGTGGCCAGATTCTGCTCTTATGCTATGTACATTCTGAACCTAATAACTCCACAGAATCCAATTGTGGACGGGGATCATAGATTTCAAAAAGAGACAGTGGAACAGTGCATTGTCTGTCTTCCCATTGTAGATAATATATTAAAAGTGAAGAATGGATTTTGAGAGAGTGTATTTCTGATTTGTATACTGTGGTTGTGGATGATTGAGTCCATATCACTGGGTGGAAGCCTCCCATAAGCCACAGTTTTATAGAGCCAGAAGCTTGCCAAGTAGAAATAAAAATAATTTTAACTTTCTGGTCTTAATGAAATCTAGTAGCGAATAATATATATCACTTCTACTTCTTGCCAACATTTATTTTGTTCTAATTGCTTTCCCTGATGTCCAGTTTAGGAAGAGGCTGGATCCTGAATACAATCATGGTGAATTTCCCCATCCATTTATCTTCTTGCATGATTGATTCTATAAGCAGACTGTAGAATAAACAGTCATGTGGGGACCTGATTTTTTTTAAAAAAATCTTAACTTATTTTAAATTAAACAAAAATCTAGTGACACCTTACAGACTAACAACATTGATTTCAATATGAGTCTACATATCACAGAGGGGTTCATAGAGCAATTCACACCAAGCCTTGACTGCTCCCTTGTCAACCTTGCCCAGTAAAAATTCCCTAGTACAGTTTTTCCATCCCATCCTATCTGTGACCCACAAAAGCACATATTGAAATTGCAGTGGGATTTTAATGCGGAGACTTGAAGATTCATGTATACATCCATTTTTGTTCACATTTGGTCACTGTTAGAAACTTTGGATCTCTCCCATTATACTCTGCAGCACAGATTCAGTGCATTATCTCTAAGCAAGTGACCCATGTCCTAGAAATTAGTTTTTATTTCCTATATCAATGGTACTAGTTCCAAAGCCTAAACATTAGATTGCCAGGCCCTGCAGGAACTTGTGAAGTGGTATTTGTTTAAGAGCTTCATAACCCGTTGATACAGATAATATACACTTGAAGAGTCCGGCCCTCATAGTTTTGTTTCAGCTAAGTCAAGGTTCATGCCTAACTGTATGGTAAGGGTTGGGTTTTATCAGATATGCCAGATGTTCATCACAGACCTGACTGACAGTTACAAGCGCTCCTATGGATGGGAAAAGATATTTAATGTGTGATTTCATCCTTGTTCTTTGCTGTTCTCACCAACAGCCCATTTCTCTGGGCCTTGATGAAAGCATCCAAGGATATCCTTTATAAAATACTGTGCACAAGGTTTTAGGTATTGAATTTTGAATTAATGTTGTTTGCTGCATACAAGATTCTTATATGTTTGGAAGGTTTTTCTGTTATGGTTTTCATTTTAATAAATGGGTTTAACTTTGGAACAGATTTCTCTTTCTCTCTAATTATGGGGTTCTTGCCAGTCATCACCCCCTTACTGAACCCAGTGGGAATGGGAGACCTAGGAAAGCTTTCTATACTCCAAAATTCCCTAAAAGAAATCAATGTTGTTAGTCTTAAGGTGCCACTAGATTTTTATCTTATTTTGATATGAGAGCCACCCCTTCGCAGCGAACTTCTATTAGTGCATTGTGCCAGAAGGTTTCAATCATTTTTTTCCAAAGATGTGGAAATGAATAGCAGCTGCAAAATTGGATCCACTAGAAGAGTTCACAACTTCTCTATCCTCAAGCAGCCTACTGTTTGTCCCAGAATTGAAATAAATGGCAGGTGGCTTGGGAAAGGGGGAGAAAGGGAAAGATCTGCTCCAGAGACACCTTCTGTGAACACTTCCAGTAAATTCAACCAGGGCTTTTTTTTTTTTGCAGAAAAAGCCCAGCAGGGATTCATTTGCATATTAGGCCACATCCCTGACACCAACCTAGTCGGAACTGCATTCCTGTGCATTCCTGCTCAAAAAAAGCCCTGGATCCCACAAAATGCCTTGAAGAAATAAGAGAGGAGGAAACTGCTGCTGCTGGTCCTATGCTATTCAGCTTACAACCTGTGAGAGTGAACAAAATCATGTACATGAAAGCTTATAGCTTGAGTAAAACTTAGTTGATCTTAAAGGTGCCACTGGACTCAAACTTTGTTGTGCTGCTTCAGGCCGATACAGCTATCCTCCTGAATCAACCTGTGGGGGTGACATTATTCAGTCTTGTCTCAAGATGATGCCTTGCTTCCAAACAACTATGAACAAAAGGGCATTTATGGAAGGCATGTAGTAAGGGAAATTAGACAATTGCCCTCTTTCTTTTTTTCAAGTGCTTGATCCTTTTATGACAGCTTTCACAAGAGGGGCTTCGTTCAGTATGCAGCAAATTTTCTCTCCAACTAATGCTCTCCTGCTAACACTTTTGTCTCACCATCTGTGTCTCCTGCCCTCAGCAGTAGCTAGGAGACACAAAGTGGGGCTACAGAGGAGAAAAACCTAAAAAGAGCTCTGCAGACTCAGACCAGTGGTGCAGCTAATCCAGCCTCCTATCTCACATGGTGGCCAAACAGTTACTCTACAGAGCCAACAACAGAGCTGAGGCTTTCCCCTAATGATGTCTCCTGGCATTAGTATCCAGAGGTTTACTGCATCCGAATGTGAATGTCTCCTTTAGTCACCATGGCTAGTAGCAGCTAATAGGCCTATTCTCCATGAGTTTGTCTAATCTCTTTGCTTGTGCATCCTCTGATCGCAAATTCCACATTTTAATCACCGGTTGAGTAAAGACGTATTTCCTTCTGCCATCCTGCACCTAATACTGCTCATCATCTTCATCTTCAATACTATATCTACTACTTTAGGAGAGAGAGAAAAATCTCTATCCCGTGCACAGTTTTATACATTTATAAACTGTCTTATTTTCATTTCCTTTCCTAATAGTCCCCAGCAGGGACTTTGCCTTTTTCACTGCTATGGTACACATTTTCATTGAACTGTCCACTATGATCCCAAAGACTCTTTCCCTCTCAGTCTCAGCAAGTTCAGACCAGGGATGTCAGGTGTCCCACTATAGCGGGAGACCTCCCAGCATCCGACTGTTTACCTGTTGCAGCAAGAGGAAAGGAAGGAAATGGAGTGCATGACTGATGTCACTTCTGGTTTTACCACAGAGTTTTCATAAATTCTAGAGCATCTAAAAATATCACTTCCAGTTTTTACCAGTCCTGACAACAGCATGCCTGTGTGCCAGGCTTCATCCTTTAATTTTTCTTGGAGCTTGCTGTCTGCAGCCTGACAACCCTATTCAGACCCCATTAGCATGTATTTACAGTGTGGGGGGGGGAGGGGATGTTTGTTCCAATGTGCAGCCAGCTTCAGTTTTCACCGTCCTGAATAATCTGGTATTATCTGAAAATTTGGCCACTACACTGCTCACCCCCAGTTCTAGGTTGTTGTTTTTTTATGAACAAAGGAAAATATTAGCAAAGTTTCCTTCCTTGAATTCCTATCATTCATAGTTGTTTGGATCTAAGCAATGGTTCTTTTTGCTGGCTTCTCAAAATTTTAAATATTGATATAGTCCTAGCCCTATCTTTTCCCACATTTCTTCTCTTATAATATCACCTACCTTCAATTAAGGAAAGATCATCTTCAGTCTTTTCCCATAAACCAGTTCTGTGCTGCTTTGGGACTGCAAGGTGGATGTGTGCACATACACAAAATAGTTAAGCTTGCATTGGTGAAATGGATGTTGGAATGCACCTGTATTGAGGATGCAATTTATATATTGGGATAGTGGAGCCTGCAAAGTAGTTGTAAAGGCTGTACCTTTGAGCATGTACAGAATGTGTCCTGAATCTCAGATTATGGTTCAAAGTGTCACTCAGAAATATTGCTTTAAAATAGGCCTCAGCTCCTACTCCCTGACTTGATCACAAAGGGTATCACAGAGGATTTTTTTCCTTCAACTAAAATAAATAGCCCATTGCAATAAAAATAAGACATGTTAGAAATTAATAGAAAGGACACAGTGAAAGAGGCATTTTTCTGCCCCCTGTTGTCTGGCCTCCTTAAGGTCATTGTGATGAATGTGTAGTAAACAATTTTCATAAAATATCCAAAACTCTTGAGCAAGAAAATTCACCATGAGCAGATGGGGCATTTGTATTCCTGAGCTTGGTTAGCAGTAGAGTTTCTTTGCAATTCATTGTCATGGCAGTACAGGAAATGGGAAAAGGAAGAGTCAGACTCCTCCCCCTCCATATGCATGGTTGCTAACTCCTGGCTGGGAAACTCCTGTACCATACCATACCATACCAAACCTTTAATGGCATAATAGATTCAGATAAAAATACACAGAATATAAAAATTTAAACATTGGAGATAAAATCAAAATAAAACCGAGCTTACAGATACATTCAAACATGGTCAGAATTAAATTTAAGGATGTCAGCCAGAAATTTTGCCACAGCCTCACTAACCACCCCCTCAGTATCACTCAATAAATAATAACAGGGTGGCAGAATAGACAAATCTGGAGAAAAAGAAAGCTTGCCAAATAAATCTTTACGGAGGTTATGGTAAAAAGAACAATCAAGCAATATATGCTGGATTGAGTCAGGGGTATTCGCTCCACAGGAGCAAAGTCTGTCGGCTAAAGGGACTCGCTGATATCTCCCTTGTAAAACTTTGGAGGGAAACGCGTTTAGTCTGGCCAACATAAATGCCCTGCGATGACTTGGAGTGGTTAGGTCTGATAGATAATTGGGCATATTGCCACAAAAAGCATAAAGACCTAAGGAAGCTGGAGAGCAAGTATAAGGGAGAGTTGGCCGTAATTTCGTTTCCTCCAATTCCCACAGTCTCAGTTTAATACATCTGAAGATATATGACTCTTCAGAGGTAGAAAAATCATCTACCTCTAACCCCAATTGATTGAGTTTAGACAGAAGCACTGCTGTCCAGGACGAAATATATGGGTCTCTTTTCATACAATCAAGAAGGCTGTTGGGATCTGTTCTAAAATGAATTTTGAGCCAGAATTTAAACACTGCAATCCAGGCTTTTGTCTCCACCAAAGACTGACCCACTTCAGAGCAGAGAGCAAAGTAGGACACACATTTTGGCAAACCAAGAATTTGTCTAAAGAATGAGGCTTGAATGCCCTCCACTTTCCTGGTAAAAGCTGAGATCCATATAGGGATACCATAGAGGATTTGGGCAAGCGTTTTGGCTTTGAATACTTTAATAGCTGCTGGAACTAATTGGTTGCCCCTTGCAAAGAAAAACTGTTTAATTTGAGCAGCTGAACACTTAGCCAAGTTGATGGTGTTGTTACGATGTGAAACCCAGCTTAACTTGTGGTTAAAAGTGATCCCCAAGTATTTAAAATTTTTTGTTTGCTCGATTGTTGAATTGCCAATAAACCATCTCTGTGGGCCCCAGCAATTTGAAAAGACAACTACTTTAGATTTGGTATAATTGATAGTAAGTGAATTACAATTACAGTAGTCATAAAAGGCGTTCAAATACCTTTGCAGGCCCACTCTTGTACAAGAGAGGATGGTAGTGTCATCGGCATAAAGTAATAAGGGGACCGCTTGGCCTGCAAGTTTAGGCGGATGACCATTGATAGGGGTCAAAAATTGTGCCAGGTCAGTTAAAAATAAATTAAAAAGATGTGGGGCCAGCACACAACCTTGTTTTACCCCCTTTAACACTGGGATTTTACTAGTCAAGTCACCGCTAGAAGAAAATTTCACTTGGCAAAAGGTATTAGAATGAAGTTTCCTCAAGAGAAACAGCAAACGAGGGTCCATTCCCAGGTAACCTAGCTTGATCCATAGTTGGGCTCTATCTATTGAATCAAAAGCACCCTTCAAATCGATGAAGGCAGCATATAATTTTTTTGACCCGGTATTTTTAACTCCTGTAGATTGGGGGGGGGGGGGGTGGAGCCTGGGAGGGTAGGGTTGTGTTGTCCGAGGGAGCTGATCTCTGATGGAAGTTGGCAACCCTAACAGGGCCATGTAAGACAGTTTTTGCTGTTGCATTTTAAAGAATGAAAGAAAAGATTTTTTAAGAAACAGTGTGGAAGAAATGTCTGCTTTGATTAAATGTTTATTGATACATTAGGGTGGGAGACTTCCTTCTCCCAAGCCATTCCTGCAGTCCAACAGATTGCAGGCTTGTACACCTCAGTGAACAGCTGCTGAATGAAGCAGGTTTGGGATGTGATGGAATTAATCATACCCCTTGCCTGTCACTTATTTTTCCTTTATCTCACTCACCATGTTTCCACTGCTGGAGAGAACCACTTCCTCCGCAGAGCAGTGATGAGATACCTACTGCCACCATATACAATTACTGTTACATGTTATTTGTCAGTATGCAGATGGAAGCTTTTGGAGGCATGATCGGTGGCATCTGTCAGTTTGAATATAAAATCACATTCATGGGGAAATGCTTTCTTTAAAAATTTCTTATATAAGGGAAGAGATCATCTAGTGGCTTCAAATCTTAAATATGCTAAGCAAAATGTTAGGCCAAGTGAAAGAAAAATGGCTACAACCGACTAGGTAGTGATAGATACTGTGTATTCATTTAGCTTAATCTTAGGGCAACTATGTGTAATTACTGAGGTACATAGATGCCAACCTATGAATTGTACAGGGGTATAGGGTATTGGGAATCATTCTCTGAAATATGCTAATTTTGACCCCTCCCAGCTGAGAAAAGTAGAAAGTGGGATTTAGAGAAGGAGAACATGGCAATATTGTTGCATGTTCCCCAGCAGCCATTTTGTAACAGGGCCTGCCATTGTGTACTTATCCATCAATAAATTTTGAGCACTACCCCTCCTCAAAATTACTAGGACCAACAAGTTTGGGGATCCCTGACTTAGCCGACATGGAATAAACATTATAGTTAACTTTATATCATGCATGTGACTATTTGTTGATTTAATAAAAATAGAGAAACCCCACCCCCCAAAAAAGATAATGTACTTAGTGTAAGTATGAACATGAGTGAAGACTGAGTGGCAACTTCATCCCCCCCAGAAGTGAGTGAAGTCACTGCTCCTTCACTTGTGCATCATACAGTTTTGCACAGAGGTCATTTAAATTTTATAAACTTTATAACGGCCTAGTGGCAACTTCACCCAACCCTAAGTGGATGAAGTAGCTGCTCACCTTTACTTGTGTGCTGCATGGTTCTGCACAAAGGCCATTAAAATTTTAGATTACTTTTGCATGGATCAAATGAACCATGACCCAGTCCATTGAATGTAAACCCCTCAGACCATGAAGCTCTGCAGTCCGTTTTTTTCCCCTGCACCCTACTAATCCCTACTAGAGACCAACAAGGGGGGGAAAATATTGTTGGTCTCTAAGGTGCTACTGAATTTGAATCTAGCTGTAGCACTCTCTGCAAAACATTTCACAAAGGTAACTGGGTATAGCTCCTGTATTACCAAAACAGGCACCATTTTCTGCTGTCCTAACTTCACTGTATCTTAAGGATACATTTTTTAAGATGAAAAGCTGCATTCATTTTGTTTAAAATGTGCACAAATAGCTAAATGGAAGGACAAGCAATAGGAAACATCGCAGGTATTTACAATAAAAGTTTGTGTGCTGTGCTGAGGTTTTATATGGAGTAGGCATGTGTGACAATCTTGCCCTCTTCCCTCCCTCACACACAGGATTTTCTTTTCTG
Source organism: Heteronotia binoei (assembly GCF_032191835.1). Classification (NCBI taxonomy): domain Eukaryota; kingdom Metazoa; phylum Chordata; class Lepidosauria; order Squamata; family Gekkonidae; genus Heteronotia; species Heteronotia binoei. The sequence goes on from NC_083229.1 coordinate 94,888,281, forward strand.
TCTTTTTTCTTGCTAAACATCCCTATATTTTCTTATTTGTTTGTCCATGACTGTCCCACCCAGTTGCAATAGATATATAGGCAGGCAGGCAGATGCTGGCCCAGTGCAGGGAACTGAGGAAAGAGACAAAATCACCTTCTCTCCTTCTTATATTCTGCTTTGGAAATAGCAATGAGAGGCTTTTGAAAGTTCAAAATAAAATGTTTAACTTGGAGGAGAGAATGTCAGGTGGAATCAGGGGTAGGATGCGTGAGGTGAACAGATAACAAAACTGAGATCACTTTGTATTTGCACAAACACCAGATAATTTGTTGCCAACTAGTAAGTGTTTTTGCTATTCAGCAAGGTCTTAAAAATTTTGAGAGGCTTTCTTTTTCAGTTTCTGCTTTAAACACTCAAGCATAGGTTTTTGAGTTTCACTAACATGTGAAGAAGACAACAACATACAACCAAGTTCCCAGAATCCTTCTTTATACACAAGCAAGGGATTACTTCTCTTTTCTATAAGCTATTTCCCTTTTAACTGGGCAGGTATCTTTACTAAAAGCTATTCCCTCCATTTTTTTTGCTTGAATGAAGATCTTTCTTGATCCACTCACTCTCTTAGCCTCCTTCCCAATCCACAGTCAGTGCTTATTTGTCTCTTCTTCAACTGACTGTCCCCAGCTATCAGTCCATAATTAACTTTCTCAACAGAATTCCATTCAAACAGCCTGTCACTAACTCTTGACAGTCCATCACACTATGCCTGTCTAGTGCCGTCTTGCAGTTAGCCAGTTGTCCAAAGTGAACAATTATTCTTTCCAGATCAATTGATGAAGCTGTCTTCATTTTGACCTTTTTTGTATTTAAATTCAAATAATCAGTATAATATACTGCTGTTTAAGATAAAAATAGTAAGGTCAGTATAGCTCTAGGAAGTTCCTAAATCTACAAAGATAACCTTGGGCAGGGTGGTGTGACATTCCTCCACTTTTCCCCGGTGGCAGAGTACACTCTGTACCCAGAGTTGACATCATCTCTACACATATACTTTAATGGCTGAACAGCATGAAGCCGGCAGGCTGGCTTGTCAAGTAATCAGTACAGATGGCTGGGATCCTCCATTAATTCTTCCGTTGCCTTGAACTTACTGTGAGCTCACATGGGGCAAGCTCAGTGAAAAGCATACAAATGGCAGGGGTAGAAAAGAAAAGCTGGACAAGACATTGTGTTTCATATTAACATGAAAAATAAAGAAAGATCTCTTGACTATGGTGAAAAGCTATATAGTTTTTTTGGGGGAGGAGTTCCTTAACACGTGCATGCTTTTGGAAGGAATCTAATTCATATCTATTAAGTCCAGAGCTAGGAACATTTGTTATTTTGGGAGAATCAGTTTGAATGAACATGTGTGATAGTGTGTGCCTTGCTGTGTGAGCAATGGCCAGTTGGTAAAGGTAGCACAATCAAATTCTGTCTTTATCTGATGAGACCCCAGCAAGTTGAAATGTTGCACCCAACTATTGCTGTTTTTGTTTTCCTAACAAAACTGTTTTAAACTCCTCAGAGGATGCTTTCATCCTTGTGGTCCCCCCATCCTATCCCTACTTTTTTATATGCATTTGGTTTTGCCATTTTGTGGTGAGAGTAAGAACTAACAGAAGTGGTTGACTAACCTTGCTGAGGCTATAACAGTATGTGTTTGGGACCTGAATTCAGAGAAAAAGTTTGCCAAATGCCTATTCCTCCACATATAGCATTTGTTAAAGGATTAGGGAAAAATAGGATCTCTCTGTTTACATGAAAGGCTGTTTATTCTTCAGGCTATCCCCAACTGCAACACAAATAGGGCTCTACAAGTGGGAGGCCCATAAAAATTTGTGAGGGGGCATCTCTTTTTCTCCTCTTCTTTCCTTTCCCTGAAAGCCCTCTTCCTGATTCCTTTTCTCCTTCCCATCCACCAACCAACGTACCTTTATCAGCCTCCCTGTCCAGATTTACCTCCCTTGGCAGCTTCTAGTTAGGAAAAAACTATATTTGAATTGCTCAATGCCAGGTCTGGCCCAGTTGTGCAGTAAGGAACCCACAAGGGAAGGAGCACTTCACTTTCCCTTGTATCCACCTCCCCACACTCCTTACCTCCTCCTAGAAACCCACAACATATTCTCACCTTTCTCTGCTTTTACACCTGGCTTGCTTCATAATGGGTACCCCAAAGTGTCTTACATCATTCTCCTCTGTTCTTTCATCCCCTAAACAACCCCCTGAGATATGTTATGTTGAGAGTGGTCACTTCCACAGCCAAGCAGGGATTCAGATCATTGTCTCCCAGATCTTAGTCTGACACTGACCTACACCACACTATTAGGCCTTTATGGATAGTAGCTGTTGAACAGTAGCAAGCAGCCTGTCCTGGCTGAGTCATTTAAGTCACATGGTATCAAGTTGCCTGTTGGTTGTTGTCAGGCCTGGCCCCATAAGTCCTCCTTCAAAAGCCAAAATGCTCCTGAAAAGAACACTTCCCCCTCCATCTGCCTTTTACTGACAGAAACCAAGGTTTGAAGGTAGGGTTCCCGAGTCCAATTAAAGAAAAATCTGGGGACTTTTGGGGCGGAGCCAGGAGACTTTGAGGGTGGAGCCAGGAGACATTGGGGGTGGAGCCAGGAACAAGGATGTGACAAGCATAATTGAACTCCAAGGGAGTTCTGGCCATCAAATTTAAAGGGACAGCACGCCTTTTAAAATGCCTTTCTTCCATAGGAAATAATTAAGGATAGGGGCACCATCTTTGGGGGCTCATAGAATTGGACCCTCTGGTCCAATATTTTTGAAACTTGGGTGGGGAGTATTTTGGGGAGAGGCACTAGCTGCTATACTAAAAATCTGGTGCCTCTACCTCAAAAAATAGCACCCCCCAGAGCCCACATAACCCATGGATCAATTCCCTATTATTCTCTATGGGAATCGTTCTCCATAGGGAATAATAGAGTGCCTAGTAGACATTTCCCTCCCCCCATGCTTTCTAAAGGGGGGGAGGGCCTCCATACCAGGGAATCCCCCCTCCCTCTCTCACACACACAAATACTTACCGTACTTGGTCTTCTTCCAGCAGAATTTGCTCGCTGTGAAAACGAAAGCAAGGCTGCACAGGAAAAGAAAGGGAGGGGCCGTTCCTGTTTCCTGTGCAGCCTTAAAGGGACACATTTTAAAAACGGATCCCAAGCTGTAAAACAACATGATGTCTACAGGTATGTTCTCTCTCCCCCCGCCCCCAGATTTTTTAAGAGCAGGAGAGGAGGCTGAAAATTCGGGGGTCCCCCGCCAGGGCGGGAGGGTTGGGAAGCCTATTTGAAGGTTGGCAATACATTCATGGCTGCCTAGAAATCCCCACAGAGAGGACGTTTGTTTCTTAAAGTTACAGGTATTGATTCTGTTATTTGAGGGGTTAACCATTTTAATTTTTTTTAAGTCAGATTTTTCTACAAACCTGGGGCCTTTTCAGGTTTGTAGAAATACCTTTCTTATCTGTTAATTGTTCCAATCTTTGGATTTAAGTATCCACAGATTTGGCCATGCTGAGAATTAAATATATTGGTGTAAGGGCGAGGGGTGATTTTTACGTGATTTTAAAATGGCGTTCAGCTGTTGTTCACTGATGTTCTTTCTTGAATGGATGGTGCATTTACTATTGTTTCATGTTCTAGTTAATGGACACTAAATTCACTGCTCTTCTGGTCTGTATGATGTATTGGTACAGTTTTCCCTGTGAACCAAAGCATTGATGAAATTTGAATTAAACTAGTTTAAACAAACATCAAAATGTGTAGTATAATTTTTCCCCATTAACTGGAAAAAAAGTATGAAGCAGAAGATACTATGGAATATCTGATATATAAAAAATGTTTGCACAATTCAAAGAAAAATTAAGAAGTGTTGAAGGCAAAAGTAAACTTCTGTTTGCGCATTTCACTAGAAAAGGCCTCCTATCCCACAGTCCTAAAAAAGATAACATAAAGGGCGATGCAAGAGTGCTGTAAACTTTAAAGTTTTACATCAACTTAAGGTATTAAGTTCCAACTGGTTACAGGCCAAATACAAATTAGTTAGTGTACCCTTGTTCTTATGATGAAACCAAGAATACATTTATACTCAGCATCAGCAGCATACTAACTACTGTACCACTGTACCAATACAGTTCATGGAAGGAGAATACATTTCAGATTAAGTAGCTGTAGCTTTTACAGAGATTAATGTGGGACCACATCCTAAAGGTCTGGAGCAATATTAGTATACATGAGCAACCAGGACTGCAGTTATAAGTGTGCATCTGTAGAAACAAGTCTAGCTGTCTTATTCTGCTTGCCCCCTTTTAAGTATAATAATCCCAGTAAGGGCTACTACCCAATTTCTGTCTTTGTAATGCCCAGCAGAACCCACAGCAAGGTCTCCCTGGCCTGCATCACAGCCTTCCAGACTGTGATTTCCACAAGCACCATCCATGAGCCTTAAGAGGAATAGCCCTCTTCCAATGTCATGGCAAACTATACAGTTCTTTGTCCGCCAAAAAAGGGGGCAAGCAGTAGAGCATGCATCTTGGGCTGCCATTTTGGCAATTGTATAAAATGAAGACTTCTGATCATGTCAATGCCATGGAGGGTTTTTTCCCTTGTAATACTGTGCACAATTTAGAACATATGATATATTTGATAACTCAGGTACAATAGTATGTTTCTCTTTCTTCATTGACATCATGCAGTTTGGTGGTTCACACTCAAAAATTAATATTTTCTGAGTTCTTCAACTGATGGGAAAAGCTCCTCTTGTAGTATGTATAGGTGTTTGTTAAAAGAGCTCACAGATCCCTAAAGATGTTTTCTAGTTGTGTGACAATAATGACGATGTAAACAATGAAAATCTTCAAGTCTGGGTGAATCAGTTTGTTGTTGTTTGGTTGCACAGGATTTTAGTCCTGTAGCTCTTTTTGATTTAACTAACATGTAAGGATACCTGCACTACCTTGTTCACTGCCAACATATAGCAACCAGAAGAATTTTCATGATCCTCTCTCACTGCTACCCAAATAGCTGCCTTTTGGAGCTGCTACATAAAATCCACCTGAAGCTGCAAGCAACTATTTTCTCAGCTTTGCCAGAAAAAATGAATGGGCACTAGAAATTAATTCCCAGACAAGCAAATACTTCTTAAAAGAGAAAGTAGCTGTGCTGACCAGAATAGCTAAACTAGCTGGTAGGTAGTAAGAACATAAAAAAATGTGTGTGGTGTGGCTCAGGGTCACAATCAGGGAGAGGCAGGGCTCTTGTCTCCCACCCACCCACTTTTCCAGAGCCAAAATGGTCCTGAGAGAGGTATCTCACCCATTTTGGAGCTACAGATGCATAGTGTGCTGCATGTGCAGGTCCAAAATGGGGCAGATAACTTTACCCTGGCACTGTTTTGGCTCAGGAATGCAGCTCAAGGTGAAGCAGGAGCCCCTCCCCTTATGCCAGGGTGCTGAACTAAAAGGCCCTTGCAGAGTTGTAAAACGATGTCCCAAGCAGCAGTTGTGTGGTTGTGGGGAAAGTGGATTATATAGCTGGCCCAATAATGCAGAAAACTCAGGTGCCAGAAAGGTGGGTGACTTGTCAGTGGTTGAGGATGGGACCTCACTGTTACCCTCTGCCACTGACTAGCAAAATTTCAATAAATACTATTATGTAAAATAATAAGAATAAAAAATGCAAATTAGCTTGATCTCAGAATTCAGGCTGATCACAAAATTTTGTTGCCCAGGTACAGATTTTTAAAGTTTTTAGCACTGAATGTTCATATCAATATGACTGCATCATAATAGTTCAAAAGGCATGGTGGTGGTGGTGGAAAGTGCCATCAAGTCACAGATGATTTATGCAACCCTGTAGGTTATTCAAGGCAAGAGACCTTTGCCATTGCTTGCCTTTGCACAGCAACCCTGGACTCCCATCCAAGCACTAATCAAGGCAGACCCTGCTTAGCTTCCAAGATCTGATGATATCAGACTAGTCTGGGCCATCGAAGTCAGGGCACTCCAAAGGCATACATTAATCATATTCCTAAGTAGAGCCATACATGTAATTACAATGGCAACAAATGATTGGCAGTTCTTGTTATGGTAATAACTGCCTCCTGGCATGAAGAACACAGTTTTGTTTTAACAAATTTTATTCTAGCAAATGTATTCAGACATACAACTAATGTATATATTTTGTTGGTTATCTTGACTTCTGATCTTGGATCGTAATAAATCATTGATTGATTGAACTGTGCCACCTGGCTTGCCTTGGCTCCTGTTGAGCCTCATATTTAGTGGACATTCAAAAGGCTGTTAAGTTAAAATTAACAAGAGCTGGAGTGAGAAGGGACATATGAAAATCTGATCCACACGTTCCCTAAGACAGTAGAGCACTTGGCAGCTGCTACTAGTTTTTCTTGGAGTTTTCTTGCTCCTTTGTTGAAAGGCAACAATGTTAATAATACATAGGCCTCAATACAATTCCTTTTTTTTTCCAAGCAGGCATGGTGGTTCACTGATTCTGCCCCCGCACCCCGTCCTTATACCTTTTCCTGTCTATATATCTGCAGGAGATACATATGCACATATATATTTATGTGTACATACCTATTATATGCTGACCAGTCACTTTTCATGCTTCAATCTGCCATTTTAATTCACGTACCATTCTTGTTATCATTTATGTTTGTTCCAACTAAACCTTATAAATAAATTATTATAATTGTTAATTATAATTTGATGGCAAGAGTCTTTATGTTTGTGCATTGTCATTGTTTCTCTCCTTGTGGTACAGAAAAGCAGAGACTTGACATCTGTCCATTTGTTTATTGTATCGAAGCCTGCTTGATCACTTCATAGTGAATAGAAGGAACTCCCAAAAAGGCTATTCATTCTGGGCATAAGGAAAAAGAACGTTTCTGCTTTTGTGAACTGAACTGTGACCAGACAATACATCTCTAGTCACCAACTACAGCCTCATTAAACCGTCAGCCTCTGAAGCCATGAAAGTAGATGATGGCATTTCATCAGCTAAATACTTGGCTGTAAAACAACTTGAAGGACACTGCCCAGTATTTCTCATTCCTCTAGGGCACACCTATTTTCAGAACTAGAGTACAAAGGAAATCTGCTGCCATCTTCTAATTTTCTGACAGCCAAAGTCCTTATATAAACTTTCCCCTATTGTATACACAACATCCTGCATGCACATCTGCATGTATGCAGAATCTCTTTGTGCTTGAATGAACTGAAAGGTAATGGGGGGGAAAGGTGTTGTATTAGCCCATATAGAATCACAGTACAGAGCTGTGTATACTTGAGGCAAACTCATTGACAAGGGTAGCAAAATGGTCAGACTCGCATTTTTTGTCCACTTGAGTAGTTGATATAGATTGCCTCCTGCTTTGTGGCAGATGCGGTTGTGGTTTCTTCTTCACTTACATTCATTCGGCCATGGAAGCACTGGGGGGTGGGAATAACAACAGTGAATTGAAGATAAGTTAATAAGTGGCTAATGGCTTAGCAAAATGGTCTCTATTCTCTTAACAGAGATCCACACTGGGGTGTGTGTTTAACCCAAACAAAAAAACTCTGAAAAAATATCTTACCGGTATTTTTCAGGTTTTTTAATGCTGAAAAGAAATTAGAGTTTCTTTTTGGCTACCAATATAGCTGAGCCCAAATAAAAACTGATATTATTCAGCTTTTCTTTAGGCACAGCTATATGAAGGCGTTTAAAGAGATTGCTATCTCTATAAATGCCTTGTGAGTGCACTCGCTGAGTCGCACCACCACTACAGTGCAGGTTGGAGAAGCTAAATCACGCTGCCGCCATGCCCACAGTGGCATGACTCAGCAAGTTTACTCAGAAGACATTTTAAGAGATCAGTCTTTTTAAGTGCCTTTTTCCCTCCATTGAAAGTAATGGAGGATGGGACCACCGAAAAAATGCTTTAAAAAATACAAAACAGACTATAAAATTATGGAAGCAATTTCAACTTATTTCTAATTCTTGCTGTGTTATTACCCAGGGTAACAGGTGTGCATATGTATTCATGCAAGGTATTTGCAGACATAATGGCAAGCATTGTCCTAAGCTTTTGAGGAAAATCCTAAAAGCGCAGAGGCTTGAAAATCTGTGTATTAGCTATCAACTACTATTTCCACATGGCACTTCAATTTTCTGTAGCTTAAAGACCCTTTGCATGCCCTCTTCCCTGCCCTACTAGTCATTAGAATGAAAAAACACTATATCCATTCACAAATCAGCACTGCCTGGTAGTGCTTCATGGATGAAAAAGAGATTTCTATTGTAACTAACTGATGCTGTCTTGCTTCTGATGGAAAATGACAAGACTGAAAAAATCCTCAAGGCATCAGAATAATTGTGCTGTGTAGCAAAGCATCAAAAGCTGAGGATATAGATATGTTGTAATAAGAACAACATAGAATTCACTCAGCCAAACCCATCCCTGCAACACACACATAGCCCTCATAAAAACATCTTACCTGGGGCCGAGTAGTAAGAAAAACTTTTGGCGGCATCATGATCCTTTTCCTCTTCTTTCTAGTGACACACACATAAACAATTATTCTTAGTGCCAGGACCAAAATAAGCACTTTTGAGATTATGTTAATACTAGGCATAAGGCATGTTGTGAAATAAAATACGAGCTCTAGAAAGGAGCTCTGGGTGAGTGCCCCCGCCTTGCTGTCTTCCCACCAAAGTGAAAGCATTCATTCCCCCACTCCCACCTCAAGGGGAGCTAATCTCTGCCATCTGGAGAGAGTTGTGATTCTGAGTGATCTCGAGACCTCACCTGGAGATTAGAGCAACCAAAAAGAGTAATGTGGAAAATGGAGCAGGTAAGAAGCACTAAAGCATCCAGGATAAACCAGCCTCAAATATAAATAATTTCTATTAATATACAAAGCATAGAAACCTTGTGCAGCGATTATTACAAAAGTGCAATGATATCACACCCGAATCCCATAGATTCAAATTCACGATGAAAGTTCTTGTTTTTATAGAGGTAGGTCCGGAGTGTGATAAGACGAGCTGTGAAACCAGAGTCCAACACTCCAATTCTTTAGAAGTAAGCGGTGTAAACGATATTGACAGCAAGGCACATTACTGCAACAGGGATACGCACATTGCCGTTTCACACGCAACTTCTACAAGCTGTATAAACAATATTAAAAATCAGCAATTTTTACAGCAAAACATTCAGAGGTTATTATAAAATTATATACATAGCTTCAATATTATTTATAACATACATGGCATTAGCTCAATCCTTTCTGCAGAATAACAACGGTATTGCAAAACCAAGCATCCAATGACTATATATACACATACAGGTGTTACCAATTACAGCATTCTCTTAAAGTTACAGACAACAAATCCACAGTGAAATACCTTATACAATTCATAAGAAACAGGAAAAATCCCAATCATTAAGTCCATATGGAATCAGGGAATTTAATCTAAAAATCCACCACATCTCTTGTTTTAGTAGCCATTTGTGCATATCAACTTTACCCTGAAGCCAGGTGGGAAACCTTTCCAAAACAAAAAATCTTAAATCATTTGGATCATGTTTCAATTCCCGGAAGTGATCAACAAGAGAAGCTTCAGAAGTTCAGAAACACAAGGATTCTATGTTTTGTATATTAATAGAAATTATTTATATTTGAGGCTGGTTTATCGTGGATGCTTTAGTGCTTCTTACCTGCTCACCTGGAGATTGGCAGCAATGGTTCCCCAGGAGGAAATGGCTGGAAATTGATTTATCAGCTTTTTTATATGTAGCAGCATATATCATTTCCCTCTTCCCCCTTTGTTTTGAACAACAACCCTGTAACATAAGGCTCACTACTTGAATCTTAGACTATGCTTGTCATTTTTTGTAAGTGATACCAGGATTGCTGTCTAAATTCCATACTATGATTTGAAGTTATTCTTAAATTATACCTGAATAATTTCTGTCTAAAATCTGTAATTGACTAGTAACACCTGTACTGGAAAGGAAAGAAAAGGGCCCCTGTGCAAGCACCAGTTGTTTCCAACTCTGGGGTGATGTTGCTTTCACAACGTTTTTTACGGGGTGGTTTGCCATTGCCTTCCCCAGTCATCTACACTTTCCCCCCAGCAAGCTGGGTACTCATTTTACCAACCTCAGAAGGATAGAAGGCTGAGTCAACCTTGAGCCAGCTACCTGAAAACCCAGCTTCCACCAGGGATCGAACTCAGCTTAGGACTGCAGTACTGCAGTTTTAAGACTCTGCACCATGGGACTCTGTACTGTAAAAGACTGCCTTAAATACTGAACTGGCTGTATTTCAAGCATGAGAACTTACTGAAGGGTAAGTTTGTTAGCTGCTACTACATATAAAAAATTAAGAGAAGTTTCTGAAGAACTGAAACAGTATGCTGTTCTTTGACTTCTGTATAATGTTTCTGAAATTAATAACATTTTAAAACTAATATAGTTTGTTTTCTAGTATAACATTGTAACACCTCCGGAGGGGTTTTCTGTTTTCACAGTTATCTTAAAAAGTGCTATTGCCTATGAAGTTACAGTCAAGTTTGACCACTGTATGAGGTTGTAAAAGTCGGTCTTTTTTTCTTGTCTTACTTTATATTGTTTAAATATGGATTTAGTGTGGATATATTTCATTACATATTTTGGTGTTGTTTAGATTTTTATGTGGTGTCCTTCAGCCCTGGACCTGAAGAAGAGTGTTGGAAATGGAGAAACAGGATTGACCTCCCATAGTCCTTGCTGAATTCATATTGCAACCTTATGTGTTTATAACATTTCTGTTGTTTATTATATGTAGTTACACTTTGTTACAATTTGTTATATACTTTACATCACTTATAGTATTTGGTGGTTTTTCAGCCTTGTAAGCACTGGTTGACTCACCTGGAGATTGGCAACAGTGGGTCCCCAGGAAGAAAGGGCATTGTACCTGTCTGAGGTCTCACCTGTCCTCAAGTGTCACCCTCACCAGGCCCTACCCCTTAAATCTCTATGAATTTCCTAACCTGGAGTAGGCACCCTATCTCCTTTCCTTTCTCTGCCCCTCTGACTTCAGCTTTCCATTGCCTCCCCCCTCCCTGCAGCCTCTACATAGGAAAAGGACAGTCTCTTTCCACAGTGGGGTGGACCAGAGCAGCTTACATCATTCCCCTCTTCCCCCTTCGTTTTGAACAACAACCCTGTAAGGCAGGTTAAGCTGGAAGTGTGTGACTGGTCCAAAATCACTCGGTCAGCTTCCACATCAAGAATGTGTGTCTGGCAGACTCCCTTCTGAAGCCCTAACTTCTATGCCCTCCTCAAATTCCATCAAAGAATCTCCAGAAATTTCCTACCAACCTGGAACAGGCAGTCCTAATCAGGACTGGCCCCAATGAGTTATGCCTCAGAGGCCTTTAGTGATACCTTTCAGACCAACAGTCTGTCTCTGATAACATTATTGGTCTTAAGTACAGGACATCAAGCTCTCTCTATGTCTTGCATTTCCTCCATATATCTTTCTCTGTATCTGGACACCATTCCCCCCCCCCTTTCCAGAGGAGGATAGGGAAGAGTTCTCAGCCAATCAAAGGAAGCTATTCTCTGGCTGTTTCCTTCCTCCTCCCTCACTCAGCCAATCGAGGAAAGGGTTTCTTTCCTCTGTGAATCGGTGTGATAGGCTGCTCAGCCAATGGGAGAACAGGGAGAACCAGTAACTACCAGAACTAAGGATGGTTGCCTTTTATTGACAGAATCTACTTCGCTGGGTAGCAACAGCCACTCGGGCAGAAGAGAGGAGCAGGCTTAACCAATGGCATGCAAGTCATCTTGATCGATAATTTGACAGGCCAAAGGTTGATGCACCACAGTCCCACCAAGTCCCAACCAATCAGGTTGCTCGAATTTGCCAAGACAAAAGGGGAATTATGTATAAAAATAGAGTCTAAGGGAGCAGCTCCTAGAAAAATCTAAAAGTGTGCCTAATAGATTATTCAGACCTAGATTAAAGTGAAGCTTTCAGCTATATTATGTACCTCTGATAACAACTATTCATATGATTAACTCTATGAAGCTGAGGAATGGAGAAGAAGCAACTATGCTTTTCCCATACCCACAGCAATATATTACCTTGCCTATATTTTTCAAGATGCTTTGTTTTTCAGTGTAAGAGAATAAATGTTATCACACCTGAGTCACTGCTGGTACAGACATCAGTGTTAATTACCTGGCTATGTAAAGAATAACATAGAATATAGCAGTAAAATCACTGAACAATTACCAGAAAAGCCTGCCCATATCTCCACAGATCTAACAAACTGCTTACTTCTTATAGTGAACAACAGCTGCAGCCATGGACAAGATGAGTATTAGCAGCAAGACAATAGCTCCAGCTCCGGCACCTCCAGCTATGGCAAGGATATTCTGCTCATAATTCAAAGGAACTAGGAGAAGAAGGATGGAAAATATTGTTAATACTTCTCAGGGGTAAAAAAAAAAGTAAATAATTTGTACCATCTGATTCACAGAAGTGATTCCACCAAGTATTGTAAAACTCAGTAGACGAAGAGATACTTATATCTAATGATCCGACATTAACAAAGTGGTTCAAAGCAGAAAATTTTTGATTCAATTGATTTGTGGAGGCCTAATTAATTGAAAGAAAATAAGAAAACACTTGTAATCGTCTTTAACTATCAGTGTAGTACTGGGAATCTGAATTGTATTTTGGCAGAAATTTCACATTTAAACAGTTAGTTCTTTCATGCATGAACATATCTTGAGTATCCACAAGCTGCATAAGAACTTTTACAGATCTATTAGATCTACCTGCATTGGTATAATCCATAGTATCATGCTGGCCCAACCATCTAAAGTCCAAGGAGTGTATTGGGAGTGGGAAAGTCACAAACTGGATAGTGATTACAGTTGTCTGCCTAGAATACCCAATGGGGTGAAGGAACTCTCTTCAGTAAGGGCACTCTTGCAACGATTTTAGAGAACCCATTTAGATTATAGGCCAGTAGCAGAAAAAATGGCCGTGTTTGTTGTATTCAGACAGGAAGCATCATTTCTATGAAATAGGCATCTGCATGACAGAGAGAGGGCATTGTGGTTTCTGTGACTGCAGGAGATTGAACAAGGACTGCCTGGGGCTCAAAATAAATTTGTTTTTGTGCTGAATTATTTGGGAGCTTTCCTTTTGCTGGGCTGACTTAATTACAGCGTATATGTTCAAGACAGAGCCAGGTCAAAAGCAGACACAATTGTTCACAATACTTCTCTGTCACAAATGGCACTGGACAAACTGTCACCTTCCCCCTCAGAGCAAATTAGATATGTTTCCAAAGGTGTTCTTTTAAAAAAAACCATTCCCCTGCTTTGAGTATGAAGTCGTCTTACAAATGCAAACAAGAAATCTTAGACTGTGATCTTCTGAAAAGGATTCTGAAAATTTGGAGTCTTTGTGCTACTTTACATTTTGTAGCAGATTTCAGATGCTATCACTTCTTGAAACTTCTGACAGACATCTATCACAACTACATAAAGGTTAGTTTAAAAACAGAATATGTGTTCTTCAAAGTAGTCTCCTGTGTGTATTTTACCAAGAAACCAAAATCCCTAAAGATGGAGGCAATACTCCCTCATGGCGTTCATCCCTTAACAGCCTGGTGAAACAGATAAATTAATAGTGCAGTATTACAGTTTGACAATTGAAAGCAAGAGACAGCATTCCTCAAAGCCATGTTAGTGAGTGTGGAATCTGAATATTTGCCTCTCCAGTTCAAATCTGAATTCCCAAGTATCTATTAGAGTGATTTAAAAAATGTAAAGATCAGTTTATTCATTTTATTTATGTGACTTTTAACCTTCCCTCCCCCACAAGCAAGTTCAGGGCAAGGTCCAACATAGCAAAAAACATATGAGGATTAATATAATCAAATAAAAATCTAGAACACAATTTAAACTACAAGATGGTGAGATGGCAACAAATAGGCCATAGCTATATAACTATGTGGCACCAGGAGGGCCATTGTAATAATTGGGCTTAGCTTCTATCCAATAATATTAGTTGGTATACTAGGTCACATATCTAGATGAAGGAGGATGGTAGGGTAAGGGAGGCCAGATATAGTGAGGCACCCCCACCTCAACCAAAGACCTGGTGGAACTGCTCAGTTTTACAGGCCTGGCAGAATTATAAGAAGTCCAGCAGGGCCCTGATCTCAACTGGGAGCGTGTTCTACCAGGCTGGAGCAAGAGTCAAGAATGCTCTGGTTCTTGTTGAGGCTAGATATATGTCAGGACAGGGATCTCCAGTAAATGTTGTTCAGCCAAGTGTAGAGCTCTTTGGGAAACATATCAGGAGATATGCTTACTGCTTCCTTCATCTTCCACATAATCTAAATTGGGATTAGTGCCCCTTCTCAATTTGTAGGTGATTCAGAACTCCCACTCCATCCATAAAACTGTTCTCAACAAAAGGTAGGGCTCTGGGAAAGGCAAAAGACAAAGGTTGAGAAGGAGCTTTCTTCCCACTAGAATCTAGGTAGTAACCACTTATGAATCAGGCTGAAGATACTCCAAAAAGAAGGTGGCTTTTTCATTTAGGGAGAGGGGACTGTGATGTATCCCAATCACACAGCCCTGGCGTGAAGTGAGTGGGTCAGATTGTAAATATTCCTTAGCAGTGCCAATATCCAAACCTCTACAGTCCTATGCATATGCAGCAAGGGCTGTTTTTAATGAAACAAAATGGTGTTAGTCTATTGTCTACAAAAACTCTGTGCAGGGAAGCAGGGTGGAAGTGGTAGAGCATCTGTTTGGCATGCAGAAGGTCCCAGGTTCAACCCCTGGATCTTCAGTAAGAATGAAGTTGTAGGTGATGTGAACAGACCTCAGACTGGGACCTTGGAGAGCTGCTGCCAGTCTGAGTAGACAATACTGAACTTAAGGAACCAATGGTCTGATTCAGTATAAGGCAGTTTCATGTGTACGTGTGTGTGTGTGTGCAATGCGGTGAAGCAGGTTATGCTTAAAGAAAGTGACTGGTGGAAGATCACCCAACAATAGCTTCATGGCTGGGTGGAAATTTGAACCTGGATCTCCCAGCTCCTGCTCCAGCATACAATCCACATCACACCATCACTCAAAGCAGTTTACACTAATAATAAGCACAACTGACTAACAAATACCTTAAATTGCTACACAAAAACATCTAAGGTCAACAAAAAAAGATCTACAAAATAGCTCTGCTTTGCAAGCTGTCCTGAAAGAAGCAAAAATGATGCAGCCCACAGCAGCATCAATGCGATCCCTCAGGAAAAGCCCGCAGACAGGCCATGGCCTTTTATGCTTCTTTTAGTTAGATAGTAGACAGCATACATTGGTGGAAACTCCCAACCAGGCCTATGCAAAGGTCATCCTTCAGGTGCATGCATCTCAGTCAATGAAATGAACCTGGAAATGCACTGACATTTAAGGTAGTTGGTCTAATACTGGGATGACAAATGCCAATCAACGGACAGGCCACAGCATTCTGAACTATTTAAAATTTCCAAGTTGTCTTCAATGGCTGTTCCTTGTAGAACTCATTACAGTAGCTGAGCCTTGAAATGAAAGTGGTGGTGTCCAAGAGACAGTACAATTTATGAGCCAGATACAGCTGGAGACACTCTTGGTACCACTGAAAGCATTCCTGGCAGCAATGGGTGCCGTCCTTTTTTTTAGGTTGATTTTTAGCTCTTCACTTTGAGGGAACTAATTGGGCATGAAGGTGGGATAAAGTGTTTTAAATAAAATAATAATAAATGACCAACAAACAACATGTGCATCATTTATTTCTTATATTTCCTATCAAGGAAAATAGGTGGATGAAAAAACTTAAGCATGTTTTGAAGCCTGGCTTCATTTTCTTAAACTCTGGCCAAAGACAGATAGACACACACACACACATTTTTCTTTACAAACGTCCAGAAATGTTGTGGGTGATTGGTTTCAGCCTTCATTGCCCTAAGTGTGGGTTTTCAAAAGAAATGTTGACAAAACAGTTACAAGACAGTAAAACCTAACAAGTGGCTTGAACAGCTCTGTTAAGTGAAATGTAGTTTGTTATGTATCTTGGCTCAGAGATTTGTACCATGTGTAAGTATACACAAAGCAGAGGAACAGTTCTGTGACGGAAACCACAGAAATACATGCTTGGACTCCAGGGAACGGAGTGTTACACCAAAATCAATGATGTGCCCTTTTCATGTGAGTTCCTCAGAAAACATGTCTTGTGACAGAGCTTTCAAACACTCAAGCATTTCTCACAGAGTTCTTCTCTCCAGTGCCTATCGCTTAAGTCTTCAAACTTCCCTGCAGCTCTAGAGGACACATCAGTCAGCATGACAGTAAACAAGAATGAGGATTAAGATGTTGACAGAAAATATTTGCTAAGAGTTTGTGTTTTGAAATTTGTAAGTTTTATTTAACAACTCCACACTATGGTCAACTGTCATGGTATACACTGGCACCAACAACATTAGGAAGCAGAAGATCTCAGAAGCCAAATGTAGGTTGCTAAGTAAGTGCATCTCCAGAAGGATACCAAAGTTGAGGGTATCAAAGCAATTGAAAGATCAAGGAGAACCAACAAGGACCCACTCACCCTGTCATTCTTCTGGTCAAGCTCATCAGTCAAGGTGGCCAAGGCCATTTCTATTCCAAACCCAGAGCTGAATCCAGATTGAAATGGATCTAAATAATCCATCTCCTCAAAGATTGCTTGAAGATGTGTAGCTACCACCTACACAAAAAGGAATGCTGGCTGTAGTTGTTTAGGTCAGTGAGGTCCAGGGAACTCCTCATTGAGCTCTAGTGACTTTGGATCTGAACTGTTTAAATTCCATACTTCCATGGCCAAATGAAGGTGCCAGAAAGGCGTGATTTGCTACACCTTTGTGTAGCATGCAGGAAGAATATATTTGCTAGAAATATATTTTTCCTGCATAATCCCAGACAATCAGGATTGCATAGTGAACATGATGGTGTAAGACACCTTGTAGAAAATCAAGCCTATTTCCTAGATTCTAGAGGAACCCAATCTCATTAGATCTGAGAAACTAAGCAGGGGTGGCCCTGGTTAGTATCTGGATGGGAGATCACCAAGGAAGTCAAAGGTTGCCATGCAGAGGCAGTAATGGCAAACCACCATGCATCTTGCCTTGAAAACCTTCCAGGGTGTTCATAAGTCAGCTGCAAATTGATAGTACTTTCTACCACAAAAGTGTTAACTAACTAAATAGAACTGTGTTCAGAGTCAAGAGACCTCTAAATACCAATAGCTGAGGAGAAAACAATGGAGAAAGACAACTGTCCTCATAATTGCGAGCTTCCCAGAAGCATCTGACTGGCCACTACTGAAAACCAAAGTACTGGTATAGATTGTCTTTTGGTATGATTCAGAAGGGTTTCAATTCCATTCTTACGCAGTAGCTTTAAATAAACAATTCTAATACTGAATTTATGATTTATGCATATATTGGTCTTTTGTGATGGTAAATGGGAAGGGCTTGCTAAATAGGAATTGGCAAGACCCAGGGAAATGCAGTTAAGTTCATGGTATGCCCAGTTTGTGAACCACAAACTATCAAACTTTTAGCCACGAAATGAACTTGTTCAGTTCGTGAAGCAGCCCCCTCGTGTGCTAACAACACCAAGTTCACAGGGAATCTCTGACTGACTCTCCTCTATTTGCCCTCTGGGTTTGGTGAGAATTGAATTTATGGGGTCTGAGTTACATGCCCCCCCCCAAAAAAAGGTGACCCCAGAAAAGTGCTTTCTGCAGAAATGACAGGCACAGGATCAGAAGGTTCAGAAATACCTCCCCCCTGATAATCCTATACACGCCGTCCAATTTATGTGTAGATTAGATTTAGGGGGTTTGAGTTATGGCCCCCTCCAAAAAGATGCCCCTAGGAAAGTGCAGGGAAATGCACACAGGTTCAGAATGCAAGCTACATACAACAAATGCACAGGGAACCTATTAGTATTTCCGTTGCTTTAAAGTTGTGTTGTTACTTTGACGTTTGGTAAACATCTTGTTTGAACAGAGACAGCCTGTCTGGAAATGTATCTGTTCATGAACTGCTGGAAAATTTGTGTTGGTTCAGGGCCAGCTCGCCCACTAGGCAAACTAGGCAGTTGCTTAGGGTGCCAGGAGGGTGGGGATGCCAAATTGGGCTCCCCACCCCCCTTCTGGTGCCCCAGGCAAGCACCTAGTTTGCCTGCCTCCCCCACCCACTGACTGCTATCGCCGCCAGCTACCACCACTGCCCACCCCATCATTCCCTTCACCTCCCCCCACTGCTCCACACCCCCTGCACCTCCCCCTTCCCTACCACACCTCCCCCCTCCCCGCCACACCTCCTCCTTTCCCTCCTTTTGGACCCTTCCCCACCCCATGTCAATTTCAATACCACAACCAGCTCTAGCGTCGCATTCCAGCTATAAAGTTCCCCCTCCCTGGCTGATCACTCAATTGCGGGTAAAACTGTGTCACGAGGCTGGGAGGTGCTTACAGTCTGTCAGGACCAGAGTCCTGAAAGCGTGACCCCACTGCCACTGACTCCTCCCCTCCCCACTTCCTGGATGGGAGAGGAGTCAGCAGCAGCGGGGTCACGTTTTCAGGACACTGGTCCTGACAGACTGAAAGTGCGTCCTGGCCCTGCAGCGCAGTTTTACCTGCGATTGAGTGATCGGCCAGGGAGAGGGTGCTTTAGAATTTTTGAAATTGACATTGGGTGGGGAAGGGTCCAAAGGGAGGGAGAAGGAGGAGACACGGTGGGAAGGGGGAAGTTGCGGAGCCACGGGGGGGAGGTGTGAGGGCACTTGGGGGAGTGCCAGGCAGTGACCCTGCCTAGGGCGCCATGGGACATTGGTTGGTTGACCTGCCACAAGCTTCAGTTTGTGAACTACAAACCAGCCAAAATCCATCACAATCTTTTGTTTGTGAGCCAGTTCATGCCCATCCCTATTGCTTACACAAAAATTAGTTTCTGGTACTTGCTTTTCCTCCTCCTGCAGCAGCAGCAGCAACTATTAGGGAGGCAGTCTCCCCTTGGTTGCTTTCACCATCACTGATGGTGCAGATGTATGAAATAGGTCAAAATTTCTTGCAGAAGGAGCTCTACAGTTGGACAAAACAATATGCCTATGCTTTCTAGCAGCAGCTCCTCCAGACAGCAGAAGTCAGAAGACGATCTTCCCTCTAATATAATTTCTCTGTCTGGAGAACCTGAACATCATAGGAAATCAGTAATCATGTAAACAGAAGAGCAGAGGTTTACTTTACAACTTCACCTTATTCACTAGAGGCAGGGCCTTTTTGTAGAAAAAAGCCCAGCAGGAACTCATTTGCATATTAGGCCACACCTCCTGCCATCACCATTGTTTAGAATAGGGCTTTTTTGCAGAAAAAGCCCAGAAGCTTATTTGCATATTAGGCCACACCCCCTGGTGCCAAGCCAGCTGCAACTGTGTTCCTGCTATTTAAAAAAAAAGCCCTGACTAGAGGGCTGGAACCTCATAAACTCTCACTGGTATGCTGCAATTTTTGTTAAAACTATCTTGCTACACCCACCCCCACCCCCTGGTCCAAGGAAGGAGAACAAACTGATGCCTCCCTAAGCAGAAAATTGCTTGTAAAATTGGAGGGGGGGGGTTCTTCCCTCATCTGACCTCTTTGCCTGGCATCTTCATTGATTTTGTTTAGGTGTCAGGCCAAAACATTACTTTCACCCAGTCTTTTAATTAAGGAGCTGATCTTCTAACACTATTCTTGTCTGGAAACTTGTTTTGACCTGTCAGTGGTCTGTTTTTACAGTCTATGTTTATATGCCAGCTTAGGTTTTTAAATGGTGGATTTTAAGTAACATTGTGTTTTGTTTTTCTAAGGGGTGTTATGTGACCTTGAGAGATGGCATACAATTTTTCTAATAAATAAACAAACTATGGTACAGAACATCCTCACTATGAGTTTTTCTGGGTTATTTTCACCATTCCATGCTCACATTATTTTGTTTGTGTTTGCTTCCCAGAAGCTTTTAAAAATTGTTCAGCCTCTATGCTACTTAGTGGAGATGCATTTGAAATAAATACATGCCAAGGAACAGGGGCAGGATAAACAAAAAACTTCCTCCCACTTACCGTTTACAGTGACGGTCAACTTTGTCCAATGAGCTCCAGATTCACCTGGAGGACCAAAGTAACAACAGCGGAACATCCCGGAATCAAATGTTGTTACATTCCAAAGTACAATTGTGTTTGCCTGGGTAGCACAGTCGATCACTACCCGTTCTTCGTAATCTGAACCATGAATTGATTGACTGTGTTGAGTACATTTGACTATGGTATCCACAGCGCCTTCATGAACCCTTTCCCATGTCACACGCTTCATTGCTATCACAGGGTCAGTCCCACATCTAAAGGTGACATTCTTCCCTGGTTCTACAATGACATGGGCTCCTGCTGAGACTGGGGATGTAAAGTTTCCTGTTAAACAGATAATAGGAGAAATAAATGTTTGTATCAATGTATATATTTACACCCTTAACACATTTTACAGAGATACATGCCCCATGAGTACAATATTCAGCAGTCAATCATAAATTAGTTAAAAACAATTAGAAACTCAGTCACACAGTAATCAACAATTGTCTAAAAAGCCTAGTTAATATCAAGAACTTCTAAGGACCAGTACAGCCTATGGCACCTATGAGCATCTCAGTAGAGAGTGTTTGATGATTCATCATAGAGCCTTTTCCCTAGTTAGATGGCATGCACTCCCCTCTGTAGTTTTAGAGGGGAGATATAGAAAGATCCCTAAGAATGAGAGGCTCTGCCCTTGTGGAGTAGGGGCCATCGAAACTGTTGAATATGTTCTCCTTTCATGCCAATTTTACCAGGAGATACGGGCAAGGTTAATTACTCCCTTGATAAGCAGATTTCAGAGCCATTTCAGTCTTTCTAATTTTGAGATCACTAGGAAGTTTCTTATGGGAGTAAACCCACAAATTACAGGTCTTTGTGCAAGGTTCTTTTCAATTGGATGTCGAGTTCGCAATGATATATTATGTTCTGAAGCCAAATTTTAATTGCTATTTTATATAACTTCCCACTGTTATCTTATGCGATGTTCAAATATTTTGTAAGTATTTTAGCTTTGTTTTTTAGCTTTTGTAAATTGTTTCTGATTTGTGCTGGTCATTGACCGTATTAAAATTGAACGAATGAATGACGACAATAAAAGTAGAGAAGAGATTTTTTTTTTTTTAATCATGTGGATGTATTTGCAGGATAAAGCATTTCCAAGTCCTCTGCTCCCCATTGAATATTCCCTCTTTTGCAGCAGAGTTTAAGCAGAAATGGTCCAGGCAGCCAAGCCTTGTCACACAAGACTCTTTTTTGTGGAACTGTGCTTCCTCAGAAGTACTATATATGACATCTTCTTAGTAAGAAAAACACAGCAATAAGAGCTAACTAGAACCCAGAATTGTAACCAATTCCCATTATTGTCACCCACAACCTCCCAAGCATCCTATCCCTTACCAAATCATTTGAAAACACAGAACAATCTACACTTTGCCCATCATTCACTCTTGGTTCATGCAGCCCTCCTGTGCCAATCAATACATTCATTGGTACATGATTGCCTTTGTGTTCCCATTTGAGTGCAGCACTCCAAGAACACAGAGTCCACTAATGCAACAGAAGTTAGTCATTACAATAGGCAAGCAAAGCAAAGTGGACTCCTATGCTTAATTTTTTTTTCCCCAAGGAGATAAATAAATTCATGGTGGAGACCTTCCAAACAATATTGCGGTCTAGGTAAAATGCAAGCATAACATGCGCCTACAGAAAAAAATATCTTTTGCAAAAGATCATTACAAATAGCATATATTAATACATCATATAAGAGCTACACAATAAACTTTTCAGCACTTCTCAAGGACTGCAAGAGCACAGGACTGATTCCTCAAGTGATTTTGCACATGCCATCTAAATGCAGGAAAATTACTAATAAGCAGGGCTGTGGCCAGGATTAGAAAATTCAGGAGGGCCCTCATTTTTTCAGAGGGCCCCCAATGGAAGGCAGCAGCAGCTGTGGCTCTCAAGTGCCATTCTCTGGTTGCTCCCTCCTCTGCTGCCCCCCCCCCATGATTCATATCTCGTGGGACAGGTGGTGGAGCAGCCACCAGCCTCCCACGCTATTTAAACGGCCTGTTGATCAGCTGATTGGTGGGCCCTATAAATAGTGTGAGAGGTTGGCGGCTGCTCCACCATCCCTTCTGCACAATTTCAATTACAGGGGAGAGGGCAACAGAGGGGAGAACCGTTGCCTCCTCCACCGCCCTTCCCCCCATGATTTCAATCATGGGAAAGAAGAGTGGGGAAGGCTGTGGCAGGCCAGGAAAGGACCATTGCAGCCCTCCAGCAACCGCTGCCAAGGGGCCCAAGTCAGCCCCCCCCCCCAGGACCAAAGTCATGGGGCAGGGCCCCCACAGCCCACCTACGGGCCAGCTAATAAGCAAAGAGTGATTTAATGTGTTCATGTTACTCAGGGATCTCAAGGAATTCATTTTGTTCTTGTCTCAGAATCCACATTTTTATACGCTTTTCTGTGTACAGAGGATGTCAGATACTGCATTCTGGAGTGGCAATACCTTCTCATTCTCCAGTTTGAGAGCCAGTTTGGTGTAGTGGTTAAGTGCATGAACTCTTATCTGGGAGAACTGGGTTTAATTCCCCCCTCCTCCAGTTGCAGCTGCTGGAATGGCCTTTGGTCAGCCATAGCTCTCTTTGGAGTTGCCTTTGAAAGGGCAGCTGCTGTAAGAGCTCTCTCAGCCCCACCTACCTCACAGGGTGTCTGTTGTGGGGAGGGAAGGTAAAAGGAGATTGTTACCACTTTGAAACTCGGAGATTCAGAGTATAGGGTGGGATATAAATCCAATATCTTCTTCTTTCCTTTCAGTAGCTGAATAATGTGCAAGCTTGTGAAGAATGAACACCATTATTTTCTAATTTGGATAAATTCTGGATAGTCTGGATAATTTGGATAAATTTTGGATAGTCTTCTGGATAAATCCTTGCAAAGCAGCTCAGCCTAAATTCTGGACATTTCTAGTGAGTTTCAACACTCACTTTCATACAGATAGTCAGGATCATTTCAGCAGTTTTAAAGAAATTTCTTGTTTTCAGAGGGATGTTCTTGTTTTCTTGACGGGTGAGCTTTAGGAACAGGAGAATTCCTGAAGTTCCTTGGAAGGCCATGCTAAGAAAAGCTGCCTCAGAGCTGTGCCCCTTTGAAGAGATTATACTCTTCAACCACTGATTGGGGTGGCCTCTCAAAATAGCTTTCTCCCTTGAAAGAAGCTAAAATAACTAGTGGATTGATACATTGCAAGTTCATGCAGCTCTCCCAAAGACAGAAAAATTATCATTTTTAATCAAAAGGTTTCCCCTTCGAAACTGAGATCACTGGGAATTACTGTCACTCTTTCTGATTGTTCTTATAAGAGTGATCACACATTTCACATAAATGGGTACCCAGATCCAACCACAATGGGTAACACCTTAGCCATCAGCTGCCTCTGGTCTCGTCCTCCTTCAGATAAGTGAACTAGGGGAGGGCTGTACGGCAGCTGCAAGGGAGAGATTATCAAAGGCTCCCCTTCACGTTTCCTGTCCTTAGACATGTACATTCTCACGCTTCCAGTTTTAGCAACACAGGAGTGGGAAGAGCACTAGGAAGGAGTGAGCATGATGTGACTCAAGAAACAGGGAGCCACTAGGAAAGGAATGGAGTACCCCTTTCATTGTGTGCCATGTTGAGCTTCCACCTGGTTCTCTTCCTTACTTAGGACAAAGTAAAATTACTAAAAACTATGTTGACATTTCTCAGCTGCCTCTTGCCATCTATGACTTGGTAAAAGACCCCAAGTTTTTCTTCCATAAAAAAGTTCACTGGCCCATGGCAGCTTTAATCTCTTCATCGGTAAATAGTTAAAACTGCAAGAATTTCCATCCAACTTATTCTTCTCCCCTCTCAGAATGCATGTGTGTGTCGTTTTTATAGTTGCCCATCATGGGTTGCATTGGTTCCAGGTGTATGACTTCTTAAGCCACACTCTTCAGTTTCTTGTCCGTCTTAGTTCAAACCTCATATTTTGTCCTTTAAAACTTTCTTTTAGTGAAATGTAACGATTAGAGTGATTTGAGATGCTGGTACATTACATAGAAGCTGTAACTCTGCAAAGTGAATGTCTTATAGCAAGGGTATTACAAATGTTTTATACTGGGATGTTGGTTTTCTATATGGTCATAGATATTTCTCTGTCAGTGGCACATAAGGTTCATTTCCATATTTACAAATTTTGTCTGATGCAGTTCTTTAAGGAGCCAGTGTCAGCTCTTAAATACTTCGGGGGGGGGGTTATTGCCTGGTGCTCTTTACCAATTGGGTTAGGTTAGTGCTTCCTTATTTCCCAGTTGCAGAGAAAGGCGAGGATTTTTGTCACAATAGTTGACTAAACAAATGTTGTTTCCTCAAAATGAATCCCCAAGGGACTCAGACTTCACCTTCTGGTTTCCTAGCCTGTGCTTCAGAGGTGGGAAAAGAACGCCCTGGGGTTGTAAGAGACATGCTTTCTTTCCCGCAGTCCAACTCCATCCATTAGCAAAGAACCAGTGATGGTAAGCTGCTATCCTCCTCATTAGGGAAAGCCCATTATTACATCTATTCATTGTTCTATAACTATGTCTCCCTCTGGTGGCATCTCAATAGTGTCCGCAAATGAAGAGGACTGTCTTCACTTGGAAGCACTGCCTTTCAGCCAGTGACCAAGCCTAGCTGTTGCTAATGTTAATCTATGCAGTGAGCTTGGCTTTCTCATCTTCCTAGCAGATTTCTTTTTTGTTGTCACCACCCTTGATCATTCTATAGATACAATGACAGCTGATCAATAAAATAACAAGAGAGTAATAAAACAGGCTATTTGTGCCAGATCTTGTCTTAGTATTATGTCATTGAGATCTTATTATTTCATCATATCATAAAAGCGCCTGTTTCAGACTTTGTGCCACTCTGAGGCATTCATGCAGTACACTCATACTGCCATTAACTGAAGGCATGACCTTATCTCATGAACTGGTATATTGTATGAAAGATACAGCCTGTCCTATAATTTATTATCTGAGCATGAGTTTCTCAGAAAGAGGAAATGATGCTCAATCTCTATGGCCATATGAATCTCTCATGCTAGTGGAGGATTATGTACTACACTGAGGATGAAATTGCTGACATTGTTCTGTGTCTTCACTCTATTACTGTTCCACTTGTATGGTTATACAACCTTAGCTGTAGATGGGAAAATACAGGACTAATTAAATCCATCATGACACTATTATGACTGTAAAACAGATAATTTACCAAATTTTTGACACCAGGGATAGAAAGCAAATCTTTAATTCCTTTGGAATTTCAGTAGGAACTGGACATCTCATTGTTGTTGTTTTAATGCAGACAGAAAATTCTTCGCCCATATTGAACCTTTACACTTATACTTTAGGACATTTAAAATTAGAACTATGAACTGTCTCTCAAAGTTTAGTTAGCCCAAGTACAGAATGAGAAGAGTAAGAACTCTGAGGAAATCATCACCTGATGAAATAAAATTTTCACTTAAAGAAAGTCTGCACATGTATGTGCACAATCTCTCTCACACAGAGAGCAGTTGCCATAATTAAACACTTTCTTCAGCAGTCACAGGTTCAGTCACATGGAATATGTTTCATAAGCACCTTTGAATCACTAACAAATATTTGATTTTGTCTTTAAGACAACTCTTGAAAGTGCAAAGATACATATAGATATCTGATTTACTTTGTTCTTAGTATTAGACATACTTGTATAAATTGAAGTGCAGAATGTTATACACATGATATAGAATAATAATTGATTTGAATATCACAAGTTGGATCCAATGATACTTTTCAGTGACAGAAGGAATTTTTGTCATGAGAATGTGACTTTCTCACCTCCAAATCCTGTTGCAGTTTGAAATTGTCGACAGCATGCAACTCCTAGGGAACACAGGGCTAGTGATAACAGCAAGAAGGGCAAAATGAAAGAAAGAGGAAATCAGCAAAAATCCTCCCCCTTCCATTTGCAAAGATCTACTGCTGGATCCAACCCAAAGTTGCTGTGTTTGAAAGCAACAGCCACTAGGAAGCAATGCAGAAAATTGCATTCTTTTATGGGGCCAATTTGGATCACTTCATAACTTAAACCAAGAGATGCAGGGATGCACATAGATCTGAATGACAGAATGCAGAGCTGGAAAAATACACAAGGTATTTACCATTTTGCCCAACTGTAACCTAAAGTAAGTATTACCATGATGGTACTAAACTTAATGAGGAGATACATACAATAAAGTCCATCCTCATCCCTCTTTGTAAAAGAGTAGTCATTTCAGGGTAGTGTAATTTAGAGAAATTTAAAAAATTTGGAGATAGACAGATAGATATGAAGGAAGGTGTAATTTAGACTGAAGAACCAGCAAGTGCGGGCTCGTAGCTATGAGGAGCCTGTGGGGGCATAGCCCCCTGACTGCTAGGCAGGGCCCCCTGACTTGGGGCCTCTAACCAGCCTCCAGTGCCTCGGCTGCATCCTTCTCCATTCTGCCGTCATCATACATCATTGCTTCTGCTTGCTTAGGGGATGTGATCATACACAGTTGTGTCTGCTTGCTTAGGGTCTGGAAGAATTCTCTGACCCCTCAGCAAGCAGAAACAACAGGGCACTTTTGGAGCCCAGGACTGAAAGTTAAGCTCCCCATTGCTTCTGCTTGCTTAGGGGCTGGAAGAAATCTCTGACCCCTCAGCAAGCAGAAACAACGGGGCACTTTCAGTCCCCAGGACTGAAAGTTAAGCTCCCTGTTGCCTCTGCTTGCTTAGGGGCTGGAAGAAATCTCTAACCCCTCAGCAAGCAGAAATAACGGGGCACTTTTGGAGCCCAGGACAGAAAGTTAAGCTCCCTGTTGCTTCTGCTTGCTTAGGGGCTGGAAGAAATCTCTGAGCCCTCAGCAAACAGAAACAACGGGGCACTTTTGGAGCACAGGAGTGAAAGTTAAGCTCCCTGTTGCTTCTGCTTGCTTAGGGGCCGGAAGAAATCTCTGACCCCTTAGCAAGCAGAAACAAAGGGGCACTTTCAGCACCCAGGACTGAAAGTTAAGCTCCAGTTAGGCTGATGTTGGGCTAGAGGGCGCCTTCAAGAAGAGGCTGTCTGGCCCTTAAGTGGGGCAGCAGGGGTAAGGAGCGGATGGCTCCATTGCAGGCAGGGCAGGGTAGGGTAGGCTGGCGCACACAAGTGGAGGTCCCAGCTGCAGTCCACGGCTGGGGATCAGTGGAGAGGTGATGTTCACCTGCAGGGGTTTTCTGGCCTGATCTTGCTGGCCACCCAAGCGAGGGTGGGAGCTGTGCTTGGGCAGCCTTGGCTCGCCCTCCAACAGGAAGAAATCCGAATTGGAGGTCTTGTAGCCCCAGAAGTCAGTTGTGACTTGGTGGCGCCTTCCACCACCACCCCCTTGTCCCGCCAGGCTTGCCTAGCTGGATCATGCTATAGGTAAGGACAGGAGACCGTGCAGCACGTATCTAAACCTCTGAGTGGCTTTCCACCAGAGCTGCTGGAAGAGGGGTGGAAAGGGATCACTTTGGGGCAGCTGTGGGGAGGGGGAAGGCTGTATGGCAGCGAGCTGGCAGCTTTCCTCCTCAGCGGTGATAGGAGAGAAGGCCATGGAGGTTGGGGCCACTATGTGCCCCCTGAAAAAAATCAGGCCCGCCCAATTCTTCAGATCCTGGCTACGGGGCTGCGCAGGTGGGAGGTTTAATTAACTCTCTTCCCATGTCAAATGTATATTCTTCCATGTACCTTCCCTTCCTCAGTTTGGGAGTGATTTGGGACAGAGTAAAAGCAAGTTGGGAGTGATTTGGGACAGAGCTGCGATGAGCAATAGAAGGATTTTTAACAGCCACCATACCCACACCTTTTTATACTCTGAATGGTTCCTTCAGAATCTGTTTTCATTAGGAAGTGCTTCCTAGGTCCTGTTACACACATGATTCCCCCCTAGGAAGAGAGAAAAGGAGTTGTGTATTTGTGTTGTTGGTTACTATATTTGCAAAAGATTAAGAAACTATGTTATCCTAGCCTGTTGTTTTAAAATTATAATTCAAATAAAGAAAATAATATTGCTGTTCTCAGCAAAAGCATTTTGGTGATGATGGTGGAATTTTAAATATTCTGGCAGAAATACACCCCTTTCCCCTTTGCTGCTTCTTTTTATTCAAAGTGTCCCTCCCCACAGATAA
Source organism: Heteronotia binoei (assembly GCF_032191835.1). NCBI lineage: Eukaryota > Metazoa > Chordata > Lepidosauria > Squamata > Gekkonidae > Heteronotia > Heteronotia binoei. Next base: position 94,916,745 of record NC_083229.1, read on the forward strand.
GCTGCAGAGGAAAAATGATCACATGAATATCTGAAGCTGTCTTGCACCTTGTTAGACCCTTTTCCATTTACCTCATTATAATCACTGTCAGAAGCCCTGGGGTCCCGGGCATGGAAGGGTGTTCTGCAAAACCTGCTGTCTGAAAACCTTTAAATGAAGAAGTCAGATAGAACCTGGCAGCTTTTGCATGCGACACCTGTGATCTACCATTCAACCTTCTTCTTCCCATTATAACAGCCATTTAAACTGCAGTCAAGAGGACTAGGATCTGAAACACTTGGGCCACTTTGGGCAGCCACTCGTGCAAAACCAAACACCCACAGAAGTGACTTTTTGCACTTATTCAAATCTTCCAAGACAGCAAGAACACCTGGATCTATCAGCAAGGAAACCATTTCGCTTACCTGATGGGACAACCTGTACCTTCTTTTCCCACACTCCATATGGGAAGATCTGAAAAGAGCATACATATAAGCCAATATCTGCCTCAGTGGTCCTGTTGAAAACCAGGGATTTATCATTCACAGTACGATTAACAACATTTACTCTGCCTTCATATGCGTTAGTAATATATAGGTCATGGGGCAGTCTGAAGACTGCAATTGTCTCTTTGCCTTTGCTCTTAATCCATGACATTTGGGTTATAGTTGCAATCTTTGGATAGACACATTTAAGAGTCATATTACTGGTAAGTTTCACGGTTGAATCCACAGTTTCTCCTTCCTCTGCAACAAAGAGACATCCTACCAAAACAAACAAAAACAAAGAACTCAGAAAGGCATTAGCAACGTTAAATGCTGAACCACAGCGATACACACAACCAGCACTGGCAGAATTCAGTGATCAATCAAATGCTTCTAAGGCTAAAATCTTTATATGCATAACATTGTACCCAAATAAAATAAAATTGTACCCAAAAGTGCTCTCAGAAAGACTTGTTTGAAACAACTCTGAAACAACAAAACAACAACCCTATCATAGAAATACTTACAACTTGATGCTTAATGTATTTCCTTTTAATTAAGTCCTGTTTAATTTCAACTGAATTTACTAACCAGGTAAGTATAACACAATATATGAAATTTAAAAAAGCTTATCCATGTTATGTCACAACCTAAATTTCTTACCTTTACACGTTTGTAGAGCTGCAATAAGAATGAGAGCAAGACAATACATCTCCAACAACACTAAACAGAGATACTATGGAGCTTCACACAGGGTTCTGCTACTTCCTGACCACATAGCATTTCCTGAAGGTATTTTTATACTGGTGAAATGAATCAACAAGAAGCAGAGGAATTCTATGATCCTCTGGATAGAAACTGCACAATTTATGACAATTTTATGATAATCTAAGAACTTATTTAGATTTCCCCATTCCTCTTGGAAATTTCAACAGCATCCTAACCCATTTTATCTCACAAGGTCAGAGTAGGCAGAGTGATACCAGCTCATTTAAAACTAAGGGCCTGACCAAGCTTACTTTGCTCACCAAACCCACAGCCCAGTGCTCTGGCAATGCTATTTGATAAGGCTTCTGGCCCTGTGTGTTCCATGAGCTAACCCAAAAAGAGGAGTGCGGCCATATTTTTCACCAACAATAATAAATATTTTTAACATTTTAGTTTGATACTATTATTTAAAAGAAAAAAATTAGAACACCTGATTTTTAAGATAAAAAAAATTGATTTTGTTTTAATAAGAATTGTAAACAAATATTCATTTTGCTGCTGATATGTAGAAACTTGGGTGAACAAAAATGTTTTGGCCTGGTGCCTAAAAGAAAGCAACATAGGTTCCAGGTGAGCCTCAAGGGGAAGGACATTCTATAAGCCAGGTGCTACTACTGAAAAAGCTCTGTCTCTGGTTGCCACCTGCCTCATCTATGGTAGCAGGGTCACAGAGAGCAGGGCTTGTGAGACAGATTTTGTGTTTTTCAGGACTGGAAGCCGTGCCCTATTCATTTTTAACAGGAAGGAAGGAAGTTCAACAAGAAGGAAAGAAGTTTAAAAATGAATAGGGCACGGCTTCCAATCCTGAAAAACACAAAATGCCCTACAACTTACAATAGCACTACAGAAAAGATTAGAATTTCAATAGCCAGTCCATATACAAAAGAACCCCCTCAGGTAAGCTCCTCCATTAGCATGTCATAGCCCAGGAAGCTTCCGCAAGATAATGGCTCAGCCCTACCCCACCTGCCTGAGCAGATATAAATTACTTGCCTACCAACTTCTTCTCAATTTAACCCAGAGAGAACTCGTTTTCTGGATTACACCTCTGAGGATGCCAGTCACAGTTGCTGGTGTCACTGTAGAAGGATCACTGGGCACAGGGCAAGCTTCGAGCTCCTCAAATTGCCTGCTAGGACCGACTATTGCCTGCAAAACAACTGAATTGTCAGGACCCCCTGACCCAGATGACTGCTGGGTGGGGGGGTAGCAATTAATACCTGACTTACTAAAAACAGCAACATAATAGATTTTTACCATTCCCTTTCCAGCCTAGTTACTCCAAATTTCTATAGGCCCTGAGTGAGTTAACTGTTCTCATATGCTTCAACCAGGCCTAAAGAGGACTGGTTGTTTATAAAAAGAAACAGAGATGCCAGACCCCCTCCCCCGCAAAAAAAAAGGAGGACTGCCAGAAATTATTGCAATGTGCCTACATGACCCAGAAGTGACCAAGGTATGTTGGAAGGTGACACAAGCTAATTCTACCATAGAGCTTTGCCCCAAAACCCCCAACACACCTTCATCACTTCTGGATCATGTAGGCACATCATGTTAATTTCTGGCATTTCTCCCCATTCCCAGTAAGTGTATCCCACCCCCCCGCCAGCTGCTCCAAGGGACCTGATAAGCTTAAAGAGGAAGGAGCTTTACCCATCTGTCAGTTTCCTCTTCTCTTTCCGTCTGTGGTACATTGTATTGCAGGTAAGTACTTTGCACTGTGAGCTGGAGTTTTTACATTGGCTGCTTTGCACTAGTCTTGATGCTATAGTGGCTGACATGAAGTCAGAGGTGCGTAATTTTGTGTGTGCACGCATTTAGATGTATTTCAGATCAGGCAACCTCATACTGCAAATTGCTACTATAATTATTACTCACTATAATCTGGTGTAACAGATGGACTATGGTAGTTTCTAAGCAAGCAAATATGATTCCAGTATAAATAGGAACCTGACTTCCAATGTTCAGTTGATAATGTTCTCTAAGGGTGGCCCTGGCTCTCTGCCTCAGCTTCTATTTATCATTTGTAAAATGTAATTAATAAAGAAGATGAACTTGTGAATCAGTATTAATGGCAAACAATGGTATATTAGTATTATCAGAATGGTGTGTTTATCTTCTATGCCATTTTCAATTACATCCATGTTATGTGTCACGTTTCTCTTTCCCTTCTTGAGCTCCAGAAGCAACATTTTCTGAACATGGCAGCAGCAGGAACACATTTGCTACATGAAACAAGAACAGCGCTCTTTACTGTTACATTGGCACAAAGATCAATGTTTACAAAGCGGTTGTGATGACAACCCTCATCTACGGCTCCGAATCGTGGGTTTTATACCGTCATCACCTGCGACTCCTCGAGCGCTTTCATCAGCGCTGCCTTCGCACCATCCTCAACATCCACTGGAGTGACTTTGTGACCAACACTGAAGTTCTCAAGTGGGCGGAGGTTACCAGTATCGAGGCACTGCTGCTGAAGACGCAGCTGCGCTGGGCAGGGCATATTTCTAGGATGGAAAACCACCGCCTTCCCAAGATTGCCCTGTATGGCGAACTCTCCACTGGCCACCGAAATAGAGGGGCACCAAAGAAGAGGTACAAGGACTCCTTGAAGAAATCCCTTGGCGCCTGTCGCATCAACCATCACCAGTGGTCTGACCTAGCCTCAGATCGCAAAGCATGGAGGCACACCATCCACCAGGCTGTCTCTTCCTTTGAGAACGCACGCATAGCTGGTCTTGAGGACAAAAGGAGATTGAGGAAGAATCGCACTGCTACAGCACCAACCCCAAATCAGACTTTTCCCTGCAGCCACTGTGGCCGGACCTGCCTGTCCCGCATTGGTCTTGTCAGCCACCAGCGAGCCTGCAGCAGACGTGGACTATTGCACCCTTCTTAAATCTTCGTTCGCGAAGCCAAGCCGAGAGAGAGAGGTTCTATTATACAACAGCTCTACAGCACTTTGCAAACATCAATTAAAACTAGCCATATACAACAAGAGGTATGTAGTTATTTTGATTTAAAGCAATGAGGAAACTCAGAACAGAATGAGCCAAAGGGAAAGAGCAAAAACGCATTATAAACTGCACCACATTTAATTCCCTCATCCAATCATTTATATTTTATACTTCCTGAATCAGATGGCTACCCTTGCTTTTAATATCTAGAAGTTCTGATTAAAGCTGGCAATGGTCCTCATTGGAGGATGCAAATACACTGAAAAGGAGACCGCATTTGCTGCTCAAGATTTACATCTGAGGAGGCTGTGGTAAATGGCAGTTTGATAAAAGGTATGTTTCTGTTAAACAATAGACTTTAAACAAATACCTCTGAAGTTAAATAGGTGGACTTATTGCTCATGTTTTGCTGGGACTCTTAAGTTTTTGCGAAAATGCTAGGTATGCATCATTTTTGAAGTTATTTTTATATAAATTTACTAGTTCCTTGCCCTGCACTTTCACAGTTATGTTAAAAATATTTATCGATTATAATAAATTTGTCAGTATGGTATAAATAGTGGAGATGCTGATACTGAGTTGAAAGAATGGACTCTTAAGAGTGCACGCCAAGAAAAAATTAGTATAATCTGTCAGGGTCTGGGGAGTTTATGGATTTTTCTGTAACTTTTATTGTTTGTGTAGGACACTGCTAGTTCATGATTCAAATCTATGTGTTTTCTGTGATAATAGTGCATCAAGGCAATTGCTTTCAATTGGTAGTCTATTGGATGGTCTGGAGTAGCTGTTAATGGCACCAAGTTTACATAACATAGTTCTTCCTCTATACCAGGGGTCCTCAAACTACGGCCCGCTGAGGATGTTTATGCGGCCCGTCGGGTTATGGCAAAATCAGACCGGAAGTGACGTTCGACCTAAACTTGCGTTAGCAACGCACACTTCCGACACTGGGATGAGGCGGCGGAGACAGAGTGTGAGGTGATACCGAGGTGAGGTGAGTTCCTAGGCCGGGGTGTGTGGTGTAGGGAAGGGAGAGAGATGCAGAAGACGGAGAACTGACGGCCCGCGGCCTTGTACAGTAACGGTAGTCCGGCCCTCCAACACTCTGAGGGACAGTGAACTGGCCCCCTATTTTAAAAGTTTGAGGACCCCTGCTCTATACCCTCAAGTTTCAGACAAATTGGACCATAGGAGTTGATTTTACAGACTTCTAAATAAAGTGCCTTTTAGAGCAGGCACAGTTTGCTTCACTGATTCCTGTAAAGGGAAAATGGCACCAGCCAATTCTTTTTAAAAAGTTGTTTGCATTCATTTGATTTTCCTACTTTTACAGTGATTTTTTTTGTAACCTTTCCATGAAAAACTCTGGTCTGTTCTTTGTTTTCATTAATGAAATATGGAAAGAAGGAGGTGAGGGGGTGAGTTAGCTGATTTTCATCCAAATGACACCAGAATTGCAGTGGAGTTAGTACTGCCTGTCCACTAAAAAATCCTCATGTTTCAAGCAAATTGGACTACGAGGTACAAAGAAGGGAGTGAAGGAAACAGCAAGTCTCCACAGCTTGGCTGGAAGTACTCTGTGCTCCCCCCTTGCGAGCATCTCATTGGGACTGGAAAATCAGAAGAATCAAAGAAAAACATGACTGCATGCTGCATTTCTGGTGAGCACCTGGATTTGGGGTGGGGGAACAGATTGTTTGGGAGGTTCACAATTCCCAAGAATACCAGATTTCTATTCCTGTTCTGGTAAATCACTGTAACAACCTGAACCACTGATTTCCAGGTATATGTTTCATTTGAAAATTTTGTAATATGCACCCCTAATGGCTTCCCAATAAACACCTTGTCGTCATAAAGTCATCCAACAGTGCATTAACTGAATAATTCCTCCCAAAGATTAAAACGAGTTGCCTCTGATAAAGTTAAGCCACATATTCCAGATGAAGAGCAGACAAGTTCTGCTGCACAAACCCACATTGTGCTGAAAAACTAGGTTGTATATAGAGGAAAATTATAAGGACAACTTAAACTGCATAGCCTTAGATAGGATAGATCCTTGTATAATGGAGTAAAAGAATATGCCTCTTCAATACCATTGCACACAATACCAAGTTAGCATGTTCAGAAAGCCTGGGGGCTTTATCTGATTTGACATCACAGTGCACTGTGCAACTAGGATAGTAGCAATATAGTGAAACAGGATAGCATGAATAAATTACAACAGCACTTCAGTAATTACATTTTGTTATCTTTAACAGCATTTTTATATTATCAACTGTGAATCACATACTTTTGTAAAGTTGTCCTTTAGCTTTAAGTGCCATTCTTATGAAAAGAACAATGCAGTTGTGTAAGTGCCATGATATCTTTTGGGCGCTGCTTTCACTCACCATCACAAAGAGTTCACTTATTTTCACAACCAATGGGTATTCCTCTTATGAAGGGCTTTTCTTTTGTATAAAAAGCCCAGCAGGAACTTATTTGCACATTAGACCACACACCCTGATGTCACCATTGTCACACAGGGCTGTTTTGTAGAAAAAGTCCAGCAGAACTCATTTGCATATTAGGCCACATCCCCTGACACCAAGCCAGCCGGAACTGCATTCCTGTGCATTCCTGCTCAAAAGAAAGCCCTGCTCTTATGACATGCAGAATGCAGCTTTACTTCCAAAATAGTAACAGCACTTGCAATTTTGTTTCCTGAATTATTTTTATTTATCTCCTTTGATTTATTATGATCAATGACAGTATATGATACAGTTGTCTGAAATTTATCCCATCAATTTAGTAAGATCTTTCAACCCACTGTACAAAGTCTATTTATACTTAAAGGAATTTCCATGTTATGACATCGTTCCTTCAAGCGCCACTCAAACACATTCTGATACATCAGTGCAGCTTCCAGTATTCATTAGGTAAAGATAAGGTGTTGAAGCTGTGCAGTCTGGCATCAGACTTCTGACCTTCCGCTCCATTATGGATAAAGGCTCTATAAGGCAGCATTCAAAAACAGCCTGCCGTGAGAAAACCCTTCTTTTTTACAAGTGATGACCACCACTATTGTGCATCATGTTTATTGATACAACAATCATTTTTTGAAAAGCATGAAACAATTTACATTATATATTTTTTCTTTGTACAGCATCATGATATTGGGTGGTCCAGAGACTTCTCAGTTCTTACATTACAAAGAACGGGAATATTCTCCTCAGTGGTAAATATCCTCTATAAAATGGATTAAAAACTTCATTGTAGGTCTGGCATCCTCCAGCAAGGCCAATACTGCTTCAACAGGCAACATCATACAGCTTTTGTCAACTACTGAGAAGTTGTACTAGAGTCTTCAGACATTTTAAGAGATAGACATCCTGCTGGCTCTCTTGATTCTGTAGAACAGCTAAACAGAGGAAAATGCATTAGCTGTTAACACAGGAAAAAGATGAACAGAAGATACCACTTCCTCTGCACACAGAACCATAACTTCCCAATAAGGCAATGCCATTTTTTAAAATTTTTAATATATCTGTGGGAAGACTCAAGAGTGAAGTGTCATTAAGTCTTAGGCTTCATTAAGTTTTCGAGAACAAAGTTTTTATAATCAATGGTCTGAAGCAATTTTATTTAATAAACACTAGAAAACACATATGAACAAGTGAGGAAAAAGTGGCCTTTTGATCAAATTCTAGCCCACTTGATATTCGCTGTCTCACTAGTTCATTTTTTGCTCCCTCTGGATGCGGTTTTGTATATGGGATGTGCCATATTCCTAGGGCTTAAGGCATTGTATAACAGAGATACCTTCATATTGCTAGTAAACAGCTATATGTATTTGTTTTTACTTTCAGATTTTCTACATCAATTAGACACTCAAATGGAAGGAAGACCCAAGGAAGTGTTTGCATCTTGCCTGACAGTACAGTAATAAAGAAACTAAAGACAAGCCCAATCTATTTTCCCTTATTGCTAATACACATTATGGAAAATTCAAAGTGCCGTGCACACAGCCAGATATTCTTCTTCTTCACATGGCCTGCTGAAAGGGGTCATTTAAGCACTCTGTTCCACACCTAACCTAATATCAGCATGGAAGGCAGTCTGCTAATTTCTTAGCTTGTCAAAGCTGGATGAGCTGAGCACAAGACAGGGCACATTAAGTAAGATTCTGGCCCATGTTCAAATCTTAACTTAAAAGTAATTAACTCTAGCCAAAAAGCTTTACTTCATGCCTAGCTTGAGAGATGGATTATTTAACCCATATCTTGCCATGCACAGAAGATTAAACCGGCCTCAGAAGTATTACCCTTGCTCATATAGTCTGGTTATTTGGTATAACTGGGTGTGATTACATCAATTTGAAGGCTGTGTGAACACAAGCTGCAACAAGCAGAAGAGTCTATTCCATTGTTTGCAGTGAACACAAGGCACACAAAAACAGTTTTGCAAGGAACTCAAAGGGACATTCTGTGTGTGATTGCTTCCCCAACCTCAGCCCTTCTATTCTGGTATCTCTGCTATCTCAGGCCAAAAACCTGAAGGCACCCCTCAGGTCCCACCAAATCTCCAAAACCAGCCCATCACAACCTTCTGGTAAGAAGGAAGGTTCTTTTTCCAAGAAAGGTGAGGCTCCACCCACCTGGATCTGGGTGTTTCCAACACCATTCCTAGAAAGAAGAAGGGCACAACCCAAGCTGACCCTGAGACACAAACAAGCACAAAACCAGCAAAAGGCAAGGGTGGGCAGAATCCTCTTCACCGCCTGCCAGGATTCTCCAATTCAAATTGTATCAGCTGCATCTAAAGGCAGCCTAGGCAGATATATATGGAGGCTGTATATGAATGGAGTACAACAAAGTACTTCTGAGTTTCCCTCACACTAGTTTAATAAACATAACTACTCTATTCAAGAACTCACTTTTCTCTGTCTCAGCCCCTCACCTGGGGAAAAAAGATCATTTGCACCACATCTGGGCCCATTTTGCCCCTTGACAATTAGGTGCTTTGGGCTTTTAGGAGAAGAGGTAGAATATCCATTTTATAAATATGCAATAAGGAAGAAATCAAAATGAGAATAAACAGTATTTCAGAATCTCTAGTTACATGGTTCATGTAATTTTAACATGGTCATGTCTGTCCAACAAGAAACTGGAGTGGGGGGGGGGGGAGGTTAACAGATTAGATTATGACTAGGATCCAAACAGCTTTTTGAAATGATGAAAAATGAAAGGAAGGAGTCTCCTTTGACTCCCAAAATGGCTATGGCTGAGGAACATGGGACCTTTATGGCAAAATGAACTGAAAACTTAACTTGATCCAACTCCATATCTTTTCTCTAAAAAAGTAAGCAACATGAGCTGGGAGGAGGGGAAACCAAACTGCATAAACAGTTCTAATCAGCATTCAACATTTAAAAATTAAGGTTTTCCTTTAGGTAATTTCTTTTTTTCAAAAGCACATGTGTATTTCAAAATGCAGTCAGTGCTTATGAAGTCTTACGTTAACTAAAATGTTATAAGCAATGTTGTATTTTAATTATATCTTCAAAGAACAATTAGACTGTTAGGTTCTAGTCCTTAGAGATATAAACTAAACTTTCCCATAAAAACGTACTTTTCTTTACTGAAGCAAAAGTTTCATCTATTCTTCTCTTTATTGATGGATTCTTCAAAGTCACTTTTGCCTGTAGCACAAATAAAGAATAACCCAACGGCTGTATTAATTCCCATGTGCTGATACTCTTAAACTCATTCTTTCCTGCAGTTACATATTGGCAGCAAGCCACAAGACTATGACAATCAGAAACTTAAGAATGAAACATGTGACAATACCACTGTGAGTAGTACAGATACTGGAGGGGAGGGGGGAATCAATGAAATAAAGCAATAAAGAGGCACAGCCTTCCAGAACTCAGTATAATAGGAAGCACTCTTCTGAATATTAAGATGCCTTATGAGAGAGACTCTTGCATACTTTCCCTCTTAAAACACAATACTAGTACAAGTATACCTTGCCAAGTGTACATGGCAATAAACTCGTTTTAAAACCCATGCAAAACACACAGTACAGGATAATTTATTATGCTGTCATTTACTAGCATTCACTTGATGCATTAGTAGTCTCCCAAACAGAAGGAAACAGAAACAGGCAGTAAAAAGAAGAATACGGGTGGGCACCATACAGCACCATAGCCTGTTTTTATTTTGATTAATGATAAGAAAAACTTCATTAACTGCTGCTGAATTCAGACCAGAAATCTGGCCATGAGGGAGTATCTAAGAAAAAAAGTTTTAATCATCCCATCACATTCTAGTATAAAGAAGAAACAGAATGATGATCTCGGTGATGATAGCTGATAGGTCAGAATTTTTTTAGTGGGGGTGGGTGGGTATGGGATAGCAAGGACAGTGGAGTCTCCATCCTTGCTCATGCATCTGAGCTGAGCAGCTTTTAATAGGCCTGAAATAGTGACTAATGTTATGCAAGATGTGCTACAGATGTCTCCTGGATCTTATCCATCTTGCACTTGCAGAAGGGAATCCACCTATTACTTAAGCAATGTCACACAAACATTTCAACCCTCTCAGGAGAAAAAGCTGCCAGCAACAAAATGTTCACAGTCCAGCTTCTGGGAGAAAGCTGTAGCTGTCAGTTTGGCTCAAATTAAATTATTATGAAGGCCATATGGAAGAAGGTGATGTATGGGCTGGGTTAAGGATCAGAAGCTAACTGGCAAGAGACCTCAGAAAGTAGGGAAACTAAGGAGTAGACAGCAGAGAGCTATGGTGGCCAAAGAAAAGGGATATAGAATGGAATGAGATATAGGAAATGGTGGAAAGGGCACACGGAACAAAGGTTTGGGAACAATGAGATATGTGAGCAAGGATATCTAGAACTACTAGTTCAAAGTTTCCAAGAGTTCCACCACCATCATTACTGCAGTGTTAGGATTTGGCAGCCTTAAGGGAGCAACAGAAATCAAGAGGCAGTGGCATGGGGAACTGAATGTCATATATTGACTTGAACTAATCAGCTAGGCATTAGGTTGCAAATTTCTCCTTCTGCATTAATTAACATAGTGGTGTTTGAGTATGCTAATGGAAGGGTGTGATGGATGAACAATAAAGGAACAAATTTGTAGAGCTTCTGTACAAACATGGTAAAACAGATCTTTAAAATGTCTTTTTGTAATACACTAACCTTCTGGTAATTGTGAAGCAAAGCCCAAAGTGCAGATGCTCCTATTCTTTGAGTCACAGGGCTATCACTTTCCAGGCAAGCAGACAGTACTGCAATGACTTTATCTAAGAGGGAAAAACAGACCACATGTGTACCTAACAAAGGCCAGGATATCAGAAACTCTGCTTCTTGAATGCACACCTGTGGCTAATTTATCACCCCCCTCCACATCATATAAATATTATAGTACAGAACTTGCAAAATTAAACCTGAATTAAACTTTAATGCCCCCGAATTATAGACATCTTACATATACAAGCAAAATATACCTCACTGTTAACTATATGCTAGTGATGAAATATACAACTTGCAGAACAGAGATGGGAAGAATATTGGCCATACTAAATAAGCGTAAGAGGTACATAATTAATAGCCTATTAGTTTTCATATTTCTTTTCCAGCTTGATCTCCAAAAGGTTCCTCTAGGATATCATTAAGCTTAGACTCTCTTGATCACCTTGTTCAACAGAGCAGATTGACTGTGCTCCGTCAGCTGTATTTCATGATGATGATTCAATAGTGATCATTCAAGAAAGGTGCTAAAGAACTGCAATAACTGGGGGTGCTAAATGCTACAGTCTTTTCTGTGTTCTCTTTAGTCTTTGACCACCATTTAAGTATGAGCTAACCAATAACTACCCTTTCCTCAGCCCACTGATACCTGAGCTCACACGGACATAGCTGGAAATGCATGGAAAAGCAGGATTCCTCACTTTTGTGTGTTCTGGTCTCAGAACTATTAGCAAGTATAGGTGGAAAGCTGCTGACAGATCTTTGGAAAAACATTTTGAACCAGTGCCTCTCAAGTCTCAGATCAGGAATCCAAAGTGGACCATGACTTCATCACAGGCGGTTCATGAAACCAGGAGGGAAAAACAGGGTGGAAAGGGATAGAAGGTACTCTGGGAACTTTAATGATTAATCTGGTTTTGACTCTGCATAATATTACCAAGGCCATTTCACACAGCTTTTTGCTATATATTCACATGAAAAAATGAAATACCAACATGCCCTGTGTTAATTGATGAAAATTCTGTGTTTTATGTTAGAGAGGGAGGGGTTGTTTTTTTTAGAGTGGGTCCCACTTCAAAAGGTCTGAGAACTTCTGCTTTAAACTGAACTTTCTTGGGTCCTGTAAAACATACCAGCTCCCCCAAGATATTTCTGTAGGTTCTATATTCATAATTATTATTTTAAAAGCATAATTTAAGTTCATGATATGCATGTATGTTAAAATAAATCTTATAATCAGGGCTTTTTTTTGTAGTAAGAACTCCTTTGCATATTAGGCCACACACCCCTGATGTAGTGAGGATTGGCCACATCAGGGTGGGTGGGTGGGCTAATATGCAAATAAGCTCCTGCTATAAAAAAAAGCCCTGCTAGTCATTAGTGGCTGTTACACAATCCACAATGTACTGATAGGTTTTTATGGTCAGCAACCCACATTTCAATCAAATAGCAGTGTTGGACCATGACAGCCAACTAGACAAAGCAATGAATACCCACCATTAGCTAGAATCTTGGCTTTGTTGGCTGAGCAAAAGCAAATGTTATGCAGAATCAGGAGGACCATATATGGATTGCTCTTGTGCTTGTACTTTGTCATCTCTACAAGTTGATCTAAACTTCCATTCATCTTCACAATAATTTGCTGTCCATCTTCTCCAAATGATAAGTTCAATAGGAGTTTCAACCAAGCAACAGCTAGAATACTGAGGCATTTATTTCCTCCCTTTGGCAATGGTAATGACAAGAAGTTCTGTAGAAAGTTATTCTGGAATAGGAGAGGGAGAAAATTGAAAACAAATCAGCCAGTATCATAATGCCCCTGTATAAATTGATGGTGCAGTCTCATTTGGAATACTGTGTGCAATTCTGGTCACCACACCTCAAAAAGGATATTATAGCATTGGAAAAAGTGCAGAAAAGGGCAACTAGAATGATTAAAGTTTTGGAACACTTTCCCTATGAAGAAAGGTTAAAACGCTTGGGGCTCTTTAGCTTGGAGAAACGTCGATTGTGGGGTGACATGATAGAGGTTTACAAGATTATGCATGGGATGGAGAAAGTAGAGAAAGAAGTACTTTTCTCCCTTTTTCACAATACAAGAACTCGTAGGCATTCAATGAAATTGCTGAGCAGTCGGGTTAGAACAGATAAAAGGAGGTACTTCTTCACCCAAAGGGTGATTAACATGTGGAATTCACTGCCACAGGAGGTGGTGGCGGCTACAAGCATAGCCAGCTTTAAGAGGGGGTTAGATAAAAATATGGAGCAGAGGTCCATCAGCTATTAGCCACAGTGTGTGTGTGTGTGCGTGTGTGTGTGTATATATATATATATATTTTTTTTGGGGGGGGGGGGCCGCTGTGTGACACAGAGTGTTGGACTGGATGGGCCATTGACCTGATCCAACATGGCTTCTCTTATGTTCTTATGCAACATATCATGTACTCCATTTTAAGATTTTAGAAGCCACAAAGAGAGGTACTTCAATTGAACCCTGAAGTATCTTTTCTTGGTAATGAACCCGAGGAAGGCTTCTGGGCAACTTGAAAGCCTGCACATACTGATTGGTGATATTTTGGTGGATTATAATAAAAAGAAATCACACAGCTTTCTGTTGTTGCCTTATTTACTTGATGTGCATTTAGATACAGTTTAAAGCTACACAAGAATTGCAAGCTGTGACTGGTCTAATTCAGTTTCAGGGTTTTTCTCACACTGTCCAACATGAGATTTAAATAAAGACTAGGTTATTTAGAAGTTACCCAGAGTAACTCCCCCGCTCCCCAACCCCCCCCCCCCCCCCCAAAAAAAAACAAAGTCTCTTAGAAATGTTTCAGGGAAGACAATATAGAAAGCAACTTATTTTCCTTCACTTGAGAACTTAACATAAATTCTTTGCAGCTAATTAAAATTTAAGTACATGCATTTCAGAAATATTGAGCTGTTAGGTAAATACTGTTGTTTTTCTTTTCTTTTTACTATTTCACACATGCACTAGAAATTTAAATGCTACTGTTCTGGTTCTCTTTATGGACCTTTATGTCTAGGAAATTTCTTCGTGTATGGCAGGATGACACAGTTGCTATCTTGATTGTTAAGGCTCGGACAGAATTATGAATGTTCAATTTTCAAGACTTTAAATGTTCAATGGCAGTTGACGCTGAACAATAAAAGTAATTATCTCCATAGGAAAATGTATAATGCCAGGATAAAGTTACCCATACAAAAAGTAGAAAGCATCCATCCCTATCCCTGCTTGACTGCTTAAAAGGAAGAGTCTGCCTTGTCCCACCCATTGCCTTTGGAAGAGAGAGAATGCTCATGAGCTCAGTGAGGACAGAGGAAATTGTCCTAATGAGGAATGGCTTTGAGAAACTTTCTGACAGCGCTCATTAGGCATACACAGGAAGTTTCTGTGCTAGTCAAGGAAGAATTATTGCATTAAAACAAACCAGTCATTTCTGGAGAAAAGCACATCCCACACATTCCATTTACAAGGTAACAATACTGACTGGAGGGTGAGGGGAGAATACTAGGAAACCCACATTTCTGCAAAAGCAGCACCAACACAAGAAAAAGTGTATCAAAGGTACATATCATTAATGTCTAAATATATTAGAGCTGTAAATACAAATTATAGGAATTATAATACTTTAGAGCACAGAACAGTGAGAAATGGTGATGTGGCGCAGAAACAGAAGCAGCAGCTCAGGAAACTAAGCACATGATTGTTATCCTGAATGAACAGACAATGAATTAGGTAACAAAAACATGTCTGTTTGGAGTATCAACATTTCGGTCTATATCTCTGTTCTTCTAAATGACTCACACCTACAAAAACCCATTTGCACTTAAAAGTGCTACAATCTTAGAGGCAGGGCTTTTTTTGAGCAGGAATGCACAGGAATGTTCTGGTTGGCTTAGCACCAGGGGGTGTGGCCTCATATGCAAATGTCCATGCTGAGCTTTCTCCACAAAGAAAACCCTGTAAAACAAGGGGTGTGTGGCCTAATATGCAAATGAGTTCCTGCTGGGCCTTTTCTACAAAAAAAAGCCTTGCTTAGAGGTGCCATTTTTTCATAAGATAGCTATGCAGAGTAAGGCGGTAGCAAAGTAAAGAAAGAAAGGAGGGATGGTTTACATATAAGAGAATGGTTAGAACGGATAAAAGGAAGTACTTCTTCACCCAAAGGGTGATTAACATGTGGAATTCACTGCCACAGGAGGCGGTGGTGGCTACAAGCAAAGACAGCTTCAAGAAGTGATTGGATAAAAATATGGAGCAGAGGTCCATCAGTGGCTATTAGCCACAGTATATTATTGGAACTGTCTGGGACAGTGATGCTTTGTATTCTTGGTGCTGGGGGGGGGGGTGCAAAGTGGAAGGGCTTCTAGACCCACTTGTGTACCTCCTGATGGCCCTTGGGGTTTGTTTGTTTTTTTGGTCACTGTGTGACAGAGTGTTGGATGGGCCATTGGCCTGATCCAGCATGGCTTCTCTTATGTTATGTTCTTATGTTCATGGATGGTACAACTGATTTCAAAACAAAATGATTGACGAGTATAAACAGCTTTGTTTCTAGTTACAATATCCAATTTCATCACAAATTTCTTTACATGAACTAATTCTGTCACATATATAAAGCAGGAACTGGTGTTTTAAAGTCTTCTGAAAGCTTTTAATATCTGACCACAAAGCTGATTCTCTTCTCATAAAAAGGACTAATTTTCTTTCTGTATACATTAACACCAAATACTATTGCTTAGGAAAGGAAAGTCGTTTTCGACTCTGGGGTGACGTCACATCACAACATTTTCACGGCAGACTTTTTTTACGAGGTGGTTTGCCATTGCCTTCCCCAGTCACCTACACTTTCCCCCCAGCAAGCTGGGTACTCATTTTACCGACCTCGGAAGGATGGAAAGCTGAGTCAACCTTGAGCCGGCTACCTGAATCCAGCTTCCACAAGAATAGAACTCAGGTCGTGAGCAGAGAGTTCAGACCGCAGTACTGCAGCTTTACCAGTCTGTGCCACGGGGCTCCATTATTGCTTAAGCAGAACCCAATTTCCATTCAATTATTAATGGGAAAGGGAGTACAGGAAGAAGAAATTACACTACTAAAAACTGAAAAAGTACAACATAAGCTCTCTCTCATGTCATATTCAATCATGTGTTTTCATTACTATTGTCATAATCATTTTCATTTGCCTGCATCCAGTGGTCAAAAGTTTAGCGGGATGCCCTCTTACCATCCCATTTCCTTTTCAGTTGACAATAATCATCCAGGAATGAAGTGGAGTCACACCATTACGAAAGGTCATGGTTCTGGGTCAAACCTGCTAGGTAAGACTGGCTGGAAGAAGACTCTACTTGGCTTGGGGCTTCAGTTGTTGGAAGAAAAAGAACTTTTCTCTGGGAAGGCTACGGAATAGCCTGGGACCGATTTCATCCAGGCTCATCCAGACAACAGTTGCTTTGGAGACTTAAAGAGACAGGCACTGCAGAAGCAAGCCCTTGGAGAGAGCTTCTTCTTCCTCCAAAAACCAATGCCCAGTATTCTATCCAAATATCTACATGCTTCCCTCAATTCCACCAATAGTAGAAGACGAAAATGACTCTTGAAATTCTTGATCCATCCTTGCCATGAAAAAGTGCACATAAATGCACAACTAGAGTACCAAGTTTGCTGGGGGTGAAGTGTAGATGAGTGGGGAAGGCAATGGCAAACCACCCTGTAAAAATTTTGCTGTGAAAACATCGTGATGTGATGTCACCCCGGAGTCGGAAACGACTGGTGCTTGCACAGGGGACTACCTTAACCTTAGAGAATGTGGAAACTTCTATGAAATTATACCATTAAGCATAAATCCTTGTTAATAATTGATAACACGATATTTCAGAGGATAAATACCTAAATTAAAGTTTGTTATTAAGGAGTTTGTGTACCAGTTCTATACACCAAAACATGGTGGGCTGGATACTGATTCTCAAATGGCAGTGCAAGAAATCTTTGGCTGACCTCTGTAGAATGGCCTTTTGTGTCACTAAAAGAATCCTTGTACTGGAGGTAATCTGAATGTATTCAAGGGATTAAAGCTTGGTGAGTAAGCCACATGCTAAACTGAGTTTGACCTAATTTGAAACAAAGCCATCCTACTTTAGTTTCCCCCGCCACCCTTTCAACGCTGATTGCATCATTCCAGATTTTGATTCTAAAATTTAATACTGTCATTAGCCTAGCCCATATAAAGGTGTCCTGGAGATGTTACTTGTTTTCTGCAAAAAGTTAGTACTGAATTTTGTTCTGAAGTTCAGAAAAGTCCACGTGCCTACCTTCTGAAGTATGCCCTTGCAGTCATGAGCTACAACAAGGTTAGCCAGAAGATTAAAGGTCATCTGTTGAATTATGCTGTTCTCGGCTGGGGTTTGAGATGCTAGCTTCACAATGCTGTGCATTAGTAAATTTCCAGCTGCAGTTCTCTGGGCTGTCTGATGAGGAGATAATCCACCATTTGCTACACACAGGAGACTACAGCCTTAAAGAATGAGATATAATTGCATTTAAATGCATCAGACATTGTATCATCCGGAGGGGGGGGGGGGGTTAAAGCATTTTATATGGAAATTATTGATTCTATTTTTATTTACAACTTATACCTGCAAGAATTTGTAAGTGCATGAGCAAGATGTTTAAAAGGTCCCTTAAACATTGCAGGAAACTGTTTTATCTGTTCTTTATTGAAGTTATCATAAATTTAAGAAATCCTATCTGTTTCAAGCATGTGAAATGTCTATTAATATCAGGGTTCAACTTACCAGAAACGTTTGAGATGTGTGTACTTAAGAATTAACACATTCCATGAAAGGAAAAGAAAACCTAACAAAAATATTAGCTTAAAATCCCCCCGAAAACATCTTAAAATAAACTTAGCATTGCTAGTATTTATATTTCTTTCAACTTTCATCTTTTTAAATCACAACTTTCTTTCAACTTTCATCTTTTTAAATCACAACTTCAAAACAGAACAAAACAGAGTTACTCCTTACAATGTATAAGCTACAATGCTTATTTGCAAGAAATGGAATTGTGCTGGAATTAAAATATTAGTGGAGCACAAACCCACTCATGATTCCTAAAGAGAGCTTCCATGATCAAGGGGAGTAGGTTGGATTCTATGAAGCACTAACACAAAGAATTTGTAGCTGCAGATCTTGGCCCAATCTAGCACAATTCTAATACACATTTTAGATAATGCATGCATTACTTTATCAACAAAAATTTATTAGAGCTAATTATTTATGTCTGCAGAAACACTTGACATAAGATGACAACATGTGTGGGAGATCTAATTATGCAAAGCTCAATACCTGAAAAAAGCCAGCAAAGTCTATTTCCTAAAGCTGTCACTAGGGATGAACATGAACCATGAAAATTCCCAATTTGCTAATCTCAAACCATCACAAACTTTTAGCCACCAAATGAATCAGTTTGGTTCATGATGCTGTAGAATCCTGCCCCCCCACCCTGGCATGCTAGAGACACCAAAATTGCCGAGCATTTTCAGCTGACTTTCCTCCAGTTGCCCTCCAAGTTCAGTAAGGATTGGCTGTACGGGGTCTGAGTTTCAGCACCACAAAGAAGGTGCCCCCAGGAAAGTGCTTTCTGAAGAAATAACAAGTGCAGGTTTGGGAGGTTTAGAAATGTACAGAATGGACCCTGTGCAAGTTAGGCACCCCCCCTCCCAAAGTTATGTGCAGATTGGATTTAGGAGGTCCAAGTTATGGCCCCTCAATGAAGATGCCACCCAGAAAAGTGCTTTTGGAGAAAATGTCAGGTGCAGGTTCAAAAATGCAAGCTTCACACATCAAACACATAGGGAATCTATTGGTTATCCAAGGCTGGAGAATTCTGCCCCCCCCCCGTTTGCTTTGAAGTATGGTAAACATTTTGTTTGAGTGAAGACAGTCTGGAAATGTACCCATCCATGAGCCACCATGAACTGCTTAAATTTCATTGAAATTTTGTGCCAGTTGACTTGCCACAAACTGGCCAAAATTAATCATAAACTGTAGACTGTGAGCTATCCCTAACTATCATACACTGCTTATCCCTAGCTATCACACACCGTTACTAGTTACACACTTAAGAGGGTACAAATTGTTTAACTGCAACACACACAAATAAAGGCGGAGGCTCAAACTTGCTATATGTCTGTTTACTCAAGGTTCCTTTTACCCTAGGTCAGATGCATGCTTCTTGTGGCATGAAAGCATTATTTTTCTCCCAAGGAGTCATTTTTGCAAGGAAAGGTCTATCCATGTATCTAGGAGCTTTGAGGAAGTTAGTTTCATTTCATGTAACTCTAGAATGGTTTGCAAATTAGGGTCACAGACATTGCTAGATCCAAACAACTACTGTAGACATCACCAAGGGATTTCTTTTGTTTCTTTAAATAAAGAGCAGGCACTCCCCTCCCCCACCCCAAACACACATGGGGTGGTTATCCTAAGTTACTTTTTGAAAGTCTCCTCAATTTAAAGAGAGACATTTGCAAGTGAAACCACAGAGGTCTGCTGTTTGACAAGCACAAACCCCAGATCCACATGTAGAACTTTGCCCTTATCTGCTCTTGGATCTAAGTTCATACAGATTATATATGTTTTATAACATTAAATGTAGTAACACGTAAGACAAGTCAGAAACTATTAAAAGCCCACACACCTTTCTGCTATGCTATTTTTGAAATAAAAACTCATTTGGATCCCATGACAACTAGCAATGGTGAGGCCCTACATTCTTCACTCTTCCTGTGAAGCTCTCATTATAGACACACCTTCACAAACGTTATAAATAGAAATAAAACCATCAACTTCTTAAGACACTGATTATAGGTTAAAGCTAAGAGTTCTTTACCTGCAGGATGGAAAAAGTGAATCTGTGCACTACAAACTGAGTGAGCTCACATGCCAGCCACATGAGAGAGAACAATGGCAAACATTGCTGCACAGGGGGAGATCACTTCCTTCATCTATATTCTCAGATGTTTGAAAGTTTCCTATCACTTTCTTTGCTGAAACAATGTGGAACGCTTTGACTGGTATTCAGTAACTCAAGGCTTGATGTTGCCAGGTGCTTGCAGACGGAGAACCTCCTGTTAACATCAGTTATCTGGTTCTCTGTTCAGGTGCAGTCAACTGTGCATTCCTTAGAAATCTTATTACTAAAGCAAACCCTTCAACTAATTGATGGCAAAATAGCTACATTATACTGATATTACTAATCGTTATGCTTTGAAGTGTTGGGAAAAGCTGACTATGTGCAAAACATGAGACGCCTACTGTTGGTGAATATGTGACAGATATCTTCATAGCGTTTGTGTAAGTTACTGCATCAGTTTATCTATTCATGCAAAGAAGATTTCAGAAGGAACAGGGATAGAGAATATAAAACAAATCTTGATATATTTGGTCATACAAGCTTTCCATTGACTGGACCATAGAAAGTAATGTCAAGAGCCCCTCTTTCACCTGAAGGATAGTTTGCAGTGTAGACACAAAGTAAATGCAGAGTCGTTTGCATCAGTGAGTCATCCATTAAAAGCCACGGCCACATAGAGTGCAAAACAGAGACAAGTTGAGTTCCGAGGGCTGCTGCCTGCCAGATATAGATAAGAAATAACATTATATTTAAAAATTCAAGTTTCAGAAGCAAAACTTAAAAAAAACCTGATAGCTAAGAACCTATAATATGCTGATGGGGGGGGGGGATATTTCCTGATCTTAAGTAGCAAAACTTAAACTATGTATGGGATTTTTCAAATGTGCCGCTACTATTGATCTAGGTGTTCTGAGCCACTTGTGAAGCTCCCGAGACAGACAAACCAAACCAAAACTGACATTCACCTTCCCTCACCAAACACATCCCATTCAGATGGCTGATTTGGAGAGCCCCCAGAATGAACAAAGTGGATCACTCCCAAAGAACCTCAAAGTAACTAATACGGCTCTTTTGAAATTGCTTCCCCCATGCCTGTCAAATGTTGCATGATTCCCCCCTCTTCCAGTTTCTTACTTTGCAGCCTTCATTTCGAAAGAAACAGTTTCTTAGGAGCTGCATGACAAGCTTTAATTCTTTGCTGAGGTGATCATCCTAGCGGAACAAAAGGTGATTTAGTGTCAATATCAAAGCTGAATCTAGTTTATATGACATATACAGCACTTCTTTGCTTCTGGACTTAGTTTACCACAGAGGGACTCCAATTGTGCTTGACTACCCTGCCTTTCAAAGATGCTGACATTCTGACTGTCTGTGAAAAAGATTATTGAATTTCAATAAGTCCATCCAACACAGAATAGTATTTCAGTTCTGTCGCACACAAAGGAACAGAGATACAATATAGGATCCATATGGGATGCTAGGTTTTCAATCATAGCAAATGCACCAGCTGACAATAAAAGGCTTTGGTCTCCAAAGAGCTATGAGACAGGCAGGGGCAAGGGGATGAAATCAGGTAAGGAAAACAAACATCTTTGCCAGAGGTTTAATAACAATAATATAAAAAAGAATAGTTGGCCCTTGTTCTTAGTGCATACCTGAAACCATGCATAAGCATAAGTCCCTTTTAGCTACATTTAATTGCTAAATACTGGCCGTTTTCGCACTTAGCGTTTGCTCCCCTTTTTCCGCGGCGCAATTATGTCCGGATCATTTTTCTCGTTTTCCCACTAGTGACTCTTTGCGGAGTCGCCTTCCCTGAAGCCCCGGCTCAAATCGTTTTCCCACTGGCATCGACCTGAGTTCGATGCCCTGTCAATCATTTTTTTTTTAAGCGCAAGTCTGGTTGCGTAATGACGTACTAACGTAACATCGAGCTGATCCCTCCCCTTCTTTTCGTGGACAAACCGCATCACGTGTGCTGCTGCTGCTTATGGATTGGCTGCAGCTGTAGAATCCTCCAAAGCCCTTCATGTATTAACAGAAGCATTCACAGTGGAGAATCCTAGCACTAGATTCCCCCCCCAAATTCTGAAGCACTAGATTCCCCCCCCAAATTTCCTCCGCTCTCTTTCCCCTCCCCGGCTGGCGCTTGCAACGGGGACCTGACTGATTCCTGCTGCCAGAGCTCCCCCCCCGCCCCATTCTCTCCTTCCCCTCTCCTTTCGCATTATCGAGATAACGCAACAGTGAAATAACGCAACTAAAGTCAATAAAAAAAATTCCAACGAAACCAATTGAGGTGGCAATTGAGGCTATTCCAGGGTTTTTTTTTTTTCCTATTTGTTAATTTCGAAATATCGCTATTACGCAAAACTGTGAAGTTTAAAAAAAAAAATGGCCGTGCCGGCACTTTGGGGAAGCGCCGCGAAAGGCTGATGATTGGCCAAGCGGGTGGATGGGGTGGGAGGACGGAAAGGGAGAGGGTGACGCCCACAAAGCAGTCGATCCGGCGTGGATGGATTTCGCACAGCAAACTCCGCTGAGTGGATCCGGAGTGGATCCGGAGGTTTTTGGAAACTCCGGCAGCATGCTGAAAAACATACTCCGGCGTAAAATCCCTGAAGCGCCAGAGCAAACCGCAGCGCCGGAGCAACATGTGCGAAATCCAAGAGAAGATCCGGAGGTAAATGGGGCGCTACGCTGGAGCAAACGCTAGTGCGAAAACGGCCACTGTCTTTAAAAGAGTTGTACAATCAAAAATGCTTCCCAGAAAGCATTTGCACATTCATACAACTAGATTTTATTGCTCCATATCTAATGGTATGAAATGAATTTATTATTATCTGTCTTGAATACTGAGCATGCAAATATACAAACATAGAATGGTGCTTTTAGACAAAATGCTTTAGTTTTTGTTTTGTTTTGTTTTCATTTTAAGGGCTAGACTAGAGCTTCCTAATTGTCCCCTCTTCTCAATATTTGAGTTTAGGTGGGAAAATGCTTTTGAAATGGTCTGGCTTTGCATTTGTTGGGAAGAAACTCACTAAGAAAAGATTAAATACCTCTCTCTTCCACCGATTCTCCCCAAGAAATACCCTCTAAGTATTAGACTTATAAAGCAAACATGAGGTTGAGACCCTGTGTTTAAAATTCCCATATCTCCCTATGGTTCAATATTCGGCACCCATGAAAAGTTAGAGCCTAAAGGCAGAGAGAAACAGTACCTGTCATCAGGGCAACCATCTAATATTAATGCTTCACAATGAGACTTTACAAACAGGCAAAAATATATCCTAAGCACCACTGAAAACTCACAAATTACATTCAAGTAAGAAAATGGTTAAACAAATGACTAAAGTGCAAGTTCAATATTGGGTCAATTAAACAGCACAAAAGTAATGCAATCAGGAAGCAGAATAGAGGCCACTGTGGGCTGACTGCACACAGCATGACCTAATGGACACATTGGTTCTACTGGCTCCACAAAAGGGAGTCAATAGACAGCAGTATGTGTAGATACTATTACTGTAACAGCCTATAATACAAAAACTTTTCAAGATATACAAGGAATATTTTAAATTTGGGCATATGTGTTATTTGTACACACTTTTATCAAAGAGCTAGATGTGAGTCCAGGAACACCTTAGAAACCAACCAGATTTTCAAGGTATAAGCTTCTGAGAGTCAATGCTCCTTTCATTAGCATTTATCAAAAATATCTATTTATACATCTGCCCAGCCTAGCCAGACCTTTTCAAATCTCATAAGCTCAGCAGAGTCAGCCCTGGTTAGTACTTGGCTGGAAGACCACCAAGGAAGTCTAAGGTTGCTACACGGAGGCAGCTGATGACAAACCACTGCTGAACATCTCTTGCTTTGAAAACTCTACGAGGTTCCTGTACATTGGCTGCAACTTGATGGCAAGGGGAGAAATGGTACCTAGAACTATCATTTATCACCACTCAGCTAAATTTCTTTCCCAAGGCAGAGGGAGAAAGAATAACAAGAGAGAATCTTGACTGAACAGAAATGTAACAGAGAACTGCTATAAAAATTAAATTGGTCAATGTCCAAGAGTTATTGAATGAACAGCACCTCCCCCCCCCCCACCATCTACAGTGGTAATTCCTAATACAGGAAAATTCAAAGAATAACTGAAGCAAAACTGTTCAGTAGAGTCTGTATTTTTAAAAGTAGTTTTTGTAGAGTTTATTCTTCACCTTTTTTTTCTGGATGGCTTTTCCAGGCCTCAAGAAATCTAGGTTCAGTTGTGCATGAATGTGCTTCATCTGTTCCACACAGCTCTCAACAAGGCTGGCTGTAATGAAAATCTGCTCCATTAAAAATAACTGCACAATGCACAAGTGACTGCATCAGGTAAATCTATTTCTAACCTATGAGTCACTTTTATGGAGTTCATATAACTAAAGCACTGTTATTTAAATGAAGCAAGATGTGAAATAGCTAAATTTTTTAAAAAAAGCCACAAGCTTATATTCAAACCTCATTCAATTAAAGATACTACATTATTAAATTTAAACACAATTTCCATTGCCAGTTTAAAAAGACAGCATTAACCCATTATCTTGCTAAAAATTTATATCTCACTTTTTTGCCAATTGTCTCCCACAGCAGTCAATAAGAAGTTTCAAATTTTCCTTGAAAACTCACACTGACACTTAGGCTACAAATAGCACTGGACACCTTGCTTAAACCTTAAAATCAGTAACATAAAAATGTTTAAAAATTTAAAATGTCAGAAGTAAGCTAAGTTCTACAAGATATACCAACTACCAAGTTCTACAAGATTCTCCACAAGTATTGTATTTCTTCCCACATGCAAATGCCAATCCTCTGCCTTCTCAGACTGCTTTTAACAAACCTTTTAATAAACTTTAGAAGATCCAACTCACAGAACTTGTAGAGCACATCTTATTTGCCCTAGTACTGGGAAACTGACCCTACCCCCCGCCCCCATTACACACTTAAGAAACTCATTGAAAGTATAACTCACAACAATAGCTCACCTTCCAAAGCACACTTCTGAGCACTTTTACTGATGGCCAAAAGGGGAAGTAAAGCACTTGCAGCAATGTATTTCAAAACATCTTTTGAGAATTTTCCTTCATAGTTCTACAAATAAATATGGCAATTGTCATACCACACTGAAAAATCAAAGAAATATACTGAAGAAATCTCAGCATTAAATGGCTTCTGTTTTCACATATATTGTTAGCAGTTCTGATTCCAACAATATACAAGTCTGATTTTATCCTTATTAAGCTAGGAAATTTAGGGAGAACCTGTTATCACAGAACAATCACTCATTTATTAGACTACAGAACACTAATGGAGCCAGTTTGGTGTAGTGGTTAAGTGCACAGACTCTTATATGGGAGACCAGGGTTTGATTCCCCACTAGTCCACTTGCAGCTGCTGGAATGGCCTTGGGTTAGCCATAGCTCTGGGAGAGGTTGTCCTTGAAAGAACTCTTTGAGAGTTCTTTCAGCCCCACCTACCTCACAGGTAATGTTCCCTGTAAGCCATGGAATCTTGTGAGCAAAAATTCTACATTGTGAGCTACTGGCATTAAAGTTGTGAGCTACTGCATAAATTAGTTTGCTCCATGGCTATTTTTCCTGAGCTAAGACAAAAATGTGTGAGCTGGAAGTCAATAATCTGTGAGCTATCTCACACTAACTCAATTTAGAGGGAACACTGCTCGCAGGGTGTTTGTTGTAGGGGAGAAAGATGAAGGCGATTGTAACCTGCTCTGAAACTCTAATTCAGAGAGAAGGGTGGGGTATAAATCTGCGGTCTTCTAAATGCCAATAAAATGTGAAACATGCATAGGTGCATTAAAGATACAGGCAGGTGAAGCTGTTAATATCCGCAAGCATGCATAGATTTCCCCCGTTTTTCATTGAGCAAGGATTTCTTCTAAGTTCAGCACCCCTGTAGAAAATAGACAACTTAAAGGGATGCATAGGAAGAGAAAGCAT
Organism: Heteronotia binoei; assembly: GCF_032191835.1. Classification (NCBI taxonomy): domain Eukaryota; kingdom Metazoa; phylum Chordata; class Lepidosauria; order Squamata; family Gekkonidae; genus Heteronotia; species Heteronotia binoei. The sequence goes on from NC_083229.1 coordinate 94,943,125, forward strand.
GGTCAGCATGATTCTGCTTCCAACTGATGCTTTAAGTTTTTTCCCTCTTAATACCTCCCCCACAATTTATAGGAATTAGAGGAATTAAAACAGCATCACAAACATCCTTGGTCACCCTACTGGATGACCTGCATCAAAAGATGAACACAAGGAGTGCAACTCTTCTTTCGGGAGATGGTTTGCACCTCATGAGGGTAGGAAAAAAATGTGTTTGATAAGAGCCTTGAAAACCTAATAAGGAGGACTTTAAACTATGCAAGACAAAAATACAAAGCCTAATATGATGCCAGTAACTGGAGATAAGAACGCTGAAATCTTGCAGAGAGTGGCACATATGCTAGGTAACGTTACTCGCAGGTAAGTACAGAAATGAAAACTTCAGGGAGCATAAAACATAGATTCTGATGTCACTACACTAATGTGCAGAGTATGGGAAACAAGCTCAAAAAAAATCAAAAACTCTGGCCAGTAATGTATATGCAGGAGCATTTCCAATTGTTTTTGAGCTTGTATGTATTTTGATTAAAAATCTGGAAGAGCAAAAAGGATTAACTGCAACTGTATTCAACTGAGATGGAAGGACTTGCCTTTTAAAGGCACATAAGGAAGAAAAATCTTCACACATGTTTATTAAGAGACAGAGGACAAGTATTCAACTGAGTCCTTAGACAGCTAGAATTCCTAATCATCCCTGGATTATTGATCCAAAACAGATATTATATATGACTGGCAATCCGTTGAGGAGAGATTGAATATTCATTATTTTTTTCAGCTATCTTCTTATGTGTAAACTTGCATTAGTATGGTCATTTATGGAAAATGGTTGCTATTTGATTTATGGACTTTTTGTATTTTTGTTATTTTGAGTACTTAATAATTTTGCACTTTTCATATAAGTCGTTATAGCATTTACACAGGATGTTCTAAAGTGGTGCATCGAGTCAGTAGTGGGCTGAATGAGAGTGAATAAACTGAAACTTAATCCTGAAAAGACAGAGATTCTCTGGGTTAGTTGAAAGGCAGACCAGGGTCTTCAGATCTCCCAACTTAGGCTATACTCTCATTAAAAAGCCTTGTTTTCAGCTTGGGAATGAAGCTGAACACAGCAGTTGCTATAGAAAATCAGGGGGATTGCTGTGGTTTAGAGTGCTTTTGCCCAGCTTCAACTGGTGTGCTACCTGTGCCCATTCCTGTCTCAGTTTGAGTTACCCACAGGGCAAAATTTGTGATGAATTATGCATTGTGGTTCAGTGCATTCCCATCCCTACTCATCTCGCTGCTTCTGTTGCCATCAAGTGAAAATTTCCTTGTTCTACTCAGCATTTCCCCCCTCAGTGACCCCCTCCTTCCTGTCCTATCTTTTAATTCTTGCTTTTATATTTTCATATATGCATTTTAGTTTTGGTTTTAATTGTTTCAATAATTTTGATAGGTTTTAATGGTTTTTAAGAAGTGATGTTATTATGTATGATTTTTATGTTAGCTGCCTTCATGGCCCTGATGAGAAAGGAAGAGTAAAATTTTGTAAATAAATAAAATCCAACACAGCTGTCATATCTTGTCTGCCCGTTAAATGATATCTGCAAACCATTTGCTCAAAGAAAGTATGGGAAAAGATTCTTTTCACTCTAATTGCCTGTCTTTTTATTCCCATTGATAACTCATCCTTTTCACCCTGACTGGTTACTTCTCTGTCATAATGCTTTCAAACTATTTTCCCTCTCAGTATACAGATCTTAGCTTGTCTTTTGTCTCCTTTATTCTCTGTATTAGAGCCTGAGATTCATGTCTACTTTGATTTTGCTACTCTTACACTTCTCCCTATAATTATATTCTCCTTTTTTAAAAATGCGGCAAGTGAATTCAGTACTTGCCCCTTTTCATGGTTCTTTTTTCATAGAGCTACAGTTATTACCAAATCATACTGACAAGCTATATTTTTTATTTCTACTCAAAATCTCTACCTTTGCACTGCTCAATAGCTGCTGCTGCTCAGATATCACAGTAGGTAGGTAGGACACCATTTTCTAGGTAGCTGAATACTAAAGGGAGTTGAGTCCAGCAGCACCTTTAAGACCATCAACGTTTTATTCAAGGTATAAACTTTCGTGAGCAAGGAAACAGAATTTCCTCAACCATTACATATAGATAGAGGTTGGGTGGATTAGTTGTGAGGAAGGGCTAGTTCAGGTCAAGATGCAGAAGTAACTGGGTGAATAGAGATTCAATTGGGTAAGCTATGTTGGTCTGAAGCAGCAGAACAAAGTTTGAGTCTACTGGCACTTTTAAGAGTCCACTGGCACCAACAAAATATGCTGATTTACTACCATTCACAGATCTTACCAACTGCCTTAATCCTATATCCACAATTGTAGATCCTGGCAACTAACCCCTTCACAACCTCTACCATATGTTGTAATGGTTGAGGAAATTCCGTTTCACCATATCTAATGAAGTGCGCTTGCACACGAAAGCTTATGCTTTGAATAAAACCTTGTTGGTCTTCAAGGTGTCACTGGACTCAAACTTTGTTCTGCTGCATCAGACCAACATGGCTACCCATCTTATCTTAATGTCAAAGTATCCTGGTCTTCCACCCCTCCTTCTAAGCTATAAGCCTTTGGGAGACTGAACAATTGGGGGGTGGGGAGTGCTTGAACCTGTTTACAGGAATCCATAATTCCCTTCCTTCCCATTACTCTGATAGCCTGCCTACCCACCCACCCTGCTCCTCAGTAGTCTAGGTCACCAAAAGTGGGCTGATGTTTATGGAGTAAGTATCCTCCTTCTCAATCTTCTAAATCTTACAGCTAGACCATGGGTTTTGAAACAAAGCACTAATTCAGTTTCTCAGGCCAATTATTTCACCTTTTCATTTCTCTCTGAGAAAGGAACAGATGGAATTTATAAACTAGAAGATGGCTGTTCCTGGCTCCTCTCAACTTGCACAGATTGCTTGGAGTGAGCTTGATTTAACTCTTTCTTCCCCAGTTGGGAGGGTTTGTTTTTACCTATCCTGAAATATAGGGAGAAGAGTGTCCCATATTTTCTGACAGCCTCTAACCAGTGAGATTTATTGTTCTACTCTGGCTTTTCGGGTCCCCCTTGTCAGAATATTAAAAGTTATTCATAATGTCAGCACAGAAAATGGGTCCTCAATTGATCACTGTAAATGGGGGTGCTTTCCTTCCTGTAAAACTTTCATTGCCTGGTTCACACTGAGGTTGTAAAATAATCTGTGTATGTGTTATGTATGTTATCAAAGGGCATCCCAGATTTCCTTGTCATAACACAAGGAAGCAAATGGAACATCTTTGGTAACAAAGATGAAGAAGAACAGGGACAGGTACCATTACCACATTATAGGAAATGTATGACATTGCACTTATTTCTAGGGCCTTAAAACATCATCATCATCATCATCATCAATTTTTATTTATATCCCACCCTCCCTGCCAGAGCAGGCTCAGGGCAGCTAACAACACTACATCGACTTGTAACAGGCTGTCATGGGGAAATGCCAAAGGTTAATCAACCCTTTGATAAAGCCAAGCACATACCAAGCTTGATTCCTTAACATTCCCACACCTGTGTGCATTCTTGCCTCATTTTCTTTTACCTTGGTCTCACTTTCATTAGTGATTTATTTTGTGATCTACAATGTTTAATCAGCTTTCTATTTCCTATCTACTGCCAGGGAGTGCACATTTGCATAAATTTAGGTCATTATTTCTAAACAGCCTTCAATCCAAGGGATGGGGTGGGCTTAGAGAGTCAGATTGTGATATCTTCTTCCCATCTGAAGCTCACATAGAAGTTTGCACAGGCAGAGAATGAACCAGAAGTCTGTACAGGGCTCTCCTCTCTTCTAGTTGTTAGAACTCAAGTCTCAGTGAATAATAATAATAAAGTAAATACATAAAAAAATAAATGCTGTATTTTGGTCTCTAGCATGATTTGCTCAGCTTCACATTTCCTCTTCTTAATAATCCTTTTACATTAAAAAAAATTGACAGTTAAGAATGACCTGCTGTACTCCAAAAAGCTCATTCCTTTAGTGCTTAAACTGAACCTTGGATTTCTTCTTCCAAAGCCATGACTCATGCTGTTCTAATCCTATCCTATGCAGTTCTTCCGAGTCACTGTGGCTAAGTTGGCTCCCCTCCTTTTTTTCCTCTTGAATTTCATGCTGTTCATTTATTTTGTCCATTCATGTCACTATGATCTACCACCTCTACCCATCCTTTTTCTTCCTTATCTTGACTTGACTTCTTTGCCTTGCTTTCAGCTTTTTCAATGAACATGAATGTTCACAACACATCAGGAAATCAGATTACCACTATGTTACTCAATCATTTTACACCATTTTGTCTTCACCTTTTCTTCACTGTTCAAGGAGGTGTGGTTCTCTCTATAATCCCAGTTTTCATGGCAGCACAGAAGCTGACAGAAAATCAAGCAAATAGTTTTTATGTGTACTCTCAAGTAACAAGTAGTACTATATACAAAGTAATTTTAAAAGATATAAAAATGTACTGCCAGTGTATTTCAAGGCACTGATCATGAACAGAACAGAACATAGATCATGTTTGTGTTACACCCTTTCTCATTTTACCTACTATAATTAAAATCACTATTAAGTTGGCATATGTTTGATTTAAATTGAAACGGAGAATCATGTCAGTGGTTCATTTTAAGGGAAAGAAATCTGAAGAGGAATGGGCTTGAGGCTGTAGCTAACTGATTCATGTAGCATCCGAAATGAGGTTCACGTATCTTTTGTCTTAAATCTGGGACTAAGACAGTTGCAATATAGTATATTTTTCAATCTTGTAGCTCTCCAATGAAAGTAATACTTTCACCAGTCATCTACAGAAGAACTCAAGGCAAGACTAAAAGGCTCAAAAGAGATTAGCAGAAGCACAATATATTTGGGCACAGAGAGAAAACCCACAGGACTGTGGGCAATTGACCTGGTAAAAAGAGATTAGAACACCGAGGCATGAAGTGTTGTGGTATTTATTGCTAGTCCAAGGCTCAAGATAATGATTTAGATGGCAGAAGATCAAATAAAAACTTTTTTTACAAGAAAGGCAGAGGGAGAACTACCAAGGAACTAATGTCTTCTTCCAAGATATTGATCAGCAGTGAGTAAGATGGCACGGGGGATCTCTTAACAAGAGCTTGAAAAGACTATATATGAATAGCTGTGATGTTGTTAGTAGCATAAATTGTACTATGGGTAAAATGCAGCAATGATGGCAAGACTTTTGATCGTCCAGACAACACACCTTCCTACAAAACCCAAATCAATTTATGTGAGTTTTAAAATTTTCAATTACTTACATATTATAGAGAAACACAAGTAAAGCTAATGAAATAAACTTTTAAGCATTTTAACTTCTAGTTATTTATTGTATGTTCCTTTCTGTTGTAGACCACCCTGAGCCCTGTTTGCAGGGAAGGACAGCCTAAAAAAATTAAATAAGTAGTCACATTTGTACTGCATAGGTCTTTCAAATTAAGTTTGGTATCCTATGCACACTTACAAAAGAACAAGCCCAACCGAACACAACAGACTCTACTTTGGAATAAGGATGCCTAGGACTGGGCTGTAACTTCCTTCCCATATGGCTCAGTTTGGCAATCCAGCATTTATCATGTGACCACCTCTGTCATTTATGAAATGCTTATGTCTTTATTAAAATAAAAACAGTCATAACTTTTGCTAAGCTTGAGGTAAATTTTAGCATAAGTAGCAAAACTGAGGAACAATAAACTTCAATCAAAATTCTTAAAAGTTTCTACCTGAATTATTGATTCACAAAGTTGGGCTACAGATGTTTGACTCCCTTCATCTTCATCTAGAAGGAAAACTACAGTTGGGTGGTAGCAAGCACTCTCTTCGTTGTGAAGCACTCTCTTTCCTTCCTCAGAAAAAAGAACGGCCAGGAATTGCAAACAGGCTACATGCAAGCCAGGGTGACTAACAGAATGATGCACACATTCACATACTGTATCTAAAAAGACCAAAAACATATAGACTTTTTGCTGCAGTACTTGCACAGAGAAATATAATACTACTACACAGTAAAAATATTATGGGCTATAATACATTGAGTTTGAAATGCTCTCTTTAGCCAGATTTAATTTGCATTTTGGACACCTGACTGGCATTTCTCAGTTTTTCAGTCAACTATAGGGTTCCAACAGAAGCTGTTGATTACTGTTCGTATCTTGAACAAATTCAGCAGAACAATCTTTTGCCAAAAGCCATATCCCTCTGGAGGAAATCATAGGAATGTGAGGGCCAGTTATCCTGAGAAAGATTCAGCAATATTTCTGTATGAAACACATTTCAGATCTTATGAAAAAAAAACAATAATATTGTTAAGCACAACCATTTGGAGTAGTAAGCATACTGCTGGACTTCGACAAGGGTGACTGACAGTCACTATAGCAAAAGTTTAGTTATCTGGAAGATTATTATCCAGAATGCTCAGTTAATTGGCCACACCCAGATAGCAAGCTCCCACCTACTCCCACCATACAATTTTGTCATTGGGCATGCAAGAACCCCACTCCAGCAGGCCATGTTGATGCCTACAGCCATTGCTAGGCTTCTGACAGCTGATGTCATACTTGGATGCCTGCCTTGAATGGCCAAGAGCTAGGTCTGCCAGAAGGTGCAAAACTTCCAAAATCAGCTGCACAATACTTAAAGGAAATTCATTTATGCCTGCATATAACTCAAGTGTGGCTCTTGCATCTGATGGTAAGCAGAAGAACCTTGTGTGTAGTTTACCTTCATATTGTCTAGTGCAGGAGTGTAGAACTCATTTGTTATAAGGACGGATCTGACATAAAAGAGACCTTGTCGGGCTGGGACATGTGAGTCATAAAATGTAATGCTAGGTAGTAGAAATATAGTTTATAAAAGACGCAATCACAATTACTTTTTTAAAAAAACCCTTAAAATAAAATATGCTTAAAAGTTAAGCACTGTTGCAATATTTTGCTTATTTAACAGTTTCTGATAACTGTCACCTCTTGCTCTGAATTACTGCATCAAAATCTGGAGACAATGTCTGTGCTGTAGCAATCTTGACTATGCCGTTAAGGTGTTTATCTTTAAGTTGCAAACCTACTTTTGATTGACAATGATTACAGAAATCTCATAGTCAATGCTTTGAGCCTAAGACCCAGGGGAAAACATGAAATGGCTGGGCATTTTTAACTTTTGTACATAAGTTACTTCATGCGCTGGTCATCCAATGGAGAAAATAGAAGCTTTGCTCTGTAGTTCCTATGTGATTCAGCAAGCTTGGCAAAGCAAGCTGTGAAGGAAGGAAGAGAGAGGGGGGAGAAAGCAGATGACAGTGACTTGCTCGTGGGTCTGATAGGAGCCCTCCGGGGGCCTGATCAAGCCCTTGGGCTACATGTTTGACACCCTTGGTCTAATGTGCTGCCTTAAGAGCCTAAGCAGATGCAAACAATGATGGGGCTTCTGTACTTTTAAACAGTTGTTAAAACAGTTGTAACAAGCCCTGTGGTGCAGTGGTAAGCTGCAGTATTGCAGCCCAAACTCTGCTCACATCCTGAGTTCGATCCCGGCAGAAGCTAGGGAGTTTGTAAAGGAGAAAAGGTAGCCAGCTCAAGGTTGATTCAGTCTTCCATCCTTTCAAGGACGGTAACATGACTACGCAGCTTGCTGGGGGTAAAGAGTAGATGACTAGGGAAGGCAATGGCCCTGTAAAAAGTCTGCCGTGAAAACGTCGTGGTGCGACATCACCCCAGAGTCGGAAACGACTGGTGCTTGCACAGGGGACTACTTTAAACAGTTGCACAGAAGAATTTTCAACGGGTCCAGCTTTTCTCCCTTACAAACTAAATTCCATTCATCTATGTGACTTTTAAAAAAATAGCAATGGTCTTGTTAAAATACCTGTGAACACAATGTCTTTTTTTAGCAAATAAAAAAGGTATCAAAGCAAACAAAAAAGTTACTAATCAGTCAGGCATCACTTGTCAATTCTACTGATGCTACATCCCTTTGAGCATTTAATATAAAATGATTAGAACTTATCCTTGCTTCTTTAAACCTTGTAGCTACAAAGGCTGAGGGAGGGAGATGTTACCAATTACTGCAGTCCAGTGCTTTGCGAGTGCTGCAGTCACAGATGGGAGAGAAGGACGTCCACATTTTCTTAACAGCATAGCCAGAAGGCTGAATAAGTCTTCCCAGGCTTGGTGAACTGCAGCAGATAATTCAGGCTCTGCCAATTAAACACACAAATAAGGAAGTACACAGATCTTAATGCAGAAGCATCTTCATAACTTACAATTAAGTGAAATTAAATTACTTGTTGCAACTAAATGAGAATGTGTCCATAAAGCAAAGCGTTTCTAGTTTCATAACTTATGAGCCTGAATTAAGGCAAAGACAAATGACTAATATTATAAACAAGCATTTTAAATTCAAATAAACCATCAAAATGGAAGAACATACATCTACTCCACCCCCCTCCTTTTTTGGTAGCAAAACTTTAACACTGCATGATAGCCATGAAATGAACAAGAATGAGGAAGAAGAAGAATTGCAGATTTATACCCCGTCCTTCTCTCTGAATCAGAGACTCAGAGCAGCTTACAATCTCCCACGTCTTCTCCCCCCACAACAGACACCCTGTGAGGTGGGTGGGGCTGAGAGGGCTCTCACAGCAGCTGCCCTTTCAAGGACAACCTCTGCCAGAGCTATGGCTGACCCAAGGCCATTCCAGCAGATGCAAGTGGAGGAGTGGGGAATCAAACCCGGTTCTCCCAGATAAGAGTCCACGCACTTAACCACTACACCAAACTGAGGATTATCAGGAAAAGCAGAAATCAAAGAAGTGTAAAGAAATTACATGTGTTGGCACTACAGCAAAGACACAGCTTCTTAAAAGACACACTGGAGAAATAAATAGGCTAACTGGAAGAACAGCAGGAGCCCAATATGGAAGAGGCTGCAGCTCAGGAGTATAACATCACCTTTGCATGCAGGCAGTCTCAAGTTTTAACACTCAATATCTCCAGTTAAAAGGATCAGGTAGTAGGTGATGTGAAAGACATCTGAGACCATTATTATCATCATCATCATCATCATCATAATCACTGATTACAGTATTGTCTACTCTGACTGGGAGTGGCCCTTTAAATAATAGTAATAAGGGCTACTCCCAGTCAGAGTAGATAATACTGATGTTGCTAGATTAATGGTATGACTCAGGATATGGCAGCTTCATATGTTTTAGAACATGGCAGGACATGCCCACCCCACACAAAGAAGCTCCCCAGAAATAATTCAGAGTAACTAGAATAACTTCTCATGGTCCACAGGATTCTGATCAAGAATGGAGCATTTAATAGTAAATGATTATAACTCATTCTTGCTTCTTTAGACCTTGCAGCTGCTAAGGCTCTGAGGGAGGGAGGTGTTACCAATTACTGGAAGTCCAGTGCTTTGTAAGTGCACTCCCTCTTCTCCAAATTGGTCCTTGTATCAAGTTGCTCTCAATACTCTTGTTGGGTTATTAAAAGCAAAAGGGGTACTTAGTTACTAGTGATCAGTGTTCCTTAGTTACTAGTGATCAGAGTTAGTGTGAGCTAGCTCACAGTTTTTTAGCCTCCAGCTCACTGATTTTTGTCTAAGATCAGGAAAAATGGCTCCAGAGCAAACTAATTGTTGCAGCAGCTCACAACTTTAATGCCAAGAAGTAGAATTTTTGCACACCGGACTCAACAGCTTAGAGGGAGCATTGATAATGATATGTAAAAAACAGCTGGAGAGGCTTTAGAGGCCTTTCAAATATTTGCAGAAGCCAGAAACCACACACACTTCTGGGTTTTCAGACATACAGCAACACCAGTCTATGCATGGTGTCCTCTGTCTCACTTTATTAAGTAGCTTGAAGTGGGCAGGGGCATCAAGAGAGTTCCACCCCCCCCACTCATAGCCTGAGGAGCTGCATTAGAGTCTCAGTTTTTAGGCCCTGTCAAACATCACTACTGTTTGGAAGCCTTGAAGGAGTTTGATCAACACTGACAGAATAAGTGAAGATCTGCAAATAAGATTACAGATCTAAATCATTTGGAAGGGCAGAAGAAAAACTGTGGAATCAATCAACTGACAGATTTCATGCCCCAAGACTTGCAGCAATTGATTTTCCTCCTTTACCATAATAAAGTTACCTAAGCCATCCTTTGAACGAATGGAAAGGACCATGAAAGTATTTGTTAGGAGAGGTGTCAATAATTTATCCTGCATCACAAGCTGAGTGTCTGCCAACAAGCATGACTGCAAGAGTTGGGACAATGATGAGATAAACTGCAGTAAAGATAAAACCTGTTGAAAGGACAAAATAAGTTGGTTTAGACACCTGCAGTACATTTCTGCAATAAACTAAACTATTTTTGTCATGTATTTCAGAAATAAAGTTAACAGATGTCAACCTTAAAAAGCCTTTTTTTAAAAAAAATTAACCTAATAATCAACATATGCAAAAATCATTACTGCTAAAAATTTGAAATCTACAGCAATAAATCACTGTCAGACACTTTCAGGCTACAAGCCTATATATAAGTATTTGGGATTCTGGTTCACTGAATTCCAAGGAAATGTGTTGAATTTTCATTATATCTGATTTCAAATAAAAACGTTTTGAAGAAGTCTATTAATTTTTGGTATGCTCATTTGCATCCCTGATGTACAAAAACTATTTCCTCTTTCACATGATTCCAGGCAATCAAGGATCACACAATGAATTTAATACTGTCATGGATTCAAATTTTGCTGTGACAATGAAGAGATTCTTCATCCGCCTAATGCCCAACTTCTTGAAAACAATTTTGGTGCACTTTTTAAAAGTTTCTATTTGTACTATTTCAGTGTGTTTTTCTGTGAGACTTAATACTTACTAGGTAAGGTATATGGAGCCTAAATTCTCAATCATTTTATATATGATTGAGCCTCCTTCAGAGGGGAGGCCAGGATATAAATCCAATAAAATAAATAAGTAATAAATAAGCAAATTTTAATTGACACATAATATTCTACATGTCACATTATTTTTTAGAAAGATATCTATCCTTCTTAACATAGCAGACAGAAACCGATATGATGCATTATTTATCTAGCTCATTCTCACTTCATTCACCAAACAATTTATACTGGAAGATGAGATCAAAGGACCTTTCATACTACTGCTTTATAGTCAGTTGTACTGCATAACTAAATTATATAACAGCCACCTAAGGCTCTGAAGTTTGTAGATTAAAATTATCCTCCAAATTATTGATGGAACCAAGATTTAATGCATACTGACATTTGCAGGCATGCCAGATCCTATTCCTCTATGCCAAATTTAATTTAAAAAAGAAAAAATGACCTAAAGATGGTTCTCTTTTCCATTTTCTAAAAGCAAGCATTTAGTTTCTCTTTTATGATTAATCTATTATGCCTTTCCTTCAAAAAGAACCACCACCCACAGCATAAGCCAACAGTTCTCTATTTCCAATGATTCTTGCAATATCAACTGAAAACAAAAAACTGGCAGGATAATGTGGTTCTGGTGGACTGTTGGCCTCCCCTCTCCTCAATCTATATATTAATGACTACTCTGGGTTAGTATCTATGGTGAATTCTCATGCCCTTCTTCTAGCTACCTGTCAGATCCCAATATTACTTTATGCAGATGATGCTATTCTTTTACAAAAGAATAACAGAAACACAAATGTAAAATAAGCATGCTAGAATCACTAACCTGAATTTTTGTGTACTCCATATGAGATGACCAAGGAAGAGGCGATTTCATTTCCAAGATACATCTCTCTATCAAGCCTGAATTTACAAGGCTGATACAAATCCCAACCCCCAAAAGACTCCATTAGATCAGCAGACATAGACATTTACTTGCACATAAACATGACATAATAAAATCTAGGCTGCCTTAGTGTTCAGACAGAAGCCCTACATATAGAAAGTATTGTTATTCCATAAAATCAGCATTTCAAACTCAAAATTTTGTCTCAAGTCATGAATGACTGAAGAACAGGTGCAGTCATATCCTTTTCACCATTGAATAACCATTATATACGGTCCTTTGTATCAGTGTAAATGCCTGACCATATGCATTCATGTGCAATTCATTATCCTCCCCCTCCAAAGAGAGGAATTTCACAAAAACCTCTTGTATTTGGAAAACGATAGAATATAAACACATTCCCAAATCCATCATATGGATTTTCACTTTTTTTTCACTACATACACACACATGTACAGACCATAATGGCTTGCATGAATGTAACTGCCAGCTTCTGCAAAATACTACATTTTAGGAGAGACGTGTCTGTTGTTGCCCTGAGTCCAACCCATTTAAAGCATTTATGTGTTATGGGACTGTTCCACAAGTACATATCCTTTCCATGCACAAGCACTGGATTTGGAATACTGACATATAAGTCTGCTTGACAGGCCCATCAAAGTAACTGGCTACCTGTCACTTGTGAGAAACCCTAAACAAAATAAAACAAAGCAGCTTTACTGTTAAAGGTTCCAAATCTGTTCTCATTCCTTGTAAAAATCACACAGTGAGTCAGCTAGCCTAATTTAAAAACATATATATCATTTTGAATTCTCATAACACTCAACAGTTGATCGATATCTGTAACAAAGCTCTGGGCAATTTTTGTCCTTTTCAGGCTGTTGTCTGCTTATAACCTCAGTAGTTATTGATCCCTTACCTACTGAGAGCAGTTAGTGTATGAGTTTGCAGAAGAACAATCCCAGTGTCCTTTGGAGCAACAATCAGCAGGTTATCCAGTAAGCCACACACAGCTGAAAGAAGAGGGGGTGTGACCACAGCACACTGATTAGGTGTAATGGTGGACTGTATGGAATCATATGGACTTGAGGATGGTGTTGTGGTGGTGTCACTCTGCCCTAGAACACAAAATTCAAAGAACAAACATTTCCAAAGCATGGTTATTTTGAGGTAAAGTACAAATTACATAAAGGAACAGAGTACATTCACAACCTGGACATAACTAAAGGAGAAGTCTGTCAGTGTCACTTGCTATATGAAACTTTATAAGAGCTGTTGTACATTCTACTTTGACAAAAATGTCAGCTGCTGTTACCATAATGGAATTATTTTCCTTTGGGACACAGAAAATAGGGTTGCACTGACTTGTAACTGATGTTCATTGAGCATCTTTTGTGTAGGCACACAGGGGACTGCATCTATGCAGGTCTGCTGCCAGAGAGGAACACCTAGTTTAAAACACTAGGGTTCCCTAAGGAACCATGTGTTGCTACCTGCCAAAGAACAAAAGCTTGGGGTGTGGTGCTGTATTGGGAAGTAAAGAGGTTGACAGTGGGTGAATCCCACTGGGCAAAAATAGGATCCAAATAAATATCCTTGAGGGACCACTCGTGGCTGGCAGATCTGGTACAGCTCAGAGAGTCCACCTCCATGTTCTAAGTTTTTGCTATATGAATTGCTTTTAAGTCAGCACAATTAACTACAGCCCAGCTCCAGATTAGTTCGGACTCGCATCAGAGTCATCTGGAACCTGTGCCACCCTGTTTGTTTATGTAATACATTGATGTTCTGTTGTCTGTTTGAGTAAGAACAGAGTAACCTTGCAAGATATCTGAAAAACAAGTCAGGGTGTTTCTAACTGCATGTAGTTTCAACACACTGATATGCAACAATAATTCAAGCCCTGACCATACCCCATGGATAGTAAGGCCCCAGTAATGCACTCTTATCCATCAAGAGAAGCATCCATCACCAGGATAGCTGTGTCCTGCAAAAGGTCAAATGGTAGGGCCTGCCTCAAATTGTCATTGTGTGACCACCATTAGAGGGATCTAAGGACCCATCTGGGAACAGAAAACCTTTTATGCTGTGAGTGGTAAGAGTGTCAAGAACCACAAGAGAAGTGGGGCATGCACAGCCATGGGGAGAATGGCTGCAATTAAAGTCATAAGCCCTAACAGTCTTTGTATAGACGTAGCTTTCTGAAACCTACACCAGTTGAAAGATATAGTTATCCCCTACATGGCCCAAATTCTTTTTGTGGGGAGCCATTGAATCTAGCACCAACCCAATGAAGTAGACCAGTTAGGCAAGGGTCAATTTGGACTCTTCCCAGTTTACAGCTAAGCCAAGGATCACATAGGTTTGAAGGGTGAGACTAAGGTGAGTATGTAACTCATCCTTACACAAACTAGCAGCAACCAGTTGTCAAGTAGAGGTAAATGGCATACCCCTTCAGGCTCAAGTATGCCACACAGGTGCTATGCGCTTGATAAAAATGTCAGCATATGCTTGCTGCTTGGTAAGACATCAGGCTGGAGTCAGATGCCAGTGATCTGTAACAGTTCATGACGGCTTCCCTTATCTGGTTCATGCCGGTTCTGTCCAGAGTATTGTGCCTATGCAAGATGACTCAGCACTGAGTGCTGACTGGTGCTTCTATATTGCTGCAATGTATATAACTGCGAATAGACTGTACTGTTCATCTCTGCTTTCAATCGTGTTGTCTGGCAAAGCACTTTGTCAGTGTATGCCAGCATAACTGTAAACTTGTAAATAAATGTAAATAGTTAACGCAAGTCAGAGTGCCACAGTTGCTTTCTATTATTAAGCCTCGCAAGTCCAGGGCATACCCGCAGATATGTCAACAGGGTTATAGGCCCAGCATGCTTCCACTGCACTTGCTCTGGAGGTTCTTAATGAGGCTGGACTGCTGTGGTGACCTGTGGCTGAGTGGAGCTGCTGCTGGAGCCGAGGTGGAAGATGTGCTCAGTCAGGCTTCTGATAACAGCTCGGAGGACAGAAGCAATTCTAGGGACCAACTGCCGAACAAAGACGACAGCATGGCCCAAGTACCGACTGCTCTGCTGGTGGAGAAACTCACCTCTACTAATTATAATGTGTGGACTCTTCGGATGGAACATTATTTTAAGCGTGAAGGTCTGTGGCTGTAAGCAGAGGCTTCCCTGAACCCACCAGCTGCTAGAGATGACATCAAGGATGAAAAAGTCCTCGCGACCGTTGTTTTGAGCGTGGCAGATGACCAGCTTGTGCACGTGTCTGGTAAGACTAAGGCTAAGGAAGCGTGGGATAGTCTGAAGGCAGTATACGTGCAGAGCACAGCTGGGTCTCTAGTAGCAATCACCCATCGCCTGTACTGGATGGTAATGAGACCAGGGGAGTTTGTGAGGGCTCATCTAAACACTTTGGCTCAGTGCTTTCAGCAAGTGGAACAGCGTGGAAAAACCGTACTGGATTAGGATAACGTGTTTATTATTCTCAGTTCCCTGTTGGTGGATTTTAACATGCTGATAACTTCACTTGAGTCTACTGAGGCGAACAGATTATCCTTGACTTACGTCACTGGACGGCTGTTGGAAGAAGAATCCAGGCAGAGGGAGTCAAGTTTCTCGGAGAAATGGCAGCGTTCCAGATCGGGGGAAGCGACTAAGGCCAGCTGCGAGACTGGCCAAGCAGAGAGCACAAAGCAACGTGGAGAGGCGTCTCAAGTTGCCCTGAAAGTACGCAGATGTTTCTGCTGTGGATCTACAATGCACCTGAAATGATCGTGCCCAGAGTGGAGGAAGGAAGGCAGACCTGGGGGCCGTCTCACAACTCTTCACACAGCCAGAAGGCCACACTGGTGGTCACTGATGTGGCTGCTGCACATGGGGTGTGGATTTTAGATTCAGGAGCGTCTCAGAACTTTTGCCAAGATGAATGCTTGCTACATGACACACAGTCCTCAACGCTGTAGCATTCGAGTCTAGCTGACGGCAGGAACTCTGAGGTACGGTGTCAGGGAAGTGTCACACTCCCAGCCCTTCATCACACATTCACGGAAGTGCTGTGTCCCTGCACTTGAGAACAATTTACTAAGTGTGCTTGCTTTGGACAAAGCTGGTTTTACTGTTACTTTTGCCAGCACCTCTTGCAAAATAACGAAGGGTGGTAGGGTGTTTGCTGTGGGAAGGTTGCAAAACAATGTCTATGTTATTGAAAATTTATCTGTGGGAGCACAGGTGGTAACACAAAACTTCATGATAATTGTGTTCATTTGCTCCACCGAAGGCTGGAGCATGCCAGTTTTAACACTATCAGCAAAACACTTGCTATCGTGGGGCATGAGGAAGTGAATAAGTGCAAGGCGTTTCTTGATTGTGAGGTGTGCAAACGCACAAAATCAAAAGCATTCCCGGTTGCCAGGAAAAGTGAAAGAGTGTCTGCAAAACCGTTGGCTTTGGTGCATGCAGATGTAATAGGATCTTACCCCAAAAGCCACTCTAATAAGAGGTTTGCACTAATCTTAACTGATGTTTTTTCCAGATTCTCATGGGTGTATGTGCTCAAAAAGAAGTCTAATGTGTTCACAACAATAAAATATTGGGTCTGCAATGTACAGAAACAACTGGATGAATTGTGTGCTTTGCAAACTGACATGGGGGGCAGCACCCAGTGCTGGTAGATTTGTCCTCTGTAACAAAAATGTAAAAATGTATTATATTGTTCATGAATAGACACATGAAAGTAAGTGTCCTTGAGATAAAGAACTATGACCCATGAACTTTGTTTTAATAACTGTAGAACAGAGACTAAAGACACCATTTGGAACTTTGTAATGAATAAATAATGGTTCAAGCCTTGTAGGTCTAATATCAGCCTACCTTCCCTGTCCTTTTTATCCACTAGGATAAGACCTGTCCTTTTTATCCACTAGGATAAGACCCCAGATGTACCTAACCTCACATTGAAAGAGCATTTCAATATGGGAGCCTAAAGGTGCTCCCAGTATGAATTGGATCAAATCATCTCCATAAATATATATTTTTAAGTTGCTCTGTAACAATATATTCCAGAAATTGCATGGCCTTTGTAAAAATGCAAGGAAAAATGGCCAATAAATCCAAGGGTCTTCACTCTACCAAAAAATGCTGCTGTCGAAGGTGTCTGGCGAGTGCTTTATATGCCTAGCGTATTTTAAGGAATGTAGCTTTTTAAATATGGACAGACAGAAATGGGTTTAAGGAGGCTAAAATAAGATGTCATAGGTTTAGATCAATTATATTACCATACAACCATTTGCTTTTATTCCTCTTTTACATTCTTAGATCATTCTTACTGGGTTTTCAATAACTTTGTTTGCAATGAATTCAGTTCATTTCTCTACTGTGCTTGTAATTCCTTTTTATTCATTTAGTTTTTTCCATCACTGTTTGTTTTGTTTTTATTTATTAACAAACCACTTAATTCCTTTTAGTTAAACCATGGTGTCAGGGTGTGTGCTTTAAAAGCTCATAAGTGCTGTGCAAACATTTAAAGGACTGTGAAGGGTTAACACCTCACAGAGCCAGAGAGTCTTGAGTGACAGGCTGCACCAAGGGATTTGATTGGTGTCAGTTGAGTGGAAAGACTTGAGTTTAGCCTTGACTGTGGAAAATTTAGCTATGACTGAGGAGAGTTTAGCTCTGACTGAAAATAGTTTCATACTGACTGAGGACCAAGAAGGCTGGCAAGGAGGAGTGGGTGGATCAGCAAAGACCTCCATTCAGCCTGGGAAAAGATTTTTTAGCTACATAGATCTTCTAGTTACAGAAGAGACTTCCTGCCCATTTGAAAGGATGAAAGCTCTAAAGAGTGTAGTGATTCTTGGTGTGAGAAGGTATTTGGGTGTTTGTTAACATATCCCTGCCTTCTGAAACCTGAAAAATCAGTTAAACCCAAAAAAGTATACTGGAGTATTTAAGAAACATTGAAACAAGAGCCTCTCATCTCAAAGATTCTGTGTGAAAAGTTAAAAACTCTCAATTTCTGGAAATGCACAAACTGTTGTTTGTGAAAATATTAAGTTACCTCAGAGTTCTTATTGATTTATCTCAAACATTTTATCCCTGATTTCACCTGACCAGAGGGTTAATCCTGCACCTGAGTAAACAAACAAAGATAGATTGTCATACATGGTGTCTGTCTTGCTTATCTGCCCAGCATCTACCTAATGGTGCAATGCAATAACCTTGTTTTCAAAGCATGGGGTTTGTGTTATGAATGAATGAGGATAGAAACCCTGAAACATGTGTAAGAGTATTTTTTGATCATGGCTATAATCAACAATTCCTTCCAAATAAATAAGATTATAAATGCTCTGAAGATCACCTTACCTTGAGCCATGAGTCGATTAACAGGCACTTCATGGATAACACTAGTAGGGGGAGAGTTGGATGTCTGTAATTCCGCAGCATTCTCCAAAGACAGTGCTGGTGAAATGATCTAAGAATGTAAACCAGGAAAAGTAATTTAATCTCCTCTACTGACATATTATGTCTTTATCAGCTAATTCTAATGGCTGCTATTGAAGGACCCTGTGCTTGGGCAGAAAGCCCTTGTGTATGTACATATGGAATGTATCACTGATTAACCCCCTTCAATTGCATCTTCATAACCAATTCCTAGCCAGCAGCAGCAGCTTTTGGGAGAAGAGGGGGACATACGGATAAAATTAGAGGATATCCTGGTGCATACATAAACCATACAAAGCCTCAAAGGGCTCTGCATGGATGCAGATAATGGGCAGCTCCAAGTAGGACCCATAGCCTTTATATGAGCCTTGACATTGCTGAGACAAGCAAGAAATCATAAGTGCAGCTGGAGAACATATTCTATAACAGAATACATACAACTCATTCACTAGTTAGAACAGTAAGGAATCCAGCTCCTTGGAACAGCCAATTCAATAATTTGCACTACTTTGATTATGTTTCAAATTGTAGAAGCTAAGCAGGGTCAAGCCCTAGTTAGTATTTGGATAGGAAACCACCAAGGAAATCCAGGGTCATGATGCAGGCAGGTAGTGGCAAACCACCTCTACTCATCTCTTGCCTTGATAACTCTAAAGAGTTGCCATAAGTCAGCTTTGACTTGATGGCACTTTTCACCACCACCACCATCTTTGAACTCACCACAGTCTCAGATGTTGATTGAGAACTTGGAGATTGGCTCTGCTGAGACAGGGGTCTCCAAGAGCTAACAGAGTCATCAAAATCTGAAGGAGAAGAGAGGGAATGTTAGTATATTCACCAACCCGGGTTACTTCTGTATTACCACTCTTTCCTCCCTTTTTAATCAAGAAAAGTGGTCAAATAATAGAAATGATTAACATACTTTCCAGGCTGAAAGTAGGCAGCAAAAGTTAAAATAAGTAAGTGACAAAATAAATAATGTAAATTTTGTACTGTGTGTCTTCTTTCCAATACTTCAGTAAGTCTCTTGGTTCTTAATTGTGTAGATACTGTGAGCCACCCTGAGTCCGCTTGCGGAGAGGGCGGGATATAAATCAAATGTAATAAATAAATAAATTAATTAATTAAAGATGACACATGATTCTTCTTTCATTTAAACATAGTATTGCAATTATGAGTACTATAAAATTGGTCTTACAGAAGCAGAGATTTTCTTAGGCACCTGTATCTTTTGACGATCCTGTTGCACTAGGGAAGCTCCCCACAATGCGGTAGGCAGGCAAAGGAGGACAGTAGTCAGGCAAAGAAAAAACTAGCAAGTCTTCCCTGAAGGCACATGTTAAGTGCTTTTCTCTCAGGCAATGGAATCTTTTGATCCAAATCACTGAGTTTACAGTTTCATTTTAACAGAAAGGAAGATTTTATACAGAAAATAAAACTGAATATATTTTAACCAGCATTTTTTCTGTCATAGTATATGTGCAAGGACAACAAGAATCCCTTGTATTTTTAATTACAAATGACAGGACATTGTAAAAAAAAAAAAGCACTACTTTACAGTTGAGGTGAATAAGAAGAAATCATGATACATGACAGACTTTATAGTTGTAGAAAAAACAAATGAGGTATATTCAGTTGGAAAAACTGTATTGGTTAGAATCTCAGAGGTGTCAAACTCATGGGGGCCAGATCTGACATAAATCAGACCTTGTCAGGCCAGGCCATGTCAGGTTGGGCCACGTGTGTACCTATTTAACATTAAGTAGCAGAAATATAAACTTTATAAAGGACATGGACAAACACAATTTTTTTAAAAAAAATATCAAAACATGGTTAAAACATTAGCATTTGGTCTTAAAGGTGCTTTCTTTGTTTTTCTCCCATGGGATTCAGGGAATGGGGCAAAGGAAACTCTGGCTCTTTCCTTCCTTCCCGAGCGGACTGGGGGAGAGGAGCCTCAGTCAATAGAAGGGAGAGAGACTTGACTCAGTAGCTCTGCTGTGCAACTGAGACAGTCTGGAAAAACAAACTCTCCCTTTCCCCTTTCTCCCCAAAGAAGGAGCCTCAGCCATTGGAGAAAATAGAGGCTTTGCTCTGTAACTCTGCTATGTGATTAAGCAAGCCTTGCAAAGCAATGTGTTATGCAGAAGGAAGCAAAAGATAGGGAGAAGGAAGCAGATGACAGCCAGTTGCTCGGGAACCTGATAGGAACCTTCTGGGGGGCCTGATTCAGCCCCCGGGCCACATATTTGAGTCTGAAAACTTCCATTGATCAATATCCTTAAGTAGTATGACAAATAAACTTCTGAATACTCATTTATATTATTGTGAAATTTAATTGATCTGTGATTGGAAATGCAACTCCTTTCCTCTGTGTTGTTTTATTTGTTTGCAGCAGTATCCTAAAGCCATTATTGCATTTGTTTTGTTCATATTCCATTTTTGAGACTTTTTGCAGCCACAATGACTAGACATTTGTTAAGTTACTTCACCTTTAAAAACAAACCATTGATTACACTGCAAGGATACTCTGTTGGGGAAGATTCTTCCTTATATTCACGCAAATCATGCAAAAGAGTAGGTGTGCTTTGGTTTGGCCTCTTCTACTTATTGTCCTACAGAGAACAAATCCTAACAGATATTTCATCCTATAGGCCATAAGGCATTATTATCGACACTGCTCTATATAATCAGATTTTACTAGTGATACAAATATTTTTAAAAGGTTATAACTTGCTTTTCGATACTGCTGAATCCCCAAGATGAGTTATAACAAGGTTAAAAAGCAGCAACCCACGATCAATATGTCTAACAAGTCAATTAAAATAGCATCAGAATCTTAAACTGGCAGATTCCAGCATGTAAAATTTTTAGCAACAACACAAACCATAAAATGTGTTATAGTTTAGTTTGCTGCTGCCAAGACAGCCTATCCAAAAGACTAGAATGGACTGTGCAACATGAACTTCCCTTTGGAAAGCAATAAAGAAAATTGGAAATAGTATCAAGACCCCATCCCTTGGGGCCGTCTCACCACACTTCTGGTGATGGGGACGCACAATTAAGTATACTTCGAGCACCCTGGCAGGTCTATCTGAAAGATGACCATCCTTGAGATACTATGGCCCTCTACTGTTGAAGGTTTTGAAGGTCACAACCAGTCCTTTGAATTAGGCTTGGAAACTAAACTGCAACTAGTGTATTTAACATTTAGATAGAGCAACCCACTCCTTCCAATTTATAGACTGCAGTATTCTGAATCTGTTGCAGTTTCTAAACAGTTTTCAAGAGCCCTGTACAGAGTCTGCTATAGTAATCTAACTTGGATAATACTATGGCATAAATAACCGCACCCTGCTTTGCTTGGATAACAGCTGGAGGTGTTTAACATGAGTGCTCCTGGTTGTCAAGTGGCTTTTCAGAAGAATTAACAGATCTGGGATGACCCCCAAACTGCAAATACAGGTTTTTAAGCATAGTGAAACCCTGAAGCTAAGATAGCCATCTGAAGATCAGTCAAGTCTCTGATCCAAAATCCTTCCATTTTGTCTAGATAAAGCTGCAATTTGTAAATCTCCAACCAGGCCATCGCTGCTCCCAAATACCAGTTCAGAACTTCCATTTCATTTACTATTTCTTTGCAAACTTCAGACAAAGATACACTATAGTTTTTGAAGCTGTGGGAAAACTTGTTAGAATGAACAAAGCTGTAAAGTAGTCATAGTCACCTCCAGGGCTTTTAAAAAAAAATTAAAAAAAACTTTATGCCAGTACTCTTGAACTGCAGATTTCACCTTTACAACAAAGTCATGATTTCAACTTACGGAGTCAAAATTTAAGGCATGTTTTCTCTGAAATGGAAAGTCTTACTTGTGTTTAAGTATCAACATGAGCAGGAACGCACAGGAACACGGTTTCAGATGGCTTGACATCAGGGGGTGTGGCCTAATATGCCAATGAGTTACTGCTGGGACTTTTCTACAAAAAAAGTTCTCTGTGAAACAATGGTGATGTCAGTGGGTGTGGCCTAATGTGCAAATGAATTCCTGCTGGGCTTTTTCTACAAAAAAAAAAGCCCTGTCTCAGAGATTTGCCACCAATAGGAAGTTGTAGCCAGTGTCAGTTCTGCATATACCTTTGATAGGTAAGGATTCTTAGACCAATTAGTTCATTCATAATTTACATTTTTAGGTGTACAATTTTTTAAATGTGATGTATAGCACTCATGGTCTGAGAGATGTTGCTGTGTCTTAAGTTATAAGAAACAACAGTTTGTACTTCCTGTGTGGAATTTCTTACAGCACAACACTAAGACCAACCCACAGAACAGAGAAATGGAAGTGCTTCCATAATCAGTCTACATACTATCTTTTTTCTAGGTCTTCCATTTGTACTACAAATTCATCCGATTGGAAATTCTAATTAATTTTCTTTACATCCCATTATCATTCTTCAACAAAGAAGGAACAGGTTTTCTAATATGCTTCTACCTCCAACTATGAACACAATAAAAACTCTGTAATTAAACTAAACCAAATGCAGTATTATTTTTATTCATGGGATTGTCCATGTCACCTTTGTGTCTAGCTGTAAGCTGAAAACAGCAGTCATAAGTAAGAGCTATATAGGGGGACCTGGGAAGAAATATTGAAATTTAAGGTTGAAAAGAGGCTACTTACCACTTAAACTATTTTTTTCTGCTGTCAAGCAATCTCCCAAGGAACAGTTCAGGTCAAATGTATATCGACCTAGGTAGCACTGTCTCACCATTTCATTCAAATGTTCATAAAAGTGATAATGATATAACAGGGCCTGCAGGGCAGGTTTTCCAGTCAGAGATAAGCCAGATTCTTCATCATGCACACAAGGTCCCTAGGAAGAGGCGGCAAAAGCTATAAAAATATTTCTTTTATGGGACTTATTCAACAGAGTTTCTGTGAGCAAGCAGAGTTTCTATGAGCCATGGATAACATGAATCTCTCAGAAGGCAGAAATATGACAGACCATGAAATACTTCCCAAGAATTTCACCTTTCATTTTAAAAAGGAAGTTTTCTAGTCCTTATGAAAGCAGGCACGTGAATCTTGAAAATGTTTCTAAATAAGATTTCTGGAGGTCAGAGACAGAGTTGCAAAATCTGAGTTGTCTATCTCATTTCCTCCCTTCAAAAACTGAAGCAAAAATATGCAAAAGAGCAAAGTTTAGAGTACAAAATGGCACACAATTTAGCAGCCTTGCTCAGCTAAATGGGTATGAGTCTGATTGGTGCTTTGATTGGAGACCTTCTGGGAACTCATCCATATACACTACTTTGAGTCCCAAAATAGGGAAAAATCAGGATTTCCCTGAAGTCAATAAATAATTCACAATACAAGAAATCAGCCAACTCTTGGTATATAGGTTACAGGAGTTATCTTTTCTACCAATCAGAATGTTGATTTATTACTGAGATATTAAATATGCAGTTTGAGGTCATACATTCATGACTTAGGAGACAGAGGTGTTATGTGCACAAGGAACTTCTGAAGAATCTAGATTTTCCCAGTGCTGGTAATTATATTTCTACCTCTTTGTTACACCCAAATATCCACTAGATTAACTATTTTCAGGTCTCTCTGTTATAGACAGCATTTTCAGGTCTTTCTTTTATAGACAGCAATGTGTATTGACTGATTCAAGTATAACAGCAGTCTACTCTGGGAATTTAGCAGCAGTTAAAAGAGATGATATGTAGTCCAACTTTTGATGTTCTGTACCTCTGATGCCAATCTAAAATTCCTGTGCCTAGTACTTTACAACCTACAGGATGAGCTTAAAAAGCACTACAGTCATGAGAGGTTGATGGAATTCCATTCCATGCTGCTTAATGTAGTGTCTTCCACGAAGACGGATTCAGGTGTAGGAGTGTGCACAAGAAGGCGGGGGTCAGATTGGGACATATTGGGCTCCCCAAAATTTGAGATTCCTGAAAAAATTCAAATTCCAATACCGGTATGGTATACAGGTGTTTTCATAAATTGCAATTTTTATTTTATTTTGTTTTTTTGATCCATTACACCCTATGGGACTATTATAGTCAATGGGAAATCAATCTGGGGGTATCCACAGGTCTGTTTGGTTTTGTTTTTAAGATAGAGGCACCAAAATTTCAGCATGGCTTCTGGTGCTTCTCCTAAAAAGATCAGTTTAAAAAAGAATGGGGGTCCAGTTCTATGGGTCCCAAAAGAAGGTGGCTCTATCTTCCACTGTTTCCACTGGTGGTGGTGGGGAAACAAAGACTGATGCAAAACCAGAGAGTCTGTGCAGTAGAAACTGAAAGGGAGGATTTTTCCATGCCCAGAAAAACCAGTGCCACTATGGCAATGCCAGTTTAACAAATCCAAGCAAGGAGAATTATAAGCGCAATTGTAGGCAAAAGGCACTGCCTAACTTGTAGAAGCACCCCTTGCTTTGACTTGAACCAGAGATCCTGTAAAAACAGACCAACTGAGAACACTCTCTGCTTGGACTAAAAGCCAGCCAAGGCTCTCCAAAAGGGTTTCTGTCTAAGGTTGCAAAACAGCATCCTCAAGGCTAATTCCAGTCTCCTGCCCTTCCCCTCCTCCCCGCAATCCTGCAATAGAATGTCTGTATCAATTAGTTCTACTAGGTAAGTATCTCCATTTGTAAAGGTGTCTGGCAACATCAGCCTAACCCCCTCTTGCACAAACCCCATTTCCTTCTTGCCTTCTCCCCAGAGTGCCAAGGTAAAATTAATCTCAAACATTAAACCATTATGGCATTTCCTAACACCTATTAGGAACCCTTTCTCACCTTTTGTCACAAATTGGGCATCTATTCAGGGTACACAGGAAAGCCCATCAACGATTGTTAACTCATATTCCAGGAGAAGGAACCACCTCTCCAAACAGTATAAAACATGAGAGCAAACTTGGCCCCATCATGCATTCTGTGGGTGCATGTACAGTCTGTATCTCTGGTCTCTTTGATGTGTCATGCTAGTCATGCATGACCCCATCTCCATCTTCTCTACACAGATGTCTGTACATCTGGACAGGTAAATATTGCCTCTGTAATAATCCCTGAATGCCTCTATTGCTCATTCCTAATTTTCCTAGTCTTTTGAGTGTGTGTATTTTGACTGCTTTTCACATGTGATCGTATTGGCAACATATTTTTCTAGTAAACATTTTAAACTGTTTAAATCTGGAGTCTTCTCTGATACTGGACCTTCGTATTATTGGTGAGAGAACTTGCTCCTAAACAGCTCTACCTAAGTCTCCCCCTGCTAATTCCCCCATCAAAAGAGTAGACCAAAGCAATTCTAGTAACACAACATAAACAATCATATTGATTGGCAATGGCAACCTAGAAGGGATATTAAATAATACCGCAATTGGATCTTGTTCTCCAATTGTATTTGGCATCTTTATTTACCTTATTATTTTTATGTCAGTTTGATGCTATTCCAACTGGCATGTCACTTTATAGATAAAACAATATTTGAATACATAGATTGTCACCTGCCAAATGGAGTCTTTAACCCCTTCAGTGGGTAGTGGGATCACCAACAGATTCTGAAGAATAAATGCAGCCTACAAAGACAAAGCAAACATCAACAGTGCCATCTGGCTGCAACTGACCAAAGTAACACAGTCAGCTTCAAATACACACTAAAGCATTAACAGTAGTATAATAAAGCCACCATTATCCTTCACCTTTCAAAACACAGATAATATCTGCACTTTGTTCCCTGGACTATACTTTTTAATGTAAAGATTGGAAAGTACTATAAAGATATAATTTTAAGAATAACCATTTTATTCTGAGAACAAATTTCTACTCAGAACAAAAGAATAGCAGCTAAAATCCATTGCAATGATAATAGACAGGTGTGTGAATTGTGCTTCCTTTTTGCAGTAATTTCTTCAGTTATTGATACTCCAGGCAACTCTCTACATAGCTGCTATACGCTACTTTCTTTTTCATCATACCTCACCTTTTTAATTACAGAGCACAGAAAGAGAGTTCCCTCATATATGCATAGAATAATGAACACAAGTTGCCCTGAATGTTTCTTTCCAAAACATGTATTTAGATTAACACAAAAGAGTGAATGTGTTATCAAGAAACACATTCCTCCCAGCCCTGACCTGGATAGCCCAGGCAAGTCTGATCTCAGAAGCTAAGAAGTTTCAACTCTAGCAAGTACTTGGATGGGAGTCTTTCTTGGAATACCAGGAGGTGGAGTCAGGGTTTAATCAGCCACCTCACTGAATATCCTCTAGGCCTCCACTGGGGGCCTGTCACCAAAGGTTGCCATGACTTCCAGGCATATGTGAGCACACACACACACACAAATACAAAAATACCAAAAATAAAATAAATGTAACAAAAAACTAGATTCCTCCCAATCACTGCCTCAAAGATGACAAAAGATAGCCGGCTGTTCTGCCATGTTGTCTTGGTCCACCCAGATGCAATTCAAACACTTCTAGAGCTCAATGGGCATTGGAATTTTACAAGTAGGATCCTCCTCAAATCCCACCCTTACAAGCCACCCCCCCCCCCCCAAATCTCTAGGAATGTCTTAACTTGTAGTTGGGAACCCTACCTCCTTTATTTGCCCCTCAGCTCCTTCCCCAGCTGCCTCAACCTAGGAAAACTATAGCACAGTTGTGTGGCATTGGCCACTGGGCCCAGCCCACTTGCATGGCAGGGAATCCTCAAGGGCTTATGAGATGGTAACTCACATTTCTCTGAATCTTCATTCCCACACTATTTCCTCTTTCCCTCACCTGGCAACTCCCATATACTCTCCCCTTTCCCAAACTCATTCACTCCTTCTCAGCCATTCACCAACCTACCTTTTATCTGCCTATCTTCAGCTACATTCATTATTTACTTCATTTATATCCCATCGGGGAGGGTGTACCAAAAAAATTTACATTATTCTCTCCTCCTGTTTATCTGCACAACAACCCTGTGATGTAGGTTAGACTTAAAGTATGTGACTGGTCCAAAAATCATATAGTAAGCTTCCACAGCAAGATAGGAATTCAAATTCTAGCCACTATTCTACACTGGCTGACTGCTGTTGAACAGTAGTAGCAAGTATCCAGGCCTAGTTAAGTCATGCAAGTCAGATGGTATCAAATTACCCAGTGGTTACTATCAGGCCGAGTTTTGCCACTCTCCAGATGGGTCCTGGAGGTCTCCGAAAAACAGAACTGAACACCAGATGACAAAGATCTATCCTCCTGGAAAAAGCCGCTGCTTTGGAGTGTGGACTCTATGGCATTATATCCAGCTGAGGTCTCTCCCCTCACCATATCCTGCCCCTCCCCAGACTCAACCACAACATCAACCTGTGTAGTTATACTAGATGTCTGCTGTCCCTAATGTTTTAAATGGTTTAAATGTCTTAAAATTTTAAATGTATTAATCATTTTAACTGTTTTTATGCTTAAATTCTATTTATGTGAAATTTTGTGTTGTGAGCTGCCCTGAGCCACTTGTTGGGAAGGGCGGAATATAAATCATAAAATAAATAAATAAATAAACCTGGAGGTGGCCACCCTAGCCAGACCTGACTCCAATGAGCCCTGCCCCTTTCCTTTGTCTTTTACTGACAGAACTAAGTCTGGAATCTGTGGTTGCCTAGCAATGGCCACTGAGGGAATCTATAGCTTAAAGCTGTTAAAACCTTTTTAAGGTTTTGGGTTTTTTAGATTTCAGATTCTTCTGTAAAGCTAGGGTGTTCAGGTTTATAGAAGGATGTGTCATGCCCATTCACAGCTAGTCTGGATTTAAGTATCCTTGCTATTAGTATATAGATGTTATATATTTTGCTATTGACATTAGTTTATCAATAATAATTTTCTGAAACAATAGATAACAGAAGCTTTAAAACCAGTATATCAATCGTTGAATTCAAGGGTCTCGCATGTCTTTAGTGCTGGCTGTATCATAGCCATTGCCTTTTTAAAAACTGGGTTGAAGGAACATTAGTTATCAATGTTTTTTCCCGAAGTGTTGCATGCACCATCAGTGCCAAGTTGAGAGTCCCCAGCCCAATTTAAGAGACTCAACAGCCAGAGGTCTAAATGAGTTGATTCAGAAATCCTTTTATTACATATCAATATGCAGGAGGAAAACACATCTCTCTATACTAAGAAACATCAGATCAGTTTTCCTCAGATTTTCTTCACAAAACATAACATATTTATACTATTTCGATAACAAAGCAGGTCTAGTTGATTGGTCACAATGTTCTTGCTTTTAGTCTTTTAGCTTACCCTGTTGGTTCAAATAAGCCTCATCTCTATTCTGAGAGATAGGAGATCATCCAGGATGAGGTAATTTCCTTGGGGTTCTAAAAAGGGCTTTGTAATGTGCTCAGTAGAAATGATATCTTTCTTTGTTCTAAAAGGCTTAATACTAAGACCACTAAGGCCCAGAGATGCTAATTCATTTATGTTAAAGCAGGTTCTATGATTTAGAGTTAGAGCAAATATGTTCTATGATTAGAATTAGTGCAAATAGGTCTGCCACTCTGTGCATGTTCTAGTGCAAATCTGAATCTACATTCTACAAAAGCTTCAAGTGTCCATGATACGACTCTTTTTTTTTAATTTCAATGATAGCACAGGCACTCATAAGTTCAGAAAACTACCCAGATAGTGAGTTCCTTCAATCCAGTTTTGGAATTTAATAAAGATCTATCCTGTTTGTATCCTGCCCTTCCTTCCAAGGAGGTCAGAAAGCACATATGGATCTTCCCTGCTCCAGACTGCATCTGACTACTCCCTTTATTAAAATCTTTACATGTGAAAATGACATGAAGCAACAGACTGTCTCCACACAATGATTGGCTTCCAATGTGCAGGATTGTTTTGTTTTGAAACAGGGCAGCACTTGTAAGTCGTATCTCTCAACTGTAGTCTAACTCACAGGGAAGGGTAGGATGAAATACATATCGTACTCTTTACCTGAAATCAACCACATTGGCACTACCTATGCACATTTGTCTCAGCACTTACAAACTGTACGCTCCTAGGCTCTGTACCTCAAAATGGATACACTGAATTCATTTTATTTACTTGATTCATTTATATGCTGCCTTCCTCTTCAATGAGAATCCAAAGCAGTGTACCTTGTTCTCTTCTCCTCCATTTTATCATCACAAAAACAGGTAGGTTAGGCTGAGAGCATGACTGCGGTCACACACACCAAATAATGCACTTTCAATACATTTTTAAACTGGGTTTTACAGTGTGAATTGGCAAAATCCAGATGGAAAGTGCATTATTTAGCATGCATGATAGTGGTGTGTGTGACTGAACCTGGATCACCCAGTGAGCTTCATAAAAAAGTAAGGATTCCAACATGGGGTTTCAACTATCCTAGTCCAACACTCTAACCAGTACACCCACAAGCTCAAAGTTTGTACATGCACAAACACTATATCACTGAGACAAGTGTACATATGCTGGTTCTTTTGATTCTCTTCTTCTTTTGCATATGTTGCTCTGTATACAGGATGCCTCATGCCTAGAACTAAAAGGAACTGTCTATTATAGTTCCTCAGTATTTTATCACCTTATTTTGCTTGTCTATGAAGATTCAACCTTATGTTTAAATATAAATAATTTTGGTGTTACTTTCATATTCATCACATTAATTATGTATCTTTGTTATCCAGCACTCACGAGGAAAGATGCTGCTGGCTAATTACACTGGGAATGCCAGTGATGGACCCCATTTCTGACATGGACCCCCCAACCATGAGCTATCCAATTCAGCAGGAGGAACCAGAGGATAATGTTAACTGATGTCAGTAGAGAGTGCACATCGGAAGATCCAAGGATAAGGTGATTGAGATGGAGGACCTTAATTTAGCATTCTGCATAATTAAGTACTCAATAGTAAACGTACCCCAAATTTCACCTAGACTTGTTAAAATATTACTAGCCATTTTTCTGTAAAAGTGTTCAAGGTGGAGACAGAAAAATATACATGCATTTCTCTCTCTCTCTATTTAAAATTTCAGTATTTTTTTTCTGCATCCTGGCCATAATCTGTAATCTTTTGAAGGTAAATACTTAAATGGGAAGAAGGAAGAGAAGTACAATTAATAGACTCTATATAATTTATAAACATGTTAAAGCTCCTTCCTTGAAGATGCTTCGTTATAAATTGAAAAAAAAATTATAGGGTTGTTTAGAAAACACTTGAGATAAGGAAAACACCTACATCTAATTTCCATTGGCCTTTCTGAAAACACAATCAAAAGGCGACATTTATACACAGCACAGAGCAATTTGCATACCTCTCTTCGCACCATGCTACACTCAGACTGGTCCAGAAGGATGTTTATTACGGTTCCCCATAAGCCTCCTGAAATATTTTGACAGCTTTCAGCCAGAGCAAGGCATCCAGCTTCAAGGGATGTGAGTGCTGATCCTATTGCAAGTGAGGTGAATTTTACCTAGTATAAATTAACAAATAGATTTATTCTTATTAGAATACGCTATTTTACAAAGCCCATTTCTGAAAATTCTTGTATATGTCTAACATTAGAAATAGAACTTTCCAAACAATTTATCAGATGGTTTACCAATTCAAAAAATGTGTCATTTGAGGGGGGGGGGGGTTAAAAGAAAAGAGAAACCACTGTATTTGTAAAGAAACAAAAGCATAAAAACTGGCTTCTTTTTGCAAGTACTTTGTATTCCTGCATTTGGGGCGGTGGTGGTGGTGGGGGAAATGGTTCACTCTTTCAAAGAATGAACAAAGAATCATTAAGTGAACAATGATCCTGATGTCTGCTACAAAGAGCTGGCTTGTGCCACAACCAAATATGCAAGATTCTGTTTCCAAGATCATCTAATGTAAACACTGCAATAAAAGGTGAACCAGGCTTTTGTTCTGAAGGTCATGTTTCTCATATTGATCTTTGTTGAGAGGAAGAGGCTGTTACAGCAGCTGTTCTTCCAACTGTCATAGCAGCTTATGAGTAGGCAAGGTGCTGTTTGAACAGCTCCCACTTTACCTCCTCACAAGAAAAAGAGAGTGAGAGAATTACTTTTGCAGGGATAATATTTCTTCCTGCTTCTCACTCTCCCCCCACCCCGCTGATCTTGTTCCAAAGGACAGACATTCTCAAGACCCAAAATGCACAGTTGCTAGACTCTGTTACCCATCAATGCAATTCTCCAAGGGTGAGCAATTTGTTCAGCACCAAGAACCTGATGAAAATCTATCACGAACTAGAGGGCTATAGCAAATTTGTAATTTAACCATTGGTTGCATGCAATTAACAAAATCTGCACATCACTCATGAACATCCACAGATGTTGAACTACAGCTGGTAGACATCCAGCTCACATTCATCAAGATACTTATCCATTCAGTTCCCTTTGGAATCATTAAAATGAGCCCAGACCTAGTACAATCACAAGTAAATCCAGCTGTGGAGTTTTTAGTGCCTTCTTCCGGGTGCAAGTTGAAAAAAGAAAACTAATTTTGCCTGCTTGACATGGCCCCATGCCCAAAGAAAGTTTTAACATAAGGTAGGACAGGATACACACAGCACTGTTGTACTCTAGCAGAAGAAACACTTAGCAAAGCACAGGAAGGAACAGAACTATCCCTTCTAACTTTAGCTCAGTTTTTAGACTGCATCCTTCTCCAGGCTCACCTTAATCTCACAAGTCTTGTTCGTTTCAAACAATTTTATTAGTAACATATGGTAATAAATTTCAATTTCTTACATCATTAATAATTACTTTTTAAAATCTAACCTATATGTGACTTTCTACCCACACCTCCCCCGTTACTTGATCCCCGCCAGTTTTATATACTTAAAATCTTAATATTAAAGGTACCCTTAATTAATAAGAACCAAAATTAATATCCTCCTCCCTCTTAGACTTAGACATTATCAAAAATTGTCCAATGTCCTTTTATTTTCCACTCTTTTTCTACGTAACGTCTGAACTTTTTCCACTCCACCTTAAATACTTCTAAATCATAGTCTCGTAACTTGTTAACTTGTCCATTTCACTCCATGTCATAACTTTTACAATCCAATCCCATTTCTCTGGTATTTTTTCTTGCTTCCACAACTGCGCACACAATGTCCTAGCAGCTGAGAGCAAGTTCCAAATTAAAGTTCTATCTTCTTTTGGAAATTTTTCCATTTGTAATCCCAACAGAAAAGTCTCTGCAACTTTGTTAAATTCGTATCCCAAGATCTTAGGAATCTCTTGTTGAATCATCTGCCATTATTTTTTCGCTCTTTCACAAGTCCACCACATATGGTAGAAAGAACCTTCATGTTTTTTACATTTCCAACATCTATCTGGCATCTTATTGTTCATCTTTGCCAACTTTTTAGGAGTCATATACCATCTGTACATCGTCTTAAAACAATTTTCTTCAATACATTGACATGTTGAGAGTTTCATAGTTCTTCCACAAATATTCCCATGTGTCCATCTGTATTTCTTTATTTACATTAATTGCCCACTTAATCATTTGAGATTTCACTACGTCATCTTCCGTAGACCATTTTAAAAGTAACTTATAGATTTTCAAAATTAATTTTTCATTATCTCCAAGCAGACCTTTTTCCATTTCCGTTTGTTCTCGTCTTATTCCTTCAGTTTTAACATCACTTTCCACCAAACTTTTTATTTGTTGCATTTGAAACCAATCATATTTATTATTCAACTCTTCAGCAGTTTTCAATTCTATTTTACCGCTTTGTACTTTTAGTAATTGATTATATGACATCCCTTTATCCTGAATCAGCGGTTATTCTTATTACTTCTGCTGGCACTATCCATAGTGGCTTTCTCTCATCGCCATATCTCTTGTACTTCATCCAAATATTTAGTAGATTATTTCTTATATAATGGTGAGAAAAAAAACCATTCAACATTTTCTTTCCATAGTACATAAGCGTGCCAGCCGAATTTATTTCCATGACCTTCCAACGTTAAAAGTTTTTTATTCAACAGCGTCACCCAATCTTTTATCCACACTAGACAAACTGCTTCATGATATAATCTTAAATCTGGTAGTTAAAATCCTCCTCTTTCTTTAGCATCTATTAAAACTTTCATTTTAATCCTTGGTTTTTTCCTGGCCCATACAAATCCTGAAATCTTTCTTTGCCATTTATTAAATTGTTTACTGTCTTTCACAATCGGAATAGTTTGAAACAAATACATTATTCTCGGCAAAATGTTCATCTTAATTGCAGCTATTCTGCCAAGCAATTACAAGCTTGTTCCATTTTATCATATCTTCGTCCATTTTACGCCATAACTTTTTATAATTGTTTTTAAACAGATCAATATTCTTCATTGTTATTTCCATGCCCAAATATTTTACTTTAGGGGTAACTTCACATCCCATTAATCTCTGCAATTTCTTTTGTTTACTTACTTGCATATTTTTACACATTTTTTTTTTATTTTTCTTTATTAACATAAAGTCCCGCCAATTCTCCAAAATCTTGTATTTTGGCAAACAAAGATGTTACTTGCATAGGATTTTCATTTATAAACATATCATCTGCAAATGCTCTATGTTTATAAGAAAATCCTTTAATTCTCGTTCCTTCAATTTCTTAATCATCTTGTATTTGCAGCAATAAGATTTCAAGAGTCATTATAAACAACAATGATGAAAGCGGAAAACCTTGCCTTGTACCTCTGCTGACTGTCATTTCTTCTGTAAGATCTGCATTTATACATAACCTTGCACGTTGTTCAGTATAAATTGCTTTTATCATTCTTATAAAGTTCCCCCCCAACTTTATTTTCTCCATTACTGTAAACATAAAGTCCCAATTCAAATTATCAAAAGCTTTCTCTGCGTCCACAAAGAATTATGCAACTTCCTTCTCTGGATGTTTTTCATAGTATTCTACAATATTTACAACAGTTCTAATATTGTCTCTTATTTGCCTTTTAGGGAGAAAACCCGCTTGGTCTTCCTTTATAAAGTTTATTAGATATTGTTTAAGCCGTTCTGCTAAGATTCTTGTGTATATCTTATAATCATTGTTTAATAATGAGATTGGTCTATAGTTCTTTACATTAGTGACATCTCTATCTTCCTTTGGAATCAACGAAATTACTGCTTCCTTCCATGTATTTGGTATTTTCCCATTTATTCTTATCACATTCATTAATTTTTGAAGTTTCGGTATTAATTCTTTAAACGTTTAAATTTTTTTGCCGTAAATCCATCTAGTCCAGGTGCCTTTCCAATTTTCATTGCATTAATCGCTACTTCAATTTCTATTTTTATATTTCTATAAAGTGAAGCTTGCCCTTTCCAATGCACCCAATTTTGCTGTCCTCTGAGCCTCCCAGGCTCAGATATTAATGTTTAAAGCTTTTATTTCTCCCAAAATGGCGGTCGCAACTTTTGCTTCACTTTAAAAAAAAAATTCTTTTTTCCCTTTTACCAGTTCAAGTCTTCTTATCTACTATCCAACAGTAGTAATTTTTTTAATTACCAAATCTGTTAACTCCACCAATTTTTAATGTCCCAGTCACTTTAAAAATGGTGTTAAAACTTAGTCCTCCCAACAACAATGGCCACCGATGTTTCTCTCTGGTATTATAATCTTAGAGTAGGCTGTTTACTTCGTTGACTTCCTTCTTCTTCCTCCAATACTTCCTGCTTTTCTTGCCTTCAAATCTCGTTTCACTGGTAGAGAAATCTCACGATATCTGATGTATTTCCTGTGTTGACTGTGAACGCTGCAGATCTGTAACGATGGGGCTGCCTCCTCAACCACAGATAGACTAAACAATAAATTCCTTTCTTCTTTTAACACTATCTTTTAAGTTTACAAAGTTCAAATTTAGCCCCTTATCTTCTTCTCCTTTCAGGCTTTCAGTATTTCCAACTCCCACCTTTTACTTTTGTTGTTGCTTAACTTTAATTAGTCCTGGAATGAAGAGATAGCAATCAGTACCTTTTATCCGTAGTTTATCCAAATCAACACCAGTCCTTTGTAGATTAGATGTTTAAAATTGTAAAAGAAGGTTTGGATCCTGTCGAGCTTATACCAAATTGATGACTCTGGAAACTTCTGCAGACAATGAATATGCAACTTCTCTTTGGAGATCCCTCAAAGCCTCAAAGGAGCCCCCCCCCCGGGGTCTCCCTTTCAGCCAAGGTAAATCTCCTTAAAGTACCTGTGCATACCTTGGACAATTCCCTAGCTGAGAAATGTAGGCAGAAGGCATTAATTTGCCTTTTACTACCCTGAACAGAAGTGCCAGCCTGCCCCCTTTAGGGAAAGCAACTCAGCTCGCCATTTTCCAACCCCAGAAGTCACTCTCACAAGTCTTGTTATCACTGCCTTTCACTCTTCTTCCTTGATTCTTTTCGTACCAATTGCTCAGCTATGCTTCACAAAGCCACTAGGGTGGAAACTAAATGCAGGGTCAGTCCATAAATCTGAAGTGCTACTCTAAGCAGGTATAGCAAGCCTTCCGATTGTCACTCCTGCCTAGGAGAAGGGAGATGTGCTAAATTCCATAAGAAAAACATCTCTGCCCATGCCACTCAGATATGGTAGAGACAACTGAGCATGCTTTAGTATACTGCCAATTTTACCAGAATATTTGAAATATTTATATTATTCCAGCTTTATCCAATTTCCCAGTAGAGCCAATCGGTTTTATATTTCTCTCCTTCTTGGAGACTGTTAAAATGAAACGACCCTTAAAGTAGCCAGATTTTGTGTCCAGGCATGTTTAATTAGACAGAAGTGTATGACCTAGTCTTAATATTTTAACCCAGTATTGCATTTTACCTTTAGTGTGCCTAGAGCATTTAAGATATGGAACCAATATAAATGTTTGCTGACAACTTTGATTCCGAATTCTGATCTTGGATCATAATGACTTCTTCTAGGACCTGCCTATCTGAAGCCAATAGCCTGAAAAACAACTACGCTCAAGAGTATGTGCAACACACACACCACTTTAATGTCTTCAAGATTATACTGGCAAAACTTTTTCCCCTTGTAATTGTTGTTCACACAAGTAAGAGGGGCAAAAATATTTGTATAAATACATTCATATGTATTTGCTGATTTTCTTATCATCACCACCACCTCTACCTTTCTTCTCATAGGCTTCAGTGTTAAACAGAAATTAGGTAGGTTTATACTGGTAACTTCCAACTTCAGCCCCTCAGATTGGAGGTCAGCCAGGAAATAAACTGTGTGTGTGTTGAAGTGCTATCAAGTTGCTTGTGACTTATGGCAACCATATGAACTATTGACTTCCAAAACATTCTATTGCTAAGTGCCTTGCTTAGGTTTTGCAAATTGAGGGCTGTGGCTTGCTTTGAGTCAATCTATCTCTTTCTGCTGCCTTCAAATTTCCTAGCATTGCTGTCTTTTCCAGTGAGTCTTGTCTTTTCAAAATGTCACCACAGTATGATAAGCTTTAGTTTGGTCATTTAAACTTCTAGGGATAGTTCAGACTTGATTTTTATCTAAAACACACTTATTTATCTTTTTGACAGCCCACAGTATCCAGAAAACTCTGCCCCAACACTGCATTTAAAATGAATAAACTTTCTTCCATCAACTTTCTTCATTGTCCAGATTTTGCATCAATACATCGTAATGGGAGATACCATTATCTTGGTTGCCATCGACACATCCTTACACTTAAGGATCTTCTCTAGCTCTTTCATAGCTGCCGTTCCCAATCTCAAACTCTGATTTCTCTGATAGTTTCCTTTTTGTTTGATGACTGAACAAAGGAATAGCAAATCTTTAACAATTTAAAGTCAACTAGGGGATGCAACAGATTGAATAGAAGCTCCTAGGAATGGGAAATGAAGCAAGGAGAAGAGTTTGGCTTGCTCCAAACATCTGTACATGCTTTAATTTATTGAAAAAATCATCTAAACCAATGTTCACATAACAAAATTGCCATTTCCCACTGATCCATTAAAAGATCATGACTGGAAGTCTGTGAATGGGGTGGTCAGAGAAAAGCAGAAGTGAAACTACCACTCCCCTTGGAAAGGACTTCTGGATTCTCTCTATATTTGAAAATACTGCCCCAGTCTCTTCTCAGAGGCAGCTGGAGGAAGAAGCAGCAGACTATAGGTATTCAGTGGTGAGTCTGTTCAGTAAAAACCGAAAGAACCTTCAACCACCCTAAAGACTAGATTTACTTTAGCACAAAAGTTTCACTGAGAGAGCGCACTTTATCAGATGTAATAAATGAATCTGCTGCTGGAAGACATAAGTATACAAATGTGCAAGGTGAAAACTTAACACTACAATGCAATTCATAACATTTTTATGCCAAGCTCAAATGTACATGATACACACAGTGTAACAGTACCGGTTTAAGTCCTGGTTACTACAATTACATTTACTGTTAAATTCTAATTTAGAAATTATTTATGCTGTAGTAAATTTGTTAGTCACTGAGGTGTTACGAAACACCTTTTTGCTTGATTCAGGTGGGTGGCTGTGTGGGTCTGAAGCAACAGAACAACACTTTGGCACTTTGTTGGTCGTAAAGGTGCTACTGACCTTTTGTCTGTAAGAAAGAAAAGCAACTGTAACACCTATTAAAACATCATGGAGTTATGATCCTTTGTAGTTAATACGATTACATAAACTAAAAAAATAAAATTATATCCCTAGAACCAAAGGTTATTTTCCATGAATCCATGTTGTGTTGTTTAGAAAGCAAAGGCACAGGGAAGCCAAACAATATGTTGCCTGGGCTGATGAGCCAGCCCTGGCTAAATACACATTCACACCCTACAAGAAGATGTGCAGTTAAGGAAACAATACAAAAACATGACATATGCCCATTGGAATAGTCTCTCTGAATACTAACATGCATTAACAGAAGTGAGACTTTGTACATCTATCTAGCATTTAACCTACTTTCATAAATGAATACACTGAAAAAGAAACAACCCTAATGCTCCTAAAAACCATTGTCCCAAAGCAGATTACTGAGGGTTAATACCAGATAAATGTGTCTCCCAAGTCCTATAGGAAGACTGATGGGATGGCAGGGATCAACCTCTTGCCATTTCTGATCATTTCCAAAATTGTATCTTCAAAGACCAGTAGAAAAACTTGTAAGAGTATAGAGTGTCTAAGGAGATTTGGTCAGCAGGGAAAAAAAGGATGATTCACACCAGTGACCATTTTCATGGGTGCCTATTTCTGCCTGAACCTTTTGTTGCTGATGTTTTGTCCAAGTCTAGTAATCAAAAAGGCTCCTTCCTTCAGAAGTTTTAATTTTATTTTTTTAATTTCAATTTATATTATTCAATTTAT
Organism: Heteronotia binoei; assembly: GCF_032191835.1. Taxonomy (NCBI): domain Eukaryota; kingdom Metazoa; phylum Chordata; class Lepidosauria; order Squamata; family Gekkonidae; genus Heteronotia; species Heteronotia binoei. Next base: position 94,981,800 of record NC_083229.1, read on the forward strand.
AATATTCAATTAAGCAGATACAAATTGACAAATCTCAGTTTAAACTGAAGCAAGACTAGAATGACAGAAAAAGACAGTGTTTGATGGATAGATCATGTGATATCCATGTTCCCCATCCTGGCAAGTGATAAATGTTCCCTAATTTTTCAACTGGGTATTCAAAAATACATGTCTAAGCAAGACAATTTAGCATTGACAAAACATTAATTTGGGATTTTAAAAACGAAAATGTACTATATCTCAAGCACAAAAACAAAAAAACCATCAATATACAGTTGTTATGAGAATTTAACTCACCTTTAAAACTTTGCAAGTATGAATATATTTATTTATTTGGTTCACTTATATTCTGCCCTTTCCCAGATGGGCTTAGGGTGGATCACATACAGATAAAAATCAGTCACATATAATAAAACCAATAAATACAATTAAAACAACAGCATTACATCCACATTAAATAACAGAGGCAGGCGGTACATAGTGCAAATTTAGGTGTAATCATTCAGTGGCCCGGATATAAAGGTTCAGATGATAGATCACTCTGGGGGAGGGCAGCCGATGGTATAGGCAACAGAGTAGAGGGTGCCCGCCTGCCTCAACTAAATATATACATCAAATTTTCAGCATAAGTACAAAGAAACAATTCTAGAGACTAACTGACCTCTGGATCTCTGTCCACCCATAAAGGAATCAGCCAAGCCAGGCCTTGTGAAGTAAATTGTTCTTCACTGTTGTCACATGGCAAGAACCAGAGAGATACCCAGTCCTGCAAAGAAAACAACTTATATATGTAAGAAACTGGATCCTCAACCAAATGTCAATCTTATAAAATAAGGTGTCTGCTCTTCTCTGTTGGCCTGGCTTGAGTAAGGCATGGTCAGCAACTATGTGCCTCACTGGCTTAGCAAGTCCAATAATAGTGGCTGCATTTAAAGCTCTTACCACATTCGGGGCTTGAGCCATCATTTCGTGGGTCAAGTGAAGCAAACAAATAATAGTGCACTTAGTGACACCTTTTCCCATGAAGGACATGGCATTTCCTCTCCATTCAACATAAAAAGAGGAGATGACCTGAGAGGAAAAAAGAACACACAATCAAGCCCATGACAACTTTGCTTCTAATAGATTGGATTTCATATACAAATCAAACAGCAGGTAACTCCCACAACGAGTTATGTAGAGTTCTTCATTTCACTATGACCTTTCCCAAATAATTTTCAAAGGCTCGTTCATAAGTCAGATGTAAATCTTGCTCTTGCCTCACATGGTTCATTTACACTGTGGCTCACAACACAAAATTATGGCTCAATAAAACTAGGGATACTGCAATTGTCTAAATGTGAGCTACTCCACTAACCCACTAACTCTGGTTAATTAAAACAGGTTCGGAAGCTTGTTAATTACAGTCTTAATTATGGTTTCATGTAACATAAAAATGCAGACATCCTAACTTAATGATGTCTTGTTCCCCAGAGCTGCTCTGATACATGCTTCACACTGCAGAGATACCTGGCAAGACCAAAGGAAACGAAAGCAGCATTTGCTGAAGCACATCAGTATTTTAGAGATAGTCTGCAAGTCAAATTCTGGTTTCATAATGCAACACAGTTAAAATAAATCATGGTTTTGCATTACACCTAAAGAGTGCCATTGTGACATCTCCCCTAGTACTTCTGGCTTAGTAATTCCTCAAGTTTTTCTCAGTTTAGCCCATACTCATTCACAGTTGCAACCCAAAAGAGAGAGTAGATATCTGTGGACAGTAACTGCATCTGCAGAGGAAGTTTTTTGTTGTTCCTTTTTTAAATATTCTAAAAATGACAACACTGACTACTACATAAAATGTTTGTACTGTACTGAAAAGGCCAGCCAAAGATAAAGGACATTTAAACATGGTTTGAAGAATACATTACATGATGGTGCATGTGAATGTATGTGATACAATTCTGCCTAATTTTCTTATCACAAAAACAGTCTTCAGTTTCTTGTGGGAACATGCCTGGTCAATAACAGTGTATTATAGATGGACAACCAAAGCACAATATTCCTCCACTAAATATGCATTACCTACTTTGCATACTGCTTCACTATGTTTATGCCTGAAAGAGATGTATGTATATTATAAAATTAAGGGGGTTTTTCCCCCTGGCTGGTGCTGAACTTATCCAGTTTCCATTGCCATACATTATTATTCTTCCAAAGACAAAAGTGTTGATGAAGCAGATATTTCTGCTGGCAATTTTAATATTTTAAAGTTGTGATGTTTTCAATCTCATACCACTGTGGGTCCTAGTTGCCTGGGAGAAAGACAGGCTTATGTTTTAAATAATTAAATAAACAAACCCAAAAGCTTCTTTTCAGCTTAAAAGTTTGTGATATAATAAATAATTGTCTATGAAAGGCAACAGCAAAGAAAATTAATATATTAAAACCATACCAAAGGTCTTTTGGTTAATACTATACATTCCCTCTGATTTATCTCTAAGCTTGCATGCAGTTTTTGTCTCAATTCACTTGGCTTAAATGGTATCCATTCACTGTCCATCATTCCCTTCTGTTTCTCTCTCCATTCTTCTGACACTTCTGTCCTGCTCCCATCTACAAGCTGACTTGGATAACTGGACTTGCAACATCTCTTGTCAGATGCTAAGCAGCTCTATCTTTACTACATAAGGGTTTTCCTCCATTAGTTCCATTTGCTGGTAACAATTGTTTATATTTTTTTCAGATTTTCCTGCTTCTGTTGTAATTCATGCTGATTCTCTATCCTGTAGCATTTGCTCCCCCCATATCAGAGATATACATTTCATTCCTCAGAAGTAACACTGATCAGATAAATATTCATTGGCTACTTCAAAAATCACTGTAGTAAGGCATGAAACATGTCTTACTAAGAAAAACCATATAAGCAATGCATAGTATTTTGCTTTCCAGTCCAGTTAAAACCAAGAATCATACCCTATTTACCTCAAGAAGCCCTGCTAAGTATTTCTTACAAATTGTAAATGGCTCCATTGTAGCTGAGTAGGAACTCCAGCCGGGAACAGCAGTGACATGAACCATTCCTCTTAGAGTCCTTTCCAAAGAAGGCAATCCATAGAAGTGAGGGGCATCTGTCACCCGTAAATACTGCATAAGTTTCAAGGCCAGTTCTGTTCGGAAATAGCCAGCAACTTCTAGATCTTTCCTACAGCAAACACAAGATTGGGATTTAAGAGATATTTCAAACCTGATGTACAAGAAGGAAAGTGGAAGGATAAATGTATTGGGGAGTATAGTATAGTGGCACCTGTACACTTTTGCTGCAAACATTGGTACATATTCAGATACATGCATCTTACTAAAAGACAATTTCAAGAGAAAATGGAAAGTAAAAAGAGGATAGATTCAGACTGCACTTCTCAGCAATATCATCACATCTAAAATAGCATAGTAATAATCAGTTCTGCTTGGCCATTGGTGGCTGGGTGGAAGAGGGCTGACCTTATGTGTTTAATTTGTGGGTAACAATTTCCATTTTAAGACAGCACTTTGAAAGTTAGGGAGCAGGGGCCGAGAGAGAAATGGGATACAGACTGGTCTCTTCACTAGCTAGATTCAAAGGCAAATCTGCTATGGATCACTGCTGCATTCTGGCCTTCCTTGCTGAAAAATATATGCATACCGGGTCAAAAAAATTATACGCTGCCTTCATCGATTTGAAGGGTGCTTTTGATTCAATAGATAGAGCCCAACTATGGATCAAGCTAGGTTACCTGGGAATGGACCCCCGTCTGCTGTTTCTCTTGAGGAAACTTCATTCTAATACCTTTTGCCAAGTGAAATTTTCTTCTAGCAGTGACTTGACTAGTAAAATCCCAGTGTTTAAGGGGGTTAAACAAGGTTGCGTGCTGGCCCCGCATCTTTTTAATTTATTTTTAACTGACCTGGCACAATTTTTGAACCCTATTAACGGTCATCCACCTAAACTTGCAGGCCGAGCGGTCCCCTTATTACTTTATGCCGATGACACTACCATCCTCTCTTGTACAAGAGTGGGCCTGCAAAGGTATTTGAATGCCTTTTATGACTACTGTAATTGTAATTCACTTTCTATCAATTATGCCAAATCTAAAGTAGTTGTCTTTTCAAATTGCTGGCGCCCACAGAGATGGTTTATTGGCAACTCAACAATTGAGCAAACAAAATTTTTTAAATACTTGGGGATCACTTTTAATCACAAATTAAGCTGGGTTTCACATCGTAACAACTTGGCTAAATGTTCAGCTGCTCAAATTAAACAGTTTTTCTTTGCAAGGGGCAACCAATTAGTTCCAGCAGCTATTAAAGTGTTCAAAGCCAAAACGCTTGCCCAAACTCTCTATGGTATCCCTATCAGCAAATTGCAGTATTGCTGTAAGCTGATTTATATGGACATCATTTTTATACTATACCTGTCAGTAGCTGACATGAAGCTAAGCAGAAGTGTATTAAAGAAAGTAATCAATTCTTTCTGAAGTTGTCGTCTGACAGTAGTCTTTGTGTCATCCATTTCATCTTGTGGTTGGGATTCTGGCTGCACAATCAGAGCTAGTAGAGACTCTGGATTCTGTAGAAAAAAAGCAGTGAGACATCTTCACAACAGAAGGACTGAGACCTTAATAGCTGGTTCTCCATAATTGAAATGGTAGTTCATGACTTGTACCATGGCAAATTATAAAGCAACAAGCCCTTAATCTTTGAGTCTTCCATATTGAACTGAACTGCTGAATCATCCAATACTTTTTGGATAAGCTACTTTCATCAATGTGCAAAGTTCAAGTGACAAGATAATGAAAAGTACTTGGCAGGGTGCAGGTCGATCAAATGACTTATCATCTGAAAGAACTTAACAGAATTCTTATTTGCAAACAGAATTAGCCTTTCCAAGAACTCTATTCCCTTTTGAAGTATATACAAATCATCCCAACCTTTTTTGCAAACTCAGTAAGTTTAGAGAAATGAACTTTATCAGCTTTCTAATGCCACTAGAAACTTTATACCCTTTTTAGTACCATTACGTGTTCTCTAAAAAGCTGAGACCCCTGAGAATATGGAATTTGACATGGGTGGGCTTATAGCAAGAAGAGCGATCCCCACTATACTCTCATGTGTGCATTTGTTCCCTTTGAGGAACTTGCTGGGTCAAAGTGAGAAAGAAGAGTTGTTTCCTTGAAGTCCCATGCCTTGCATCCTATATTGTTCCCTAAAGTGCTCCCCTCTTGAACCTCTGCAGAATTTATACGCCTGATAGAATGATTCTAGTTTCACAGCCACATTACATAGATGGAATTTAAATTCCACTACTCAAAATCTCAAACTATCCAGGAATTACTTTCTGTAGGATTACACAAATGGAAGGCCAGTCTAGCTCCTAGTATACACTACTGATCCATTCCCCTGCACCATTATACAATTCAGCCACCTTCTATCAAACTGAGACCCACGCAAGAGGTTTGTTTATCCTTCTCAACCACGAGAGGGACATGATTTCAAATGCGTTTCAAGCAGAAGACCAAGTGCAATCCCTGACATGTGTGATTAAAATGATTTCAAACATCAGGGCTACTTATCCCCCTGGGAAGACCTTTGCCTGAGACTTTGAAGAGTCACTGCCCATCAAAGCAGACAGTACTAGAGTTAGATGGACCAATGCTTTGATTCCCGTAAGAAAGCTCACTCTTGCGCATAAGCCACAACAGAGGGGAATAATATATAACAGATGAAGTGTTTGAAAGTCTTAACTAAAGTCCATCATCCTTAGGAGTTTTTGCACCCTTGATCATGTTTGTTTGCTTAGAAGTCAGTCAGCAGGCTGAACCAATGGTTCAGTCAGCTGAACCAATGCTGCTGGCCCTTCATCTGAAGGGAAGGCCAGTATCGAAAATGTTGCCAACTGGGAGCTTACACGCTTCAGTGATACATCCAGAATCCACTTTAGGTGTTCTACATCTGAAGTGCTTTGTTGCTCTTTTAGTAACTTGTTCAGAAAACGTAAGACATCAGTCAGGAGTTTTTCATCTTCAGTTGAAGCTGGAAGCACCTGAAGAAACCTTTGGTATAAAATTAATAGTAAATACATTCACCAATGTGTTTTCAGTATGGAACTTAATTGCATATTTTTATTCTATTTTGCAGGCTTAAAATATCAAGAGTACTTAATAGTAATTATTTATTTTTAAAATTTAAAGAATGCTAAGGCTAACAGAGATGGGCTAGCATTTTACTTGCTAGAATCTCAGGATGCCTGACTCAAGTTCAAAACACAGTGAGTCAAGGCTATGACATTTCCAGAGACCACTGTAACATGATATTCGAGCAACAGAAGGGACACAAGCAAAAAAATTGCAGTGAATAGAATTTACATATTTCACTTGGTTACACTTTGACGTACCTTCTGAATATTCACAGAATGACAAGGCATTGCTTATAGCAACAGTCTCATTCGCCTGAGAACTCCCTTGGGAAGTAACACAGGCTGGTGATGAAGAACTCCCTAACTCAGAGAGGATGGGGACCAAAGCAGAGGAGATCCGTACAAAACAGCACCATCTCAGTGCAATCTTGAATTACATTAATCTAATGCATAGATTTCACTGGAGTAATCCTTGATAGGGCTTCATTGTCAGAATAGTAAGTACTGATGACCCAGCTGAAGGACGGCAGGTGGGAAAAGCTTGTTTGATAACGTTGTATTTGGTAGATTTGGGGGAGGGGGGAGAGAGAGCAAAGAAGAACTCCGTCATCTAGTTGATGAATTTGAAAATTCTCCCACTGGTGTGGAACTGAAAAGCGTCTGCTATTTTAAAGATGTTTATTCCAGTGGCAAGTGCCTGGGAAAGACTCCAAAGAGGCCAGATACCTTTGAAAGTTTCAAAGTCAAATCTACTGTGACAAGCAGCTTTGTAGCTAGTTACATACTTTGCACTTACACACTGACCTGCTTAATGCTGTTTGCCAAGCTGAAGACTTCAAAGTGGCCCCACAAGGACCACTGCTGCACATTAATGCCAGCCTGTCATTTAAAACATAAAAATTCATCCTAGTGACAGCAGCCCTAACTTCCCTGTGGGACACTGCTTGAATGATTGAATTAAGACAATCTTGCAGTCCACTGCTTGTGTGCGTTATCTTCAGTGCCATAATATCTGCTGAAGACAGTTTTAGTGCGTCTAGAAATCTGAAATGAAAGAGAAAATGCAAGTTTATGTGGTGATTTTTTAAAAAGAGACTGCACTCATGAAGCAATTAAAGTTTTTTATTACTGTCTTTACCACATGAATCTCAATTCTTTAAAATTCTGGGTAGCATGAGACTTTTAAAAGTTTGGCTTTCAACTACTGCTATTCCTGTGAGGGCCATAAGAGAATTCTGGCTTCAAAAATTTTAATTGATCTGTTTACCACAGTTCTCACAGTAGGAAATGAGCCTCCTGAAAATAAGTAAATAAAAAGTAGGGAAATGAAAGAGGAAACACAAGTATCAGTAAAGTCTACTTGTCTTTCGTGCTCTACTTGTCCCAAGTGCTACTAAATAGCATTTACTGTGCTCTGCAATACAAACTTCTAAGGCAGCTGGTTTTTACCTCCTTTCCAGCAAAATCAAGACACTGGCTGTATTATTAAATCACTATAACGGCTTGTAAACTATGGCTTGATCAAGTCCCAGTTACTCACAGTGCCTGAAAGCAAGCAGTCCAACAAACTGGGATTTCACACCAGGGCTTACGAAACAGTTTCAGCCACAATGTACAATTATGGGTTGCTGAGAATTCACAAGCTGCGATAGCAACACCACTACAAGAAGGCTGTCTCTTTCATGCAGGTAAGGATAAGCAGCAAAAGCCTTCAAGTTTATGCACAAACTGGGATTTGATCCTTTCATTTGGTAAACAGAATTTATTGTAGACACCACCATGAGCAAAGATTTAACATACTGTCTGAATGCAACCATTTGTATATGATAGAACTGTCAGGGAAAAAAAACAAAGTTCAGATTACAGATCAGATCCAAACCTAATGGTAGAGACTTGCTCTGATGCACCAAGACTCATCGCACCAACAAATGTAACATTTGGATCCAAAGACCTGCTGCAAGTGGGGAAACTTGATTTATCTCTCTACTCCACCTTATCATGATAGTTTGAACTATGGAGAATTAAAATGAGGAGACTAAAAACCTTCTAATATGGACCAGAATAAGAACCCATGCCAGGGTTTTTTAAAAAAGGGAAGATTCTCATTACAGCAAGTAACAGAAGAAACAAGTCTGAAATCACAGATTACAGTGTCACACACTAAGAACCTCTTGATAGCATTCCTTACAAGCAGATTATCTTTTAAGCTTTTTCATTTCTAGTACAAGTCAACTCTAAACCTGAGTTTAAATATAGTAAAGTATGATAGCTTACCCGTGACTGCCTGTATCATAATTTATTAGTTGTAGTATATTATCAATACTATGAAACCAAGACAGATTCCAAGCCATTTTAAGCATGTCTGACACAGGTTTCAAGGACCAGAGTTCACAAGAAAATGGTAACACGACTGAGTTAGGACTCACTGCATGATGAGCAGCAATTCTGACTGGTAGATGATATCTTTATGGGAGAAACAGAAATATTAGGAAACAAAGTGCATACATATGTCATTTATCTTTCTGTATTAAGAGTTTTAAGAAAGACATGTGTGTAATATTTGTTTATGTCTTGCAGCTCTCAAACACCGTTTATTCTATGTGGCTCTTACGTTAAGTAAGTTTGTCCATCCCTGCCATATACATTGCCACCCCAGTTGGAATAAAGAGACAGACAACAATGTTGGGTAAACTAAGGGCCACTTTATTTAAAAATCCTAATGGCAGAGGACAAATATTAACTGGTGGTACAGTCCCCTATGAAATTGGGTGACCAGCAAAAGATTGCACTATAGCCAGGGTGGAAGGGTGGGCCAAGCAGGAGGCAAGACTGAGACAGAGGGGGAGGGCAAAGCCCACCGACCAAGCACTGACTATGCCCCCTAAAGGAAACCAACTGCTACCGCAGCCCTGCTCTTCTTCCTTCCAGGGATGCAAAGGTGGCCCTCCTGCAGCATCACAGAATCCAGCTGCAGGTAGGGGCTGAATTTCCTAAAGTAGGGGCTGAAGTGGAGTCATACACTTCTACAGCGTCAAAGCTTTTTGTGACAGAGAAAGACACGAGAGAGACCTACCGTCTCACAATTGCAACAGGCAAACTAAAAGGAAAAGTGCTGGAAGAATCACAGGAAATTTCATCAGCCCTATAAAGAAAATACACACATCAAGAAATATTCTTGTTGGGTTAAACAATGTGCATTTATAATTCTGACACTTAAAGACATGACTCTGAAAATTTCCTGCAATAAAATGCTAAGTGAACTTACTATTATTTATAACAAGCCAGGGGCTTGAAAGGAATATCCCCCTACCCTCCAATTTATATTTTATTTAGATACTTTTTCTCTTTAAAGCCTAAAGCAACTATCACTATAAATACAAACTGAACAAAATTAAAGTCATCCTTGTCAAAAAATAGGGAAAAATACATATCATTTGAGATTAGTCTTAAAAATTGTTCTTCCAAAACATTATAAATGTCCACTTTTCAATAAATCTAACAGTTTAAAGCAGAGGCATCTGAAATATTACCGCTACTAATAAGGGATATATTGCCCTCGCCAATGTTACATATTTGTCCTGTGGGATCAAACTGGAATTTGCACCAAGCTACTATTAAAGACATGTCATTAACATATGAATCAAAGCAAGACATAGGGAGATTACATTTCAGGTTTGCAACTTATGTTGGTTCTTCTTCAGCAGCTGCACTGAACTTTTCAATACGACTATAAGTGAAATGTTTTAAAGCTTTCAGCTAGTGTGGGCAAAACATTTAGTGGCCCTTGGATCAAACTTTGAAACCTAACCCAATGAGGCTCTTTAACACTAATGGGCTTTAGCTTATTCATGGACTTAGCAATATCAGCATTCCATTCAGAGGTTTGCTTTAACAAAAATAAGGTCTCCACTAACTGCACCATAAAGGTAAAGAAGGTAGTCCCCTGTGCAAGCGCCAGTCGTTTTCAACTCTGGGGTGACGTTGCTTTCACGTTTTCATGGCAGACTTTTTACGGGGTGGTTTGCCATTGCCTTCCCCAGTCATCTACACTTTCCCCCCAGCAAGCTGGGTACTCATTTTACCAACCTCAGAAGGATGGAAGGCTGAGTCAACCTCGAGCTGGCTACCTGAACCAGCTTCCGCTGGGATCAAACTCAGGTCGTGAGCAGAGGGCTCCAACTACAGTACTGCAACTTTACCACTCTGCGCCACGTGGCTCTTACAACTGCACCATAGTGAACAATAAAAATAAGGTCATTGTTTAAGTTTTAAATTATTCAGGCTGATAAATATAACAAAGTATATGGAGGAAAATTCAGATGTAAGTATCGCTTATAAATGTACATTCATCTTGGAAGATATCAGGAACTCTGCATACTTTGATTGGCAGGAGAGTGAACAAATCGGTATAGCCTACCACATCTCTTTCCTTGCTGCTTCATCAAACAGTAGAAGGCAAAGTAACACTGCTACTTCATTCACCACAGCACCATGTTCTTGGAATAGTAAAGAAACTAAGTATAACACAAAATACAGTTATAAATCCTGAGTAATAAAGACACAAGCCTGCTAACTTAAAGCATTAACTGCAGAAGAAATCCAGGTATGCTTTTAAAATGGAATGTACTATCAAGCTGCAACTGGAATCTACCACTGCAGTGAGTTATAGCCTTAGAATTTAAAAGAAAACTTTAAATTTTTCCATTGTCTAGGCTCACCATATACTTCTGTGAAGTTGCAACTGCCATCAAAAAGTCTACATGGTATTGATCTCAATACTATTAAGTAGTGCCCTGACCTGGACCGGCCAGGCAAACTTGATCTCTGAGGTTAAGCAGCATCAACCCTGGAAAATACTTGGATGGGAGACCTCCTTGGAATACCAGGAGCAGGAGGCAAGGGCAGGATGTATCAAGCAACTTTTCGGAACATCCTCCATGACTCAGTAGGGGTTACCAGAAGTCACCATGACTTCCAGGCATGCACACACAAAAAAAAATACAAAAAAGATGACTGCAGATTTATACCCTGTCCTTCTCTCTGAATCAGAGACCCAGCGTGACTTACAATCTCCTATATCTTCTCCCCCCACAACAGACACCCTGTGAGGTGGGTGGGGCTGAGAGGGCTCTCACAGCAGCTGCCCTTTCAAGGACAACTCCTGCGATAGCTATGGCTAACTCAAGGCCATTCCAGCATCTGGAAGTGGAGGATTGGGGAATCAAACCCGGTTCTTCCAGATAAGTGTCCGCACACTTAACCACTACACCGAACTGGCAAAAAATAGCCTCTGCTAATGCAACATACACATGCAAATATTGCTAAAATCTTAAATATGTTTACAAAGCAGGTTAATAGGTTAGCTCTGTATCACTGAGGACATAAACAAGGCCTCTACTGATCTCTACTGTTTACAAATAGTGAACAGAAACAAGATATTAAAATAAATCTTTATAGCCACAGATTTAGTATTATCATGTTAATATCACCTCTGTCAATAGGGAACTGTAAAACTATAGACCTGAAAAACAACAGATAATATTGCTTTTCTTATGTCTAGTAAAATATTTATCAGGCTTCTTATTTGCTGTCCTTACTATGAAAATTTGGAAGTATCACTTTGAAAAAGTCACTACTAAGATTACTAAGAGCCCTTCCCCAGGTTCACATGTCCTTACAAGTTCCAATTTTAAACTTGGACTCCCAGGTTTGTAAGACTTAATTTGGACTGGCATGCAAGGAGAAAGGGCTTCAACTTCCTCAGCCCCAATGTTTTCCCATCCCAAAACAGCCCAGATGAACACCATTTACCTTGTGTCTATCCAGTGGGGCAAATAGCAACCATCTGGGGCCATTCCAGGTTAGGAACTGAAACCAAAGGGCATCCTGAAGCCTATCCTCCTTACACAATCCAAATAAGGCCCCTGCCCAACAGGCTAGCCTAGGCCATCCATGGGCTAAGGGTCCAAATCTTCAATGGTGCAAGATCTGCTGTAAATCTGAGGAAGCACGTCTTGTACTCAGTGTAACCTGACCCTGGCAATATTAGCATTCTCCCAGGAATCGAGTTTAAAAATCCTTTATGTATTGTTCACCTTTTTGCATGGACCAACTGCTTCTAATTTACATATAAACAAATACAAATAAATGTCACATTAATATCCACTGGTACTCAACTGCCTACTCTGATAAGACATTGGAGATGTGATGAGATATTAAGTCATATGCTCTGGAGCTGCCCTGAATCTGCCACATTTTGGAAGGAAATTTTTTTATCATATTAGTTCCATTATCCAAGCAGTCTAACTATTAATAATTTAGTTATTGGACATACACCAGCATCCTCATTTTCCTAAAAAAGAGTAGATTCTGCATAGCAAAACTTAATAACTAAAACCTACTTTAAAAAAACTGGCAAGCTACAGCAGTACGAGACATAAAGTCAAGTAATTTGGATTCAGTACACTTTGCTGTTAAAGAAAAAAAAACGTTCACACTGACAGAAGATGCCAATATACGTATGACTTTCCCTCATTAAATATTGATATTAGTTGTAGATTTAGTTGTATTTATTAAATTATTTTTGTAATTTCTATCCCACCCTTCCCACCAAGGCAGGCTCAGGATGGCCTACAATATAAAATCATACAGTAAGATACATAATGTAACATACAGTTTCTATAAGATGGCTAATATTAATTCTGGTCAGAAGTTACATAAATTAATTCTGGTCAGAAGTTGCATAAATAAATCTGATCATGGTGGATTAGGCCAGGAGTTCACATAAACAATTTAAGGCAATTTGAGCAGATATAAATGGGGTTTAGATAGGAAGGGCCAATTCTACTGGATGCTCACTGCCTCAACTAAAAGCCTATACAATGAAGACAGATTCTGGTGTACTAATATTAGTAAGAGCAAAACGTCACCAAAATAAGTGAAGTACAAAATAAGTGAAGTACACTTTGTTTTCTTTAACAGCAAAGTGTAATGAGTCCAAATTACTTGGGTTTATGTCTCGCACTGCTGTAGCTTCCCAGTTTTGTAGAGTAGGTTTTAGTTATTAAGGAAGTTGCACAATACAATAGCAATAAATTACCTCGAAATAACATGAGCAAGACATAAGGTTGATAGGCTAATGACAGCCGTTTAACTGGATCTGCATATACAAGCTTCCTTAAGAGTGTAAGACATGGCAGTATCATACAGTCCATGATCTGTCAAAAGATAAAAAGGGTTTTTTTTTACTACAGTTACTTGCAAATACAGTATGGTACTTTAAATCCACACTCTTTGAAAGCATCAACTCAATCAATCACTTGGGAACACTGAGATGAGAACAGTTATCAGGAATGGAAACATCCCATGCACTGCTTTTCAAAAGTCAGGGATAATTAAAAAAATGATTAAGCACACATAAAAATCCATGAACTGTTAGAAAAGCTCAGAGTTTGCCAAGCGGTAGAAATGGGGATGAACCAGCTCATAAACTAACGTTCATTATGAATTTTGGCTAATTTATGGTTCACAAACCGAAGATCAACTGGCATGAACTTTCAAGCGGTTCGTGACGGTTCATTAATGGATGCACTTCTAAACAGACTGTCTCTGCTCAATCAAAATGTTTATCAAACTTCAAAGCTATAAGTAGGGCAGAATTCTCCAGCCTTGGAAACACCAATAAGATCCTTTCAAAGCTTGGCATAGCTGGCTCCAAATAACAATTTTCCCATTCTGCTCTATGAGATCAGAATACTATATATATCCTCAGATCAGCTCCCTCTGAGCTTTTGGTTGTTGGCAAGGATGCAAGGAACTTGTTAAAAGCAGAGAACATTTATTCCTGATTGTGAACACCACTCCCTGGTGGGGCATGGGTTTTAGGTGGACTTTGGGCTCTTGAGTCACTCTGGCTCTCTGCTCACACCAAGCTCCATGAGGTTGGGGTGTTCCCTGGTCAAGTACAGCCAAATGTATCTCAGGCCGGGGACTTGTCCTTGGGGGGGGTATACCAGGAGACACTGTCCCAAAGATACACGAGTTCCTGACCATATAGGATCTTAAAGATTCGTCTCTTTGGAGACTTGGGGGGGTGTAAGCACAGGGGGATGCTTTCCTTGTTCTTAGTGTCTGGCTAGGGAGAAGATCCGCCCAGGTAAAGTTTCCCTATGAGTTTGATGTCACTGGCTTGTTCCTGAGCAGGTTCATGAACTCTGCTGTCTTTTCCAGAGAGAGCACTGGAACCTCATAATTGGGACCCCAGACATGTAATCCATTCCCTGCGTGTTTGGTGTATGTAGCTTGCAGGAGGTACATTCTATGCACTGCTCCTGACATTTCATCCAAAAGCACTAAATCCAATCTGCACATAGCTTGGAGAGCATGTAGAGGAGCATCAGGAGAAAGTCTCCTGGAGTTTGATGTCTCAAGGTTGCACAGGGTCTGCTCTAGACACTCCTGCGCCCCCTAAATCTGTGCCTGTCATTTCCCCAGAAAGCACTTTCCTGGGGGCACCTTCTTTGGGATGCTGTAATATCGACTTGAAGGATAGGTAGGGGAGAGTCAGACAGAGATCCCCTACAAGTTTGGTGTCCCTAGCATGCTGGGGTGAGGGGCATTCTACTATGTCACAAATCTCACAACCAAACAAGTTCATTTGGTGCCTAAAAGTTCATGATGGTTCGTGGCTCACTAACCAGTCAAGTCATGAACTGCGAACAAAACCACATTTTCTCAGGTCACACCCAACTCTAGCAAGCTTATAGCTAAGCTATGCATCATCGTAGATTTGATTAGTTACATCATGATTTTACTGTACTGCATTGCATGCCGAATAGTTGCAACATTACACATTATATTTTCTAACTGCCATGGCCAAAAGTGAGCATACACCAAAATAAAAGCTTTCCAGATGCTTTGTATCATAAGATCAAAACTTTATTTAAAATTGTTTATGGAATATCAGCACTTAAACCAGCAAAATTTCTCTAATCATGAATACCCTGGCACATTAAAATTGCTGTTGCCACTTTATCTGCCAGTTCTTTGCCCTGAGTTCAAAAGTATGCTTATCATAGTAACAGTAAGATACACAAAGTGGCTGATCTGAGCATTACAGAAATTGAAGTTTAAATTAGATATACTTAACTACAACTAACACTTCTGTGCTATAGAAGCAAGAACTATGGATGTGAAGTTGCCTTTTGAAGACATTTGGAAAGCTATATATGTTGTTCTTTTATTGAACATTCAAGAGGAATACAAGGAAAAAAATTGTCTTTGCTTACCTTGCCATCACGGTGAATGCATTCAGTACAATAACCAAGTATTCTGTCTATCACACCCATCTTTTTAATGATCTCATGCATTTTTGAATCTGAAAGAGAAAAATTAGCAAAAGTTAGAAGTTCATCAAGCATATTCATGCAGACAAACTAACTGTTTGGAATTTCAAATCTTATCTACAATATGGCATGCAGAGTCAGTACACATTGTGGCAGATTGCTCTCTGAAGCAAAATTAGACAAGACATAGATTTTTTGAAAAATTGCATGCTTCTCCTCCAGGAATTCAAAGCATATGACATCACCATGCTCAGCTCACTTCACTGCTATTTACTGAGGCAGGGAACTCCAAGTTCATGAAATTCATACCACAGGTGTGGAATTATTAGAGGTTACTAGACCATCTCATAACCTATGAGAGGGAAGGGATAACAAGACCTGAGGCAGTAGCTTTGCAACTCAACTCATATAGTTCCAATACTACAGGGCAATACAGTACTTTGAGAGGAATTACTGTGGTATAGTGGTTGGAAAGTGACTAGGATCTGGGAAACTCAGGTCAGCTATGATCACTCTCTCTCTACATAATCTGCTTCGCAGGGCTGTTGAGAATAAAATGGAAGAACCATGCATGACACCCTAAACTTGGGAGGAAGGACAGGATAACAATATGCAGCATGACACATTTTTCCTAGGTGAGCAGTACAGTACTTAGCAAGCAAAAACAAGGAATATGTAGGAACATACCATTCAAATTTCAAAAGATACCAAGAATGCTCTGCAAAGATTTGGGTTGCTGTAACTTACATCCTTGCAAAATTACAATCTTATCTAGCAGGAAACTTTTCCACTTAATCTAAGATCCTGCTTATTATCAGTGAAAGGCAAGTACATTCATATGTTTAAATTTGTTACGCTGCTGGTGACCTTTAAGGTGCATAAATGAGATGACAATAATTATTTAAAAATTAACATGTGGCAGAGAAAAGAGACTAGGCAGAACCATATTACATCCCTACTGAAATGTGTGTAATGTCAAACATAAAAACTAGATTGTCAAATTACTGAAGCTGAAATCCTGTGCAATACTTAGTTTGGACAAAATCCCACAGACCTCAGTAGGACATACTTCTGAGTAATATGCATAAGATCCAGCTGCACAGATAGTTCCATCTGCATCAATTGGACAGGTTCTTAAACAGCTATGAATACTTCACCTAAATGTGTCATCCATGGACAAGTTTGAAAATGATTAAGATCATCTCTTAGTAGGCAATACAATTCACCACTTTAAGTGGACATTATTGTTAAGACTATTGCTAAACAGAAAATATTTTATTTGTTGGTAAATATGTTCAGATTGCCGTACCTTGCATAATTACAGCTAACTGTTCAGCAGCAGACTTCCTCAAAGCTAGATCAATAGTACCCGAGATAAAGATATCATACATCTTTTCAATAGTCTCAGCCTAAAAATAAAATACCATTATCAAAGATTTCAGGTTTTCACGGCTGGTAACATCATTAGGGTTTGTAGAATCTTTCGGGCTCAAGTGCCGTGTTCTACTGGAGAAAGTTTTCCTTCCAGACGTTTCGTTCTCAGCTGCGGAGAACATCCTCAGTGGCGTTGCAGCCAGAGCAGGTGCTCTGACCTTCTTGGCTGCTATGCATTGAGTGGGGCCAGGGCTGCTGGAGAGCTGCTATTTATAGGCTGGAGGGGGTGTGATGAAAGGGCAATTGGTTTGTGGATGTGCCCATTGTTTGGTGGGGCTTCCTGGAAGGGCAGTGATAAGGAAACTGGCTGTTGAACGTGACCATTGTTCTGTGTTAATTGCTGGGAGGGTTGGAAGGGGTGTGAAGATAAGGAAGATGGTTGTTGATTCTGCTGATTGTTCTGTGGAATTTGCTGGTTGTTCTGAGACTTTCTGCAATTTATAGTCTGTAGGGTGTTTTGCAGAGCTGGGTACCAAGATTGGTGGATGAAAATGCCTTCTTCCTTTCTGTTAAAATTGTGCTGGTGTTTGTAAATCTCAATAGCTTCGCTGTTCAGGCGGGTATGATAATGTGAGACCATAGAAAGGACTTCAGTTCTTTCAAAGTGGATGATGCGGTCTCCTTCTTGAAGTGCATGTTCAGCTACAGCTGATTTTTCTGGCTGAAACAAGTGACAGTGTCTCTTGTGTTCGGTGAGACAGGTGTTGATACTGCGTTGGGTAGTGCCAATGTAGACTGCACCACAGGAGCAGGGTATTTTGTAGACTCCCGGGGTTGAAAGTAGATCTCTCATATCTTTGGCCGAGCGCAGCATGTGGCGGATCTGTTGTGTGGGCTTGAAGACTGTGTCAACATTGTGGCGTTTGGGAATTTTGCCAATGCGGTCGGTGACAGATTTTATGTAGGGCAGGAAGGCTGTACCCACATTTGTGTGTGGCTCGGGATTTGGTGTGGATGGTCTCCTGGGATGGAGGGCTCTTCTAATTTCTTGTTGGGAGTATCCATTGGCCTGCAGTGACTGTTTGAGGTGGTGTAGTTCCTGTTGGGAGTTGGCTTGGTTCACAGATGCGTGATGCACGGTGGATGAGGGTTTTTACAACTGTACGTTTTTGGCGAGGATGATGATTGGAATTCTTATTTAGATAGCGGTCGGTGTGTGTGGGTTTCCTGAATACAGTGTGGCCGAGTTTTCCATCATCTTTCCTAGTAATGAGAACGTCAAGACAATGGGCACATCCACAAACCAATTGCCCTTTCATCACACCCCCTCCAGCCTATAAATAGCAGCTCTCCAGCAGCTGTGGCCCCACTCAATGCACAGTAGCCAAGAAGGTCAGAGCGCCTGCTCCGGCTGCAACGCCACTGAGGATGTTCTCCGCAGCTGAGAACGAAACGTCTGGAAGGAAAACTTTCTCCAGTAGAACACGGCACTTGAGCCCGAAAGATTCTACAAACCCTAAAATACCATTAGTCATCAAAAAAATAAAATATACATATATAGTTTTTTCATTTAAAATTAAAGGCCACCTACTGTAACTTTCAAAAAATGGCTAGGTCAACATAAAACATTCCTTATTTTTAGTATATAAAATTAAGATGAAGAATGATCAAATGATTCATGCCTCCATGGAGCTCTTAAAGAGCTGAAGTAATCTTCCCTTCTTTTCTTAACACAAATCAACACCACCAACAATGTGAAGGGTTCTTCTGAAGTTATCTCATGGTTAACAAGCAACTTGTAATGTCAAGGTGAAATAAAGGAATAAAAACATTCTGAGCATGCAGATCTAGTCACATTAAGAGTAAAAAACCACAGCACCATGCAAATGGGCAAAAAGATTTAGCAAGTTGAATAAGTTATTGCAAAAATCACATGTGGAATGATCAATGACTTTCAACAAAAAGAATCTGTGGAAACCAGATACAGAAAGTCTGTCAGAATTTCCTAATCCACATGGTTGACAGTGCCATGTTACAGTCTCTTTCCTGAATCATTACTACTGTGAAAGATTTGCTCATACATTTAACCTACACTAGTCTTCTTAAGTGTTAGTACTGTTGAGTTCTTCCAAAATTAGTTAACTGGTTTACTATTCAGCTAGATTCAGCCATTCAGCACTAGAACTACGGTAATTACTTCAAGGCTACCTATGCAAGCTCATAACCATCAGATTTAAATACAGTATTTGAAAGCAAGATCTACAGTCTTTCTACAGGATCACACTCAGGGCTTTTTTTGAGCAGGAACGCAGTTACGGCTGGCTTCGTGTCAGGGGTGTGGTCTCATATGCAAATGAATTCTACTGGGCTTTCTACAAAAAAAAAGCCCTGATCATACTGAAGTTCAGATATATTTAATCAAAATACACTGGGCAATTTATTCCTGAGAAATTCTTAATATACACCAACTCGAAAGTGCACATAATATTTTCAACAGTTATCTTCAGATAAAGTTGAAATACCAACATCAACCTTATTTGTATTTGCATAATGCAATTACTTTTCTTCACCTTAAATACTGACTCTTTAGCTTCATCCAACTTCAGTTGAATAGGTTTTTCTACAATAAGTAGATTAGGAACACTGGAGAGGACACCACCATTCAACAGTGGGCGCTTCAAGTTAGTCCCTTCTTCAGCCGCAAGATGGAACATGAGGTGTTTTAGTGCCATGGAACGAACTCTGAGGAAGCAAGGTGTAAGCTTTATCATGGAACCAGCACCTGCACTTTAAATGCAGTTTTCTCAAACCCCCCAAACTAAATGTACTTTACATCTACTTCTTCTGTGTAAAATAGTTTTTCTAACATCCTGCCTGCTTTAAAAACCATGTCTGCTTAGCTTCCCAGCATCTTACACAAGATTACAATAAATCGTTCCTACTGAAGGACTACAACCTGGGTCAAAAGGAAGCTGACCTGTCCAAAACTACCACCAATCAATAGTATACAATAGCCAGCTAAAGTAAGATTATTTGAATAAATTCCACCTGACCAAGCTAATCTGAAAAATCTCCTAGTTCAAATTTATAGATATAACAAAAGGTCAATAAAATTACACTAAGTAGTTTTATTGCTGATGTAAGCATGCAAGTTGCCCTTATCATTTCAGCTGCATCATTTAAGTTCCTTATTTGTATCTCCCGTCTCTTGTGTGCAGTTAACCTCTCTTTTAGTGCTCTTTTATTCCTATTTCCCAGATGTTACTTTGCATTAGCCTATCAAGCAAGTCTTTTTCCCCAACCCTTCTTGCCCTCCTTCTCATTACCTATTAATCAAGACTTTGTAAAGTATAGCCTTTTTGGATAAATCCTACAACTCTATAGGGCAGTGGTTCTCAAATTCTTTGAAATGGCACCCATTTCTAAGCTTACTGTACCTTTTAGGATCCACCTGCAATCAAAGAGTTTGAGGACCACTACTTCCCAGCCATTTCACAAATTATGCAGATGCCACCCCAACTTTTCAGTCATGCTTTCCAGCCACTCTGCTTATCTTCTTTTTTTAATGACTTGGCAACCCTCCTAGGAGACCAAGCCCACTTTGGGAACCCAATCAAACCCAAAACTTTGAGGACCAATGCTCGAATCACAGTTATGCCGATTTTAGTCACCTATATTTTCATATGCTCAACACCTTGTGTACTTATTTTATTTATCAGATTTATATCCCGCCCTCCCCTGACGAGCTCAGGGTGGCTAACAACAGTTTAAAAACATTAACAATTAACAAACATAGAATATTAAAAAAATAAAATATATAATAAAACATTTCATACATATTAACAATCATCAATCCATTCATTAAAAGTTCAAGAGTCTACTTCTTGACACTGTAAATGTTTATAGGGGAGGGTATTTACTACCCTACAACTGGCACCTCTACTAGAAAACAAAATACTTTGTATTTAGAACTTGATTCAACATGCTAGTCAAGACATTTTTAAAAGATACCAAGCGCTCCTCTACAATGTTTACTCACAGTGGTTTTTTTGAGAACAGAAGACGAAGGGAAGCCCTAAGCCGAGTAGTTCTTGGGAGAATCCCTTCTTTGCCATCATTTGTTTCGCTCAGGGCAAGGATGCATTTACCCAGAGGTTCTTCTGTGTCTGCATAACCCTAATTAATTAGATGTTTTAGTCACTACTAACCCAAAGGATCTTGTGATGACTTATAATAATAAAACCAATAAGGGAAAACCAACATAAAAACAAATAAATATAAAACATTTACATTAAGATATGTGACTACCACCATTCCAGAATTAAAACAGCCCAAACATGGTTACCTTCCAAAGGCTAACCTAAACTATTCAACTAAGCACATCCAGAAGGGCATGGGTGTCATCTGAGAGTGCATTCCACAGGGCAGAGGCCACAACTGAAAAGACCATTCCCCTGATGACAGCAAACCAAGCTATCCTGGAGTCTGGCACCTGCAAGAGACCCCTAGACAAATGACCAAATTGAAGAAGCAGTCCCATAGGTATGAAGGTCTCAGACGGTTGAGGGTTTTGAAGGTTAACACCAACACCTTGAATTGGATCTGCAGATTAATTGGTAGCTAGTGCAGCTGTGCAGAACTGGAGTAATATGAACTGACCATGATGTTCTAGTCGATAACAAGGCAGCTGCATTCTGGACCACCTGAATTTTCAAAACACTTCAAGGTTAGCCCTACAAAGAGCAAACTGCAGTTGTCCGATCTGGAGGTGACCACTGCATGAATCAATAAGGTTTGACTCAGACAAATAAGGATCCAGCTGGCAGGCCTGGCACAGGTGGATAAAATGCTGACCAAACTGCCATGGACACCTGTTTATCCAATGATAGCTGAGAATCTAACCACACCTGAGGCTCTTAACAGAATCCACAACTTTCCACTGGACACCAATGAGTCACATGGGTGACCCCTCAATTTAAACATTTCAGTGTTTCTAAGTCACATGACCTCTATTTTGAATGGATTCAACTTCAGCCAGCTCCCCCTTAACCACTGGACTACTGCAGCCAGACACTGGGATAGTGCCAAGAGTCTTGCTGTTGGCTGGTTATCCAGCAGAAAGAAGAGTTGAGTGTTATCAGCATATTGATGGCACTCAACTCCAAACCAATCTCAACAAGAGGGTGCATATACTTTAACAAATTTACAAGAACTACTCAATGGAGTTGCATACTAGGTGTTAACATTTCCTGGATAACAGTGAATGAAATTCTACCACAGCAATTACCTACTAGTAAATCATAGGCCAAATCCAATCTATCCGGTCTGCCAAAACATATACATTGTCATTGCTATAAACTAGTGCTACATCTGCAATCATCTATTTTCACTACAAAGTCTGTCATTCCAAAGAGACACGAGCATTTTATTTTTAAAATATATATCTATCATGCTTATTCAAAGCTTGATTAAACAATTCCTGACTGGCCATACTGAACTAGCAACATCACAGTGAAGTAAAGGAAAAGCTCTGCACGAACAGAATTCTAGTTCTGCAGGAACCACTGGAGGAGAACAGGAGATGTATCCCAGTTAAGGTAACATGTTACATAAACAGAACATCTATATTTCGATGTAGCACAGGTTTAGTTCCAGTGAGATGTATATTTGGAATGCAGATCTCCACCCACAATCTGTCCCTGCTAAGCTGACTGGGTCAAGAAAAGTGAACAACTGAAAACAGAACACATTCCCACCCACCATGACACTTGCCCATTTGCAATTTTACACACTTTAGCAATTTTACACACTTTAGCAAGAGGATGCAAAACCCACCAACAAATGAGGGAGAAAGAGGGACAAGATGCCACATAACTTGTTTTGGCTCAGAACTACTACGAACTCTCCCTGATGATATTCTCATAGCTTTAAGGTAGGTGGAAAACTTATGTGCATATTATTTAAGCAATGACTCCAAAGCAGATCCAACTGTCAAGAAATTTCAAGAGGCACAAGAAAATCATAACTCCTCACATAACACAGGATTTAGAAGATTAGGAAGAATGGGAATCAGTTTGTTTAGGAGAAAAATCCATCTGTGGCCTATCCTGTTTTAAGAAACCTAATGCCCCATAGCTCTCCAGTATTCACCATAACACCTGCAAACCAGATGCATCAATTACTCTTCTCCCCCTTATTTGCTTGGTTGCCATGTTCATATATATTTCCCCCACATTGTGGGATGCCAGGGCTGCTCCTATTGGCAAAGCAATTAAGTGTACTTCAAGATAAACTGTGCTTTGAAAACCTGAGATTACCTGAAGAATTGGAACAACAGGATAGAGGGCCTCAATAAACTTGTTCCAGGTCATTGGTGCCATCATCAATCGGCCCTGAAGAAGATACATCAGCATCAACATGGCAGCTGAGGATACCTGCTTTGACGAGAGAAGGTAAGAGAGAGCAATAAAGAACAGCCAAGTCAATTTGTTGATGTCAGAAACAGAAATTAGGCTGTGCCTCAGGACTGCACGCCTAATAGTTCTTGTGCTTTAAAAGAAAACAATGGCTGCAGTGAAATACTGTAATGAGACTCCTGCCTGTTCTCCACAAATAGTCCCCAACTAGAATGTAAGAATTGCATACAGTACAGCAGTGACAAGGACAGATAAACCTAGCCCTCCCTCACCCCCACAGAAAAGATTTAGGTAATACATTCACAGCATGCAAGGTGAGGGAAAAGTAGCAAAAATAGAAGGCTGTCTTTGCTTGGTCCCCACAGAGTAACAGGAGCATTACAGGAATATGTTTCAGCAGAACTGTCATATATCTCGTTTTCATGTTCCAAGTTTCTTGCTGAGAACAGAGTTGGAGCCCTAAGAAATCTCAGCTTTGAGGTTTCTAGTACTCAAGACTGAAAACAAGTTTCAAAAGGTTTTAGAAACTTCTGCTGAAGGCTAAGAAGCAAAAACAGTTCTTAAGTGGTAGCGAGTGACTCTTTCCTGACTGCCTTTCCGTAGCTTAGACAAAAAGTTCATATGGCTAGCAAACATTTCAGGGCATGCAGCTCAGTGGTAAACAACAACTTTCTAGTTTCTTTTCATCATTACCACCAATTCCCATAGTTTCTATATAGCCTCTACAAATGCACAAGTCCCTTGATGAACAAACCTGTTTTTCTGTATGTCAAAGACAACATGCAACTGTGTTCAAACACAAACTGTTTTCAGATTGTCTCTAATAGGGTAAAAGGCAACAGGCCCAAATTAGTATTCAAGGGGTCTTTTCATCTTCACTGCCCATCCCCAAATCTTTCAAATGCTGGGACTACAAAAAAGCAATGGATGAACGCCATGTCAGGCCCCTGCCTCCATCTTAAGTCTCCTGAATGACACTTGGGGCCAAAGAGCATCTCAGTTCTCCTTTGCTGGTGAAATTGTAGTCCTATTGAAATATTACAACTCTTTCTTGATAGCTTTCCTAATACTGCCTCTAATAATTCTTTTTTTTGAAGGAAATAATTCCTTTTAACATACAGGTCAATTCAGTCATGATTTACGAAAAACTGTACCTCATGTTGGGAGTCCTGAAGACCAAAACTACAGATTTCATAGAGAACTTTAGGATGAAGCAAGAAATGTAGTTCACGGCAGTCTGAAGATGTAGATTTAGCATTATTATGAATGCCTAAGCATTCCTAGGGGGGAAAAGAGATTTTTATATTATCAAGTCTGTATTGTATCCAGTACTGTCTTTATGTTCCATGGACAGAGCACGTCAGGCATTACATATTAGTTTACAAATGTCTCACAACTTCTCAACAAGCTTAATTTCATGTATTAAATCCTGGAATATCAGCCCAATATTACTAAGGCAGTTTTTCTCAATGAGTGTTCTGTTGTAAGGTTATTAAATGCAAGTGTATTTAAAGGTTACTAAATGCAGTTAATGAGAAATATTTATCAGGCTTTCAACAAGCCACACATCACTTTAAACACTAACCTTAACAATTTCGAGACAGCAGCTATAGGCTTTGCTTCTTATATTCAGCAAAGGATGAGACAACAGACGAAGGAAAAGCTTCTGACTCTCAGAATGCAGGAATGGGCTAGCTTGAGCAGACTTCCATCTGCAAATGGAAATAATTCAATACAGGATCAAATCATTACTTTAAACACAGATTATTACCTTGGGGAAGCAAGTGCTCAGGGGTTTTCGTAACTTATTTAGTTACCTGCTTTTTAAATCTTATTAGCTGTAACTTGCATTTCTGCTTATGGCTTCAATTCCAAGTCCACTTACCAAGTATTATGAACCATGAGCCTGTGACACTTTTTTCCTAACAAATATGTTTAGGACTATACTGAAATATTCTGGCCTCTGTAGACATTATCCCATCAGTTGCCTCCTCTTTAGGGATGGGCATGAACCAGACCACAGACCTAATTTGGACACTGATTTTTTTTTTTGGGGGGGGGGGGGCGGTTCATGGTCTGTTTGCTCCATCCATGTGTTTGCACTTTTCAATGGATCACCCACAGACCAAAACATTTTCCAGCCAATCCATGGGCCAGACAACCTGGCACCAGGGCATTAATTGCCATTAAACCATATGATCTTTTCCCCTCCCTCAATGCCAATCTGCAGGTAAGTTGGAAAGCAGGTAGAGGGTCATTCCAGGGAGGTCCACTGTAACTTTGATGCCTTAGTTTGGGGGGAGATCACAAATATATTTAATATTTGGACCCTGGGATCTTCCCCCCAATACTAATCTGCAGACAACCTGGAGGGCAGGTAAAGGGCTAACCCATGGAGATCTGCTGTGACTTTGATGCCTCTAGTTTGCAGGGGGGGGGGGACATATTCCTGAACCTATGGCTGTGATTTCCCCATGCAGCACTTTCCTGGGAGCATTGCTTTGGAGGGCTGTAACATTTATTTATTTATTTATTTGAGATTTATATCCCGCCCTTCCCACGAATGGCTCAGGGCGGCTCCTCATCCTCCTCCTCATCCAATTTTCACCAAACTTGGAAGGCAGATAGAGGAGAATGAGCTGGACACTTGCTACAAGTTTGCATCTCTAGTCTAAAGGGGGTGAGGGGGGAGCAATTCCAGCACATTCCAATGTCACAAACAGCATGAATCATGGACCAGTCCATTAAACAAAAAGGTCTGTGAAAATATGTTGTCCGAGAAACTCACAAATAGTGGACCAATATTTTTCTGGCCCATGCCCACCCCTACTTCCATTGTGTTCAAGTTTCTAGTTCCCAGGGGCAAGGGCGTGAGCTTTCTTAACGCTGCTATGTAAAACCGTGTCTAAATAGACAGCACGAAACAAAACACCCAGAATTCTTTGTTCCTGACAAAACGTTGGCAGAGATATACATAAATTTTAACTGGATAAACTTAAAACAAACATCATCACTAAAAGCAGTAACTGAAAATCCATTCTCCATCTTCAGCAGTGGCACATAGTTCTAAACTAAAGAAAATACTCTCAGATTAGGAAAACTGTTATGCTTACATGTTTGAGCAAATTTTGATAAATTTCTGCAGCAGGGGAAAGTACTGGTGATAAGGTAGACTTTTAAGGGCTTGTTCTGCCAGCTCCAATAAATCAAAAAGATTCTTTTCTCCCTAAACAAGCAAATACAGAGACACAGGATGTAAGACACGATACAGGAAACCTACTTGAACAGTTCATATCCTAAGAATAATGTCTCAGCCACTCAAATACTCAACACAAAATGTCTGCTCATCATATGGAACGTAAATACAAATATTACCCACGCACATCTACTACCCTTGCTAAAGTCCCACTAAAATTGCCCCAGCTCAGTATTTTTCAATATGTAGCAGCTGCCCCAAAAGCAGGCAGCACAGGTTGTGAATCTAATCAAAGATTAATAAAACTTCAAGAACCAGATTCAGATTTAATAAATAATCTGAATCTGGTTCTTGAAGTTTTATTAATCTGTGCATTTTTTTAAATTTTAAGTAGGTCGCCACATTTGGACTTGTGGGTCATCAGATCAAAAATAATGAGAACCACTGCCCAAGACCATTAACCACTGATGAAGCACATGGGCACATAAACACTGATCAACACACACATAACCCTATCTGCATTTCAAAATCATTTCACAAAATCATACAATATGGGAAATCTAGCTCGCCTGGGAAATTATAGATGTTTGTATGCAAATGCTAGAAGTGTTCAAAGTAAAATTGGTGAATTGGAATGTTTAGTGCTGGGAGAAAACATAGACATTGTGGGAATTTCAGAAACTTGGTGGAATGAGGAGAATCAGTGGGACACGGTGATTCCTGGATATAAGCTATATCGGAAGGATAGGGAGGGAAGGGTTGGAGGTGGGGTGGCTCTGTATGTCAGAGAGGATATACGGTCCAGTAAGGCTGAGATCAGAGAATTAGATTCACTTTTAGAAATGCTTTGGGTTGAAATAGAGGGCCCAAAAGGAAATTTAACTATGGGAGTTTGTTATCGCCCACCAAATCAAAAGAGAGAGGACGATTATAATATGATGGAAGGCTTAAAGATAGCGGCTAAACGTAAAAACTGTGTTGTAATAGGTGATTTTAACTACCCGCAGATTGATTGGGTCAATATGTGTTCTGGTCGAGAGAAAGAGATTGAGTTTCTTGATGCTCTCAATGACTGTGCTATGGAGCAGATGGTCTCAGAACCTACCAGGGGTGGGGCGATCCTGGATTTGGTCCTAAGTAATGCCCAAGACTTGGTGAGAGATGTAAAAGTGATTGCGCCGCTTGGGAGCAGTGACCATAATGTTATTGATTTCACCGTTTGTATAAATAGGGAGTTGTCCAAAAAGACCACCACAACCACGTTTAACTTTAAAAGGGGTAAATACACTGAGATGAGGAGGCATGTGAGGAAGAAACTGAAAGGAAAGGTACATACGGTCAAAACCCTTGAGAAAGCTTGGACGCTATTTAAAACTATAATCCTAGAAGCTCAGATAAAATACATACCACAAGTTAGGAAAGGCACAAACAGGCATAAGAAAAGGCCTGCGTGGTTAACAAATAAAGTAATGGAAGCTGTAAAAGGTAAGAAGGACTCCTTTAAGCGGTGGAAAACCAGTCCAAGTGAGATTAGTAAAAGGGAACACAGGCTGTGGCAAATCAAATGCAAGACTGTGATCAGGCAGGCAAAAAGGGACTATGAGGAGCATATTGCAAAAAACATAAAGACCAACAATAAAACTTTCTTCAAATATATTAGAAGTAGGAAACCAGCCAGGGAGGCAGTGGGGCCCTTGGATGACCATGGGGTAAAAGGATTACTGAAGGAGGATAGGGAAATGGCTGAAAAGCTAAATGAATTTTTTGCCTCCGTCTTCACTGTAGAAGACGAGAACTTTTTGCCCGCCCCAGAACCACTAATTTTGGAAGGGGTGTTGAAAGACCTGAGTCAGATTGAGGTGACAAATGAGGAGGTCCTACAACTGATAGACAAATTAAAAACTAATAAGTCACCGGGTCCGGATGGCATACATCCGAGAGTTCTGAAGGAACTCAAAGTTGAACTTGTGGATCTTCTAACAAAAATCTGTAATCTTTCATTGAAATCTGCCTCCATTCCTGAGGACTGGAAGGTAGCAAATGTCACCCCCATCTTTAAAAAAGGTTCCAGAGGAGATCCGGGAAACTACAGGCCAGTCAGTCTGACTTCAATACCGGGAAAGTTGGTAGAAACCATTATCAAGGACAGAATGAGTAGGCACATTGATGAACACGGGTTATTGAGGAAGACTCAGCATGGGTTCTGCAAGGGAAGATCTTGCCTCACTAACCTGTTGCATTTCTTTGAGGGGGTGAACAAACATGTGGACAAAGGAGACCCGATAGATGTTGTTTACCTTGACTTCCAGAAAGCTTTTGATAAAGTTCCTCATCAAAGGCTCCTTAGAAAGCTTGAGAATCATGGAGTAAAAGGACAGGTCCTCTTGTGGATCAAAAACTGGCTGAGTAATAGGAAGCAGAGAGTGAGTATAAATGGGCAGCCTTCGCAGTGGAGGACGGTAAGCAGTGGGGTGCCGCAGGGCTCGGTACTGGGTCCCATGCTTTTTAACTTGTTCATAAATGATTTAGAGTTCGGAGTGAGCAGTGAAGTGGCCAAGTTTGCGGATGACACTAAATTGTTCAGGGTGGTGAGAACCAGAGAGGATTGTGAGGAACTCCAAAGGGATCTGTTGAGGCTGGGTGAGTGGGCGTCAACGTGGCAGATGCGGTTCAATGTGGCCAAGTGCAAAGTAATGCACATTGGGGCTAAGAATCCCAGCTACAAATACAAGTTGATGGGGTGTGAACTGGCAGAGACTGATCAAGAGAGAGATCTTGGGGTCATGATAGATAACTCACTGAAAGTGTCAAGACAGTGTGCGTTTGCAATAAAAAAGGCCAATGCCATGCTGGGAATTATTAGGAAGGGAATTGAAAACAAATCAGCCAGTATCATAATGCCCCTGTATAAATCGATGGTGCGGTCTCATTTGGAGTACTGTGTGCAGTTCTGGTCGCCGCACCTCAAAAAGGATATTATAGCTTTAGAGAAGGTGCAGAGAAGGGCAACTAGAATGATTAAAGGGCTGGAGCACTTTCCCTATGAAGAAAGGTTGAAACACTTGGGACTCTTTAGCTTGGAGAAACGTCGACTGCGGGGTGACATGATAGAGGTTTACAAGATAATGCATGGAATGGAGAAAGTAGAGAAAGAAGTACTTTTCTCCCTTTCTCACAATACAAGAACTCGTGGGCATTCGATGAAATTGCTGAGCAGACAGGTTAAGACGGATAAAAGGAAGTACTTCTTCACCCAAAGGGTGATTAACATGTGGAATTCACTGCCACAGGAGGTGGTGGCGGCCACAAGTATAGCCACCTTCAAGAGGGGTTTAGATAAAAATATGGAGCACAGGTCCATCAGTGGCTATTAGCCACAGTGTATGGAGCACAGGTCCATCAGTGGCTATTAGCCACAGTGTATGGAGCACAGGTCCATCAGTGGCTATTAGCCACAGTGTATGTGTGTATATAACATTTTTTGCCACTGTGTGACACAGAGTGTTGGACTTGATGGGCCGTTGGCCTGATCCAACATGGCTTCTCTTATGTTCTTATGTTCTTATGTTCTTATCTCAATTTTGGTATACGCAGATGATACAGTATTAATTTCTCTCATCAAAATTGGTTTGAGGAGGCTATTGCAGCAACAAGGTTTATATTGTAAAGAAGAAGCTCTAACATTCAAATATCTTGGTGTAACATTTAGAGCAGGGGTGTCAAACATGCGGCCCAGGGGCTGAAGCAGGCCCCTAAGCAACTGGTTGTCATCTGCTTCCTTCTCCCTCTCTCTTGCTTCCTTCTGCATAACAGCTTGCTTTGCAAGGTTTGCTCAGTCACATAGAAGCTACAGAGCAAAACCTCTATTTTTCTCTGTTAGCTGAAGCTCCTTTCTTGGGGAGGAGAGGGGGTGTAGCTTGCTTTGCCAGGCTTTCTCAATCACACAGCAAAACTACTGAGCCATGCCTCTCTTCCTTCTATTGGCTGAGGCTCCTCCCTCTTCTCATCCCCTAAGGAAAGAGCCAGTGCTTCCTTTGCCCATTTCACTGGATCCCATGGGAGAAATACAAAGAAAACTCCTTTAAGCGTTAATGTTTTAAGCATGTTTTAAGGGTTTTTTTTTTTTAAATCTATAATTCTGTTTGTCTGTGTATCTCTGCTACCTAATCTTAAATAGATACACACGGAGCCCAGTCCAACATGGCCTGTCCCAGCAAGGATTCATTTATGTCAGATTTGGCCCTCATAACAAATCAACACCCCTGATTTAGAGCGAAAATGTAAATTGGACCTCCCATTTGACAACAATCAAATTTTCAGCATTAAGAATGGTTAAGTCTATCTTGAGCTTTTATTTCTCAAATGCAGGACAACTTTAAACCTCATCTCCTGTATGAAGTTGAAGTGTGGGGATGGAATGATAACTTGGTCAACCTTGAAAAAATTAAAAATCAATTCTTAAGGGGCATTTTAGCCCTCCCCAAGGGGTTTCCAGCTGCTTTGATGAGAGCTGAAACTGGTATTCCCTCTCTTAGGACTCAGGTGCCCTTCATAATTATAAAATATTGAAAACAACTGAAAACTCATGATTGAACTTGCTTAGGCAACCATCTTTCAACTTGTTATCCAAAGACCCACAGTGCTTTGTGTTTCCCACAAATAAAGCCAAACTGAACAACAGCATGCATTCAAGATACTCCATTCCCATTGATCTTTTAGGAACACCAACTGATAATTCCCAACTCAGGAACTGGACCTATAACTCTGACACATGGATTCTCTAATATTAAAACCATGGTACAAAGTAATTAAATTTGATCATACTAGAATTCCCTATTTAGTCAATATCTCTAACTTCTACAAAACTTAACTTCCCAAGTTGCCATCCAAGCGCATAACTTCCACATAGACTTATTTTCTTTACTTGCCACTTAGGCTAGAAACTCAGACTGATTTTCCTCTCTTTCCACTCAGGTTTAAAACTTGCATCCAGAACTTAGCTTTCTCTCACACTCAAGCTCCTTCCTCCCCTCACACAAATTCCTCTCTGAACGAAATAGTCAACTTCATCCCCTAGGATACAGCTACCATCCAATTAGAACACACCTTGCTTACCTATCCAGACCTTTTTTTTATTCTGCAGGCCCACATTTTAGATCACAGCAACATACATTTATAGCCCACATTAAAACATACAATAACACACAGTATTTACATTGCAAAACATCACAGCCAGACCATATGTATGTCATAAGACACTGTGGTAATTAAGAAAAAATTAATGCTGTTTTACAGTGTTGCTTGCTCTGCTTGCTTAAGAATGAATTTCTGTACTCCAAGAGTTGGCAGAATAACAGGAAACTGTAGAAGCAGTTTCAGCTAGTTGAGCATAGTTTCTTATCAAGACCTCAAGAATGTGGAAACATATTCTTAGACATGTGCAGTACACTAATGGTTACACTCGCAAACTTCTGAAATTCACCGGATGGATGTATTAAGTTGCTATGTTATGTAATTGGTGAAAATGGAGGTAATATAAAGATGACATAAACTAGGGTATAAATTTAAGGTATTACAGAGAAGGACCTTGGAAGAATGCTTTTGTAACTTTTGTAGTTAGGATTCTTTGGCCATGGCACAATTACATTGTCCAGCTGAAATTGACATCCACAATGTTGAAATTACCATTCTCAAAATATATGCAAGGGAAGGCATCTGTTTTCTCCACATATTTTGTAAAATACGTTTACAAAATATGTGTAATCATACACAGCTGTTACCTTAAAACTACCTGATATATTAAAAATGTGCTTAGGTATTTAACATATATTACTACCTCACGGGAATTCTTTTTCTTTTACCATGTTAATTACAACTCTGATCTTCCAAAAAAGGTCAAAGGTGAGTGCTGGATGGCCAGATAAAGTTTTTGTGGTGTGCCTTGAGAGAAAACGAAACTGTCCTACTGGTACACTAGTCAACACTAATTGTATACAACACTACAAAGTTTACACCTACAAATATTTAATGCTGAACCATCTCAGTTACTAGGTTTAGATGTCTCCTACCTCTTTGTCGACATCCAGCAAAAAGTTACAGGTACATTCAATTGAATAGACAATCTCTGAAGCTTGCTTATAAGTAGTATAGTTCTCTGAATTTGTTTGCTCTAAATAGGCTGTGACTGAGCTGTGAATACTTGGATATTCCATGGAGAAAGGCATGTCCACAGAAAGGAAAAATAAAGCATCCAGTAAACTTTCTGGTAAAACTTTGCTGGCCTACAGAAAGAAAATAGAAAATGATGGAGAAGAGGTATGTAAATACAATACAAACACCAGCTCTTTATTTTTAACTTTTAATAACTTGCCAGACTTCTTTTTTTGCATTTTCTTTTTTTATTAAAGGAAGAACTTAAAAATTAACAACTCCAACAAAATCTTTTACACTATACAAACTTAATATCACTTAAACATTATATCTTCATGTTTTCTTCATCTTCTTCTTTCATTCTTCTCTCAAAGATTAAATAATAGGATTTATAAAATTCACTAATCTTAGCTCATTATATTAGCTTTACATTATATATTTCAAATCAAATTAGAGCTAAATTATTCTACAAATAATATAAAATAGCTCAATCCTTGGAGACCTTAAAAATTAAGGACTGGAGGAGAACAGGACTCCACCTTCCATGGGCTGATTATACCTTGGGGAACATACCCAGACAGTTACAACAGTCCCACCACACTCTTGCCAGCCTTTTAACACATACACAATTCCCTCAAAGGAAAAAAAAACCTTATAAAAACTGAGTTGCAGATTTGATAAACTTGTATATAGAATTCAGAACAAACAAATTATCCAATAGTATGAGACTGTCCGGTAACAGGTCAAAGTTGTCACTGATGCACTATGTAACTAAAGAGATTTTACAAGACAGAGCATGGGAAATTGCCTTTAAAGAGTTCAAAAACTGTGCCAGTGTGGCTCATTAAGGTGCTAGTTCACCAAGAATACATACAACATGCTGTTACACTGGCTATCTGTGAACTCTGAGTACAATTCAAGATAAACCCTGTATGTTCTGGGACTTACATTACGGCACAGCATTCACCCTTTTACTTTACTCATGAATTTGTGGCCTCAGCACCAAAGGTGAGGTGGGGAGAGTAATGAGAGGCAAGAGGTTCTCTTATTCCCTTAAACCAGTAATCCAGTTTTAGTTTAGTTTGAAATAACACACACATAGTCCAGTATGGAACAATACTGGCCACAACTTTATGGGTTACAGTTGTAAAAACCCTTGACACAGCATGGAGTACCAGATTCTGGTCATCAACTGATCCACCTGCCAGTCAGTACTCTCCTGCCCACCCAAACCCACTAGCTGGGGTGGCAGGCACCATGAGATGACAGACTGCAGGATCCCATGAAGGAGGCCACCCCAAAGTGGTTTCCCTTGCCACCTGAATGTGACGGTACTCCCTGGCATTCCCCCTGGGCTGGGCGTTCCTTTTCAAACCCTCACCCCAAGATCCCTTAAGAGAATGCCCATACTCAAGAAAATGGGAACGCAAGCTAGCTTTCCTGAAAATAAATCTGGCCCCACACTAATACTGCCACAAGAGGTGGGCCTCCTCCTGCCCAACTAACACTCCTACAGCTTTACCTAAGTCTGCAGGCCACACCTAGCCCTTGAAGCCAGATGTCCATCTTCCATGGAGACAAGCGAATGCTATCAGGCCAAAACAGGGCCTCCAACTGATAAGAGATGGCTAGATGCTGAATCTTGTGGCCTACTATTTTTTCTGTTGTAAGCCGCCCTGAGCCCGCCTCGGTGGGGAGGGCGGGATATAAATCGAATAAAATAAATAAAAATAAATAAATAAAATACTATGGCCTCCACAATCCTCTCCAGCTTGTCAGTCAGGTAGCCCTTCACTAAAAGCATGGCTTCAGCCTGTCTGACCAGAGGATGGTTGTACTCATAAGGAGCTCTACCAGTAGTGTCCTACAATTTGCCTCAGTCTGGGGCAAAAGGAGGGTGACCTGGAACAGTGCAGCATGTTAAATGGCTACATTGGCCACCCCTGCCCCATAGCCGCCACTGACATCTCCAGTAAGCCCAGTAGGGGCTAGGGCAGGGTCCAGTTTCCCACACCTGACATGGTTTACCTGCTCTGTGCTGGAAACAGCCACCACCATTGCCCTCAGCCCTCCCACCCACCCCATGGTTCCATAAACAAGACCCCGGCATCTAAGGGCTTCGGTTTCTGACCCTCAGAAATATGAAATATACAGGTGCAGGATTCTGTGATGTTATGCAAATTACTAAGCTTTCCACACATAAAAGGCCTTTTCTGCACTAAGTGATGTAGATATGCCACCTAGCATTATTCTTTATTGTCTGATCATCAAGTGCCTTATGTGTTAAACTATATAATTACAAACAGTGTTCTAAATGTTATTTTATGGAACGTCCCCTCCTGAAGAAAACAACATTAGATCCGGCCGAATTGGCACACTATCGGCCGGTCTCGAATTTGCCCTTTTGGGGCAAACTTATTGAGAGGGCAGTGGCGATGCAGCTACAGAGTTTCCTGGAGGATACTTCTGTCCTTGACTCCTACCAGTCTGGTTTTCGCCCAGGCCATGGGACGGAGACGGTGCTGGTCGCCCTGGTGGATGACCTTCAGCGGCATCTGGATCAAGGCGGCTCGGCGGTGCTGATGTTGTTGGACCTATCGGCAGCGTTCGATATGGTCGACCATCGGCTTCTGGCGTGCCGCCTTGCCGACGCAGGGATTCAGGGGCTGGCCTTGCAATGGCTTTCCTCTTTCCTTGACGGTCAGGGACAAAAGGTGGCGATTGGGGAGGAACTGTCCCAGAGACACACGCTTGACTGCAGGGTGCCTCAAGGGGCGGTACTTTCCCCGATGTTATTCAACATCTATATGCGCCCCCTTGCCCAGATTGCCCGAAGGTATGGGCTGTCATCAATATGCTGATGACACCCAGCTCTATCTGCTTATGGACGGCCGGCCCGCCTGCGTTCCAGAAAATCTGGACCGGGCGTTACGGGCAGTGGCTAGGTGGCTTAGGCTGAGCGGGCTGAAGCTGAATCCGGCGAAGACAGAGGTCCTTTGCTTGGGTCGCTGCGGCCCGGGAAGGGAAATCCCCCTGCCAGTTTTTGACGGCGCGCCGCTGACAGCGTCGGGCAGGGTCAAGAGCCTGGGGGTGCTATTGGAGCCTTCTCTGACGATGGAGGCTCAGATAGCAGCCACTGCCAAGTCCGCTTTCTTTCACCTTAGGCGGGCGAGGCAGTTGGCCCCCTTCCTGGAACGCGACGACCTAGCAACAGTGATTCATGCTACGGTCACCTCGAGGTTGGACTACTGTAATGCCCTCTACATGGGGCTACCCTTGTGCCGGACCCGGAAGCTGCAGTTGGTGCAGAATGCTGCTGCCCGGCTGTTATTAGGGCTCCCAAGATGGGAGCACATTCGGCCGGGGCTCCGGGATCTGCACTGGCTGCCAGTAATATTCCGAGTCCAGTACAAGGTGTTGGTCATTACCTTTAAAGTCCTATATGGCCTAGGACCTGCCTACCTTAGGGACCGTCTCTCCCCACACGTTCCCCAGAGAGTACTACGCTCGGGTTCACAAAACCTGTTGGTAGTCCCCGGGCCAAAGGAGGCCCGTCTAAAATCCACCAGGGATCGGGCCTTCTCAATAGCGGCACCTTACTGGTGGAACCAGCTGCCGGAGGAGGTGCGGGCCCTGCGGGACCTAGGGCAGTTCCGCAGGGCCTGTAAGACAGCCCTCTTCCGGCAGGCCTACAACACCTAACTGAAGAGGAGAACATCTTGGATGGAACAAAATGCTTTTATAGACCGCTGGTTTTATTTTATCTTGTTTTATCAATTGTGGTTTAACTGTACTTGTAAATGTTTTAAACTGAATTATGTGAATTATTGTGTTGTGAGCCGCCCTGAGACACTTCGGTGAGAAGGGCGGGATATAAGTCCATTAAATAAATAAATAAATAAATAAATATACTGATACCAGAGCGCTACCAAATAAAGAGGGTAGCCCTAAAAGACATGGGGGCTTCCACAAGCTAGCCGGTGTGTCCCAAAAAGGCCCCAAGATCTCCATACTGGAAGGCTGGGCTGCATAGGAGGTGGCAAGCCTCTGATTGACCTTTCTCCCCACCACCTTCAGTGGATGCAATGGAAAAATACTGGAATTTGCCTGTGTGCTCAGATAATTCCTTCACTGTTTCCCTTCTCCTCGTGACTAATCTTCACCCTGCTTTTGTCAATATGCCATGTGCCACCCCATTGTATTGTTATCTTCTTGTTTCCAGGGAATGTCAAAATTAAATTAAAACTTAAACTACCCTTTCTGAGTGGCCATACAGGTACAAGGTTCACCTTTTGTTTTACCTCTGGACACCCCTTGTAATGACCCAATAAGGCCATCATCTCCCATCACCCCCCATCAAGGCCCCACAGTCTCCTAAAAGCTTTGTTTGGGTATTCCAGCTAATTTCCCCATTTAAAAATAGGAAACCCAAAGCACTTTCTGTAACAATACTACCATATCTCCTTTAGCCGCCTTGAGTTTCCATGGTGGGGGGGAAGGGAACCTATGGTT
Source organism: Heteronotia binoei (assembly GCF_032191835.1). Classification (NCBI taxonomy): domain Eukaryota; kingdom Metazoa; phylum Chordata; class Lepidosauria; order Squamata; family Gekkonidae; genus Heteronotia; species Heteronotia binoei. The sequence goes on from NC_083229.1 coordinate 95,018,946, forward strand.
ATTTTATTTTTTTAGAATCTGTCAAAGGATTATTCTAATTAAACATATCCAAGGCAGGTTAGGAAGATCAGTAACACAGCATACAAAATAAAACAAGTCTCTATATTTTGATACAACATTTCAGAACAAGCAAAATTAACCAACAGCAATAAAAACAAGTACATTCAGTCTTGAGAAGTTAGCTCACGGAGCAACAAGAATCCATCATTATTCAAACCACATATATCAACCACCCCAAGGGTGTACAGATTTCATACCTCACTTAAAACAAAGACAGCAACAGACAAATCTGCCTTAGAAGACAGTCCCATTGCTGGGGTAAAATCACAGAAAACACTCCACCACCAGTGAATAACTGCCTACCCCTGAAGGTGAAAGCACACAACTTCTGTACAACTCAAAGAGAGAAAGCAGTATTTACAGTGCAAGGAGAGTTACTCCAGTATAAACCCATTCATTTCAAGGCTAAGGATGCTAAGGCTAGTTAACCTGGCTGTAGTGTTCTGAACTAGTTTGACCCTCTAGAGCAGGGGTGGCCAACGGTAGCTCTCCAGATGTTTTTGCCTACAACTCCCATCAGCCCCAGCCAGCATAGCCAATGGCTGGGGCTGATGGGAGTTGTTGGCAAAAAACATCTGGAGAGCTACCGTTGGCCACCCCTGCTCTAGAGCCTTAACCCTCTCTATGAAATTAATTGAGCTTTACCTTGGGGCTACAGACACCCCTTAAGTATCACATCCATAAGCAACAGGGCAGAAACCATTGGAGTACAGTGGCTTCCATTTTCATCATGGCAGCGTTTTCAGATCACTTAGTCAGCAGTACCGGAACTCGATGTGTCCAGTTGAATCTCCCTGTCTATCTCCCAGTGAAGGACTTCCAAACCAGGCTGGCCATTGCAGTTTTAGTCACAAAACCATACCAAAAGCCCCATACTGAAACTGGTCTATATAAATAATTTTACCTGGAAATGTCTTAAGATGGCTGCCTGTGCACTTAAGCACTATGACTACTCCAGATGCCAATTCAACTAGGATACAATGCATCTGTACAACCAACTCATCCAGCTACACCAAAAACAGCACCCTTCCCGACCTCACTAGTTAAACAACTATTGTTTCTCATCAATTACCAATCTATATCCTTGTGGCGCAGAGTGGTAAAGCTGCAGTACTGTAGTCGGAGCCCTCTGCTCACGACCTGAGTTCGATTCCAGCAGAAGCGGTTCAAGTAGCCGGCTCAGGTTGCCTCAGCCTTCCATCCTTCCAAGGTCAGTAAAATGAGTACCCAGCTTGCTGGGGGGAAAGTGAAGATGACTGGGGAAGGCAACAGCAAACTACTGCTTGAAAAGTCTGCTGTGAAAACATGACAGCAACGTCACCCCAGAGTCGAAAAGAACTGGTGCTTTATCAAAAACCAAAATCTTTATTTGCCCAGGTAAAGCATGGCTGCATGGGAAGCACAGCCTGTTTCACATAATATTTTACCATTATCTGTGCAGAAGAGACACCATGTGATACTTCTAAATGTGTACCAGACTACTGTATAAATCAAACTATAACACTGCTCTTTTCTTTAACCACCAGATGGCAGAATATCAAACCTGCATTTACCAGTCCTTCATAAAACTGCAGTAACATTATACAATTTACTCCCGCTTATAAAAACTGTATCATGATAATGCATAATTGACATAAAGAATAACATATGGCAGAGACTTATTTAGACAGTCATGACTGGAAACTCTATGTCAAAGAGCTGAACAAAACAGAGCAAAGAGACAAAGAAAGAAGCCTTTCTCCACCTCTTTGTTCCAACTGGTGTGACTCTTGGTTCTCTTCTTGTTGAACAAAATGGAACACTTCAGATCATATACCCATACTAGAAATCAAACCATTCACTGAACTCTGAAAACACACAAGTAATAGCTATAGCCTATAGACTAAATGTTTTTCATGAACTTCAAACAATGTACTTGACAAGCTTACACCTATGAAACAGGCACCATTGATGCCCACCTTAGAACACTTGCTTCTGCCTCTGGGATGTCCCTGAACTTAACACACACTTTCCTTGGGGCAAACCCAATCTACAAAGAAATATCACATTAAATAAGTTTTCTACTAGTTCCAAATACTCACATGGTTCTCAAAATTGCACATACACAATATTCCAAAGGTATTAAAAGGGCGCAACACAAAAATGAAAGATTCTGACATTTAAAATACTTTCTAAGTGAGAATTAAAATTACATACTACACTCAAAAGATTTACAAGGCTCTATACCTATATGACAGAGCCAAATGCAGAGCTGCCTACATATTTTAAAAATTACTGTTAACATGTGTAGCTTATTTTTACAGTAGACTTGAACATAGGTGGGTAGGAGAAATGGTCTCTTACCTTTTCTACCGGGAGAAGCATTTGTAGCAGTCGAACTGTGAAAAGTGAAACACTAATGAACACCATTCTGTGGTGTAATATAAGAGGATCTGTTGCCCCTGAGCCCACGTTACTTTGGTGGTAAGAAATGGTTTCACCCAATGAATCCAGGACTCTAAGCAGCTTTTCTTTCTGCAAATAGAAAGGAAACGACCAATTAGTGTTCCTTAATAAAAATTAAGAAAAACAAGAACACATCCAGTTGCTATTGTGCTACCCTTAGGAGATAAACATGCCCAAAATAGACTACTCTCTGCAGGTTAAGAAATTCCAAAATAAAGCTACTTTAGCTTCAATGTCTGACATTTGTATAGAAAACAGGGCTGGTTTTGCAATACAGAGATAGTAGCTCACTAAAATACCCTTTATAAATTTGCAATATGATCTCAGTGTCTCTTCCTTTTCTGAATCCACCTTGAATCTCTGGTATTTCTCATGAATTTGTTCATAATAATTATCTTTGTCTCTATGTGTGAGTTCCTGGAACTCAGCGGTTTAGACTTTTGCTTCTGTTTCTGTCACAAGTTTGCTTGTGTTTCTGTTGCTTGTGTTTCTGTCACCTAAAATTTGTTTAGCAATTTTAAGAATCTCATCAGTCATCATCAAGGCTTTTCTTTTGGTTACAAGAATAGTCTTTGCACAGTCTTGCTTGATAATATCTCAGGTGAATCAGTTCACATTCACTTGAACTTAGTAATGCAAATCTGTTCTTTACACTGTCTTTAATCTCTTCAGGAACATTTTGACATTATTATGAATGTGTTGTTTTTCTTCAGCTTTATTCTAACGTTCAATATTAACATTTCATGGTATGTACCACAATCGGAGTCTGGTCTTGTTTTAGCAGAGAGACTAGAGGTTTTCCATCTTCTGCTTCCAATTATGTAATCTAGTTGATTTCTATACTGGCTGCCCAGTGATGTCCACATATACAATTGTCCATTTGATTGCCTGTGTTTGCAATGAACAATGAATTCTATTAGTTGTTCTCCTGCTTCATTTTGTGCTAGCCCAAATCTTCCAACAATATTTTATTCTTGTTTGCTTTCTACCTTTGCTTTCTAGTCATCTATGATTATTAGCACATCTTGCTTAGGTGTGTGATCAATTTCTTCCTGGATATTTGCATAAAAGCTTTCAGTCAGTTCTTCATCAGCATCTGTAGTTGGGATATAAACTTGAATGATAGTTACATCAACAGGCTTTCCATGAGATCTGACTGATATTATTCAGTCAGACTGCATTATAGCCCCTGACTACCTATGCTACATCTTTCCTCACCATTAGAGCAAATCCTTTTCTTCTGTATTTGTCATTCCATGAGTAAGGCGCTTTGTAATTTTCTGACTGAAAATGTCCTAATCCAGCCCACTTTCATTCACTCATTCTCAGGATTGCAATGTTTGAAATGTTCCATTTCTCATTTTATGATTTCAAGCTTACCTTGCTTGATTCATATTTTCATTATGTTCCTACTGTACACATCAGAACAGATTTGGACTTTCCTTTTGCATCCATCCATGTCAACTGAACATCCTTTTGGCTTCAATCCAGTTGCATCACTAAGAGTAGCACTAGTCACAAATGACCTCAGCTCTTCCCCAGTAGCTCAAAGAGTGCCATCTGACTTGAGGGTTCCATCTTCCAGCAATATATCTTTTTTTTTTTCATTTTGGACTGTCCCATCATAGAATTTTCAAGGTAAGAAAATTCCCCAGTAGCTCAACGAGTGCCATCTGACTTGAGGGTTCCATCTTCCAGCAATATATCTTTTTTTTCATTTTGGACTGTCCCATCATAGAATTTTCAAGATAAGAGTTGGTCAGAAGTGGTTTACCATTGCCTTCTTCTGTGAAGTATTAACTGGAAGCAACACTGTCATTGTCTATGAAAGATCCTCTTCCAGTATCACTTTCCATTACTGCTGCTGCCCAGTAGCTACCCTTCAAGGATCCTGTTGCCCCATCACCACTGAAATTATGTTATCTTCTGCTGATGTGCCATTGATCCGTGAGGGAAGAGGAACCCTCTTAGTCGGGTGTCTCAGCTGTGATCATTCCACCTTGAGTGACTCTCCTATGACCCCTTACGGTATTGCTCTCAGTTTGCTGACATATACAAGCCCCCTCCCCACATTAGTGTGCATCCAAGAGGAGGAATCCCCAAATAATTCACATTTAATTCAGAGTAGAACCATGAAACATTAAAGAAGCCAAGCATTAATCATAAAATACTTCCAAATCTATAATGTACTAAATAGATCAAAACAGATAAATTCATTAATGTGAGACTCTTAATCGAAACTTTACTTCTTAAGGTCCCCAAAAGATCAATTGCCAATCTTCAGTCTCAGAAACATTAATCTTCAATTAATTCATTTCTTGAGCAAATCCCAAGTTATAGAAGCCACAACAATTGTCCTTTGATTTCAAAATTTTTACTTCATTACATATGAAGAGTTCCAAAGAGAGATAGAGAATGTTGCAGTGGCTCTTCATTCAGGCAAAAGAAATTCCCAGCTAATTTGAATTAGCTCTGGTTAGTACATGGCAGTAGGAAAAGAGTAAGGATCCAACATGAGATGGATTGACTCAATAAAGAAAGCCATGGCCTTCAGTCTGAAAGACCTGAGCAAGGCTGTTAATGATAGGATGTTTTGGAGATCATTAATTTTTTTCCATCAAGTCACAGCTGAGTTTTCAAGGCAACAGACAATCAGAGGTGGTTTCCCATCTGCATTGCGACCCTGGTATTGCTTGGTAGTTTCCCATCCGAATACTGACCAACCAGGGCTGACTCAACATAGTTCCAAGACCTGACAAAACTGGGATAAACCTGGGTTATTCAGGTCAGGGCCATTACTTTATAGGGTCATCACAGGCCAGAAGTGACATGACTGCACCCAACACACACAGTTCCAGTTAGTTCAAACGTACATATTAGTGTTTATGACCAATCTTCTGAAACAAGCAGACAACTCATATGACAAATCTGAAACAACAAGCAGACAACAGACAAGAAAAAACTGTACTCCATGAATGGCTCTAAGGATGTCCTTAGCACCCACTTATGATGCATGCCATAGGTGCAGCCTCTGGTCACTAAGGGGAAAAAAGCTCTTCCAAGCAGCATCTGATAATGCAGTCCTATCTCCCCAATGCCACAGGAGGAAGGTTTCTACTTCTCAGAGGAGAGTATCAGCTAGGCTTACAGCATGAAGGAGAATATCAGCAGGGCTTCTAGCACCTTGATAGAAGTTTGAAATGACAACCACTTCACCCCTGAGGGCTGCAATCCCAACAATCAAATACTTTATCCATTGCAACAAGATTTTCCATTCTATATTCTTGATAAAAGCTAGAAATTTTTAAATATCATCCTTTTTAAAAACAAAAGCAGATTTTATACATCTTCATCTTAGAACACTCACAAGTTCTAGCCCAAAGAGACTGCTTTCTTCCCAAACATTTTCTGATACAGCATCCACAATAAGCGGCAGGTCTTCAGCAAGCAACTCAAGGACTTGCATGATCATTCTCTTGCTACCTAAGAATTCACATGTGAAGGTTGGAGAACTTAATTTCTTTGCTACAAAGCATTCGGAAGACAGCAATTTAAAACAAGAATTATTGGAATTCTGAACATCACTTTTTTAAATTTCATGTTAGTTGCTCAGCATCTAATCCCACTTACTCTTAGCAATCTAGAAAACCTTTGAACTATAGATTATTTTTCTAGACAAAGGGAAGGTTTTGATAACTCATGGACTGACAGATTCAGAGCCATTACAAGTATTAGGAGGATCCCTTCAGTTCTCCACTCCGTGCAATAATATTTCAGGCAACATAAGATTTAATGTCACTACATTACAGTCAACCAACCAAGAGATGTTTCATGCTGGCAGCTAGCATAGGCTGCATATCACCCATGCACCTTTCTAAGGAACTACACCCTTCTTTGACTCCACCCACCAAAAACTTCTTAATTGCTCCATTTTGGCTTACCAATGGAAACAGGAGTATCAGCCATGACCGCTAAATGAAAAAAGGCATTTGAATCTCTTATGAGCTTTAAAAACAAGAGATAGCTAGTTGAACTTTTTTCTTTAGGCAGCTTGGTCTGCTCTGCATAAGCAATGGCTGTATGTTCAATAAGTTTGGTAGCTACCAAAAATCACAGGATAGGCAGCTGTTTATTTCCAAAATACTCTATACAGATGTTACAGCCAGGTAACAAAAATTCTGGCATTTCCTCCTTGGTTCTTTGCTGCCCATCCTTGAGGATTGTTCTTAATCTAGACAATCTTTTCCATAAGATCAATAAACTGCATTTATTTTTCTAAGACAAAGACATTTGGGCTCCCTGACATACAGTGCAACCAAATGCTCACATACTGCCTATCCCTGCTTCATGCAGCTCTACAGAGCATTTTAACAGTTTCTTTTAAAAAATATTAAGGTGGAGGGGAAGAGAATTGCCTAATGGTACAAAACTCCCAGTCTATCACAAGCAAGGAAAAAATGATTCCACTTTTTCAGTTACCAGTTCTTAGAAGAGGTACAGCATATTCCAAGATAGCCACACAGAACTGAGGAAGACTAAGCTGTTGGAACTGTAATTCCAAAGAGTTTTCATTTCCCAGTTCTGGCAGGTCCGTATAACCCATATCTAAAGGTGAATACACCCTGGAGCTGGCATTTGCATGAGCACTGCTTCCACTGCAAAAGGGAAACAACAGCAATATTAGTATACAAAATACATCCTCACTGCCCATGGATAGCAGTGACCTAGCTGTCCTGAAGAACGCGGCTTGACAAATTCTTGGAAGATTCTTTCTTGAATTGACAAATTCTTTCTTAAGCCCCTTCCCCAACAATGACCCACAGCATAAAATTTCCACAGCACAATGAAGAAACTGCAAGAAATGAGAAGTGCAAAAAGCCTAGTCCACTTGGGCATCATTGGTGAGAATGCTAAAATTAAGCAAAGGCATAACAACAATCACATAGTCTTCAACTAAAGGGGCTGCTACCATGATCTAGAGGGGGGCATAAACTCTATTTAATACTACATTAACAAGATGAGGCTTTTACTACTGAATACCAAGTCAGATTCAGTAACATTCAGAAGTGCTTAACCTCATGAGCAAAAAGGGTTATGTCTTAAGGAGCCAGAAAAAATACACATGCTTCCATCTGCTTGCTAACTTTCTAGCTGTTGACCGAGATCTAATATATACATGTGTCAAGGCATCTCCAGGTAATCTGCTGCAGTGTTTGGGTTTTTCTGTTATTGTTGCTTTAGCCATCTATGAAAGGCCTCTGCGAGCCCTCTCTTAGTCCTGCAGACCATGTGGCCATTCCACTCAGATTTTGCTTCCAACAATATAGCAGCAGAAGCAGTGGAAAGGAACAACAAAGTCATGAGAGTCAGGTACCCTAGCACAGGGCATTGCGTGAACACCATGAAATGCGTGAGATTTCTAAGCTTGCCATTCATGCAAAAAGGAGAGAAAGCACCACACTTCTGTTTGCATGTAAAGATCTCTGAATCTATCAGAATGGGATTAATGGAATGGGATAAGGTGCCTGGCTTACAGATATCTCGCTTACCCAAGACTACCAAAATTAAATTAATTCCCCATACTTAATATCAGCTACCTCACCTGGAAGATATGGCATCCCAGTCTTGACCATCACCTCTGGGACGCTGACCTGTACGCCCTATCACAGATGGTCGAGGACTGCTACTTCCAGGAGATGGATTCTGAGACTGAGACAACTGTCTGGCTTCTTGAGAGTATGACATTGAGGAATTCTGGGAAACGGTACCTTATATAAACAATATACTATCAATCAATTTTCTGTCACAAGCATATAATGACTAGTACAGAAATAATTAAAATATTTTATGCTCATGTACAGTAAAAAATACCTCCTGAACAGCTACATCAAGAAAAAAAACCTCAGTAAAAAACCATATCATCATACATCAATAAAATCAAAGATAAAAATGCACCAGAACAATATATTTGCTTCATTTATATTTCACCTTTCTCCCCACTGGAGACCCAAAGCAGTTTATGTCATTTTCTCCTATATTTTAATAGCAGAATAACATGGGGAAAATAAGATAACTTGAAGAAGACAGTAGCAGAATTGCATAATGGAACCACACCTGGGAAAACAATGAGACCACTCTGCCAGCTTTAAAAACCCTAGGTCAAAAAGCAGTTAACCTTCTCTACTCATACTCAATGTTCCCTCTAAGCTGCAGAGTCTTGTGAGCAAAAATTCTACTTTGTGAGCTACTGGCATTAAAGTTGTGAGCTACTGCATAAATTATTGTGTGCTGGGGCTATTTTTCCTGAGCTAATACAACAATGTGTGAGCTGGAGGCTAACAATCTGTGAGCTAGCTCACGCTAACTCAGTTCAGAGAGAACACTGCTCATACTGCTTTTCAGCGTATTTATATCTGTAACCAATCTTTAACATGAGCAGCTTGCACTGACCAAGTTAATCTCTGGTCAAACCAGACTCCTAACTATTTAAAACAGGAGATGTATCTCAACAAGAACTGCTAATGGATAGCCCAGGCAAGCCAAATCTTGTCAGATCACAGATGCTAAGCAAGGTCAACTCTGGCAAGCTCTTCGATGGGAGACCTCCTTGGAATACCAGAGCTGGAGGAAGGGACAAGCTTTATTTATCCACCTCTAGAAATACCCTCCATGCCCCCGGTAGGGGTCAGTCACCAGAGGTTGCCATGACTTCCAGGTGCACACAAACATGCATGCGCGAAATACAAAACAAACAAACCTGCTAATACCTGGGGGGGAGAATTAGGAAGTAGGAAGCTTTTTAAAAATTCTGCAGTGATATCATCATCTATATGTGCCCCCTTGCCCAACTGGTGAGGAGATTCGTGCTGGGATGTCACCAGTACGTTAATGACATCCAGATCTATCTGTTGATGGGCTGGATACTATCCCAGGAAATCTAGTTCAAGGATTGGAGGTTGAGGTGAAATGGTTGAAACAGAGACAGCTGAAATAGAATCCATCTAAGATAGAGTTTCTGTGGCAGTGGAGGGGGGGATTTCATTTTTGGGTATCAACTCCCAGCTCTTAATGGTGTGCCCTTGAGACCGGTTCCAGCAGTCAAGAGTCTGGATGCCTCCACAATAATGGAGGCCAGATCACCAACGATGCCAGACTGGCATTCTTCTAACTGCACCAGGTCGGGCAGTTGGCCCCTACCTGTCTTGCCCCAATCTAGCCACAGTAATCCATACAACAGTCACCTCCAGCCTGAATTACTGTAACTTGCTCTACATGAGCCTACCCTTGAGGTTGACCTGGAAACTCCAAGCGGTTCAGAATGCAGCTGCACAGGTCATCATGGGACTTTGTATACAGCATATATCCCCCATGTGCTGTGTGAGTTGCACTGGCTTCCAGTGGAGTACCAGATCAAGTTCAAGGTTCTGGTGATAACCTTTAAGGCCCTTTATGGTCTGGAACCCACCTATCTTTGGGACCACCTCTCCTGGTATACCTAGAGAAGAGTACTACATTCAATAGATCAAAATCTGCTGGTGGTCCCCAGACCGAGAGATAACTTTCCAAAGGCAGCTAATCCAATTTTCAAGCTATCTTGAAATGTGTCATTTAAACTAGGTCAGACTTCTTCTGGATGGTTTACAGTTGGTGTTTAAACCTACACTGGTAAAACCATGTAGGACCTAAGCCTTTGGAGTGATTAAAACCCCATCCAAAAATAGGGAACTATCATCACCCAGGTTAGCTGAAATCACTACTAACTGCACTCTCCTCTTGTCTGAAATAAGTTTTGTTCACTCTCAACTAGCCCATAACTTGTTGTGAAAAACGGATCAAGTAGCTCCACTTCCTGAGTGATATTAATATACTGATGACAACCCTCCAGAAGCCCTCCTCAAAAGTTTCACAATTTGTTTGGCAGCACAGAATAAAAACATGTATTAGCACAAAGGCCCTGTTTTCCTACTACTGTAAACTTATCCTCAATTCTTAGCTTGCTAGCTTTCTTCCCACTTTTAGAATTCAAAATAAAGGAAACTGGGTGTCAACAAGTGAAAAGCCTTAATGAGTTTGACAATGCGCTTTGATTTCATAGAGCTTTCCAGACTGTTTCTTCTATGCCCAGGATGAGTGTTAATGCTAGAAAGTGTGGCCGAATCTAAAAATCATGCTGTAAATTGCATTCACGGTACAACAGTGTAATAAAAGTCATATAACAAGTAATGATGTAAAGCAGAGTAGCCAACACCACCATTTGACTTGAATTAAACTCTCATGTTTGTACCCTACCATTGTGCTATCACAGAGGTAGAGGAGGGCACGCAGAGGCTAATCTTGAGCACTTAACAGTTTTTTCCCTTTACATTCTCTCCACATTGGAAAGGTCATGTGGGCCTAGACAGCTGAATGTCAAATCCATCCATCCTCATATTATTTGACTGACTGAAAACAGCCCCGCTGTGCTGTTTTTAGGGTTTTTTTAAAAAAAGGACAAGATTTTTAAAAAGTGGGTTCCCCTTTACAAATCTCAGCAGTAGCGAAATGGTTAATCTCATATTCCCATCTCCCTGCAGCCCCTATCCAAATTACGGTCCCATACAGATGTAATTCAGCTTAAAAGTGCTCTTAGGTCTCCCGGTTTCTAATCTGTCTTCAAACCACACCTGTTCCTTCATTAGGGAAAAACAAGCAACTGATTGATTACTAAGGGTCAGTTTATCTTGATTTAGCTTTTATACAAACCAGTTTCACTTGAGACAAAACTTGGATCTCTATGGAAGTTAAGTCTGTTCCTCAAGAAGACACACAACTGCTGCAGACATAAGACAGCCTGTAACGCCAAATGGTATTGTCCATCTCTTCCAAAAGCCAGCGTTAGCAGAGAGAAAAGATTCTGAAGAAAATAAAAATGCCTAGTTAAGATAAAAAGCCAAAATTCATTTGCACTTCCTTGATATAATTATGTACCAGCGTATATTAGAGAGGTATGTGAGTGAATAACTGCCATGCATGTTTCTTTGAACAGTTATACTCCATCTTTTAGCAATTTGCTCCCAAAGCAGCTTGCACAGCATAAGCATCACCAAGTTACAAATTAATCCAGTTCTCCTGTTTTCTCTGCTGCTCTTCCAAGGCAATGGCTTCCGAGAAAGAAAGAGGACTGACACTCAGCGACTGCATGTTGCCATACCATATATGCACAAATATACCTCTCACAACTCTTCATTTGACATCCAAGTCATGGCTATATTAACTACCCTAACAAGCAAGTACATGACAGAAAACTAGGAAGCTGATATGAGACCAGATAGCCTGTTAGTTTCGCAACGCGGCATGCAGTATCGCCCATGTAACTGCACAGGACTTCCGAACAATCTTTTACACTATAAAAATCCAAAGTAATGGAACAGAGTATCCAACTTGGATGGGAGATATGGGTTCATGTTCCTCATAAAGGTCACTTTGAGGCACTGAGCTGCTCATCCTAACCTACCTTACAAACTGTTATGAGGACAGCATACAACTCCTTAGAGAAACAGTAGAATACAACTGTAACTAGCAAAATATAGGACAAAATTTTAAAATGATCAAATACATTAAAATGTTTAATATCCACTTGGTTAACCAAAACAAATACTGTCAGGTGAGCTGTAGAGTTACCCAGACAAAGATTTTTTGTTGTAATTAATATTTTTCAGATCATATTAAGTAGTGAATGTACCACAGGGTACATTTTACAAAGCCAAAAACATTTGCATGGACTCCATCTAAATTCCTAATAGAATGAAAGATTCCAGCTGAAAGTAATTCTAACCTGGACAATCTTTGGTCGCTGAAGGAAGATCTCTCCAGGGAAGTCTTGCATGATAACATCCTGAAGAAGCTCACATGTGCTCCATATTAATTTGGGGTTATTGCTTCTCAGTGAACTAAAAACATACATTCTCATCAGTGGTATGGCTTTTAATTTTACACAACTTATACATATAGTTCAGGCTTAATTCAATGGCGAGAAGGAAAGTCCGACAGAAATACTGTCAAAATAGCCAAAATATTATATAAAAGACCAATGGAGAGCCAACACAGATATGATGATGCATGAACGAAGAGGATATGAGCTCATACCAAGTTTCAGTCTCTGGTATGCTATTTTAGTTTCCCACACCTAATTAATATTTCTGGGAAAGGGCTAGGCTTCCACCTGTTGCTGGGCCAAGAGCCCAGCAAGTTAATGAGAACAGGCTCTCCTGCACCTTGCTCCTTTTAGAACCACAAGGCAATAGATAGCAGTCACAGAGGTCTTGGTGGCTGCATGAGAAGCATGCTTAGAAGAACACATTTGTCCTGATTTGTTTTTGACTCTATGCCTCTGTAGAAGTAATCATCTTCCTAAATCTCTATAGGGGCACACATGGTATTAATACGCCAGCATATACATTACTCAGTTCAAGGTACTACCACATTCAAATTTCTGCATGACCTTGGACCCTCATATCTGCAGGAATGCATCTCCTCTTATGCTCCTCCACAAGAGTTCCACTCATCCGTTCAAGGCATCATGCTGTGCTGCCCTGCAACAGGCAAGATCAACAACTGCCTGTACACATTTTCTGTTGAGGACCCCACTGCATGGAATGGTCTGCCTGAGGTGGCCAGGAGGGCTCCCATGTTCCTGCCATTCTACAATTCATGTAAAACAGAATTGTTCAGAACTTTTCTATAAAGGTAATAGAGCTATATTATAACATAATATTTCAGGAAAGGAAAGGGACTGTGTATTATACCACTGTGTACAGGACAAACCATTCAGTTTGGTGCATGTGTTACCTTGTTGTCTCTTCATCACTTTCTATGAGGGGTTGGGCTAGATGACTGGAGGTCCCTTCCAACTCTATGATTCTATGATGTTATACCATTTTTAAAAATTATATCCAGACATCTTATCATGCCAAAGATGCTCCGCTCATTCAGATTTCAGTAATCCTAGTTCTATTACATGCTCATTAGATGTCTTCTCATGCTGACTGTATTGACCTACATTGTGCCTATTAGATGTCTCTTTGTATGGACTGTTATTGACTTACACTGTGTAATCCACTTTGAATCTCAGTGAGGAAAGTGGACTACAAATGAAGTAATAATAATAAATAGCTTTTTACTAATTTTCATGTCAACATGTAACATTGCGTTAAAATAGCTGAGAAAGGAATGGATTCATAAATTCACCTTTGCCGCTGGAACAGTTCAACTGAAGCAAACCCTGCATGCTGGAAAAGCTCTGAAGCAGCACATAAAAGCAGATGCAGTTTTGCACCTTTCAAGAAGCCCCCAACAAAATTTAGCCTCCTAAAGGGGATATTCATTCAGCAGCTGATCATGCTATGACATAAAAACTGTCAACATGATTGCAAACCATATGTACAACAAATTTATTTATGTGCAACAAATTTAGATTGGCTGTTTCAAGACAGACTAAAAATACTGTTCATGTTATGTACCTTTCATTTGATGACAAGACATGTCTATCTGTTGTTGTCAGCTGTATCCAAGGAAATGAAGAAAATTTCAAACATTTCACTCTATGCTTCACTGGGAAAAGAAAAATAACTATTCATGTGCATCATTATGGACAACATAGAGAAAATGAACATCCATCCAATGTTTCCAACAGATGTTACTTCTACAATAAACAACTATACTGGTGATCAAATTTCAATCTTCCATAAACTTTTTTTTTACCAGTCAACATCCTCAGATTTCTAATAATAACATTGCTTGACTTCCAAGTAGGCTTGCATATGAACTTGATTTTCTGAGCAGAGAAAAACAAAGATGTTGAAAATGTAATATACATGTAGATGGCCTAAGACATCAAGTGAGCAGCCTCAGAAATTATCTTTCTAGCTGGATGAACCAAAGATTTCAGTCAATTCATTAATGACTTTCCTAGGCAGATTTTCAACAAGTAATGCATCACTTTTCACTCTTGCTTAATAACAGGATATATTGATAAAAATGCTGTAACTCATATACTGACTTACAGAACAGATATTACTATTACCTACCAGAATGCTGTTTTGGAGGTGCTTCTTTTAGATCACTTCTTCCTTTGTGAAAATACCCAGCAGGAGTCCCTTGGGAAAATACTTAAAAATTAAAGAGAGAGAGAGTAAGGACAGCATGCTCTATATTTGGGTACACAGTAGCTAGTTTAGACCTGAAGAACCAAGTGTACACTGCTACTATACTAGTAAGCCTTACAGGATACTCTAATGTGCACACTCCCTTCTCCCTCTCCTACAGCATTTAGGCTTTCATTTCTCCCCATATCATCAATTAGCTGCTTCTGATTATTCCTTTAAAAAAACTTTTCTCAAAATATACAAATGGGGGGGGGGCCTGCAAGGACTTTTTCTCCTCTATTTTATTCTCACAACCACCCTGTGGGTAAGAGTAGGCTGAGAATATATATCTGGCCCAAAGTCACTCAGAACACTCCCAGAGCAGAGTGGTGATGTGAATCTGCATCTCCCACATCCTAGTCTGAAACTCTTAACCATTACGCTAAACTAGCTTCCATGGAGTGGTTCCTGTTGGAATAGTAGAAAGCAGATGAGCCCGGGTAAGTCATGCAAATTGAGAGGTAAAAAGTTGTGCAGTGTTTGCAGGTGGTGTCAGAACTTGGATGAACTTCAAGCGAATCCAATACTTGTTGCAAGTTAGGATCTTTATTGAGGAACAACAGTACTATAGAAACGAAATAACAGTAATGGCGCATCTGGGCAGTTGGTTACATTTTATGCCCACAGCAAAGCATAATAAAACAATAAGTCACACGGGATCAAGTGAGAGTCTCTTCTTCCCAGCCTTCGTTATCAGCAAAGGAGGATGCCCCCCTATTGCGAAGGCCAAACGGCCCGGCTTCAAAGGGCACCTGTGATATTGAGCAGAGACTCTCTGCCGCCTGTCTTACCCCCTAAATATTTTGCATAGCAAAGGGCCTTGGGTCAATGACCGCTGTCAGGCACTCTAAATTATAATATGGAGTCAGTTCAGTCAAGCAAAGCATATAAAGTTACAAGTTCTGACATACTGCCCCCCCTAAGCTCTTCGGCTTGGGCTTGTGTGGGTACAGTAGGTGAAACTTTCTGAGCAGTTGCGGTGCGGATACATCACTAGCTTTTACCCATTCATCACAGCTAGGAGGAAAGTATTTCCATCTTATCAGGTAGTACAGTGTCCCCCTTTGGACTCTAGAGTCCAGGATTTCTAGCACCTCATGGTGACTCTGACCCTTCACTATAGTCGGAGGCGGCTCCGAGGGACGAGGATGGAATTGCGTAGCTCCAGGATCCTTGCGAAGTAGGCTGCAATGAAAAACAGGGTGGATCTTACTCAAGGATTTGGGTAGTTCCAACTCCACAGTTACTTTGTTAATCACCTTTTTTATTTTGAAGGGCCCTAGGTATTTCAGTGCGAGTTTGCGACACCCTTGGGGCAGGGGCAAGTTCTTGGTGGACAAAAATACAGTTTCCCCTTCTTTCAAATCCCACTGAGGGGCGTGTTTTTTGTCAAAGTGTTTTTTGTACTCCTTTTTCGCCTCCTCCAGATTTTCCTGTATCACTTTCCAACCGGCTTTTATCCCCTCCCACCATTGCTGACACGAGGTGGGTTCTG
Organism: Heteronotia binoei; assembly: GCF_032191835.1. Lineage (NCBI taxonomy): Eukaryota > Metazoa > Chordata > Lepidosauria > Squamata > Gekkonidae > Heteronotia > Heteronotia binoei. Next base: position 95,035,128 of record NC_083229.1, read on the forward strand.
TAGGTCCGGCAGGGAGGGGAAGGTTTGGGAAGGGCTTCCCCTCGTTACCATTTACTATCTGGAAGGGGGAGGTTTTGGTAGAGCTGTGGAAGCTGTTGTTGTAGCCGTATTCGGCGAAGGGCAAGAGATCTACCCAATTTGTTTGTTGGTAGTTAATGTAACACCTTAAGTACTGTTCCAGAAGCCCGTTCACTCTCTCAGTCTGTCCGTCTGTCTGTGGGTGGTAAGCGGAGCTAAGACCCTGTTCGATGCCAGCTAGCTTGCAAAACTCCCGCCAGAAGTTGGCAACGAACTGTGGCCCGCGGTCACTAATGACCTTCTCAGGGAATGAGTGTAGCCGTACCACGTGATTGAAGAAGAGCTGGGCTAGTTTCTTGGCCGTGGGCAATTTTTTGCAAGGGATGAAGTGTGCCTGTTTTGAGAAGGTGTCCACTACCACCAGTATCACCGTTTTCCCTTGTGACGGGGGGAGTTCTACTATGAAGTCCATGGAAACCACGGCCCAAGGGCGGCTCGCGGTTGGGAGGGGGACTAAGTGGCCGGGCGGCTTCCCCCCCCCTGCGCTTAGACATGATGCATGTCGGGCAGGCCAGCACAAATTCCGAGACGTCTCGCTTTAACTTTGGCCACCAGAATTGTCGGGTGATTAGGTGGAGGGTTTTTACATACCCGAAGTGCCCGGCCAGGCGGTTAGAGTGACTTTGTTCCAGGACTTCTTTTCTCATGGATTTGGGCATGTAAATTTTCCCTTTGTGGAACCACAGTCCCCCCTCCCCTTGCTCCAACCCCTCGGGACGCTCCGCTCCTTCCAAGTCAGCCTCTGAGGCCAGTCGTTCAGTAGGGAAGGAAGCTGGCGCTTCGGTTTTTTTTCCGGAGCGGGTGGTGACCCCTCCTGCAACTGCGGAGGGGGGAACGAGGGAATCAATTACTTCCTCTCGCTGACTGTCATGTTGGGGCATGCGGGATAGAGCGTCGGCCAAAAAATTCTTGGTGCCCGGGATGTGCTTCAGCACAAAGTCGAATTTGGCGAAAAACCCCGCCCACCGGATTTGTTTGGCAGTCAGTTTGCGGCGGCCCGTGAGGGCTTCTAAGTTTTTGTGATCAGTCCAGATCTCAAACGGGACTCGGGCCCCCTCCAACCAAGACCTCCAAGTTTTCAGGGCAAACATTACTGCAAAAGCCTCTTTGTCCCATACCGACCAGTTTCTTTGCTCATTGGAGAACTTGTGAGAAATGTAAGCGCAGGGACGCAGTTCCCCCTCTTCGTTCCTCTGCATCAATATGGCTCCTACGGCGACGTCGGAGGCGTCGCATTGGACCACGAATGGTTTTAATTCATTGGGGTGAGCCAATATTGGTTCAGAGGTAAAGAGTTGTTTAAGTTCTTGGAAGGCTCTGTGGCATTCTAGCGTCCAGGTCAAGCGCGCCCCGGGTTTTTTTGCTGCTTCCCCCTTCCCTTTTGTTTTCAACAGTTCAGTAAGGGGAAGCATCACCCTGGCGAACCCCTTAATGAATCCGCGGTAAAAATTTGTGAACCCGAGAAAAGATTGTAACTGCCGTCGGGTTCGGGGTGGTTCCCAGTCCAGAACTGCTTGGATTTTAGTGGGGTCCATCGCTAATCCCTCCCCCGACACTCGGAACCCCAGGTAGTCTAGTTCCGTCTTGTGGAACTCACACTTAGACAGTTTAGCATACAGTTTGTTTTTGCACAACGTGGTTAGCACTTTTCTCACTAGGGGTACATGAGACTCAAGGTCTTTTGAGTAAATAATGATGTCATCAAGGTACACCACCACCCCCTTGAATAGAAATTCTCTTAGCACTTCATTGATAAAATTCATAAAGACCCCTGGCGCGCCCTGGAGTCCGAACGGCATAACTAGATATTCGAACTGTCCCATGGGGGTGTTGAATGCCGTCTTCCACTCGTCTCCCTCCTTAATCCTTACGCGGAAGTACGCGTCTCGGAGGTCGAGCTTAGTGAAGACTTTTCCTTCGGCCACCGTGTTCAACAAGTCCCTTATCAGCGGGATCGGGTAAGCATTGGACATAGAAATCCCGTTTATCCCGCGAAAATCTGTGCAAAGCCTAAGCCCCCCATCCTTTTTCTTCCGAAACAGCACAGGGGCTGCGTGGGGGGCCGTGGCTGGTCGAATGAACCCCCGTTTTAAGTTTTTATCAATGAATTTTCTCAGTTCCGCCTTCTCCGCCCATCCCATCGAGTAGAGCTTTGCTTTGGGTAGCGTTTGCCCAGGGATCAGTTCGATGGCACAGTCCGTGGGGCGATGCGGGGGGAGTTCGTCCGCTTCCCGCTCACTAAACGCTTTTTTCAAATCCCTGTATTCCTTGGGGATCGATCCCACCTCCTCAAGCGTAAGGCAGAGTCTCTCATTCTGGGGAGGCGCTTTCGGGCCCCACTCGGGCCTCCAGTGGTGGTGCTCACACCGCCAGTCCGGGAACCTCACGATTTGTTCAGCCCATCGGATGTCCGGCTGGTGTTTGGCTAGCCATCCTGACCCCACCACCACGTCAAAGGAGCATGAGGGGGCTATGACGAAAGTCTCTATGCCCCAGTGCTCCTCGGTCCCCACAGGGGTTGCCTGGGTTTCTAGGGTGCACGGTTCCCCCCGCATGGTCGACCCATCCATCTGTTCGAATTGAATGGGATGAGGTAAAGGGGATGTGGCTAACCCCAGGGCTTCCACCAAGCGTGGAGTGATAATGTCTCTTGTGCACCCGGAGTCGATCAGGGCTCGGGCGTGCATAAATCTCTTTAAGTTGGGGTTCAAAAGGGTGACCGCCATGAACAAAAGCCCCCCAGAAACTCTCACCGTTAGTAGTGCCGGCGTTTTGTCGACCTGCCTCGCGGCACTGATTAAAGCAGGTCGCTGTCGTTTCCCGCCGACTCTTGATCCCAGGACTCCTCGCTGGATTCTTCCACGGTGGTAACTTCCTCGTCAATCGCCAAGGAGGTGGCGACGGTGCCCCGACTGGGCTCCTTGGCGCGTCCGCCTTTCTTCTTCGGTGCGGTGGGCGCTTGCTTGGAGGGTGTCGGAGTTGGTGACGGTTTAACCGGGCAGTTGGCAGCCAAGTGATTCGGGTCCCCGCATCTAAAACACTTCCGCGGGGTGGCTGAGGGGGTGGATGTGGTGGGCCCGCGTTTGCTTTCGCCCTTAGCCGGGGAAGGACTCGACTTGACACCCTTCTTTCCCTGTTGTTGGCGTCGCATTCCCACGTGCTGGAGGTCGGTCTCGACTTCCCCGGCTAGCTGAATCCACCCCACCAAGGTGTCCGGTCTCCCTTGATGGTAGCATCGATCCAAGATGTTTGCGTTCAGGCCATTTTTGAATGCAGTGTACTTCATCACTTCGTTCCAACCTCGGGCCGCTGCGCAGTGGCCCATGAATTCGGTGGCGTACTCGCGCGTGGAGCGGTTGCCCTGTTCAATTCTTTGGAGGGCCGCTACGGCTTTCTCCTCGCGCAGTGGGTCCCCGTACTGGCGGAGCATCGCCTGTAGAAAATCTGCGACGGTGGCCAGCTCGGGCTTACGACCAGTGTAGAGCCCCACGTACCATTTTTGAGCTGGTCCCTTCAATCTGGAGGCGATGTGGGCCACCCGGCTGGCCTCGGTGGGGTAGCCCGCTCCCCAGTGCGTGAAAAACGTGTTGCACTGGATGGTGAAGTATTCCACTGCGTCTCCATCCCCATCGAAGGTGATTTTCAGCTCTCGGTGCCCTCCCCTGTCCCCCCCAACTGGGGCGACCGGGGCAGGGATCACCGGGACGACCGGCCCGCCCACCGGCAGGACTGGAGGGCCGGCCGGGGGACCGGCCGGCGGCCCCGCCGGAGGACCAGCGGGAGGTCCGACCGGCGGTCCCGCCGGGGGCCCCGCCGGCGGTCCGGCCGGGGGCCCCGCCGGCGGGCCGGTCGGCGCCCCCCCAGGGGGGGCTTGTCCGGCCGCCACGATTCCTTGGAGCGTGCGGATCTGGTCACGGATCGCTCCCATGTTCTGCTGCATCTCTTCTGCCATCAGGGTTCGGGATGCATGGACTTCATCGTGGATCTCTCTCACCCAATCGTACAGCTCGTTGCATAGTGTTCGGATTGGGTCCCCTCCGCCCTGGGTGCCGAGCCCCTCGTCTCTGGGCTCGTCCTCGTCCCCTTCTTCCGCGCCCGTTGCGAGGATGCGGTAGCGCTGTTCCGCCGCCTCCATGGCCGCCGTGGATTTCCTCGGGCTGTAAGTCCGTTGGGGAAAAGCATCCACAGAGAACGGCGCGGGGACTTTAATCTTCCTCCTCGCCCCCGTTACTTTTGGGTCGAGGGGTGCCTCGTCTGGTGGGAGGTTGGGCTCTCCGTTGTCTGGAGCCAGTGCCGCCATCGGCCAGGTTGCCAGTACAGATAAGTCCAAATAAAAGGATTACTGTTATAATGTCAGAACTTGGATGAACTTCAAGCGAATCCAATACTTGTTGCAAGTTAGGATCTTTATTGAGGAACAACAGTACTATAGAAACGAAATAACAGTAATGGCGCATCTGGGCAGTTGGTTACATTTTATGCCCACAGCAAAGCATAATAAAACAATAAGTCACACGGGATCAAGTGAGAGTCTCTTCTTCCCAGCCTTCGTTATCAGCAAAGGAGGATGCCCCCCTATTGCGAAGGCCAAACGGCCCGGCTTCAAAGGGCACCTGTGATATTGAGCAGAGACTCTCTGCCGCCTGTCTTACCCCCTAAATATTTTGCATAGCAAAGGGCCTTGGGTCAATGACCGCTGTCAGGCACTCTAAATTATAATATGGAGTCAGTTCAGTCAAGCAAAGCATATAAAGTTACAAGTTCTGACAGGTGGTCCTGGTCCTTTCTCAAAGCCCAAAAGAGCCCTGGAAAGGACCCTACCATCTCTTGTACTGAAAGAAACCAAGGCTTAATGGCTGTGATTATAGTTCCCTTACAACAGCCACTGAGGCTGTTCATTTCTTAAAGCTGCAGGCACTTCTATTTGTGTGGGGATTTTTTTTTTATTTCAGGGCTTTTTTTCTGAAAACATGGGGACTTTTTCAGGTTTGTAGAAAGATCTCTCTAGTTTTCCCTGGTTCCTGTTTCCAGATTTAAATACTTGTAGATTTGGCCATGTTGACAATTGAATATATTAGTACTGCTTTTCTGTATCACTGCTATTGTTTTAACTGTTGGTTGTAAACAACTTCAACAACATTTTGAGAGAGTGAGAGGATTAAAATAATATACAACCAGTAAGTTGGATTTTGTCAGACAATTTCTGTTTAACATGGGCTCCAAAAAATCTTCATATGAGCATGCTTGTTCAGATGTTTAAAATATGAAGACAATTTAAAAAAGGTGTCATATCTGGCTTGACTAAACTGTTCAGTTTCCTATGGAATAACTTACCAGGAGTAGTCATGTGGTGCAAAGACTGATCTTGATCCGCCATTGCCTGGTAATCAGAACAGACATCAGAAGGCAGCTGGAACAGTCCATCCAGAATCCCATCAATCACAGCCTGCAGATTTGGATCCACAGTTCGACGAAGCTGGGAGAAGAACTCCACTGCCCCTATACCAACCAACTGCTGCACAGCAGATGGGTGCTATATTGAAAACACAATACAGACCTAAAATTATCTTTGATCTGAATAGATTAAAAACCAGAGCTTTTAAAACAAGAAAAAACAAACTTCTGTCCTTATAAATAACATGATTTGCTACTACAGATTCCAAGTTTCTGAAAACATGGAACTTTTTGTTGATTTTAACAAACAAACAGAGGAGTTATACTTGAAGACTAAGTATCTTTCAAATGCACAGGGACCCATCCCCAAGATAAAAGCAACATAACCTTCCAGTTATTTCACCATCTGGATTCCAAAATATATTGTCCAATGCAAGCTCAAACTTGTGCAGAACCTATCTACCCATGAGATCTACAGGAGTCCAATATCTCCCCCCTCTATTACCCTCAGCTCAACCCACCCCACAGGTCGGGCTGATGTGGTGGCTCGGCCTACCATTCCTTCCTTAACAGGCAAAATGGCAGTGAGGGAAAGTATCCCTGAACCACTTTCCATGCCCCTCATTTCATAGCTTTGCCCGCTGCTGTATCCACTCTCCTAAACTGTCTGTCCTCATCCCCAGAGCTCTGAAGGGAACACTGACAATATTGCCCTCCACTGCCCCCTGTTTTCCTATAGCAAAATCACAATGGAGAATCTCACTCCGTCTCCTAACTCTAGTCCTCTCCTGACAGCTGTTCAACACTTTGCTCACTGTTTCCCCTACCTGCCACTCTGCCCGCCCATTCTTCTCTTTGTGTGCAGTATGGGGGTTCTGCCCTCCCTCTTCTTCTGCAATGCCACCTCTGCCTATCTGCCAAAGCAGAAGTTCCCTGTTCCTCCATCATATCCCACATGCAAGGAGGAGGATGGATGCCACAGGAACAGGAAAGGAATGTTGTCTGCAGGAATAATTCCCCTCTACTTCATTTTTTAAAATTTTCATATTTTTCTGCAAATCCAGGGAAGGTTCCCCAAGTTTAAAGAAAAATAACTCTTTTCTCTACACCACCCCTATTTGTAGATTTAAGCATCTGCATATGGGGCCATGTTGAAAATCAGCTATACTGCTTTTTTTTAAGGTTAGAATGTTAAGATATTTACTTTCTCTAATTATAAACAATGACTATCTCAAAAACAAGTGCCACCACAGAAATCCATACCTTTACTAAGATGCTCAATAAATTAAGTACTTCTTCTTTCATTGGTACTACAGGAAAGTTGAACCATTCCAGAAGACTCAGAAACAGCAGCTTTTCTTGAACCAAATCAGCATATGTAATCAAATTATGATATAATTTACATAAAATATTCTTAAGAGCTCGTTCCCGAATCTCAGCCAGCTGATGTCCTGTTCAAAAAGCAAAATAAAAATGGAAGACATTTTAAGGAATGTTATAGTTTATGCAATTCTCTGTATATTCATAAACACAGGAAGTTCAGTACTGAAAGAAAATTCCTAGAGGCATATGGAATTAATCTACCATCTACTCAAGCCTAGCTGTGGGGTAGTGATACCCTTTGGCCCAGTGACCAAGTTGACAATTTATGCTAACTTCCTTCACACAACTGCAGAGAGACATACACTCTTTTTATCAGTCTGATCACAGGTGTACTATTTTCACACTTCCAATTTTCCATTCTTCAAGTAGTAACTCGCTTTGCTCTGGATTACTGCCACTTAAGGGAGACTAACCTCAAAAACAAGGGCACTACTGGAACACAACAAAAAATGGAGATCCAAAATCAGTCAATGTGCACCAAGGATTTTTTCCCTTACCATAGTACAAAGGAAGTTTTTAAAATATTTAAGTTTTCCTCTAACCTGATCAAATGATGGAGGAGATTATTTAAAAGAATTGTGTTTAAAAGAATGATACTCTGATTTTCCACCATTCAGTTACTCAACACAACCTACAAATATGTAAGACAATTGAGAAACATAAGGGCAAATATTTTCAAGCGTTACCACCTCAACATGACAGCAAAGAGAAATCCTGTCTCAGAACAGACAGGTAACAAGGGCGGGGGGGGGGGGGGTGTTCTGGCTGCTTCTGTCACCCAGATTTTCCCACAGAATTAAAAACACAGCGGACTCAATTTATTCTACAGCAATAATTTATTTAACTTTTAATGTATGTTTCAAAATGTAGCAAATCCATGTAAAAACATGTTTTTATAACTGTAGGAAGAGCCAATGTTTATCAGCTTTGAATTGGATTGGTTGCCACATTATACTGTCATACCTGAAAACTCATCAATCAAAATAATTAAGAGGTTCTTTTGTTTGCATATTTTACCCACCAGAGTGCAGAGATCTGAAGGGAGAAGGCAGACGTAAGAAGGAGAGAAGCAGCAGCAGTTTGGACTTATGAAATAGAAAGAGAAACAGAGAAAGATGCACTGCATTAAAAGCAGCACTTTAGAATTCAGTCTCTCCAGGAATCTGATGGGAGTAATGAATCTACAACCTCGTAGTACTTGTGCTGTACTTGAATATTTGTAAATATGGAAAGGACTGTTACTTTAAAGACAAAAACCTCCAATACGCCACAAACTATCCCTGAGTAGCACTGCCTTTGGAATTTTCATTGCTTGGGTACAAGAGGCACACAGAACAATCCCAAACGTGCTTGCTAGGGATCCAATGACATTAAATTAAATAGGACTGACTAATAAATCAGCATATCTAGGATCACACCGTTTACCAATTCAGCATCACTAAAGGAACACAAACTCACTTTTGGGGAAGAACATTAATCTCATTCATTCAGGAACTGTTTGACAAACAGAATTACCAAGATTAAAAGAAAATGAACGATGCGCACCAAACACCTACCTGAAACAGTCAATAACCCAAATCAGGGTACATTTGGGAATTTCACCCAAAAGTGAAAACTCTCAAGTTATTTATTATCAGATAGCTGCTTAAACACAGTAATGAGCGATTCAAAGAGCAAGGGGGGGGGGGGGAGAGAATACAACAGCTGAGCCTCGGAAGAATGTGTTTTGGAAGTTACAAGCAGCAGCCCATTCACACCTGATGCCTGGCTTTGCTCAAAGAACACTGGTGAGCCCGAACGAACCTAGGAGAAGCAGAGACGACGGCCACCCTGTCAGGGGGGTTCAGCAACTCAGGCAAAGAAAGAATCAACGACTTACGGAGTTTTCGGATCAGTGGTTCCAAGGACCTCTGTATCTCTGCAGAGCTCGCCATCCCTGTACATCCTAACCCAGTTCAACCGCCGCGCCGTCCTGCAGCCGTAAGCCCGCTATGGTAGAGCGGGAGAAAGCACCGCGAGAGCTAAACGGACAAGTGCTTTTGGGAAACGTAGTTCTTTCTCTCTTCTTTGCTAAATTACTCGCAAAGTCTTCTGGGCTAGCGGAAATGAAAATGTTTCATCTGGAGTCTCGCGACGTCTTGGCTGGGACTTGAGGCTGGAGGGGGTTTTTTGTCGTTTGGGAAACGCCCCAGCCTTTGGTTTCAGATTGGTTGCGGGCTGGCTGGATATAAGTCTGCCGTGCGCTTTCTTTGCGAGGCTGGCAGGCAGTAAGGTAGTGATAGACGTGAGAGCAGGTTGACGCTATGGCACTTGGGGCTGAATGTGTTCAGATGGAGTGAACGGCAAATTAGGGCTGCCTGAGACGTGTTGCGGCTGCGTAATCCTAGAGTCATACGCGGCTTCTTAGATCTGGCGCGCCAATTTCCGAAAATCAGAAACAGTGTTAATTCTAATCCTAAAAACCCTTTCTGGTAGTATTATCTCCATTGGCTAAAACGGGACTTACTTCTCTGTAGACCTTGGCCTTATCCCTTTCATTTGTGTTAGTGACACTCTCTGAGTGCATTTGGAACAGATTTTGACTCGTTACTCTTAAATGACGTGCACATCTCTCGCATTGCTGCTATGGCTGTATCAGCTGGAAATGATGGAACTGAACTCACTTTTTTGAACTTGTTACAGCCACGCCAACTGCTTCCACTGGAGCCTTAGTAGACAGGTTGCTGCAAGAGTGGAAGTCCTTTGTGATTTGTGTTTGTTTCTTGAAACAAAAGGGAATTGGAACACAGGGATGTACAGTGATTTTTGAAGTGATGTGGGGGGGGGGGGAACCTGATGGTATGGTGGTGAAAACGTGATATGAAGAGACGAAGGGGGTAAGGCAGATAGAAGAGAACTGTGGGGATGCAGAAAAAAAAAGATGAGCGCACAGCAGTGTAGAAAGGCCTTCAGAGTAGAGAAAGACGAAGGTGGGAGCAGCAGAAGAACAATTCATCTCCAAATTCAAACCTAACACTGAGGTTTTGAGGAACCATATCAAAATCCCAAACCAAAAAGCTAGTCTGATGTGGTATTTAGAGTGCTGGATTATGATCTAGAGAACTGAATTTAAATTTGTCACATAAGGTTGCCATGTCTCTGGGAAACATTTGTGTGTATTGTCCATTAGGGATGGGCATGAACCACGGAAGTTTGTTTCATGGAAGAACCATGAACCCAGCCAGCTCACATGTGAACCAAACTAGGTTCATGTGGTTCGTGCCCGAAACAGCTGAGCTGCAAGGAGCTTGGAGCCATTTGACCTCATTCTTTCCCTGCACAGAGCAGTGGATTAAATGGCTCCCAGCCATTTAAACCAAACAGCTGACCTGCAGGGATTTCCCCACCACTTAGCTGTTTTTCATGAAGAGCAGAAAGCAGGTTCTAACCCAAAATTTGTGATGAACTTTAGTTCATCAACCAGTTCCTACCCATTTCTGTTGTCCACAAAGCAGGAAAAGCAGCCATACCACTCAAAACAAGCAGAAAGTTGGAGCCAGCCTTGATGTATTCTATTATCATATAATCCTGTCCTTCGATAGGCAGTTTGCTTAGTTTGCAGAGCAGAAGCTGTCAGCCTTCCATCCTCTCCAGATTCACGCACGGATGAGAGAAGAGTAAATCTTTGTTCTTGTCTAAAAGCAGCTTTGGGAGAACCTGATTATGCACATGCAATTACACTTTTGTCAAAAGAGAATGGGGTAGATCTTTTTACAAAAAATTCAGGGAAGAGAAGTAATGCCCACTCCCTCATGTACTGTATTTTGTAGTGTAGCAGATTTAATTTTTCCCAAGTGAGGCTGCTGTCTCCTGAGGAAGTCATAAAGTGGAGCTGGAAGAAACATGCTGAAATTAATAATCCTAGAGGTGATGCCTGGGGGGGAGGTCATGGCAGTTCCTGTTTAGAATAGGAACCCACCTTTACCTGCATCAGGATCCAAGTGATGGAAAAGGCGGCAAGTATGGAAGACCTCCAAGTGCCTACTTTACAAGGAAGAATGGCTTGCAAAAGAGGGACCTTTTCTCATTTTTGCATTTATCCAAACCAAATGGGTGAGGATTGTAATCCTTCAGCATTTCATTCCCATATTGCAGGAATATGTTTCCTATTGAAAAGACAATGACAACCCAGAATATGGGACATTGGAGGTTATATCCACTGATACTGTTCTGCTTATGGCAGAGCTTTTCTGTGGTGGAAGGATTTGTTTGCTGCCAAAATGAGCTCCTTACACAAGCAAAACCTTTTTTATATTTATAAAATTACTGGGCAGCAGGATAGAGTCATTGGATTACAGAATCCAAACAAAAATGTTTTGAAACAACATTTTTGTGTGCGTCCCTAAAAATAACCTGGTTTAGAACAATTCGTTACAGATATTATTGATTAACTCTCACTTGAAACTTCCAACTTAATTACGGCAAAAATGGAGAAAGCATGATCTGCGTTATTCTAGTACCAAATGTATTAAGGCAAAAATGGAGAAAACATGATCTGCATTATTCTAGTACCAAATGTATTAAGGCAAAAATGGAGAAAGCATGATCTGCGTTATTCTAGTACCAAATGTATTAAGGCAAAAATGGAGAAAACATGATCTGCATTATTCTAGTACCAAATGTATTAAGGCAAAAATGGAGAAAACATGATCTGCATTATTCTAGTACCAAATGTATTAAGGCAAAAATGGAGAAAGCATGATCTGCGTTATTCTAGTACCAAATGTATTAAGGCAAAAATGGAGAAAACATGATCTGCATTATTCTAGTACCAAATGTATTAAGGCAAAAATGGAGAAAACATGATCTGCATTATTCTAGTACCAAATGTATTAAGGCAAAAATGGAGAAAACATGATCTGCATTATTCTAGTACCAAATGTATTTGAATCAATAATAAGCACTGACACTGCATAACAAACATTTTTTTTCCTTGTCTATGACAAGGGTATCATTTTTATGAATCTCTCTAAATTCTGCAGCTTAAAGCCCATAGGAAACAAACCTCAGCTTCATTAGGTAATACAGCATTGTCACACTTTGTGATTGATAGGTGGGGGGGCCCATAGGAAACAAACCTCAGCTTCATTAGGTAATACAGCATTGTCACACTTTGTGATTGATAGGTAGGGGGGCACAGCTAGGATTGCCAGGTGCAATTTCAGTATACTTTTTAAGTTCTCAATTAAATAGAACTGACAACTTCTGTTTTTTCTCTCTCTGATCATTTCATATTTTTCTTTACGCTTCAAGTGAGCAAGGCCCAGGTAGAGGAGGCAGGCAGAGGAGGAGTAGTCAAAAAGAGTTTTTGAAGGAGTGAGAGTTGAGAAGACTTCTGTTTTCTTCAAGGAATGTTAAATGATGTATACATAAGGACATAAGAGAAGCCATGTTAGATCAGGCCAATGGCCCATCCAGTCCAACACTCTGTGTCACACAGTGGCAAATTTTATATATATATATACACACACACACACACACACACTGTGGCTGATAGCCACTGATGGACCTCTGCTCCATATTTTTATCTAAACCCCTCTTGAAGGTGGCTATGCTTGTAGCCGCCGCCACCTCCTGTGGCAGTGAATTCCACATGTTAATCACCCTTTGGGTGAAGAAGTACTTCCTTTTATCCATTTTAACCTGTCTGCTCAGCAATTTCATCGAATGCCTACGAGTTCTTGTATTGTGAGAAAGGGAGAAAAGTACTTCTTTCTCTACTTTCTCCATCCCATGCATTATCTTGTAAACCTCTATCATGTCACCCCGCAGTCGACATTTCTCCAAGCTAAAGAGTCCCAAGCGTTTCAGCCTTTCTTCATAGGGAAAGTGTTCCAGCCCTTTAATCATTCTAGTTGCCCTTTTCTGGACTTTCTCCAATGCTATACATACAATAGAAATGTTTGCTGTTGTTGAAAATGAAGTGAACACATTTTATTTTAGATAAATAAGATATGTCTGTGCTTAAACCATTACCATTTTTTCTAGCCACATTTATAGTTATTTTAATGACCCAGTTGCATTAGTAAAATGCTACAGGTAGCAGATTTATATGATGGTGATCACCATCAGGGCTTTTTTTGTAGAAGAAGCCCAGCAGGAACTCATTTGCATATTAGGCCACACCCCCTGCCACCAGGCCAGCTGGAACTACATTCCTGCTGGGAAAAACCCTGATCCCCATAGTTATGAACGTCTTATGAAATGTGTTTCTGATTTAGCATAAATACATACTACAGTTGTAGTATAAATGGTCTGACAAGCACCAGTCTTAACAGCTTTTTTTTAGCACATTTTTTCCTCCGTAAAACTGTATGCAGACATGTGCAGTTAACTAAGACTGTAAATTCAAATACAAGTATCCAAGTACGATAATTTGAAATTAGTCAGAAAAAGATGCAACCTCACCCCACTGATACATATAGACACAGTTAATTTGAACATCTCTTTGGGAGCTGACATGGTGAGGAGGGGGAACCACAAGGTTCTGTGTTTTTTCCCATGTTGTATGGGTGCTTTGATGTATGTATGTCCTATGTATGGCCGTTTGATCAGACTGAAGTTTTGGAACAAGTGTCATCAATATGCTGATGACACTCATCTTCTATATATTACTCTAAATAAGTCACCTTGTTATCTCTGTCCTGGGCCAGTGTTTGTGCTGTGGCCAAGTGGCTGTGGGAGCTAAATCCAGTTAAGACTGCTGATACTGACTGAAAGGGTCATTTTTTAAATTGGATTGTTCTTTCTACTATTGATGGTGCTCAGTTTTTGCTGAAAGGCTCTGTTAAGAGCTTATGATTGGCTGGATCCTGGTCTCTTGGTGTCCATGGCAGTGAGGTGGGGTTTTTTAAAGCTACATCTAGATAGGAAGTCAGCTCCCTATTTGAAGTCACCTGATCTGGCAATGCTGATCCATGTTTCAATATTCTCAAGGCTAGATTACTATAACACACTCTACATGGTAATACTGCCCATGGAAACAATTTGGAAACAACAGTTGATGCGCATGTGGCAGCCAGTGTTCCCTCTAAGCTGAGTTAGCATGAGCTAATTTACAGATTTTTAGCCTCCAGCTCTCACATTTTTGTCTTAGCTCAGGAAAAATGACCCCAGAGCACAATAATTTATGTACTAGATCACAACATGAATACCAGTAGCTCACAGAGTAGAATTTTTGCTCACAAGACTGCAGCTTAGAGGGAACACTGGCAGTCCATTTATTCACTGGAATTAGCTGGCATGGCCATGGCATGCCTATTCTGAATACTCTTCACTGGCAGCTAATTAATTTTTTGGTTCAATTCAAGGTGTTGTTACTTTCCTTTAAAGCCATTAATGAGCAGAGATTCACATCCTCGTAGGATCTTCCATCCAGCTTTGTTCTTTTCAGTGTCCAGTATCAGTACCATATTTGTCTAAGGCAGTTCAGCAATAGTCCAGGCTCTAGTCTAGATGTTTCAGTGATTGAGCTATGCCTCTGGAACAGCCTCTGGTGAGGCTGAGAGCTTCCTACAAGGCGGCAAAACAGCTGTTCCAGAGTGGTTTGAGCCTGGACAAAGGGGAGGGGGGACATAACATGTTTTTAGATTGTTGCATCTATTTAGCAAATGGTTTTAATATTTTATATCTGTTGCATCTATTTATCAAATTGTTTTTGTACTATTGCTACTTCCCTTGGGTACTGAGATGCTCAGGAGAAAAGTAGGCATTGAAATGTTTTAAATAAACAATATACAACTAAAATGTGGTACATGCAGAACTTTAAGAATCACAACTTTCCACCTGAGGCTGGTTGTGCAATATGGTAATGTTTCAAGGTAAGTAAAGCTGTGTCAAATATGAAAAAGTGAATTATTAAGTTAAAATCCTCACGCACTGTAGATCAGTGGGTTGTTGACTTGGGAATTCAACAATCACACATAAGAGACAACCATGAGTAAGATTTATGACTGGGATGGAAGTGCATCTTAGATTTATTTTGTGAATGAAATTACCGCTATTGATAGTTCCCATCTGTTTGCAAGTGGAAGGCTGTGCTATTTCAGGAGCCAGATTTGTTGTGGAAATTTGTGTGCTCTATATACAAGAGGCTTGTTTGTGATACTGTGTTATTTGCATTAACTACTTTAAAAGTGTAATGAACTGACAAAAAGATGCTTGTCATTTTTACCATTTGAGCAATATGGATTGTATCCAACCAATTGCAAGTGGA
Source organism: Heteronotia binoei (assembly GCF_032191835.1). Classification (NCBI taxonomy): domain Eukaryota; kingdom Metazoa; phylum Chordata; class Lepidosauria; order Squamata; family Gekkonidae; genus Heteronotia; species Heteronotia binoei. The sequence goes on from NC_083229.1 coordinate 95,050,237, forward strand.
AAGTAGTGACAGATGGAAATTTCCACCATGTTTCCTTTTCCAAGAAATCCATTTTGATCCCCCAAGAAGATAATGCCTGGTAGACTAGAGGCTTTTTGCAATGTGATTCCTGTGAAGGCCATCTCCTGAGTTGCCATCCATCTGATTTCAGAAGGCAGGGGCAGCTGATGGAGGGTCTTGGGGGATAACCATAGCAATTAGTTAGGTTTGTAAAAGGAGTAGATCAGTGGCCCCCAACCATTTTGGCCGGTCCATCCACCGTGGCCCCAGGGCCAGCAGGGTGGGGGCACCAAATTCAGCCTCCCCCCCCCCCCGTGGCACCTCTTCCTCCCTGCCCCCCCCCCCGTGGCACCTTATTGTTCAGGCCAGATCCCATCAGGCTCTGCTGGCTAGGCCTACACTGCAGACACAACAATGAAGGAAAATTAGTGTTTCTTTGCCTCCATCATCATCATGAAGTATGCTTTAAAATAAGCTTTAGCCCTTCTCTTAACATATTCACACTGAGTCTCCCACATGCACACACATTGTTGCTCTAGCTAGCTCCCTTGTCCTTCAGTTGCCCACAACCCCTCAGTAAACTGAAGGGCTACCTGGGGTCGAACACCTGAGAGAAGGTGCCTGCAAGTGATCATGTCAACCACCTGGGTCATTTCCTCAGTTCTTATAATTGTCTAGCCCAACATTACTTTTTTCTAAAATGGAGAAGCAGTAATAACAAAGTGTTTGGATCATACCCTGTAAGGATTAGTGCAGGAATAGTTAATCATTTCAGTAAGAGAGTTTAACTATATTTAAGCATAAACTTTGGCTGGATCTTGCCTATAGTTTTTAATCTCCTTATCTATTATATAGTGACATTTAATCTCCTTATCTATAGTGGCCTAATCTATTATATATAGTAGCTTTTTCCTGTTATTTGTACAGTTAACCCATAATCTCTTGGTATTTTCTTTTTAGAATCTTTATAAAACTACATTAGCTTGCCTTTTTGTATTTAATAATTTTCTCCTCTGCTTTCTAATCTCCTTTGTGTTGGCTTTCTTAGGAGTAAAGTCTCATTTCCATTCTTTATAGATTTTCTTAAGGTCTTCTCAAAAGTTGTATTCCTAACCACAAAATTTAGTAGGAATTGTTTCTGAGCAGACATGCATAGGATTTCACTGCATGGACTGTTATTCAGTTCTGTTTGGAACTTCAATATCCACAAGAATATATCTGTATACGGTCTACTGGTAGCTCACGTGTAATTGTCACCAAAAAAAGTCTTCTGTTTCTATGTTAGATTTTATGTTTACACTCATTTCTCTAATGAACTTCAGATTCTCAAAATCCAGGGCTTTTTTTAGCAGGTTTAGCACTAGGGGTGTGGCCTAATATGCAAATGAGTTCCTGCTGGGCTTTTTCTGCAAAAAAAGCCCTGTCAAAATCTGTATTTTATTAAATACTAGATGTTGCATCTCTTAATGAAATGTAAAGGAAAGATCATATCTGTGATAATTGATTAATGGTATATCCGATCAAGCAGTGTTGTCCTCTGAATTGGGTTATGGTATATACACAGTCCTTTTAATACTGCAGCTTCCTTATCCTTGAAAACCAGTTGCTACAAAACTGGAGCAAATGGGTCTGCAGCAAATGGCAAGAATTTAAGGAATATGTCAGTAGATAAAGGAACAATTCTGCAAACTCAGAACCTCATCACTGCATGAAGAACTGAGCAGCTTAGTCAGTACTCAGCAGTACAAGGCTAAACAAGCTGCATGACAACAGAATCAGATATAACTACATTGTACTGCTAGAAGAAATTTTATTTTATTTTTGTCAGTATCTCCTAGTTATGTCATCTTTTCATTACAGGAGAAGAGAGAGGAGACAAAATTGTACAATTGGCTAGGTAAATTGCTCAGTTAGGCCTCAAGGGTCCATTTTACTGGACATGGCAATCTGAAACATCTGGTTCTTGCTAGAGACATCTGCTTCTGATCCACCGGAAGTGGGTTGCAACTGGGGAACAACACTGTGGTTTACTATAATGTCACATGACCAGACTTCTGAGAAAATGCTAACACATTTGTAATATTCTTTATTCTTGTTCCTCACAAATGTGAATATATTCTCTTCTGTTTTCAGCATATGCTGTAGCAATAAACAAACTTCTAAAAATCAAGGTTTTTGTATTTGGCATTCTTTGTAGACTTAGATACAGCAGCTTTTAGTTAAATATGTATTGGGATATTTTCACACATGAGACTTACATGGCCTTTGAGTCTCAACCTGTTTATGTGAAAGAAATAGTAGAAGGGCATTTGTAGTGTGAATGAGCACTCTGACAGACTAGATTTTTATATCAGCATTACAAACCCATTTGAAGCAAGCCACTGTATATGAAAACACTAAATTTCATTGTTTGGGAAAGTTATTGAGACTATCAGGAACAAACATTGGCACAATTAAAGTAAGAAAACCCACTAAATTATGCAATTGAAAACAATGTCTACATTTACCCACCAATGTTGTAGCATAGGTAGATGTTCCCTCTCTGTCCTGATGGTCTTTTCTCCCTTCCCCAGGTATATTTTTACCCACCACAGATCTTTTATTCATATTTACTTTAATTTAGAGGAGTTAAGCATGTGGTATGCCCTGAGCATACTCTGTCCTGTCTGATCTTCTAAAAATAGCAGCCAAAATCCATAGTAATATGCATATACCTGTGTATATACCAGATGTGGAAGATGCCAGTACATGCATTGCCAAAACATCAGCCTTCCTCACATGCAAATGATGTAGTTAAAAGCTTTTAAAACTGTGTGGAAATTCAATTGCAGTTTGCTGTGCAGGGAAACAGTAGTATTATTTTATGTATTTACAAAATTTTATCCAGCCTTTCCACTCTCACAAAGATCACCAAGGCAGCTTACATTTTAAAATATACATGATAAACTCACACTTTAAAACCATTAAAATCAACCCTCCCAACATATCATTAAAACAATTTAAAACAGTTTAAATACAGGACAGGAAGAAGAATTAAAAAATCCCTTTGGCCTGCCAGTGCAAGCTACGACACACTAAATGTTGCTGTTTGGGCCACAAGTAATATAAATAAAATAGAATTTTAAAAATTACAAATCCCTGAATAAAAATAGCTGTGGAAAGAAAAATTGCTGGCATTGCAATGAAATGAGTTCAGTGTAATGAAATGAGCTCGGTGACTCAAAGGAATTTCTATAGCTAGCATAGCATCTTGATTCATTGGAATGCAGAATCATGGAACTGGGACAGAAAGTCAGTCATGTGCTAATGTTTTGCCCCATGCTGGTTTCCTGCTCATTTGTGCAGCACACTGTCATGAGCCTTGACGAGGAGGAGCTGGAAGGGTTAACAGACCTGGAAGAGTTGCCAGCCACTTCCTCAGCTGAACAAACAGCAGCTGGCCCATCAATCACTCTCCAGGCACCAGTGTCAGGTGTTGACGATCAATCTCCTCCAAGCTCTCCTTCTCCCATCTCAAGAGTTCGAAGCAGGCTCCGGAAAGAACTTGCAGAGCGAAGACATGAGGCATGCTGATGCTTCAGTTCTCTCAGCCCTGAATTCTAGCAGAATCACTGCCACCCAGGGAGCAGGCTGAATGAGACTCCCATATAGCTTCCACCCAGGAACTGGTAACCTTGTGGAAGCAACAAGTCTATTCTCTGGCTTGCATCCATGCGCCTTCCTGATCCTGACCTGCTTGATTTCCTTGGCACCCTGACCTTTTGGCTTTTGGACATTGACTTCTGATTCCGGTTTGTGATTCTGCATTGGTGACTTGGCTCCTGCTTGACATCCTGGACTTTGACCTTGGACTGGCTTTGGACTTCTGCCTGCCTGCACCCTGAGAGCGTGACAGCACATAGGGTTAACTGTGAGGCCATCATCTTCTCCCATACATGGCAATGTTGGTGAAGAGTTCCCTTGTGCCACATTGTCCTTGCTTTGATGGAACTTCTGAAATTTCATGCAAGTGAGAAAGGGGGGCATTGGAAGCTTGACCACAGATATGCCAGAAAAGATAGTGTTGTCCTGCCTGTTTTGTTCTGAAAGAGCAGAGTAGCACTCACCATAGAGGTCTATCATGCAATGCCCCTGATGACCTGCAAGACACATTCCATTTGGGTCCTCCAAGGCATCTAGGCACATCAGTCATCTTGAGTCTCCAGCTGGCAACACAATGTACCTTTGACTCTTGAAGGGGTTTCCCCACTTCCCTCTAATATTTCTGCTGCCACCAGCTGAGTGGTTTATGTAGTACCTGTGAAGAGGATTAGCATCCCTGGCATTACATCTACAACACCATCTAAAGGCACTGCCAAGTGCCTGTGTCTACTGCTAACTGACTACTGGTTACCACAGGGACAGTTTATCATGCTTGTGCGCTCCTGAGGAGATAGCCAGATAGCAACCAACTTTCCCCCAACACTTGTTTTAAATAGCATTCTTTAAATAGCATACTTAAACAGTCTATGTCAGGGGTGTCAAACATGTTGCCCGGAGGCCAAATCAGGCCCCTGCAGGGCTCCTATCGGGCCCTCAAGCAACTGGCTGTCATCTGCTTCCTTCTCCTTCTCTCTTGCTTCCTTCTGCATAACAGCTTGTCACATTCCTGCCAGGGTGCAAGATGGCGCTTTGATTGTTCTTTATTAGCTAGAAGCATTTGTATACCCAAACCTTACGTATTCGGTGCTTGGGGGAGCCACCAGTGTGATGAGGATGCTTGAGAGCAATTAGCATCTGTCATATTTCCTGTCTTTGTGTTGACAGAGAAACCTCTTAAAATGAAGGTGGCAAATTTGTAGCCCCAAAATTGAATAAATTTATTCACAAATACAAACAAAGTTAAGGAACCAATACTGGTGGATTTATTTATTAAAGAAACTTATTAAAGAAACATAACATATGAATGTAGGAGAGAGAAAGAATGTCTAAACTTCTATTCAATTGGATGGATTTGGATCATAGTAGGCCATCTGCTTAGGTCAGATCTAGGGTTGCCAAGTCCCCCGCTAGGGTTGCCAATCCCCAGGTGGGGGCAGGGGATCCCCTGGTTTGGAGACCCTCCCCCCACTTCAGGGTCATCAGAAAGCGGGGGGAGGGGAGGAAAATGTCTGCTGGGAACTCATGATTCCCTAAGAAGGCTTATTCCCATAGAAAATAATGGAGACTTGATCTGTGGGTATCTGGGGCTCTGGGGGCCTTTTTTGAGGTAGAGGCACCAGATTTTCAGTATAGCATCCAGTGGCTCTCCCCAATATACTCCCTAAGTTTCAAAAAGCTTGGACCAGGGGGTCCAATTCTATGAGCCCCCAAAGAAGGTGCCCCTATCCTTCATTATTTCCTATGGAAGGAAGGCATTTAAAAGGTGTGCGGTCCCTTGAAATGTGATGGCCAGAACTCCCTTTGGAGTTCAATTATGCTTGTCATACCCTTGCTCTTGGCTCCATCCCAATGTCTCCTGGCTCCACCCCCAAAGTCCCCAGATATTTCATGAATTGGACTTGGCAACCCTATCCCCCGCAACCTCTGGTGGGGGGACTTTTTTCACATGCGCAGTGCCCGCGCAGCACAATGACACCACCCAGAAGTGATGTCATTGCACTAGCGACACAGCATGCCAACATCTCTAGGCGTTTCCAGGAAAACTCTATGGTTTTCCCGGACGCTCTAGCAATTTGGGAGGGGAAAACTCTATGGTACCTATTGTACAATATGTGGGCTGGTGGGTTGGAAACCTCCAGGGCAGGAGAACCCCCAGCTGGCCAGGGGCTTGGCAGCTATATTCAGATCAGAAGGAGAAGCACCATGCTGTTCCTTCTGATGCATGTAGGAAAAAAGGAATAAGAGGAGAACAAGAAGGAGGGAAGCTCCCTGAGATTACATTCTACTGGTTAGAGAGGGTGAGTGAAAGCAGAAAAGAGACTGATATTGTCCTAGCTATTGAGCTTGCTCTATGGTGTTCGTAGTCTTGGAGGACTGAGCCAGAGACATCTCCAGTCTGTTCTGCTATCAGCAGGGGTTGAATGTTTGTTAACTTAAAAGTTATTGCCTGGTGTATAAAACAAAACCAAATGTCTGGAATAAGCTAGCAAAGGTCATTTGTTCGAGCTGAACCACTCCTCTGGAAAGGTACTTTCGTAGGTATTTGTCATTAATGTGAATGGCTGCTTTAATAAGAGCATTGCCATCCCATGGCACTGACTGCTCTGCAGCCTTAAAGTAATGCAGTGTTTGTTAGCAGCCAGTCAGATGACGATTTAGCCAGACCTATGACATAGAAAGCCAAATCCAAAAGAAAAAGCAGGAGCCAGGGGGCCACAGAACTTGCTCTGATAATCACAGAAGTGCAAATAGTGATTGGTCTTTTATAACCTTTAAGTTATTCTTGGTCGCTAAATTAGCTAAGCACTGCTGTAAATGACGTTAGCTTGGAGACAGAAGATGTTTCTGATGATACTACAATAGTATCTGCTGTCTTAACCGATTGCAGTTAGCAGTGTGTGTTCTAGCACAATGCTGACATAAACTGCACTTCCATTCCTGTTTAAAAGAGGCCTAAGTCACTCTGGATGCACACAGGCTGCTTTAAATAACCATCAACTAAACATGCAAGACTGCAAATAACCCCTTTCTACTTCTTTTAAAAGGAAGGTTGAGAGAGTTATTTATGCAGAAGATTACTTTCTGGTAACACACATTTTTTTCAGACTGTGAATTCCACTTAGATAACCATTGCGTTCTATGGATAACCTTTTTGCCTCCCTTTCCTCTTCCCTTCCTCTCTGCATCATAGCATTTTTTAAAAAATAAGATTCTAAGTCCTTCACAGGGACTACTTATTTTGTATTCAAAAAACCCTTTCCAGTTCAGTGTAAAGTTAGCACAGCAGGAAGGGCATAATTGTATTAATCTCTATAATAAATATTTAATATACAAATGCTGTTGCAGTGAATAGAGCTTACAAATTCAGAGCTGGTAGCACGATTTCTCTTTTGGAATGGAGAGTTTTGGTGCTACACATGAATCTGTCCAAGTCACATATAGTTTTCCTCCTTCAACTACACCCCTTGATTCCACAGTGTTACTGACTATATTGGGAGGGACTGTCTGTTGTAGATACAGCTTTCATGTACAGGGATGGGCATGAACTGGGAAAATGAGGTTTGGTTTGCGGTGTGCCCAGTTCATGAACCACAAACCATTATTAACATTAACTTTTAGCAGCCAAATGAATTTGTTTGGTTTATGAGGCTTGTGATGTGCTAAAACAGCTCCTCCCTCCCCAGTGTGCTACAGACACCAAACTCACCAGGGATCCCCAGGTGACTCTCTTCTACCTGCCCTTCATGTTTGGTGAAGATTGATTTAGAAGCTTCAGGAGTGTATAGAACAGTTCTTGTGCAAGCTAGAGACATCAAAGGGATCTCCCCCACGTACTCCTCTACATCCCCTCCATGTTCTATCCCCCTGTTGCTTTGAAGTTGTGTAAACATTAAGATTGAGTAGAAACAGTCCTGTCTAGAGATGTATTTGTTCAAGAACCAGCATGAACCTCCATGAACAGCTGTAAAGATTGCAGAAAGTTCATACCAGCTGACCTGCCACAAACTTCACTTCATGACCTATGAACTGGCCAAAATTTGTTATGGACTTAAGTTTGTGAGCTGGTTCTTGCCCATCCCTATTCATGTAGTTTTATGCATGTCTCTGAACTCTGAGCTTCTGAACAATATAAGAACTAAATCTTCAGAATTTCAGTAATATAACACACTGAATACTTATGATACTCTATACATATTTTGGGTGTATGATGGAAACTTGTGTTGCATACATTGTATTGCTGTGCTTCTTTGCACTCTCATGACATTACTTGTTTTAAAACAACAATCATCCCAGCAAGCTGAAATAGCATTACTGCAAATCCTTTGCATGACTAACAATGAAGGGTAATGAATGCTCACAAGTGGCATTGTTTGTTAATTTGTAATGTGGCAGTCACATATAATGGAATCTGAAATCTAAGGGAAAGAGGAATTGCCCATATGCCATTCCCAGAATCAGAAACAAAAGATCTACACATAAACTCAGACTGCTGCTAAGTGGTTCTTGCAACAAGAACACTTGGTACTTTATTTCTTTGTTTATTTGAGGAATATTTTTTTCCAAAACTCAATTACAGTGAAGCAACACATTATCAGTAGTACAGCAAAATATCCAGTTTTCTACAGCCCTTGAGGCTAAAATGAAGAAAAAAAATTACCCAAGTGACACAACATATTTTGGTCTTACAAGACAAACTTGAACGTCTTATAAAGAATATTTTAAAGGTTATTAGCTTGAAGGTAGAACTAAATATATCAACTTGCACCTTATCAGAAATCCAAAATCTATTATTTTTGTGTTTCTTAGCATGATAAACGCAAGCGGTGGCAGTTTGTGTGCCTCTGGCAATGGGTCATCTGCATGGAGAAACAGGCTTCTCTGAATGGGTCAGCTTCAGTGTACACTGTGACACCATACAGGTCTTTCCATCAAGCAATCCAGTTTTGATATGTTCAGCGGAGAGAACTCGTTTTCCACTGGTCATGGCAGGCTTTTAGCCACTCTCTGAACTTATCTAAATTGTTAAGATAAGGAATTTCTGTTGATCATCTGTCATCTGGTGGGAAGAAGATCCATGATGAACACTGAATCAGGATGCTGGTTTCCTTTGGAGAAGAGTTCACTTGTGAAACTTTTTGTAACACTGGTTTTATTCAAAAATATACAACTAGAGTACAGCTGGAACACAAAGGGGCACTCATATAAGATGGCAGGTTAAGGGACTTTTTCTTTGTCTTAGGCCTTGACTTTAGTTTGCTTATGCCAATTCCAGTACAGTGTATTGATGAAACATAAATTTCACAGCACCACAAAAAATAGATAGTTATTGCTGGGAAAGAATTAATCACTTGTCTCTTTTGGGGATACCTAATGCTGGGATACTGGTAAAGCTAATAATGTCCATCAGCAGCCATGTTATTTTGTTTCAGCAAAAGTATGTGGGAGTCCTGTAGCACCTTAAAAGCTAGCAAAATTTTGTTACAGCATAAGCTTGTGGTAAAATAGGCACTACAGATGCCTCATGGAAAATTTAAAAGTTATTCAGCTGGCCCATGCCCCAAGATGAGAGATCTCACTGAGGAGTTCATCTCTCCAGCTTTATTCCACAACTCTCCTCCCCCATGCAAACAGTAAGATTCTGTTTCATTGACTGTTTCACATGCAGACTTAAATTGACTTCATTGAACTTAGAACAGCTTACAACTAGACATGGACACAAACCGATGCATGAATCACAATTCGTGCACAAATAGGGCCAATTCTTAGTTTGTTCCAAACAAGTTCAGCCCTTGCACCATTTTTTGTAATTCATTTTTTCCAGACAGCCTGGTGCTGATTCAATCAATTCCTAGGCAACGCTAGGGGTGGATTTCTGGGAGCCCTAGAAACACCAATAGCAGTTGTCCATCATTTGATTGGCAGCTCTGGGAACCAATCATGGAGCTCCCATTCTGCAGCACAAAGAGGGAAGAGTTAGTTGTTATAAAAACTGAAGCTGAGCTTTCCTGGGGGTGCCTGATTTGGGGGGCTATAACTCAGACACAAATCCAATCTTCACCAAACTTGGAGAGCAGGTAGAGGAGAGCCTGCTGAAGACTCTCAGTGAGTTTTATGCCTTCCAAACCAAATGAACCAATAAACCACTAAATGCTTTGGGCAACCATATGAATCATGAAATGAAGTGAACCACTATTTCCTTAGTTTGTGCCCATCCCTACTTAGAACTGTAGTGACAGAGACATGTTTGTCTGGTTATCTGTACATAGACTCCCCATTTTTATGTACTTATTTGGTTGCTTATTTGTTTGTCTTTTAAAAGACTATCCATTGAATTAAATACTTTAAGCAGCAGGTATTTACAGTCTCCTATTAGTGTGTGAGAGATGCTTGTAGCTTCTTGCAGTTGTTGAATTCACTTGTTTGCATATGAAATGTAACAAATGAGGCAGTAATCAAAAATTCACTGCTGCAGACAACTCAGCAAGTATGTCACCATCTGATCTGCACTTCTGCCCCTGACATTGAAAAATATGACGAAAGCCCTGCTCAGAAGGACTTTGGAATATTCATCTGAGTCCTTCTGTATGTCAAAACCACTAGATCAGAGCTTTGGATTTTAGTTATAATATGTTGCACTTAATTTATTTCATTCATTATATGGCCCACTGTATTAAAATTTAAAAGAAATATTACAAAGAAAAAGAAATGCAAGAAAGCAAAGTGGCTGTCTGATGAGGCTTTACAAATAGCTGAGGAAAGAAGGAAAGCGAAAGGTAAAGGTGAAAGGGAAAGATTCACCCAACTGAATGCAGATTTTCAGAGAACAGCAAGGAGAGATAAGGAGGCCTTCCTGAAGGAACAATGCAAAACAATAGAGGAAGATAATAGAATAGGAAGGACAAGAGATCTATTCAAGAAAATTGGAGAAATCAAGGGAGCATTTCATGCAAAGATGGCCATGATAAAGGACAAAAATGGTAGGGACCTAACAGAAGCAGAAGAGATCAGGAAGCGGTGGCAAGAACACAGAGAAGAATTATGCAAGAAGGATCTCAATGTTCCGGACAACCATGACAGTGAAATCGATGGCCTTGAGCCAGACATCCTGGAGTATGAAGTCAAATGGGCTTTAGAAAGCATTACTAACAACAAAGTGAGCGGAGATGATGGTATCCCAGTTGAACTATTCAAAGTCCTAAAAGATGATGCTGTTAAAGTGATGCACACATTATGTCAACAAATTTGGAAAACACAACAGTGGCCACACGATTGGAAAACATAAGTTTATATTCCAATCCCAAAGAAGGGTAATGCCAAGGAATGTTCAATCACACCATTGCACTCATTTCACATGCCAGCAAGGTCATGTTAAAGACCCTACAAGCTAGGCTTCAGCAGTATGTAGATCGGGAACTACCAGAAGTTCAAGCTGGGTTTCGGAGAGGTAGAAGAACTAGGGATCAAATTGCCAACATTCGATAGATTATGGAGAAAGCTCAGGAGTATCAGAAAAACGTCGATTTATGCTTCATTGACTATGCTAAAGCCTTTGATTATGTGGATCACAACAAACTGTGGCAAGTCCTTAAAGAGATGGGAGTACCACACCACCTCACATGTCTCCTGAGAAACCTGTATAAGGGTCAAGAAGCAACAGTCAGAATGGGATATGGAACAACTGATTGGTTTAGAATAGGAAAAGAAGTTCGACAAGGATGTATATTGTCACCCTGCTTATTTAATTTATATGCAGAGTACATCATGCAGAATGCTGGCCTGGATGAAGCACAAATCAGAATTAAGATTGCTGGCGAAAACATCAACAACCTTAGATATGCAGATGACACTACTGTAATGGAAGAAAGTGAGGAGGACCTAAAGAACCTCTTATTGAGGGTGAAAGAGGAGAGCACAAAAGTAGGCTTGAAACTCAACATCAAAAAAACTAAGATCATGGCATCTGGCCCCATCACACCCTTGGCAAATAGAAGGGGAAGACATGGAAGTCGTAACAGACTTCACATTTCTGGGATCCAAGATCACTGCAGATGGTGACTGTAGCCATGAAATTAAAAGACGTTTGCTCCTTGGGAGGACAGCTATGGCGAACCTGGGCAGTACAATAAAAAGTAGAGATATCACCCTGCCAACAAAAGTCCGTGTAGTCAAAGTGATGGTATTCCCAGTAGAAATGTATGGCTGTGAGAGCTGGGCCATAAGGAAGGCCGAGTGCAGATGAATAGATGCTTTTGAAATATGGCACTGGAGAAGACTGGAGAAGAGTCCCTTGGACTGCAAGAAGATCAAATCAGTCAATCCTAAGGGAAATCAACCCAGACTGTTCACTGGAAGGTCAGATGCTGAAGCGCAAATATTTTTGCTACCAAATGAGAAGGGAGCACTCCCTGGAGAAGATCCTTTTTTATTTTTTTTATATATGTATATTCTTATTCTTATTATTCATTATCCATTTCTACATGCTTTCTGGTATCCATTTTACATCCCCCCCCCAAACCACCCCCCTTAGTCTATACATCCTCTTCTTCTTCCAGCCAGGGACAAAGGACTTGAAGCTTCCACTGAATGTCCCCCTGGAGAAGATCCTGATGCTAGGAAACACAGAACGCAAAAGAAGAAGGGGACGGCAAAAGATGAGATGGCTGGACAGTGTTGCTGATGCAACAAACATGAATTTGAGCAGACTTTGGAGGATGGTGGAAGACAGGAGGGCCTGGTGTGACTTTGTCCATGGGGTCACAAAGAGTCGGACTCGACTGTGCGACTGAACAACAAAAATTATACAAATTGCATACAGAAAACAGAAATGAGAATTTCTGGAAGTAGTGGTACACTACTCTTCCAATGCTGCAGCCGAACTAACACTTCCGGACATGTTTATTATCCATTGTACCGTTATAGATTGCTTTCAATAGCATTGCTAATTTTTTTCTCTTCAAGCTAAAGTAATATTTCTTCAAAGATCCCTTTCAGCTTTGAAAATCATTTTTGTGTGCTGACTTGAACATAAATAAATCATGATCCCATCAGAGATCCCATGGGTCCTTTCAACCCCATATTTTATAGGTACAATGCTACCTATCTTTAATAGCAAAACATAGCAATGTCAGACTGAGGATAACTAGCCATTTCCATACTTCCAGATGGATGTTGGCATATTGATGCTCAGTTAGATGTCATCTGTATGGCTTCCTCCCAAAAGTCATTCTCACATTTCCAATGGAGCTCAACAAAATGAATGACGGGCAGCAGGAGAATGCAGCACAACGCTGCAGGCACAGCAATCCTGGCTGGGTTACCCTCTCCTGCTGCAAGGCTTAATCCGGGTGGCTAGAGAAGGCAACACAAATCTGGGCCTGCATTGAGCAATCAGGTCCCTGCAAGGCATAGTGTTCCCCAATGGGCTACTCTCTCTTCCAATGCTGTAGCCGAGCCAGTTCAGTGTAGTGGTTAAGTGTGCAGACTCTTATCTCGGAGAACCAGGTTTGATTCCCCACTCCTCCACTTGCAGCTGTCGGAATGGCTTTGGATCAGCCATAACTCTGGCAGAGGTTGTCCTTGAAAGGGCAGTTGCTGTGAGAGCCCTCTCAGCCCCCTGATTCAGAGAGAAGGGCAGGGTATAAATTGCAACTCTTCTTCTTTTTCTCTTGCTACCCAGTTTAAACCAGGCAGCAGGAGAAGGCAGCACAGAGCTGTGCCTGCAGGGAGCAATGGGCTCCCCAGAGCAATCCTGGGCAGGAGAAGGCAGCACAAAGTTTCACCTGCAGGGAAGCATTACTGTGCACTCTCTTGTACCTGGTGGGTTTAAATTATTCTCATTCCACTTCTTTTTTTAAAAAATTAAAACTATGAGGAAGATAATTTTAAAACAATTCAAAATGGCACTTGTGTGGCGATGAAAGCCGGGAATGTCAGAGAGTGGTGAGGTGACTTCCATTTTTCACAGCGTCTTACAACACAACAGAGACTCTAGAGTCTAGTAGAACTTAGCAATAGGGGAGCTTTGCAGCTAGTTTAGTCAGTTTCAAAAACAGTTTGGTCAGTTTCAGGATTTTTTAAAAAAATTGCCTGTGTTCCTTTGTGTTCTCTTTCATTCAAGGAACTGAACGAGGAGGATTTAAATGGAAAGTGCTTACCTGATGCTACTGCGCAGCTGCAATAGGAAAATGAAAAGTCCCCTGTGCAAGCACCAGTCGTTTCCAACTCTGGGGTGACATTGCTTTCACATTTTCATGGCAGAATTTTTACGGGGTGATTTGCCATTGCCTTCCCCAGTCATCTACACTTTCCCTCCAGCAAGCTGGGTACTCATTTTGCCGACCTCGGAAGGATGCAAGGCTGAGTCAGCCTTGGGCCAGCTACCTGAATCCAGCTTCCACCGGAATCAAACTCAGGTCGTGAGCAGAGAGCTCAGACCACAGTGTTGCAGTACTGCTGCTTCACCACTCTGCGCCACAGGGCAGCATAAATTGTAATAAACTGCAATAGGGCAATTGCATAATTTAAAAAAAAAAAACTTTGGACACCATCCCCACAATCACAAGTGATGTTCCCACCTCAATTAAGAAAAATGGCATTTGTTGTAGTTGCAGTTTGTTGTAGTGGCTTTTGTTGTAGTGGCAGAATAAATGCACAGGAGAAAAAAAGAATGGTGCATATGGCAGGCACAGAATATGAAGTCAAGCTTAAAGGCCTGGCTGCTTGGAGTTCCTGCAGGGAACTGTGTGCGCATAATAGGCCTAAAGCCAATCTAATGTGGTTTAAATGGAACATATTTTAATTGTTCAGTGAAGGTTAACTGTTTGCATGTGATACTTTTATTAAGCTATGCTATGTAATTTAAAAAGCAGTCATTCCCAACATTTTGCCTATCTGTTCACAGCTATACATGCAAGACATTGTAACAGTAAATTTTCTAATGCAAATGAGGTTATTTTAAAAAGAGCTTTGGAAAGCCTGTAAGATCACTTGCATATCAACAGCAAATATTCCAATGAATGCATTAATTTCATCTTGTAATTTATACACTGTATGAATGCCTGCATCTTAAATATTCTTTCAGAATAACTCAATATACATAGTTACATACTGATGCCTACTCACCTTAGCAAGTCACTGATCTAGATACTGGAGGGGGGGGAACACAAGCAGGGAGCAAGGAAGTAATGGCATATGACATAATCAAGAATGAATTTTGCGCTCTGGTTGCTTAGCCTCTTCCAAATCATATTGAAAAGTAGAGATTAAAGACTGATTTAATCACATGGCTTTTGAGGATATAGTTACTGCTTCCCTTTAGTTTATACCTCCAAATACTTTCTAATAACTGAGTAAGACTATTTGCACTTTTATGTATTGCCTAATTCCTGCAATCTGTAGTCATATATTGTAGTCAGAGCCTCTTGCCTACTCCATCTCTGCAGGAGGCAGGAGAAACGGGTCTCTATTTGAAAATATGCACCAATTCAAGAAACATGAAAACACATTTTAAAAAGTAAAGGACCTTGTTTCAATCTATGAGAATCTTCAGTTATCTAAATATTATGGAGATAAAATCTGAAAGCGATTGATCTTTCTGAATGGTTCTGTTAAGATAAGAAACTTAGAGGTGGCAATATTTTCAATGTTATATTATTTGCTATTTAAATGACTTACTAGCTTCATGTTTTAATTTTATTTAAAATTACTATAAAGCCACATGTGAGGAATGATAGAATCTATATTATACAGTTAAATTCAGTATGTAGATTAACTGATAGCCTTTCATATACTGATGGCAGAGCCCAGTTTTTTTTTCAGAGAGCTGGACGCAGTTTGAAAAAGGGATTATTGACTCTGATTTGAAGGCTACATGAATTATTACTCTGGGCCCATTCCAAACTTAGAATTTCATACACCATGCTTTTGAAGTGACATATACAGAACAAGCCATGATAACAAGGCTGAAGTTGTGCCCCCATAAAGTGTGTTCATACTTATCCTGTTTGGGCTACACTGATGTTACTTCTGCCTTTACTGTGACTGCTGGTAACAGGCAGATAACACTAAACAGATAGATAGCAATAGCATGCCATTTCTAAGTCCACATTTTAAAAATCCTTTTGTTGATTTTTAACTCTTTCTCCTCCCCCATTCCATTGGCCAAAAATAAAGATATGTTTAAGTACCTTAGGATGCAACACTTTCTTGCTTCATCTTTAATTCTGGATTTGTTTACAGTCTTTCTCACTGGGACTCAAGTTGACTAGAATTATTCAGTATGCTGATTACAAAATATGATAACATTTTAAAGAAACCAATATTTGAATCAAAAAGCAAAGATAGGTTATTATCATTTCAATCAAAATTAACGTATTGTACATAATTTTTTTATAAATGCACCCAACGGAGTATTTTGTTTATTTAAGTCATAATTAACTTATGTGTTGTTCATTTTTGTTCTTAAAGTAAGTTTAGATATTTTAAGAAGTATTGCATATATGCAGTTTCTCTACACTGCAGCTTTTTCCCTGCATGATTTGAAAATTTCCAGACATTTTACATTTCTAATTTTGACTTAATGACAGCTTCATACATTTTCGTGACAGCATAAATCCACAAACAATTCTTTGTGAAGTCTTTTTTACTCTGCTTCTGAATGTGGGCTGCAATAAAGACTGAACTGAATTCTTGGTGAATTTACAGGTATAGTGTATACATATTTTGTTTAATACACCCAGTTCTTCTCTATGAAAGAACACCCTTCTCCATTAGGCTCTCTTTCTATGTTTAAGTTAATACCACATCAGCTCTTGGATTAATTATTCAAAACTAAAGTTGCCTGTGAAGGACTGAGAATTACCAATTACTAACACTTTCGCACTCACCTCCAGCCGGCGCGACCCCCCTCTTCACCGCGCAGGATCTGCGCGGATTTCGCACTAAATGCCGCGGAGCAGCCTTTTGTGCCGGAAACTCCCGTCGCCAAAGCCGCGCAAATGCCAAACTGCTTTTTGGCGATTTACGTTTGAGCGGCTTTTGCGACGGGAGTTTCCGGCGCAAAAGGCTGCTCCGCGGCATTTAGTGCGGAATCCGTGCAGATCTTGCGCGGTGAAGAGGGGGGTTGCGCCGGCTGGAGGTGAGTGCGAAAACGACCATAGAGATTGGCATACAACTGCATACTCAATTACATGAAAGAATCATCATATTTGATGTACTTCTTTGGCATAGTAGGCCTGCTGCACTTCCCATCATGATACAGGTATTACTTTATTCTTGGTGTTCTAAACATATTGTTATCAGTGTCCTAGAAATCATTGGTAAGGGAAAATGAAAAGTGGTTGTTCATAGTATCTACAGCATTTGATGCAAAACTGAGGGAAATTATTATTTGATCAATGTAGCATAAGGAAAATCAGAGATCTGAAATAAAGTGAACCATGTTAGACTGAAAAATGTAGACTGTGTTTAATCTGTGTGTGTGACGCATTAAGACAATAGTTACATTCTCACTGAAAATTTCCATGGTGACTTGCAGTAACTCACCTGCCCTTGTGTAAAAGCCTTATTCACTAAAGTCAGTAGGATAACTCTTTTCATTAACTTCAGTTGGAAGCAAGGCTACAGCCTTCCTGCCCAGTTTTTTCAACACATACACACACAAACCCACACATGAGATATAAGCATCACCTCAGTTGTATATGGACCAAATAATCTTTGATTATACTGCTCTATGACATCAGCCTACTTTTTGAGAGCAGAAGGAACAGAACAGCATACATTACATACATTACGGTTTTCTGTATGTCTTTTCTAAATGGCACTGCAGCAGGGATGGAGGGCGAGAGAGCAACAACACATACTAATGAGCTGTTGTAACCTTCTCTCCACTCCTCCAATCAATTGTGTAAAACTAGAGTGGAGAGACCTTTTAGGATTTATCTACCCAGATGTAATGTTTTTGCAGCAGACATGGTTAATAAGGAAAGTAGATTATAAAGCATGGGCACTGAAATGTTCTTATGAATGGAACAGTGATTTCAGCTGATTTTACTCCATCCTGCAGACACCCACCATTCTGTTTCTGAGGGGGAATACATGGTAGGAACGTACCATCAAGTCACAGCTTACAGTGACTGTATGCAGTTTTCAAGGCAAGAAGTTCAGAGATGGTTTGGTGTTGCCTGCTTACCACAACCCTGGTATTCCTTAGAGACTTTCAATCCAAATTCTGACCAGCTTAGCTTCTGAGATCTGATGAGTTTGGGCTAGCCTGGGCTATCCAGGCTTCCCACCACAAGATGGTTAGACACAGGCTGATGTCTCTTTTTGTTAAATATTTGTTAAGGTGTAAAGTTTGAGTGGTTTAATATTATTAATTTCAATGGGCCCACCTGAGCTAGACTGAAGGATAATGTTTTGTATAGCAGGCTAGCCTGATGTTTTCAGATCTTGGAAGCAAAGCTGGGTCAGCCCTGGACAGTATGAGGATGGGAGATCACCAAGGAATACCTAGGTTGTTATGCAGAAACAGGCAATGATAAACCACCTTTTAACATCTCTTGCCTTGAAAACTCTACAGGGTCACCATAAGCCAGCTGATGGGGGGAAACAGTGGAAATAGTAAACAGTAATGGTGTGTAATTTAAAAATGTGTACTTACAGGAATAATGAAGCTACAGCTCACCCAATGGAGAGGGACCTTAATTTTAAAGAATGTATTTGTTGAAGAAAACCAGCAAAACATTTCACTAACCTTAGTCTGTTCATATCACATGAACTTGGACACATTCCATATTCATATACTTCTTTGGTTTTTTCTCATTATTTTTATGTGGCAATTGGTCTTGTAAGAATATGGGACATGAGCTTCACCATAACATACCGCTTTATTGGCAGCTTCCAACTCTCTCTCTCTTTCCCCCAGCTCCCCTACCCCACAGGTAGGACTTTTTTTGTAGCAGGAACTCCTTTGCATATTAGCCCACACACCCCTGATGTAGCCAATCCTCCTGGAGCTTATAGTAGGCCCTATACTATGAGCCCTGTAAACTATTGGATTGGCTGCACCAGAGGGGTGTGGCCTAATATGCAAAGGATTCCTGCCACAAAAAAAGCCCTGCCCACAGGATTTTCCAGTGCCCTACCTCCCAAAATATTCTGGCTACACCCCTGGATGAGGGATCCTCTACATGGGCCTGCCCCTGTGCTGAACCCGGAAACTACAGCTAGTGCAGAATGCGGCAGCCAGACTGTTAATGGGACTCCCTAAATGGGAGCATATACAGCCTAGGCTACGGGAACTGCACTGGCTGCTAATTGTGTACCAGATTTGTTACAAGGTTCTGGTTATTACCTTTAAAGCCCTATATGGCTGAGGACCTGCCTACCTTAGGGACCGTCTCTCCCCATATGTTCCTCAGAGAGTACTAAGATCTAGCTCGCAAAACCTGCTGACCATCCCTGGGCTGAAGGAGGCCAAATTGAAAACCACGAGGGAGAGGGTCTTCTCGGCTACAGCTCTCCACTGGTGGAATCAGTTACCAGAAGAGATACGGGCCTTGCGGAACCTTGACCAGTTCCGCCAGGCCTGCAAGACCATCCTCTTCTAGCTGGCTTCTTAATGTAGAATTACTGTACCATCGCCATGAGCAATTGTGTCATATTAAGATCGTAGCACCAAACTGAATTGTGGTTTTAAACTGTGGTTTTAAATTGTTAGTTTAACTGTTGATTTTAATGTAATATTTAATTTATATCAAATATATTTAAATTGAGGATTATTGTATTATAATGCTGTATTTTATGTATTTCTTGCATTGTAATGTTGTACTGTATACTGTTGAAATGTGGTATTTTATGCTATGTGAGCCGCCCTGAGCCTGCTTCAGCGGGGAGGGCGGGATATACATTAAAAATTATTATTATTATTATTATTGACATCCAAAAAGGCCATGCTACAGATCATGGGGCTTGCATGACAAAAAGCTATGTGGAGTGTGGGCAGTAGTAAGAAGCAGGGTTCTGATTCAGTGGGATCTCACAGGAGCGCAGCTCCTGAACCTTTCTGAGAGTTCCACCTTCTCCTGAGAGTTCCACCTCCTTGTCCATTGAATAGTAAGTGCAGCTGCATAACAATCCCTGGATGAGCTCCACCACCTATTTTTCTACAAAATGACCCCTGGTAGGAAGGATAATTTGATGGAAATGTTGATCCAACCCCTTGTAAATTGTTCCCATGAGAAAAAACAAGTAGTGCCCCACAGCTGATTACTTCAATAGATCCACACAAACTGTCTCCATAAAACACTGCCAGAAAGCATGGTGGATGTCAGGAACAAGTCAATCTCAAGAATTTTCTCCATCCCAAAAAGACACACTTCCCACCACAAGAGAAAAGTCAAGTTCTAGCAATGCTAGCAGATCTGCACAGGCTGGCCTGGATCCAATAGATAGCAACAGGGATCCAGGAAGACACATAAAGCATAATCACCTTCTCCCACGCTGCTGCTGGCAGGAAACTATTGGCAGGGAACTGCCAGTGCTTCACAGCTAGCCTTGGACCTGGGGACCAGACTCGAAGTTCTGGAAAACCAAAAAGAGTGTAGTAGAAGAAGAAGACATTGGATTTATATTCCGCCCTCCACTCAAGAGTCTCAGAGCAGCTCTCAATCTCCTTTATCTCCCTCCCCCACAACAGACACCCTGTGAGGTGGGTGGGGCTGAGAGGACTCTCACAGAAGCTGCCCTTTCAAGGGCAACCTCTGCCAGAGCTATGGCTGACCCAAGGCCATGCCAGCAGGTTCAAGTGGAGGAGTGGGGAATCAAACCTGGTTCTCCCAGATAAGAGTCCGCACACTTAACCACTACACCAAACTGGCTCTCTGACACATAGCATGTGCCCACAGTCGTGTTTGCTGCAATTAGGTCTTCTTGACCCACATGGCCACAGGTGGGCAACCACATAAGCTTTAATGATGTGTCATTATACTCTTCTTCTTGTGGCATTGGATTGCTTGGCCAGTGACTATGGCTAGAAGCAAGTAGCATGATAAAAGAATGTGGTACCAGTACAAATATTCCCCTTCCTCTAACACTCAAATGTCAGCCAGCTTCCATGAGGAAAAAGCATTTGCTCAGCTCTCTACAGTCCAAGAATGGCCAAACTTGCTTCACATTAAGAGCTACATAGAATAAATGTCAGATGTTTGTGAGAGCTAAAAGATATGAAAGTCAGATGTTTGCGAGCCGCAAGACAGGAAGGAAGGAAGGAAGGCAGAAAGGCAAGCAAACAAATGGGGAGAAATAGAAAGAAAGCAACTTTAAATTCATTCTCAAATCTGCCAGCCAATGGGGCTTGGTGAAGTGATTTCATGAGACAAATGCCTTATTCATGCCGGCCAACGGGGCAGTGGGAGCTTCAAGAGCCACACAAGATGTGTGAAAGAGTCACATGTGGCTTCCAAGCCACAGTTTAGACACCCCTGCTGTAGTCTATCCACTTTTGCAGGTAATAGCAACAATTCTAAATCCAGTCATGTATCTGTGCTGACAGTGAGACCATTGGTCTCCCACTGTCAGTATCATCTACTCTGACTGGCAGTGGTTTGTCAGGATCTGAAGCAGAGGTCTTTCACATATCCTATCTCCTTTTAACTAAAGACGCCACAAACTGAATCTGGGACCTTCAAAACAAGGATCAGACACATGTTTGCAGCAAACCCCCCTCCCCCAATGACAGGATACCTTGGAAGTACAGGAATACATCCCCTCCTCCAAATGTCAGTCAACAAATCCATGATAAAATGCTATTAATACAGCTATATGTAGCCATTTCCTCCCCCCCCCCCCCATTACATTAGCAGGAAAACTTGCTGCTAGTCTGGGCCTTTTCTGTAGCAGGAACTCCCTTGCATATTATGCCACGTCCCCTGATGTAGCCAGTCGTCCTGGAGCTTACAGTAGGCTTTGTAATAAGAGCCTTATATGTTCTTGGAGGACTGGCTACATCAGAGTATGTGGCATAATATGCAAAGGAGCTCCTTCTACAAAAAAAGCCCTGCTGCTAGTGTTCCCTGTTGTTCCCTGCTCCTGTCACATACGCCTTTGAATCCTTATTGTGATGGCTTCTCTCTCTTCCCTCCCAATTCTGGACTAGGTTTTTTTTGGCAGATGTTGAATATGGTTGCCATTCCTTATCTATCAGTGAAACAGCCATCACAGCATATGACCACTTAAGCACACACAACAATCAGCAGTCACAGCATTTGAAGGACAGAAATTGCAGATATTCTCTTCCCACAACAGGAAGCTAGTTATCAACCTATTAAGAAGGAGGGGTTCATACAGACAGCCATTCCCTGCCCAGTAAGCAAAATAGATCTCCAGAAAAGCAATACTACCACCATATATCCTAACTGGAACGTCTGCTTCAGAATGCGCAAAATTAAAAATGATGTAAAAGGTCTCTTATCACAGAATCTCTTATCACTAAAACCAAAGCTCTTTCTCAAGTCTGACAACTGTCAGATATTCCCCTAATATCACCTTCTGTGATAATATCCTCTCAATTTAAACCCTATTCCCATGCCTGTCTTTTCATTAGGTCCCCCTTTTTGCCATAGTGTCCTCCATACAAACTGTCTCAGCATTTAGGGTGCAGATACATGACTTCTGGTTCTGTGGGAATACTGGTCAGTATTTATCATGCTCATCAGGGATCATGTAATTGCATCAAAATTCAGAAGTGTAAAGCAATTTTGTGTCATAAGCTTCTCATTAGGTAAGAGGATGTAACGAAATGAGCACAGTTCTTGTTCCACAGCACAGCTTACTGTAATCGCTGCTCTTTCAAACATCCTGCCCAGTCTCTCTGTTTCGGTTGATAATTACAGCCTACTGTAAACTGAAAAAACCTGGATGGGATAACTTGGGAGGAAAGAATTTGCCCAGCCCTCAGCTAATGTCTCATATATGTCACCGATGAAGGAACCACAGACATTGCAAACCACAAAACTGGAGACTTTAAGACCTATGGAGAAACCCAGGTTTTCAACTGTGTGGAGAGCATGCCTGTGTCCAAGACTCTCTGGTCTGCCTTGTAGTCTCAACTGTGAAATCTTTTGAAATCAAACTTTTTTTTGTATGTACAAAGACACGGATGTTATGGTATGTGAGCAGGACTTTTTCATCCTCTGTGCTGACTGCTCAAGTTTATCTTGATAATTACAGAGAGATGCTATTGCTTTCTTTTCTTTTTTGCCCAGCCATTTAAAAGTTCTGACTCATCATCATCGCACGCTCCAAAATACGTTGTTTTCTTCTTTATCCAACTATTACTCTTCTCCCACTCCTCCCGCTTCACATCTGATTTCCTCTACGTTGTCCCGAACCGGAGTCCCTCGTATCATTACGGCCCCGTCCCCTCACGTCACGATGATCACCACCCTTCGGTATCTCAGTCCCACACCTCGCAGAACTTCTTCCCACGTGTGCTGTCTTCTTCCTTCTTCCCCACCAGAAGCTTCAGCACTTGGCTGCGCAGTTTCACCGCTCCCCGATCTTCTGCGGTCCTTCCCACCTAGCGTGTGTTTACTGCAAAAGCTGGCAACCCCGAAAGGTTAGCCTCCCACTGCGGACTCGCTTCTCGTTCGGGCTTCTTCTCTTCTACCCGCCAAATCCTTTTGTGACGTCCCCGATTGGCAGCGCGAGCTTACGCAAATGCGACTAACGCCGTAGTGAGCCTGAGACCTATAAGAAGATCCCATAGACAGCTTTCTGAATATCTATGCATCGATGGGCTTTGCAAAAACTCTAGACAATTTCGCTGGGTCAGCAGGCATCAGGCCCCTCCCGGCCCCCAAGTTGGAACGCAGGGCCAGCTTTTCAAGGGGGAAAGAAAAATACCCTTCCCACACTCCCACATTTCCCCGCGTGCCCGTGGGAAAGGCATTTTGTGCGGGCCGCCAGTGAAGCGCAGGACAGCGGGAAGAACGACGTGTACGAACCGCGAGGAGAAGGGGGAAGTGAAAGCGCTCTTCAAACGCGCTGACCCTGGCCACGCACCCCCAAGGGACAAGCCCTGAGAGACACAAAAGGAGGGCAGGGAAGGGCCGAAATTGTGCAGGGAGCAGCAGGAGAGAAAGGCGGCCAGGCTGCTGTCTGTGTATGTGAGGGGAAGTGCTGCTGGTGTGTGCCGAGGGAAGGCAAGTCAGCGGGCAGCGAATAAGCAGAGGAGGCCCAAGGGGAAGGCGCCAACTCGGGCTCCGTCCTCTCCGCCGGGCTACGGGCGGTTGCGACCGTGGGCTGACGGCGGCGGGAGCGGCCCCGCGGCCCCCCTCACGCCCCTGCGAAGACGGGGCGGGGGGTGAAGGAGGCGGAGGGAGCTGCAACGCCAGGAGCGGGAGGAGGAAGCGGCGGCGGAGAACGACCGACGAGAAGGGAGCTTGGCAGAGGCGGAGCCGGCGCTCGAGCCCGGCCGGCCTGGACCGCACGCAAGCACGGCCACTGCTGCCACCGCCATCAGCAGGAGCAGCGCGCAGTAAGTCCGCCTCGGACCCTTCTGAAAGCCTGAGCCGGGTGGTGGAGTGGAGGGAGAATCCGAGCGCTGCTGGATAGTTGGGAGGGCAGTCGGGCCTGGAGCAAGGGAGGCAGCGGCGGCCTCCAGTGGGCAGATCTTCCGCTCGGCCTGCCGCGGCCCCGGGTCCCCCTCCTCCGCTCAGCCTCACCACTGGCCCTCCTTTTGTTCCAATCTACCGCTTGCAGTGGCACGGCCGGGGCCTGTGGAGAGCGAGAGACGGGAGTGCGGCCTGCTAGAGGAAGGGAGACCACAGCCCAGTGGGGATTCCTCCCCGCCCGTTTGGAAGAAGTGGGGGATAACCTTATCCACCCCCCCCCCCCTCAGCTTCACAACCAAAAGCCTAAGGCCAAGACGGGAGGGATGGGGGAGTATTTGCTTCAGGGCCGTAGGCAGTGCAGTCTCCCCTGATCTTAAGTAGCCGGAGACAGAGATTGTATGTGGATTGGGGTGCTGTTCTTTACACTTTTGGGACATTTGGAAGTGGCTGTATCATTGACTAGGTTACGCCCTCTTTCTTAAAAGCCCCCACTAACCACCAACTCAGAGCCGCCCAATTTTATGTCAGATAATCAAAATTAAACCTAAACTGTGTTGTTGTTTTAGCTGCTCTTGTAGAGTTGTGTGTATGTTTAAATATCGAGTATGTAGTTCTAAATTTTCGGTATAGTTTTTAAAAAATATATTTTTCAGCAAGGTGGAGAAAACATACTGGGAGGGGGAAAGAGTGAGGAAGAAAGGATCTGAATGACTCTGGGATAAACAAGTTATCACCCTCTACTGATTCCTTTTCTTCTTTACCACAAAAAATTAGGCAATTGATTTGGTGTTGAGGTTGGTCTCTTTAATTTCACAACTAAATGCCTCACCATTCCACATTAATGAAATACATATTGATGCAGCACAGGCGTATCATTCTCTCCTCTTGAGAAGTATCCTTCACTTTTACTAGCTAACTAGACAGTGGCTGTCCTGTTGGTTCCAAAGTGCAGGAAATGCAAAGGAGATATATCACCCTAAGTGAACAAACTTTAGTATGTGTAGGAGTATGCAAACCTTCAGGTTTTATGAAACTCTTCCTGGGCCATAATCAGGCCAGTAAAAGATACTGTGTACAGCATTTTATTGCATCTCTTGCTAAACTGATTTTTTTTTTCATATTATTTAGTTTCCTTCTATAATACATGTCATGCATCAAAGGAATGAGGGGATGGCAAAACTGTGAACTGGTCATTGGTTAAAGAGGACAAGAGAGAATGGCAGGTATAATGTTATATTTAAAAATGTGATATGTTTTATAAACTTGAATCCAGGATGTGAAGTTGGTTTATAAACCACAGTTTGATGGATGAACACAGGCATTGACTCAGTTCACATATAACAGAAAACTTTGGTTTATTATGGCAGCTATTAGTTTGTAAAACTAGAATTTGGCTCACAGATGATCATTCAGATAACATTTTGCCTTGTCAAATTCTGGTTTCATCACCTTCAGTCTTTCCCTTGGTCCACAGAGATCTAGTTGGTATTCCAACCTGCAGAGTGTGCACAGTGAGGGAACAAGCCAGATGTTTATAGTCATATTCAGTGAAATCATGGTTAAGACTAACAGTGGTTAACAAACCAAACTAAAATTTCAGAACCTTCTTTGACATAGCTTAACTAATTAAAGCTAGCAGAAATAGCTATATTCAATTGAGCACACTTAACATAGTTTAATTAACCTACACTTTTGCATGATGCCTGAACTATTTTAACTGAATCAATAATACTTGCTCACCAGTAAAATATTTAGTTGCTGATCATAGGTAAAACAAAACATGGATATTCTCAGTTACTCTGTGGGATTACAGCTGCAAATTAATTTACATTCCCCCCTTTCTCTATGTTCGTAGGGACTGTAACATTTGAATTTGAGTCAATTTAACACAGCTTTTTCAAGTAGCATGAGTTATGGGGGTAATTTTTTGGTATGTGATAAAATATTTAAATGAAAAATCCACCCTAAGAACATCTGTAATATCCTTAACTGGCAACACATCAGTTCTTAATAACTAAGTAATCAATATTTGAGTCCCATGGCACCTTAAAGACCAACAAAGTTTTATTCAAGGTATAAACTTTCATTTACATGTATCGGAAGAAGTGTGCATTCACATGAAAGGTTATACCTTGAATAAAACTTCGTTGGTCTTAAAGGTGCCACTGGACTCATACCTTGTTTCGCTGCTTCAGACCAACTCACCTACCCACTTGAATCTAAGTAATCAATCATTGCTCTACAATTTAAGCAATGATCATCTTATTCTTACCCCCACCTCACTTTCCTCAGTATTATGACCAGAGTTAACAGTACAGAAATCTGTTTAAGAGTTAATATTACTTTGCCCTTCAAAGGAATTTTGGATTGGGGTACTAATAACCAGTAATTGTTTGGGGTGCAAACGCAGCCTGTACTGAATTTTGATCATCTCATTAGAAAAGCCACATAATCTGCTCTTAACATCATTTCCAGTAATATTATAGAAAATCATATTTATTCATAGTGCTATAGCAGCATTAGCCCAGACCCAGTGCTAACAGTACAGTATATAAGAACAGTGAACTGGGAAGGTGCTCCTGCAGATGTGTTACCTGTTTGCCTTTTTGTTGTTTGTTTTGAAAAATGGGGAGAAAGGTATGTAATCCAGCACCTAAGAAAATGAGAGCATAGCTAAAACTAAATGTTGAACACCCTTCAGAAAATGTTGAGAGTATTGATTCAGTGGAAGAGATGGAATAATCACTGTTCATAGGGTTCACAGGGTTGCCATCTAAGTGTATGTGCAGCACTCTTGTTCAGTTTCTTTTACAAAACAAGTCCTTTTGAAGGTGCTGTCCTGCAAACTGGTCAGACCAACAGCTGCCTAAATGCAAACATTCCATACTGTAGGCCTGACTATGTATGGCTCCTTTCTGAAGAGGTCAGGATGTCTCCCACACTACTGTCTTTTTTCAAAATACGAAAATCAGAACTTTAAAAAAAGAATTTTACAGGTTTTTATATGTTTTAATGTCTGTTGAAATATTCTAGGTACATTTTATTGTGTTTGTTATTTTTATTGCATTGTTGGTTTTTAATTTTTGGCATGTGCCTTTGAGTCTCTGTGAGAAAAATATATTATGAATGAAGTAAATAAACAAAGCTCCCTTTCAGAGTTCTTAAGATGACATAGGGGAGGGGGGGAGGGATTTGTCAGCTTATCAGTGCTATCATCAGTGCCTGTGATGGTCGTACATCCACAGTGCTGATAGCACCTTCAACAGTAATAGATTAGAAAATGCTAAGGAAGTCATGTTTTCTGAGTGACAAAATTCAGATGGAATTCTCCGCACAAATTGTGTACCAATGTATGTTTCCTGCGTAATTAACAGAATTATCTCAAAAGACCTTTGAATGTATGAGACTGCTATAGGGAAGGGAAGGGAAGGAAGAAAAGCTGAAGACGGGAGCAAATGAATGTAACTTCTTGGTGGATGGGTGGGAAGGATAAAAGGAAGCAGGAAAAGGGGAGAGGTGGGGGCTTTCAGAAAAGGGAATGAGGAAATAGTGGGGGAGAGAAAACTGAGATACTGCCGCAAATATAATTTCTTATTGCATATATATTCTGATATATATTATAGTTAACACAATACCTTTTATGGCTTCTAAATAGCACATTAAGAGATAGGCTCAATACATTGACTATTTTCCAAAAAAAAATTGTAAAGGTAAGCTGCTCGGTTGTACTTTTATCTTTTCAGTCTCAAGTTTCATTTTTGGTATTTAGCTATAATGTCTTAATTAAATCATTAATAAGTTGTAACATTGTTCAGCTTTTTGTTGGATTAACAATGAAGAACTTGTAAGCGTCCTTTTTCAGTGTCAGTTTACCAAGAAACTCAAGATGCATCATGTAGCATTTAAAATTTGCACTTGAGTGTACTGAGTTCAGTGGGGCTTATTTCTAGGTGTATCCACATAGGACTGACTGTGTAGTATACTTGTTCTTTAATGTAGTTTTCTAGAGCATTTGTAATGCACACACACTGCTTATAAGTAAAACTTCATTTTTTTATCACAAACTACAGTCAATTAACCATAATTGTATGGTTTCTGGTGTCACTTCAGGGAAATATGCATCAGGAAATACAGAGGAAACATCAGACATATTAGTTTGTTGTTCACTAAGCAGTTCAATTGAAGTACATAATATATTACATTTATGGTAACATCAAGCAATAAAGGTACCTTAAATGAAAATGCAGTTGATGTCATATAAGTGACTTCAGGTGACAACTTACATGTGCTTCCTTTTAAAAAAGAAGCGTAGAATCAAACTATCCAAATAATCTTGTCTAGATTTTGAAATAGAATATTCATTAACCATGTTTAAGTACTGCAGATATGTCATTCAAAAACTATATGCCTCTGATCTTGTAGCAAGTACGATTATGATGTTATGCAGGTTTTGTTCTTTCAGGCATCAGGAGAAACATTCAAATTAAAGCACCGTATGGGTAGAAAAGTTGGGTGATGACAGATGTGGGTCATTTTAAAGTTTTAGTGGTCTGGTCAGCAACTACTTAACACTGGTCGTAGTTTTCAGTTAAGCAAGTGTGGGAGGACCAGAATTGTCACTGAGCTGCTTCAGTATTCTCTTTTTCATGTGAACAGCAAATAAGCTTTAGTGGAACTTCTGTTACTGTATGTTATTGTGGAACAAACAGCTGAAGTGTAATAATTGCTGTACATTCTGAGGGAGAAGGGGAAGTGCTAACAAATACTTTGGTAGCGAGCTATTTCATTTATGTATATCTGTATCTTAATTTCTCATTGGAATATTTAGTAGTTTATCAATCATAGTATGAATTAGAACCACCCTTTTGCTCTTAGAAGCAGAGCTTAAGAGTGACCAAATATTACTTTTAACAGGATACTTTGAACAGTATTTACAGCTGCATACATGTTTCCATTGGAATATCACTTTATGGAAAAACAAACAAAATTTTAAAAACAAAAAACAAAATCAGGAATAATCTTCCCCTAGTAAGCAAATAGCAGTTGTGCTTATTGGAGGTTGCTTGACACAATTTGTGAAAATATTAATGGACAAGCAATACTTTTGTATAATGGGGCTACCAGATGCATAATGCCTATATGTTATAGAGTGCTTGCTATGAGTTCTGCATCTATGATCTATTACCACATATACAGTGTCACTTTTTTACACAGTGTTAATTCAATCAGAATCACTTCCACATTGTGGTTTAAATAATAGATCCTCCTAGGTAGAATCTGAATTAATAACTGCCACCTTTAAGCTAGTGGCTCGGAACCACATGTGGCTGTCTGACATGTCTCCTGTGGCTCTTCAGAGCAGGTGACACTCACACTGTGTTCCAGGAAAGAGAGCAAGGCCCTTACCTGATGGCAGGTGGTTCCCATAGTGGAATAGCTGCCTCTGGAGAAATGGAAGAGGTGCAGGCCTCATGCAGGTTTGGAAGTAAATCTTGCTCTTTTGGTTGATGGTAATCGTGACTGTGGCTCTCCACAACTGACAGCGTTAGTAGCCCTACCTTTAAGCACACCTAGATTTTGCTCAGATATTATTTTCAAAGGAGTGCACATGTGACTGCTGATAATAAGGGAGGTATACTCTTACAAATGGAATGCCTAGTTCATTTAGTATTATTGGAAAATGATAGAAAGCTATAGGAAGCCAATGAAGGCTCAGGAACATGAATTTAGTGTCTTTCCTGTGACTTCATACTATCAGGAGGCTGTTGTGTATCAGTTGTAACAACTGAACAGTTGTAACAACTGAACAATCTTCTGGAGTAGCTGTACATATAGAATTCTAGCCTCAAGGTATATAGATGTTAAATATTCTACCAATTGGTTCTGTAGTAAATATATTTGATTCAGTGGTTCAAAAGAAAAGCTTAATGTTGTACATTGATTTGAGTGCGAGCCACTTAGCATCCTAATGAAATTACTTGAATTTGCAGAGATTCTGTCAACTTTGGGCTTGTAACATTTTACAGTTTTAGCTGAAATGTCAGTTCTGCAAGCGACTATCCCAGTTCTGCAAGCGACTATCCCAGCTATACTGTCAATCTTAGGCCTTTGAAATCACTTATGGTAGCAAAAGTTTGCTAGTACATTACTAAATCAAAATGGAATTTATTTCTCCAACCTTTAACTGAAGATGACAGAAAGCAACAGTATTAAAAATATGACATTGAAATCCTTCAGGCATGCTGGGGAACTTAAAAACCAATAAGTTGCAAGGTCCTGAAAGCATACACCCAAGAATTTTAGGGAAGTCAAATCTTTGATCTACTAACCAGTATGTGTACACTGTCATTCAAATCAGCCACTGTAACAGAGGACTTCAGAATGGCAAATATTACACTAATGTTTAAAAACACTCCAGAGGGGAACCTGGAAATTACAGGCCAGTTAGCCTAATGTCTGTCCCAGGCAAATTAGCAGAAATTGATTAAAGGTGAAATTGTTGGGCACATAGAGGAACAATGCCTGATGAGGGGGGACATCATCATAGCTTCTGCAAAGGGAAGGCCTACCCAACCAGTGCTTTTCAGTTCTTTCAGAAAGTAAGTAAACATGTAGGTAACAATCCAGTACACGTTATATACATGGGCATTCAAAAGGCTTTTGACAAGGTACCTCACCAAAGACTCCTAGGTAAACTTTCCAGTCATGGGATGAGGATGGGTGCGGGTATGGATTAAAAATAAGCTAAATAAAAAGCAGAGAATAGGAAAAAATGGACAGTTGTCTCAGTGGAGGGGTCAGTGCTGTTTAATTGGTTCATAAATGATTTGGCACTGGTGGTGACCAATGTAGTAGATATGTTTGAAGATGACACAAAATTATTCAAGATGTTGAAAACCAAGTCTGACTGTGAAGAGCTCCAGAAGGACTTCTACAAATTGTGTGAGTGGGCAATAATGCGGCAAACAAAATTCAGTGTAGGTAAGTGTAAAGTGATGTAGATTGCAAAAAATCTCAACTTTAAGTACAAGCTATTGTGGCTGAACTGATATGGAACGAGACCTTGGGTCATAGTAGATAGCTCAATGAAAATGTCAGCCCGGTGCACCTCAGCAGTGAAAAAAGGAAAACTTTATGCTGGGGATTATTAGGCAGCGGACTGAAAAAGAAACAGCCAATATTATAATGCCCTTATATAGGTCTCTGGTATGGCCTTATTTGGAATACTGTGTGCAGTTCTAGTCACTGTATCAGAAAAAGGACATTGCAGAGCTGGAAAAAGTGCAGAAGAGGACAACTAAGATGATTCAGGGGTTGAATCTGAGGTTTTCAGTGTAGAAAAGAAAAGACAGAAGGGGGTTATAAAATTTATAGAGGTTTATAAAAATTATGTATGGGTGGAGAGAGTGGACAGAAAAGAGAGAGGGTATTCAGAGGGTATCCATGTTGGTCTGTAATAGAACACCTAGATTCAAGTCCAGTAGCGCCTTAAGAGACTCACAAGATTTTCACAGTATGAGTTTCAACAAAGCTTTGACAGATACAGAGAGATCTTTTTCTCCATCTCCCAAAATCCTAAAACTTGAGGGCATCCAATTAAGTTGATTCAAGACAGAAAAAAGAAAATACTTCTTTACTCACAAAGTAATTAAAATGTGGAATTTGTTGCTAGAGGACACAGAGATGGCCACAGGCAGAGACAGGAAGGTAAGTGTAATCAGTGGTTACTACCATGTTTACTGCCAGAGCCAGGAGATAACATTAGGGGAAGACCTTAAACATTATGTACTATTACTGGCCCTCCAATGTAATAGGTTGGCTACTGTGTGAGACAGAATTCTGGATTAGACCACTGGCCAGATCCAGCAGAGCTCTTCTTATGTTAATAGGATTTACATACAGCGCTTATGGTCTAACTATGATAGACAGCCAAAAAGGGAAGAGGGACTGTATCAAAGGAATAGAGACAGAATTGTTCTGGTGCTCCAGAAATATGAAGTGAAATGGATATAGAAAAAGCTTCTAAATAGTGGAAAAGGACAGAAATGGAAGGTTTTCTCAGTATTTTATAGTCAGTTTCACTATTTCCTAAATCACTCAAGTAATTGTGATCAAGAACTATGTTACCTGTATCTGGGTTGTTGGTTAAAAATATGAGATGCAGTAGAGATTTCTTTTGTGCAGTTGCTGTATTTTATAATAAGTTATACATTGTGGTTATTTCAAAACCTAATGAAATAACAATGATTAACAATTGAGGATTGTTAGATACACCTTATTTGAGACAATCTTGAGTACAATTTGGGAGACTACATTTCACTAGCAGAGGTGGTTCAGTCTTCACCTTTACCAGGATTCCATTTACCTATCTTTCCCTGGAAATGAGGACACTTCATTATGCAGATGCTCTCCATAATTCTTTGATGAGACATCACAGCAGGGTGTTCATGTCCAGCAAATGTGATTCTTACAGTTGCTGATTTGAGGTGTAGAGAAATTGAACTGATCCAATACATTTTTTCATAAGGAAAAAACCCAGCGTCTAGTTTGGGGAGTGGAAGCTTAAGTAGGCAACATTGTTGGAAAGGGTTCCATCTGGTTCTGCTGTGTCAAGTGGTGGCAGTTCTACCTGTGACTAAGTGCCCTAGCCTGTTGTTCAACTCAGAAGTAGTTACTATATTCGGGATTGCAAATCTGGAAAGAACATTACAGGAGTTTAATAGGATAGTATTATGGTAATTACAACTTCCTGTTTAGATGGACTGTTGGCATAATTGCAAAATTAAAACTATGCTATTCTAGATACTATTTTAAATACTCCCTCTTGCAAATAAATGCAACATTCCATGATGCAGATTTTCTGGAAGAAACTGAATTGAGGGAGGGGGGAGTCAATGGTCTAACTATAGCATGATCTGATTTAGCATGTCTATTTTTTATATTTAGTGAATGGGATTTTAAAAATGCATCATGTTAATTTTAAGTCTCAATAGGAACAAATGCTTGAACTAAAATAAACAAATCAAGTATTAGGGTTGCCAAGTCCAATTCAAGAACTAACTGGGGATATTGGGGGTGGAACCAAGACATATTGGGGGTGGAGCCAGGAGCAAGAGTGTGACAAACATAATTAAACTCCAAAGGGAGTTCTGGCCATGACATTTAAAGGGGCCACACACCTTTTAAATTCCTTCCCTCCATTGGAAATAATGAAGGATAAGAGCACCTTTTTGGGGGAGGGGGGGGCTCATAGAATTTGACCCTTGGACCAATCTTTTTGAAACTTGGAGGGTATTTTGGGGAGAAGCATTGGATGCTATGCTGAAAATTTGTGCCTATATGTCAAAAACAGCACCCCCCTCCCAGAGCCCCAGATACCCGCAGATCAATTCTCTGTTATACCCTATGGGAATCGGAATGGATATTGCCCTCCCCCAGTCCTTGCTTTCTAATGACCCTGAAGTGGGAGGGGGAGGGTCCAAACTGGGGGATCCCCTGCCTCCATCTGGGAATTTGCAACCCTATCAAGTATTGTTGAAATATCTTCAAAAATTCAAGACTTTGTGTAGAGATTATTTTTATTAGAATAATACTTGTACAGCTTTAAAGATAATATAGCATGTTTAAATTTAAAGGAGGCAGGGCATTTTTTGTAAGGAACTCGTTTGCATATTAGGCCACACACCTCTGATATAGCCTCCTGGAGCTTACAGTAGGTCTTGTACTAAAAGGCTAAGCTCTTGGAGGATTGGTTACATCAGGGGTGTGTGACCTAATATGAAATCAGTTCCTGCTACAAAAAAAGCCCTGGAGGGGGAATACATTGAGAACTGTTGACACACTAAATTTAGTATGTACAAGCATCTGTGCCTGGCTGTAGATGTGATAGTCCACTTATTACGGCTGGATTGAACTCTTCCCTATCTTGCCCACAGTGATCCATGCTAGTGGTCCAGACTAGACTACCGTAATTTGCTCTTTGCAGGGCTACTCTTGAGGCTGATGAGGAAGCTACAACTGGTCCGAAATGCAGTGGGTGTCTTCTTACTGGACCATCATCTAGAGCCCATATACAACCATTGCTCCACCAACTGCACTGGCTCCATGTTGAATGCTCGATCAGATTCAAGGTTTTGGATCTGACCTTCACAGCCTTATGTGGTCTGGGATCCACATATCTTTAGGACTGTCTCTCCTGGTATGTCCATCAAAAAACATTGTGCTCAATGAATTACAATCTGGTGGTTCCTGGCCTGAAATACTTCTGTCTGGCTTCAACTTGATCTAGGGCCTTCTCTGCGCTATCCGCAGCCTGGTGGAATGTTCTTTAAGATGGGATCCAGGCCCTCAGAGACCTAATGCAGTTGTGCAGGGTCTGCAAGACTGAAATGTTCTGCCAAGTGTATGATTGAGGCAACGATAGCTTCTAAATTGGCCCCCATCACCAACTCTGTCTTAATATCAGTAGCAATACCCACTGACATACATGATGCACAATCCTTCCCTGAAAACCTTAGAAATTGTGCCTTATGTTTGATTATTAACTACATTTAAATTGGTCCTGGTTGGCAGTCGTGTTGGTCTGAAGCAGTAGAACAAAGTAGGAGTCCAGTAGCACCTTTAAGACCAATAGTTTTATTCAGAATGTAAGCTTTTGTATGCATGCATACTTCCCTTGTATGAACAAATATGCATGCATACAAAAGCTTACATTCTGAATGAAACTTTGTTGGTCTTAAAGGTGCTACTTAACTTGACTCCTACTTTGCATTGAAATGGGTTTTAATTGATATTATATTTATTGTTTTAACTGTTGTTGTTAGGCACCCTGAGCCCTGTTGTGCGCAGGAGGGTAGGCTAGAAAGAAAGTAAAATAAATTGAAACCAACAATCTTAACTATAAATATACTTGGATGGGGTCCAAACTGACAGTAACTAAACAGGAGAGATCTTGGAGTCGAGTAGATAACTCACTGAAAATGTGGACTCATTGTGCAACAGCTATAAAAAAGGCAAATGCTATGCTGAGGATTATTTGGAACAGGACTGAAAACAAATCAGCCAGTATCATAATGCCCCTGTGTGGATCTATGAAATGGCCTCATTTGGAATATTGCATACAATTCTGTCACACCACACCTAAAAAAAAGATATAGCATTGGAGAAGGTGCAGAAAAGGGCAACTAAAATGATTAAAGGGATAGAACAACCTTCTGTATGAAGAAAGGTTAAAGAAGGAGGTTAGGACTTTTTAGCTTGGAGAAATGACAATTTAGGGATGACATGATAGAGGTTTGCAAAATGGTGCATGGGATCGAGAAGGCTGATAAAATACTCAGGACTTGAATTCAGCAGGAGCTCACAGGAGCAGAGCTCCTGAACTTCCAGCCAGGGTCTGCATGCAGTGGAAATGAGATATGCTATTGAGCTCCTGTACCTTTTTTTCTACAAAATGATCCCTGAAAATACTTATCTCCCTTTCTCAAAGTGGAAGAACTTGTGGGCATTCAATGAAATTAATGAGCACTAAGTTTAGAACAGATGAAAGGAAGTACTTCTTCTTCCAAAGAGTAATTAACACGTGGAATTCACAGGAAGTGGTGGTGGCTACAAGAATAGACAGCTTCAAGATTGATAAACATATGGAGCAGAGATCCATCAGTGGCTATTAGTTGCAAAGTATAGATCATGGAACACTGTCTGTGTATTCTTGATGCTTGGCAGTCAACAGTGGGAGGGCTTCTGGAATTCTGGCCCTGCTGGTGGATGTCCTGATGGCACCTCCTTTTGGCCACTGTGTAACACAGAATGTTGGACTGGATGGGCTATTGGTCTGATCCAGCATGGCTTCTCTTATGTTATGTTCTTATTAGGTTGCTTAATATTGTGTTGGCAATTGTGGGATTAATTTGTTGTTACTTATAAAAAACAATGAATCTTTGAAAGTGGAAAATTTTCCATGAATAATTAAGCATCAGAAAATTCTTCATTTCAGAAAATTTTCCACCCCACATCTTTGGCAATATTATTTTGAAAGCCCTCCTGGAGTCCGAATTTGTAGTTTCCATATGAAAATAATAAAGGTACCTACCTACCCTAAGGCCTTTCTGTGGATTGACTTTATTAGCTGAAAAAATCCTCCTCTCAGGATTTAGATATTATGAAACGCAATATTTTTAACAATAGCGGCAGCAGTATTGGTATGCCATTAGTTTTGGACAATAGGCTTCATGCAGCCACTGAACAGCAGTCTATCAGCGTTATCTGTAAACATTTTTGTATCAGGAAATAACATTGTGTAGTCAACTACAAAAGGTTTGACAATTAGTAGTGTTTAAGTTATACTGTGAGGACTACAGAGTAGCTGTTATGTCTGTACACCAGCAAGAAAAAAGAAAACAAAACAAAAACATGACACTAGGTCCCCATTCCCCTTTTACCACTATTACTTCATTGTATTTATAAAATTGTATTTTCTTAGTCCATACATCAGTATTTGTGCAGAGGGTTTTAATTTTTGAAAACTATATTGGACATAACTGCTGACAAGAATACACTCACATATAACTTTCTAGAAGACTGAAGGAGTGTTAGTGCTACAGAATTTTAGTTACCAGTTTGAGGATATCAAATTATTTTTATCTGAAGGATTTATTTCATTATATAAACTTTGGGTTTTCACTTTCTCAAGTTTAGTGTGATTGAGATTACTGTATCCCATGCATTTGCCATATATTACCGTACCTAGTTATTCTGGCATTTGTAAACCTTGTTCATAGTTCTTTTAAAAAGGATAGTAGGGAATTTTCATATTATGAAACTTAATAAGCAGAAGTTTTTATTATCCAAACTAACTTTTTAATTTACAGTCTTCCTTTCCAAGCATGACTAATTAAAGTAGCCTTTAAATGTTCTTTTTGTAGTCTGACAGAGGCCAATTTCTATGGCTTTTGTCCCTTCAGAAACTGGTTGATAAGGTAAAATTTAGAGCTGAGTTGAATTTTCCTTGCATCTGTGAGCCATGAACCACTTGCTGAATTTTTATGACAGATTTCTAAAATATTTCTGCTAGACCAGGGGTAGGGAACCTTTAACACTCAAAGAGCCATTAGGACCTGTTTCTCACAGAAAAGAAAACACTGGGAGCCGCAAAACCTTTTTGACATCTAAAATGAAGATAACAATGCATATATCATTTTTTACCTTTATGATAGTGTGTTGCGTTTATGAAATCAATGAACTGCTGCAGAGAAAACAAATTTTTATTTCTGCATGCAACATAAACATTTTGAACTCTGAAAAAAAAGACGCTGGGTTGAAAGTTATTTTCAAATAAAACACTCAATGTCTATTTGAGTCCTCGTATTTATGAAATAAAAAAGCCGGACTTAAATTATCCACCTGCAGCAAACCAAAAATGCTGTCTGCTTCTGTGTGCCATCATCCTTTTATCACGTGTACTGGAGTGTGCAGTCAGCTGTCAACCTGAATAAAAGAAGGACTATTTCGTCGAACAATGTAAAATATATATTTGAAACATAATAACCAATTAAAATATTTATTTTACCTATTTAATGTGATTTTTGCTCCTGAACCTCAGCGCACAACGTCTGTACATCAGGACTGTAAGATACGTTCATCTTCACACAGGATTGTAAACTGTCATCTGTGAGGCGTGAGCGATGTTTGTTTTTAATATAGTTAATGTGGGAGAAGACCTGCTCACATGAGTATGTGGATCCGAAGATCAACAGGACTCCAAATGCATATTTTTTTCATGTTCATATAAGTGTTGGGGATGGCATTCCATGTTTCAAATACAAGTTAATCTGATTTGGGAAGGTTTTCAATATCACTCCATTTGTGATTCTGAGCAAGAATGGCCTTCTGACGGGAAACATCTTCAAGATCAGCTGTCAAGCATTTGAACTTGGACACCTATATATCTTTGTCGGCTATGTCAGCCAGTTCCATCACAAGATCTGGTTGACTTACACCTGCAAATGCAGTCATATTCAATAGGGATGGATCGAAGTTCAGGGGAGTGACAGGGAAGGATAATGTTTTTTTTCCCTCTCTGAACTCAGAAAATCGTTTCCCAAACGATGTTTGCATTGTGGCGATTGCAGAATGCAAATACTCCATATTTATCATATTGTGAGCTTGTTTGAACTCTATCAAAGAGGGGAAGCGAGGCAGTGTACCTCTCTGTAAATCTCTGGCAAACACTGTAATCTTGCGCTCAAATGCCAAAACCTCCGCCAGCACGTGCAAGGCTGTGCTTCCTTCCCCCTGAAGACTTGTGTTCAGCGTGTTCAGGTGCGCTGTCATATCTACCATGAAGTGTAGCTTTTCCAGCCACTCTGGTGTTCCAGCTCAGGAAAGGTGAGCCCTTTGCTTCCCAGGAAAGTTTTCACCTCTTCCAGACACGCGGCAAAGCATTTGAGTACGTCCCCTTTGGACAGCCAACGGACTCTGTTGTGCAACAGGAGATCAGAATACGTGCTTTCCACCTCCTCCAGTAGCAAACGGAACTGACGGTGATTTAAACCTTTTGCCATTATTTTATTGACAATCTGAATGAAAACATTCATTACTTCTGTGCATTCTGATGGAAATGTTTGAGCGTACAATGCCTCTTGGTGCAGGATGCAGTGAAATGTCATCAGTGTTCTACCCAGCGACTTCTGCAGTAAAGCCACAAAGCCCTTCTGCGCTCCTGTCATATTTGGTGCCCTATCAGTAGCCACTGACACCAGGTGAGTGGTGTTTATTTTTTTAGTTCTTAAAGAATCCAAGACAGCCTCAGAGATGTCTTCCCCCCCGTGTCTGACCTTTTAGTGGTATCAAATCAATCATTTCTTCCTGTGGCCCAGCAGAGCTCATATACTGGCAGAACAGCACTATTTCTTCAATATCACTTCTGTCTTTGGACTCATCACAGGCGATTGAGTACGCCATTGCTGAACTGATGTCTTAAATTTGCTGTCTGGTGATGTTTTCTGACATTTTTATGGTTCTTTCTTTGACAATCCTCGCAGAGAGAGGCATATCTTTGATTTTCTGCACAATTTCACTCTTGTTTCTAAAGTCCTAGAATAGATGTTCTGAAATCTTCATGAATGATTCTTTTATATAATCTCCATCTGTGAATGGCTTTCCATGCCTGACTATTTCCTGAGCAGCCACAAAACTAGCATATGTAGTTGAATTGGAAGACTTAATCCACTTCTTGAAGTGATTTTTACTCAAATCAACCTTCCACATCAGTTCCACAACGGATTTTCTTCTCTCATCTCCATCTGGATATTTTTCAGCAAAGGCTTTGTGTTTAGTTTGGAAATGTTTTGCAACATTCGACTTTTTGTTGTTTGCCAGTTTCTCACCACATATTAAAAATAATGGTAAACCAGTCTCATCAGTAGTGAAAGCGAATGAATCTGCCCATGCTCCAATAAATGTTCTGTTTTCTTCTGAAATTTTTCTTTTCTTGGATTTGTCCATGGTTGGCCTACCAGGGGTCAAAAAGCACAATAAATCTCCTGAGCCTTCTTTGCAGCATAAGGGTCTCTGCAGCATACTGTGGGGTGGGAGAGAAGAGAGATTCACCACTGAAGTGTAACTGAAGGGAAGAAATTTTTAAAAACCCACAAAGAATCACACTCATATGTTTCACTGTTTTTGCTCATCTATATTTATGCAAAGGTCCACATGCAGCCAGGTTGGGAAACTGTAAAAGCTTAGACTCCAAAAACCTTATAAAACGGGAGAGAGAAAAAAGAACCGCCTTTATATTCATATTCCTCCTCTATAAATATGGCGGAAAGTTGGGGGGGGGAGATTGACCTTTACTTTCTAACTCTTGAAGGAGGCTGGGGCCAAACACCGCCTGGGTCCAGAAGGGGGGGAGGGGAGGAGGCTTGGAGGGAGGGAGGTAGCTGGGCCGTCTGAGGAGGCAATGTTCCCATGCGGCCCGGGCTTCCCTCCTCACTGCCGCCACCCTTGTGTGTGAAGGAAAGGAGAGAGAGGCCCCCCCACCCGCCTGCCCTCAGGTGCCACCCACCCAGGAGCCCAGCAGCAGGAGGGAAAGGAAAGGGAGGCCCCCCACCCGCCTGTTCTCAGGTGCTGCCCGCCCAGGGGCCTGGTAGCAGGAGGAGCCGCGCCAGCACCACCATCTCTTCCCCAGAGACACTCTTTTTTCTTCCTCTCTCCTACCTACCACTTTCATCCCCTGTGGCATGGCTCTAACCTGTCAGCCAAAGTCCCAGCAAAGCTCAAAGCTTAAGCGGGGTCCCGAATTTGAATGCTCCTTGCCACTGTGCACTACTCCTCGCTCCAGTCAGCCAGTCCCAAAATGCGCTGCTCTGACGATGCTCTGCGCCCAAACCTTGCGAGAGTTCCCCCCTGCGCGCAAACCTCGCGAGAGTTCACCCCATGATGACATTTCTTCCTTGCTCCAGTCAGCCAGCCAAAGAGCCACAAGTAAGTCATGAAAGAACTGCATGTGGCTCTCGAGCCATACGTTCCCGACCCCCGTGCTAGACTGATAATTTCTTATATTTATGGGAAAAAACATTTTGTGTACATATCTATAGTAGTTTGAGATAAATGTTTAAGAATTAAAATTTTTTTGCAAGTATAAATATGAAAATAGTTTTTCAACTAGTATACTGGAAACTAGCTAACAATCACAAAAGAAATGCACCATTGTTTATCCATTAAATGCAAAGTAGTTTGCAGTCCAATCTGATACTGGAGGAGTATTAATTTGAAACTGGCTTTTAGAACTGTGTGGAACATGTAATTAAAAACACAAATAACAAGCTTTGTCACAGAGTGGCACATGCAATTGCACCCACACATGTATACTTTTCTTTCTGATATATGGTTGCCAAAGTTGCATCCTTTAAAAGGCCTGATCTGCAACCATAAAACTGCTATGAGTTCCTATTGGGAAGAAAAGTGGGGTATAAATGAAGAAAACAAATCAGTAAATAAAATAGACTGCATGTATTTGTTTCATGTTTCTGATCCCACACAATACTCAGCAATTTCATTTTCAAGCTTCTGAAAATAGGCTTGAAAATAGAATTTAAAAATTGAAAGCAGCTTGGATTTTGTAGGTACCCTCAAAAGGGCATTAGAACCAGGGATGGTCATGAACTGCATTTTTGTGGTTTGGTTCGTGGCTGAACCATGAACTGAAACATAAACCAATATGCTGGTTCACAAACCAAGGTTTTTGAGCCATTTAAAGTTTAAACTCCTGCTTTCCTCTGCCTTCAAAAGTGGCAGCAGAAAGCAAGGGTTTAGATGGCTCCAGCCAGCAGAAAGTAGGTCTCCTGTCTGCTGGCTTTGGTTTTTCCCAGCCAGCAGAAAGGAAGTGGTGAAGTGCCTTCCAGGGGGCACTTCACTCCCTCTTATCTGCTGGCTGCAGCTCTCCTGACCAGAAGAAAGAAAGGGGTGAAGTGCCCCCTGGGAGGCATTTCACCCCTTCTTTTCTACTGGTTTGGGGAAAGTCAATGAGAGAGATCTCCCCACCAGCCCAGCCTTGGGCTGTCATTTAAAACTTTTTCACTTTTCATGGTCTTCTCTTGAAGCTGCTTTTTTTGTGTAAAAAAGATGTCAGTACCATTTATATAGTTTTTAAACAATATATACAAAATATTAATCTGCCCAATAATGACCAAATGTCCCTTCTAGAACATTCTGTGTACTGTTATTCCATCTTTAAACATGGAGAATACTGAGGTGCAAAAGGAATAATGAAAACATTTATATTACATGTTTTAAATGTTAAAAGTGGTTCCTCTTAACAGCCCTTTAAGTAGCTCATTGTTGTGATCCCCTTGTTGTATATGAGTGCTGATGCTGAGAGAATGGTGACCTGGCTAACTCTTTTTCTGGCTAGATGTAAGCCCTTATATTGTACGGCAGCATTGACTTACACAGCATTGACTTAAATACACCTTTGCTAATTATGTCTGGAGTGTATTATAACAGTATGTGTAGGATGTCTGGGATGAAATCTAGCTGTGATAATGTTAGCCAACAGTAAGGCATACCTTTTGCTTTGTGGTCTTGGGTTGTGAGGCATTTTTGACCTGTATTGTGAGACATTAACAGTGTAATCCTAAACAGAAAGTGTATTGACTTCAAAAGACTTAGAAGAGTAACTTTGTTTAGAACACTTTCCTGGGAGGAAGCTCCACTGATTCTGAGTTGACCTTCTTAGGACTGCACCGTTAGTTTGTAATATGTTGACGTTAGCTCTTATATCATGGTCTGTATGCTTAGGAACTGCAGTTTTCATTCTAGCATAAGAATAAATGGTTTTATATTCTGTAGTGATTTTGTGTACAAGTTATACTATTTAACGATTCAGAACTCTTTCATACATGAAAGACTTTGTTTTTATCCTGTCAGTTTTGTGCCTGGTTGCAAAATGAATCTTGCAGCAGGTTTTATAGAAAAAGTTATAAGAGTTACTATTCATGCTGACGAGGTACTACAGGTTTTCCATTTCAATATATACATAACCTGTGTTTGGAGTGGAATGCTTCTGAAATTTTGGTTGTATGTACTGTCTATCAGGTGCCTGAGTGCTTGAAAAGATGAATTAGAAGTATTCATGACTTTTATTCTTAAAAGATGAGGTGGTGAACTAAGTTTTGAAAGCAAAGGATTTGTCATTTTTTTAAATTACATTTGTATCTCATTCTGTCTTCAAGGAAGAGAAGGAATTATTCCAGAAGGAATTATTCCATTTTTTCAGGGCTTTTTTTTTGTAGCAGGAACTTCTTTGCATATTAGGCCACCCCTGATATCTCCAAGAGCTTAAAGGGCTCTTAATACAGGGCCTACTGTAAGCTCAAGGAGAATTAACTACATCAGAAGTACGTGGCCCAATAGGCAAAGGAGTTCCTGCCACAAAAAAGCCCTGATTTTATTATCAAAATAACACTGTGAACCAGGTGAGGTTGGAAGACTGTGACTTGGAGTCACATCCTGAGCATTGACCCAAAAGGCCTTTGGATGCTGCACCACAGTGATATTTCCAAGCACTGTTCTTTGCTATGACATCTAAGAGATTTACTTTTAAAACCACAAAACCAAGTCACTGAAGTTTTGAATGAGTCACTGAGCTTACTAAAAATGTCATAGACCAGAGCCCCCAGCATGTTGCCTGTGGGTGCCTGCCAACACCTTTTCTGGTGCCCATCAAGTATTTTGAGAAAATGGGCAGGACCAGATTAAGCTTTTGCCTAGCAGGCTCTTCATTGCCAATTGGAGATCTCATTGGCTATGAGTTTTTTTTTTAAAGTTGCTTTTGGCAGCAGCTGCTACCACAGCATAAGGATCTTCAGTGTCTGACTGAAGATATATGCAAGAAAATAAAATATTTTTGTTTCAAAAGATATCTTGTTAGACAGAGCTTCATAAAATGTTGAAAAGTTAGTATTGGATTTATGCATGACCTCACTCCCTCACACTTTGTGATTGCTT
The DNA here is from genome assembly GCF_032191835.1 of Heteronotia binoei. Classification (NCBI taxonomy): domain Eukaryota; kingdom Metazoa; phylum Chordata; class Lepidosauria; order Squamata; family Gekkonidae; genus Heteronotia; species Heteronotia binoei. The sequence goes on from NC_083229.1 coordinate 95,093,997, forward strand.
CGCCTCTTGTGGCAGTTGTTTTGTAATTGTACCTATCACCCTGTGCCAAAATTTTAAAGGTGCCTACAGGCTCAAAAAAGTTAAAGAACCTTGTCATAGACCTGTGTCATATATTATCAGCTGCCCATTTTATAAGAACTATTGCGTAATAGCCATCTGAATTTTAAACTGTCTTAGCTCAGTTTACCACAGAACCAAACACAAAGCATTTGTGAACATTTTGTTTTTAGGCATAATCAAATCATTGTGGGAGTTTTGATTCCTATAGTACACATGAAATTGCCTTCTATTGAATCAGACCAATTGGTCCATCTATGTCAGTATTAGCTACTCCAGGGGTGTCAAACTCATTTGTTGTGAGGGCCGGATCTGACATAAATGACCTTGTTGGGCCAAGGCATGTCGGGCCGGTCCGTGTATGTGTGTATTTAAGATTAAGTAATTATTTAAGAAATCTGAATGCAGACTCCCAGAGAACAGCAAGGAGAGATAAGGAGGCCTTCCTGAAGGAACAATGCAAAGCAATAGAGGAAAATAATAGAATGGGAAGGACAAGAGATCTATTCAAGAAAATTGGAGAAAGTAAGGGAACGTTTTATGCAAAGATGGCCATGATAAAGGACAAAAATGGTAGGGACCTAACAGAAGCAGAAGATATCAAGAAGAGGTGGCAAGAATACCCAGAAGAATTATACAAGAAGGATCTCATTGTCCCAGACAACAATGACAGTAAAATGGATGACCTTGAGCCAGACACCTGGAGAGTGAAGTCAAATGGGCTTTAGAAAGATTTAATCACAACAAAGTTAGCGGAGATGATGGTATCCCAGTTGAGCTATTCAGAGTCCTAAAAGAAGATGCTGTTAAAGTGATACACACATTATGTCAACAAATTTGGAAACCACATAAGTGGCCACAGGATTGGAAAAGATCGGTTAATATTCCAATCCCAAAGAAGGGTAATGCCAAGCAATGTTCAAACTATCGCACCATTGCATTCATTTCACATGCCAGCAAGGTCATGTTAAAGATCCTACAAGCTAGGCTTCAGCAGTATGTAGATCGGGAACTACCAGAAGTTCAATCTGAGTTTCGGAGAGGTAGAGGAACTAGAGATCAAATTGCCAACATTCGATGGATTATGGAGAAGTCACGGGAGTATCAGAAAAATGAGCCTCTTCAATTGCTTCATTGACTATGCTAAAGCATTTGATTGTGTGGATCACAACAAACTGTGGCAAGTCCTTAAAGAGATGGGAGTACCAGACCACCTCACATGTCTCCTGAGAAACCTGTAAGGGTCAAGAAGCAATTGTCAGAACGGGATATGGAACAACTGATTGGTTTTAATAGGAAAAGGAGTTCGACAAGGATGCTTATTTAATTTATATGCAGAGTACATCATGCAGAATGCTGGCCTGGATGAAGCACAAGCTGGAATTAAGATTGCCGGGAAAAACATCAACAACCTCAGATATGCAGATGACACTACTCTAATGGCAGAAAGTGAGGAGGACCTAAAGAACCTCTTGCTGAGGGTGAAAGAGGAGAGGTTGAAACTCAACATCAAAAAAACTAAGATGATGGCATCTGGCCCCATCACACCTTGGCAAATAGAAGGGGAAGACCTGGAAGTTGTAACAGACTTCACATTTCTGGGATCCAGGATCACTGCAGATGGTGACTGTAGCCATGAAATTAAAAGACGTTTGCTCCTTGGGAGGACAGCTATGGCGAACCTAGGCAGTATAATAAAAAGTAGAGATCACCCTGCCAACAAAAGTCCATATAGTCAAAGCAATGGTATTCCCAGTAGTAATGTATGGCTGGGAGAGCTGGATCATAAGGAAGGCCGAGCGCAGAAGAACAGATGCTTTTGAGAAGTAGTGCTGGAGAAGACTCTTGAAAATCCCTTGGACTGCAAGAAGATCAAATCAGTCAGTCCTAAGGGAAATCAACCCAGACTGTTCACTGGAAGGTCAGATACAGAAGCTGAAGCTCCAATACTTTTGCCACCAAATGAGAAGGGAGTACTCCCTGGAGAAGATCCTGATGCTAGGAAAGACAGAAGGCAAAAGAAGAAGGGGACGGCAAAAGATGAGATGGCTGGACAGTGTTGCTGATGTAACAAACATGAATTTGAGCAGACTTCGGAGGATGGTGGAAGACAGGGGGGCCTGGTGTGACTTTGTCCATGGGGTCGCAAAGAGTCGGACTGAACAACAACAACAAGCAGAGATATAAACTTTATAAAGAACATAGACAAACAAAATTAATTTTTTTTAAAAAAAAAACTCTTAAAACATTAGCACTTGTTGGTCTTAAAGATTCTTTCTTTATCTCTCCCATGGGATTCAGGGAACTGGGCAAAGGAAGCTCTGACTCTTTCCTTCCTTCCTCAGGGGGCCAGAAGGGGGAGGAGCCTCAGCCAACAGAAGGAAGAGTGGCTTGACTCAGTAGCTCTGCTGTGCGATTGAGAAAGACTGACAAACCAAAGCTCTCCCTCCCCCCTTTCTCCCCAAGTGAGGCGCCTCAGCCAATGGAGAAAATAGAGACTTCGCTCTGTAGCTTCTGTGCAATTGAGCAAACATAGCAAAGCAAGCTGTTATGCAGAAGGAAGCAAGAGAGAGGAAGAAGGAAGCAGATGACAACCAGTTACTCGGGGGCCTGATAGGAGCCATCTGAGGACCTGATTCAGCTCCTGGGCCGCATGACTGACTCCCCTGATCTACTCAGACTGGCAGCGACTGTCCAAGGTGTCTGGGAAAGGTCTTTCACATCACCTGGTCCTTTAATTGGCAATTCCAGGGATTGAACCTGAACCTTCTGCATAACAAGCAGATGCTCTACTATTGAGCCACAGCCCCTTGTGTAGCCCTATCACTGTAGTAGTGGGAGGGAAGAGGTCGGGGAGGGACGGTGGCTCAGTGGTAGAGCATCTGCTTGGGAAGCAGAAGGTTCCAGGTTCAATCCCCGGCATCTCCAAAAAAGGGTCCAGGCAAATAGGTGTGAAAAACCTCAGCTTGAGACCCTGGAGAGCCGCTGCCAGTCTGAGAAGACAATACTGACTTTGATGGACCAAGTGTCTGATTCAGTATAAGGCAGCTTCATATGTTCATATGTCATTAGCATTTTATTGCAGGTGATTTTTCTAACTTTCTTCCAGCATTACATGTGTTGTAGTAAACTGATATAGTGAAGTGTTTAAGTTTAAGAGCTCTGTTTCTGCTAATGTAATAAACATCTCTGATCCTCTAGTTTGATATCTGATAATTCAACCCAGTTGTATCCCTTAACAAAAATATTTTACTGGCTCTAAATACGTACTGGAAGTGTTGAGTGGCACTTTATAATCTGAAACAAAATATCATTGTTTTTTCATTATATGAAAGAATAACTTTAATTTGCATGCTCCTTCCTAAATTTGATAAGTATTCTGTAAGTTCATGTTTTGTCTTCTTGTGCAGCCCCGCATTGGGACTATGCTTGCACAGACTGGCTAAAAACTCCAAAGAAGAAGGGGCACTGCACCCCTTTCAAAGTTAACGTATGTGTGGGATTCCCACCCAGTATGTCATGTAGCTCCATTGACAGGCACCCCCTTTCTTCAGTTTCTTTTTCATCACGAGGATAGGAAGCTTTCTACTGCACTCTGCTTATTTTTCTTCATACTCACTGTGGCTGGAAGAAAATTTCTTTTTGTTACACCAAAGACTCATTTTGCACTCCTTGAAGAATCTATCTCATGGAAGGCAACCCCATTTCCTTGCCCAGGGTTCCCTTGTTTGTTATGCTTGTGGTCCCTCATTATGATGACCTAGTCCAGGGGTGTCAAACTCATTTGTTATGAGGGCCGGATCTGACTTAAATGAGACTTTGAGGGGCTGGGCCATGTCGGGTTGGGCCGAGCCATGTTGGGTCAGGCCATGTGTGTACCCATTTTAGATTAAGTATCAGTGATATAATTTTTATAAAGAACACAGACAAACACAAATATATATTTTAAAAAACTTAAAACATGCTTAAAATGTTAGCACTCATTGGTCTTAAGGATGCTTTCTTTGTATTTCTCCCATAGCATCCAGGGAACTGGACAAATGAAGCTCTGGCTCTTTCCTTCCTTCCCCGGGGGACTGGGGGGGGGAGGAGCCTCAGCTAATGGAGAAAATAGAGGTTTAGCTCTGTGGCTCCTGAGCAATTGAGCAAGCCTCGCAAAGCAAGCTGTTATGCAAAAGGTAGCAAGAGAGAGAAGGAAGGAGATGACAGCTGGTTGCTTGGGGGCCTGATAGGAGCCCTCCGGGGGGCCTGATTCGCCCCCCAAACTGCATGTTTGATACCCCTGACTTAGGCAGTGTTGAAAAAATGTGTAAAATGTGAAACAGAATGATGCATGGTAAGGAGCATGAACTCTGTCTTCTGTGCTTAGGAGAAGCCAACAATGTTGGAACTTGTTCCAGCACTTTACCCGTAAGGCTTGTTAAGATAGGGCCTCTAGGCTGAAATTTGCACTGTGGGAGAAGGCTTTGTACTCCTCAGTTCCTTTGAGCTTGGGTCTTACTACCTTGGATCTACTTCCCTCATCTCCAGCAACTGAACCCTGTTCCAGTCCCCCATTGGTCCTTTGGGTTCCTATGGGCTTGACTATCAAGATGATGCCAATCCCTCAAAGAAGAGCCTCTTCAATTGCTCTGGAGGCAGAATCTAGGTGCCTGTGTTCTCCTTGTTCAGGACTGTCAACCAAGGTCCAGATGCATTTTGAACTTCCTTCGAAGAAGCATAAGGAAAAATTCAAGTCTCAGGCCAAATCAGGATGTATCAAGTCCTCTGGTCTGGAAGCTGATTAGGATGTCATCCTGGTTCCCCTGCACACACCATCGCCACATCTCACCTCTTTTGCAGACTCTTTTTTGGATGCAGGTAATGGCCAGCTTAGCATCCCTGCAGGACAACTGGTACCCTTGGAATTTTGGCCTCCCTTATCAAGGCAGTCAGTGTGCCCTGCCCTCAATATTCTTACTACATGTCACCATCTTACTTAGAGAGATGGGCTGGACATCATCCTCAAACTTTGCAGGGACATGACCCAAAATCAAGGGGGTTACATGAATTCCTACTCCACTCTGGTTCCATTCTGGTCTCTGTACTATAAGCCTGATGAAGAGGTCTCTGTGGCATTTCATTATAGTTCCTAGACTGCCTTGGACCTATCACCTGATGATAGTGGATGACCTGACCCTAGGTTGTCCTAGCAAAGACTCTATGGAGAACAAATGCTAGGAATGGCAGAACAAATGCTAGGAATGGCAAAAGCCTTTAAAACTGTTTCCACTTCAGAAAACTATCCCAGTGATAGAACTTTGAGCTGATACTCTGATACTTCAGGGATAGTTGCATTCTCGATTATGGAGGGTCTCTCTAACCTCACAGTTCCAGTTTGGCAAAAGCCAGCCTCCATTAAGCCACACCTCATCAAATTGAAAACTTATATAGAGTAAAACAGGACTTCTGTGAGTTTCTGTCCACACACCTATATCATATTCATTAGTTATAGATGATAAGCCAACAGCCTGGCCAGCATTCATCCCCAGCCGATAGGGAAAGCTGTAATCTGGATGCATTGGGAAGAAAAATGTATGCATCCTGCACTTTTAATTTTCAAGTAGCAAGTTATTGACTAGGAATAAAGATGGTTGTGGAAATAAATGCATTGAGCTCTAGAAAGAGTTTTTGGGCAAGTGCCCTGGCCTTGGGCATTCAGGGTCAATTTGCTGTGGTGTCATAGCATGATGACGATCACACAGATGCTGAAGCTCAGCATTCCTTTAATCTGCAGTATTCTTTTCACCTTTCCCTGTCATATTCAGCCTTGCAGCTTTTAGCATCAGCGTGTGCTTGTGATGTGATCTGATTTTTGTTTTGTTTGGCTTGACATGGTTGTATTCTGGTATACTATAGAGTATGGGCATTTTCTGTAGGGGAATTGATCAACTTTCTATCTCTTCCCCCCTCCCAACAGCCTCTATCTAGGAAAAGTACAGTATTTCTCCACAGTGTGGACCAAAGCAGGAGGGAAGCAACCTCAGCAGGATATAATGACACAACCAGGTGAAGGACCTCTGTCTTCGATTGATTCAGTTTCAGTTGGCTCTGTTGCAGCCATCCAGCCATGGCTTGTAATGTCCTGTCCAAATTTTCTGGGGTAGAATCCAGGCAGCTGTCCATCAATAGATAGAGCTGGGTGTCATCTGCATATTGGCGACAACAGAGCCTATACTTCCAGATAATCTGGGTTAACATATTTGCCTCAGATGGACCTGTTTGCCACAGTCAAGTCTAAGAAAGCATCAGAATTTTCTCCCTAGCTGGCAGCAATCCAGCTTCCATGGGAGATACATTCCAAATCCTTTGATCAGGCACAATCTTTTATGTGTTCCTTCCCATCCCTCTCCTAAGTAAGGTTAGTGGGAAAGTGGTGTCCAAATGGACAGATTGTACCTTAGTGGCTTTCTTCTGGCCCCACCAGATCTGGATTTCAGAGCTGTTTTGCTTAGTGGGCTTGGACTACATAACATTCCATCCTGCCCTAGACCTGCTTATGCATAGTCAGCTATTGCATCATGAAAGAGAGGGGCTTCACTTGACAGCATGGAGGATCCAGCTGTAGAGCAGCCCTTCTCCCCAAGTGTATGGGATATCTTACTTCAAGCCCGAATATTCTTATTACAGGAAGGGGGATTGATTTGATTCCTGGGCATACATGTAAGAGGAAAATGCCCTTTCACCTGCCTGCTATCATCAGTTTTAGAATACCTGTGCCTAAACCACAAAGTGGTTTAGCAGTATCTTCATTAAAGACCCACCTAACAGCCATTGCTGCTTTTTATGAGGAGGTGCAGGGAAGTTCTGGTTTTGCTCATAAGTTGTCTCAGTGCTTTTTAAAGGGACTGTCCAATCTTTCCCCTTCTACATCCCATCTTGTCCATAGTGGTCACTACCCTTAGTGTCAACCAGACTGGTGAAACAGCCCTTTGACCCCCTGGCCTCTTGTTCCTTAGTTTTAGTCTTAAGGAGGTAGCATTTTTAGTGACTACTACTTCAGCTAGAACTGACGACACTCAGAGTTGATCCTCCTTTTCTCAAGATATTCAGTGAGTGATCGGGCTTACATCCAAATCTTGACTTCCTACCTAAGATGGTTCCAGTTTCCAGCTAGCACAGCAGATTGTCCTACCAGTGATTTCCCTGCTCCAAACTCAGAAACAGAAAAGGCCCTACAAACCCTTGATGTTAGGAGAACCCTTCTTTATTATATGGATAGAACCAAACCATTCTGTAAAGACAGAGTACTATTTATTTGTTATTGGGGCCCGAGAAAGGTCAAAGCTACTTTTGCCCAGTCTGTTTTCAGATGGGTAGTTGCTGTCACCTGTTCATGATACATGGCATCTGGAGAGCTGTTTCTGCTTGAGGTGAAATCACATCCCACCCAAGCACAAGGTTCGTTTGCCATGTTTCATTAATGAGTTCCCCTGCTGGACATCTGCAAGGCAGCAACCTGGTCAACAGAGGACACATTTGTGAAGCACTTCTTCAGAAGTGCAGGTGAGGAAAGAAGTAGATGTGGGCAAGGCTGTCCTACAAACTGTGTTATAGTGACTCTGGTGAGTAGCTCGCTAATGATCCCAATATGAGGTTGTACGAGAAGACAAGATGAAAACAGAGTTGCATTTGATTGTAACTTTTGTTCATCAATGTCTTCTGGACAGACACACATTCCCTCCCTACTGTGAGCTATCACAGGGCCTGTTGTGCATAGAAGGGAAGGGTGTGTGTGCTGATGAAGCACATGACTCACTGGGTGGGAATCCTGCATGTGCATCATTTCTAAAATATCTCTGCACAGAAGATGTCTGTGACCAACAGTCATAAGTGGAACTCTTTTCTTTTTTAAAATATATAAACAGAAAATTTAATGTTTTCACAAACATCTGTGGAACAAAACTGGTGTTTGCTATCTATATTGTAGTTGCCTTGTGTATACTTGAGCTGAATGGAATGAATATGATAAATGTAAATCTGTTAGTTTAAATTGGTGCCTTTCCTCTGTGTGTACCCATCAACAGATAAAACCATTGGTTTGGGTCTGACAAACTTTTCTGCAGTTAAAAAAGGGGAGACTGAAAAACATGGAAACTGCATGGACCAAGTCAAGTAGGATAAGGGCTGTAGTAAGGATAGAAGTTGGTTGAGACTGAATGAAAAGACTGGATTGACCTATCAAATCAAGCCAGCAAAAGTTCTGACTCATCAGGCCAAATGCAGTCCTTCAGCTGTGTATGTTGGTGTGGAGATTTAACTTTTCCAGAAGTTTAATTTTTAAATTCAGAACAAATGGGGGCGGGGGGGAAATAGAAATACATGGTTACATACAAAGCACTCGGTAGACCTGTAATTTTGCCTGCATCTCGCTGTGTATTCCTCTCCCAATTCTGCCTGAGGAGCAAGAGACCTTTAGAAATAGTATGAGGGCTCTGCAGTAGAGGGAAGAAATAGGCCAAAAGCGCCCTTGTCCTTTCTGCCAACAGAAGTGTCATCCTCACACCATAACTTCTGTTGGAAGCTGTACACTAATAATTAAAGTTGCTATCTTTAGCTCCTTAGTACCCTCTCCCTACTGAAATTAAGCCTACCAAGCACATGTAACGTGCATAAATTAATACATACACTCCATTTTATCCCTCTGCCCTTCAGCCCACTTTGTTGCTTCCCTATATGTCATAAGGTAAATTGTAACATCCTTAGCGCAGTTCTTGTACTCTGCAAGTGAAATATAAACAGATACTGCTATGTCAGTAACTATAATACTTAAATATATAAATGTATTTTATGTCATACATAAGTATCAAATGATGTATCGTATTTCTCTAGTTGACCAGTTTGAGGTTGCTTTTGTCAATGCAGTTAGCTTTTTTTGGCACCCTATAGGCAGAGCATGATAGCTGTTTTCTAGGCATATTTTCATTTGTTCACTTGTAGAAAGAAGGTCATTAGGACCTTCAAATTAACTTTTGAAGGTTAAATACTAAATCAGTGGCAGACTGTTGCAAGGCCAAAGTCAAAGTCAATTAAAATAAGTGAGAGTCTCCTAATTGAAATCAGTAGCTGTGGATCAGAGCGCTAATTGATTAAATGATACTGTCTGTTCAAATAAACTTTCTAGTACTCTGAAGAATATACAAGGCAGCTAGTCACACACTGACAGTATGGTTTTAACACTGAAAACTTGGAGCAGTAGGGCAGACTGTTTGCCAGGTATTCCAAGTTAAGTTCTTTGAGAATAACAGTGTAAGAGTTTAGAAATCAGTTTTGTCCTAACTTCTAAAAATGGTTATTCTGCTAAATAAATGGGCTTCCAAGAGATTTACAGTACAATCTTAAACAGACTTACAGCCTTCTAAGCCCTGACTCTGTTTAGGATTGCACTCACTTCAGAGAGGATTTGGACAGAGGATTCAGCATTATTTTTTAAGACTACATCTTAAATTTCAGATTTTCAGTGGAAAAGGTTGAAGTTTTGAGACATCAGTTCAGTCACACATAAAATCCTACTGAATGTGTCCCCACAGTATTGCAGATAGATCTTTCTTTGATTAAAGAAGTAGTAAAAAAAATCTTGATCAGAAAAAATAAACAGGCTGCACTCTGCTTGATTGTTGGGGGAGAGACAAAACATACACAAAGAAACTAGTTACCAGTTTTATCCCTACCCAAAGATTCTGCTTGATCTTAACTTCTATTTTGCCAGTCTTACCCAACTTTATAATGGCAGGCATTTTTGCTTGCATTACGCTTCATCATTTGAATTAAAATAACAACTATACTATATGATAACATTTTTAAAAAAAGTTTATAGGCTCTTGTGGCAAAAGAATGAATTAATCATAGTGCTGTATGACTTAAGGTTGCGAATCTCTTGGTGGGGCCAGGAGAGCTCCTGGAACTGTAGCTCATTTCCAGACTACAGAGATCAAAATGGCAAAATGGCAGCTTTGCAGGGTGACAAAATGAGACAAAATGGCAGCTTTGCAGGGTGGACAAAATGACATTATACTACAGTGAGGTCCCCTCCAAACCCTTCCTTCCCAAGGCTCCACCCCCCAAATCTCCAGCTATTTTCCAACCAAGCCCCAAACACAAGTTAGATTTAAGTATTTTTGTTCCGGTTGTCATATATACATAGGTTTACATAGAATATACATCGGTTTAGTTTAGTAGAAAATCAACATGCAGTTGTTTTACTCTGATTAAAGAAGACTGTTGTTTGCATTCAGCAGTGCAGTTTTATTAGGGATTGGTTGGATCCAGCTCTTCTTATTTCTACTGAAAATTGCTGAGACAAGTTTCAATAAAATCATTGATGAAAATATAAGGCACCACAGGACCGCAGCAGTTACCAGCATCTGGTTCCTCTGGGTCTGGAGCACCTGCCGGCATTGAGGTGAAACTTAAGTGGCTCCTTAACGGTGTTGTTCTGTGTACTGCCTCTTCCCGTATACCCCCCCCCCACTTAAGTGGCTCCTTAACGGTGTTGTTCTGTGTACTGCCTCTTCCCGTATACCCCCCTGAGAGCTCTGCTAAGCAACATCTTTTGGTTGTCCCTGGCTCAAAGGATGTCCACTTAGCCTCAACTAGGGTTTAGGGCCTTTTACATCCTGGCCCCTACCTGGTGGAACCAGCTCCCATTGCTGCAATTCTGCAGGGCCTGTAAAACAGAGATGTTCTGCCAGTTGATGTTCTTTAGTTGAAGCGGTGGACATCATTAAACATCAACATTGCCTCCCTGACACATGCAGGCCCTATTGTTTCCAAATTGGGCAGGCATTGTCTTTGATCACTACTGCTTGTCTGTGCCAGTTGAGATTTGGGGTTTTGACCTGGCTGTTGTCGGAATTTTGCTTCTGTAAATTTTAGATTTTGCTTTTGGCTGTTTTAGTTAGTTGTTTTATATTTATGTAAATGTTATTGATGTGACCCGCCCTGAGCCTGTTTTTGGGAAGGGTGGGATATAAATATAAATAAATAAATATTTGGTGGGTGGGATTGAACTTCCCTTTATTTTTTTTTAATTTCAGATTTTTCTGCAAACTTGGGGAGTCCACTAAGTTTGAAGAAAGACCTGTTTAGCCTCAGTGTGGCCCCAGTTCGCAGGTTTAATTAACTAGAGATGGGGGGGGGCATGCATGGCTAATAGTATAAAGATATATATATATATCTCTGATTGATTTCACATTCAACTCTCATGTTCATCTTCTCAGTGCGGCTTTATTCCGATTTCCCACTATCAGCAAGGATTGTCATTTTTGTGCAGCAAACAGAAACCGCTAAGAACCAGTTTCTGTTTGCTGCGTGAAAATGCTGATCTTTGCTGCAGACCCAGGGCAGAAATTGGAAGAAAGCTGTGCTGAGAAGACGAATATGAGAGCGGAGTAAGGTAAGTGCGAAATCAAGTCTCTCTCTCTCTCTCCCCACCCACCCACTGAAAATGCTTAATGCTACTGTACGCCTTAGAGCCGTTGCATATGTAGTGGCCACATATCTGGCCTTGCTAAGAAAAATGAAAATGACTAGATGCTTTTAATGCAGGTTTCATTTAGAGCTTTCTAGATTTTGAGAGCTGAATAAAGATATGCTGTGCATACATGCCACTACTTAATGAGTTCCCAACATTACTGGTGCAGGCAGTAGTAGATTTCTATTGCTGAATAGAAATTCAGAGTAATAAGAGCATGGCACTGTGTACGGTCAGTTGTTTATCCCAGTGTTAATCCTTTACCATATACCTGTTAAATGCTTGTCAATCTTATGGCCTCAGTTTTCCCCCCAAACAAATTGTTTTTTTTGGGTTGTGTCCAAAAGTCACTGCAACTGGTGAGGGTCATAACTGTCAAAAAATGAGCCACAGCCTCATAGTCTCCTTTCTGTCTCCCCAGACTGGCACAGTTTACCCTTCTATTTACTATTTAGTACTAACCATAATTTGCTGTGTCATATGAATAAATGAACTGTGGTTTGTGCTTGATCTTCAGTCCAGAATCAGAAAACATAGTCTGGATGGATTTTTAAATTCTGATTTGGATATGAAGCAGTAATCATATCTGACTGATTTAGGGTTAGATCATGCCAACTATTTCCATTTTTGGCATGGGGTGTAATTTTTTGCCATTTCACATCTCACTGTGCTCAAGCTGTTCATGAGAATACTTGATCACCAAGGGACAGAATTTCTGGGGACATTTAAGACTTCGAGCAGGACAGGAGAGACAAGCAGTAATTTTTGTTGGGATCTAGGCTTTGGGCATCACTATGGTTATAATTAAACACAAAATATAAGTAGAAACTGAAATGGAGGGCAGAAAAGGAGGGAACACATGAACTCTAGTAATAATTACTCAGCAAAACGATTAATATATTAATGAATATAAAGAACTTTGCAAAAGAAATATTTCATACGATTAAACAATAAAAATACTAATTTTGATGGAATTTCATGTTAACTGTCCCTTTTAAGTTTGTACTTAGTTATTCATCTCTTAAGTACCTTTCTTGTCATAAACATGTCTTATATGTTACTTTTTTTGCTTGTTTACAGGAGATGGGTCTTGAAGTTAAATGAGACTGGATAAGGCGCATCAATGAAGTAGTTTCTGTACTATATAGGGTCAGAACTCCAAAAGTGTCGAGCAACCAGACTTGCTCTACTTTCATGATGAAGAAAATTAGTCTGAAGACCATTCGTAAGTCTTTTAATTTAAATAAAAGCAAAGATGATAATGACTTTGTTGTGGTTACACAGCCATCACTAAGCGATTTTGGAAAAGATGACTCTTTGTTTGGTAGCTGCTATGGTAAAGATTTGGCTAGCTGTGATGTCAACAGTGAAGATGAAAAAGGTGGCAAAAACCGTTCAAAGAGTGAAAGTTTAATGGGTACTTTAAAACGAAGACTTTCGGCAAAACAAAAGCAGAAGGGCAAAGGCAGCACACCTTCTGTTAGCTCTGCTGATGATGACACATTTTCTTCCTCTTCTGCTCCAATAAACTTCAAAGATGTGAGAGCTCAAAGACCTCTTCGATCCACATCCCTCCGTAATCACCATTATAGCCCAACTCCATGGCCCCTTCGCCCAACAAACTCAGAAGAGACATGTATAAAAATGGAAGTGAAAGTAAAGGCCTTGGTTCATTCCTCAAATCCAAGCCCTGCACTGAATGGTGTTCGCAAAGATTTCCATGACTTACAGTCAGACAGTGTGTTCCAGGAACAAAACAATGCATTGAAAAGTACAGAATCTCAAAATGGAGACTTGCATCTTCATATTGATGAACATGTGCCTGTAGTTATTGGACTTATGCCTCAGGACTACATCCAGTATACTGTGCCTTTAGATGAGGGAATGTATCCTTTGGAAGGATCACGAAGTTACTGTTTGGATAGTTCTTCACCCATGGAGGTTTCAACAGTCTCTTCTCAAATGGGTGGGAGTGCATTTCATGAAGAAGAAGGGACAGTGGGTCAAGATGTTGTAGTTGCTCCAGATATCTTTGTGGACCAGGCAGTGAGTGGCTTGTTGATTGGTACCACAGGAGTCATGCTGCAAAGTCCAAGAGTTAATCACAGTGATGTTCCTCCACTCTCTCCATTGCTACCTCCAATACAGAATAATCAAATCCAAAGGAACTATAATGGCCTAAGTGGCACAGATGTCCATGTGGCTGAAAGTATGCGCTGTCATTTGAATTTTGATCCCAACACTGCACCTGGAGTTGGAAGAGTTTATGATTCTGTACAAAACAGTGGGCCTATGGTTGTGACTAGCCTCACAGAAGAACTGAAAAAACTTGCCAAACAAGGATGGTACTGGGGCCCTATTACACGATGGGAAGCAGAAGGCAAACTGGCCAATGTTCCTGATGGTTCATTTCTTGTTCGAGACAGCTCTGATGACCGTTATCTTTTAAGTTTGAGCTTTCGCTCCCATGGTAAAACTCTTCATACTAGAATTGAGCATTCAAATGGTAGATTTAGCTTTTATGAACAACCAGATGTGGAGGGACATACTTCTATAGTTGATCTAATTGAACATTCGATCAGGGACTCTGAAAATGGAGCCTTTTGCTATTCAAGGTCTCGATTGCCTGGATCTACAACATACCCAGTCAGACTGACCAATCCAGTATCTCGGTTTATGCAGGTACGCTCTTTGCAGTACTTGTGTCGTTTTGTTATACGTCAGTATACCAGAATAGATCTGATTCAAAAACTACCATTGCCAAACAAAATGAAGGATTATTTACAAGAAAAGCACTACTGAAGGCTATGGGAACCTTGCATCTTGCACTTTGGGAACAAAAATATTAAAGGAGAGATACTGAAATATCGTTTACAAACTTTGCTATCTTTTGCTGCCATAATTTCATTTTTTGTGCATAAAGAAGGGTAATGCATTTTTATTTGTTTAATGGGTGATCTGTTTTTTAATTATGATCTCAAGGTTTTTTTTAAAAGAGTGAAATAAATAATCTTTCACTCAATTTGCAAATAATCACAATGTGAATTATAAAAAGTTTATTAAAAAAACCCATCTCCTTTGCTGCTAATCCACTGTGATTTTTATGCATTCAAGGCACATTTCATGTGTTTTCAACCACAAGTTAAAGTTGAAACTTGATGAAATATGTTTTGTCAACTTCAAATGGCCTGCTTTTGTTTTTTGTTTTAATTAAAAAGGTGTGGATAAAACATGCTGGTATTATAAGTTTGAGAATTTAGATGAATGCTAAAAATTATTTCCCAGTACCCTAATCAAAACCGATGAGTTTATCTGTGGGCTGAAGGGAATGTGTGATGCAAGACAGTTATGCAACATAATATTTTGAAAGCCTCCTTTCTCTTAAACTGTTTCAAAGATTGTAGATATTATATTGCTTTTTTGTTCATTTTTAACTATTTAATTTCCCCCCTAGTGTTAAAAATGGCCTTTCAAAATAGTGTTGGAAAAATAGGTAATTGTCATTTTCATGTTAGTATTTTGTATTTTGGACAAAGGCTAAATGTAAATGAAGACCGTTGATAAAAATGATCCCTGTAGAGACTATGATTTGGACTAAGCTTGGTAACACACAGAAAGTAAAACGAAAGCTTTTCAACATTGTAAGTTTCCCTTAATTCATGCAGTAGTACAAAATTATCACATGCTCTAGCCAAGTTAAGCATTCAGGTTTCACTGATATCGTTGGGTGTGCACTTCTCTCCCATTGAAATCAGAGGAACTTAGAAATTCTTCACTTTGGATCATGCCCTTAGTTTTAAGTATATTCCTTTTCATCTTTTAGCATTCATTTTAATCTGTGGCTGTAGAAAAAATTATCTCTAATGATTTTTTTTTAAACTTCACATGTTTTAAAATTAGGGAAGGATTGATTGTATTGTATCATAATCACCATAGGAAATGTTTCAGCATGTTACCAGTTTTCATTCTCCTGTTTGGAAAAAAAAGAAATTCCCATTCCATTTGAAGTATATATATATATATATATATATATATATATATATATATATATATATATATATATATATATATATATATATATATATATACTTCAAATGGAATGGGAATATATATCCGGCACATGAAAATCCACTAGACACTTATCCTGTTATGAAGCATTAGGATTTCTGCAGGTGTGCTCTTGTGTATCTTTCATTTCAGTGAGATTTATACAGGAAATGTTTCCAGTGGATTTTTCCCATTAGAAATTAGAAGGGCTATTGTCAGGGCTATTTCATATATTGGCCCAATTCAGAATATGTTAGTTGTGCTTGAGTCCCTTTGTAATTAAGAGGAAAAAGTTAGTGATTTAAGCACTATTGATTATGATGGGACTAGAGTGCAGCAGTTTTTCTAGATGGAGGCCAGTATGGTTTGAGTTTTGGGGAGTTGTTTCCATGCTAAAAAATGTACCAGGGTGTGTGGGTGGGTTGATCTATTTCAGGATTGCTCTTGTGATTCAGAATCTTTCTGAGTAGGAAGGTGACCTATGAAATTTCTGAAGGAAATGTACAATTTGGGAGTTTTATTTTTAGGTTCCAGAAATTTTGTTGTGCCATTTTCATCTCTCTTCTATTATTTTTGCTGTTTAAAAATTACAGTCAATATTTTCCACATTTTTCATTTCCATATCTAAATCATTTGAATCTTTTTTTGTTCAATTAAATTCAGTTCATTCAAGGGTAATGAAATTGGGGGGGGGGGGGGGACTTTTTTGATCATTTTCTCTTTCTTGTTCTACCTACCTAGCCTTTTCTGTCTCTGAATGAGTTTGTAATATTAAGTACAGTGTTGCTGCAAGGTGCTGCAATGGCACTACATCCTGGGTTGCCTGAATCAATATGCTAAACTTCTATTTTTTTAAAATTTATTTTTAGATCATAGTGTTTAAAAAGAATATTGTAGGCAAAAGCATGTCTGTTGCTGTGGGAGATACATGTGGAAGTGTCTCTCTTGCCCAGTTAAAATTAATTTTGAAACAAAAAAAAAAAGATGGAGATGTATTCTTAAAATTTATGAGCAAAATATATAAGTGTATGTGTGCATCATTTGTTGGCTCTGCTATTTATGCAAACTATTTACTTTCTGATTTCTGTCCCCCCAAATTAAGACTACAGATTTGATACATAAAAGGCACAATAATATATGCTATAATACAGTGTTTTAAGTCTATCTGAGTGGAAGAGAAATAAAATCATTTTTATATAATAGGAAATAAACCCCTTGTACTGTAATTTTCTTGAAAAAAATTCTCCAACAGCAGAAGGGGGCAGTATGATTGGGGAGAAAAGCCCTCTAGAAGTAAAATTTATTATGGTTGAGTAAAAATTATCCCAGTGTTCAGTGATTCTAAATTATGATTTAGGGTTCCTTATACATTACAGTTCCTTATTTTAAAAACATTTAGATCTTTAGTATTCCTGTTGGATCAGTGTTCTGACAGAGTTGACAGTGCAGTGCATGCTGCATTTCTGCTTGTGTCTTATGAACAGTTGTTAACACCTCTAATACTAGTGTATCCCAGTAATAGGATTGCCAGCCTTCAGAGGGGGCCTGGAGATCTCCTGCTTTTAGAACTGATCTCCAGCTGGCAGAGATCAACTCCCCTGAAGAAAATGGCTGCTTTGAAGGATGGGCTCTATGGCATTGTACCATGCAGAGGCCCCTCCGCTCCCCAAACCCTGCCCTCTCCTAGGTCCATCCCCAAAGTCTCCAGGTATTTTCCAACACAGGCCTGGCAACCCTAGTACACCAGCTGAATATAATTTTTTCTTGGGATGATTGTCCCATCTTTGCAGTGTTCACCCCAGTGTTTACCTTCCTCCATTGCAGTGATAGCAAAGTGTTTCAGGAACATCTGCCTTCCACGGCACAGCTTAGCGGAGTTGGCAAAAGAAATATGCCTGACAATGGCAACATGTGGCCATGTCATATGCCCCAGGAAAGCAAGATATTACCCTCTTCTTTCCTGTATAACTTTCCCACAGTCATTGCCTCCTTTCTCAGCCAGAAAAGTAACAGCCAGTGCCAAGCACTCAGCCTGATCTATCCAACAAACAAGCAATGGCAAACAAAAATAGCAGCATGAGCATGTCTGCTTCTACTGCCTACATTTGGATCTGACTGAACTGCTTGGCTACAAATGCTCCCACTCTGACCAGAGCAAATATATCCTTCTTTGGTGTTGGTGTTCTTCCGGCATTGCTGTGGTGATGGATGAGCCTGCAGCATTGCCACAGAAATGCTTCCTGTCGCATTTGCTCTGGAAATTCCTGAGGGGAGTTGCTAGCTTGAAAAGAGAGAGGAAAACCAAATAACTGTAGTCCAGTACTTTATGGGGTAGTTCTCTTAGTTATCTGGCTTCGGCAAACCTTAGCTCTATTCACAAGTTACAGTGAACTCATGTACATCCTGCATGTAAATACATACGTCTGTATGTAAGAAAGAGCCAACACATGTTCACTTAGCAGCTGAAACCAGGGGATCAGTACCTGGATAAATGTGGGTTTTATTTAACATGTTCATACTTGCATTGAATGTACCATGAGAATTAACATATATATTTTTTAAAAAAATCAAGTGAACACTGCACACAGATTGTATGTGCATTCACTACAACTTGTGAGCAGGACTGGAGAGAGACATGAGCAGGTTCTGTGTGAGTACATGCTTTAGTTTGTAATTTGGAGTAATTGCTGCTTTCCTGAATTAACAAGATGAATGGGGAATCACATCCCTTTGTTGTATTCTGAAATAAGACTTCTGAATGAATACATTGAAAACACTTTTGAAATTCCTTCCTTGCTCCATTGCTTGAATTTTGTGAAAAGTTCATAATTTTTTGCCATGCTGATATATATTACACTCAGCTACATTCTTTGTGTATTTGATGGCAGTGTAAATGGGAAGGAAGCAGTGTAATGGGAAGGAAATCATGCAATACTGCCGTAATGTGAAATGCTAGAAGGTGGAGATCCTTGCCTGAATTGCTTGTTGCCATATAACACTACTGCCAGTAGATCACTTTATGCAAGCTGTTAAAATAAGTCACATTGTAATAGCATTTAACATATAGATTCTCAGAATAAGAAAAGAGACACCCTCAAGTTAAGAATGAACTAACCAATTTATCTGTAACTCTGTGGAGGTAGTTTACTTAAATTTTATTAGCATTCTATGAACAAACCTCAGTGACTTCATGTTAAGGTTTATGTGTTAATGGAACAGGTTTTAGTAAGCAGAAAGAGCACAATTTAAAGAACTTTAATGTTGATATAATACTTAGGCTTGACTTTTATAAAATTAACCATCACATCTGTGCTGACATAATTTAATTAATAAATGCATTTGCAAAATATTATTTCTTCAAGTTTGGTTTCTAGAGAAAAGTGGGATATAAATATTTTAAATAAAATAAAAAAAATTACAGGAAATGCTACTGTAGATCATCTGAGGGAAATATAGTGGTATGAAATTAGCATTTTACAAAATGAAGAATAAAAAGGCTTTGCATTATATTCAGCAAACAAATAATATTAAGCCTGTATACATTATCCTTGAGAGTGCTCCTGTTCTGTAAGGATAAAGTATATGAAAATAGACTTAAACATGTAGGCATGTGGGCATATCGTTCCTGCATACTATGTGTTGGCTTGTGGAATTCAGGTCAATGAAGCTGAGCTTTCGCCTTCTTTCCAGCTCTCAAATGTAGTCTGGTTAAATCTCTGGAAAGATTGTCCCCTTTGCCCTAGCCTAGGATACTGCATTATATTACAGCTGTACGGGAGATGGCTGTCATAATGTGCAACTATATTGCTCCTCCTTTAGGTGGCTAGGTTGACCCATGATCTAAATATATTCTATCTCACTTTAGTACTTAAAAAAAATGCTTTGCCTGATTTCTTATTCTTATCTGATTTCTTTGTTATAGCAAAAGCATTTTTGTACTCTATTACAGTGTTTTTTCTCTGCTGCTTTTAACAGGATTATCAATTTCGTATCATTGAGATAGGTTTTACATACTTAACTGGACTACGCAGTTAACATATTTATACTGTAGTACCAATTCTGGTATATACAGTCTACTGGCAGTCAGAAAATTTCCATTTACTATCCCCACCTGCAGATAACACCTTCAAACATTTACCAACATTGGTTTTAAATCTCTGGTGTAACCACAGCACCAAAGATTTTTTGGTTTTGCTTGTTTCTTATTTTCCAGGCCTCTCCACCAGCTCTATGCATTATTGTCATTTCTGCCTTTCTTCCATTAGAGACTCATAGGCACAGAATCTCATGAACAAATGTCCTCCAAGGTCCCATAGTGAGTGTATTTACATAAAATTGCCTAAGGCCACTTGGGAATCCAAATGATTTTTCTCACAATGCTTGACCATAGACACAATGTGTTACAGGATACAGAGTAATGGTTGTTGCATTTTCAAGGATTATAGTTTGGCAGCAGAGCTTGAAATGAGTTGTAAAGGTCATCCTATAACTCTGGGAAATGCCATAAACCAGGCTTGCAGTCCAGTTCTTTGACATTTTTTAAAAAATATTTCTTTATGGAAATTTTACTTATGCGTCTTAGAATTGGGATTGAAACATGGCAGATGTGACAGGATTTGTAGCTTCATCAGCAGGCACCAAAATAGTGGTTGCCCTTCCCAGAAATGTGTCATCATCTGGTGAGAAGAAAGGAAAGGCAAGGATCAAATTGCCAGCCAGTGACAGACAGAGCTTCTACCCATTGGTAGCTGTACAGAAAAAAAAAATCTTGGCAAATGTGGGAATTCACAGGGAGTTTGAAGCTCTCTCCCAGCTAGGTATGGGGTAAGCTCCACCACATTTGCTACATCTTGGGAAAAGCGCTGAAACCATCTCCAATATTTTTGTTTGTTTCTTATTGGTATTTACTTGTCATAAAAGAGCAAGTCTAGCAAACCCAGAGTTTATATTTGTTTTTTTTTTTTTAAAAAGCAGCCCCAGGTTTCTTTAATATTCATGTCAAGGTGCTTTTTCACCATTTGAACTCTTACTGCTGAACTTTGCAAAACATGCAGTTTTTCTTATAAATGCATTTCTTAATGTGTAAATACTGGAACTATAAATGAAACCAAAATACCAGCAATATATTGACTGTGAATTTCCAGCAAGGAAGGGTCTTCAGACACATAACTGAAATTCTAAGCTAAAATATGGTTACATCAGCTATTGCTACTGTTATGTATTGAAATACTAAAAAAAAATATAAAAACACATTGTTTAACAAAAATGGGATAATTCTTAAAATGACAAAATACTGTAGAGTTTGCTGTGTTTGGTCCAAACTCTCTATGCCAATACTGGGGGAGGGGGGTTCTTATAGAATTTTGTATTGCTACTTATGGGTTAAAGAATTTTTATAGTGGTGATGGAGTGCCATGAAATTAATACTTAAAATCCAGATTGCTGTAGTTTACACTTTTCTGTATGTTTCCAACTGAGTGTGCGCTGTTTGTAGTAAGCACACAGCAAAATGAATTATCCAAAGTCCATTGATTTTAAATGTGTTTTGGTTTGTTAAAAAAAAGATTATAGTAATTTCTTGCACATTTTTTGAAAAAAAATTGTATAAGGATTTATGTATCTGCTTCTAGATACGGTGTGTAAATAAAACTTTCATTCACAAAAGGATCTGTGGTGTGCATTTTTGAGAAAGATTGATAACCGATAAGATTCAAGAGATAAGGTTGGTATTTGTGTTCATGAAAAAGTTTTTAAATGATTAAATTTGATCATATCTGTATTTTCTTTGTCCAGGGCATTTTTGCTTCATTGATTGCAGGTTGTTGTTTGTTTTTTTTTATAAAAAACCTCCTTTAATGAATTCTGAACCTTTCTCATATCCATATATATATATAGAAGAAGAAGATGATGATGATGATATTGGATTTATATCCTGCTCTCCACTCCGAAGCTCAGAGTGGCTCACAAACTCCTTTATCTTCCTCCCCCACAACAGACACCCTGTGAGGGATGGGGCTGAGAGAGCTCTCACAGCAGCTGCCCTTCCAAGGACAACCTCTGCCAGAGCTATGGCTGATCCAAGGCCATTCCAGCAGGTGCAAGTGGAGGAGTGCGGAATCAAACACAGTTCTCCCAGATAAGAGTCCACGCGCTTAACCACTACACCAAACTAGCCTAAGAATGGAGGTGTTTTTCTTTTCAAGTTGCCTTCATGAGATGGTACAGTTCAATTGTGTCAATTTTAGATGCATAGTATATCCACGCACTGACATGCAAGGGTTGATCAACAAATATCAGTTTATCATGTTTTATAGGTTCCACATCATATTCCTCTTCGAATCTCAAGCAAGCCATGCCCTTTAACCCCTACATATCGGCAGAGGGTTTCTTCCTTGTCCTCTGCAAAACAAAACATTCTCCACAATTTTTGCATGCCTCTGTTCATATATTACTTCAAACCAAAAGGGCTAGAGATAGAGAAATTAAACACAAAATTCAGCCCACTCGCCTGCAGGATAGCTGCAGCTTATCTACCCCAGGATTGTTCTCAAGGAAACTTTACTTGAGGTTAAAAACAAAGCAAATTGTTTTAGACAACCCAAGAATCTTATCTAAAAGTTGTCAATTGTTTCTGAAGTTTGAAGAATTAGCTTCAATCAGATGTCTTGCATGAATCTGTTTGTGATCAAAACAAGCCAAGAAGGCTCCTGCCTCTCCTTTTATATTAGAAAACTGAAGAATTCTTGGTTCAGAACCAGTTTTTTTGTTAAAAAAAATTGTCCCAAATCAAGTGCAACAATTAAGTGTGGATTGTTTCCTTGCCAACAAACCGGGATTCTAGCCCATGACTGAACTGTGGCTTGGAATACTGGCTTGTAAGCAAGAAAAAAGACACAGTTCATCCTTTCACCTAGTGCAGATGTCAATGTGATTATACCAAAGTTAGAAGTAATAATGAAAATATTGGATGTTAAAATCATCAGATGCCTGGTTTTCATATACTGATAGAGAGGAGTGTGTGTACTAACACCCCTATTATTTGAGGGGAAAGTTAAGGAGAAAAACAAAACAGTAGATGGATTTTTAATAATTCATACTCTGTGTGTTTTTTCTCTGCACACTGGAAAATGAAGGAAGAAAATAAAGTTTTGATAGTTGAGAGCCTTATTACTCAGCTGGATAAGAAAATGTGCATTTAAATCCAGTAATCCTGAATTCATGTATTTCCCAACAAAAACAGTGATCTACTGTGACAGGCCATTTCTGTCAACTGAGGAGACCCATACAGCCTCCTATGATTTTGGGGGGATCAGGTTTATTTTAAACTATGAACCTTCCCTTCAGTTACAAGGTGTTATAATGGCAGTGAGTATATAGGCTTTCCGTTCATTACTATGAGGTAAATTCTGTAGAGCACAAGTAGAATATGGAGGTCACTGAGGCAGAAATTATAAATTAACAAAAGATTCATTTATTTACAAGTAGGTTTCAGGAAACATCAGCACAGGCACATCAATTTAGAGTAATCTCTTATTTTTTTTAAATAATGTCAAGCATAAACAGGCATTGACCAATTAGCCACTAGGTTGGATCTTAACTCGCGTGGACGCACACACGCACACACAGGATTCCACCCACAGGAGCCTGCTCTTTCCCAAGACTCAGACTAAATGGCAAAAGGTCTTCTCATTGCCAGAAATAGGCCTAATAATAGGGTTCTCTATTCTGTCAGAAATAGAGCCAAACCACACTACCATACAGAGCTACCCTGCACTCTGCTGTTTTCCTGAGGCAGACCTGAGGTCTCACTGCTCTCTCCAAGACAGAACTTAGCACCTGCTCTGTTTCCCTCTAGCATTCTATCCTTCTCAAAGGTGATTGGATGCTAGAATAGCACTCCCATAAGATTAGGTGAGTGACTGTTTTCCCCTTCAGGGAGCACATAGTTTGACTGACACAACAGCTCTTACACTAGCTAGCACATCGACTGAAGGCGCTAGGAAACACTGGAGCAGCTGGCACAATCACAGTCTCCCACTCTTCCATACATACAGCAAAAATATTCAGAGCTGTTTCGCCAAATGCAGTGCTATCCCTATTTTTATTCAACTGATTTCTATTTGTGGTTTATTTATGTCTCTGCTGTTATACTTTCTGGTGTTTGACCACCTGAAGAATGCAATTGCTTGTGCAATCCTCTGTTGTGCAGGATATTTTTAGTTTTCTCATTATTAAGCTGCATTTCCTTGGTCAGATTTCTAACACCAGGTTTTCTTTGTAGAAGTTACATGTTGTGCTAACCAATGCTGCTTCTAAGCCGTCGAGCCTTGTAAGCAAAAATTCTGCTTTATGAGCTACTGGCATTAAAGTTCTGAGAAAGCAATTTGGCTACTGCATATAGCAGGGGTGGCCAACAGTAGTTCTCCAGATGTTTTTTGCCTACAACTACCATCAGCCCCTAGCCATTGGCCATGCTGGCTGGGGTTGATCGGAGTTGCAGGCAAAAAAAAAACATCTGGAGAGCTACCGTTGGCCACCCCTGACATAGGCCAATGCAAGGCCTACTAATAGGATTTGTTGGGTCAGGTGCACCATTTGTACTTAGACCCCCCTCCCCCAGTTGGCAATCAATATATTCACTACACATGCCAAACAATTAATACTCCTACAAAATTAGATATTACGAAGTCTTATCTCAGCAGACATAGACACCAATTGATGTTGTGTAATTGTATGCATCCAATCTTTGGAAACACTGTCAGCAAATTAAAATATGTAAAAAAGTGGAGTGCATTTAATGCCACAGTAGTCCTACTGTAGACTTGATTATAACCTAATCTCTGTAGCTCTGAGACAAGTTGTGATTGTTCAGTATGACTGGCTTTCCAGTGGTCTGTCCTATAAGTCAGGGGGTATTTACCTCCCCAACATTGCAGTGTAGTGTTGGTGGGAAGAAATCCTGTAGTCAATGTGGATTGAAAATGTCATGATGCATAAAGATCAGCTGTATGTGTCTCACATGGAATCTTGCAGCACCAGGAGCAGAATAAAGAGAGCAGTGAGAAGCCTCCCTTCTAAGTGTGCCGGAGAAAAATGTCCTTTAACCTTTTCCCTGGGGCTGAGAAGCTGAAGAAAGGGATAGGATGATGAAAGGTATAATATAGGGCCTGGACTTGGCCAAAGGTATTTCTGGCAAGGAAGAAATGGGGGAGATTCTGCTAGTTAGCAGCAACTGAATAACATCTCACTGAGTTTGTTCTTCTCTCTGCACACCGATGTACAATGCCTAGGTGTGGCCAGAAGTGCAAGCCAAAGAGCTCTTGGCCTTTGGCTGTTAGCCTGAAAGTCAGACCTAGAGCAAAAGATCAGCTAGCAGAGAGAGATAGAAAACTTCTTTGACCACTGGAAATCCACCACTCTTTCATATTTGGCTTGTTTTTTCTTTTTGAGGGAGACCTAAAATTAGGCATTTTAGGTCTCCTTCAAGGGTACGTCTCCCCCCATGGCGCAGAGTGGTAAAGCAGCAGTACTGTGGTCTGAACTCTCTGCTCACGACCTGAGTTCAATTCCAGCGGAAGCTGGATTTCAGATAGCTGGCCAAGGTTGACCCAGCCTTCCATCCTTCCGAGGTCAGTAAAATGAGTACCCAGCTTGCTGGGGGGAAAGTGTAAAAGAGTGGAGAAGGCAATGGCAAACCATCCCGTAAAAAGTCTGCTGTGAAAACGTGAAAGCAGCATCACCCCAGAGTTGGAAATGACTGGTGCTTGCACAGGGGACCTTTCCTTTCCAAGGGCAGGGTTGCCTGGCAGGGGCAGAGGTCTCATGCTGCCAGGCCCTGCCCTCCAGCCATCTATCAGCTGGCCAGTGAGTGGGGACACTTACCAATAGAAAGAAGGCCTAGACTGCATTACCAGTGTTGCACAGGAAGTGATGTTATCACATTATTGAGGGCAGCACTCTGGTATTTGGGCAAAAATGTTATGGTAGAAGCCAATTTTACCATAACAGTTTTTGCCCAAATGCCAGAATGCCTCCTGGAAGTCACTGGGATGATGATGATGTCACTTTCTGTGCAACACCAGCAACATGTCAAACATCTGGCCCGTGGACCAAATCAGGCCCCTGGAGGGCTTCTATCAGGCCCCCGAGCAACGGACTGTCATCTGCTTCTTTCTCCCTTTCTCTTGCTTCCTTCTGTGTAACAATTTGCTTTGCAAACTTCCTCATTCGCACAGGAGTTACAGAGCAAATTCTCTATTTTCTCAATTGCCTGAGGCTCCTCCTTTGGGGAGGAAGGGGGAGAGGAAGAGCTTACTTTGCCAGGCTGCCACATTTGCACATCACAGCTACTGAGCCAAGGCTCTCTTCCTTCTATTGGCTAAGGCTCCTCCCCCTCATGGTTCCTTGGGAAGGCAGGAAACAGTCAGAACTTCCTTTGCCCAGTTCCCTGGATCCCATGGGAGAAATACAAAGAAACAACCTTTAAGACCAATGTGTGCTAAAGCATGTTTTAAGTTTTTTTTTTTAAAAAAAATCTTTAATTGTGTTTGTCTGTGTCCTTTATAAAATTTATATCTCTGCTATCTAATCTTAAATACGTACACATATGGCCTGGTCCAACAAGGTCTGGCCCAACAAGGCCTCATTTATGTCAGATGTGGCCCTCACATAACAAAGGTATTTGACACCCCTGCTTTAGACAGTGGTAAAGCTTTTATCACAGTGCTGGTGTTACACAGCAGAGAGATAAAAGTTGCAAGCTTTTATCACAGTAGAGTTCTATTTTGTTCTTTAATGTTCTTTAAACATCATGAACTGCCATGAAGTTGTGAATAGCACCATTATGTAATATTTATAATTTTATAGTTTTTAGCATTATATTGTTTTATTGATTAAATATGCAATTTTTGGTTGTTGCTAGCCTCCCTGAGTCCATTTGCGGAAAGGGTGAGATATAAGTTTAAAGTAAATAAATAAAAGTGTGCATTAATTTATCGCAACTCTGTTTAAGAATGCAGTCCTATCCTTGGGAAGGTTCACTTGTTATACTTGCTAGAGCATCTGTATTTTTGTACAGCAGGCATAATTCACTATGCTGTAAATGATTATAGTATTGAACCAGTCTGATATTGCAGAACAATTGTGTGCCACATCTTAGAAAGTCAGTATAGTGCAGTGATAGAATGTTAAGACTAGGATCTGAAAGACCCTAGTTCAGATCCTCACTCTGCCATGGAAACTTGTGTGATCTTGGGCCAGTCACAAGCATTCGTCACTAGCAGCTGCTCCATCCCCAGGCTTCTGCTTTCCCCAGCTCAACCAATCAATTCCCCATCAGTTGCTGCATGGGTGCATTTTGATCCACAGCTCTCTCTAATTTCCCTCACAGCTTCCAGATCACTAAAAAACAAGAGCAGGAAGCCATGAGGGAAATTGGAGGGAGCCGTGGCTCTGTGCAGCAACTGGTGGGGAACTGATTGCTTGAGCAGGGGAAAGTAGAAGCCTAGGGGCAGAGCAATTGCTAGTGAGGAGGTCCTACAACTGATAGACAAATTAAAAACTAATAAGTCACCGGGTCCGGATGGCATACATCCGAGAGTTCTGAAAGAACTCAAAGTTGAACTTGTGGATCTTCTAACAAAAATCTGTAATCTTTCATTGAAATCTGCCTCCGTTCCTGGGGACTGGAAGGTAGCAAATGTCACCCCCATCTTTAAAAAGGGTTCCAGAGGAGATCCGGGAAATTACAGGCCAGTCAGTCTGACTTCAATACCGGGAAAGTTGGTAGAAACCATTATCAAGGACAGAATGAGTAGGCACATTGATGAACACGGGTTATTGAAGAAGACTCAGCATGGGTTCTGCAAGGGAAGATCTTGCCTCACTAACCTGTTACATTTCTTTGAGGGGGTGAACAAACATGTGGACAAAGGTAACCCGATAGATGTTGTTTACCTTGACTTCCAGAAAGCTTTTGATAAAGTTCCTCATCAAAGGCTCCTTAGAAAACTTGAGAGTCATGGAGTAAAAGGACAGGTCCTCTTGTGGATCAAAAACTGGCTTAGTAATAGGAAGCAGAGAGTCAGTATAAATGGGCAGTCTTCGCAGTGGAGGACGGTAAGCAGTGGGGTGCCGCAGGGCTCGGTACTGGGTCCCATGCTCTTTAACTTGTTCATAAATGATTTAGAGTTGGGAGTGAGCAGTGAAGTGGCCAAGTTTGTGGATGACACTAAATTGTTCAGGGTGGTGAGAACCAGAGAGGATTGTGAGGAACTCCAAAGGGATCTGTTGAGGCTGGGTGAGTGGGCGTCTACGTGGCAGATGCGGTTCAATGTGGCCAAGTGCAAAGTAATGCACATTGGGGCCGAGAATCCCAGCTACAAATACAAGTTGATGGGGTGTGAACTGGCAGAGACTGACCAAGAGAGAGATCTTGGGGTCGTGGTAGATAACTCACTGAAAATGTCAAGACAGTGTGCGTCTGCAATAAAAAAGGCCAATGCCATGCTGGGAATTATTAGGAAGGGAATTGAAAACAAATCAGCCAGTATCATAATGCCCCTGTATAAATCGATGGTGCGGTCTCATTTGGAGTACTGTGTGCAGTTCTGGTCGCCGCACCTCAAAAAGGATATTATAGCATTGGAGAAAGTCCAGAGAAGGGCAACTAGAATGATTAAAGGGCTGGAGCACTTTCCCTATGAAGAAAGGTTGAAACGCTTGGGACTCTAGCTTGGAGAAACGTCGACTGTGGGGTGACATGATAGAGGTTTACAAGATAATGCATGGGATGGAGAAAGTAGAGAAAGAAGTACTTTTCTCCCTTTCTCACAATACAAGAACTCGTGGGCATTCGATGAAATTGCTGAGCAGAAAGGTTAAAACGGATAAAAGGAAGTACTTCTTCACCCAAAGGGTGATTAACAGGTGGAATTCACTGCCACAGGAGGTGGTGGCGGCCACAAGTATAGCCACCTTCAAGAGGGGTTTAGATAAAAATATGGAGCACAGGTCCATCAGTGGCTATTAGCCACAGTGTATGTGTGTATATAAATTTTTTTTTGCCACTGTGTGACACAGAGTGTTGGACTTGATGGGCCGTTGGCCTGATGCAACATGGCTTCTCTTATGTTCTTATGTTCTTATGAGGAATCAGTTTCCAAAACCTAGAATTCCTCACAGAGTTATAGTTAGAGCTTTTATATGTAGCAAAATCCCAGCAGGAACTCATTTGCATATTATACCACACCCTGGCATCACCATTGTTTCACATAGGGCTTTTCTGTAGAAAAAGCCCAGTAGGAACTCATTTGCATATTAGGCCACACCCCTGATACCAAGCCAGCTGGAACTGTGTTCCTGCGCATTCCTGCTCAAAAAGCCCTGGTTATAGTGAGGATAAAATGGAGGAGAGGAGAACAATGTAAGCTGCTTTGGGTCCCCATTGGGGAGGAAAGTGGAGTGTAAATGGAGTAAGTAACTACATTGCAATATAACCAAGAGCTTATAGAAGAAATTTGGCCAAAAAAGCCATGTATTCTTTCTATTTCAACAAAACTGTGACAAGTAGGGTTGTCAACTTTGGGTTCAGAAATGCTTGGAAATCTAAGAGTGAAGCTTGGGAGAGTGGGGTTTAGAGAGGGGAAGGATCTCTGTAAGGTATAATGTCATGCAGTCCAGCTTTCAAAGCAGCCATTTCCTCCAGGAGAATGGCAATAAATGTTTTAAATAAATAATAAGCAATTTATGTAGTCTAAAGATCAATTGTACTTCCAGGAGATCTCCAGCTACTACCTGGAGATTGGCAACCCACATCAACAAGCTTATGAAGTAGTAATCTTTAATTGCACCACAAAATAAAGGCGGAGCTCAGAGAAATTATATATGCTTATGTAAAGGAAGCACTGGCCTCAGATTCAGCTGGAGCTCACAGGAGCACAGCTCCTGAACCTTTCTGAGAGTTCCACCTCCTCCTCCCCACCTTGTCCATTGAATAGTAGGTGCAGCTGCATAACAATCCCTGGATGAGCTCCACCACCTGTTTTTCTACAAAACGACTCCTGCGGAAGCATATTCCAAAATGCATGATTTATTTTGAGAAGAGTAGGTTTTGGAAGGGGCATAGAAGGCTGCCAGCAACCTGGGGGGAGGGACTCCTTTTAATAGATGTTTAATATGTGGAAAATGGCATGGGAAGCTTTTCAAAACATGGAGGCAAATGATATTAGCTGAGAAATAACATCCCGTTAAGTCTCTGTTAAAGGGATAAGACAATTTTTCTCTGGGTTGTTGTTAGTCCTAGTGTAAGCTGAAATGGATGTTTTGCTCTCTCTTTCTTTGTAGACAGTGAAAGGGAAATCCTTGGCCTGCAACTAGAAGTGCAGGTGGAGGTAAGCAGTTAACTCTTTCCTTTCTTGAATCTTTTCCCAATGGGAGTGGGAAGAGAAAGATTTTGAGCAGGAAGACTGTTGGCACTAGAGGGTTAAACTTACAAGACCTGTCCTTGTTCTTCCCCAGAGAAGAACAGGCAGCTATGTTTAATGTTTTCATCAGGCAGCTATGTTTAATCAGAAGAAATAACTGGGGGAAAGATGCAGACGATGGAGACGATGCAGAAAGATGCAGACGATGGAGGAAAGATGCAGATGGGGGAAAGATGCAGACGATGGAGTATCATATCTAATTTGGCTGACAGCCATGGGTCTTTCTAAAGGAAAAAGAAAGTTGAGAAGTGTAATTATATCTAAGATTGTTAAAATCAATTACTTGCATTTCTCAAAGTCTAGGAGCATGCAACAAAATAGATTGTTGGACTATAGCCTCAAGTGTGTCCTTCAAAATTATGCTAACTGAATTGCCAAAGTACTTCTAATTAGCTCTTAAGAGTATCACTATAATAGAAGAATTGCAGATTTATACCCCGCCCTTCTCTCTGAATCAGAGACTCGGAGAGGCTTACAATCTTCCATATCTTCTCCACAACAGACACCCTGTGAGGTGGGTGGGGCTGAGAGGGCTGTCACAGCAGCTGCCCTTTCAAGGACAACCTCTGCCAGAGCTATGGCTAACCCAAGGCCATTCCAGTAGGTGCAAGTGGAGGAGTGGGGAATCAAACCCGGTTCTTCCAGATAAGAGTCCATGCACTTAACCGCTACAAGAAACTGAAAAGAAACAACTTGGGCTGCAGAGCTGCACCCAATTATCCGTACTTGTTCTATTGATTTCATTCGGAACAAAAGGTGTGGAACAATGCAAGAGAAGAAGGAAAAAAGAAGAAAGAGGAGGAGGAGGAAACTGCATTTATACCCCACCCTTCACTCAATCTCAGAGTGGTTTACAATCTCCTTTCCTATCCCGTCCCTTCAACAAACTGTGATGTAGGTAGAGCTGAGAGAGCTTTTTCAAGAACTGATCTTTTGAGAACAGCTCTGAGAGAGTTATAACTGACCCAAGGTCACACCAGCAGCTGCATGTGGACAAGCCATTGGAATGAGTAACCAACTTGTTTATTTATTTATTTACATTAGACTTTTATCCCGCTCTCTCCGCAAGTGGACTCAGGGAGGCCTTGAATTTATAGTGTAAATGACAGTTAGAAACCAGTTGAAAGAAAAAAAAATAAGGAGAAGAATGAATGGTTAGTTTGCATTGTAGGGAGAAAAGTACCATGAACTGCCTCAAAGGACCCTGTTTTCTTCCCATAATCTGATGGGAGTTGTTTTGTTGTATGACACCAAAATAGAATTGACACAGCAGCACAACAATCACAGTTTTTTGTTGTTCAGTTGCACAGTCGAGTCTGATTCTTTGCAACCCCATGGACAAAGTCACGCCAGGCCTTCCTGTCTTCCACCATCCTCCAAAGTCTGCTCAAATTTGTATTTATTACATTAGTAACACTGTCCAGCCATCTCATCTTTAGCCGTCCCCGTCTTCTTTTGCCTTGTCTTTTCTAGCATCAGGATCTTCTCCAGAGAGTGCTCCCCTCTCATTTGGTGGCCAAAGTATTTGAGCTTCCAGTGAACAGTCTGGGTTGATTTCCCTTAGGACAGACTGATTTGATCTTCTTGCAGTCCAAGGGACTCTCAAGAGTCTTCTCCAGCACCACATATATCAATCACAGTAGCTCAGAACAAAAATTAGTATAGGGTATGTAACTGCTTAACATATGAAAGGTTGATTTCCCTTAGGACTGATTGATTTTATCTTCTTGCAGTCCAAGAGACTCTCAAGAGTCTTCTCCAGCACCACATTTAACAATCACAGTAGCTCAGAACAAAAATTAGTATAGGGTATGTAACTGCTTAACATATGGAAGGTGGACATTATATTTGTTTTGATAAAGCCCTTACATTTGGAACCTGGGGAATGGTGGAAACCATGGACCAAAGGAAAATAAAAGATCATATTTAAAAGATTGCAGTGACATCCGTAGTTCAACAGGTATGTATCAGCTCTTTTGTTTTGAACCACAGGTTTTTTATCAACTTTGAAACAATTGTACAATGTCTCTATGTACACATTTTGCTGAGCTGAAAACAGTTCAAAACTTTATTTGGGAGTGCTTTTTAATATGATAATTGTTACAACCTCAGTCATCTCACTTGTGGCATCTTAATGGTACACAGTTGGAAAATAAAAGTGTTGAATAGACAGTTTGTGTTCTAAAGCTGTCAGTGCAGTGAGACCTCAAGAGGGCAGTTAAAAGAACAAGCACCACAATGCCCAATGACATGTAATGTTAAAGGCAAAATAATGCACGTTGGAATAGTAACTTCAACTTGACTTGCACCCTGTTGGGCTATGAATAAGCTACTGTTTTTCAAGAAGGTGATCTTGGAATAATGACAGATAGCTGTATGAAAATGCCAAGGCAGTACACTGATGATAAAAGAAAACACAGACCTTGCTGTTATACTTTCCTTTTCAAACAGTCTCCAGTGGTTTGGATTCTACTTTTTCATTGGTGCAGGAGGTCAGTTAGGCAGTTTTCCTTGAGTTCTCGCCACAGATTTTTCAGTGATCAAAAGGGACTTCTTTCCCTTCTACCACAAGAGGAAAAGATGCTGGGATCTAACCCCTTGTTTATCACGAAGTCATATGGTTGCCAGGTCTGAGTTGGGAAATAGCTGGAGATTTTGGGGGTGGAGCCTGGGGACGGTGGTGTTTGCGGGGGTGGGGGGGAGGGACCTCAACAGGTATAATGCCATACAGTTCACCTTCCAAAGTAGCCATTTCTCCAGGGGAACTGATCTTTGTTGTCTGGAGACCAGTTGTAATTCCAGGAGATCCCCAGCCACCCTCTGTAGGTAACAGCCCTGTTCTCTTACTCACTACTGTATCAAGTGTCTTGAGCACAAGGACATAGTACAATTTGAAATCATAGACAAAAATGAGACACAAAAGGTGAGAACTGTTCAGAAAAGAGATTTACACTGCCAACCTAAGCAGTTACACCCTTTTAATTACATTGATGTCAGTGGCCTAGAAGACTGTAATTCTCATTAGGATTACACAGTGTAAGAGTGATAAATGAAAATGCTTTGTCTACACCCATACTACTAGGGATGAGCATGAACCATAAAACTGTGGTTTGTGGTTCATGGTGGATCCACAAACCAAACCATGCATCGTCATGAACTAAAAAGGCTTCATATGAAATGGCTTGTGAAGTTCATGATGCAGTAAAATGGCCCCCTGGGGTGCTAGGAACGCCAAACTCATGGGGGATCGTCAGCTGACTTTCATCTACCTGCCCTCAAAGTTTGGTGAGTATTGGATTTACAGGGTCTGAGTTACAGTGCCCCAAGAAGGTACAGTCCCCCAAGAAAGCCAGAGGGAGCTTAGATGTCCTATACAGGATATTGTAAATAGATCCCTCACGGAGGGGCTTTTTCCAATGCCTCTTAAAGAGGCCATGGTCCGTCCCCTCTTGAAAAAAGCTACATCAGATCTGGACGAATTGACAAATTACTGGCTGGTCTCAAATTTACCCTTTTTGGGTAAAATTATTGAGAGGGCAGTGGCATTACAGTTACAGAGTTTTCTGGATGACGCTTCTGTCTTAGACACCCACCAATCCGGCTCCCGCCCAGGTCATGGGACGGAGACAGTGCTGGTCGCCCTGGTGGATGACCTCCAGCGGCATCTGGATCGAGGCGACTCAGTGGTGCTGATGCTGTTAGACCTATCAGCTGCATTCGATACGGTCGCCCATCGGTTACTGACCTGCCGCTTCACCGACACAGGGATTCAGGGGTTGGCCTTGAAATGGCTTTCCTCTTTCCTTGATAGTCAGGGACAAAGGGTGGTGATTGGGTGAGAACTGTCCTGGAGGTACCCGCTTTACTGTGGGGTGCCTCGGGGGCGGTGCTCTCCCTGATGTTGTTCAACATCTACATGCGCTCCCTTGCCCAGATTGCCCGGAGGTATGGGTTGGACTGTCACCAATATGCTGATGACATCCAGCTCTATTTATTGATGGACGGCCGGCCTGACTGTGTCCCAGAAAATCTAGATCTGGCTCTGCAGGCTGTGGCACGGTGGCTCAGGCTGAGTAGGTTGAAGTTGAATCCAGTGAAGACAGAGGTCCTTTGCCTGAGTCGGGGCGGTCCGGGAAGGAAAATTCCCCTACCAGCATTTGACGGTTCGTCACTGAAAGTGGCACACAAGATCAAGAGCTTAGGCAGGGGTGGGGAGCTTTTTTTCTGCCAAGGGCCATATGGATGTTTATAACATCATTCACGGGCCATAAAAAATTATCAACTTAAAAAACAGTGCTCTACTGAGTAAGAATGATTCAAGCCAACAAAATTAATGCAAATAATTGTTTTTCTATTTGAAGTCATGTGGGGAGAGCCTAATCTCACACACACACACACAAACGCACGGCCCGCTGTCCTAGGCAAATGCATAGGTCCAGGGCTTTGTTGTAGAAAAAGCCCAGCAAGAACTCAGTAGCATATTAGGTCACACACTCATTAGCATATTAGGCCACATCATCTGGGATAATCAAGTGCAAATTGAACTGTGACAGTAACTTTTCCAGGCCCTGCAGCAATTCTGGCTGGCCCTGCAACAATTCTGGCTGGCCAGCCCCAGGGAGGCTGCTGCACAGTACATCTGGGCCCTGTGATCCCTGCCTGGTCCTGGCGAGGCTGCTGCACTGGGCCCTGGATCCCAGCCAGGCTCCAGAGAGGCTGCTCCATGGCTCAGTTCAGCCCAGCAATCTGCGAGGGCCACACCAAGTGACCTCGAGGGCCGCATACGGCCCTCAGGATGGAGGTTCCCCACCCCTGGCTTAGGGGTACTACTGGAGCCTGCCCTAACAATGGAGGCCCAAATAGCAGCCACTGCTAAATCCACTTTTTTCATCTTAGGCGGGTGAGGCACTTGGTCCCCTTCCTGGACTGTGACAATCTGGCAACAGTGATCCATGCAACAGTCACCTCGAGGCTGGACTACTGCAATGCCTTCTACATGGGACTGCCCGTGTGCCGAACCTGGAAACTACAGCTTGTGCAGAACACAGCAGCCAGGCTGTTATTGGGGCTCCCTAAGTGGGAGCACATATAGCCCGGGCTGCGGGAACTGCACTGGCTGCCAATAGTGTACTAGATTTGTTACAAGGTACTGGTTATTACCTTTAAAGCCCTATATCAGGGTGGCCAACAGTAGCTCTCCAGATGTTTTTTGCCTACAACTCCCATCAACCCCAGCCAGCATAGCCAATGGCTGGGGCTGATGGGAGTTGTAGGCAAATTAGGGTTTTGTTCTTTAAAAAAGGGTTTGTTCCTCATCCTATGTTCATTTATCTCTTTATTTGTAGGGGCGTGAAGCCCAAAATCTTCAATTTGTGACAGGACATCTTTGTTGATTAGAATTTCATTTGATTGGGGATTAGAACATGAGAGCAAGACTGATGAATTATGATCTTATTCTCCTTTTTAGTGGTAGATTCTGTGCTACCTGCTAAAGTTCTGAAGATATTTGACTTTCAAATTGACATTGAGAATATAAGGGGGAAACTTGGATCAGTGCTAATCAGGATAAATCTTACTGAAGCTGTGGTCTCTTTTCTAAAATATAGCATCAATGAATCTATTGTGGAAATATGGTGGTACTATTACCATGTCAGACATGCTTAAGCTATGCTTTTTATATTTTTGGAGAGGTTCTAAGTGGAGCATAGCCCAGCTGTAAGATTTTTGCTGTCCATTGTTGTACATTCTTCTTGTGATTGGGACACAATGGCATTCTGATGTTCTCTCTTACAGATTTTTCTTTCTTTTGCTATTCTAAGTAAAATGAGAATTCCTGCAAAATTGTCAGTGCAAGAAAGAAAAGCAGCTCTAGAGTGCTAATGCCACCAGACATCTAATTCACTGGTAATTATTTGCAGTGTGCTTTCAAGAATGATAAAGCATAAGGATTTTTGTGATTTAAGTAGGGCTTAGAATCAGACAGAGAGATTTTACCTGGACTGCCATTGCAATTCTAAGCAGAGTTACACCCTTTCAAGTGAGTAGAAATCAATAGACTTATAAGGGTGTGACGGTGTTTAGGATTGCACTGTGGAGCACTTTGATGTGCAAGTCAGAGTGGGAGATATTTAAGAACTCTCAGTTAAAAAGGGCAGTCTTCTCTCTGACAGGCTGGTTTTGTATTGCAAGGATTTAATTTTCTTTCTTTTCCCTCCTTTTAAAAAAGATAGGGTTGTTTCCAAACTTGCAGTCTGGAGTGTTACAAATCCAGGAAAAGCTTTATCAGTTGATAATGCTTAATGTATACACAGGCCTCCAATCATGTAAGTGGCTTTCCACTGCCTTCAGAGTTTCTAGACTGTGTCCATAGTTACTTCCCATAATCTCTTGGCACTGACATAGACATTTCCTGCCTGTAGTCAGATCAATAGATCAGAAGCAATTTTTTTTACATTACTAAATATATTTTCAATTCTGAACCAGGAAATGTTTCTATTAGTTCTTATATTTCTCTCCTGCTTTCCAGATGACAGTTATCTCTCAAAGTGGTCTCTCACCTGAAAGACACAGGCTCTTATCTTAAGTTTACAAACTAAAAACACACAAGGGAGGGAAATGTACAGAAAGGGTAGACAAGGGAGATTAGTTTAATAATTAATGCACTGGATTCAACACCTTTGCACTGATAGAAAAAGGAAGAGAGGGGAGTCACCTTCACTCTACAAAAAGTCTGTGTTCGGGATCATAGGACCAATGTATACAATAGCCATTAGGAAATCAGGGCTATAGTAGGGAGGGGAGTTGAATAAGATCCAACCCATTTATGTATTTTTGGTGAACTTTTATTTCACATTTCTCCCTAATAGGCTAAAATAGCTTGCAAAAATTCATGCAATTTAAATAAATTTAAATAAAACATAAAAACAAAAATGTCTTGAGGCAGTGTCCACCAGCTTAGTCTACCAAGGTGAAGACCAAGGAGTAAGAAACAAGAGTTTTAGGGACTTCCTTTTCCGCTCACATCCCCAGCCATGCCTAGCCATTTTATATATCAGGACAAAAAGAAATATTCATCTTGGATCTTACAAGTTAGTAGCCATCTTCTCACAATTTCAACTCCTTACAATCCTAGAACAAAGTTAGTATTTGTATTTAGTTGAACTCAAGCTGGTATTTCTCTTTAGATTTTGTTCTTTTAAGGCAAACAACATATCTTTCACTGGCTCTTGGGTAACAGCACAGGCATAGTATAAAAAGGGCTACCCCAATGCCCAAGGAACTGGAGTACCTTTCCTCTGAGAAAAGGCTAAAATGTGCGCAGCCTTTTAATTTTTATAGAAGTATGATTTGGAAGAGTCTTCATGGAGCTGTATACAATTATGAATGGCATGGAGATAGCAGGAATGCTCTGAATACTGGAGCTCTAGAATATATAGTGCATATTTTATGCAAATTATCCTCCCAAAATTGTAGGTATATACAATGGTGGAAGACAGGAGGGCCTGGCGTGACTTTGTCCATGGGGTCGCAAAAGAGTCGGACTCGATTGTGTGACTGAACAACAACACAATGGTTAAGCAGCCTAATCATTCATTAGATATTAAATTAGCCACAAAGCAAATCTTAGTCTTATTATTCTTTAATTTTAATATTAACATAATAACAACCCAGATTCAGGAGATCAACAACAACAGAAACAGCAGCAACAGCAACAACAGTAATAACAAAAATAGGAGAATGCTGTTACCTTCCTTTCTTTCTTTCTTTCTTTCTTTCTTTCTTTCTTTCTTTCTTTCTTTCTTTCTTTCTTTCTTTCTTTCTTTCTTTCTTTCTTTCTTTCTTTCTTTCTTTCTTTCTTTCTTTCTTTCTTTCTTTTTTGCTGTTTATTATAGAATATCTGGCCAGCCACAGTTGCCAAAAAGGTTGTTAGATGTACACATGATGGAAGGGCTATGGATCAGTGGACCTGCTGTGCTCATAGAAGGTCCCAAGTTCAGCCTCTGTTAAAGGAAACAGATTGTAGTTGACAGGGCTTTTTTTGAGCAGGAACACAATTCCGACTGGCTTGGCATCAGGGGGTGTGGCCTAATATGCAAATAAATTCCTGCTGGGCCTTTTCTACAAAAAAGCCCTGTGCAAAACAATGATGACATCAGGGGTGTGTGGCCTAATATTCAAATGAGTTCAAGTTGTGGTTTTTATACAAAAAAAACGCTGGTAGTTGATATGAAAGACCTCAACATGAATCCATGGAGAGCACAGTTTCCAAGCTACCATTATGCATGAACATAGCTGAAAGAGATCAGTATAAGGCAACTTTATGTTTGCCTGTATAGATCTAGTATGTTAACTGTATATGTCATTCTAATTTTGGTTACTAAATGTAACATTTTGTGCACAGTACTCTTGACAAGTCTCAGTTACATAAATGGAAATTTGAAAGAACATCCTAATAGATGGCAAATTTTGAGAACCTAGCAAATTTTTAGCTACCACAGTTGCCTGTGTCACAAAGATAAGGCAGAGTTGAAAAGCCTTATGATTCACTCCATTATTTCTGGGGAAAAGGTCAGTGAAATTTCCATTCTCAGCCCTACCTTCTTTTCAACAACCAGTTTAAAGTCTCAGGTCTGGACACCAGTATCCGTAATGAGTTGCTAATTCTCCAGGTCCCAGGGTGTTTGTCAGTGAAGGGAATATGGTGTTTGTCAGTGAAGGGAATATGGAAAGCCTGTTGGCACAGAATGTGGGAAAAACACTTCCTTTTCCAAAGCTGGTTAGCTTTATGCTTATCAATGGGCAGCTTCCAAAAAGAATTGTTGGATAGAAGTTCCATTTTCTAAAAATATATATTTTTATACACTTTCTTCCATCAAGGAAAAGAAATGATTTCCAGGATATAACCAGACCCACTCTCACCTTCAAGAAGAATGCTGCATAATGTATTCTTCAACTATAAGAAGTGATTTCAATGGAATTTATTTTAGTCGGACAGTTAAGGACTTGCTAAAGATAGTTGCCTTCAGTCATAGCAGGACTAATATACCATGCCAAGGGCATAGTTATATAAAGATATGGTATAATCATAAGCTTATAAATATATTAATATTCAAAGTTGTGTATTCTATTGTGCTTCTATGGGTGAAAGAGGAATTGGTTTTTATAATTTGCACAAAGGAGTCTGAGTGGTTTATACTCACCTCCTCCTCCTCTCCCCACAACAGACACTCTGTGAGGTAGGTGGGGCTGAGAAAGTTCTGAAAGAACTGTGACCAGTCCAGGGTCACCCAGCAGGCTTCCTAGGGGGAAAAGTGGGGAATCAAATCCAGTTCTACAGATTAGAGTCCACTGCTCTTAACCACTACATCATGCTGGTGGGTGGATAGGTGGGTAAGGGTTTATGTAAGTGCACGTAGGCTCCAATCAGACACACTAAATAATTCACTTTCAATCCACTTCCAATGCACTTTCCAAATCAATTTTACTGAGTGAACTGGCAAAATCCAGTTGGAAAATGCATTGAAAGTGGATTGAAAGTGCATTATTTAGTGTGTGATCACAGCCATAGATTCTTTTCTTAGTATCATGATTGCCTTTGAAATAATTCCTTCTTTTGAAGCATTCCTATTATGATGGCATTCCATCCTACCCTATGAATGACATTTTTATGTGTTTGACATTTCCTTTTTTGAAAAACATAATTTCACTAAAATTCAAGTTTAAAGAAACGATAGCTGCAAAGGAAATAGCTCATCCCTAATAGCTCATGTGAATAGCCACACACTAGGAAAAATCCCTTCCCCGACCAAGAAGAAGAAGAGTTGGATTTATACCTCACCCTTCATTCAGAGTGGCTTACAATCTCTTTTCCCTTCCTCTCCCCACAACAGACATGCTGTGAGGTAGGTGGGGCTGAAAGAGCTCTGAGAGAACTGCTCTTGAGAGAACACTCTGAGAGAACTGTGGCTGTATGTGGAGATGTGGGGAAATCAAACCTAGTTCTCCAGAGTCTGCCGCTCTTAACCACTACACCAAACTGGCTCAGCAAACATAGTGAGTAACACCATCCACTGTTTCTTCTCAAGAGAAGTTTTCTGCTGCACTCCTAAGCAGAGTTACATCCTTCTAAACCAACTGACATAAGTGGGCTTAGAAGGGTGTAACTCTGCTTAGGATGGCACTGCCAGAGAACTAGCATCTTGTCACTCGCTGGGGCACTCAATAATATCCCAGGGTCAGGGACAAGAAATGTCAGCTGCTGTCTGAACAGATGAGCCATTTGGACATAACACCACATACCATATTTTAATCCTTTAGCACCCACTGAGCAGTGATCTTTTATAAGTGGGCTTAAGGATCCCAGGTTAATTATAATTAGTGAACATAGTGAAATGCTACCTTCTCAACAACAGGTGTTTTCTTATTTTATTCCCTTCCCCCTAAAACTGGATCTTGTAGACTTAAAACAAACAGAGAGATTTCTGGAGCTGGAAATAGAACCCGCCCCCCTGCTCTGCACTTGCATTAGGTCATGGGTGTGCACTGCTTCCTGATATTATGCAAGCCACACAAAGGTTACAATAATTCAGTTTAATTAATCTCTCATGGAAAGGCTTGGGAAATGGGCATTTACTAAACCAATTCAAGATCATTTCCTGAATGGTGGTTCAGAAAATTGCGCGCCTTGAGTACACTGAGAGGTTCTGCATTTTATAACCTCAGGGTCTGAAGTGATGAAAGGAATCTTAATTTAATTGTTCTGTATGTTCTTCTGTACATTACAAAAAAAAAATCTAGACTTTTTTGGCGGGTAGGGGAGAGAATGAGACAACAGAAGGACATATTCATTAAAAAAAAAAACACCCAAAAACTGATTCTGTATTTTTGTCCCCAAGACTGAGGCAAGAATGTTGCTACAGTGGAGGTGCTGAGTTCCAAAAACTAATGAAAGAGTATTCAGAAGAAAGGGACAGGTATACATGTGGACCCAAGGTGAGAAGAGTGGAAAGTGAGGTCTAGATTCGGTTTCCCATCTGGAACATAAAAATAGGTCTCAGTATCTGCAGCAAGATTGTCGCAACATATTCATTCAACCCTTAATCCTGTTGGAAGTGTCTGGTGTGATGTCTCTGTGCCTCAGAACTCTAGAAGCAAGTGACCACAGAGTAAGCTGAACAGTCAGGTCCACACACTAAGCAACTTCCTGTTTACTCTCTGTTGTCACAGCCTCCCTTTGATGTGCAGATGAACATGCCATAGGAAAAGCAACTTCCCTCTCTCTCCCTCTCTTCCTTCTTCCACCTACACAAGATAGGGCTGCAGGATGCTTCTCTCTGCATCCATCCTCGTCTGACAGGTATGGCATAGGATGTTTCTCTGTCTGTTACCCTGCACTATCAGACATGTATCTCTAGAATAAAGTAGATATTATTTTGTTTCAACTTGAAGCAGTGGCCCTGTGTAACTTTGCAACCTGATGGTCTGTTCTGATTCAATACAAGTACCTCTGCATTAAAGCCTTGTGCACTCTGCTAACTCAAGAAGGATCTGGAGCAACCAGAAC
Source organism: Heteronotia binoei (assembly GCF_032191835.1). Taxonomy (NCBI): domain Eukaryota; kingdom Metazoa; phylum Chordata; class Lepidosauria; order Squamata; family Gekkonidae; genus Heteronotia; species Heteronotia binoei. The sequence continues at coordinate 95,135,659 of NC_083229.1, forward strand.
CAGTACCCTTCCCAGCAAATCCTGAGGTTTCCATATACTGACACCAGAATATAGCATTAATGTCAAGTCCCCAAGTCCTTCAATAAAGAGGCTCTTTGTATTTTCAAATCAGCATTTTAATGGAAGGTAGCATGGTATACTTCAGGCACTGGGTCAGTGAAGGAACTGACCCAGGTTGAACAGGACAAAGATTATATAGGCAGTTGCTGACAGTTAACAACGTGCTTGAGCACAGCAGGCATTTCAAACTACAAAGGCAGACACTGGGTACTACAAAGGCTAAATGTTACATCAACAATCCTCTCAGGGCATGACCACATATAATGGCATTCTAAGGTGGGAGTTACCCGCCTTGAAGTGAACATTTTCCCACTCAAAGAAGGTGCTAACTTCCTGCGGCTATAATCTAGACACACATTCCATGCAAGACATACAACAGGCCTGCGCAGTAAATAAGGGACTTGACAGTTAAGCTCATATTTACAGACAAACGATATAGCACCACAGATGGGCAAGCAAAGGGGCAGCCTTCTGCTAACCAATTAAAGGGGTACAAGACAAAAAGAACAAGACACCAGTTTGCACTGATGCCTTCTTGTCCTACCTCAAGTCTGCTATTTACTCTTTAGAATGTCAAGTTATTCCCATTCCCATTCATACTCTTTGTGGGTCTGAAGCTTGGGGAACTCGCTGCAGTTGGTCTAGCCTGGGACTTTATGTCCTCTTCATTCCCTAGTATAAAAGGGTTTTTTAAGCAATTATGGTGGCCAAAGACTTGAACCATTGGCTGTTAACCTGTGCACAGAGGGGAAGGCAGAGGTATGCACAACTGGGTTGTGAATTGGTGAAACTGAATGAATACTAATCTGCAGGGCTTTTTTTCTGCAGGAGCCCACAGAAGCAGAGCTCTGCCTGAGCTGGCCAGAACACTGGCTGGCCCAATCTGCCACGCAGCAGCCATGTGCTCCCATGCCAGAGGGTGTGGCCTAATATGCAAATGAGCTCCTACTGAGCTTTTTCTACAAAAAAAGCACTGCTAATTGCCATGTGAATACTTGGATATACACATCTTTCCCATAATATACACATAATCAGTGAGAGATAGCACATAATTTCTGGAAGCCGAAAAGCTATCTACAGAAATTGGCAAATCTACAGAAATTTGTCAGAGGCAGAATTTATTAAAATGTTTTATTTTATGGAACTGTGTGAAATGCATGCAGATTTGATGAGTATATAATGTAGGAAGGAAACGCCAGGTGAGACCTCGGGATCCCCTGGAATTACAGCATCTCCAGACTACAGCAATCAGTAGAGAAAATGGCAGCTTTGGAGGGTGGAATCTACTGCATTGTGCCCCACTGTGGTTCCCGTCCTCTCCATGCTCCACCTTCAAATCTTCAGGAGTTCCCCAATCTGGATCTCACAACTCTACCCTTCCCCCCCAAAATCCCTGCCAGTAGCCAGGGGGGACCTGGCAATGCAATATATTGTGACTAGCCTTCTAGTGATGCGGAGTGAAAATACATGATGGAAAGCCAGTTGTTGATTATATTATTATGGTCTCAAAGGATGATCTCCATATTGGTTTATTTGTTATTCAAAGTGAAAGCAGAGGCTGCATCTCATGTTTCTTCTGTTCAGCAGAATGAAAGCCAGAATTCAACACAGAGTCAAAATACAGAGGTGTCTCTATTTCGGAACTGGGCTTAATGTGGGGCACAAAAAAGATATAAGTAAGTTTGATTTCACTTTCTTAACCTGTGCACTTTGGTAAGAACACCATTTGCAGGATATTAGAAATAGCTTGATCCTGCTTGTTATGTTGGTCATTACAATTGCAATTGCCAGATTTTTTTTTTAAAGCAGGAACACACAGGAACACAGTTCTGGCTGGCTTGGCATCAGGGAGTGTGGCAAATGAGTTCCTGCTCGGCTTTTTCTACAAGAAACATAGGTGTCAGCATCTGCAAGAAAAAGCCGTGGCAATTGCTATTTGTAAACAGTCTTAATAATACAACATAAAGAGCTAGTAACTATTTTTTAAAAATAAAATAGATTTTCATTCTCTCTTTGGTCTCCTTCCCCTTTAGATTATGTACCATAGCCTTCTTAAGGGTTTTTGGCCTTGAATGTATTACCTCTCTCCTTTTCTGTTTATTCTTTTTACTACTGTTTGCTGATCCTCGTTAATACCCAGGCATTCTTTACCTGTAAGGAAGAGAATGAAGGGATGATTGTGGTGGTCAATGAAATCCACTGTCTTGACGATTACTCCATCTAGTGGAAATTTTTCAGTAATGCAGCAGTCCAGCTTTCATCTGTATTGTGCATCCTGGAGTACTACTCATTTTGAGTCCAACATTTGCCATAATCCGAAATTGTACATCAGATGATCCGTATAAGCTGGTACAAATTGCAGTAATATTTAATGTCTATTCTATATGTAATAGCACTGTTAACATCGGTATTGCTGATTTCAAGTGGACAAAAATCTATTTTAAACATATTACGTTTTAGCAGCAGTAGTTGGACTAAGATTTTGGGAGGCTCACATTTGAATCCCCTTTTTGCCATGCAACTTTTCTGGGTGCTTTTGGGCCAGTCACACACACTCAGCCTAACCTACTTCACAGGATTCTTGTGTGGATACAGTGGAGGAGAGGAGAATGATGTAAGCTGCATCAGGTCCCTACAGGAGATAAAGATGGGGTATAAATGAAGTAACTACATTTGAGAAGGGGAGGGGGAATGGAGATTTACAACATGAAGTTGGGCTTGTCTTGTGCGTATCAGTGAATGTGACAACCTGGATGGAAAAATCATTTGTTGTAGGTTTCCTATTTTTAGCAGCTTTTCTATTGTGCCTAGATGTGCTCCAGCTCTTTTTTTTCAGAGATGGTGAACAAATTAAAGGTGCATGTTCAAAAGACAATTAGCTGCTGGGATGCCAGTCTCCAGGTGGGACCTGGTGATCCCCTGAAATTACAGCTCATCTCCAGACTACAGAGATCAGTTTCTCTGGAGAAAATGTCTGCTTTGGAGGATGGACTCTATGGCATTGTACCCCACTGAGGTTCCTGACCTCCCCAGTATCCATCCCAAAATCCATGGTCCTAGACCCTTTAAAAGCTCCAAAGTTCAACCCCAGAACCTTGTACAGAGCCCAGGAACCAAATGCTATCCAATGTAGTGGCTTGAGAACTGAAGTACTACTAGTCATTCATGGCAGGACTATTCACTCCTTAGCACATATTATTTATAGTTTGGAGCCACAGAATTTGCTTTTATAAAAATTAATTTATATAATGCTGCACTTAAGAGATATGATAAACTGCAATTATACCTCAGCCACAAAAGTTGTTAATGCTTATATATTTACTCTCCTAAAAGTGGCTTCTGATGTCAAATGATAAAACCTCCATTAAGTTTGTGCCCATCAGTTATACTGATTACTTCATTATTGACCTCACTTTGGTATGGATCTGTTTCCTGAAACTCAAATTTGGAGAAACCTTCTCTGAGAAATAAAGCTCGATTTATCATTTGTCACACCTTGTTCTGCATTTCAAGCCCTTTCCTCTATTTTCCTGAAGATCTTATAGCAAATGCAAGATGTTTCAGCCGTAGAAATAGAATTGTGGGTTGATGATAAACAGTCAGTGATGAATGCTTTTAATATCTCCCAGAGTGTAAGAGAAGCTATTATCAAACTATTTTGGCAAGATCTTCCCCATCCCACTGGGGGAAAAGACACTGTATTAAATATCTGAAAACTAATATCCAAAGTCTTCTGCGTTGATTTCCTGTATTCAGCCACCCCTTTATTACCCCACTCTAAAATGCTCAGGTTCAGAAGTTTGTTTGGATGGCTATAGGTTTACTAACACTACCCTCTAGTGGTGAATTGTGTCTTTTGTCTCTCGCTTTTTTTTAAAAAAATCATTTTTAAAGTAGACAATAGCATCTGCCCTGAGCCTCCTAAAAGAACTGTGTTTCTTCCATGGGTTTTGGAGTGACTTTTGAACCTTACTGTTTGTGTCTTCTTCCCAGAATGCAAGTGCTGCAACCTAACGCCTACCTTAATCTCAGTTATAATCACTCAGCACTTATGCATTTTGATCCTAAGTGGCCCTTCCTGACAGCAACCCCCTCACCCTTTGTAATAAGGCTTGAGAAAACTATTTCAGTATATGTAACAAAATGTGCTTGAACATGAAAGCTTATACTGTGGACAAAACTTTATTGGCCTTAAAGATGCCACTGGATTCAAACTTTGCTCCACAAATTAAACTGTGAGCCTGTCAGCATCTAAACCCCAAGGGCTGCCAAGACAGGGTCTTAAGAATTTGAACTGGAAAATTTGCTTTTTCTGGCCATTAGTTTTTTTTCTTCTTATCTCTAGCCTGTTGAAGAGTTCTGTTGAGCTCAGAAGCTTACACAATATTTCATGGATTTCGTTTCTTGTTTTAGATTTTGTGTGGACCAATACAACTCTCTCCCCTCTTTATAAATAGTATTAGGAACCTGAGAATGCTCTGTTCAGAATGAATGCTTCCAATAAAAATATGCACTATAATTAAATCTATTATGAGTGACGATTTAAAAATAGTTTTCTTATACAATAGATTCTTTTAATAGTGTTTGTTAGTTTAGCTTCAATATATATATATATATATATATATATATATATATATATATATATATATATATATATATATATATATATATATATATATATATAAATGAATTTACAGAGGACTTACTATTAGGTACTATTAGATAGATACTTACTATTAGATTGAATCCTTCTGTAGATGAACAATGTAAATATAGCCATTTGTAAAAATATCTCTGTTTATCTGTTGTATCCATGAAATCAATATGCAGTTTTTTGGTTTGAAATCAAAACCAGACAGCATTATTTACATTTGTTTTGACTGGAGTGGAGGGGCATGGATTGAAAATCTGAAATCATGTATATTGCAATTTGAACATATGTCAAAATGCTGATCTTCAGATATTAGTCAAAAATCTGAACATTTTATGTTCAGTATTACAGATGTTATAGGGTCCTAGACATATTCTATGGGCCCAGATTCTTTCATAGCTAAATGCATCTTAGCAGCCATTTTAGGAGCTAGTGATGCTTTGCTTTGGAGAAGGTGAGGTAAAAGCTCTCTTTAGTCAGGCTATGCTAACAAGTATTCAGTACCATGGGCAATAGACTGACCCATTAGTGGGACATATCCATGTCTTCATATCACTCACAAAAGCCAGTACCCACTTCAGTATATCAGTGTAATTTCATGAACAAATGCCTCAAGAGCAAAATCTAATTTATATAAAAGCCATTTGATAGATGGCAGATAATAGTAGAAACCATTTCCCCCCTCAAAACAATCCTGAGATCTTTTCTTGCTCAGGTTGCAGCTGTCATTAATGCCCCAAACACAGATACTGGTGGTGGAGATGTGTTCCCAGACAGCCTTCCATAAATGCATGCTTGATGGATGCTTTTTGCTCATTCTAAGATTGGCTGAAGGATTGCTTTCTTTACAACCCTGCAAAAGACAGATATTTTAAAACAGTTATTTAACTAAAAAACAACAACAAACAAACAAACCATCCAGCAGAATATTTATCTTAAAAACCCAGGATAATTACATTGGTTTAGTTACTCCATAGATAAAATTGTCTGGTAACACTTTGTAAAACACTCCTCTGGATAACATGAGTAGTTCTGTGTGCTTTGATCAAGTGATTTGTTCAGTTTTTAGATATGATGATCTTTTATTGACTTCTAAAACAGCAAAAAGAGGCATAAGCTTTTCTGAGGCAGAGCAGCTTCTTCAGATGCATTAAGTTAACAGCAAAGTATACATGAGTACAAATATAATGGGCATATACTGAACACATGAAGGTGCTGTACTGCCAGAATATTAGTCTATAAAGTTCAACATTGTCTCAGGTACATCACTTCTTACCTCATCCTTTTATCTCTGAAACTGGGTCCTTCAGCATACAAAGCAGATACTCCTCTACTCCCTGAGGTATTTCAGAGTGATACCAGAACAGTAATGCAAGATGTGTGTTATGAATTACCAGGGCTTTTTATGTAGCAGGAACTCCTTTGCATATTAGGCTACACCCCCCTGATGTAGCCAATCCTCCAAGAGCTTACAGGGCTCTTCTTACAGGGCCTACTGTAAGCTCTTGGAGGATTGGCTACATCAGGGGGGTGTAGCCTAATATGCAAAGGAATTCCTGCTACAAAAAAGTCCTGTGAGTTACAGAATATTTCGAAACTACTTTTGCCCAGGCTGGAGAAAATGTCACGATGTCATTTTTCAATAGGAAAACAGCAGAGGGAGAAAGAAAGAAAGAAAGAAAGAAAGAAAGAAAGAAAGAAAGAAAGAAAGAAAGAAAGAAAGAAAGAAAGAAAGAAAGAAAGAAAGAAAGAAAGAAAGAAAGAAAGAAAGAAAGAGAGAGAGAGAGAAAGAAATCCTTTCCCCACATGTTGTCCTCTCCCCTGAAAAAGAAGCCCCCAAAGTGGCATTTGGAACAGGAAAAATCTTTTTAAAACAATGATACAAGATGTAACATATAAGTGCCATTTTAATTTGCTATTTTGGCTGCAATAGATTAGTATAGCTACCCTATCAAATTCATCTCTCCCTGTGAGTCTAATTGAATTACAACTCATATAAAAAGTTATAGCACATTCGGAAACAGGATCTCTGATATTTAATCTACAATGTGTAAAGTGCTTTGACCCAGGCAATGTCATTTAGTGTGCTCTTGTTGTTAATAGTCCATTTCTACCCATTACTTTATGAGTGATCAGACCTGCCATCACTCTCTAGAAGTGGCTAAAGTGAGATCAGGTCAGACAAGTACCTGAGGAGAGTCTGATTGCTTCTTTTCTTAGGAGCGTGGGGTGTCTGATTTGTCTGCACTGACATCTCAATTATTTCCCTTACTTTAGGAGCCCCCTCTCTTAAATGTTTTGGGACAAAGGCGGAAATTATGGCAAAACTTTTTGAGCCATTTTGTTGGAGAGGAAATCTGAGAAGTACAAGTCTTGAGAATTTCAGCCCAGCACGTAACAGGTGGAAATGTGTTTCCATTAAACCAATGGAGACAACTAACAATCTTACAACATGTCGTTTCTATATTAAAGAATCTAAAGAAGGCTTTTAAAAGTCACATGGATCTGAAACATGCACAGATGAAACTTTCCAAAATCTATGTAATATAAACTATTCACTCATTACAGTTAATCCATGTGCATCTGTTGGTAAAAGAGAGCTAATGGGTGTTCATTTTACAAATGAAACTGGGAACCATTACCTGGATAAATGTGTGGTTTCAATTACACGCTCAGCTGTGCATGCATTACATGTAACACAATAATTATCTGGTGCACATATAAAGAAAAACCAAGGGTAAACTGTACATAGATTGTACATGTGTTCACTGTAATTTGTGAACAGCACTGTAATTAATGTACACATTAGCTGAATTGACAGACTTCTTCATGGAGCAGAGATCCATCAGTGGCTATTAGCCATGATGTATAGATGGAACACTGTTACCGTTTTTGCACACAGCTTACCACGCGATCACGTTCCTGTTCTCTCCGCAGCGTCCGTCGGATTTCCCACTATCTGCGCCAGAGTTACAGGAAGTGCCGCGGCTTTTGTGTAGCAAACGTAAACCTCTAAAACCTAGTTTACATTTGCTATGCAAATGCCATGGCACTTCCTGTAACTCCGGCGCAGATAGTGGGAAATCCGACGGATGCTGCGGAGAGAACAGGAACGTGACCGTGTGGTAAGCTGTGTGTGAAAACAGTAAATGTCTGAGGTAGTGATGCTCTGTATTCTTGGTGCTTGGGGGCGACTGTGGGAGGGCTTCTGGAATTCTGGCCCTGTTGGTGGCCTCCTGATGCACCTGGGTTTTGCCCAACTCTGACACAGATTGTTGACTGGATGGGCCATTGGCCAGATTCAACATGGCTTCTCTTATGTTCTTAATTCCAAGTATTAGGGACTTTCATTCCATCTGGGATAGACAGTGTAACTCAGCATAAACAAATGTTTCATCCATAGTGTGAATTTGTGTTATTTGTGCATGTACTTTGGATTCTGTGTGTTATCTGTGCATGTACTTTGACTGCAGCATGGTGCAAGAAACTTCTGTAAGGAAAGTATGTACTTGCTATAGTCTTTCTGATTTTAGGACAAAAAAAGAGAAAGAAAACCTGCTGGAGATGTAGTACAATGCCTCTCCTGTATCTCCAAAACAAGTTTAGCACCATTTGTTCATGTCAAAAATTACATTGGTAGCAAGAACAAGACTAGGGGTGTGTATGAATGCACTTGCATGATTCCCATGCAGATCTGGTGGGATGTAGAACTGTAGATGTACAGAATGCTGATCTTGGACCAGGGGGAATTTCACTTTATTTATTAAAACATTTATATCCTGCACTTTCCCACCACCAATGGGAGTCAAGGCTGAAAACCTCTCTTGGCATTAAAACCCACGGGTAGCCTGGAACCAGTGATTCTCTCTCAGCTTAACCTATTCCTCAGGTTTTTTGTGAGGATCATAAAATGGAGGAAGGGATGATCATGTATACTTTTCAGAACTCCTTAGAGAAAGAGTAGTATAAAATGAATAAGATAAAATAAAACAAAATATGCCCTGTCTCCTTTATGTCACAGGGGTAAGCTATGAGTTCAACCCAGTCAGTGGCTGGAAGGCACATACATTTCTTTTTATGAGGCTACTAGGCCTTCTTTCTCCAATCTTGCCTCACTCTCTTCATTTTCTCTTTTCCCCCTGGATTGATGCTTTGGCTTTCAATTGTTACATTTTTCTCTAGTCCCAAGATGTAGTAGTAAAAGAAGAAGACTGTAGATTTACACCCCACCCTTCTCTCGGAATCAGAGTCTCAGAGCGGCTTATGATCTCCTTTATCTTCTTTCCTCACAACAGACACCCTGTGAGGTAGGTGGGGCTGAGAGAGCTCTCACAGACGCTGCACTTTCAAAGAACTCTTGAGAGAGGTATGGCTGACCCAAGGCCATTCCAGCAGCTGTAAGTGGAGGAATGAGGAACCAAACCTGGTTCTCCCAGATAAGAGTCCTCACACTTAACCACTACACCAAACTGGTTTTCCAGTAGCCAGGCTATTCCTCCTTTGGTACTGAGGCCCTGAGCCCTTAAAAGACTCCTGCCCAGGATAGGAATTTTTTGTGATGCCAAAAGTGACAGGATGTGCGTATGTTACTCTGATGACAAGAGCAAAGGGGCCAGCATTGCACTGATGGAAGTATTAGGGTCGCCAACACCCAGGTGGGGGCAGGGGATCCCCCGGTTTGGAGGCCTTCCCCCCACTTCAGGGTCATCAGAAAGCGGGGGGGGGGGGGGGGGAGGGGAGGGAAATGTCTGCTGGGTACTCATGATTCCCTATGGAGACTTATTCCCATAGGAAATAATGGAGAATTGATCTGCAGGTATCTGGGGTTCTGCGGGCCCTGTTTTTTGAGGTTCAGCATAGCATCCAGTGGCTCTCCTCAAAATACTCCCCAAGTTTCAAAAAGATTGGACCAGGGGGTGTAATTCTGTGAGCCCACAAAGAAGGTGACCCTATCCATTATTTCCTATGGAAGGAAGGCATTGAAAAGGTGTGTGGTCCCTTGAAATGTGATGGCCAGAACTCCCTTTTGAGTTCAATTATGCTTGTCACACCCTTGCTCCTGGCTCCACCCCAATGTATCCTGGCTCCACCCCCAAAGTCCCCAGATATTTCTTGAATTGGACTTGGCAACCCTAGGAAGTATGGAGGCTGATAGTAAATACATGGATGGGGCCTCTTGTCAGAAGATGATCTGGGGTTGGAACTAGGGGCCCAGGTCACATCACCCATCATCCATTGCAATGGTAAAGTTATTATTTGAGCACAGAACTGCAGAGTAGCTGTTTGTGTCTTTGTACTACATTTTGGACTATTTTGGGATGATACTCATAGTATTTTTAAATAAAAGGACTCCTTGTTTAAAATTGAAGCATTCCCTCTTTTGAGCAGGTAAATACTGGTTAATCTTAGCAAAGGCACTATGTTTACTATTAAAAGTGAAGGACTCACTCCATTTTCAGATGTTTCCTGACTCCAGCTGTTAGGTCAATAGATCTCATTTAAGGCCTGGAGAGCTGCAATAAAGCTGACAAATGACTGGCAGTAAATGGAGAAAAGAAACAACAAACAAAATATGTTATTAGCCTCTTCTACCAATTTAGTTTCCAAAGGTTAATTTTTTTGTTTTTGTTTTTAAATAGGCTTCCATAGCGAATAACCGTTGGGCACAGAAAAACTATTCTCTAAGCACAAACAGAAAATAAGTGCCCTATCTTTTAGTAAAGGTTGGAAAGCATGTCTTTCCTGAAACTCTGACTTCCTGAGAATCCATAATCCTTGCATCTATTTTTATATCTATTCATTTATAGTTCTCATAACTTCTCCAAGCATATATAGTTCTCAGTCCATCCACTTTATCATTAGAACAACCCTATGAGGTAGGCTTGGCTTAGAAACTGTGTCTGGCCTCTAAGATTGCAGTGAACTTTATGGATTAGTTGGCATTTGATGCTGTCTTAGTCTGGCACTATGACTAACACATCACAGTGGTTCAGAATTTCACATTATAACTCAGATATTTTACAGGATCTCACTAAAATCAGAGTGATGGGCCTTTTTAAAAACTAGTCTTTGCTCAGTTATGTGTTTTTTCCCTTGTGTGTTCCTCCCTTGACATAAGGGTCTTTTAACCAAAGATCATACTCGAAACAGATTCTGCTTTGTCTGAGAAAAACTCCACTATTATGCTGTAAGATATTCTATAAAATATCTACAGAAAGGAGGAAAATATGGTACCCTCTTTTATCACTTGTCTCATTTCACATATTCTCAGAACATCTCATACCATTTGTGATTGATCATTTTGAATTTACATCTCTTTTACTATATATATTGAATTTACTATATATATTAATCTAGTCACATTGTTTGGAATCTCAGAACCATCAGAGCTCATTGCAACATCTTAGACACCCATTAATCATGGTGGGACAGGCTGATCATGGACCTATTCCATGCACATAATAGATGATAGAATGCTGCCACAAGTGGGGATGGGCCTGAACCAGGCTAATGCAATTCAATATTGTTCATGGCTCATGGCATGCTTGGTTTGCAAACCACAAATTGTCACCACACTTCTCAGGGATCTCCAGCATATCCCACCAGACCTATCACTTGCGTTACTAAAACCTTGGTGGATGAGGTCTGTGAACACTTGATTCCCCATCACCTATACTCTGCTAGGAAAAAGAAACTTTAAAACTCAAGGTGAAGGTTTTGCTCAGCTCAGACCTCCAAAGAATGATGCATTTCACCACAAAGTAGCACCTCTGAGATAGTGATGTCACTTCTGGTTTTGCTCCAAGTGATATTGTGCAGCAGGCAGCAGCATCGCTCCCCCCCCAGCTTCCCCTTGCCAGCCTATGAAATGTCAGTGTGGGGAGAAAGAAAGGACCACTGCCTGGCTGCTGTGCCGCTGGGACAGCACTCAGGCATAGTGTTGAGTCAAATCTAATAAACACAAGAATAGAAAGGATGCTCAGGGCATGAGACCACCTCTTCAACTATAGATTATACAGAAAGGAATCACAGATGTATATGAAGGTAAGACATATCACTTTGCATACCTTTCCCAGACTCAAAAAATCTGATTGGTTTGCTGTGATAATGTATTTCTGAAAGCACACACATCACTGGAAAGCTTGTTCCATGTCAAGAGACCAAGGAAATAGACAGTCATAATATTCCAGATGAAAGCCCTGTTCACAAGTTACCGTGAATGCACTATCATCCTGCTTGCACATGCTTTTTTTAAGAAAGAGAAAACATGAATTTAGTTTACAAATGAAATTGGGGACTAGAACGTTGATAAATGTGGTGTGTAAGTCACACATCCAGCTGTTCATGTGTTGAACATAACATGAGAATTACTCGATGCACATATGAAGGAACATCAGGTACACACTGAACATGGATTGTGTGTGTGCTTACTGTAACTTGTGAAAAGGTCTACAATGGAAGTGAGTTGAGCAAGCAGACCATGCATTCCAAGACATTTATCTTCAGGGCAGAGAATATATGTTCAGCACATTTTGAATGTGTGTATTCATTCTCATATTTTCATTCCCCATTAAATTTATGTTTGTAAATCAGTATTGAACTGAGAAGAGAATTAATTGAATGTTGGAGTAATGTCCAAACCCTATGAAAAACACAGTGGCATATAAGTGCCAAGAAAGAACCACACATCACATGCTGGAAACCAGGCAAAGTCATTTATAAATCCTCCTATTATTCAACTGCATAGAGACCCAAATGCTTTCTCTTCTCATTAGAGGGGAGTGCTGGAGCTGTAAGGTCTATGTTTTAAACACCCTGAACTGGGAAATTACAACAGCATGACTTTGTATTATTCCTTTTTAATGAAGGGGAGACTCCTGCATGTAGGCCTTGGAATGGTATTTGAATAAATTTTCCATGCAGCTGTGCTTTGTGAACTCATTTTAATACATCAGAAGATCTCAGTTCACAGCCAGGAGGGAAGCTTTATTTTAATGACAAGGGAGAAAGACCAATGAATCCTCACAGAATGTACGGGACAAACATCTTTCTGCTCTCCCATCATGCTGCCCTTTTATTAGTATCAATTTTATACAAAGGTAATCACCAGTTGCTCCTTAAATTAGAATTCATAGATTTATCTAGATGCAATCATATCATCACTATAATGCTTTGGGGCTAATTTTTGTGAGTTTGTTATCGCTAACAAATCAGTACAAAAAACCCTCCAACTGTCTAAGGGACCAGTAATTGGCAGAGGTGTATGCTGGTGAAAGAAGGAGGAGCCCCCCCCCCTCAAGCTGATTCAAGAGAAGTGGACATCAACTTGAATCCAATTTACATCTTTAAAATGCTGGGGAGGGGAGGGGTATTCTCACTGCCTAACTAAAGTACTCATTTTTAGAGCCCTGCACTCAACTAATCTCTTGTTTTTGCTGAAGCACCAAAAAGTTTTTTTGTAGCAAAGTTTTAATAAGGATCCTTTTGGAGGATGTGGCTTTTCTAGGTGGCAGCGTCTTATCTGAGAGTTAAAAACAGCTCATACAAAGCAGAAGGAAGGAAAATGAAGGGGAAAAAAATACCTCATATTTCATTTAAACTTATTTTTCAGCCTAAAAATCTTTATTCTGTAGCCCAAAACAAAATTAATGTATAGCTGTAATATGCCACAATTGTGCCTTGTGTTGCTTTTGGGGTCAGAATTGGTAAGACCCAAGGGCAGTTCATTCCTAAACCCCAGCCACTGATGTATGATTGCCACATCCCCTAAAAGAATCCTCATTAAAACTTTGCTACCAAAAAAAACTTTTTGGTGCTTCAGCAAAAATAAGAGACTAGTTGAGTGCAGGGCAGGGCAGTGTAGGAGTGATACAGCTAGTCCAGTGCTCTCTCAGCAGAGAAAATAAATGCAAGAGAGAATAATGCTAAGCAAGTTTCCTCAGAAACTGACTCAAGTCTATTCAATGGAACTTGCTTCCAGGAAAATGCTCTGGGGATTGTATTGAAAAAGACCCAGTTTCAATGAGCTGAGAACAGTAATTGCTCTGGACTCCATAGCAATATCGCCAAATGCCAACACCACTAATCTCAGAGTGGCTTGTTGATTGCTCAATGTATGTATGTTTGTATGTATGTATGTTTATATGTATGTATGCATGCATGCATGTATTTCAGTTTCTATACCCCTGTTCCCTGCAAGCTGGGCTCAGGGTAGTGTACATACAATACATGTGTTGTGGATAAGAGGCAGATGGGCAGGTAGACTTTGACTGTTATGAAGATGGACCAGTGGAATGGAACCTGAAATCCTTGCAAAGCCCAGGAAAGCTCCATCTCACCTGACAGAATTGGTTTTACATCCCAGAGAGAAAACGTGCTTTCTTATTGATGTGTTAATGATTCATTGTTGGAGAGATTTTGTTCTGGCAGGCTTGAATTCCAGAACCTGGGATTCAGGTTGGTTAATGCCCTCTGAACCCATGTGGGGTGGGGGGAGAAAAGGAGCTGTTCATTTGTTTGTGAGGATGGTCGTGGTTGCTGTCAGCTTGCAGAACACGTGTGGAATGTTTGCTTGTTGCCAGCTTGGTGTGCCTGTGCATGCACTCTATGTAGTCAAAGTCAGCCTCCCACTGATGTTGGGAAGGACTGTACGTTTCCCCCAGCTAGTAATTTTTCCCATATTCTTTTACTTGCTTAGCTATAGTTATTCTTTGAGCTGTGCCTTGGAGGAATAAAGTCATTTAAATTGGAGAAATAAAGTTGTTTAACTAAAGAAACATTCCATGAATTACTCTCCCACATTCAAGATTGCTCACCAGATGCTACTATAGACTCCTGAGTGTTGTATCTCTGGGCAATTAATATGGGGAAGCCAGAGTGGTGGCAGGCTACTGAAAGAGGATTCCATTGCCCTGACTGACAGGAGTTGGATGGAGCAAGAGGCACCTTTCTACCCCAGCCTTCTAATAGGGCTGCATGCCAGTGAAAGGAGCTTGGTGGAGGAACAGGGGTGAAAGTAGAGGTCATTTTGTAGGAAAAAAGGTTCTGGAGCTCATTTGCATAACTCATTTGTATATGCCACACACCCCTGACATCACTGGAAGGTGTACTAAATTATAACAGCTCAGCATCTACCTTACAATGCTTCTTGAATTATAACTGTCATAATAAAACCTTACTCCCATCCAGTGTTTCCTCTAAGCTGAATTAGTGTGAGGTAGCTCACAGTTTTTCAGACTCTGGCTCACACAGTTTTGTCTTAGCTTAGGAAAAATGGCCCCAGAGCAAACTAATTTATGCAGCAGCCAATTGTTGCTCACAAGACTCCACAGCTTAGAGGGAATATTGCTGCCATCATACTTTTTAAATTACTTTCTCCTATGTGGCCATAGTGGCATGATGAAGATTTCCATCTGTCTGCTTTATATGTTTTGCTTATTTTCCCATATTAGAAAGTTTGTCAAATCTTAGCGTTCAGCAAAATTCTCAGAGGGGGTTTAAACAATGGAGCCCAGAAGCAAATATTGAGGGGGAGAGAAAGAAAGAACACAGTAAAATTTTGAGGTTCCAGATTTCCGCTCCTGACAGCTCCTGCCCAAAATGAGGCCTCAGAGAAAGCATATGAGCCTCTACAACATGATAATGCTAGCATAGCTCCCTAAAATCAATTACTCTTGATCCATACACAGAACAAGGGAACATAGAAACCACAAAACCCTTCACTGTTGGTTGGAGATACACCCAGTTGTTACTGGAAATGCTTGAGGTCTCCTCTTTTAGATTGGAAAATTAGCAAGACGGAAACTTGGGTAGAATGAATTAGGAGCGTAGATCTTATTCACCAATGATATAGAGGTCTGGTTTCATAAAGAAAGACTCCAGATTAGATATATTTTATAATATTTACTAGAAAATTATATAAAAAGGTACAATCGCACACACAAGCAATAAAATACATGCAAACAAGGACTAAAAAGAATAGAGATGAGTGATAAGGAATTTTAGGTGTAATTATAAAGGTAATGCTACCTGTCCAGATGTGCAGAGGTCCATTTAGACATTAAAATGGAGACATGCACAATCTGTCTACCTGTGCTCAGACTGAGCCAGGTAGACAGATTGTGCATGTACCCATTTTAATGTCTAAATGTGCCTCTGCACATCTGGACAGGTAGCATTACCTTTATAATTACACCTCTATTGTCTTAACCTGCGAATCCATTCAGGTGCCCAGGAAAGCCCATCATCTCCCATTAAGGAGCAATCATAGCTCTGGAAGTGTCTTCAACCTGAGGAAGAGTAAGCATAGAAAACAAAGGAATTGTCCAGGGGGCAGACATTACCATAGAAGTAAACAAAAGGCAGCTGAGTTGCAGTAAGGAGTCACAGAGATGGTTGATTAATCAGTGATCCAAGAATTGCGACAGAAACAATACCTACTTGTTGAACCCATAATAATCTTATCATTCAGAGCCAGGTATCTGGACCAGGAGGAAGCCTATGTTGTAATCAGAGCCAGACCCCAGCATGTTTCTCTGATACTTTGCAGAGAGAGAGAGAAGTGTGCTCCTTTGGACTGTTTTCTGACAAGAATCAATTTTATTTCCAGAGCCAGGAACCCCATTATTCATGTGGGATACCCCTATAGAAGCAGGCAGCATCTCCTGGCCACACAGCAGGAGCCCCAAGACCACCACAATCCCAAGCTCTTTTCAAACGTGGATTTGATTAATTTACAAACACTCACTTTGTAGCTGAATGAACTAAAGGAGCTTTTGGAAAAGGAAAGGTCCCCTGTGCAAGCACTAGTCATTTCCAACTCTGGGGTGACGTCGCATCTCGATGTTTTTACGGCAGACTTTTTACGGGGTGGTTTGCCATTGCAACTTGCAGTCATCTACACTTTCCCCCCAGCAAGCTAGATACTCATTTTACCAACCTCGGAAGGATGGAAGATTGAGTCAACCTTGAGCCGGCTACCTGAATCCAGCTTCTGCCGGAATTGCACTCAGGTCATGAGCAGAGAGTTCAGACCGCAGTACTGCAGCTTTACCACTCTGTGACACGGGGCTGCTAAGGAGCTTCAAAAACACAATTAGAAGTGAAAACTGATAACTTCAAAAAAAGCAAGATTGCTATCTACTTGGCCTTCCAAATAATTAATATCATACTTTCCCTCAGGTCTTCCACTTATACATTTCTTCTTCCTTGGTTCATCTCCAGTTCAGACTATGGAAGCCTTTTCTATCAGCCATGATAATTTACATAGCCTCTTTGTTTATAGTTTAAATTTCCTTTCTGCTCAAATTTCAAAATGTTGGCACATTCAAGGGCACTAATTTTTACTTTATTTATATCCTGCTTTTCTTCCCAGTGCGGATCCAAAGTGGGTCGCATCATTTCCTTCTCCTCCATTTTGTCTTCATACAAACCTGTGAGGTAGGTTAAACTGAATATTTGCAGCTGATTCAAAGTCACCCAGCAAGCTTCTATGGCAAAATGTGGTTTTGAATCTCAGAATGGTTTCACACTGAAATTGACACGATTGTATCCCATTCAGAAAAAATCTGCTAAAGTTGAAACCGTTTCTGGGCAATCAGACAGCTGCTGCTGAAGCGGCAGGATCCCAGCAGCGGTCAGTAGTTGCCCATTCACACTGCTAGCTCAGCTCGTCAACCATGGACCCGCTGCAGAAAGGGTTGTCTCTTCTAAAAAGGCCCCCGTGTGTGCGCTCAATTGGAGAAGCGGAGAAGCACACCTTGGAGAGGGGTGAGGGGAAGAAAACCTCGACCTTGCCGGAAATGGCTTGGCGCAATCACACAGCTCTTCTACTTATGAGTTGCTCCAGGGCATTCAATCAGCTGATTATGCGACCTACATCCAATTCAGGGGGATGCTACTGGGAAAATCCAGGTAGCTTTTTAATGCGGATAGGAGGCGTCTGGAGACAGGGTGAGTGAGAATGGGTGCAGCTCGGAAGGCGGATCTGCTTATGTGATCGTGCACTTCAAATCTGAATGAGAAGAAGGGCTAGGCTGAGGCAAATCTCCTGTGTGAAACCACCCATAGTCTCACACTACACATTGACTCTGAATATGAGATGCTGGAATAAAACAAGAATGCTTATTTTATCACATTTTACTTGTACACTTCCTAGAGCCATTTGGATAGCCCCTGTGGGAAACAGAAGAAGAAGACTGTGGATTTATACCCCACCCTTCTCTTTGAATCAGAGACTCAGAGCGGCTTACAATCTCCTATGTCTTCTCCCCCACAACAGGCACCCTGTGAGGTGGGTGGGACCGAGAGGACTCTCACAGCAGCTGCCCTTTCAAGGACAACCTCTGTGAGAGCTATGGCTAATTCAAGGCCATTCCAGCAGGTGCAAGTGGAGGAGTGGGGAATCAAACCCAGTTCTCCCAGATAAGAGTCCACACACTTAACCACTACACCCAACTGGACTAGATGGGGGTGGGGGGAATAACTTACCTAATGCATCAGCCTGAGTGCTTAGCACAGGCAGACCCTGATCCTCAAGCATTTCTTTATCCCAAATTTTGCAGTAAAACACGGCATGCCATGCAAGGATGTGCTTCTCCTTCTCCCTGACTACCCATGTTTGTGGTAAAAAAGGGTAGGAATGCACAAAGGCTCACAAAGCTATGCTGCTTTCTTTATTTCTTCATACAACACGTTGAATTTATAATAAGCCATGCCGATGGCCACTAGCTTATATGGTTTAAAGAAAAAAGGCTTAGCCAGTTTGTTCAAGATAAGTATATCAACAACTGTGATGAAGCCATGGAAGCTAAAGGGAACCTCCATGTCCAGAAACAGGATACTTCTGAAGCCCATATGCTAGGTACAAACAAGAGAGGAAGGCCATCACTTTCACTCTCCACTTGTAAGCTTTGTGAACCTTCTAATTGGCTACAATTGGCAACAGAATATTTAACTGGATATTTCTTTAGAGAGTTATTTCAGTCTTAGATTCTCCACTCCAAATAATCTTTTTCCAGTCCCATTGCCTAGGGGAGGGGAGAGGGCAGAGAAGGTGAGGAACCTCCTTTACAAAATCTTCACTCACAGTGTCCCCCAAGTTGCCCACACACCCATCCTGCCTGGCAGGACATGGCCAGCCATGGCTGCCATTGCCCCTGCTGGGTCTCCTCGCCCATGCAGAAATGCAAATGGGACCTGCAGGTGAGACATGGCCCTAGACTTTCCATAGCATTAATGCCTAGCGGTGAGAGCCCCACTTCAGCCCTGAATTTACCTAGGTTGGTGGAGGCTCCCAGGTGGATGGTGCAGCCTCTGTTGCAGGCTGAAATAACTATTGCAAGCCCCCAGGGAAGCCAAGCTCAGAGCTGATGAGGAAGAGCCAAGTAGACCACAACTCAAGGACGTATGGGTGGGAGGTCCCTGGGCTAGCCTTGGGCTTCCCAGGTGGAGTCTGACAATTTTCTTCACAGATCTGATCAAATTGCTTGCCCTTCCTGAATCCAGTCCCTCAAAATGACAAATTCAGATGACATTTAAGGTAAGAGGAGGCTGCACTCTAATTAGCAGGCTCTTGCATTGGTGAGCCAGGTGGATTTCATTAACCTGTCTAACCAGGAGCAGCATGAGTCTCGGGGTTGTCCTCCACGCCTTCTCTGCAGGGTCAAGCTGTTGCAGACAGGGAATAAAGCTAGTGTGATCCCTGTGCACCATTCAAGGACACATAATCTCTATTTTAATTATTTATAGCCACACATTCGTTGTACCCAAATAAATAAATGATACTTTCAATCACTTTTTGTAGTAGCTCCAATGGACAAAAGTAAAAGAGCTTTTCATAGCTCTGTAAAAAAGAATAATATGAAAACAGCCTTCCACCATTGTTGCTCAATCTTATTAGTAATCATTTTCCCCACACTGAGATTTTGCAGGTTTATTGTTATGAGAGAAGCATTCTATGTTTTCCCTGGTGGGTTGAGACATGTCAGACACAAGCAAATTGGAAATGTCTTCTGAATCAAGGGCGATGTCACTACATGACTGTATGGCAGTATATTTCAGAAGATTCTAGAATGTAATTTCGGTTTCTTTTTGGATCTTGATGTACAAGTGAAAAAAATGTTTTAGTGTTCTTATTTTAGGTGTTGTAAAGTTATAGGCTTTAACCTTGGGAAAGTTTATACTAAATTTGGTTTTTACTGTTTCACAAAATGGGAATTGTTTTCTGTCAGTCAATAAAATGGCAGATGATGGTCTTTTTATAATAGATCTGAACAGGCCATTATATTTGTTATAGCAGTTTAACTGCAGGGCAAACCAATAAGGCATTCCACTGGAGCAACACACAATTTTATCTTGCTTGTTCCTCGTATCACTACATGGACCAGAAACCACCCACCCATTTTGAGTAGGCTTATATTTACAAAAGAAAGAGAAGACATGCCCTCAGTGATTGTCTCACTTCCCTCTACTTTTCTGATTCATATATAAAATGTGGTTTATACACAACATTGTTGGGTAGTGTGAGACAAAACCTTGGGCTCATCCACCCTCATCTTCTACACACAAAACCATAAATTATGAACTTGCATCTGTGTAAAGGACCAGGCTAGATTGATCTTGTCAGATCTCAGAAGCAGATCGGCTCTAGCTAGTATTTGGGTGGGAGATCTCCAAGGAACACCAGGGTCATGATGTGGAGGCCAGCAATGGCAAACTATCTCTGCATATCTCAAGGCTTGAAAACTCCACCAGGGGTCACCATAAGTCACCTGTGACTTGATAGCAGCAGCAACAAAGCTGTGTAAGGACTCTGCCCCCTCCTCCAGCTGAGGCCCCTCTTGGATAGAAGGGTCGTCCTTTTAATTTGGACTTTGTTGTTTTAATAGGTACTCCCTTTTAGAGCTTAAATGCCAGGGGACCTGAAACTTGGGGTCATGACATTGGAAAATGCCATAAAAGAAGAGGATGGGTATGTTGCTATTTTTTTTAAAAAAAAAGCCTGATTAAGTGCAATGCCCCCTGCCCCCTGATCCCTGGCTAAGAAAACCACTTAATATCTTGACATGCCTCAGAGATGTCTGCCTAGCTCCAAAGTATGCCTAAAACAATCATATCCCTTGTTCCAAAGGATACTTCAACAAGGCAATATGAACTGTTTCCAGCTATAGTTGGGCAATCCTATATCACTAATCCAATCCAACCATTTATAAAGGCAGACTAACATCCAATTCACCCAGGAGGGGCCATGAGGAGAACACTTAACCCATCGTTCACTTTAGGTTCTTTGTCAATACACTAAAATAGTCCAGTGATCCCCTCCACCTTGGAAAGTCAGGTATTTTCCTACTAATCTTCCCATCAGATTTTGACAGCAGTTACCGTCAAACTGCCCAGTCAAATTCAAGCTTCATATTTTGGGACCAATCAGGTTCCTGTAAAAGTAGGTTCTCATGTCTAGCTATGGGACTCATTCCTGTAAAAAGACTTTGCACTTTCAGGTCCTCATTTGGGCAACATTTTACATATCTTGTGTCTCTGGCTTGATTTGCTCTGGGTGAACCAAATGGGAGAAACACAATTGGCTGTAAAATAGCTTTGATTGGCTATCTAGCTTAAAGTAATAAAGCCACACATTAGGATTGTGCAAAGTGAATAGATTTTATTGATTTCTATCTTGCTCTTTCATAAGGACTCCTTGTTTTCTAATCTGTATCTTGGTTAGGGTAATAAAGTTACTTGCTGGCTAAGTGCTTTTCTCTCTTACACCGTTTCTTTATTTGAGATTTATTGTGCCAAGCTGCTAATCATGTATACAACAGTCTAAAATGTACCCTCTTATCCCAGGGCTCATATTTTAGGTATTTTGTAAATAGGGACTGATTTGAGTAACTGCTCTCCTAGCCTCACTCAGCCAAACTTCAAAAACCAATTATGTGCTTTTTAAAAACTCTCCTGCTAGTAATCTTCATCTAACCTTGAAGGCTCCCCCCCTCTTATATTCTCACAACATCCCATTTCATTCCTCGTCTTCATATCTCTTGGGGCCAGCACAAATACAGCCATGAAGGGCTCTGCTTGGATTAGCAATGGGTGGTCATATCTAGTTCAAAAGGAACCAATCCGCCAGATATTGTTTAATTGACTTCTACTGTATTCTCAGTTTTGCGTATGATTGCTTTTTGCATTGCATTCCCTCAGTCTTGCTTGATTGCATTACATTCTAATCTGCCTTTATTTCTTGCTTTTCTTGTTTACCTATGTTCAAAAAAAGATCAGAGTTCAATTAAAAGTTGCCTTTTCCTCTTCTCACTTTCTGGCCCTGATACTTTCTCCAAAAACATAACTCACAAGATTGCACTGGTGTATACACAGACTTGGGATCCCAAACCAGGGTTGGGAGGCATATATGTAAAGACTACATCTGTAACTGGCTTTCCTTTAGATTCCATTGGTGTATTCTGAAGTTTCTGAAGTTTCATACTAATAGTTTACAAGGGGACAGTTCACATAAATAGAGATTCCCAGAACCATAGCCAGAATTTTTCTAGTAGGGTTTTTTTTTAAAAAAAACAAACATTCAGGGGGCACCCTGAATGCACCCCCACCTAAAAATTCCCACTATGCCCCCAAATGTCCCTCCCCACTGCCCCGCCCGCATTGCAACTTGAGCGATGCCCCTGACCCCATGATTCAAATCACTCCAGAGGTGCAACAGGAGCAGCCACCCACCTCCTGAAGTGATTTAAAGTTCTCCCCAGCCAGCTGGTCAGTGGGGTCTTTAAACTACGTGTAGAGACTGCTCCTGATGCACCTCCCCCCATGCAATTTGAATGGCATGGGGCAAGGTTGTCCCTCAAGCCACAGCAGAGTTGGGGAGGGAAGACTTCAGGTCACCACCTTACCCTGTGATTCAGATCACACAGGAGGTGTGGCAGGAGCAGTCCCTGGCCTCCACATGCGCTTTAAAGATCCCACTGGTGGTAGCTGCTCCTACCATGCTTCCGGAGTAATTTGAATATCAGGAGGGAGGGAGGAGGCTGTGGAAGAGGCTCCAGGGTTAGTTAGGGACCCTGAGTTGGGGGCCTCCCTGAGAAGTAAGGGGTGGTCCCCCAGGCCACCCATAGCTATGGGCCTGGAAATTCCTCATTATATTTGCAGAACATTCTCTTATTGCCTGCAGCCGTCATTAGTACTATGCCATTATTTGACAGTATTGTGAAAATGCATGCCCATTCTCTCCACAGACAACAGGGATTTGTATGCCAAAACTACTTGAATTGAAAATAATATATTAGTGTTCCTTATTAAATGGTATCATCTTTCAATTGCCATTGGTGAGGCCATCAGAGAGAACAAGACAACAGTCAGGCACCTTTCCATTGTGCTTGGATCCTACTCAAAAATGTTGGCTGGATTTGGTCACTGTAGGCAGCAACTCAACCAAGAAATTTTTTTATCGAATTGTAATTGTCATTTCTATGAGATTTTGGTTCTTGTAAGCAACTTTAGAATCCAATTGTGGTTGAAAAAGTAAGGTTAGAATATAATAAATAATAAATAAATGTGTAACATGGGGATTAAACAATTAAATGTGAGTTGTTTTCTCACTCACGGGACAAAGGATTACTTATAACAGCAGAACAATGGTTGTAATGTTTCTCTAGAAGATGAGCTAGGTGCCAGATCGCATACAGTATAACTATATACTATTAAAAATTCACCATCCTGAACAGATACAGTATAAGCACTTAGTTGTGACTACAATATAAAGACAAGTAGTTTTAAAGCCAGACCTATGCTGGTATTTTAGATTTCTCTTTACATGCTTTGTCTGTTTAGCTGTAGAGATTATATATTGGCCCAGTACACATAGTGTTGCTTTCAGGTCCAAGAGACCTGAGTTTGAATTCCTTTTCAGATGTTGTCTCACAGATGACATTAGATATGCTGCTATTCCAGAGACTGATTTTTCCAACTATGAAAAAGGAAATATGAGTGATTTGCCTCATAGAGTGGCTATGAAGGCAAAACCATCATGGCTTCATTCTTGTGTGTTTCTGTACCTTGTTTTCTTAATATAAAGCACTTAGTATGGAAAAGCTGTGTGTAGATATATAAAGATAAAAAAATGCACAAGAAAAGGACTGAAATATCAATTGATACGTGATTGATAAGTGATGTTAGGTAGGCTAATGAATTAATGAAGGGCTGAACTGATCCAGAGCTCTGAAAGGCCAAGTGTTGAGTTTTGTGGTAGGTTGCAACCCACTATATGTTTTGGTGGAGGGAAACCACCCTCCCAGGAGACCAGGGGAAGAAAATACTGCCAGGTCTCTACACAACAAAACTAGACATGGCAGATGAAATTCAAAGTACTGCTTCCTTCTTCTCATTTTGAGGTGGCCAGTTAACATCCCTGGCACTTTTCAGGAGATCAGTTCTGTCATGGATCATGAAGTGATAACTCTCAGCTACCTACATGGGTGGCACATCCCTAGGGTTCTTCTCCACCTCCTCTTGTTCTCCTGGCTTCTGTTTTCCTAGGGGCTTTCAAACATTGCCTCAAGGGTAAGCCTCACCCTTTTGCAGGTGTGCTGCTGGTCTTAAAGGGGCTCTCCCTCCACATCAGACAAGGAAGCCATAGCAGAGGTTGTCATGGAAGAGGAATGTCTGGAACAGATGGAATAGCACTGAGCTGTATGTGTGTGCTTGCTTCGGTGAGATCATCCTCATTTGAGGCCTGGCCAGATACCAGTCAGCTGAAAAATGATTTGGGACTACAGCTCCATGAGAGCCCCACAGAGTTCCAATGCAGGCATACAATTCTTGCACCTTGGACCACTTCCCCATTTAATGCTGTACAAAATCTCCTGAGTATGCAAGAGATCTTTGTACATCTTGGCTCATGTGCATCTTTGAACTCTTTGGCAAACTTAACTGGCTTAGGATGAAGCAAGAGACAGGGAGGGAAAGACAGATCCTTTAACAACTCTTTTGAGTAATAAAGCATCACTTAATGAAACATGTGGTTTATCTCCCAATGTGCTTCACTGAGCTTTGCTTCCAGGCAACAACTAATAACACTGTAGTCTACATAAATTCCCACATGCAAGTGGCAGCTCGGGAATGAAGGCAAAATGAGAAGCACTATTGCTCTCAAAGCATCCAGGAATTGGCAGAGCTTCATCTGCCATAAGTTAGATTAGTTTCAGACCTAAATGTCCATAATAAATAAAAAGAAGCTGTGGAAATTCGTCAGAATAAAAATAATGTTCTTTATTGTGCCCAGATCTACTGATGCTACATCCACCTAAAATGAGGAAGCAGGAATGTTTCCTCAGATCAATTGACAGAAGTCATTTCAAAAGGGAGGCTACATATAGTTCTAGAATTTATCCCATGATGCTCTGTTCTTATTTAGAGATCACAGTTTTCTCTCTTTCTTTCTCTGTACTTGCAGAAAGGCTAAATCCCCATTCTACTTACTTACTTATTTATTTATTTGTTTGTTTGTTTGTTTGTTTATTTATTATTCATTCATTCATTCATTCATTCATTCATTCATTCATTCATTCTATGACTTATATCCCGCCCTTCCCATAAAATGGCTCAGGGCGGCTCACAGCAAACAATAAAACAGAGTTTAAAATATTATTACATATATAAACATTTAAAAAATCAGAGCATTTAAAAACCTAAGCCTTAGTTCAATTTAGCTCCCAGGAGTGTTATGGGATTATAATGAATGGAATTTAACAGTTGGGTTTGTATTCCATGGGGTATATACTTAAGAAACCCTATGGTGATGTTTCTTTCTTGACCTTGCCTTACTCTAGTAGTTACTCTCCCCAAGTTTCAGGATTCACGTGGGCAAAAGTCACAAAATGGAAGCTGAAGTAAGGAGAGGTGACTAGGTTGGCAGTGTTCCCTCTAAGCTGAGTTAGTGTGAGCTAGCTCATAGTTTTGTAACCTCTGGCTCACAAATTTTTGTTTTAGCTCAGAAAAAATGGCCCCAGAGCAAGCTAGTTTATGTAGTAGTCAGAGCAAGCTAATTTATGTAGTAGCTCACAACTTTAATACCAGTAGCTCATGAAGTAGAATTTTTGCTCACAAGATTCCACAGCTTAGAGGGAGTATTGGTTGGCATCACCCCTGGACCAATGTAATCTCTGTCATCAGCAGAAATTTAACTAAGATAACAGACAAGGGAGGATGATTTTGCATGGTTGTCCCTCCACTGCATCCCCATCCATGAAGTATGGTGTTTAACTTATATGAGTCATGTGATCTCCAGCAGCAACATTTTGGAACTCTCAGGGGATAGCTGTGGGAAGGGAGAATATAGAAAAGAACCTCATCCTTACAAACATGCTCCATGTGACCCAAGACCTTGTAATTGAAAGGCAACTATTTTAGTCTGTGAGCTGTTTCAGCATTTGAAAAGGTATGAGGAGGAAAAACAAAATTGACTGTTGCCACTATGCTGCACAATTATTTTTGAATAGCTAAATTCTTCTCTAAAATGGCATTGGTGGCTCTCCCACCCACCTTGGAAGCTAGAGCTAATTAAAATGTTACAGCCCAAATAAAGGGCCACTGAAAACCAATACCTATGATGAGAATTCTTCATGGAATTCAGAAAATCTGAAAGGGTTTATTTTTTAATATGACTGATTTCAGTCTGGTGAGAAACCTCCATGTTTGCACCTGCCAAGACTATGCAGTTTTGGAGAATCTGCATGCAGTTTAATTAGGGTTGCCAAGTCCAATTCAAGAAATATCTGGGGACTTTGGGGCTGGAGCCAGGAGACATTGGGGGTGGAGCAATAAGCAAAGTTGTGACAAGGACGATTGAACTCCAAAGGGAGTTCTGGCCATCACATTTAAGGGGACCACATACCTTTTTAATGCCTTCCCTACATTAGAAATAATGAAGGATAGGGGCACCTTCTTCCAGGGCTCATAGAATTCGATCCCCTGGTGCAATCTTTTTGAAACTTGGAGAGCATTTTGAGGAGACTCATCAGATGCTACATTGAAAATTTGGTACCTCTACCTCAAAAAAACTGCCCCTCCAGAGCCCCAGATACCTTGGGGGTAAGTCTCCATTATATCCAGCAGACATTCCCCCCCCCCCATTTCTGATGACCCTGAAGCTCCAGAGGGCCTCCAAACCAAGGCTCCTTGGCACCTCTACTCAAGAGTTGCTGAACTTTCAAGTTTTTCACAGTAACACAGGGCAACCAAGGGTTCAAGTTTACCTTCACACCATGCAAACGACCTCTGCAAAGATTGTGCAACAAATGAAGGGTTTTGGCTCCTTTCACAGCCATGTTGTTCTGCCTCCTTCCCCCCTCCCCTTCAGCCTTAAAGATGCAGACACACCCTCCAAAGAGGAAGGCTTTCCAGGTAGAGACTGAAGCCTCAGGAGGTGGAAAGTCACATGATGGCTGTGGGGGCGGGGCTTTCTCCCCGCTGGCCAGCTGACGGGGGGTGGGAAGGAGCCTGGGAAAGTGGGAGAACCCCCGCTGGGACCTGGGGATTGGCAAGCCTAAATTTAATCCAACTATACAACATTTCCTCTACTCCATAGAGCATCTCCAGATGGAAGCAATTTTGGATAGTCTTTCCTAAAGGACTGTGATGTATGAACTGACCTTACACATGGAATAAAAATGTGAGGAAAGGCACCCTTTTACTGATTGTTAAAAAGTAATATGCTGTAAATGATCCTCTATATGGACCCTAGGTAATCTTCTTACTCATTCATCTAAATGAAGTTCTGCTGGCTAGATATGGTAGAGGAAAATGATCTACTGTGGGTTTGTTACCAGAGTTACTGCTAATTTTTTTTTGTTTCTTTTGTGTCTCATGTCACCATGATAGGTCTTTGTTAAATTACTAGTTGATGCTTTGTAGCCTCTGCAGGAGCAGAAGACTGTCCTATGCAGGGCTTTTTCTTTTTTTTGTAGCAGAACTCCTTTGCATATTAGGCCACACATTCCTAATGTAGCCAATCCTCCAGGAGCTTACAGGGCTCTTAGTACAGGGCCTACTGTAAGCTCCAAGAGGATTGGCTACATCAGGGGTGTGTGGCCTAATATGCAAAGGAGTTCCTGCTACAAAAAAGCCTTCCTCCTATGTGTTTTCAGCTACCCCAGCTATCTTGCTATCTGATATAGAGCTTTTTAATTTTTGTATGTGTTTGTGTCCGAAAGTCATGGTTGACTTCTGGCAACCTCTACTGCAGTTTGACATCTCAGAAAGGTGACTCTTGCTTGCTTCTGCGCCACACCCCTGGTATTACTTAAAGGTCTCCCGTCCAAGTACTTGCCAGGGTCAGCCCAGCTTAGCTTCCAAGATCTGATGAAATCGAGCTTACCTGGGCTCTCCAGGTGGAGCTTTGTTCATCTTATCAATATACACAGTGATGGCTTAGGTGCATGCATTAATCTTGAGGTGCATGGTGCTGATGTCAGTCTTACAGATGAAAAATTCTCAAGCATTCTTGGTGACCTACAGCATGCTTTTATATGTGTACTGATTATTTCCACATAGATAATATGCGTACTGTGTACTGATTATCTCCACTATATGTGTACTGATTATCTCTTCAAGTTAGCAAACCTATCCAAAGGAAGGATTAAAATAACTATGTAAAGGATCTAAAATGAAACAACTGCTGATGCTAAAAAAATTAAACTAAAACATCTGAAAGAAGAAGAAGAAGAAGATATTGGATTTATATCCCGCCCTCCACTCCGAAGAGTCTCAGAGCGGCTCACAATCTCCTTTACCTTCCTCCCCCACAACAGACACCCTGTGAGGTGGGTGGGGCTAAGAGAGCTCTTACAGCAGCTGCCCTTTCAAGGACAACCTCTGCCAGGGCTATGGCTGACCCAAGGCCATGCCAGCAGGTGCAAGTGGAGGAGTGGGGAATCAAACCCGGTTCTCCCAGATAAGAGTCCACACACTTAACCACTACACCAAAGTGACTGTTATAGTGACCTGTTTCATGGATACTGAGTTACCAGAAGAAATGCTAAAAGAACTGGTGTATAATAAAAAGGTAAAAGTAGTCCCCTGTGCAAGCACCAGTCATTTCCAACTAAGGTGACATTGCATCATAAGATTTTCATGGTAGACTTTTTAATGGTATGGTTTGCCATTGCCTTCCCCAGTCCTCTACACTTTACCTCCAGCAAGTTGGGTACTCATTTACCAACCTCGAAAGGATGGAAGGCTGAGTCCAGCTTGAACTGGCTACCTGAACCCAGCTTATGCCAGGATGAAACTCAGGTCATGAGCAGAGCTTGGACTACAATACTGCAGTTTACTAGTCTGCACCATGGGGCTCTAATCTATATCACGGGGTATGTGATAGAGCAACATAAACAAAAACAAAATCACTGTTTTGCTCTGACCATCTACTAAGCCATAATGTAAAGCTCTATGATCCAGTATCAAGGACTTTTATAAGAACATGGGTACAGAAAGCAAAGATATTGATCCTAAAAAAAATATTGGTAAGCCCTTGACATCTTGATTGCAAAATGACCAGACGAAAGGGATGCATTCACAAACTGTTTTATGATATGCTCACTACATATAGCAACAACTGTTCAGACTAGGACAAAGCAAAAATTCAGAAACTATCTCAGAGAATGCTCTAATACCATCAAATTACCCCCTAACCCAAGAATTATCTATTTTTCTATCCCACTTTTGTTTCCACTGGAATATAATTTAGGCAAATACAGAAAACAAATCTACAGTTCATCAAGAACTCTCACTCCTAGGTTGAATCCACTGATCTGAGGGCCAAGAGCCAAAAGTCCTTTGCCCAAAGGCCTGTGTCTCTGGTCACATCCAGGCTACCTACCCACCTGCATCTGAGAAAAAGCAGAAGCTTAGTCCAGATTTCATTCAGCTGGCAAACTAATGTTCCCAACCTTCCTCTCATATGGTGGATGTGCTGTTGTAACAGCATCTACAGTGGCACATTTGAAATGTCAAATAGAATCATTTGAAATGTCAAACAGAATATCAATTAGATTGCTATAATTTTTAAAACCTACCTGGATAACCCGGAATTTTCTTTGAAGGACAATTCAAGGACAAGGTGATAATATCAGAAAATATATGTAATGGTACTATAGTAACATTTTAGACCTTTCTGAATGAGAGCCATGATAAACATAAGTTGACCACTTGATATTCCAATACTTTACCTCATCTGAGATTAGAAGTACTCTGATTATTTCAAGCAGAATCACTTGCTTGTCTGTAGCAAACTTTCAAATAATTACAGGAAAAGAAATAGAGAAGCTCTTCAGTTGTAACAATGGAGGCACAAATTCATCATATAGGTGGTTCCCCTGTTTTATTGTTTAAAGGAACCTGCTTTAGAATTGTTTGTTAATCACCTTAGGTTTTGACAAAAGGTGGGATATTAATATTTTAAATCAATCAAGTACTTCTGTTGCATAAATTCCTTGCTGCTGGTGCAGAAATTGTCAGTGCAAAATGTACAGACAGACTCATCTTGATGGTCTGTGCTTAAACACAGAAGCAGTAAGAGTCAGATCAGTTCACGCAGATTGACTTCAACAGATTCGTTAGCACAAGGAAGAGAATTGCCCAAATCAGCATTCTGGCCTCTCTCAGTGTACCTGCTTTCAATGCCCAGACATCAAAAGCTTCTTTTGAGTCTCAAAACATGTTATCTCTAGGAAAGCTCTAAAGAGTGAATATGCTCAACGTACTCTAAACTCTTGGAGACAACCTACCCTTGGATTTTGATATGGATAGAAATGCCCCTACTTTCATCCATCACATGGCATACCAGAAGAACAAAAGGAAACAGGTAGATCGAGTCTGTCAGATCTGCAGTGTTAGATATGAAGATGTTAGATTTAAAAATAAATGCGTGTGAACCTGACGACATTCTGGACTCTGAACAATGAAATTCAACAAGCTCGGATGATTCTGGTGTCATCTGAGAGCAGTGGAGTGATGATTCTGAATAGCTTTCCTGAGTACAAGAAAATGAGAATATGAGATACTTCAGAAATTACTCAAATGTGCCCTGGTCAGATACTTTAGAGTAGTCAATTAAGTGTGCCAAAGGAACAGAGACCAATTACAGCTACACTTTCAAATTTCCATTTGTACCATAGCATCAGTGCAGTAGAGTTTCAATATTTCTTGAGTAAGTGTATCTTTCACGCACTTAGTTCTTTACAGTAATTAAAGGAAAGGTTTTGACAGCCACATTACTTCTTTTTTTCTTGCACTAATGACCTTGGCAACCTTAAACTGGTATAAACTGTGACACAGAAACTGCAAATATTAGATTGATGGTTTTGTTTTCCTTTTTTTAAAAAAAGGAAAATGGCAGGATGAATGGGGTAACTCCCAGTTTCTTTAAAAGTGAAAGAATACACCTTTCATGACAAGAAAAGCATGTTATTACGCAAGCAGGATATCTAACTAGCAATAAAGTCATTATGAGCTCCATGGGAGAAAGGGCAGGATTAAAAAAATATGATATATAGATTGGAAATATAGAATAGCAATTGTTTTCTTCTCAGCAAGTCAAACTTCAATAGTTGAATCCATATTGAAGCAATAGTTTTCAAACAGCAGTGAAGTACTTGCTCCTGCTACCTTAGAAAGTGTAGGTGTGAACGCACTGCAAGTAATGAGAAAAATTTCATCTTTTTTCAGTATCCTGTACCACATAACTCGATTTCTCAACACTGACACCATAATCTTGTTTTTGTAGATGGTTAAGGTTATTTTTTCCTCATAAGAATGTGGAGAAAAATATATGTTATTAAGTAAAACAACCAGCAGAGGGCAGTATGCACCGATTTTCTGCTCTCTTCAATTTTCAAAACCACATGAGTTCTGATCTTTTACAAACCTGTTCTTTTTTACAGCTAGTGAATATTGGCTCTGTCACCCAAGCTACAATCAAGATGTATAGGTTCAGAAGGAACCACAGGAGAGATAACGGGAAACAAAACAAATCATACGGAAAACAAATGCTGCAGTGTTAATAACCAGACAGACAAAGCTCTTAAATATTCTTATTAATGGTTATGATGATCTTGCCCTCTTCCCTCCTTCTGACAATGAATTTTCCCTCTGTTTTTCTCTTCCTTTCTGACTGAGCAGCCCCTTTATCTATTTTCTTCTTTCCTAAAGATCTATGGCTGTCCCACTCTACTATGTTATTGTAATTTTATGCTGGCTCAGCTCATGAACATTAGGGAAGAGACAATATTGCCTTCTTAACTTCTGAAATAGCACACAAGAGGTTTGATAACATTCAAAACTAAAAATATTTTATTCAATATAGAGGAGGAATGGTCTTTGGCAAAAAATTTTTTTAATCCCATTAGATTCTTTAGTAAATTATCATTTTAGAAAAAGAGAAGAGATTGGATTTATACCCTGCCCTTTACTACCCAAAGGGGTCTCAGAGTGGCTTACAATCTCCTTTCCCTTTCCTTCCCTACAACACACACCCTGTGAGGTAGGTGGGGCTGAGAGAGCTCTCCCAGAACTGCTCTTGAGCAGAGGAGCTCTGTGAGAACTTGTTACTGACTCAAGGTCACATCAGCAGGTGCAAGTGGAGGAGTGGGGAATCAAACCTGATTCTCCTAGATTAGAGTCCGCACACTTGACCACTACACCAAACTGGCTCCTTTACATGTAATGTTAACTCAGGTGCCATGCCAGTAGCTACAGTGGTCCCAGGGGGTCCAGGCCCCACCAATCAACCCCCTGAGTAACCTTTCTGGCCCCACCAATCAGTCCCCCCATTGCTTGCCACCGCTCCGTTCAAGAGGCCTTAACCTCTTTCTTCCCCACCCACCCCTATCATCCAGCCTGATAAAAAGTGAAGGGCATGATGAAAGTTCATGCATAATTTTGTGATAATAAAAGGGATAATGTGGCATTTGTTTTTTAGGGGCATTCATAGGACATTTAGAGAGCTGACACTGAGAGCCAGGCCTCTCTAAACAAAAAATCCTGCCTGTGGCCCCACCAAATTTAAAATCCTGGCTATGGCCCTGGCAAGGGCATAGACCGTTCCCACATAAGTGATACAATGAAGTTAAACAGCATCCTGGACTTCAACTGAAGAACTTTGTGGTAGGACACATGTCTGACATGCAGAGAGCTTCAAATTCAGTCTTTTACATCACCAGTTAAAAAGGTATCAGACAGCAAGGCTCAATGAGACATATCCACAGCATTCAGCCAGCTTTTCTGCAGGTGAAAAAGAAGGTTCCCTTTAGCTGTTAACTGTTCCCTTTAACTGTTGAGAAAAAGCTATGTTGGGGGCTGTGGGATGGGCATGGATAAAAGCCCTATAGGACAGGGGCTGCAGTATGGAATGGAATTAGGGACCTTAACTAGACAGAAAGCCCTTGAGAGTGGTGACTGAGCAGAAAGAATGAATATAAATGAGAGAGAGAGGGGAAAAAAACAAACCCTGGCTGGATCCAATTACCAGCTGCTCACCAAGGGGCTGATTGATACAGGTGCCTGTATATTTGCCTCAACTGGACAAATACTAGCTTACTATCATTTCAGGTCAGGAAAATAGCACAGAATTGGATGGAGAGGCTTAACCTCCCCCTTTCTACATAATCCTTATTTGTCAGTCACCCTGAGAGATTCAGGTGGGCAGCCGCGTTGGTCTGAAGCAATAGAATTAAGTTGGAATGCACTAGCACCTTTAAGACCCACAAAGTTTTATTCACAATTATTCACAATGTAAGCTTTCGTGTGCCAGAAGCAGACTTCATCAGACAATAGTATGGGATGGAATTAGCAGTCCTACATAGAGAGAGAGTGGGCAGTGAATTATTACGTAAAATAGTGGAAATGTTTTTAGCAGATTAAAAGAATCACAAGTTGGGGTCTGGTATTCGTTAGTTTGTGTTGACTAGGCAGAAACAGCAAAGGCAATAAACATCAAAATAGGAGGTTGATGTCTATGTCATTAGGTTTTCTAAGTGTGAAGTACAATAAATAAGAGTCTGTTGTAATGTTCAATTGGTCTATTCTTTAAAATAGGTTAAAAGAGCAGCATTTTCCTGTGGAATGAAACTGGAGTCTGCTTTGTTCAAACACTAACAAAAAATACATTAGAATACAATGGATATATACCTCTAAGTATGGGTTAAACTAACAACATACTTTTCTAAGACTAGTTCTTTCAGAGAGATTTCTACACTGTTATATTGCATAATATCACAGACATTATTCTGGTACACTGTTCTAAAAGAGAAATACATTGGAATACAGTGAATGTGTTTTGTGACAATGGGTTTAGCATATGTAATGAGATAATGAAACTAATATCCTTGTTCAGTCCTGGGAAGTGTCTGTTCCAAGTTTCATAATAACTTGTAATTCGGCAATTTCCCTCACCATTCTGTTCTTGAAGTGCCTTTGCAGTAAAACAGAAACTTTGAGGTCACCCTTTGATTGTTACCCTGAGAGAGAAGGAAAAAATCTGGAAGCTCAGTTCATGGAGCTTCTAGCATACTGCGTGACAGAGATGTCAACATTGGTACAGTCATGTGCTGTGTTGTTCTTATCTACAATATAGTGTAGAAAGACAATTGTATGCATTTCCATGTCCTGCATTTTTGAAGGAAATTAAAACCCTTCAGTTTCTCTGAATTGACTTAAGATTCGTACTGGAGCCTATAGGACAATTATCGGACTGGGATGTTAATGTCTTTCATCTGCCACAATTTGTTCCTCAGTCTAACTTTTTGCGACACCCAAATAGCAAAGTTCTCAAAGTAATTCAGCTGTTAAAAGTACAGGAACACCAGGGACTGAAAGCACCAGATATAAACTGAATGGGTAAGAAGGGTGAACTACCTTCAGAACCAATATGATCTTGCAATTAGGTTGACAAGGTTTAAGAGGATATTCTGATAGATGCAGTTTTTATTTTTCTTTAACAAGTTACACTTGCCAACATTATGAAGGATGCAGAAGTGCAGTTCTCCTTTACATTATGGTATAACAAAACACTGCCAAAAAGGGGAAACTGATACAATTACATGGCTTTTTTCGGATCAGTGCTAGGAGAAAAGCTAAAAATACTATTGAAAAATGACTCTTTTGGAAAAGATATTTGCATATATTTACAGAAGACAATGTGTGTAGAGAGATTATTCACAGGACTGCCAAGGATCGCTACAGGTCACCACAGTTTATTTATGTCACTTGTTTTACAGTACTGACTGCTTGCCCTTCTAAAAAAAAAAAAGTCAAGGTAGATCCAAGTTAAAATATTTAAAACCAACAAATAGCAATAAACGTCTATAAAGAGTGCAAAGAGTGCAAAGTGTTACACTGGGCTCTCCTCACACTACTTAGACCTAACCCAGATATCATCACATGACTTGTCCAACTCCATCATTTCCCAGGTTGACCAGGCCCCTGGGATTCTGTTCCTCCAGCACCCCTCCTTGGCTGCTTTAAATATTAAATTCTCAGAACACAGTTTGATTCCAGTGGCATCTTTAAAACCAATGAAAGAAAAAAAATGAAGTGTATGCAAAAGTGTATACTTGGAATAAAACTGTGTTGGTCTTAAAGGTTCCACTGGAATCAAAATTTGTTCTGATACTTCAGATCAACACAGTTACCCACCAGCATCAATTAAAATTGCAGTTACTGAAATGGCTTTTACCCTAGCAGCCACTGACATAGAATGCAGAGGGGGGAAATAGTTTAAAAATCTTAATCCTTAGTTTTACAGGAAATAATATTCCAATTTACATACTGTGAACTGAGGCCGAAAGATAATGGGTTGGAACAGGAAAGGGAATTTGGGGAACCATATTTCAATCATGGCACACTTACATAATCATTATGGAAATATGGTGCTGGATCCAACCCAGAATTTTGGGCAGCAAGTCCATAACTATTCATTTGTTTGAATCCTAGTATTTTAAGACAACAGATTAATCCACTCACTGACTCTCTGCCAATCCTAATCATGTTTTTGTCTGACATGACATAGCACCTGTCAATATAACTGTGTTCGAACACTTTGAATAATCCACAGTTCAGAAAAGCTAGTTCAGTGTGATCTTTATCATACAATGAATGTGTAATTCAAAAATTATGGCTATCAGAATCTACATTTTTATTTTGTTTCTTACAGCTGAAGATATGCAACCATTTTTACTTGATGGATTATGATGTATGACTCAACATCTGGCCACTGCTAAACCTCCCATATTAAGAGACAGGAAGCTTCTATTTGAACTTGTTTTGAGGGGGTCTTGTACAATTGATCAAGTGTATAGCAATGACTAACATTGCAGGCTCATTAGTTTTGGTCTGATTCTGTGTCATGCAATAATTAAACACTTACATGCCTACTTCTTGTTCTGAACTATTTGAATAGTGGCTGTACTTGAGAAATTACTGGAGTCTGCCTCATCATTCATTATCTATCATCAGTCCATTAGTTATCTGCCATCTTGGGAGGTAATTTTTCTGCTAAAAGACAGTACAGAAATGCTGTGAATAAAATAAGAAATCTAGCCAACTATTTCATTTGTGCTTTGAAAGCTTTCTTGTAGACTTCCTTGGAACTTTTCTGTCTTGCTATTATTTCCAGTCCAGAACTCTGTTTACTTTTGAAAAATTGGAGCTTAAAAATGGAAGAATCCATATGACCTAGCAATGAATGGAAAGCTGGAGTGATCCATGCTGTATTATAATAGAAGAAAATTACATTTTTCTAGGAATAGTAAGTTGTTCATGGCTTCTCCTACCCTCAAAACAAAAGATGTCAATTGCATTAGAAAACAGTGGAGATAGGACTTGGCAGTAGGGAAGAGTTATTCTCTCTTACCTACTCATATCATGCCATAACCACTCAACAACCAATTGTTAATTGTTGCTCCTTTCAAGTGGATGACATACATGCCCACAGCTATTTCATTAGCCTTTCTGTTGCTGCCTTAACCTTGTGGAATGGCCTACCTGAAGAGGTATAAGGAGCATCTTCATCATCAGTTTTTAGTAAACCATGTATGGCACAGTGCTTTTCCCAAAGCATTTCCTTCCTCTGATTTGTGTTGCTGATTTTGTTGCCACTCATTTCTTGACTAATGTAGTCTATACTGTTTTTATTACTGCTGGGCTGATATGTCGAACAATTGGAAGTGGATAGCACAATTATTTCAATGAACCTCTCTTTGAGATTGTTTGCTAACTGCCTTAGACCCATTTTTCTGTGTATGGATTTTATCTTGGATCACATGTGTCCTCTCTGCCACAGGTAGACTCTTCCACTCCCAGATTTCTACTAGTTCTCTTCTCTCACTGCAGTTCCTGGTTTCAATCCCATGATATTCCTCTGGATTTGCTTAGTTATGTGGCACAAAACCAGGAGACTTAGGAGCAGTTAGGGTTGCCAACCTCCAGGTAGTTGCTGGAGACCTCCCATTATTGAAACTCATCTACAAGCAACTGAGATCAGTTCACCTGGGAGGTGGATTCTATGGCATTATACCCCAGTGAAGTCTTTCCCCCTCCAAAAACCTGCCTTCCTCAGGCTTCACCCCTACAATCCCCAGGTATTTCCAACCCAGAGCTGGCAACCCTAAGGATCATGGAGGCAGGAAATTCATTATTTATACAGTGCAGAGCAATAAGATCCAAACCTTAACTTTTAATTTTGTGCATCTACCAAATTATCAGAATTTCTGTTTTTTTAATTTTTGAAATGGCCTACCTTTTTTATCCAGGTCCTTAAAACCACAACAGCAATAATTATAAAATGTATTTATTTACTGTAGACCTGCTGGGTTATTTTGCTGTATTCAGTGAGTAAAATATGTTCAAAAATATTTTACAATGAAAACTGAAAATAACACCAAAGTCGAAGTCACTTGTACAATAAAGGCAAAGATGATTAAATAAGTGGACTTGTCACAAGTTGCTCCTAAAAGGGAGGAAGGAGTGGTTGTGATGTCATGAAACAGGAATGCCTTCTATTTAAGGGCAGGTTTCTGCTTACATGATTATGAATGGTTTAGAGAAAGGAATGGGATAGATATGCTTTCTTTCTATATCTGGCAATCTGACTTCTCTGTAGGGATTTAGGCTTGGATTCAGAGGATCCTCAGTTTCTTCTGAATAAAGGTCTGCAAAATCCTGAAAACAAACAAACAAACAAACTGTAAGGCTATGCCAAGCTTGGTATGGGCCAAATAAGAAGATATTTACTCATTCCTTTTAAATGTGGGTATTTTTTGTTGAGGACAAGGGTGCGGAAAGTTTACTTGGAGAATTTTTCTGCTTTCCAAAAGTGCATTCTGTGCTACAGTAAAAATATTCATCTTCTAAAATAGCTATTTGTCTGGGACATGAATTGTTACTCACAACTGTGCTTCTCCCTAAAAAAATAAAAAAGAAAGAAAAGAAAATCCCAGTTCCCTGGCAATTAGCCAAACACAAGGAAGACATTAAGCACTAGCTGCCCATTCTCTCCTAAACATTGTCTAACTTGCAACAGATGCCAATAGTAATGGTTTGTTTGTTTATTCACACTGCTTCTATTAAACCAATATATACAAGTTATATGAAGAAAGCAGAGAGTCTCTGAAGTGGGCTGCTACTATAGCCCCAATGAAAAATGGTGAGTGCATTTCTGTGCTTCCCAAACAAACAGGCATGCAATTGGCATCGTATCTCCAGTGATGCCACAGGGACCATTGAAAGGTAGAGGATTTTCACACTCCAGCCTCTCTTCCACCTCCCCCCCCCCTTTGCAGCTACTCCCTTTAAGAAGCATTTCATCTCTTGTAGCATTTTATTAACGGAGGAAAAATTATGCAGGAACTGACACTATTATAAATAGTGTGCATACACAATTCCTTTTAAATTACTTTAATAGGTACCTAAATCAGGCCTGGTAATAGCCTATGAATCACAGCTATCCCTGCATCCATTGCTGCATCTTGTCTCCTGTGACTCAGAGAACTCCTTGCTTTTCAGTCCCTTTTGTCTCCCAGCTTCTTTTATTATTCTTTGTATCCATGTTTTCTATGCTGTGACTTGGTTATCTCTCCCCACCCACTCCATCTCACCCTCCATTGCCTGTCATGATGCTCTCCCCTTTAGATGTTACTCTTAGTTTTTACTTTAATGATGCAGCTGCTTGGAACTCTGAAGAAATGTTCATTTATGCCTTAGGTTATGGAGCACAAATACTGCAAAAGTGCATTTAGACAGAGCTCTGTACTCGATCAATTCTCTGCTGTGAATACTTAAGATTGTATAAATATATATGGGGTCCCTTAAGGTAAGAACCAGTGTGGTACAGGAGTTACACTATTGCATTACAGCCAGGGAGATGTGTGTTCAAATCACCACTGTTCCATGATGCTCACTTTGGCCGTTTTCGCACTTAGCGTTTGCTCCCCTTTTTCCGCGGCGCAATTATGTCCGGATCATTTTTCTCGTTTTCCCACTAGTGACTCTTTGCGGAGTCGCCTTCCCTGAAGCCCCGGCTCAAATCGTTTTCCCACTGGCATCGGCTTGAGTCCGATGCCCTGTCAATCATTTTTTTTTTAAGCGCAAGTCTGGTTGCGTAATGACGTACTAACGTACTAACGTAACATCGAGCTGCTGCCTCCCCTTCTTTTCGTGGACAAACCGCATCACGTGTGCTGCTGCTGCTTATGGATTGGCTGCAGCTGTAGAATCCTCCACAGCCCTTTATGTATTAACAGAAGCATTCACAGTGGAGAATCCTAGCACTAGATTCCCCCCCCCCCAAATTCTGAAGCACTAGATCCCCCCCCCAAATTTCCTCCGCTCTCTTTCCCCTCCCCGGCTGGCGCTTGCAACGGGGACCTGACTGATTCCTGCTGCCAGAGCTCCCCCCCCCGCTCCATTCTCTCCTTCCCCTTCTGTGGCGCGTGTGAGGAGCTCGCTCGCGTCTACTTTCTAACCGAGCGGAATGTAGCCAGGGAGAAGAATGCAGGACTCCAACTTCCCATTTTATACATGGCGATTTTGTGCAGGTCCAGAAATCCTGGTGGCACAGCTGAGGGAGGCATTCCCTTCTTAAAACACACACACATGGACGCTTTGGCCCGCACCGGCACTACATTCCCCCCCCCCAGCAATGGTCGTTTTCGCATTATCGAGATAACGCAACAGCGGAATAACGCAACTAAAGTCAATAATAAAAAAAAATTCTAACGAAACCAATTGAAGTGCCAATTGAGGCTATTCCAGGAGGGTTTTTTTTTTCTATTTGTTAATTTCGAAATATCGCTATTACGCAAAACTGTGAAGTTAAAAAAAAAAAAAATGGCCGTGCCGGCACTTTGGGGAAGCGCCGCGAAAGGCTGATGATTGGCCAAGCGGGTGGATGGGGTGGGAGGACGGAAAGGGAGAGGGTGACGCCCCCAAAGCAGTCGATCCGGCGTGGATGGATTTCGCACAGGAAACTCCGCTGAGTGGATCCGGAGTGGATCCGGAGGTTTTCGGAAACTCCGGCAACTTGCTGAAAAACATACTCCGGCGTAAAATCCCTGAAGCGCCGGAGCAAAGCGCAGCGCCGGAGCAACATGTGCGAAATCCAAGAGAAGATCCGGAGGTAAATGGGGCGCTACGCCGGAGCAAACGCTAGTGCGAAAACGGCCTTTGGGTCAGTCACTTGGTAATCTACCTTGAAGGGTTGTTGTGATGGTAAACTGGTGAAAGAGGTTTATGAATGTCGCCCTGACCTCCTTGGAGAATGGGTGTGATTATAATTGAAGACACATTGGTCATGGTAACTTAATGAGAAATGGAAGAGTAATGAATTGGTTAGAACAAGTGATTCTCAAACTCATTTGTGTTTAGGGTTTGTAGAATCTTTCGGGATCAAGTGCCGTGTTCTACTGGAGAAAGTTTTCCTTCCAGACGTTTCGTTCTCAGCGGCGGAGAACATCCTCAGTGGCGTTGCAGCCGGAGCAGGCGCTCAGACCTTCTTGGCTGCTGTGCATTGAGACTGTTTCTTTTGTCTTTTGTGCATTTGTGTTTGTTTCACATTTTACTGAACAGCTGATTGGAGTTCATTGGGTGGCTTCTAACCAAAACACAACATGCACACATGCAAACACAATGGACTCATGTAAAATACACATGTAAAAGAATACACATTCTTTTACAGCCTGATGGTACTGCCTCATAGACATACTACTTTGTGCTGCGGCCAAATTCAAATGTATCATGAATAGCTTGGATGATGAATTATTTTGAAAGTAGATTCTACCATTTGCTATACCCCAGTTAACAATTTTTGCATGCTTTCAGCCTTTTTACTTGCTTACAACCACCAATATGAGTGATTTGTCAGAGTTTTCCTGCATGCATGGGTTTCCGAAGGACCATAGTTTCCCACCATGGTAGTTGTTTGGATTATTACCCCTCCTTCCTTGTCTAAAGGTACCTGACCTATTGCTCTGGTTTGCTAAATGCAAGTATATAACTGATAACTATACAAGCAAAAAAGCAGGCAAAATATCAATGTAAGTAGTGTAGTAGAACTGTACTGAACATGCACAAAATGAGAGAACAGGACATGCTAGAACTGCTAGCAAGCAACACAGCTACACATCTGCAGGTGGTGTGAGATGTTTGCTGAACAAATAAGCATTTCACAATCATCAAGTATGGTAACTTCACGCATCCAAAATGTTGTGCCTTTGCTAGTTAGAAGGTACTAAACTAAGCCTGTGGAACTCCATTCATTTATACCCCACTTTTATCCTCAGTGAGCTCCAAAAGTAATTTATAATATAATTATCTTCAAAACTCTGTGAGGAAAGGTTTGGTTGAAAGGTCACAACTAGCCCAAAGACATCCAGGAAACTTCTACAACAGAATGGGGATTTGAAC
This sequence comes from Heteronotia binoei, assembly GCF_032191835.1. NCBI lineage: Eukaryota > Metazoa > Chordata > Lepidosauria > Squamata > Gekkonidae > Heteronotia > Heteronotia binoei. The sequence goes on from NC_083229.1 coordinate 95,177,330, forward strand.
CTAAGTTCTTCTTTCAGCCTAACCACTATACTATGCTGGCTAGACACACTTAGCTGAATGTGGATCTCCAGTCTGCAGGATAATTTACAACTCAACTGTATTTGCAGTCCAGAACAAACAAAAATGGAAAGTGCCCATACTTGATGTTATCCAAATCAGTCCCTGTGTCATGTCTGCCATGCGGACAATGCCATGCACACATGAAGAACTAGAATATGCGTTTCAAGCAAAAAGGAATCTTTTAAATCTATTGTATACATGGGACCCAGTGTGTCACAATAAATCCTTGATGAGGGAAAGATGGAGATGAGTCAGGTACTTAACAAACACAATTAACTTTACTCCCTTATCTGAGATACACAGCAAAAAGAGGGGACTCAAGACAAAAGTACAAAACAGTGAGAGTGAACTGTTCCATTGTAATAAAACCACAGCAATTTACTTATGGCAATCCATTTTTTTTTTAAAAAACTATACACATTTGCACAAACAAAGTGTGTATTTGTGTTACTTCTAGCCAAATGCTCAACAGTAAATTATTCCAAATTATGTTTCTCCCATGTGGCCATCAACTCAAAGAAACAGGTGAGGGGCTGCTCCAAAGGGACCAGAAGATGCTAAATGGGAAAGGGATTTGGGGTAGGTTTAGGTTTTATGAAATTTATACCCCGCCCTCCCCGCTGAGGCAGGCTCAGGGCGGGTAGGTAGGAAGATGGCAGATGCAATGGGGGAGGACCAGCTGGTAGTAGAACAGACTGGCCAAGAAAAGGAGATGGAGGAGCAAACAAACAGGAGACAGTAGGAGGATGTAGAAGGTTAAATTCTGGGGTCTTGCTCTTCAGGTGGCCAGACCAGTGGGTTTTCACAGCGGCATTGTTTTGGCCCCCAATGATGGATGTCTTTGGGCTAGTTGTGACCTTTCAACCAAACCTTTCCTCACAGTTTTGAAGATAATTATATTATAATTTACTTTTGGAGCTCACTGAGGATAAAAGTGGGGTATAAATGAATGGAGTTCCACAGGCTTAGTTTAGTACCTTCTAACTAGCAAAGGCACAACATTTTGGATGCGTGAAGTTACCATACTTGATGAACTGGGGCTCTTCCATCATGGTGCGTGCTGCATCCGCCTCTGGCCAGGTCGAAGCTTGCTCAGCATGGGTTTGGGAGCCTTGCTTCTGGGCTGTCAGTGGGGTAGGGGGTTCATTGGCCACAAGGGGGGCTGTCCGCTTGAGTCCCAACTCGGGCCGGTCGGGACATAGTATTAATACATTAATTTAAAAGATCATGTGGCAAAATTTGTAGGGTTTTTTCACATTTCCAGTCTGTGGTCACCTCATGGGTGTGGGGGAGAGGAATTAAACCAATCTGAGAAGGCGGAGAGTAGGGAGAGGGTGGTAGCCAGAATAGAAACCATACTACCCTCAACCAAAAACCTGGTGGAACATCTCTGCCTTACAGGCCCTGTGAAACTGCATAAGATCCTGCAACACCCTGATGTTATTTGACAGAGCGTTCCACCAGGTTAGGGCCTGGAGTGAAAAGGCACTGGCCCTGGTCAAGGACAGCCAAATGTCTCTGGGGTCAGGGATCACCAGCAGATTGTTATCCAAGGAGCATAGCACTCTTCCAGGGACATACCAGATGAGACAGTCCCACAGATAGGTTGGTCCCAGATCACTCAAGGCATTGAAGGTCATACCAAAACCATGAACTTGACTCAGTACTCCACTGGAAGTGCAACTGGTGCAGCAGAGGTCATATATGTGCAGTCTGTGGTGTTTCCCTCAGGACTTGTGCTGCTTCATTCTGAATCAGTTAGAGCTTGCAGGTCAGTCTCAAGGGCAGGGCAGCATAAAGCAAGTTACAGCAGTCTAGCTTGGAGTTGACTATTGCATGGATTACTATGGCTATGTTAAGGACAGGGTGAAACAGGAAAGGAGCCAGCTGCTGAGCCTGGAATAGGGGGAAGAACACTAGCCTGGCAGTATGTATGACCTGGACCTCCATGTTTCAGGAGGCATCCAAGGCCTTGCTCAAACTCCTGATGGACTGTGTCAGTATCTATGGCACCCTGTTAAGAGCAGGCAGCCTGAACCGCAGCACTGAAGACCACCCCCAGCCACAGAACTTCTGTCTTTGTTGGGTTCAGTCTCAACTTGCTCTTTTTTAACCACCCCACCATGGCCTCCAAACCCATGGTGAGTATTGCAGGGCAGTATCCAGGTGATTGTCCAGTAACAGATACAGCTGGGTGTCATCAGCATACTGGTGACACCCAAAACTGAAACTCTATGCCAGCTAAATGAGGGGGTGCATATAGCTGTGAACATTGGGGAGAGAAGTGCCTCATGAAGGATCCCACACATTAGGGGGTATCTGGAGGACATATTTTCTCCCAGTGCCACCCTCTGTCTCCGACCATGGAGAAATGAAGTAAGCCATTGGTGGACCATCCCACGAACTCCCATGTCAGCAAGGCAGTGGGTCAAAAGATCATAACTGTATCGAACACTGCTGTAAGATCTAATAGAAGCAGCTGTGCCAACCTGCCTTGATCCAGCTGTCTATGGAGATTGTCTGCCAGGGCAACCAACATTGTCTCCATCCCATGGCCAGGGTGGAAACTGACTGGAATGAGCCCAATGCCAATTTGTCATCCAGAAAATCATGGAGCTGTTAAGCCACCACTCTTTCAATTACCTATGATAATTTTGAAACTGAGTGGTTAATTGGCTGGATCAGAAGGATCTAAAGCCATTTTTTTTTTAAAAAGACTGGTGTTTCCTGTAAAGAGTAAAAGCAGGATGGGAGAAAGAAAAAAATATACTCTGCCTGTCCTGAAGAGATGGATTTCATGCTCACGGTGTTAGAAGAAGGTTCTGGAAGGGAAACAACTATAAAAAATGAAGGGCTTGACATGCCTGTTGTATGCACTTAGATTTAACTGACATTCACCAATGCAGGAGTCTTCTTATTGGCCAAATGTGTTGCTAGGGGAATTCCTGCACTAATCAAGAGGTCCTGACTTCTGGACTGGTTTGATATTGGTATGTTTCTGAGTCATATAAATATTCTATATGTATTCTCTAATTTTGTTGGCTTTGAACTTATTTCTTATGATGTTGTTTAAGTGCTGTAAGTTGCCTCAAGATCCTTGGATAAGTGGCATCTAAAAATCTAACCAACCAATGTAGCCTTTTTGTGTGCATATAAGCATATGTTGCCTTTTAGATCACAGGTCCATTTAGCCCAGGGTTTAGTCTGGTTATACATGGCACTTCATGTTTTCAGACAGGCACTGCTACTAAGCTGAAGATGACAAAGGATTCAATCCAGATCTACATGTCCTTAGCCACTGATCTATAGTTTTGCCAATTAAAAAAAAAAGTTGTATAAACTTTTTGGAGGAGTTATACTCACTGTCAGCAGTGTTGGATTCTAGGGTCTCCTTTGTCTGAGATGATTCTCAAAGCCACTTTTCAGAAATTCACATAAACAAAGATAAGTACTAAATTACCAGTAAAAGCAGACTCATTTTAACATGGATCAAATTATAAAACAAGACTGATGAAGACATCTTGGCAAATCACTTCCTGAATTCTGTGTGCTACAATGGGGTGGTGCATATTTCTAATCGGTACTAAATGTTTCTTCCTTTATCTGGTGATCTGTGAACAGCCTTCTAATCAAACCATTAATATCCATGAAAATTTATGAAGAGACTGAAGAGACTGACTACAAAAATGGCTGCAGCTGCCGTGAAGCTAGCTTATATTCCAAACACAACAGTCCTGGAGGAATTTATCATCATAAACAGCAAATGTTTATGGATAGGAGAAGAAAGGTCTTATGAGTGTGGCCACATTGCACTTGATATTGCACTGAGTATTTTCTCATATTTTCATTAAATAGCATTTATCCGACCAAAAACAGATTCAGTAGCAACTCGTCCTTCAAAATGATATCCCAAGTGATACAAAGTGTGTGCTTATTGAATATTTTTTTCCATCTGCAGTTCTGTCAAGAGAATGGCTTTGCTATGCAAACCCTCTTTGCATACTCATGGTAGGAGAGTTCCTATTCTTTGTCTGCAGCTAAAATATAGTAATTAAAAAGGCCTCCAGCACACAGGAGATAGGAGAAGGGAATGGCAGAGAAAGCAAGAGAGGAATATTCATAGGCATAATGGCAACAGCACATAGCACTATCAAGTTTATGACATGCATGCATTTATTTATTTCAAGAGTAGCTGCTGCCTCTCTAAAGACCTGCTCAAGGCAGCTCACGAAGTAAAAAACAGTATAATAATGTAAGAAAGATCAATTTTAAAAATCCTTATAATCAAGTCAAGAGATCCACCCATCCTGCCCACCATATTGTGCCACTTTTGTGTTGATGTCAGGAATAGGGCTAACCTGGCCCAGCATACAAATAACACAGTGATCAATGAGGTTTCAAAATCCCCATCGATGTTCCTAGTCTTTTATTACTGTTGTGCCTAGGACACTCACCTAGTTGTACATGTACCACCACTGAGACACAGAAGTAGATAGGTAGGATGCAGGGTTTTCATAACAATTACTAAGGATTTGCTCTCACTCAGTCCTCATGTAAGTGTGATGTACTGTCTCCTAATGAGTCTACTTGCCACAGATAATCCATATGTGACATTTTGGTATGCTAGTAGCAATTTGAAACACTTCTCCTAATTCCCTCTTCCCCTTCCCACCACCAAGTGTCTTTGATGTACCTGCCAAGGACTATCCATTAAAGTCATAGCAATAAAATTGACTTCCAACAATATTATATACTTAAAACTTGGCATAAATAATAAATATAATAATAGAATGCATGTAAACATAAAGATGTCCTGTGGAAAAAGTGGGCTTTTTGACTCTATCATGGTGGGATGCTGGTTCTTCAGCTGAGTAACTGGTGGGATGTTAAGATATGAAAGGTTGAGAACAACTAGCCTAGGAGACTATAGCTCATTGCATTTATGAACAATTTGCGTAATATGTCCCAAATAGATTGCTTGACTCATTGCTTGCAAACTATTACATTTGTATCAGGCATTCAAATAACAGTAAGCTCTACAGTGTACACTTTTTTTTTTTGCTGACAGGACACAGCTGACTTATGGCAACCCCACAGAATTTTTAAGGCAAGAAACATTCAGACAGGGCTCTTTTTCTAGCAGGAGCTCCTCTGCATATTATGCCATGCCCCCTGATGTAGCCAATCCTCCAAGTGCTTAGAAGGCTCTTAGTACAGGGCCTATTGTAAGCTCCAGGAGGATTGGCTACATCAGGGGTGCATGGCCTAATATGCAGAGGAGTTCCTGCTAGAAAAAGAGCCCTGCATTCAGAGGTGGTTTGCCATTGCTTACCTCTGCATCACAACTCTGATATACATTAATGGTGTCCCTTCCAAATACTAGCTAAGGCTGATCCTGCTTAGCTATTAGCCAAATTGCCTTCAAAAGAGGTATGGGGAAATTATTTAGGTGAGCAAAGATGGCAAAATATATGGGGTCAATAACCTATGTATACAGGAGTCAGTCATTCAAGGAGCCCTCTTGAAATGACAAGATTTTATACTAAAAACTGATTTTTATTGGAAAATCACTCAAGCACACAAGAACACAATTATCAGCAATCACACAGATCTAGGAAAATAGGTAGGAAAATTGATAGGGACATATAAGGGTAACACTATAAGACAGGGCGATACTATAACTATTGACAGATGAAGGATGATCCTCCAGTGAAGACAGAAAGGGAAGGGGAAGCAAGAGATAACAAGCGCCATTCACAATAATGGGTCCAATACTGATCAGGAATTGGGGGGTGGCTCCATCAGCAAGGTAGGGGTACCATCAGACAAACCTGAATGGCCAAAACTCTGGTCTTCTTATAGCCAATTTCATATCCTGAGACAGGGTCATGTGACGGGAAACACCCACCTGGAGATGGCTCCCAGGAGAGGGGACAAAATAATTTGATGGGCGATGATGGTTTGCAGAGTGCAAACACAAAGAAACATTCTACACAAAGAAACTAGAGTGATCAATTTAGTGCCAGATCTTTCCCTATTGTAACACCTTTGAGGGGAATAATGATAAAACAAAACCTTTGATAAAACCTTTGAGGAAAGGTTGAAGGAGCTGGGGATGTTTAGCCTGGAGAGGAGTCGGCTGAGAGGTGATATGATCACCATCTTCAAGTACTTGAAGGGCTGTCATAGAGAGGATGGTGTGGAATTGTTTTCTTTGGCTCCGGAAGGCAGGACCAGAACCAATGGGTTGAAATTAAATCAAAAGAGTTTCCAGCTCAACATTAGGAAGAACTTCCTGACAGACAGAGCGGTTCCTCAGTGAAACAGGCTTCCTTGGGAGGTGGTGGGCTCTCCTTCCTTGGAGGTTTTTAAACAGAGGCTAGATGGCCATCTGACAGCAATGAAGATCCTGTGAATTTTGGGGGAAGTGTTTGTGAGTTTCCTGCATTGTGCAGGGGGTTGGACTAGATGACCCTAGAGGTCCCTTCCAACTCTATGATTCTATGAAAATAAATGGACGTTCTGCAGGATGTGGCTGTTGACAGACAATCTTCAATGATGCTTTTTTGGGGAAAAGCTTGTATGGATGGGTGACAGGAAGATTCTTTTATCTGGTGAGGAGAGGTTGCAGCAGTTCATTTAGCAGTAGTGTCTCCACATCTGCATTTCCATAGCATTGGCTAGGCTCTGGAATGTAGCTCATGGTGAAGAAACCTCCTCTGCATGGTGGCTTGCAAGAAGAAGAAGACTGCAGATTTATACCCCATCCTTCTCTCTGAACCAGAGACTCAGAGTGGCTTACTATCTCCTATATCTTCTCTCTCCTGTGAGGTGGGTGGGGCTGAGAGGGCTCTCACAGCAGCTGTCCTTTCAAGTTCAACTCCTACGATAGCTATGGCTGACCCAAGGCCATTCCAGCGGCTGTAAGTGGAGGAGTGGGGAATCAAACCTGGTTGTCTCAGCTAAGAATCCACACACTTAACCACTACACCAAACTCTCACTTCAACAAAAGAGAGAGTGTTGTCTTTTGGGACATCTCAGGAACATGGCTTCTCTCAGGGATGCTTCTGGTCTGTCTTCTTGGTGACAGGGATGCAGTTGCTATTCCGCAGGGCTGAGCAGCTAGTCAATGAAGCACAGTCTGGTGTCCTCTTAGTGTGGCAGGCTTAGGCAATTCACACAATGACAGGCACAGGCAGAAAGCTTGCTGAGGCCTGGCTTAAAGCACTGCTGTACAGTCCATAGGGGACAAATGTCCATAGACTGGCATAAGAGCCAGATGATTATAATCCATACCAGTTCAGAATCAGTTGGAGAGGGGACCCAGGGCTAACATAGCTTCTGAGATCTGATGAAGTTGGGCTAGCCCGGGCTATTCAGGTAGGGCTACAGTTTACTTATGTACTACTAAATACAGTAGTTAAATGTTGGTCACAACACAACCCATGACTCAAAATAGACTGAATAAGTATTGTACTAAGATAGAGGCTATATATGCTATAATCAGCCCCCAAATTCCTATCAGTTGACTCCCATTTAATATGTTTGCTCTCCTACTCAGAGAAAAATTCAAAGCAGTATCTGGAAATGGTTTGCATAAGTGAAATATTTGGCATAAATATCTGTATTTTGAACATGGCTGCCCTCTGAATTTTATGGCCTTGCCTGTCACACTGGCAGAGTCACGGACCTGGAATTAGCATATCCTTGGGTTCTCCAGATGGGCTTGTAACAGAGATTTACACAATTTTCTGTCAAGCCAGGTGGTTGCTCACATCTCACCAAGGTATTCTGAAAGGATGGTCGAGGTGGGGGGAAACAATGCAATATATATGATAAAAAAGCCTAAGAATTCTCTTTTGAGATAAGGATGAAAGGGAAATCTTTGCATTCTGGTTAGGATGGATATAACCCCAAACAAATAGGCCTGAAGAGAAAACAAGCTAATTAAGCATTCCACAGCCCAAAGATCTACAATACCTGGCAGATCTCCATTATTGAATTGTATGATATTCCAGCTCAGTGCATTTTCCTCTAATTGTGATGATTTATTTTTATTCCAGAGAAGTTAAACCCCAGTGTTATGCTACCTGCACAATGCAGTCCTTGCCTGGAGGTGGCTGTAGCTCAATCCTCAACTATGTTAAATAAGAACCATAAACAGTGACAGACCTTGAGAGAACTCATAGTAGGGAAGAAACATTACTGTTCAAAATAGGAGGCTGTAAATCAAGCACAGACAGTTTCTAGAGGATGCTGCGGATCTGAAGCCTGGCTGTTCTTTTTCTTTTTCTTTTTTGCCTTCCATTAGAATGTCGGCAGTAAGCATGAATTGTATGTGCCTTGTGTCATAAATTTTGAGGAGGGTTCTACCCCCCTCACAAAAGATATGGCAGAGGATCAAGATGAATCTATATACTTAACTGAAAAATTTGGCCCATGGGCAGGCTATTTTAAAGGCTGTTGCCAGCTTGCATACCTTTGGGATTGGTATTGTAAAAGTGGTATGGGCAGGGATTTGCACTAGGTTCTGCAATGAGGTAGCAAATGTATTGGTTACGATACAGAGCCATGGGTATGTATCCCCCCATTCTTTTCTGTAAGAAGAGAAACACTGAGATATACAATAGAAAAATGTTTACAAGATTATGCATGGGATAGAGAAGGTAGAGAAAGAAGTACTTTCCCCCCTTTCTCACAATAAAAGAACTCATGGGCACTCAATGAAATTGCTGAGCAGTCGGGTTAGAATGGATAAAAGGAAGTATTTCTTCACCCAATAGGTGATTAACACATGGAATTCACAGCCATAGGCGGTGGCGGCGGCTTCAAGCATAGCCAGCTTCAAGAAGGGATTGGATAAACATATGGGACAGAGGTCCATCAGTGGCTATTAGCCACAAAGTATAGATAGAACTCTCTGTCTGGGGCAGTGATGCTCTGTATTTTTGGTGCTTGGGGGGGGGGCAACAGTGGGAGGGCTTCTAGTGTCCTGGCCCCACTGGTGGACCTGCTGATGGCACCTCTTTTTTTGGCCACTGTATGACACATAGTGTTGGACTGGATAGACCATCGGCCTGATCCAACATGACTTCTCATATGTTCTTATATTCTTTTTATATGAAGACTTATGTAGCTCCATAGATCAGGGGTGTCAAACGTTTGGCCCACAGGCCACACCCAACCAGCAGAGGTCTCAGTTCTGTCCCTGAAGCAACCTCCTTCTCCTGCTTCCTTTCCAGGGCTGCTGCTTTACCCCTGTCTTACCTTGTTTCCCCCTCCCCCCCAGAGCTCCCTCAGTTGCTCTTCACTTCCTGTTTCCTGCTTCTTGCCTCTCTCCGCCTCCCTGTCACATACACAGGCACATGGAGAGCTCTGTGGCTGCTTCACGCAGGAGAAATACAAAGACTGCCTCTGCCTATCACTCTTTCTCACATCCCCCCCATCCCTTCTGCTTGCTTCTCTGGGGCTGCTTCTCCTCTTCTGGGGACAAAGCAGGGAGGATAGATAGATAGATAGATAAATAGATAGATAGATAGATAGATAGATAGATAGATAGATAGATAGATAGATAGATAGATAGATAGATAGATGATAGATAGATAGATAGATAGATAGATAGATAGATAGATAGATAGATAGATAGATAGATAGATAACAATGTTAGGCCCCCATGGCAGATTTAAGACCTGCAATGTGTTATGCCAGATATAAGCTTTTGTGCGCAATCACACTTCTTTGGAGGGAGGTATGCAGGGTGGGTGGAAGGATAGATTCTTCTGACAAGTACATTGAGAAATTTATTTTGACTTATTCTGAAAAATTCTTTAAAATGAATTTCTCTGGATTTATTTTCTTTCAAAAAGATCCTGAATAGGAATCTGAATAAGTATTTGTACTTATATTTTGGGGAGTGGAGTGATTTCTAATGCCAAATGATAATAGCACACATTGGTAATGAGAAAGGAAAACCAAGTGCCATCAGGAGGTCTACCAGCAGGGCCCAAACTCCAGAAACCCTCCCACTGTTGCCCCCAAGCGCCAAGGATACAGAGCATCACTGCCTCAGACACAGTGTTCCATCTGTACCTATAATATCTTTTTTGAGGTGAGGTGACTAGAATTGAACACAGTATTCCAAATGAGGCCACACCATAGATTTATACATTTTATACGATACTGGCTGATTTTTTCAGTTCCCCAAATCATTTTTTCTGGAGTGGAAAAGCACCTCCCATCTTCGACAGGGAAGGTAGAGGTAAAAAAAAATGCATTCAAGCTTCTCTTTAGTAATCCTTTTACCTTGGTCACCCAAGGGCCCCTCTGCCTTCCAGGCTGGTTTTCTCAGGACAAGTGGAGGCTATCTCATTAGTATAGGTCCTGTACCTAACAAATTTAAACCCTCCCTCCCTACACCATTGTCTCATCTGTGCATTGAGACTCCTAATTTGTTCCTTCCTAGCTGGCCTTGAATATGGAATAGGCTACCTGAGAAGGCTACCTTGGAGGTCCTGACCTTGAGTATATATATATATATATATATATATGTGTGTGTGTGTGTGTGTGTGTATACAAACACACATATATATACATACACACACACACACACACACACACATATATATATATATATACTGTGGCTAATAGCCACTGATGGACCTCTGCTCCATATTTTTATCCAATCCCCTTTTAAAGCTGGCTATTCTTATAGCCGCCACTACCTCCTGTGGCAGTGAATTCCACATTTTAATCACCCTTTGAGTGAAGAAGTACTTCCTTTTATCTGTTTTAACCTGACTGCTCAGCAATTTCATTGAATTCCCACGAGTTCTTGTATTGTGAGAAAGGGAGAAAAGTACTACTTTCTCTACATTCTCCATCCCATGCATAATCTTGTAAACCTCTATCATGCCCCCTGCAGTCGACGTTTCTCCAAGCTAAAGGGCCCCAAGTGTTTTAACCTTTCTTTATAGGGAAAGTGTTCCAAACCTTTAATCATTCCAGTTGCCCTTTTCTGGACTTTTTCCAATGGTATAGTATTCTTTTTGAGGTGCGGTGACAAGAATTGTACACAGTATTCCAAATGAGACTTCACCATCGACTTATACAGGGGCATTATGATACTGATCTGTTTTCAATTCCCTTCCTAATAATTCCCAGCATGGCGTTGGCCTTTTTTATTGCAATTGCACACTGTCTTGACATTTTCAGTTAGTTATCTATCATGACCCCAAGGTCTCTCTCTTGGTCAGTCTCTGCCAGCTCACAACCCATCAACTTGTATTTGTAGTTGGGATTCTTGGCCCCAATGTGCATTACTTTGCACTTGGCCACATTGAACCTCATCTGCCACGTTGACGCCCACTCACCCAGCCTTAACAGATTCCTTTGGAGTGCCTGACAATCCTCTCTGGTTCTCACCACCCTGAACAATTTAGTGTCATCTGCAAACTTGGCCACTTCACTGCTTACTCCCAACTCCAGATCATTAATGAACAATTTAAAGAGCATGGGACCCAGTACTGAGCCCTGCGGCACCCCACTGCTTACCGTCCTCCACTGTGAAGACTGCCCATTTATACTCACTCTCTGCTTCCTATTAATTAGCCAGTTTTTGATCCACAAGAGGACCTGTCCTTTAACTCCATGGGCATTTTCTCACAGAGCTTACCGCGGAGCGACATCCCTCTTCACCGTGCAGCTTCTGCGCGGATTTCCCACCAACTGCTCTGCAGAACCAGGAAGTGCCGGACCTTTTGTGTCACAGATGTAAACCGCTAAAAACCAGTTTACATTAGCGATGCAAAAGCTGCGGCTCTTCCTGGTTATGTGGAGCAGTTGGTGGGAAATCCGCGCAGACGCTGCGCGGTGAAGAGGGACGTCGCTCCGCGGTAAGCTCTGTTGGAAAACGCCCCATGACTCTCGAGCTTACTAAGGAGCCTTTGATGAGGAACGTTATCAAAAGCTTTCTGGAAGTCTAGGACCACAAAAGTACATTTCTACGCATGCCAGCATGTACCACAACCACTATCTCCTGCCCAGAGCTGTCTACCAGCCTATCTAGACCACATGCAATGTCTGCTACCTTGGCATCAGGCAGGTAAGTCACCTTGCAGTCAGTACACAGGCTTGTCACCCATCTATCTACATGTCTAAAGATCAAATCACTAATTACCAAGAGCTCTCCTCCCTACCTTCTGAAGGAACATCCCCCCTTTCATCAGCACAGTTGATGAATGTCATGCTCCTTGACAGTGGAGGGGTTGCCATTCTTGGAGTGGGACACATCTACTAAATCCCTGGGAGTCTTATCCATGTGCCTAACTGACTGTCTCTGCTTTACCAGGTCAGCCAACTTGGCCTTGAGGGTGTGAACTCATTCCTTGTGAACCAGGAGCTCCTTGCACAGAGCATACACCCATGAGTTCTGTCCAGTTGGCAGTCTTTCCCTAAGTCTGGTAAGGCTTTCCTCCAAGGGCCTCAATGTGGAGCATGCCTATTTTATCTTCTTTAAAAAATGGTGAGGTAGGTTAGGCTGAGTAGTTGTGGCCCACCAAAGATCACCCAGTGTGCTTAATGTCTGAATGGAAATATGAATCTCGTCTACCTAGTCCAAGTCCAATTTCCTATTTCCTATACTCACTGCCCATTAAAGCAGGGTTTCCCCTTGAACATCACAGAAAGTGTCACCAGCATTGACAAAAGATGATAATCTTATGATAGGACTGGAGACATAAATCCCTGGTCTAGTTAAGACTTAAACTGTGAAGCACAGAAAGATAAACAAAAGTGCTGACTCTCAGAGTCTATACTAACAATACAGGTACAGGTTGATAAAAATCAGCGGGGGAGAAAGGGGAAATTGCAAAAGTATTTTATTGTGAAAATGTCACAGCCAAAAGGCTCCATGCACTAAGTAGTAACCAAGCATTAAAAAGTCATTTTTTTAGGTTTTGAAGAGATAATAAAAAAGGTATTTTGTAACATTTTTTTAAACAAAGCAAAACATGGTTTCTAGAAACATAGAGCTTGAAGTCCAAAAACAAGGTAACTATATATTATGCAGAGGTGTGCATGCTTCTGTCCTGGGGTGCTAGTCAACAAGGTTGCTTAATGAGGTTTCTTTTTCTTCCATTGGCCAGGAGCACTAAAGGACAGTGCAAATGTATGAAGCTGTAAGGTCCTTAAGACAGCTATTGTTAGTTTCATTTTTGTTCAGTTGGTACAGCACTCAAAAGATCTGTGGTTGCTTATTCCCAAATTTGTTAATGTCCACAAGACAATCACAGTTTATTGATAGGTGAATCTTCACTTAGACCTTGTTAATTACTCAGTCAGTAAACTACTCGATGCTAAGGGTCTGTGAATCTTCCACAGTTTTTGTATCCTCTGTTTGGGTAGCCTTGATCCTTTTGTTTATACTCAGTCTGAAGGGTTATTTTTTTTTTTAAAAAAAATTTAAGTAGCAATCTTTTTGCCAACACTTTTTTTTGGATAGTCTTTTTTAAAATCGGGGGGGGGGGGGGGAATCGGTATTTTAAGATCAGGGCCAGCTCGCCCAGTAGGCAAACTAGGTGGTTGCCTAGGGTGCTGGGAGGTGGGGAGTGGCAAATTGGGCTCTCCCCTTCTCCAGTGCCCCAGGCAGGTGCTTAGTTTGCCTCCCTCCCCCCTGCCACTGCCGCAGCCAGCGCTACCTCCTCCAGCCTGCCACCCTCCCACCGCTGCCCCCCGCTGCCGCAACTGTGGTGGCGCTCCACTTGCGCCCCCCGCTCACCACAACTAAAATTAAGCCTCGTTGCCAGCTTCTTCTCACAGCCCGCGCCTGCGTGTTTAGTTAAGAGACTCTCTTAACAAAACACGCGGGCATGGGCTGCGAGAAGAAGCTGGCAGCAGGGCTTAGTTTTAGTAGTGGTGAGTAGAGGGGAGGGGAGTGAGTGGAGCGCTGTGGTGGTGGGGGGTGGCAGCAGGTGGGGGTGAGCGGAGCGTGGCAAGGGGTGCGGGGGCGCCTGCCTAGGGCTGTATTTGCCCTAGAGCCACTCCTGATTAAGATCCTACACCAACTAATTTTCCTAGTCATCTACAATATGTTTATCTTATTCCTGGGCTTCTAGCTGTACAATGGGAGCATCTGGTGCTTTTCAGGAAAGTGAGCAGAATCCTCCAAGTCTGATCCATAATTAATCCTGAGCAATTAGGTCCATTATCTGATGGCTACTGGATGTCAGACAGTCAATCCAGTTTTATAATTCATTGCAAACAGTCTCAGGTCACCTTTGTGTGTTTTGAGGTTATCAGGTACTTGGGGGAGACCTCTTGACCATAGCAGAAAAAGTAACTGGACAGGATGCCACTATGCCTATAGAATCTTTATATTGCTCTTTTAGTATTAAGATATCATATATCTATCCATATTATGCATACTGAAATCAAATTCCTACAGTTGTAGGGATATCAATCTCAAGGTGGAGATTTGAGTTCCCCTGGAATTACAACTGCTCTCTGGAGTATGTAAATCAGTTCCTCTGTAGGAAATGGAAGTTTTGAATGGGCTCTATGACATCACATTCCTGTTAAACTCTCTCTCTGCTTCAGGCTCTGCCCTCTCTTCAGGAGTTTCCAAGTACACAGGGAATGCTGTTAGTTACGCCCAAATGAACCCTGAAGAATAAGCTCAGCTGCAGGATGTGAATATTCACATCTGCCTTCAATATCTCAACAACTGTGACAATGTTGATTTTTTTAACCAGAATCTTCCTTAATGCTACCTGCAACATTTTGGGAGCTCATTTGCAGAAAGGTTGCAGAAAGGATGCTTTTGAGCATCCCTATGTTTTTTTATTGGTTGTTATTAAACTTGAAACCTTCCTTGCACATTTTTTTTACTACTTGCTAAAACCCTGACTGCTTCTGTATTTCTTATCAGTTTCAGCAATTTGTATGTGTGCGCAAGTATGTATGAGAAAGGCTTTCCGCCCACATAAGTATATCTTCTGAATGATCGCTTAGGGAAGTGGATAAATTAAAAATGTTTCTTGGTGGGAATCCACCTGAGGGGCTGGCCATGCCTGCCTTGCTCACATAATCTATCATGATCTGTTTTTCTAAGCAGCGGATAACTGGGAGATGCATTCCTCTGTGGAGACCCACTGAAAAAGCCTAATTCTTTTCAGTGTGGCAGTGTTATGTTTATTTATTGCAGTGCTGATTCAATGTGCACAGGGCCTCTCTCTGCAAAAGGAAAAAACCTCTCTGTAGATAAAGAAACAATCAAGAGGCTTTCTCTGTGTTTGTGTCACCTAAGAGGGGAAGAAAAGCCCAACAAAAAGCATGGCCTTGTTTCTTCAAAGTGAAATGGTTTCTGTGCTTAAAGAATTAGAACTTATTGGTTAATACGTTTATTTGTATTTGCAACAGACTTACAGGTTCTTGGGGCATTTTTAAAGGAATTGTAACTGGATGTCCATTTTTAAACTGTGATTTCACATCTTTCATCTGGAATGTGCTGCCATGAATTTTTTTTTTTAAAAAAATCTTGTTTACATTCAAGAAAACTTCCTCCATTGTAGGGCCCTCCATGTGAAAGTAGAAAATACAATTGAAATAATTGTGTGCTAATTGTCACTGCGCTATCCAATCAATTAGTTCTTTTGTGTCTTTGTACAGAAACTGCCTTCAGAATCTAAACTCTTCCATATCTTTAATATGTCTATAATTTAAGGGAACAGCGGCTTTTTTTTAGTAGGAATGCACATGAATGCAGTTCTGGCTGGCTTGGTGTCAGGAGGTGTGGATTAGTATGCAAACAGTTCCTGCTGGGCTTTTTCTGCAAAAAAAGCCCCGGCTAGTGACATTCACTCTGTGGCTCATGGACAGCCAGTCACATCTACCATCAACAAAAAGAGCCATGTGACTGTTATGCCTTTGTGTGCTTCCTCACCTAACATGGGTGTACAATAATCTAAGATACGAAACATATAACTACAATCTATTAAATTACCAGAGTATCTCCAAGCCTGTAGGACTCTTTCTTCCCACCACTGTTGAACCTTAGCCACACCTCGTGTATTTGGAGTGAGGGAAAGGGGCAGGGGCGGATTAAGGCTTACTGGTGCCCTAAGCACTGACCAGTCTTGGTGCCCCCCTCCTTACCACACTGACCCAGTCCATTTTAGTTGTTGACCTGTCTGACCAGATATCCAGGGGTGGCCAACGGTAGCTTTCCAGATGTTTTTTGCCTACAACTCCAATCAGCCCCAGCCATTGGCCATACTGGCTGGGGCTGATGGGAGTTGTAGGCAAAAAGCATCTGGAGAGCTACCGTTGGCCACCCCTGAGATATACAATGCAGGTTGCAGCAATACAAAAATTTATTCATATTATAACACAATATATTGTACAAACTAAGCCAAGCTTGGGCTACATAAAGTTCTACAAAAATGCAATACAACAGCTATTTTAATACTTCACAAGTTAAATGTATCAAAGTTCCAATATTCATAACCTGAAAGGCATTTTTCTACATTTCATTTTCACAAAATCACTGATAACATCCTCAGAATTAATACTTCTCAGAATGTCTGCTTCAATTGTTAATATACACAGTGAGCTAAGCCTTTCTTGAAGCATAACTGATCTATTTGGTTTTTTTACACGTTTCAGTTGTGAGAAAGACTGTTGCGCAGTTGGTGACCATTAGTGTTAAAAATATTCTTAAGGCAATTTCAACATTTGGAAAGGCACTCTCTAGTTTGTTTTCTGTAATAGTATTGTAAAGTTCCATGTGAGTGAAATAAGTTTTCTTGGTTGTTTTAAACTTATGAAGAACATATGAATGGAACTGCTGAAACTCTGTAGACAAAGTGTTGTTCATGTCATCTTGATAATCATCAATGAGTATTTGACAAGTCTTTGAGTACCTTTCACTTTCTGATAATTGGGAATTAGCATCTTGTTGGGTGGCATTAGGAACATCTGTCAGGCAAGAGAATCTGTCTGCTATTTCAGTGTACACCTTTCGTCTCCTCCTCATTTCCATTTCTAACTTTTCAACAATTACATCAAAAGTGGAGATACGGAATTTGTCTCTGGCACTGAGAATGACCTCTGGTGCATTTCCATTGTTGGGCATTATCTTTCTTATATGCTTACACGTTTGAGTTGCTTTGTATTCTACATCAGGGAGCATGTCCTTTGCAAGTGATTCAAATCTCACAAACTCATCTCTTGATGTGTGCAACTGGTCTGCCAATGATGAATGCAAATCTTCACATGTTTGCAATATCACATTTTCACTTTGAAGAAGTTGACTTATTCTACATTTTGTGTTCAATTCAGCATGAACACAAATTCCAGTTCTTGCATCTTGTTTGCAATATTCTTTGCCTCCCTTCTAGTGTCACCTTTTTGCAACTGGTCATCTGATAAATCTTCCAGAGCTTCCAGAATCTTGAAGAAAGAGTTGATAATTGCTGCAATTGCCACAGCATGTGCTTCTCATCTGGTGTCTGAAAGTGATTTCAAAACTTTTTCATTTCCAATGCAATCTTTGAGAATTCTCCACCAAGCAGTTGAGGCTGAAAAGAATGTGTAGAGCAATTGTACAGTGGAAAAGAAATTTACTGCAACTTGACAGCAGTCCACAGCACTTTGTCCAACTAAATTTAGTGAATGAGCTGCACTGGATGCATAAATGGCAAACTGATTTGCATCCAAACTGGCTGTCCATCTTGCAAGCATCTGAGCACCATGCTCAATTGGTCAACATGCGAAAGATCAGGCATTGAGTCCACAGACTGACTGAAGTACCCAGAAACGTTAATTTCGTCAATGATGATGGAGTGCACTTTCTTTGCCATTAACTCAATAAGTTCCTCACATATCATTTTGGACAGGTACAAAGGGTTGCCTTTTCTAACATTGCCATACTGTGATATGTGAGCAGCCAAGAATGAGTCAACCCAACTTATTAATTTGAGTAGCCCCAAATAATTCCCATTATTGAGAGACCCAAATTTTTCCACTTTTCCTCGGAATGCCAGTCCTCATTCAGCCAGTGTGCAAATGGCTGCTACAACACTCCGAAGCACATTCTCCCAGTAATTGTGCTTTTTTTCAATTTGTTTTTCCAGTGGCTGTGTCAAGCCTAAGCCTTGTTTCTGTGTTAAATATGTCAACATGGCATCTTGGTGAGCTGTACTTTTTTCATGGTTGTCAATTACAGCAGTTTTTCCAGTCACTGAGCCCCTCATTTCTAGCAAAATGCATTGACCCTTTGGGCACAAATAGTTTACAAACAAAACAGTAAATTGATCCTTTTAAGGAGAGTACAACAACCATTCTGTCTTGTAGTGTTCACCATTGGCTTTTATTCCAAAAAAATATCTTCTGTGATCAGTATCTCTTTGGCTTCCCACCGATGAAATTGCGACACAATTTGTCAAATGGCCCATTGTGGTGCTGGCATTCACTGGGTCCACAAACAACCCAATAAGTCACATAGAGAAAAAGTTAGGAAAGCTAAAGCTCAGTATGAGCTTAGGCTAGCCAAAGATGCTAAAAACAACAAAAAAGGGTTCTTTTCTTATGTTCAGAGTAAGAAAAAGAGCAAGGACATGGTAGGAAAGTGAAATTGTAGCAGGTAATGAAGAGAGGGTAGAACTGCTCAATTTCTACTTTTCCTCAGTCTTCTCTTCTGAGGGAAACAGTGCTCAGCATGGCAAAAACAGAACATATAAGGAGGGTATGAAGTTCCCACCTAGGATCAGAATGGGGGTAGTACATAAACACCAGTTTCTTTAAATGAAACTAAGTCCTCAGGGCTAGATGAACTTCATCCAAGGGTTCTAAAAGAGCTTGCGGATGTAATTTCTGAGCCTCTGGCTATTATTTTGAAAATTCTTGGAGAACAGGAGAGGTGCCAGAAGATTGGAGGTGGGCAAATGTTGTCCCCATCTTCAAGAAGGGGAAAAAAGAAGATCCGGGTACCTACCGACCTGTCAGCTTGACGTCTATACCTGGAAAAGTTTTAGAACAAACCATCACTCGGTCCTGGAACATTTAGAAAGAATGCATGTGATTACTTAGAGCCAGCATGGTTTTCTCAAGAACAAGTCATGTCAGACTAACCTGATCTCTTTTTTTGAGAAAGTGACTACCTTGCTGGATCAGGAGAATGCTGATCGTTTATCTTGATTTCTTTTATCGTTTATCTTGATTTCAGTAAGACTTTTGATAAGACATACTATCCTTGTTGACAAGTTGGTAAAATGTGGTTTGGATCCCGTTACTGTTAGTTGGATCTGCAACTGGTTGACAGATCGCACCCAAAGAGTGCTTGTGAATGGTTCCTCATCCTCTTGGAGAGGAATGACAAGCGGAGTGCCTCAAGGATCTGTCCTGGGACCTGTTTTGTTCAACATCTTTATCAATGATTTGGATGAAGGAATAGAGGGAATGCTTATTAAATTTGCTGATGATACTAAATTGGGAGGGGTTGCAAATACAGTAGAAGACAGAAACAGGATACAGGATGACCTTGACAGGCTGGAAAACTGGGCTAAAGCCAATAAAATGAATTTTAACAGGGATAAATGTAAAGTTCTGCATTTAGGTAGGAAAAATCCAATGCATGGTTGGGGGAGACTTGTCTTAGCAGTAGTATGTGCAAAAAGGATCTAGGGGTCTTAGTGAACATATGAACATATGAAGCTGCCTTATACTGAATCAGACACTTGGTCCATCAAAGTCAGTATTGTCTTCTCAGACTGGCAGCAGCTCTCCAGGGTCTCAAGTTGAGGTTTTTCACACCTATTTGCCTGGACCCTTTTTTGGAGATGCCGGGATTGAACCTGGGACCTTCTGCTTCCCAAGCAGATGCTCTACCACTGAGCCACCATCCCTCCCCGATCATACACTGAACATGAGTCAACAGTGTGATGTGGTAGCTAAAAAGGCAAATGCAATTTTGGGCTGTATCAACGGAAGTATAGTGTCCAGATCATGTGATGTGATGGTATCGCTTTACTCACCTGGAGTATTGTGTCTAGTTTTGGGCACCACATTTTAAGAAGGATATAGACAAGCTGGAACAGGTCCAGAGCAGGGTGACGAAGATGGTGAGGGGTCTGGAGACCAAGTCCTATGAGAAAAGGTTGAAGGAGCTGGGGATGTTTAGCCTGGAGAGGAGGCAGCTGAGAGGTGATATGATCATCATCTTCAAGTACTTGAAGGGCTGTCATCTAAAGGATGGCGTGGAATTGTTTTCTGTGGCCCCAGAAGGTAGGACCAGAACCAATGGGTTGAAATTAAATAAAAAGAGTTTCCGACTCAACATTAGGAAGAACTTCCTGACCGTTAGAACGATTCCTCAGTGGAACAAGCTTCCTCGGGAGGTGATGGGCTCTCCTTCCTTGGAGGTTTTTAAACAGAGGCTAGATGGCCATCTGACAGCGATGAAGATCCTGTGAATTTAGGGGGAGGTATTTGTGTGTTTTCTGCATTGTGCAGGGGGTTGGACCCTGGAGGTCCCTTCCAACTCTATTATTCTATCATCACCATAAAATTCATCGCACAACCCTGGGTCCTTAGCTTTGTTCATTTCATCCTTGGTCAGTTCTCTAAACTCCTTGGACAGTTCAAAAGCATTTATACATCTTGTTGTGGAAGTAGGTCCAGGTTGTGGCACTTCATCATGTGCAACGTCATTATGAAAATCTGGCCTTGCACCAACACTGCCTGCTTTTGATGGTGATAGATTTGATTCACTTCCTGTCTCTGAAGACTGACACTGGTTTTGATCTGGATCATCTTTCTCTGCAGTTTGTGAGAAGAAATCTGTCAGCTTTCCTGTCTTGGCTACAACAGACAGATTCTTTTGCACGTTTTCTCTTTTGCGCACCACTCAGCTGAACACGCTTCATTTTTGTTGTTTACATGGGGCTGAAATTAAAAAGGGGCAGAGAGCGTCATTGAAATGACTGTCATGACAACTGAATTTGGCTCTATCATTTTATTTTTAAACACATGCATTTTACTTTTAAACATAGCCTATGATACTGCACCTCACCAACAAAAAAATAGAAGATAACCTTAGGGTGCACCATGATCAATTTGCACTAGTTTTATCAATTTTTTTTCTTTTCACCCTTTTCCCAGCTTTGTGGTGCCCCCTTTGGCCCTGGCACCCTAAGCACGTGCTTAGTCTGCTTAATGGTTAATCCGCTCCTGGAAAGGGGTTCCCTCTCTGCCTTCTTGCTCTCTCCTCAACATGAGGCACAGTAGCTCAGGCAAGAGAGTGGAGTGAGATTGCCATAGTGTCCAAAGGGAAGCAATCTGGATATGGAGAATGGGAATAAAAAAAGTCACCACTACCCAATTGTGGCCACCTTCTATTGGATGGCTGCTCTGGGGTGGTTTTACTCTTGCTTCTCAGCGGCCAACTTTTTCGCTTCCTGATAGCTGCCCGACAGCTGGGATGAGAACATTATGAAGAAGGGTATCAGGTTGTTGGAGAGGATGGGCCTTTACTTTTATCCCTGGACCACAGCACAGGGAGGCTTACTGCTTATTTGTCCTTCAGCCCCTGCAGTGTTTCAGGATGGCAGCTACAAATCCTGCCATGTAATGGCCAACTTTCATGGAACATAGGTGGGTGTCATATTGGGAAATGGTCAGGACTGGTCCTAGACTGTCTGGCTCTCTAGGAAAGGCTAACTTCTAGTGCCCACCCCCGCACTGATAACATCACCAAGTCACATGGAGGGTGCCCAATTTGGTGCCCCCAGAAGGCTGGTGCCCTAGGCAATCACCTAGTTTGCTTAGTGGCAGGGCCAGCCCTGTCAGGGCAGACTCGTGGCATGTCAAAGAGCCACGCTTGACTCCTGAGCCACTGAGTGAGTAGAGGCAAATTCAAAAGATCACTACAGACAGGACATATTGTTACAGCTCTTTTGTACATATGGCCAAGTAGGATAGTATCTAAGAAAAACAGTGATGTTTGCTGCAGCTCCGGCACAGATAGTGGGAAATCTGAAGGACGCCACACTTAAAAGAGGAATGTGACAGTGGCGTAAGGTGAGTGTGAAATTGATTTGGCTGAAATAAATGATGTTAAGAAGCATAAAAGTAAAGTTCATTGGCATTGTTGGAAAAGCTCCTGCCTCCCTTGCTTCATGCAGGAGTCAGATGGGCCAGGTGCTGCCCCCCCCCCAGACAGTGGAGAGCTCAGGCAGGCCAGATACTGCCTAAGTTGCTGGTGCTGCCTCCTTCATGCAGTGCAGTGCTCAGGCAGGCCAGGTGCAGCCCTTCTGCCTCTGGGCTGGGCTGGCTGAAGTGATGGAGGCCATCGGCTCTCTAGGACATATCCCAGTGCTCATAATGGCTAAATCTGCTCCTGACTTTGTATCAGCTATCAGTTCTGTCAGATTCTAAAACATCGTTGATTATCTGCTCTCAGATGCTGCAGAATAACAATCACAAGACATCAAATACTGACCAAATGTCAAATTTTAGAAAAAACCCATACCTGAAGAATGAAATAACTTTAAACATGCAAAGAACAAATAGATAAAATTTGAATGAAAAAAACTGAAAAGAATCACAGAAACCAACTCTATGAGTCTAAGATTCTGTGATTCTAGTGTAGAAAATCAGTTTGGAGACAGGGCTGAACCAGGATTAAAGGTCTAGTGTGGAACTGGCCTAACAGATTTGCCTCTGAGAGTAAAGAACAATTGGAAATCATGCCTGATGTTCATATTGATGGTATGGGGCATATATTGTGTTAACCCAGCTATATAGGACTTTATTGTTTGATTACGGTGGGAAGCAATATTTATCATCTTCTTTATTACCCTGCTCTTATATCCATTCACACTCTGCATTTACCTTTTTAATAGCTTTTTCTAGGTCTCAAGAATATGAAGATACATTATGTATTTCTTCTGCAGGAGCTAAGTAGGCCTGGCTTTTGTTAAGTGCCTGGATGAGAGACTGTCTGGGAATTGTCTGTAAACTACTCTGAAATTTCTGAAGGAAATAATGTGAAATAAGCAGATAGTGTAATACAGTTATCAATGGCTCTTGAATAAATAACATGTGTGCTCACACACACTGTATTTCCCAGTATATTACCACCCCGTAATCAGATTGTTTCTGACAGTATTATTGTCAGACATTTGTATATTTTTATTCTGCTTACCACAAGGCACTGCTAAATTTTAAGATTTTGGAAACTCTACTGAAAAAAACTGGTAAGACTTCTGTACAATCTCATTTTATCCTTATTCTATATTTTCATTTGAAAAAAAGTTTAAGAATAGGATTCAACAAGGGGAGACCTGCAAGAAACTTGCAGAGAGGAAGCATTTCCCTACCTTTGCTTTCCTTTCCCCCTTCTCTGTCAAAGTTCCTTCCTCTGCCTTTCTACACCCAGCCCTCATCTATCAATCTTCCCTCACCTCCCCTTCTCCTCTCACCCTTTCTATGTCAGCTTTCCTCCCCACCCCTTTTTTTAGCAATCTTTTCTTACCCCCTTTCTCCTCTTACCCCAGCCATTCTCAGATAATGTCCTCTTTTCCCACCCCTTCTCAGTCTGTCCCACTCTTTCTCCCTCAACGATGTCCCCTTCTTCTTTCTCTTTCTCTCCCTCTCCCTCCAATAATCTTCCATTCTTTCTCTCGCTTGACAAACAATCCCCTATTCTTTCTCTTTCTCCCCTCTTGGACAACCCCATTCTTTCTGTTTCTTTCCCTCAGACCATCCCTTCTTGGTTTTGTTTTTCTCCCCTGTAAGCCAATATTCCCTTCTTTCCCTTTCTCTTTCCCTCCCTCAGACAATCCCCCTTGTTTTTCTTTTGCCCCACTGAGCCATTCTTGCTGGGCATAATGTACTTCTGTCTTGAGGGCAAGGAATGCAGATACTGTTGTTTACTGCTGGAGGCTTGAACGTTGGAGGCGGGGGCATGGCCACAGGGGAGGACTGAACAGAATCAGGAGAGAGAGGAGGGGAAGGGAAGACTCTTTGGCTTATGTCTGGGTCAGTTCATTCTCTGTGTTTGTGCAGAGAACACAGTTTTACTTTTGGGGGGATTTAAGTATCATCCTGTATACTTTTTTAAACATGTAAGATTTTTTTACACACCTTGGGAGTGCCCAAGTCTCTTTTCCTTCCATGTGCCCCCAATCTGTAGAAATAAGTATCTTCACATGTGCGGGGGGGGGGGTTGTTGGGAATTAGATATATAGATGTGCATTGGTAATTTATGCAGAGAGGGCATTCCCATTATAGTACAATGGAAGGCTACCTCACCACAGGATGGCGGACTGGAATGAAGCAGATGAAAATACAGTTCCTCAACTAATGCAGCATAAACATGACTACATTTCAAAAATGGGTTATCACAATTTATTACCAAGATGATATCCTGATTTGTGTTGAGTGCTCAGACACCAGCATCACATAAGTGTAACATTTTTATTGATTGACATAATGTTTTCAATACCAGACTTATGAATAATGGTGGGAAAAAACCATCCTCACAATTGAGATTTTTTTTCTTTCTAGAGTCTAAAATTAGTTTTATAAGTGCCAATAAATACTTAAGTGGTTATCTGAATTATTTATTCTATTTATAGCAGTCTTCCTACCAAATAGCACATAAGGGAGTTTATAACCCAGGTCTGAGTAGAAAGTCTCTTATTTCATATGTTCATTCTTAATACAATATTGTCAATGTAATACACTTTCCTTCTTACCTCTTCATTTGTGCATTGCTGTCATAATCATAACAATGAGTTTTATACAAAAGGAAATGTGTACACACCAGTTTTCCACAAGAAAGTCAATAAAATGGAACTTTCCCCAATGTGCTTTGGTGTCCTCATCCAGTGCTGTGAACATTTCAATATAAATGCTGCTCACCATGTCCTAGTTCTATCCACATTTTTGAATACCTTCCAGAATGTGGCATTGTGTGATCTGGAAACATCTAGAAGCCTTCACAAAAATGGCTGAATCCAATAGCTTATCAACCAATAACTACAGAAAAAGCATTAGACACAAAGCACAACAAGAAAGAACTCACTCCATCCACCTCAGATTTAGAACATTTCCCCCCATAAACCCAACATTTTAATATTGAACCACAGCAGGATTTTCCCTTTGGTAAGAAATCTTGAAATGATGCATGAGGCTCACACACTGTTTCAGTGGCAAGTGTTGGGGGATTGCTTAGCGCTTGCAAATGAAGAGACTGTGTTCACAGTGAGATGGTTTTTGTAGCTTGCAGATGGTCACAAACTTTAGATTTAATCATGAATATAGCCATTGTCTAGGTGGTCTTTTGAGCATATGAAATCAGAATATTGTTATCACTCTATTTTTAGAATGCATTTTCTATAGATATTTCTATTTTCTGCAGGAGACAAAGGAAAAGAGCAAGGTTCTATCTATGTTTTCATTCTTTTTCAGACTCAATAAACCACCAGCCATTCTGCATTAAAAGTCACCTGGAAGAGCATCAGGAGCACAAGAATTCAAGCCTGCTGTAGGTCAAGTGTGACCTTCTCTTTAACTGCTATTTGGTGGCTAAAACAGGTAATGCTAGCTGGAATCCAGTTCCATTTAAGAGTCAGATGTTTCATCAGAGTCAAGATCCTGCTGTGTAGCTCTGTTGGGAGATGCCCCTTTATGCCAAGGAATATTTTCTACCAGCTTCCTAGCTGCCTGTTTTGCCTAATTACTTCCTATTCTGGTTTGTCAAGGCAAATGGATCCTACTAGTAACCTTATGGACTGGAACATGGCTCTCACTCATCACTAGGGTTACCAGCCCCCCCCCCCCCAGGTGTCATCATGACAGCACTACATTATGATGTCACTTCTGGTACATGTTGGAAGTGACATCACCACATTGCTGGCAATGTAGCCTGGGCCTTCTTCCTGCTTCTGATAATTCTTTCTCATCCCCTGCCATGTGCCAGGAAGGAACTGGAAACACTACTCCTCACCTGTGTTACTAACTTCACCTGCCAGTCTTCTCTGTGCAGATTACTTGCAAGGAAGTCTGGTACAGAGTGCCTGCATGAAGGCTAATTTAAATAAGCAGCTGATGTAGAGTTGCCAGGTTGCAATGGACATCATGGCAACTTTCCCTGCTCCCCAGACCACTGAAAAGAAAGATGAACTAGCAAACACACACACAGACACGAAGCCCAAGTACAGGGAAGGATAATTTTATAAAAACACACTGGGAAAACAAAGGGAAAGACAGAGTAAAATCAACATTGTGGTGGCAGCTGCCACTGAAGCAACATTTTAAAAAAAAATCTGCAGAGCCAATCAGATCTCCAGTGCCCAATCAGATGCCCTATTGGGCAAAAGCCCCATCTGGTTCTACCCATTTCTGAAAACACTTGGTGGGCTCTAGGAAAGGTGACAGTGCGGACCATGGTGCCCATGGGCACCACACTGGGGACTCCTGCCCTAGACCTTTTATACACCTCCCAGTTGCTGGAGCAAAGAAGACTTTGTGGCTGCCCCTGCCACAGATTGCCAAGAAGGCAGGTAGTTGCCCTCACAGACAGAAGAAAGAGATGGACACAAGGGTTTGGGTAACTAAAGGGCCACTTTCTTTCTTTATTAATATAACAGCAAGGGCTATAAACATAATAGGCAGCACGGCAGGGCCAGGGGACAAAACACCCCTCCCCTGCTGCATGACGGGTGAGCCACCCTCCCTAGGTATAGCCAAATGAATGGCTCGTACCTGGCCGGCATAGCAAAGGTCATGCCCTTTCCAATCCCAGCCACATGGCTGGAGGGTGGATCAATTCAGGCAAACCCAAGGCAGTCCGCTTCATCACTCAACCAGTCCTCACGGTCCAGGAATGATTTAGCTGGACCCTATGCCCCCAAACTGGGGTGCTAATGGTGCTCACCGAGCTGCATAATGGAATTTAGGCAAAAACCCAGCCAACCTGAAAGTGACCAACCTACTTAACCAGCCACACCACAGAGAATTCCACAATCCCGTCTGTCAGCAGTGTGAGGTAGGCGAAAAACATATCTTACCATAGCCAAACAGGAAGATGTGAAAAAATTCCTACCCGGTCCCACATAATAAGAGCAACCAGCTATTGCCCACACCACACCAAGGTCGGGAGGGTGGGCCGAGCACGAGGCAAAGACTGAAGGAGCGGGAGCAGAGCTAGCCATTAGGGCATGCAGCTCTGCCCTCAACTATTATCATGCCCTGCCTGCTCTTCATCCTCACGAGGAGGCAAAACGGCCCCCGTCAGCATGGCTGTTCAGCCTGCCTCCAGTGGAAGCTGCAATGTACAAAAGGACTATGCAGTGGAGAAGACAGGATTATTTTTCACAGATGTGCAGATGTTAAATTCTCTGTCTTGGAGGTTCATACTAAATTATTCCTCAGGGCCAGATGGATCTTTGGTTTAGTCAAATGATGAGGTATTTATTTAAACAGCAAGCAAACAAAACAAAACACCTGGTTTTTACAGCATCATAACAACAAATGCCTTGGGACCTGGCTGGGAATTTCTCCACCATCCCATCTATTCTTTTAATACGCAGAAATGCTATAAGTAATGTTTTTCTGGAGATGATGGGCATCAAGAAAATCCAGTGGGAGTCAAGGTTAAGAGAAGGAAGCTTCTTAGGAAACAATGGCTAGGTTGGACCTCTAAGGGACAAAGGCTTCTCAAGGTGCCACTCTGCAAATGAGCAAGATCAACAGTTGCCCATACATGAGCTTTCTCTGTTGTGGCTCCCACTGCTGGAATGGCCTGCCTGAAGAGGTCACAGGCTCCCCCACACTCTGCAGTATGTGACAGAATTGTTCAGGGGGTATTTCTATAAAGGGAAGATGGTTGTAGTATATTGCAGGGGTAGCCAACAGTAGCTCTCCAGATGTGTTTTGCCTACAATTCCCATCAGCCCCAGCCAGCATGGCCAATGGCTGGGGCTGATGGGAGTTGTAAGCAAAAAACATCTGGAGAGCTACCATTGGCAACCCCTGGTGTATTGGTATTAAAAACAAAAACCAACCCTGCATCTTCCTGAGGTTTTTTTTCCTGCAATTTCTAGGTCTTTCCCCATTGACCTAAGTAAAGCCATTTTAGAACCTCTAAGCCTTCTCTGTCTTTCTAAGAAGCAAATGCCTGCATGTCTTTCTCAGAAATAGTGTATCTACAACACTAGCTGAGAGACAATAGGAGGGCAGGCTTACCACCACTGAAGGTCAGTTGCTTGCTGGGAGCATAAAAGCCCTAAAGACATGCCTGATGATAACGGAACTTCAACAGTTCTGATCCAGCCTATCTTATCATACCAATGATAAGTGGGTGGGATCACACACTTTGAAAAGGCCAGTGCTCTCTGATGCATGCCGCAGCAATCACACAGTCCCTGCCCTGCTGCCAGGAGAGGCATGGGCTGCACATGCACAAGAGGAGCATTCAGACTGCTCCTACACCCGTGGGGCATATGCATCATGCACCCCAGCTGTGACCCCTATTTAATCCAGTCCCAGCCTGCCTTAAGATGAGGTAAGGATGGACAGGATTTGAAGGGCAGATATACTTGTGTGATCACTTGTGTGCACTTTAAATCAGGAGGGGAGGCATGGCTAGGTCAGGCCAAATCTCTTGTGTGATCGTACCCATATGCCCTCTCTATGTGCATTTTCTTTTCTCCCTGGTATGATCTGGGAGTCTGTGTGGAATTGCTTCTGAATTGCTTGTTCTATGCCTCTTAAAGAAAGACCTGATCCTCCCTTCCACACCAAGGCTGTATTTGTGTGGTTAATCTTTGAGAGGCTATTTCCTCACAAAGGTGCAGCATTAGCCAGTTGAACTACACTCTACAGGCCACTCCTGTGAGACAGGACAGGAACTAAAATTCCCATTTCTAACAATGGAATCGTTCAAGAGGAGGCTTTCATAAAGGGAACAGGATTTAGTCTATTCCACTGTTTATTGTATGTATTAGCTTGCTCTACATTGTTTATATTTCTGTAATTCCATTTTTTGACATTGTTTCCAAAATATCTTGTCTGATCTGTTTTCTTATTTTTGTGATCTAGTCCTATTCTTGCCCTGTGATCTAGTCCTATTGCATTGTTTGTTGAGTGGCTTGTGCTATTTGATTGCACTGTCTTATAATGTGGAATCTGCCTTGTCTCAGTGAGAAAGGCAAGCTATAAACAAAATAGAGAAATTTGCCCTCTAGATTGTGACTTGGCAATCCAAATTATTTATAATTTAAAAAATCAAAAACACCACATGTGAACTTCCAAAGCTTAGCTCCTATCAGCATGATGGGAACAAATGCTTAGGAACAAAAAAAGGGGGAAAAAATCTGATGCAGTGTGTATTTGCAGTTGAACATATGTGAGAAATGTAACAAAAATGATGCAAAGTGAATGATATCTTGAACTATGAGAATTTTATTTGCAACTAAAACATATTTTCTCTTCTCTAATCCAGAATCACTGTTTTAATTGGCCATTTCATAGCTTTGCATTTCTAAACACAGCCATTTTAAGCCTCTCTGTCCCTCCTCCCAGTAAACAAGGTATATCTGACAAAGGAAATGGCTGGAGGTAGATCTTCACAGAGCCCCTCATGATGTTCCCCTGACATGTGCTATCCCAGTTTTATAAATTAGAAATCTGGTCATCTCATTTTAAGTCTCTAAGCAACGCCAGCTGTCTCCCATCTCCAATACTTCCAAGATGCTTTGAAGCTCTTTCTGTATTCTGTTTGCAATATTTGTGCAGAAAGATTTGAAGAATATAATAGCTGAAAAAGGTTACCCAGGATCACATAATTGACAGCAGCAATATAAAATATTGCCTGCTTTCTGTTTTGTAACAAAGTAGATATTGCTTTCTTTGAGGTTTGAAAAGATACAAAAAGAGCAGCTGAAATGTCTGTTCTGCTAACTTTCTTAACTTAAAGAAGGAAATCTGTATTGTTAAATGCCTTTCTGCTTGCTGTGTACATGAGTCATCATTCTACTCTGCTTTCTCCCTCATTCTTCCAGGCTGCCTAGGAATGATGAAGAACAACTTGCACTTTAAAGAATGTGCATTTGTAGTGCGGGTGTTAAGTGAGGCATTAAAAATTACTTGCACTGAGTCCCTATTTTGCCCCCCCAGTCGGAATGAAGAGACTGACACAGTGTGTTGGATAAAAACCCGGGCCGCTTTATTTAAACATAACTTGAACGATAAGAATGGCAAGAGGTATAGGCCTACGAGAACAAGCCCTGGGGTCAAAACACAGGACCCCGCCTTGTCCTAGAAGGGCGAGCCACCCTGCCCCCAGCACACAGCCACTACCATCTGACCGGTGCTGAGCGGCCAGGCCCAAACTCCACCTCCACCTCTGTCGGCATCAATCACTCAGGAAAGATCCGCCCAGGTGAGGCTTTGTCGTGATCTGCACTCCCAGCATTGAGCCGTGAAGCCCATCTACCGTTCATACAGACCACCTGCACCCACTGGTGCAGAGCCATAGGTGCTCCCCTGAAAAGGCTGTAGCCAATACTCATCCTGCCACCGCCAATGTCAAGCCTCTGCTTAGGCATTAGCGCCCCAACGGACGGCCCAGAGCCGACCGCAACCCCAGCCATAGCTCGTTTAACAAAGGCCCGGGTACCCAGTTCAGATGACCGAAAAGAACCCCCCTCCGACCAATCAGGTCAGCATTCTCGACCCATGGGGAGAAATATGTCCAACACCCTTTTCCACTTTATTGAAATAACGTATCAAACTTATAAAGTCATGGATGAGGCATAGAAGGACAAGCCCTGGGGTCACCCCCTGACCCCGCCTTGCCCTGAGGGCAAGCAACCCTGCCCCCAGCACAAGCCCGCCATGTTCGGGTTGTAGCTGAGCGACCAGGCCCCAAGCCATTCTCCACCTGGGCTAGCATCGATCCCTCATGGAAAGACCCGCCCAGGTGAGGCTGTTCTGTGATCTGCATTCCTTGCACTGAGCCGTGTAGCCCATCTGCGGTTCATACAGACCACTCGCACCCCCGGTGCTAGGCCATAGGTGCTCCCCTAAAAAACCTGTGGCCACCCAGGTCATTACCCCCCATACGGAGGACCCAGACGTGCTAAGGAGGCAACCTCCTCCCATGAAACAACCGAGTCTTGATCCCCGGCCTGCGTATGCCATGGCGATCCAGCCACCCCACCATGGACTACTCGCTGGGACCCGGCTGCATGCCCGCTGGCATCTCCTGGCCCGTTGGGCCGCACAAAACCATGCTGTGCCCGCAGACGAGGATTCGCCCTCTCTCACACGAGCCTTAGCACCTAAAAAGCAGAAAAAACAGTCAAAACTAGTAACAAAATCATGCCCGTGGGCCGTCCACTGCACGTGTGCCCCCACGCAAACAATGAAAGACCAATGTGCAAACAACCCATAGGCTGCTGACCGCCAGCATCTAGTTCGATGTTTGGCGGGGGTGTGTGTCCCCAATAGTGTTGCCGGAAATGCGGCTCTGATTCAAAATGAATTTGCTCGAATTTAACACACCCCCACTCCCCGCTCCGCCAGTGCCTTCCTGACACTGCCCAAAATTGATATTTCATAATGGGGGGGCATCATTGTAATGACACAACGGGCCAACATCTTCCCCCCTGAGCAGTAAATACTGCTCCAAGCCATGATTGGGTGCCACTCCGCCCCTACACCTTAACCGGTCTTAGTGCCGAGCCCCTCTACTGCAGCACCGGTTTTAACCCCTGTATAGTCGGCCGCACCTACCAGTTCTTCTGATAGATGCAAAATTGGACAATGCATACTGCTGAGGTCAGCCAGGTGTCCCGGAGCCTTGCAGCCCTCCTACCAACCCAGAACTGCAACTCCGCCCCGTACTTTGCTTTTTGCAACTTGGTGCCCATACTAGTCGGTTTCCACCTCCTGAACTGCCAAAAGTTCCGGAGGCATTCGCGCTGGCAGCGGTGGCATTCGCGCTGGGTGCAGTCAGCAACCAGAGCAAGCAGGCCAGACGCTAAATCTTGAAGAGAAAGAGCGTCCGCTGCCCGACTGCATGCCCCCAGAACGTGCCTTGCAAGCAACAAACGGAGGCGTCACAAAATAAATGTCTACACCAAGTCCGTCACCCCAGTTGACCTGGATTACCAGTAGTTGATAATACCAGTAGTTGATAGCATGCACTGTGGGCATGCTATAAACACCAAAAGTGGACTAAATGGAAGGCTGGCTGCTCACCCAAAAGCCAAACCGCCCCCTTCCAAAAATATCCGGGGCCCAGCTTCCAACTTAAGTCATTCCTCCAAGAGGAGATAGCATTGAAGGATTCCACAAATTCCCCCAATACCTCTAGATCCATCCTTCGTACTCTAGCTGAGGGAACCTCAGTGGCCCCATGGCATCACATAGGTGCTGCAAGAAGGCCCCCCCCCCTAGGAGCCACAGCTTTGCCCGCACTCTGTCTGTTCGTAGACCCATGTGCCCGAAGCCCCCGCACAGGTCCTCCATGTAATACTTCCTTCAAACGCAAGACCCAGAAGATCAAACTCTTCCGTGTGTGCAGGCAAAAGGCGAAACACTGACTTAATTGTCCCCCTTTGTCATTGCAACCCGCCACGAAACCCATAACCACTATGACCGATTGGCCAACAAGTTGTACCTGACCGAACAGGGACCTCCAAAATGGTATCATCCACTGCTCCACCCCTGGGATGAGCCAAATGGTGTATCTGGCGCCGTTCCCCCGACACTTCATTATATCTACCCCATGGGATGCCCCTAACATGGGTACTGGCGGAGGACCCTGCCATCAGCACGCTCAGTTATTTTAGCCCTAACCGCGTGCTCAATCCCCCCTTACCGAACAAAGGTTAGGAGGCATACAAGGGACCCAAAGTCCCAGATACGGAATCCTAGACCCAAGGGTAAAACCGTCATCAAATAGCCCCTAACCCAAATCGGGGGGGGGGAATTACACCACAACCCTCAGCCTCCTTAGGCTGGTTCCCCTTTTCCAATCGGTTACAGGTTACGTTCACCCCCGAGGTGTCCTGACTCGGCCTTTGTTTGGATTTTCCATGTGCTGAGGAGCGTATGCCACTCCCTTAGAGGGAGCTCACATTTAAATTTCTACGCCTTCCAAGAACACATGCCCTTAATCGTAAATCCCTGCATAGCAGCCGGGGCTGACCCACCTGGACTGCCGCTCCGTGGCACCCACGCAATCTGTAGTTTATGCACCATGCGGCCGCCATCGGCCCTATCACCTGAATTGGGCTTTACCGGGGGCCTCGACTACAGCCAGAGCTGGTACTTAATCGGGCCCCAAGGGAGCCATGGGTTGACTGCCCCTAAAGGCCCTGTCGTATTGCGACCACGTCGCTCCTAGGAAGTCAAGATATAAACAGTGCATATGCCTCGAACAGGGCTGCAGGCCGTAAAGGCTGTACCCTAGCTATTACACCAACCTAGATCAGGAAACTAGGCAACCAATTGGACCATGTCCTATCACATTTCCCCATCTCATCCTCTCATTCTCCTTGTCAACTAGGTCCACCTTTGACCTTCAATCCACTTCTCCAGAGAGGGTCGAAACCCAACACGTATTCGCCCACCAAATCGTATCCCCGGTAGCCACAAAAATTGGTCCCCCCAAAGGCCACGCCAGATCGCCATATGGTAAACCGTGTAAGGGAACGGCCCCGTAAGGGCTCAAAAAGTAACTCCATGCACCCCACAGATAAACCGGCAAATCTCGCTGCTGTAACCACTAATGTTGCCCCTGCAATGACAGCTCACCCAGCGCTGCTTGAGAAGCAGGGCGCCATGCTGCGATGCCTTAACCATGGTCAGGGGAGGAACTGTGTGGTGGACTAACCACTCTGTCCTTGAGGCAATGCACCAGCACGACCCCGGCCAATGAAGGCCCCCCCCCCCCCGTTATCACCATTCTTACCGCATGTCCGCATCCCAGGCTCGGCCCTGCACCAGGAAGACGAGCCGGAACCTCCCTTTCAAGGTCAACTGAGATGCCTGTCCAGTTACCATGCAGCACCCTTCACAAGGGAACATCTGCTGCACCCCTCTGCCTCCCTAATCCTCCCTCTAGCCCTTAAAGGCCCGCCAAAACTGGGCTTCTGTGCCCAGCCGCCCGGGAAACCGGGTTGCTGGGCCCACCTCCAGTCAGGTAGTTACGATCTGCACCACACTTGAACCTACTGGCCCTAATGAGGCCAACAGGGTTTTGGGCTCGAGGTAGCAAGTTGTGAGTACACACTCAATGCTACCGATAAGAAAATTATAAGTCCCCCTTTACCTGTAGGGGAAAAAAAAAAGGGGGGGGAGCAGTAAAGCAACATATGACTCAATGAAGCTGTTTGGGAGGCGAAGCCAGCAGATGTGCACTGGCCCACTGACTTAGCTTTGCCTTCCTTCTGGTTGAAGACAACCACCAATTTATACCCCACCCTTTTCTCTGAATCAGAGGCTCAGAATGGCTCACAAACCTCTCCATCCTCTCCCCCCACAACAGACACCCTGCGACGTGGGTGGGCTGGGAGAGCTCACACTGAAGCTACCCTTTCAAAAGGATGAAGATATTGGATTTATATCCGCCCTCCATTCCGAAGAGACTCAGAGCGGCTCACAATCTTCTTTACCTCCCTCCTCCACAACAGGCACCTCGTGAGGTGGGTGGGGCTGGAGAGGGCTCCCATGGCAGCTGCCCTATCAAGGCCAACTCTTACCAGAGCTATGGCTGACCCAAGGCCATGCAAGGAGGTGCAAGTGGAGGAGTAGGGAATCAAACCCGGCTCTCCCAAAGTGGGAGGTCTCCAGGCCCTACCTGGAGGCTGGTAACCCTAATTGCCCGCCTCTGCATAACAGCTCTGGTATTCCTCAGTGGTCTCCCATCCAAGTATTAACCTGAGCAGACCCTGCTTAGCTTCCATGAACTGCAAGATCAGCTAGCCTGGGCCATTCAGGTGAAACAATAATAGTCCGCACCTTAACCACTACACCAAACTGGCTCCAAAGGAGACTTTAAACATGTAAAAATATGAAGCTGCCTTATACTGAATCAGGCCCCCAGGTACACCAAGGTCAGCACTGTCCACACTGACTGGCGGCAGCTACCATGGACTCAAGCTGAAGTTTTAAAGCCTATTCATCTTGACCCTTTTTGACTGAAGATGTCGGGAGCTGAACCTAGGGCCTTCAGCTTACCAAGCAGATGCCCTGTAACGGGGCCATCGCCTCTTTTCGAGGCTGCAAGCGGAG
The DNA here is from genome assembly GCF_032191835.1 of Heteronotia binoei. NCBI lineage: Eukaryota > Metazoa > Chordata > Lepidosauria > Squamata > Gekkonidae > Heteronotia > Heteronotia binoei. Next base: position 95,212,695 of record NC_083229.1, read on the forward strand.
GGGGGGGCTACCCACAACTCACATGCTGCCCACACTCCTCAGGCCACCCCTCTAGCGCAGCCGGCGGAAAGGGGAAGGAAAGGGGGGGCGGGGGGGGCCACCCGGCCTCACTGCGTGCACCCCCGCTCAGGCTCCCCTCATTCCCGAATAAAACTAATTCGCCACTCATGTGCTACTTAAAAGCTATTCAGCACCGCCCCGAACTGCTCCTTGCAGCCCCGACCAGGCTACGTTGAGAAGGGGCCCGCGCCGCATCGGCTTGCTGCTCGTGCGCACAAGCCTCGGCCCAGGCGACGCCAGAAGACGCAGCTAATTAATAGCCGTTCAGCGCCGTCCCGAACTGCTCCTCGCAGCGCCGACAAGGTAACGTTAAGAAGGGGCCTGCGCCGCGCCGGCTTGCAGCTCACGCACACAAGCCTTGGCCCAAACGACGCTGGAAGACGTGGCTCTCCCTACTGAGAGCCACGAGAGAACTGCACAACACGGGCGGGAGCCGGGCTTTATAGCCTCGACTCCACGCCCACTCCTCGAACTCCCGAATGGCCGGGAAGCCGACATCAGCCTCCCTCCTTCCGGGAGGGCAAAGCGCGGCCCCCAGCCTATGTCTGGCGTTGCCAGTGCGGCTGGGAAGGGGCCGATTTCTATATATTAAGGGGTTTTACAGGGTAATCCTATGCAGAATTATTCCAGCCTTTCAGAACAAATGGTGAGTATGTCTGGTTTGGAGGTGTGAGACTATTGCTCAGTAGTATGCTCCATGTTTTGCATATGTTTCTCAGAATCTCAGGTAGCAGAGGCATGAAGACATCCACTGGAGATCACAGAGAGTCCTCAAGCGGTTAGGTGAAACAGGCAGCCCCTTTGAAAAGAAAAAAGGAATATGGGCTCAAGGCGGTTCCCATACAAGTTTTCTGATTTATGCTTATTATCATATTAATATATTTCAAGTGCAAAATTAAAGGGATGTACTCCAACATCTCGTAACCCCCGCAGTATAGCCATCCAATCCACAATAGGAAATACCTCCTCACAATCATATATACTAATCTTTATTCACATGGTGTAGGATAATGATATTTAAAATATTCTCATGTCTGGAAGCAGACTATCACTCTTCTCTTACAGGAAGGAGGAAAATCATATTGGTGGGATCTTAGAGAAATTTTAAAGAGTCCTATGAGGTAATCTTTGAATTTGCAATATTAATGCATTCTACTGTGCTATCATTTTTTTGGGTTTTATTTTCACAGAAGTTTTTGAGGCTTAAAGTCCTTCATTCTGTGTGACCTCAGAAGTTTGTCCAGCGGTGTTATTTAAATTTCAGTCTTAATTATGGCTTTGATTGTACAGGCATGATCCTGCAGATGCCTACTGAGAAACAAGGATAATAGGATTCAGTGGATTTGCTCCCAAGTAAATGTACATAGGATTGCTTCCAACATGTCTTCAAGAAGAAAGGCCATCTTAGCACAGTTATTCCAGCCAGCTTGGAATAGTAGATCTCTAGAAATTCCCATGTGGTCAAGAACTGTAGCCAAGAGCTAGAACTTTAGATCAGCCTTTGTAAAAAATTCCTAAAGCACCACATACAGGATGAAGTGCAACAAATGCAAAAGGGATACTTCCCAAAGTGAATTCCCATCAATCATCCAGAAAAAACTATTGCTGTTTAATTCCAGTTTATGAAAAAGAATCAGCAGAAACTTTAGGAAAGCTACAATGATTTTTGAAACTATTATTAGACAGCATACCAGATCAAGGACTTTTTTTTTTGCATATTTTAAAGGTTTAACATTGCTAAATGCATGGCATCAAATTAAATTGTTTACTTATATTCAGGCAGTCTTTTATTTGTTCTGAAACAAATGATTCCTAAATTTGTTTGCTGGAAGAATACTTTCTTTCATCATCTGTGTCCATCTGGTTCTCAGCTGAATGCTGGAGGATAAGTTACAGGAACATAAGGGGAACAATATGCTCGAAAGCATATAGATTACTTTCTCAGATCACATTTGAAGAAGACAATTTAGAATGGAATGGATTAGCAATATCTCTGGGAAAAAGTAGTAATGACTTGTTCATGCCCGAAAGAAAGAGAGAGGACATTGATGCCTTAAGTCAGCTAAATTCTCAGCCTCAAACCTTTTTGCACCATATACCAAGTTTTCTCAAAATGTATTCTCACCAATGCCCCAAAAGGGTTATACATCATCTTTATTTTATTTCTTATTTGGAATAGTGGTTTGGAATAGGAGACTGTAATGTAATGAATAATATAATATAATATAATTTGGAATGGTAGATTGGAATGTATTTCTCTGGTATGAGGACAGAGGAGCTAGACTACACAGTCAATCACATCACCTCAAAGAAGAAGATGCTGTACTGTTGCCTCTACACTTGAGAGGAGAGAGATGGAGTATGATTGCAGGGTCTCAGTGAATTACTCTCAGTATTCCACAGTTAAGAAGGGTACATCTGTCCATCAGCCTCTAATTTTGGTGTATTTATTTCCTTCACTATGTTTCCCCCCCTGAATTAAATTCAAACAAATGGTGACCACTTGTTAAACACTTTTATTATGTTGTATGCTAATTTGCTGCTCACCCTCTACCTATATGTATGGACTGGCAACTTCCATTTCAGTGTATCTGAAGAAGTGTATGTACACATGAAAACTTATACCTTGAATAAAACTTTGTTGGTCTTAAAGGCATCACTGGACTTGAACTTTGTTCTAAAGCAGATGAGTTATGGGTATCAGGAACTGACTGGATTCATCCAGAAATCTTTTGAGCTGTGCTCTACCACCCATTTGAGTGAGATGGTCTGGGTATAGACTCAGAGAACCTTACAGCTACAGAGTGACTCTATCCATCAGGCATATCACCAGGCAGAATGATAAATTACAGACTTCCATCTGAAAAAAAAGTCAGCATTTACTTTGCAAACAAGAGAATACTTGTTCAATTCCAGTCTTATAGTAAGGTGCCATGAAAGCAAAAATGGGCAAATGTTGTCTTTATCTTCAGAACAAGGTAGAATAACCCAGAAAACTACAGACTGGCCAGTCTGACTTTTGATAGCAATGAAGATACTACAGCTGATAAGGTGACGAATTTGTAAGCAACCTGAAGTCATGCAACAGTTAAACATTAAAATGTATCTGTCAAGAACAAATCCTGCCAGACCATCTCATTAGTCGACTGGAACACTAGCCTGGTGGATCATGTGAACATAATATACCTTGACTTCAAGAAAACCTTTGGTAGAGTCCACAATGATGTTTTGGTTAATTATCCTATGAGACATCTTACATGAATAAATATCACATATTTTGCTGTTGTCACAGTATGTGTATTCTCATGAGTTTAGTTTTCATGTGTCTGCAAATATTTTAAACTGTTTGTGGTAATTTCCCTGATAGGCCCTCTTTTCTGCCATATTGGCATGCTTGTGAGCAAAACATGCATGCACATAGGGTTGCCAAGTCCAATTCAAGAAATATCTGGGGACTTTGGGGGTAGAGCCAGGAACAAGGGTGTGACAAGCATAATTGAACTCCAAGGGATTTCTGGCCATCACATTTAAAGGGGCAGCACACCTTTTCAAATGCCTTTCTTCCATAGGAAATAATGGATAGGGGCACCATATTTTGGGGCTCATAGAATTGGACCCCCTGGTCCAATCATTTTGATACTTGGGGGGTATTTTGGGGAGAGGCACTACATGCTATACTAAAAATTTGGTGCCTCTACCTCAAAAAATAGCCCCCCCAGAGTGCCCAATACCCGCGGATCAATTCCCCATTATTCCCTATGGGAATCGTTCTCCATAGGGAATAATAGAGTGCCCAGTAGACATTTCCTTCCCCCCCCCCACTTTTTAAAGCGGGGGGAGGGCCTTCAAACCAGGGAATCCCCTGCCCCCTCCCTCTCTCTCACACACAAATACTTACTGGGTCTGGTTCCTGCACAACTTTACTTGCTCTGAAAACGAAAGCAAAAGAAAGGGAGGGGCTGTTCTCTGATGAAACTGTTACTGATCCTTTCCCCTAAAGCCCTTCCTGTTTCCTGCTTCCTGCTCAGCCTTAAAGGCACACATTTTAAAAGCTAGCTGGCTGGGGGCGGGGAGAAGCCTGTCAAAACGGGGGATCCCCCGCTGGGACCTGGGGATTGGGAAGCCTACATGCACAAGATGTAAGCTTTCTGTATTCTCATATTTTATGTCACAAAACCACTTTCCTTTTTTCTAGAAATAGTACCTGTAGTAGCAGTAATAGCAATAACTGTTATCTTGTATTTAGCCTTAATTCTAAATATCTGTTATCTGTATTTAGCCCCTGTACCGAACTCGGAAACTGCCAGGCTGCTAGTGGGACTACCTTGGTGGGAGCACGTGTAGCCTAGGTTGCGGGAGCTGCACTGGCTGCCAATTGTGTTCCGAGTTCGTTACAAGGTGCTGGTTATTACCTTTAAATCCCTATATGGCCGAGGACCTGTCTACCTTAGGGACCGCCTCTCTCCATATATTCCCCAGAGAGCACTGAGATCTAGCTTCCAAAATCTTTTAAAAATCCCTGGACCTAGGGAGGCCAAATTGAAAACAACCCGAGAGCAGGCCTTCTCAGTAACGGCTCCTCACTGGTGGAACCAATTACCAGTGGAGGTTTGAGCCCTGCGGGACTATAATCAGTTCCTCAGGGCCTGCAAAACCATCCTCTTTCAAATGCGCTTCAAGACTGAATCCTGAAATAACATCCAACCGTCCGATATACATCTGATATGTTTTTTTCATTATAACACCTTAATTGTAATGGTTTTAATTAATTAACTAATTTATTTATTTAATGTATTTTAATGTGTTTTATTGTATAATGTATTGCTGTAATCATGGCACTTTCCATGTCTGTGAGCCGCCCTGAGCCTGCCTTGGCGGGGAGGGCGGGATATAAATAAAAAATATTATTATTAATTCAGCTTTAAATTTAAATAAAGTGCACTGCAATTGTGGGTGAAACATGATGGGCACGAAAGCATTAAACTCTGAAGATGAAGAACTGAGGATATTAAATTAACTTATATGCAGCCATAATGAAAGGCCACAATAATGTGAAAAGGAAACAATCACCCTTTCATATCATAGGAATGGTTAGAAAAATAAATACATTAAAGCAATATGCTAGCAAGAACATGTTTTTCTATGACTTTACTTTATAATAGAGTACCATAGCTTTTCTAATCCAGAAATGACATTTATGAAGTCAGTTCAGAAGACCAGGAAATAGAATGAACACTATTTAAAGAACACTTCATAAGAGCTAAGAGACCATGGGGCAGTTTCTAGATGTATCAGGGCCAAATAACAATGCTCCTCCCAGCCATGATATTACAAAGAACAAGTCCTCAATTTACTTTTTATAAGATGCACAGTGCATATGTCTATGAGTTTCTTTAATAAAGAGGAAGCATAATAAAAATATTTGCCAACGGGCATTTCAGGGGTGAAAGCGATAAGCTTCTGAAGAGATCCATAAAATATTTATTAAAGTCTCCACAGTATGCTCAAGATACACACCAAGGAGGGGTGACAGTGATTAAAACATTCAGCATCTATCCTGAGATATGTGCAGCTTTTAATGTACTGAATATTGATTGCATGGCAAAGAATCCCAACTGTTTATCTCCTGCAGTTCTTTGCGACAGGAAAGAAAATGAATACACTACATAACATTCTTGTAGGGAAAATAGGGGCATTAGTACATTAATGCTTAGCTAAGAAAGGCAGAGTCAATTTTTCGTCTCTAGCTGTGTGTATATAAATAATGCCTATGAGCATTATTAATATAATAATGCTTCACTTTCATCATAGTTTTTGCATCTGAATTGTCAATTCATGGGCAATTGCTTAAAGCAACACCTTGGGGTGAATTTTTGAAAAAAAGTTCATATTTCGTCATCTGAAATTGTCTTTATTTATTTGGAGGCAAGGCAGCACGGTACAGGCCTGTCTTGTCAGATCTTGTAAGTGTCAGGAACAGGTCCCTGACAAGTATAGCTGGGGATGGCAGTATTGCTAGTTTGCTGGTATGATTGGCTTGACTCATTACCAATTCATCATTTTGCAGATGTATTTGTATCCATATGTTTTACCAATCTCATATTACAAATGTATTCACTACTAGTAGCATTCATTGTATTTTTAAACATTCAGTGCTTGTGTGCTGGCCTTGAATTCAGCAGGAGCTCACAGAAGCACAGCTCCTGAACCTTTCTGATGGCCCTCTCCCCCCACCCAGAGGCGTCACTAGGGTGGGTTGCACCCTGGGGTGTAACTGATTCAAGTCACCCCCCCCCCCATTGGGCATCACCCCTTTTGGAGGGCTGCGTCACCCCCTCCACACACAACCCCGTCCACTTCACATGGCCCCTCCCTCATCCACCCTCTGGTCACATGACCAGCCCCCGTAATCCAAGATACCAGTTTTGCAGCATTTAAGTTTCCCCCACTCACCCACACTCTTTTAGCTGAGCCAGCGGCAGCGCGGCCCCGGTTTCAGAATCCCGGCCAGCCCACACACAGCAGCAGCGTTCTAGTCCCAGGGCCAGCCCCTTCCTGTTGGGGGGGGGTCATGGGTCAGTGCCTGGGGCTAATGAGAATGCTCTGGGGGAGGGCCGATGGCCCCTTGGCCCCGCCCTAGTGACGCTGCTGCCCCCACCTATCTACCTTGTCCATTGAATAGTACGTGCAGTGTATAACAATCCCTGGATTAGGAGAGCAGGCAGCCCGCCAGCCACCAGGAGCTTTGCCACACCCCCAGCAGCCCTCATTAACCCTTGGAAAAGCTCATGCCACCCTGTCTCCACTTCTTATGCAATTTTGGGCAGCAGGTGTCTTGCTGGCCTCTTGACTGTGGATGGGGGGGGGCAGCCCAGGAGAGTCCCAGGAGAGCGAGGCCTGTTTGGTCCAGCTCAAGCAGGCCTTGCTCACCTGGGGCTCTCCTTTCTCACGTCAGGTTGCTTTTGGCTGATTGGGGCGGGCATATGCTAATGAGTTATGCTAATGATCTCCACCATCTATTTTTCTACAAAACGACCACTGCTTGTGTGTAACCAGAGATTCCCATTTCGCAGGTGAAAAGGGAGCACAGGGAGACAGCTCTACTTGGGTCTCTCTGGGCAACACTGATATGGACCAACTGAAAAGGTATGTGGCCTTGACAAAAGCAACACTGAGGTCTGAGAAAAGACTTTGTAACAACTAATTCAAATGACTTTGGCAGATGCAGGAAAAGAGGGAGTCATTACGTCTGGAGGTATAATTAGTGGAAGACCAACTGTCTACGTTAGTCTGGCAAGACACAGTCTTGTGAATAGCATGCTGATAATGGTTGCTATCCGATCTATCAATAAAGCTTCTTCTGCATATACTCAAGGAGTCTTATGATAGTTTCTGGACAAAACCTTACAGTAAGCTAAGCAGAGTTGGTACTTGGAAGAGGGACTGCCGAGGAATACTCTGCAGAGGAATGAAATGGCAAACCGTCTCTGCTTCTCACTTGCCTTGAAAGCCTCTTGCTGCAGTCACCATAAGTTGGCTATGTCTTGATGTCACTTTACACACATATTCTCTCTTTCTCCCTCCATACACACACACACACACACACACACACACACACACACACACACACTTGTAACATTTATATCCTTCTTTTCCTCTTGGTTCAGGGCAGTTTACAGTAGCTAAAACCAAAATAGCATGCTTCAGATCCCTCCCCCCCTATAAGATGCCTGCCATTTAAGCCTCTTCAAAAGTCCTGGAAAACAGGCAGGCCTTGTAGCGCTTTCTGAAGATCTCCAGAAAGGGTGCCCTTCACCTCTTCAGGGAGACAGATGGCCCCTAACAGGTGGGGGTGGCCAGCAGATGGTTGCCTCATGACCATAGCTGGTGTACAAGGACTTAAGGAAGGAGACAGTTCTTCAAATATGTGGGTCCCAGGTCATGAAGGGCTTTAAAGGTCATAACCAGCACCATGAATGAAACTTGGAAACAGACTGGCAGCCAATGTAGCTGTTCAAAATAGGCAATGTATGTTTCCGGTGACTATCCCTGATAGCAGCCAGGCTGCTGCATTTTGGACAAGGTTGCTTTTAAAGGGAAGCCCCATGTACAGCACATTGCAGTAGTCCAGCCATGAGGGTACAGAAGCATGGACCAGTATGTCCAAATCAGCTGAGCCTAGGTAACAAGAAAGGTGAGGAATCAGATGCAGCAGATAGAAGCATGCCAACTTGCTTTTCAAGCAGCTAGGCAGGGTCCATGAGTGTTTCCAAGCTCATAACCTGCTCTAAAAAAGCCAACATCATTCCACCTAGGACGAAAGGACTTGGTCTCTCAAGAATATCAGCCTTCCCTACCATCATTACCTATGTATTGTCTTGATTCAGCTACCTAAATGCATGGAGATTATGCACTGAATTTCTGAGGGAGCAGAAGCTTGATGGGCTTTCATATAAAACAGTGCAAATTAACTTGCTTTGCAATCACAAATTATTGACAGCTCATGCTCATCCTGTGGTCAGTATCAATCCTTATGCATTTCCACCACTAGCAGTCTTCCTCAGGGAGCAAAAAGACTATGAGGCGATACTTCTATGATCAGCAGTGGTTTCTACAGAATAACAACTCTGTAGGATATTGCTATGAAAGAAGAAGAAGAAAAAGGGGGGCAGGTGGGTCTGAGGATGATATATAATAACTATTAGATACTCTAATTTATTGACCTGATTAGTACTTATATTATCAATTCAATCTAGGTATTACAAAAAGACTATATAGCTTAACTACTAAATGGCAATGATTAAATACTATCTCTCATAGTCTTTTTATGAGAAGTATCTCCTCATAGTCTTTTTGCTCCCTGAGGAAGACTGCTAGCGGGGGAAATGCATAAGGATTGATACTGACCACAGGATGAGCATGAGCTGTCAATAATTTGTGATTGCAATGCAAGTGCTGGCCAAGCCTGCTGCCATGCACCCCACCGCATACACCCCCAAAAGAGAGCCCCCCCCCAAAATCCAGCCACCCTGCCAAATGGATACCCCAGGACCAGATGGCTTGTCCTACTTTCCTGCAGCACAGCTGCTGAAGCACTGTGGCCTCATGCTCCACCAGCTTCAGGAAGCTCCCTTCTGAAAGCATGTGGTTTTAAAATTCCCATGCCAAAGACAGGCAGCCCTGCTCCATGCTCTGTGCAGCTAGTCCCAAGCACCTCCTGGCACTTAAAAGCAGAGGCTTCCTCTGCTGCAAAATAACTGATTGGTGGGGGCTTTAAATAGCCACGGCTCAGCTGATCCTTGCAGTGAGCCTCTACTGAGCCTGAAGAACCTGACTTGGCTCACACATGTATATGGCCACCAAACAGTGAAAGGAGGTAGTCTGGAGCAGCTCTCAGGCCTGGAGACTCCATCTTGACCTGCCCACTCCTGCAAACTATAGGCTATAGGGAAAGGGGGGAGGTCCCAGACACCCACTGACCAATGCAATGGCACACCCACACCCTCAGGAGCCATGTGGGTGCCTAAACCAGCATACAGTTCTGCCCCTCACCCTGCAGGTGCAAAGGCAGCCCCTGTTAAGTTCAGGGCCATGGCTAAATGGCAATTGAGATGGAACTTTTGGACACTGTCAAGCTTTGGTTGCTTCTTTAGCTGCAGTATGCCAGATTCAATTTGCAGTATTGAAGCGGAGGCCCAGAAGTGAGCTACCATATTGCAAACAGGTACGTAAGAGAATAATTTGCTATTTATACTCTGCCTTCCTTCTCTTGCATAGGTTGTATTTCAGGTGAGAGAAAAATTATACTTTTCAATATCATGCATTCCCCCAAGATATCTGTATAAGAGAGACAAAAGTTCAGCAGGATTGAGTGGCAAAGGACATATATTTATGTTGGATCTCAAACTCCTCTACCATGACAAACTAAAATACATTATACTGCCATTTGCATCCAGACTGAATTTGTTTTCAAGTAGATTGCCAGTCAGCAATGTTGATGTTGCTTTTTAATGCTCTTTATTCTGGAGTCAAGCCTTCAATATTTCCTGATGGTAATCAGCGACATGTCATACTTGTGGAGTTCTCGCTTATCCCACAGGGATAATTTTGATTCACGCCCCACACCTCAGTAGCAAAGTGAAAAGAAAGATGAACTAGCTCACATTCATTGTCATCATTTCTATTGCCAATGGTTAGTTTACATTCTGTGAGCTCAATAGACAACAATATGAAGTCTTGCAGTTCTTGCACAGCTAAAATGTTTGCCTGTTGTGCCAACTCTAGTCACACCCACCCACACACAGGCAAATACACAATAAAAACAAGACACACTTCCCTTGGGTTTTCACAGGCATATGTGCAGGAGAAGGTTGTCCATTTTGAGCTAGTTAGCATCAAAGGAATCTAAAATAAGATTCTTGTTTCTTTTGCTTAGTTCAATTTACTTATTTGTACACCGGAAAATGGAACGTTTTTCAATTTTTTTCCTTGACTTTTCTGTGATCTTTCTCAAACCTGTTTTGCTGTAAGGGGATTCAATAGCAGAGCATCTATTTGGCATGCAGAAAGTCCTAGGCTCAGTTTTTGGCATCTCCAGTTTAAAGGATCAGGTGACCCTTGATGTGAAAAAGCTGTATCTGAGACACTGGAGAGCCATTGACTGTTTTTAGTAGACAATACTAATCTTGAAAAACCAAGAGCCTGATTTAGTATAAGGCAGCTTTACATGTTCATGTGATCTGGGCGGGATGATGTGGACAAAAAACCTCTGGATTTTACCATTCTCATGCTCACAGCAACCATTATCCTTGCTCTAGTTTCTGTGGTAGCCTACCAGATGTCACTAGCTTTTCCCCCCTGATGGTTTATAAGATGGCAATGGGCATATTGATATAATAGCATACTGTATATCCCATTACTAATCTAAAAAAATGGGAAGACCTTTTCTGTGTGGGGGTGGAGAATAGCTACCATGGAAATTAGGGCAAGAAACATGGCTGCTCTGTATGTGGGACCAGTAAAAAAAAATGACTTTATATTTTTTCAGAAACCCATGGAAGCTACTAGTCATAAAATGGGAGCTTGGTTGAAGGTCCCAGTCACAAAATGGCAGCTTCTACAAAAATTATATCATTGAGCACTTCCATAACAAATCTTTAGTGCTTCAAAGTGTTTGGGTCTCTGGGTGTTAAGTGACAGTACATTTGGACAGAATAAAAATATTTCAGTTACCATATTTCCTCATGAATGAAATAGCTTATAAACATAGTGCCCTTGATTTATAGCAGAACAGTTGACCTTATGAACATATATATATGAACATATGAAGCTGCCTTATACTGAATCAGACCTTTGGTCCATCAAAGTCAGTATTGTCTTCTCAGACTGGCAGCAGCTCTCCAGGGTCTCAAGCTAAGCTATTTGCCTGGACCCTTTTTTGGAGATGCCAGGGATTGAACCTGGGACCTTCTGCTTCCCAAGCAGATGCTCTACCACTGAGCCACCGTCCCTCCCCTAATTATCAGTGACCTTATTATCAGTGATTGCTCAAGTCAAATGTTAGCAACTATTAGAAAGAAAATGATGTGATTTTTAGTCACTTGTATTTTTTAGTAACATTAACACTAAAGTGATTTACCATGTAATGGACTCTATTTAAATATTAAAATATCTTAATTGGTTGTAATGAAACACTTCATTCTGAAGATTTTAATATATTAGCTGTTTCCACTGCCATTTCTCCCCTTGTGATTTCAGTTCTTTAAAATAAAAGGTTTTCCTTACAAGCCTTTTCAAAAAGCCTGTTAAACTTATAATTGTAAACTGCACACAAATGTGTGTGTGTGCTTTGTCAATATATTTATTGGACACCAAATTTAGACATAGGACACACACACTATTTAAAAACCTGAAACCAATTTCTGCATATTTTTAAAGAATATACAGCGAATAGCAACACTAATCCTTCAGTGGCCAATTATCAAGCACTGTCAGAAATTGACACCCCCTCCACCTATGGCAGCTGGGCAATTGAAGAATTGCTGTACTGTCATCGTAACACCCTGTTTCAAGGAACTGGCTCAAAAGGGAAATAGGAAATATAAGCGCACAATATGAGGAACTATATGATTGCATGTGTTGACAGGTGGGGTTTGAGGGAGTTCTCTTTGACCATCAAGAGGTTACACTGGAAATCATGGAATCTCTATGGATACTAGTGATGTGATGTGAAAGCTGTAACAAGAAGGGGAATTAGGTGAGCTTGAGTTAAAATGGTAGCTGGATCCAATGCATAGGATATATTCTGAACTTTCTATAACATGGATTTGACCTAAGTGAGGTACCGTAGTCAACAAAACAAGGGGCGACTCTCCTAGATTTTAGTCTGCTGCTTTAACCACTATACTGCACTGGGTTTCCACAAAAAGATATTCATATTTTATGTATCCCATATGATAAAAGTAGTTTTTTCCCCCAGAAAGTCCATTCCATAAGTAAAGGTGGAAGACCATGAAGCAGCAATTAGCAAAGAAAAACTCCTACGATGACTGGTGCTGTAGTGTGTATAGTTCAAGAAACAACTAGGAATGTTCGAATACCTGCAGGTTCAGCTCATGTTCTGTTCTCCGCCCATAATCAATCAGCCTGTTTTTCAATTGCATGTTCATCTATTCATCTAGGGGAGGGGTGGTGGCTCAGTGGTAGAGCATCTGCTTGGTAAGCAGAAGGTCCTAGTTTCAATCCCTGGCATCTCCAACTAAAAAGGGTCCAGGCAAGAAGGCGTGAAAAACCTCAGCTTGAGACCTTGGAGAGCCGCTGCCAGTCTGAGTAGACAATACTGACTTTGATGGAACAATAGTTTTTTTTACTCTCCGATAGAGATAAATACACTACTTTTCAAGTTGCAAGGTTTGCGGCTGTCGTCATGGAAAAGAAAATGAAGACCGCCCCTCATTGATCGCTCCCTATTATCACTCTCAGTTCTTTTCTAGTTTAGTCCTGGTTAAATTTTGTTGATGTTTTAAATTTTAAATTTAGATTGTTAAGGTTCTAAAAGTTTAGAATCTATAGATTTTTAGGTTTTAAATTTTTTATTGACATTTTATTCTAGATATTTTAGGATTGTATGATTTTTTATCGTAGTATGGAATGAGGTACTGGATGCTGCCTTGTGTTTTCTCTTCATTCCCTTTCATCTTATTGCTGTATTTGGTTGGTTGCTATGGCAATACTTCTGCTAATGCAATAAAGATATTGATTGATACTTATAATATAGTGATTTCAAAGCATCGAGGAGACGTGGCAATGGTGATAACAGCTCTTTATTAGAGGCAGCATGGTAGATGGCTGCACTAACAAGACTGTTGAATGGTCCCATGGGCCAAACCTATATACAACTCCAGGTTCCCACTCAAGCATGCCATTGATTTATTTAAACAGGCAGGGGGTCTGTGATTGCCTTAGGGCAGCAGGTATTTGGATCCTACTGTCCCTTGTTCCCAGGTCCCCAAGCTCTTTCTCCTGGTTCCAATGAGCCCGACAGGAATCATACGACAACTATATACATAAGAATACTGAAAGAAAGTATCCTGTAATCCAGGGGTTTTTATAGCAGGAACGCACCAGAACACAGTTCCGGCTGGCTTGGGATCAGAGGGTGTAGCCTAATATGTAAATGAGTTCCTGCTGGGCATTTTCTCCAACAAGCCCTGTTTGAAGCTATGGTGACATCAGGGGGTGTGACCTAGAGTGCAAACTAGTTCCTGCTGGGCTTTTTCTACCAAAAAAGGCCCTACTGCAATCTAACTACCAACTGAAAATATAATTTTAATGTTTGTACCTAATGGCCACCATCCACCACAGAGGTGGATGAGCTTAAGCTGATTGATTTAAATAGGTTTAACCATGCCTAAATTATGTGGATTGCAACTTAGAATCTGCTTGCTGAGTATGTCCATTGTTCTGTCTGACCTTTCAAGACTATGCAGTAATACTTTACAATTACAAAAGCTATGATCTTTTTTTTTAAGTCTAGATTTTAATAAGGGTTCATTTAAAATGTAATTGATTGTCCAACAAAGAACTCATGCTATGTGATTTATTTAGCACAGGGTTATTATCAGCTAATTCTGAATGTAATTGTAATCAGCAAGGCTCCTTTGAACTAGCCTTATGATCTCTAATACAGAAAGTGGACTTGGAATTGCTGCTAACAGGGCAGATAGAACATCTCTCTGGCAAAATAGTAAAATAGTAATTATCTTTCCTCTTATGTATCTTATTGTACATTCGTGTATTAACGCTTAAAAGCACTTGCTGTCTTCACTGATGCCTGTTACAGAGGATTGCTAATAGTCTATAAGCTAAATGCATTTCCAGATCTGACATGTTTAGCACAGATAGAGATATTTGTGATTATCAGGGATATTATAGTCTAACAACAAAGTTGGGATACTTTCACTTAAATCTGGTGACTGGGGCTGTGACTTGAAAAGACATATATTTCTATATACCTGAAAAGTGCCCTAGGTTTGCAGAAAAATGAGGTGGAAACCACTGGGCATGTTTAAAAATCCAAAAATGACAAAAGGAACACCTTCAGCTTTGAAAAAATGGATTCTCTTAATGGCTGTTGCTAGGCAACCACAGTATTCCAAGCTTGGCTCTGTTAGTAAAAGGCAAGGGAAGAGGGCAGGGCCTTTTGGCCTTTGAGGGAATGATTCTTGGGGTTAGGGCTGACAAGGGTTGCCAGTTCCAGGTTGGAAAATTCCTAGAGAATTTACAGTGGAGGTTGAAGGGAGGGAGGGCTTTGGGGAGGGGAGAGACCTCAGCTGGGAATAATGCCACTGAGTCCACCCTCCAAAGCAGCCATTTTCTACAGTGGGACAGATTTCTGTTTGGAGTTCAGTTGTAATTGTGGTACTTTCAAGAAATATCTGGTAGTTAGTTTCATGGAGCAAGCACATCTCCTCGGCTACTCCTGGAAACAGGATTTTGGGAGCCATTTTGGCTTGTTATGGGAGGGGAGCCACAAAAGTTATGCTTTTTTGGTGGAAGCCCTTATGTATGTGGAATAGTGAGAGACAGAAATGAAAGTTTCATTGGCTCTAGCTTTTCACCACTCCTATCTTTCAGTGCCCTGTTTTAAGCTATATCGTGGTGACCACACTTGCTAAATGTAAGAGCCACATAGAATAAATGTCAGATGTTTGAGAGCCACAAGATGAAGAAGGAAGGAAGGAAAATAGCTGGAAGGGAGGGAGGAGATTTAACATTAAATACATTCTCCAAGCTGCTGTCTGGCTTGGCTTGGAGAAATGATTTAAAAAGAGAAATGCCTTCTTCAAACCAGCTGATGGGGTACTGGCTTTGAGAGCCACATAATATGTGTGAAAGAGCCACATGTGGTTCCCGAGCTGCGGTATGGCCTGCCCTGACCTATACAGTGGGTTATATTGCTTATGACTCATAGCTGAGCCAAATATAAGCATGTATTTTATAAAGTATTAATATATGTTTTCCTTTACCTGAGTGTGACAGACTGAACTTTAAAATATAAGTTCTGTGTATAAAGGTAATAGACTATGAAGGGTTAATTCCTCACAGAGCCTTGAGTGACAGGCTCCTCCAAGAAATCTAATTGGGTATCATCAGTTGAAAAGAGAAAGACTTCTGAACTGAATGCTGAGGAGAAGGGAGTCTGATTTCAGCCATGAGAAGAGTCTAATACTGACAGAAACTGAGTCTAGCACTGACAGAGAAGGGTTTAGTACTGGTAGGGTTTAGCCCTGACTGAGAGTAGTTTAATACAGATGTAGTATTGAGAAGGTTGGCAGGAGTGATGGAAAATTGGATTAAGACCCCCATTCAGTCCAGAACAGGGGATAGATCTTCTAATGAGAGAATTTCCCTACCCAGTTTAAACAGGGAGATAGCTCTGGAGAGACCCCCAGTTTGGTGTGCAACTGCCTTTTAAATCCTGAAGAGTCAAACAACAACAACAACAAAACCCCTAAGAAGAGTACTAGTGTGTTTAGTGAAGGGTTTTGGATACTGGACAGAACGTCTGTGCCTTCTGGAAACCAAAAGAGTCAAATATGCTCAAGCAAGTGTATTGGAGTGTTTAGGAAACACTGAAACAAAAGTCTCTCATCTTAAAGATTCTAAGTCGCTGAGAAAAGCTGAAGAAACACTCAGTAACTTGATACGTATGAACTGTAGTCTGTGCCTATATTGATTTACCTCAGAAAAATTTCAGATTTCACCTGGCCTTTTCCCTCTACTTCGAAACAAATATTTTTGAACTCTTAAAGGCCTCATGGCCTATTTCAGTGGTTTAAGTTAAAGGGGGATCTCAACCCTTTGCTCGGGTCTCTGGGCTGAACCAGCAGCAAAATTTTATATTGTGACAAGGCGGGACAGCCATAGTTCTTCAGAAAGGAAGAAAATAGATTTGAAAGGCTGTTCAGTCAGAAAAGGAGAGAAAAATGGAGGGAAAGCCATCCTACTAAGCATTTACACAATTGTTATGTGACTTGCATTGAGTTCACTGTACATTTTCTGTTTTTCACCATCTGCTTTATGTTGGAATTAGAAAGACTGCCTGTTAGCAGCAATGTAATTTTCAGCAAAAGAAGAACAGGCTGACTCACAACTGCCCTGTCTATTCAACAACTTTAACCTGAAATTTCTCAAGATGTTTAGAAACAGAGGTTGCTTGCAAGAATTTGTGAAAAGCAGAAATAAGCCAAAGATCAAGGACTTCACATATGGCCCTAGAACTGCTTGTTCCACTCCAGAAGGACACATGTGATCTGATTGAACTTTACTATGAAGCTGGCCTCTTTCACTTCACCTCCGCAGCCAGCATAACAAGATAAGGAGAAAACTGCAGAGAGACAGAGCCAATGAACCTGGCAAAGAGCAACAAAAGATGTCAACAAGGAATATCTAGTACTGAGTAAGAATTGGCTGCACCCCCATAGTGAAGGCTTAAAGGAGAAGGATTAAAGAGGTGCTGAAACAGCAGTGAAAGGTAAAAAACAGTGATGTCTTCAGCCCTACAAAGGAAGGAGCCAAAGATGGGCCAGCAGCATTCTATTTTTCATCTTCAGTTGAGCTCAAACATCCTCTGTACATCATTAGAAAGGGCCAACCTAACATGTAAGTGAGTGTGGAATGTAAATGAGGTTAGCCTAGGATGTAAAAGTGATCCAATAAAGCTTTATTTTGCTTAAAGGATTCTTGTCTAGAACTGTCCACTACTGAAGAGTGGCTCATGGACCTCAGTCCTGCTCTAGAATATGATCAGCTGTGGACCAGAAGGCAGCCTGGGGGTGGGAGAGAATCACAGATGCAGTTTTGTACCTGACAGAAACATGGATCTATTCTTATGCACAAAAACTTCAACCTTTGAGCAAAACTAATTCTTACAATGCCAGCACCCACATCTTTCATGTGATATCTCCCATTCCCCATTTGGCACTGCTGGTGTAGAGGGCATCAGCCAATTTGCATCGTCCTAATTATAAAGTTAATTAATTCATATGTTAGAAATGTTGGAAAAGTCAGCTTTGCAATAACTTCTTACCTTGAAATATTTTTAAAATGAATTTTATACTGCAGTTTAATATTTTATTTTGCCACATTCACCCCTCCCATTATGATAGTGGTGCTTAATTGGCAAATCAGGAAAATAAGCATAATCAACATATCATCGATGCAGGAGTTTAACATCAGTTAGCATTTTTGGCATTTGGAATAACCTTCTGAACAATACGTGATCAGCTTAACTTTAGAAAAATAGCACTTTCTCTACTAATTGGATGCTGCTGGACTATTAAAAGGTCAGCTAAGTATCAAACATTAATGTGGTTCTTAAAAGTGACAAGGCCATTTGCCATGCCCTTAGGTCTGCTACATAAGCAGTAAAAGTAAATTGGTATGTTCTTCAGGCTTCCCTCTGAGATTGTGCCTGTTTTGAGAAAACAGTAATGATAGATGCTGGGACTGTGTTGTCCTTGCAGGGGCAAACTAGCATTTGCCTTACAGGTAAGTTTGAAGCTAGACCGCTGTCCTAGAGGGCCCTCTGGTGGCCAGGTGTAAGCAGAACCAAGTTCTAGCAACTTCGCCAGTGCCTCAGGGTCACTTGGCCCAAATCCTTCAGTAACAGTGATGATCAGTGTCAGTTCACCAATTGCCTTGTTGATGAAGCAGCTCACCAATTGCTTCCAGGGCCATCAGTTTGCAGGAGGAAGCAGTGAGTTAATGCCATCGTTGGTGCTGCTGAACTGAATGGTTCTTGCAGCACTGGCACTGCATGGGCCATTCAGCTTAGTTTGCTCCAAGGCCATTTCAGCTTCCCACTCTGTTCTTGATTCTTTGGCAAATCCATAGTATTACTGACCCAGCTGGATGCAACTGACAATGTGATACAATGGCACTGATGCCAGTGTGTGTGGAAGCTCTAGGGCATAATCCTAGAGGCTCTAAAATCTCCTCTGTGATGGAACAAAGGGGAATCTGACAGCAGAGGAAGCTGAGTACTGGAGAAGTACGCATGACAATGTCAAAAGGAAAAGGCTACATACATCAACTCCTATATTTGCCAGAGAAATTGTTTTCTAGGGGAAAAAATAGCCTGGGACAGGGCAACATAAAATAAGGAGGCAGATCCCTGTTACGGTCAGCAGCTAGAGGAACAGAGCAGGTAGGGGAGTATATAAGGGCTAAGATATGCAATAAGTGCCATTGATCTGGGATTGTGCCCTATGAGGCAGTGATGGGATCAGATTCAGAAATGTGGTAGAGAATCAGAAATATTCAATCACTTGCCAGTGTTGTTCATGATCAGTCTGCAAACTGTGATCAACCCAGGACAACATTCAAGGTTGTTCATTTCATGTTTGTGCAAAAAAGCCAGTTATGCATGTACACTTCCTGCAGGTTTCCAACTTCCCCATCCAGCCACCCTAATATCCAGACATAATTGAAGAAAGCTAGAATTCCATCTATTTTAAAACTCTGAAGTAGTACCATAAATGTAATTTTAATTGCTTTTATGGTTTTAATTCTATAACTTAAAAGTGTTGTTTTAATGATAGTTAGCTGCCCTTAGTCCGCTTGCAGAGAGGGTGGGATAGAAATTTGAACCAAGTAAATAAATAAAAATTATCACTGCTTCCTTTGCAGCTACTCAGCATGTTCTTTAGGACCACAGGACATTAACATTTTTCAGTTAGTGACTTAGACACTTGAGGTGTCTCCCTTATAAATGTGCAGTGCAGTATTTATGAATCTATTTATTCATACATGTTCTTGCCCTGCCTCATGGGGAACAGTAGTTTTTTTCCACACTCCACATGTTCACAAAATTCTTATTTTGAAACTTGTTTGGCTAATGACAGAGGTAATGCCCAGTGGGTGGTGCTATTGTATATTGGAGTGCTTGTGTTGGTTCTGTATTGGTTCTGATTGTTGTATTGTGTTTCAAAGCAGGGGGGAGTTGACTGTTTAAATGTTGTAACTGATTTAAGACCTGCGTGTTAGAGGCCACTTAGAAGCATTTTATTAAAGTTGGTTCCTTAAACAAGTGCATCACAGTATCTTGAGTCTACATGACGTGCTATTTCTGGTTAAAAACACTGGATTTGTGGCTCCCTTCATGTGTATGACTCAGTATTTATTAATAGGAAAGTCAGGCAAACTGGGTTTGATCCAACCAGCTTTTCCTCTGGTGTAAAAGGGAAGGGGGTCCTTTTTGACCATCATGAAAGCTACTGTAGGGATCATGGGACCAGCATGGGCAAAATCTTAATAGGGTGGGAAGCTGTAGTGTGGAGGGGAATTTGGTGAAGTTGAGTGGAAAAGCTGGCTTGATCCAAACCACTGTGTAGAATAATTTATGCATGTTCTCACACTGCTCTATGTCAATTATACTTTTTTTACCTATACCAAAATGGCACTTTTGGCCATTTAATGATGCATCCGAATTACATAGGCACAAAGAAGTGATGATCTGTGCTGAAAAGGTCACTTTGATCTTAGCATGATTCTAACGGCTTATCTATCTAAAATGGTGGCTTGCTGGCTGTGCAAGTGCAAAAGCTAACATAAGCTGCAACATAAGGTGCATATTTATTTAAGGCATTGTGGCATTTGTTCAGCTCTGCTCCTTTAATATGGGCCATGTTTTAGACTGTCCTAGTCCACTCCAGGACTTGGTGTGGGTAGGAACAGGGAGAAAGGATGCCACAAATCTTCCATTGCAGCTCCACACAGAGAAAGACCCTGACATTAAACTATGCTGTCTCCTTATTCTGATGCTTAGCATTATGGACACAACTGGCCTATAGCATGCAATTTATGCAGGAAAACCTGCTTGACATG
This sequence comes from Heteronotia binoei, assembly GCF_032191835.1. Taxonomy (NCBI): domain Eukaryota; kingdom Metazoa; phylum Chordata; class Lepidosauria; order Squamata; family Gekkonidae; genus Heteronotia; species Heteronotia binoei. The sequence continues at coordinate 95,233,143 of NC_083229.1, forward strand.
GCATCCAATTTAAACTGGAGTAAACTATTGAGACAATCCAATGAGAACCTCAGCTCACATGTAAATGAGCAGCTTGATCATAGTAATTTTTGGTATCGATCATTTTCCTGTGAAAGTTCACAGCATCTCTATAGAGAACACAGGACCTACACTGGGAATGAAAGGCAGGTCCTCTAAGAAGCATAGCCATTAGTAAAGGAAGTAAGAGCAGGAGTACGGCATCAGGCCATACTAGTCTATCAGAAACTCACTGATCTAGTTTAACAAATCACTACCAGATTAAATCGATCAGAATAATGAATTATCTAGATTCTTCATACAGTTTGTGGTTTGTGTGGCTTTGATCATGTGGCTCACAAACCATCACAGACTTTTAGGTGTCAAACTGGTTTGTTTCAAGAGGCTCATGATGCAATAGAATGACCTTTTCCCATCTGAAGCGGGTCAGGCAGTTGGTCCCATATCTCGACCCCCACGATCTGGCCACAGTAACTCATGCAATGGTCACTTCCAGGCTAGATTATTGTAACTCTTTCTACATGGGGCTGCCCTCCTCCGGAAACTCCAGCTGGTGCAGAACGCTGCTGCACGGATGTTGACTTTGTCGCCTATACGGGCATGGATCTATCCTGTGCTGTGTGAACTCCACTGGCTACCCATTGAGTACCAGATCTGGTTCAAGGTGTTGGTACTAATCTTTAAAACTTTATACGGCCATGGGCCAGCATACCTTTGGGACTGCCTCTCCCTGTATGAGCCCCGTAGATCCTTATGGTCTGCAAACCAACAACTTCTGGTAATACCCAGCCCCAGAGACATCCATCTGGCCTCAATGAGTCTTTTCAGCCCTGGCCCCTGCCTGTGGAATTAGCTCCTCCTGGAAATCTGGGCTCTGCGGGATCTGCTTCAGTTCCACTGGGCCTGTAAAACAGAGCTCTTTTACCAGGCTTTCAGCTGAGGCAGTGGGCGTCACTTGCTACTGGCCTCCCCCACTCATTCCATCCCAGCGCTACAAGATCTACTGGACTTGGACAATAGGTCACATCTGTGAGGCAGAATCTGCCATCTTAATCTTTGTTATCTTAGATTTTATATTTTAAATTTTTTTTTTACTGTTTTTACTATGGATAGTTTTTATGATGTAACCCGCCCTGAGCCTGTTCTACGGAAGGGCGGGCTAAAAATCGAATAAAATAAATAAACAGTCCCCTAGTTTGTGAGCTAGTCCATGCCCATCCCTACTCCTAACTCAATTGATTTAGTCTAACTAATTTAGCTGTTATGTTTTCTTGGGCTGACTGAAAAACATATAAATGCTCAGAGATACCTGTATGGCTATAATCTTGTGCACCTATATCTTTTGTTGGGACTTAGGAAAGTAATCAGGAGTCAGAAAAATTAGCACTTTCCCCTGCACTTGAACTCATCTTTCCTGTCCAACGAGTTGCTAACAGGTTTAGAGGTAAGGGAGAAAAAGATTCAATAATACTCCCTTTAGGGCCTTGACCCTGATTTTCAAAACAGCTGTGTGGAGCTGTTAATCAATTTTTACAAAGAGAAAGAGATATATATTTTAATCACAAAACATGCAGTATGGTCCTTAGTGTTTCACAGTACAGGAGGCACGGGAGTCAAGAGGACTATAATTTCTAAGTGAGAGTAAGAATTGCAAAGTGGCTAATTTTAGATCTGGGGGTGATGGCATATAGCTAATCACATGGACAAATCCCATAGAATAAGTTTTGTTTTTCAAAAAGGCTTGCTTGAAACCTAGCAAAAATGAGCAAACTAAGAGTTAGGGCTTTTTGCCCCTCATGCACATCTGTTAGCAGCCAATTTTGCCCCTTTGGTGTCAGGACTTAATGAGTGCCGTTTATACAGAACAACCTGTGAATGCAAAAAGAATCAAATTGTAGACTGATAGCTCCCCTAAGAACACCAAATGGTGGTATATGTGAATGTCATTAATATCCCTTGCAAATTATCTATTTGACTGAAATGCATTTATTATGGAGGTAACCTTGTCAGCTGGATATAACTAATGAGTGAAATGGAAAAAAGTCTATCCAGCTGCTGTGAAAGTCAGCAGGGAAATCAGAGACCTCTTTCTTGTCTCTGCACTTGACCTAAAGATATGTTACTACACGCAGCACAAACCTTTCACTAGTGTTCTACTCATATCACCTGACTGTGAATTAGAGAAAATACATTAGCCATTTTGCAGCATTTCCTAACATTAAAAAATCCATTCAGATTAAGGATGCAAGAGAATTAAGAACATATTCCTTTGGGGATATTTTTACACTGAAAGTTTGACACAGTTTATATGGATACCTAACAATGCATATAAAGGAAGATAACTGTTCTAAGCAGAATAGTAACCATTTAGGAAAAGACTCTTTAATTTAGACAAGGGGATTAACATTTATTATTTTAACATTGTTGAGCAAGTCATGCTTATTATGGAATTGGCAGAAGGGAACAAGGTTCAAGACTGGCATCAGGTTTCCTTTTAGTATTTCTGTTGCCTCAGTGTCTGTTCACTGCAATGGGGTATGCAGTTGGACATAAATCACTCAACCAGAAAGGAACTGAAAATGCCCCCTTTTAATGCGGATACTGTAACTATTCAAGGTTAATTTTAATTAATTCATTTTAAACTAGATAAAAACTGATGGTAATAATTGGAATTTTTTGAAAAAAAAATTGGTAATTTCTGGTGTGACACTATCTCCATGTGTCCATGAGGGCAGAGTGAATCAGGACTTAATGTAAATGACAGAAACATTCTCCAATCAGCACTGTTACAGATTTAGCAACTTAAAGTTTTTGTGTGCTTTATTTCTGCCTAACATGGCACTATTTCAGGACACATTCATATGCCATAAATACACCCAGGGCTTTTTTTTGTAGCAGAAACTCCTTTGTAAATTAGGCTGCGCACCCCTGATGTAGCCAATCCTCCTGGAACTTACAGTATGCCCTGTACTAAGAGTCCTGTAAGCTCTTGGAGGATTGGCTACATCAGGAGTGTGTGGTCTAATATGCAAAGGAGTTCCTACTACAAAAAAGCCCTGAATATACTTCATTTTATTCTTGATGGACACAAACCCGCTTTATGGCCATGTTCCCTTCCTCCCTCCCACTACCAATGCAGGGAATATGACAGAAGACTTTTTAGCATTGTAAATCTTAAGTCTTACTTTAGTTCGTCATGATATCCAAACGAAGGCACTTGGACAAATTGGAGTTTGATTCATTCCACATAATAACATTCTAAATAATAGTTTGATAAGATGCACATGGGAGGCTGCCTGCAGATTTATATACTACCCTGGTGGCAGAGCCAATTGTCTTTACCCTTACCAAAGTCCAGCATGATGGATTGTCACAGTAGTCAGGGACTGAATATCCAAAATAAAACCTATAACACCTCCAAAAAGTCCCGCAGCCTGAATGGAAAAGCTTCCTGTTTACATTGGACAATCCTTGCATAAATGTGTTGCTTGGAGAACCTTAACCCAAATAGCCCTGCCCCACTGGCTTCCAGTACTTGTTTCTGTTCCATTTGGTCCTGCTTTGCTAAAGCCATATGGGTCATGGACTGAACTGAGTATGGGTCTCAGGCCCAGTATATGCCCTCTCGAACAGAGTATTCTTCCCCAGCTTACACAGAGGTACTATTTAATTCCAGCAACAAATCTTGGGCACCATGAATTCCTCCTTTTTCTCTTATTCACTGGTGGTAGAATAACAGGCTTCTGAATAGCTGATTAGGATGGACCTGATGATCTAGGAAGCAAAGGTTTGCCAAGCAGCTGCCTCTCCTTTTCTGCTACAAGCAAACATTCCTGGTTCTTGGGTCCTATCCTGAAATCTTTAGTATCTATAGGAAATAATGATCACAAGTTGGACATATGCATGGACACATGAAGCTGCCTTAGACCATTTAAATTATCTGAAAGTATAATTGCAGTCATGAACCTTTTAAAATATTATACTGTTTTATATGGAATATTATGTTAGTGGTAATTATCTATAATAAGATTGTTGCTCGGTTATTTTATATGTGAATGTAGAATGCAGAATTCTATTTATTAATAAACAGCCCCCCTGAGCCTGTTAGGGGAGGGCAGGATATAAATGGGATAAAATAAAAATAAAATAAATAAAATAAACTACTAGTTTAATTTTAAAAAGCTGCCTTAGACCATTGGTTTATTGTCAGCACTGCCTACTTCTGAGTTACCATCTTATCCTGCACATACAAGATGACTTTCTAATCAGATAGACGCTGTGAAGGGAAGGTGGAGTGGCAGTTTCTTTGAAGAGCTCTGGTGGTATTATTCTTATGAAGTACTGCAATAATAACAACAACTCCTTCTTTCAGTGACTGTGGCTTGAAAACAGAGAAGGCGGGGTGTGGGCCATGAAGCCCTGTCAAAGAAGGTGCTACTTTTCAGTACAGTAGACAAATGCTTCTCTAAGTAGGCAATACAGTTAATTACTGTAATATTATTTTACCCTACAACAGTACCTCAGTTTTTTCTTAAAAGTGAGCTAGCCATGACCATTTGTAGGTGAAAAGTTTGCACATTTCAGGAGGACATGGGAGCTGTCCTTGGTGCTGAAACTGACCAATTTTGATTTTTCTGTGCTGCACTTAAATTTCTGCAGGAAACCAAAACTGCATTCATCAGAAATTTTGAAATGTCTGGTAGAATGATGATGAGTAGTTTCCTGGATGACACTATCTGCCAAAAGATGAGGTATGCCATTACAGATGAGCACTGTTGCTGAGTATCTCAAGGAACATGAAAATAGCTCTTAGCAAGTAAGAAAATGCAGAAAATAATTGTCACTTCCACTGTTCTTGAGAAGGGCCTGGAGAGAGATAGAGAAAAAGACAGAGAGAGGAGATAAACAGAAACCCTGAAGGAATTGGGAAAATTGTGCCTGACTGATTCAGCAACTAACATAATTGTGTACCCTAATGGTCATGTTTTAACAAGGATTGATCACTTGTCATGCATAAAAAGAGCAGAATGTATTAAAAAAAACTGCTCATATATATGGTTTTGTTATTAGGTATTCCTAATTATCCAATTTGCTTCTCAGTTTGTTTTAATCTTTTTATGTAGCATAATGAGTGCCATGTTGAAAAAGAAAACAGTATGCGTTTTTAACCCCTCTACCTCAGACTCAAGATAGGTAACAATATGTATGGCTTTAAAAAGTAGAAAAATGAATGCAGTTCTTTTGTGTTAATAATAAGGCTCTTAAGATTAATACTGTCCTGCAAACTAATGAAACAAATTTAATTACGATTAATAATAATTTGCAGTGTTTTTGACATACACTAGAGCTTTTACAATAGAAGAAGAGATTGAATTTATACCTTTTTCCATCTAAGGCGGGCAAAGCAGTTGGCTCCCTTCCTAGAGCGCCAAGATCTGGCAATGGTGCTTCATGCAACGGTCACCTCGAGACTGGATTACTGTAATGCCCTCTACATGGGGCTGCCTCTGTACCGAACCTGGAAGCTGCAGCTGGTGCAGAACGCAGCGGCTAGACTGTTGCTGGGACTCCCTAAACGGGAGCACATACAGCCTGGGCTGCGCGAACTGCACTGGCTGCCAGTTACATACCGGGTTCGTTACAAAGTGCTGGTCATTACCTTTAAAGCCCTATATGGTCAAGGACCTGTCTACCTTAGGGACCGTCTCTCCCCATATGAACCCCAGAGAGCACTGAGGTCAGCTGGGAAAAACTTGCTGACTATCCCCGGACCGAGAGAGGTGAAGTTGCAAAGCACCCGTAACCGGGCCTTCTCCTCTATAGCCCCGAGCCTATGGAACCAACTCCCAGAGGAAATGCGGGCCCTGCGGGACCTAGAACAGTTCCGCAGGGCCTGCAAGACCTTCCTTTTAAGACTGGCTTTCGCTGATGAAAACGGAAATTGTGAAGGAAACCGCCATCAGAAAAAGTAAACATAGCATTAGCACTTTTAAAAATTAATTAATTTAATTTTAAAACTTAACCAGATTTTAATTAAACCCTTATAATGTCTAATGTAATTTTATCCATTTGTATAATTCAACCCTGAACTATGTTGTTAGCCGCCCTGAGCCTGCTCCGGCGGGGAGGGCGGGATACAAATAAAATTTGTTGTTGTTGTTGTTGTTGTACCTCACCCTTCACTACCTGGATGAGTCTTAGAGTATTTTATAATCTTTCCCCACAGTTCTGTGAGAGCTATGGCTGACACAAGACCATTCCAGCAGCTGCAAGTGGGGAATCAAACATGGTTCTCCCAGGTAAGAGTCTGCACACTTACCCATTGCACCAAACTGGTTCTCATTAGCAAGATGTAAATATACAGCCTAGTTGGGGATACGGGGGATACAATTAGTACTTTTTTCTTTTGCATGGCACTTTGCCTTGTAGCACAATACAGACAAGATTCAGATATAAAGTTGCTTCCTAGGCATATCTGAAAGTGTTCTACAGCATTTTTGAAAATATCATGAATAATATTTCAGGTTTCCTATAACAAATAATGCCATTAAAGAGTACACTTTGCCCTCATGTCCTTGCAATAAAGATAGAAGGCAAAAGGTTTGGGCTGAATTGAGGAACACAATGTTATTTATTTCATGTCTAATATACAACACCCTTAGCACATTTCAGATGACTTCCCTATATTGTTGATATCTGTGCTGTTCTATGAAACAAGAGCCCAGGAATATGTCTGCACTGCAGCTAGTCACCTTGCTCAGGGAAACTGATGCCACATCAGTAAAATCACAGTTCCTTGCCCTTCATTTTAAGGAGTTCAGAAGTGTCCTGTGATATCATTAGCTCCTTGCTGATAAGTTAAGGAGCCAGTTCCAAATCCTTTTCTATAGGAAGTAGTAGGAAATAGACCTGGTCTCTGGAGGCCAGATGTACAACCCATTATTTCAATGCCTTTCAAGTGACAGTCAGAGTCTTTGCCCTTCCAGTGTCAAAAGACCATTATTCTCTATGAAGGTAGTCCAGATCTCTTAAATCTGGAGACCAGGTCTTTTCACAGAAAAAACAACCCTTCAAAATTTAAAGGCCAAGGTGCTGACAATCAGCTGTAAGATTCAGCAGCCCTTTCTTATTCTCCTTCCTTCCATTCTCCCCATTTTAATTTATATGTGGAAGTGGGAAGGACATGATTTTTTATTGAGTATCAAGAGTATTGTTCCAGTATTTCTTGAATGCAGAAAAGCAAAAAATGTATACAATCTGAAAAGAAACTGGAGAAACCATTTCTGAAATGATTTTCTGCAATGAAAACAATAGCCCCAATCTTTAACTAAAACAACTATGGTGTTTCTATTTCCCAATACAGAATTAAAATAATATTTTAACCTGCATACCCCTACATCTTACAAGGGGCTGCGAGGCAAACCCCCTGATTTCTCCCAGAAGGTTAATGTGAATATGAATAGGCTTATTCCATCTTGTAGGTGTTAGCAATTGGGCCTCTCTGCCTACATGGCTCTTATCATCTTCAAGGTCAGAATTAGGAATGTGATAATTGGATCTTGAAAATCTGTGGCTTGCCAGATTGGAATGGGGGGGGGGGAATCAGGAGTGATGATGTAGTCTTCTAGAGAGTTCTATCTAGAATGTGTCCTGATTGGATCATTACCATCACCTGACAACAGTTGGCTCAAAGCTATAATTGAACTAAGAGCTTGAGTGAAGGAGGCTAACTTTGGGGATTTTGAGTGAGTTGAGGCCTGGACCATGATATGCTTGCATTGCAATGCATGGCTACATACATGTCTGTCATAAAGTATTCTGAAACCATCCCCTCCACTTTTGGACTGTACCATCTAATGCAAGGTATAAATAAGATAGATAGTAAGAGTTTGCTTTTCTTGTATTTCTGTGATGCAAGATTTTAGAGTATTGTGTTGCCTAGAAACAAAAACTATTTCTGAAAATATTTAATAACATATGTTTTACAAAAGATTGGTTTCTTGTGTAGACTGTCTTAGGAACCCATGGGGTTCAGGCTTGGACTTCTTGACAGAGGCTGGCTGGGCAATGTCGTCATGTAAACTTGAATAGACAGATTATGCATTTAATTACTTTCTATCGATACAACAAGATTCTACTAATTTCCATTCACACTTGCATCAGTGAGCACACTGATGTTTTGTGTAATTTGTCCACCAACATAGGCAGAAGTAGAATATCTGGATGTTACATAGGAGATAAGGTTTGAGACAATATTGGAATGTGTTGGAATGAACCAAAGGCATTTAATTATAATACAAATTCAAAACATTTTAACAAAAATATAATTTTATGAAGGATTTGGGTTTCTAACTCTATACAATATTGGATACTGATTATAGCTGTGGAGAAGGGACCTACAAAAATTAGCTATCAGAAATGACAACTCAATTTAGCAAACACAAATTACAAATATGTAGTGAATTTCAAAAATATCCACAAGTTCAGTATTCCTCAACTAATTTCCATCATAGGGTTTCATACTTATTATTGTTTAATATGGGTATTGTTGAATCATTTTAACGATCACACTAGATTGATTTTTTTTGTAACCACCTTATTATACAATGTAGATACGTTTTATGGAAGAGGAACAATTTATTGTTCATCAGCTCAAAAGGCCATCAAAACAGTGCTATTTGTTGAATGCAGTTAGAGATCATCCAATTAGTGACTAGAGAAGAGTTTTTTGTGTTGCGATTCCATGTGCTCAATAATGTCAATACTCTTCCACCTTCTGCAGGCTACTGAACTATGGCATTTCCTCATTACAGATGGTTGCTGATATTTTCTTACTTATGTTGAATAAGTTATGATTCTTACAGCTAAAGGTTCATGAAGTTTACTTTTAAAATGTTGCAATTCACTCCCACCACAAAATAAGTGTTTCTGAAAAGTCTGAACTTCAGAAATCTCAACAGAACAGGCAGTTCTCAGTTAAGGAATACAACAAGCAGCAAATTGTACCCCCCAAAAAGTTACGACATCTAATAGTCAATCTGTCGGTCTGGGACTAAATTATTTGCCACATCATGATTCCATATTATGGAACCATAGAAGGTCACAACACCTTAACTTGAAGTTTACCATAATTTTAAAGTGAACTTTATTTACACTATTGCAACTGACCAGAAATGGAAGGAGCAGCTGAGTAGGCAGTTTAGAACTGGTTTTATGCCACACACTAGTGCACAGTTCTACTTCCACCACCACTTATGATAATATGGCAATAAATGTAATTACTTATCCCCTAACATCATGAGAGAAGCAAAAATAACTGATTTCCTCTCCACTTGCTCCTGCTACACAGCTACTTCAGAAGTGAAGGCTAATAAAACCGTCTACTGAAGTAGGTGAAGTAACAAGTTCATTGGCAAATTCTAGAACAGCAATAAATGTTCCTTGATGTCTAGGCACTGAGGGTATACTTTATAAAACATTTATAAAATGTTTAAAATACTGATGTATGCTGCAATCTGTTAATATCTCCCTCTGGTCTCCCATGGACCATTTCACTCTGGGTAAAATCAGCATCTCACTAGCTGCAGTGAATTAGAAAAAAAAGGCTGACAAAGTGGAAGAACAGAAATGACTATTCAGAACCTGCCATTTACTCTTGTCCTGGAACATATAGAAGTTTATATCCAGTAAACATTTTTTTGTATTCCAATTGTAGTAACAGCAGCAAGCAGGCTAAGAATTCTTCTACAGACTTAAAACAACGCTCAGCTAGTTATTGCAGTGTTCTCTCTAAGCTGAGCTAATGTGAGCTAGCTCAGTTTTTTAGTCCCCAGCTCACACATTTTTGTCTTAGCACAGGAAGGATAGCCTCAGAGCAAACTAATTTATGCAGTAGCCATATTGCTCACAGTTTAATGGCAGTAGCTCATGAAGTAGAATTTTTGCTCACAAGACTTCACAGCTTAGAGGGAGCATTGATTATGACCCCCGAAGTTGCCAATCAAACTGCTGACGAACACTGTATATTGGCAGCTGTATTAAAATAACCCCTCCAGAAATTCAATGACTTCACCTGAATATTCACCTTTTCAAGATGTTGCAAAGGCCAAGACAGACTACATGCTTTCGCCTTTCAAAGTCATGAATGTGTTCTTTTATGTGTTCTTTTAACTGTATTATTGTGCTAAAATAGTCTAGCTTTTTAGAGTGAAAACTGGACTTACAGCCAAGCTAACTTTTGAACCTTATTTCTTTACTCCACAAATCTTCAGATGGTAAAATTCAGATGGTAATGCTAATAGATAGCCTGAAGGAATTGTAAAAGCACAGATCACGCCAACAGGAACAGGTTCACAGGATCTGAGGAAAGTATTTTCAAATTAAATCTAAAAAGAATACTTTAATTTCAGTACAAGAGGTGTTGAAAATTGGGAGTCAAAACCTTTGGTGTGACAACTGTGCAAAAATCAATAATCATCAAGGTTAAAACTAGCAAAACAGAGCAAAGTTTGGTGATTCCCAAAAGCTAGAAGATTTTTTTTTAAAATAATTCCATTGCACTATAGTTATCTAGCTGCCTTTTGTAATGAGCTGTTTAATTCTCAGATATGGGAGTGGTGTGAAGGACTGAATGGAGATTTATACTGTTCTTAAATGATCCAGGACATTTTTGTTCTACTGCAAGGTAGTAGGCTGGGAACATTTTCAAGGTATTTCAAACAGAGTTGAAAAAAATCTTAACAAAGTTTTAATTTTTCTTTTTACTAAGTGTGTTTCTCTCTGAACAGACTAAAGGTGAGATCACACTGGGAATTTGACATGGCAGTATCCTGGTTTTGAAAAAGCCTGTGCTCTTTGATGCATGCCACAAATCACACAGATCCCACCCTGCTGCCAGAAGAGGCACGAGCCACACATGTGCAAAAGGAGCATTCAGACTGCTCCTGTGCATGTGTGGTGGGTGCATTGTGTGCCCCAGACATTCAGTCAGAAAACATGAGTTGCATGCATTTAAGAGATTTGCAACTGGGAAGTTCCTAGTAGCTAAGATGAGGCATGTATGAATGGGACGTGGGGGTCAGATGTGTGCATTTGATCACTCACATTAAATCTGAAGGGGATGCATGACTAGGTCAGGCCAAATCTCTCATGTGATCTCACCCTAAGTTTTGTACCTGATGAATTGTGTTGCTCCTGCTACCTATTTGCATCTGAGTGGTTGTGTCAGAAGTATATATATAACTCTTTTCAGGACTGAGATGAATTAGATAACACCAAGGTCTGTTAATGCTGTGTTTGTCTTCTGAAGACAAGTTCTGATATATTTTAGCCAGTGTTACAGATGAGAAGAACCAGTGGCTCCTCTGCTTCATCAAGAAATGTTAAGAGATGGACTGTACTGCTTGTTTCTGCTCTTGGAAACATTCAAGTTTTCCATGTCCATGAATATACAGTTGCTAGGTTTTGCATAACTAAAATAAATCCAAAGATTGGCATGCCTTATGATGGATGAGCAGCATGGTTCTTGGAATATCTGGTGAGACCAAGATAGCATTGAGACTAAAAGCTACCAGGTACACCAAAGTATTCTGGTGGTAAGTCTGGTTCCAGTTGATTGATGTCTGAACACATGAAGCTGGCTTATACCAAGTCAGACCATTTTCTGTCAAGGTCACTATTGACTTCTCTGACTGGCATCAGCTATCCAGGGTCTCAGGCAGAGATCTTTCACATCACCTATTACCTTTACATGAGGATGCCAGAGGCTGAACCTGGAACCTTCTGAGAATGCCTCCGACCCATAGTCCTTCCCTTAAGGTTCAGCCCAATCAATGCAACCTGATGCAGTTTGTCCAAAGCACTATAAGTTTATGGCCAGTATTTAGTCTATTGCTGAATTATATTTTCCTATTGTATTTGTTGTTTCTTGCCCCAGGAAACTGCTGACATATAACTGTGCTGAAGAAAGAATACCTGTTGTTCAACTGTAGACTAAATAATATTTCAACTGCATTGTTACCAACATAGCACCTGAGTTATTGACACTGATCTCATTTTCTGTCTTAGAGTGACATTTGGTCATCTGACCAAGGATGGGATCTTCATGCCAGTAATGTGGACATTTACATACTGTAGCTAACAGAAATGTTGATGTATGGATTAGTAATTCCATTTACATCACTGCAAAGAATGTAACAAATGAATCACTCATGAGCAGTTATGGATGGTTTCAATCCTCTTTGCCTTTTCTCTCCCTGAAGGCAGATGACTATTACCACTGGATAAAAATTCCTTCCACCTTGTAACTGGTAATCATTCCCTTTTCTATTGTAAGCAGTCTTACATATATAAAGCTTTCAGACTAAATTAATTATTTTAATTAGGTGGATAGCCATGTTGGTCTGAAGCAAAAGAACAAGGTTTGAGTTCATTGGTACCTTTAAGATCAAGAAGAAGAAGAGGAAGAAGAATTGCAGAATTATACCCCACCCTTCTCTCTGAATCAAAGACTCAGAGCGGCTTACAATCTCCTATATCTTCTCCCCCCACAGCAGACACCCTATGAGGGGGGTGGGGCTGAGAGAGCTCTTACAGCAGCTGCCCTTTCAAGGACAACTCCTGCGATAGCTATGGCTGACCCAAGGCCATTCCAGCAGGTGCAAGTGGAGGAGTAGGGAATGAAACCGGCTTCTCCCAGATAAGAGTCCACACACTTAACCACTACACCAAACTGGCTATACAGTTTAAAGATGTCATTGGACTCAAACTTTGTCCTGTTATTTTAATTGTTATCCTTCTACATTTTGAACATAGCTAAACTGACCATAGCTAATGTTGATTTTGCTCTGTTTAGCAGCGTGGCAAATGTTTTGCTCCAATTAGTTAAAATGTTTCCATTGTATATTGGAAATCTGCCTAGACAGTTGATAGTGCCAGCTGGCTCACATCCAGTGCAGGCAATCAACTCATCCTTTGCACTGCTCACAGTTGTCCCTGCATGTCAAGTCACACAGGAAGACATTTTACTACTTTGCCACTGGGATGCCACTGTAATTTATAAATCACACTATATCGGTAGTTCCATGAAGAGGTTTATTCTAGTTTGCTGAGTTAAGTTTTCACTCCATCTTGGTCTCTGTAGACTGAAGTCGATTTCCTTATTCCCATTTCCACATTTGAGTACACTGAGAGATGCTTGCCTGACAGCGACAGCCAATGATATGCACAGAGGGAGAAATGCACATTAGAATGACAGGAGAGCACAAGTTAACACTGAACTGAGTATTATGGAGAGAGTTAACAGTCCCTAGTTTATCATAAGGTATAGTGCTGACCATGGAGAAATGCAACATGTGTCAGTTCTCACAGCTTGCCCTTCATCTAAGCAGTTGTAGTATAAGGATCACGAGGAGGGTAGTACAAAGTAGTACATTGGTATGGCGTAGCGATACCACGAGTATAGCAATATTGATGGATCCATTTCATTCACGAGAAACTGGTGCTGGCTGCCACTTCATGCTGCTGTTTCTCATGTAATTGCCATGCTGTGGCTTGCCATGTATTGGCTATTGTTGTTGTAATCATTTTGCTAGTCAGTGATTGGGACAGAGGCCCCAATGTAGGGTGTGAAAGGTGGAACTGCAGTGGCAGATCTGGCATAAGCTGGTGTGCTGGCTTTTCCTGTCTCTGATCATAGCACACATTTGTTCTGATAGCACTAAGCCAGTTCTATATGCTGGCCTTCACTGGTTCACCTCTCAGAAAATAGTCTCAAAGCAGGTATTTCTGTTGTTATTCTGATATGGATGAGATTGCCATTGCTGGAGAGAATGAGGATTCATTAGCAGGCCTGTCAGGGGAAAAAAAACCCCTCAGTATAGAGCTCAGCTTATAAGTACTGTTAGTCCATGACCTTTCTTGAATGGTGTTCACTCAAAAGTTAAGATAAAATTCTATGTCTTCTGAAACCTTAAGAAATGTCTTGGATAATAAGTATTGGTGTACTGTAAATGATATCCCTTGAGTCACCTTTTTACCTTTGAGATAGAATATGTTTAACAAGGACCTTTCTACCCAGCCAACACATATTTAAAAATGAGGTAAAATAGCAGATAGCAAAATCACAATCTTAGGAATCTTTCCACAGGTCTCATGGGGAAAGTTTTAGGAAAGTTTGCCAGCTTTAATTAGGATTTTATGTTTTTCCCCCTCCAGTAGTGGTGCTAACTTTTCTCAAGCAACTGAATTATGAATCGTCTCTGAAAGTATTGCATAGCGTGGGGATCATTTATCATGCTTTCAGAACAACTGATTTGTCATAATCCACATTTTCTAAGGTAGGTTCCTGGATTCACCAACAGGATTTCACCCTGCCTCCAGTTAATTCTATTATCAAGCATAAGTGTGTGATACTTGACATAGTTTACATTGTCTTCAGGACGCTGAATAATAGTAGTGCTCTTTGAGGCAAGAATACCCTGTGACTGTTACTCATTCAGTTCAGTTTGAAACTGAGTTCTGTATGCTTTTTGTGGTGTTTCATATATAGACCAACACATCCTCCTTTACTACTCGAATGACATGCTATTATAGTTCACCATAGTCATTCCCTATTGAACCATGTATGAAATGTTAGAAAGCAGTCAGAGGGCAGGATAGGCTATATTTTCATGATAGTAGGAGTCCCATAGCTGGCAACTTTTTGCTCAGGGGGCCCAAGTGGGGCCTGCTATTATATGACTATGTGAAGCTGTCACTCCATGCTCATAAATAACCAATGAATAAATAATAAATACAAGTGGTTTATTGTATAAACTGTTTCATGGTTATTATTATTGTTACAAATAAAAGTGGTTTACTGCACAATAATATTTCAGATTTGTTATAATGTATTACAGTAGTAGCCAAGTCCAAAGTAAAGTCTGGACCACCATATATCACAGGGGTGGCCAAACTGTGGCTCAGGAGCCACAAATGGCTCTTTCACACATATTGTGTAGCTCTCAAAGCCCACACTGCCCCATTGGCCAACTTGGAGAAGGCATTTCTCTCTTTAAAATACTTCCCCAAGTCAACAAAGCTGGCAGCTTGGAGAATGTATTTAAAGTTGCTTTCTTTTCACCCCTCCCTCCCCCAATCAATTTGCCTTCCTTCTTCCCTTCTCTCCTTCATTCCCCGCAGCTCTCAAATATCTGACATTCATGTCTTGTGGCTCTCAAACCTATGACGTTTATTGCATGTGGCTCTTATGTTGTCCAGCCCTGATATATCATATGCCCACACATTCTCTCCTTCTAGGGAACATGTGCTGAGTCCTTCTAAGAGCAGTTCTCGTGCCTGTTGCTCAAAAACCAAGTGCCCCCAGGACAATCACACAGGCAGAAACAGAACATCACTATGCTCTGGCACCTTTAAGACCAACAAAGTCTTTTTTTTAAATTTTGAAATAATTTTTAACATACACCAAACCAATATGTCAATACCTTAATACAGTTTATGAATGACAAATACAAAGGATGATAACAGAATCCAGAGAAACAGATGTGTTACAGAAAAGATATAAATAAGGAATCTCAGAGCGGCTCACAATCTCTTGTATCTTACTGACCCACTGACAGAGGCCTGAGAACAAAAGAAGCAATCGATCTGGCAAATGGTTACTTTTATGGCTTTGAAGGTGTGAACAAATGCTAATTTCAGGGAGACATGATTTGCAGCTGGAATTGGGAATCACCAGAGTTAAAACAACACCTGTCATTACTCTGCATTGAAAACACACACCGAAAGGAAAATGACTGAAAAGGCTGTGTGAGGGGGCCTGTAAAAAATGCAAGGAGGCACCTTCCCCTCCAGCCCCTTGAGAGCTACGGTGCTGCTGGTGAGTCTTTTGTCTGGTGATCTTTCAAAATGATTTGAAATCCACCTTACATCTGAGAACATTTAAAAAACTTCATCACCATCTTTGTGGATGTATTCAATGAATTTTTAGAAATTACAGTAAGTCATATCAGTAGAGAAAAATCCAAATATCTTTGATTATATATCACAATATAGAGCACAAACTTTCAAGTAGTCCAGAATTCGTCATCAGGATGGATGTTAAAAAGGGAGAGAGGAGAACAACAACAACAACAAAAATTCAGACCATGAAGTTAATATCTCTGCTTTTACATCTATTGCAAGATGGATTATAATGGGTGGCAGTAGATGGAAATGACTGAGTGGCAGTAGATGGAAATGACTGCATTGAAGGCTTGTAAGCACATAAGAATTTATGCTGAATGTACAAGATCAGTTACATGAAGCTACCTTATACTGAGTCACACCCTTGGCTAGCAAAATCAACATTCTTTACTTACAATGGTTCTCCATAGTCTCAGGCAGAAGCCTTTTGCATCACCTATCACCTTATTTGTTTAACTGAAGATGGCAGGGTTGAGTGTGAAATCTTCTGAATACAAAGCAGATGCTATATCACTGAGCCCCAGCCCCTTTCAAAATTATTAATGGTTTGTGTATATGATTGTCAGCATCCATGAAATGCTTGTTGGGATTGATAGTTTGCATCAGTTAAAGCCAGACGACTCAACGTTGTAAAGAATGAAAAGCGTATAGGAGTGTATTGAGTACTGCATTACGCAGGACTGCATTCTCTCCTTCATTGAATGGGCAAAACTGTTCTTTATGCCAGTACATATATTAGACAGGTACTTTGCAACATCCAGAAAGAAGATAAAATGATAAGTGACCTAGAGATTAAGCAGCAGATCTAGGTTACCACACAATATGGCTGGCCTGAAAAAGGTTACTTCAGCTTTGAAGATTTGGGAGTCTCCCCTTTGAAGAAGTTATGAAATGCTTTGAAGACGAAAGACACCATATCCAATTCGTATTGCATATTTCTGGTCACAGACAAGTGTGGTCAAAATGGCCGATTTCCACACCCAACATCTACAAAGTCATTGTGTCAAGTTCCAGAAAACTTTTATAGAATTCTGAAAGCTCTACTCTAGAAATTCATTTTATATTAAATGATCATAAGAAGAAGACTGCAGATTTATACCCCACCCTTCTCTCTGAATCAGACTCTGAGCAGTTTACAATCTCCTATATCTTCTCCCCCCACAGCAGACACCCTGTGAGGTGAGTGGGGCTGAGAGGGCTCTCACAGCAGCTACCCTTTCAAGGACAGCTTCTGCAATAGCTATGGCTAACCCAAGGCCATTCCAGCAGCTGTAAGTGGAGGAGTGGGAATCAAACTCAGTTCTCCCAGATAAGAGTCCACACACATAACAACTACACCAAACAGGGAATAATAAGTTCAAAAAACACCCCCAACATTTAACTTATGGATAGTCTCAGTAGAGCTGGAGAAAATGATCTTTTGCATGTGGTGGTGAGAGTGAAGGTAGGAAGATACTTTGCATGTGTTTGGGGGGGGGGTGAGGGTAGGAAGATACTTTGTGATTGCTTATGTCTTGTGGTCCCAATGCAAAAATGTCTACTACATCCTCTTCTGTCCATTTGTTCACAGCTGTATTTGTGGCTCTAGTGAGGAAAAGAAGTCCCTTTAAACCCCCGCTTTCTGCTCCATCCACAAACTGCTCTAAAAGTTAGTAGAAGTTCATGACTGAACCCATCATGAACTTCTGTTCAGGAACCATGAAAAGGGCAAATTCTTCATGAATTTTGCTTCATGGATTGGTTTGTGCCCATCCCTCAACTGGGTATCACATTTTACAATGAGGACTGCCAGGCCACGAGATCAAATTATGCACATTGCATGGTCAAACACCAAGCAACATTCCTGCAGAATGACTGAATTTACTCATGACTCTTTAGGCTAAGAAAGGTGCTGGATCAACCTATACTCACCCAGATCTTTTGGGGGGAACCATCCTCAGCGGGGACACAGTCAGGTATGGTAGGGGAGTTGAAGCAAAGAGCCTAGCTACACAACCAGCAGCACTCTTCAGCTTCTGGCTAAACAATGTCCAGCAATGGGCCAATTTTAGATTTCCAGATTTAAAGGAGATGTAGTGAATAGAATATGGAAGTTCTGCAAAAATCCTTTGTGAAGGAAATACCAACTATTGTAAGAATATGAAGGCTTTGTCCCTCTGTTACATGAGAGTGGTGATTCTCTTGTCTTAGACTTGGGTGAATAATGACTTTGTTACAGCATGTGTTTAAAACTACATGTGTTTAAAAATGTTTTGCCCCCCAAGTCGGAATGAAGAGTTGGACACAAGGTGTTGGTATAACTAAGGGCCACTTTATTAAGTATAATAAACAAATGGCAAGGCCAAACCAGAATTGTGGCCTGGTCAGGGCCAGGGGTCTCAACAGACCCCTCCCCTGCCATTCAACGGGTGAGAGACCCAGCCGGCGCTGTGTGGCAGAGCTCCCGCCAGGCCAGTCCAGCAAGGAGGCAAGCCCCAGAGGGCCCAACCACCAGATGTACATCTCAATGGAAGGCACACTCCAGTTGAGCCTCAAAGGACAGTCTGCATTCTCCCACCCCGGGTCATCAAATCCAAAGGTTGATCCTGCCAGACCCCTAACTCCCCAAGAGGGGATGCTTCCTGGTTCTTCCCTAGCCTCACAGTACCATAATCATAGTAAATACCTGCCACCACTAAGGCCAAGTCTCTACTTAGACCTTAGCACCCACTAGGAGGCTTAAGGCCTCCCACAGCCCTTGCTGGAGATCCCTCAAGAAAAGCATATTACCCTTTTCAGAGAGATGCACCCCATCCCCTCTGTAGAGGTCAGGAAATTTCGTAGAAATATCCGGATGGGGCAGATAGTGGCCCAGCTCCCCTTCCAATGACTTCTTAATTTCCTTGTTTGCCTTGTAACATGCCCTCTTGATGCCTGCAGGATCCCAAGCACTATGTCAAACAAGGCAGGGAATCATGGCTGACCAGATTATAGTGGTCCTGAACCATCTCTCCCTAATGGCCCCAAAATCATCCCTGGCCTGCAAGACTAAAGCCTTGCCTTTTACTAACCTATGATCATTCCCCCCCAGGTGAATAATTAAAACCTGAGGAGGAGGGCCTGCATTCCTGTGGAATAATAATGGCAGAAGGCCAGGCCAATGAAGACCCTGGCACCTATGCCATTCAATAGTAATATATTGGCTGAGTCCCAGCTGAAAGCCGACCGAAGTTCTCCGAACCTGATGTGCAGCTCAAAACATATAACTGTGTCCACAGATGAGAACTCAGCTCCTCTGGCCAGGAGCAACAGTATCTAAAAAGAAAAAAGTAGTCAGACTAGAACAAGAACCATAACATTTAAGCTACAAACACACAAAGCTATGAACTGAGCAGAGAGCGAACATAGGCCGATGAGTGCCAACAGCCCAGGCACTGAATGGAGGATGAAGGATAACCCAGGGCAGTGGCCACAGAGGCCACCCCAATTCTAAAGGAGTGGGTACCAAACTGCACCCCAGATAACCCAAGCTTAGCTAAAGCCCGGGAAGTCACAGCTCAAAACTGATGTTTGGTCAGCGGGCTGCCGTTAAGGTGACAAAACAGAAACCCATCCTTGAGATTTCATACTGCCAGATAAACAGCCAAAGCAGAAACAGGACACAACACCTGTTCAGAGCATGTGGCCAGCTCCAAAATGGTCCCCTTGCTACGCTGGTCAGTCTCAGAGCGTTGAAAGGTAATGACCGCTTTACTCTCCACTAACCTCAGGTCCTGTAGCAACAAAGCATTACCAGAAACATCATTTCTGGAGCCTGCCACTAGCTCACTAACTCTAAGGGCCCCAAAGAAGGCAACCAAGGAAGCAGCATGAAACAGTGTGGATTCAAAGTAAGATGCACACACTGTGCCCCAAACCCCCTTCCGGCCCCTAAGAATCAGAGGGGAAATAGGCTTCCCTATTGTGTCAGGACTAGGCCCGGCCTCTCTAGCCCAGCCCTCCAGCATCTTCCACAGACGAAAGTCTGCAGTTTCCTCCTTATACCCAATGCCTTACTAGCAAAAGCCAGAGGAGACAGGCGTCCCCTAATGGATCGCATGACCAATCCCTTACCTTTCAGAGAAACACAGTAGTGGAGCAACTGCTCCACTGGGAGGGGCCAAACAATGTGATACCCTACCTCTGACCTAAAGTCCTCAAACTTCCGCACAGCACGTTTGTAAGACTTCCTGGTGCTACACGCAATGGCTGGGCCTATTGCTCTGCAGGTCTCGGCTCTCCAATCAGCCATAGCTCCTGGGGTATTTGCACCGGCTCGCGATCGGCATCTGGGGCCAGCTGACAAAACCTCTCCATCTGTTTACGAGAGAGAGTGTTAGCCACCCCATTATTCACCCCAGGAACATACTTGGCTAAAAACACCAGATTCAAAGGAGATGTGGTGTAAAAGCCCTCACCAACGCAGAGTGAAGGCCCTCACCAATCTCATAACCTGTTGAGATTTGGATGAAAGGAAATTAATGACATGGACCACTGCCATGTTATCACGCCAAAAATGAATTGTGCGATTGGCCATATAATTCCCCCACAGCCAAACTGCAACCAGAATGGGAAAAAACTCAAGAAACGTAAGATCTCGGTTCATACCCACCAGAACCCATGACTCTGGTCAAGAGTCCGCGCATCAATGTCAGTAAAAATAAACCTCAAAACCTAAAGACCCAGCAGCATCAGACATGACCTGAAGCTCCGCCTCAAGTTTCATGTCCTCCCTCCAAAATGAAATCCCATTAGAATCATAGAATCACAGAGTTGGAAGGGACCTCTAGGGCCATCTAGTCCAACCCCCTGCACAATGCAGGAAACTCACAAACACTTCCCCTCTAAATTCACAGGATCTTCATTGCTGTCAGATGGCCATCAAGCTTCTGTTTAAAAATCTCCAAGGAAGGAGAACCCACCATCTCCTGAGGAAGCCTGTTCCACTGAGGAATCGCTCTAACGGTCAGGAAGTTCTTCCTGATGTT
The DNA here is from genome assembly GCF_032191835.1 of Heteronotia binoei. Classification (NCBI taxonomy): domain Eukaryota; kingdom Metazoa; phylum Chordata; class Lepidosauria; order Squamata; family Gekkonidae; genus Heteronotia; species Heteronotia binoei. The sequence continues at coordinate 95,254,130 of NC_083229.1, forward strand.
GAAACTCTTTTGATTTAATTTCAACCCATTGGTTCTGGTCCTACCTTCTGGGGCCACCAAAAATAATTCCACACCATCCTCTATATGACAGCCCTTCAAGTACTGGAAGATGGTGCTCATATCACCTCTCAGCCGTCTCCTCTCCAGGCTAAACATCCCCAGCTCCTTCAACCTTTCGTCATAGGACTTGATCTCCAGATCCCTCACTATCTTCGTCGCCCTCCTCTGGACTCGTTCTAGTTGGTCTATATCCTTAAAATGTGGTGCCCAAAACTGAACGCAATACTCCAGGTGAGGTCTTACCAGAACAGAGTAAGGCGAAACCATCACATCACATGATCTGGACATTATACTTCTGCTGATACAGCCCAAAATTGCACTTGCCTTTTTAGTCACCGCATCACACTGTTGACTCATGTTCAGCATATGATCCACTAAGACCCCCTAGATCCTTTTTGCACATACTACTGCTAAGACAAGTGTCCCCCATTCTATAACCATGCATGGAATTTTTCCTACCTAAATGGAGAACTTTACATTTATCCCCATTAAAATTCATTTTATTGATTTTAGCCCAGTTTTCAAGCCTGTCAAGGTCACCCTGTATCCTGTTTCTGTAGAAACCATTATCAAGGACAGAATGAGTGGGCACATTGATGAACACAGGTTATTGAGGAAGACTCAGCATGGGTTCTGTAAGGGAAGATCTTGCCTCACTAACCTGTTACATTTCTTTGAAGGGGTAAACAAACTTGTGGACAAAGGAGACCCGATAGATGTTGTTTACCTTGACTTCCAGAAAGCTTTTGATAAAGTTCCTCATCAAAGGCTCCTTAGAAAGCTTGAGAGTCATGGAGTAAAAGGACAGGTCCTCTTGTGGATCAAAAACTGGCTGAGTAATAGGAAGCAGAGAGTGAGTATAAATGGGCAGTCTTCGCAGTGGAGGATGGTAAGCAGTGGGGTGCCGCAGGGCTCGGTACTGGGTCCCATGCTCTTTAACTTGTTCATAAATGATTTAGAGTTGGGAGTGAGCAGTGAAGTGGCCAAATTTGCGGATGACACTAAATTGTTCAGGGTGGTGAGAACCAGAGAGGATTGTGAGGAACTCCAAAGGGATCTGTTGAGGCTGGGTGAGTGGGCGTCAACGTGGCAGATGCGGTTCAATGTGGCCAAGTGCAAAGTAATGCACATTGGGGCCAAGAATCCCAGCTACAAATACAAGTTGATGGGGTGTGAACTGGCAGAGACTGACCAAGAGAGAGATCTTGGGGTCATGGTAGATAATTCACTGAAAATGTCAAGGCAGTGTGCGTTTGCAATAAAAAAGGCCAACACCATGCTGGGAATTATTAGGAAGGGAATTGAAAACAAATCAGCCAGTATCATAATGCCCCTGTATAAATCGATGGTGCGGTCTCATTTGGAGTACTGTGTGCAGTTCTGGTCGCCGCACCTCAAAAAGGATATTATAGCATTGGAGAAAGTTCAGAAAAGGGCAACTAGAATGATTAAAGGGCTAGAACACCTTCCTTATGAAGAAAGGTTGAAACGCTTAGGGCTCTTTAGCTTGGAGAAACGTCGACTGAGGGGTGACATGATAGAGGTTTACAAGATAATGCATGGGATGGAGAAAGTAGAGAAAGAAGTACTTTTCTCCCTTTCTCACAATACAAGAA